>NW_020167524.1:0-1200000 GCF_001641265.1 Pseudogymnoascus destructans
GCTCTCAGCAGACGGACCGACTACGCCGGCCCAAAGGAAGAAAGACCTAGAGCAATTCTGAAGAAAACAGATGCAGGAATACAGTACAACGAGTTACTAGCGACGATCTCAGTCATCGAAGATACAGAACTCGAGGAAAGACTCAAGAAAGCTTACGCAACAGACGAATGCGCCAAGCGAGTCTTGTCCAAAGTCGAAGGCGACTTCACCATCGACGAACAAGGATTGATTCGATACAAAGGGTTAGTGTATGTCCCAAGTCAAATGAGACGCCCGCTGGTGCAAGAACAACACTCGTTACCAGCACACGGTCATCAGGGAGTAACGCGAACCTTCGAACGAATCACTCGACACTACTACTTCCCAGGTATGAGGAAGCAGGTAGAGACAGTGGTAAGAGAGTGCGACATTTGCAGCAAGTCAAAATCCAATAGGCACCTGCCATACGGACAACTCAAGTCGACACCAGTACCAAAAGGAGCGTGGAAATCAATAGCTTTGGACTTCATCGTCAAGCTTCCACCCTCCAAGGACCCGTTAACAGGAATAGAATATGACTCTATCCTCGTCATCACGGAAAGACTCACGAAATATGGGAAGTTTATACCATATCTAGAAGCTAGCGACGCCGAGGCGCTCGCATATACCTTCATTCGAGTCATATTAGCCGATCATGGGATGCCAGAAGAAATCATCTCAGATAGAGACAAGCTCTTTACTTCGAAATTCTGGAAATCATTGATGGCGCTACTGGGAACAAATCATAAGCTGTCAACAGCTTTTCATCCCCAGACAGACGGCCAAACAGAAAGATTAAATCAGACCCTTGAACAGTACCTGCGAAGCTATGTCAATCATCAACAGGATAACTGGGTTCAGATCTTACCCATCGCACAGTTTGCATATAACAGCGCGATGACAGAAGCAACGAAAGTCTCACCGTTCTTTGCCAATTACGGCTACCAGCCAGAAGCATATAGGCAACCAAGACCGGATGAATCACGAGCTGAACAAGCCCTGATCGTGGTGGAACAACTGAAATCGTTCCACGAACAACTTGCGACGGACATCCAATTCTTAAATGAACGATCCGCCGCATACGCAAACAAGAAGCGCAGTATGGAACCTGCCTTCAAGGAGGGGGATAAAGTATACCTACTCCGGAAACATATCAAAACGAAACGACCAAGCACAAAGTTGGACTTCAAGAAATTGGGACCATTCAAAATATTGAACAAAGTCAGCTCAGTTAATTACAGACTGCAGCTACCCAAGAAGTCTAGACTACACCCGGTATTTCATGTCTCACTACTGGAACCAGCAAGAGGAAATACCCCAGTTGCGACCGACACCGAACTCCAACCCGAGAATGAGATAATCGAATATGAGGTCGAAGCGATCCTAGACAGAAGGTTAGTAGGACGTCGAGAAGAGTTTTTGATAAAATGGGAAAATTACGAACCTACGGATAATTCGTGGGAACCAACAAGGAACATCAGCAAGGAACTGCTGGAGGAATATCGACGCCGCCATCCGCCAGCCATTGATCCCAAGATGCAGGGGAGTAGGCCAGTGGATCGGAGGAAGCGGGGGTCCCGGTTACAGACGAGGAGGCAGCGCTAACTGCCTGTTCCTCGGCCTCAACAGCGTCACGCTTCTCAGCAGCCACACGTTCGGCCTCCTCTGCCGCATCAAGCTCGTCGAGGGTTTTCAAACCTCGCCGGAGCATATCTTTACCACGGGTTCGGATGAGGCGTTTCTGCTTCCGCAGACGAAGTAACTTCGAAAGGGTTTCTTCCTCTTCGCGATCCAGGCGATCCTCCTCCCGTTCGAGCTTCACCCAGTCGGGATGCTCAGGACCCATACAGTCACACTTTTCTTTCAAGTTGCGACGAACGCACTCGGCGCACCGCCGTGAATCATTTGGAGACGACACGCAAGTAACGTTTCGCCTCACGCAGTTCGAACAAGAATCCATTTCGGGTAGTTCGTATCCGTGGTTCTTTATTCGACGGACAAGATCGTTGCGTTCCTGGAGTTTGCGGGCAGTGTCAGTAGGCATGTTGCATGTTGAAGGACTCGCTGAGGAGCAGCAGAGTCCCGGGGACATGGACGTACTTATAGGATTCGAGACGAATGCCCAGGGGAAGGGAGCGAGTGTTACGACGGAACAAGAAGGCTGGCCAACTACAGGACAGGAAGGAGGGAGGTCGCATGAGACCGGCCCTGGTACCTGGAGGGGCAGCGGGGAATAGTAGTTCCGAAAGTATCACGTGACGGACTCGCAGGATGATGAGAAGAGTCCTAAGAGTCCAGGACTCCGAGGACTCGAGTGAGTTCCCAGGAGTCCACTAGGCACGTGATGGACTCGCAGGATGATGAGAAGAGTCCTAAGAGTCCAGGACTCCAAGGACTCGAGTGAGTTCCCAAGAGTCCACTAGGCACGACGCCACTATATAAGTAGATAGTATTTCCTTAGATAGGAGCTTCGTGCTCAACTCAATACAGTATTTGTTATATACTAGTAACGTGTTACTTGAAGCCTTTGTGTCTGATCCCCTGCCTCCTCTGATAAGTAAACCTTTACGCAAGAGAACCTCTGTGTCTTCTATCGTTTAGAAGTCAGCGTTACAGTAACACGTTACAGTATTGTAAAGAATACTATATTGAGTTGAGCACGAAGCTCCTATCTAAGGAAATACTATCACTTATATAGTGGCGTCATGCCAAAGGGATATCCGTGGATAACATGGATAACATAATATCCATGATATCCAATGTTATCCATCACCTGATATTCTGTGGATCCCTGTGGATAACATGGATAACATAATATCCAAGATATCCAATGTTATCCATCACGTGAGGTTGCAGCCGTAAGCGCTAGCCATAGCACTAGCACTTAGCCATAACAGATAGCTCCAAAAGCTTCTACAACCCTCTATGATTCATTACACATCATCGCTCCTTAGTTAACCACAAGATTAGTTAAGTTATGACATAATTTGTCTATAGGGGTACTCTGACCTTGGACCTCCTTTCACTTCCTATAGGCTAGGAACCTAAGAGATGGTTCTATGGGATTCTCTTACATTGACTACAGTTACCAAGCCTGGTTAGTAATGGAAAGTTGGAAAATGAGAGATCTACATGTAATGGTGGGTGCACCAGATGTGAGAATCTAGCCACCCAAGGAAGGGATGAATTTACTAAGACAACACACTGTCTTAGAAAACAGAGCCAAAGGGTCATAGCTTAGACTATTCCACAACACAGCAATCAGGTGTGTGATGTAGTGAAGTGGTTCAGACAAGTTGCAACAAATGTTGAGTCTGGGAACTCAGGGGTAAGTCAGAGGTTAACACCTCACTGACTTTTCAGAAACAAGGAGTAACAAGATGAATGCTTGGAAGCTTGGAAAAGACGTGGAAGTATGTGATAGTCGATTTACTGTATTGTCTGCTTGCCCTTTCTTAAGGAAAGGGCAATCCTATTTATGCTAAAGGAATGTAGTTCTCTCATTTTCCAAGACTTTCCATGACTTACCAGGCTTGGTAACTGTAGTCGATGTAAGAGAATCCCATAGAACCATCTCTTAGGTTCGTAGCCTATAGGAAGTAAAAGGAGGTCCAAGGTCAGAGTACCCCTATAGACAAATTATGTCATAGACAAATTATGTCATAGACAAATTATGTCATAGACAAATTATGTCATAGACAAATTATGTCATAGACAAATTATGTCATAGACAAATTATGTCATAACTTAACCAATCTTGTGGGAAACTAAAGAGCGATGATATGTAATGAATCATAGAGGTTCGTAGGAGCTTTTAGAGCTATCGTTCATGCTCCTAGGCCTCTAGTTGGTAGAGATATGTCATGTGGTAGTATAAGTGATGTCATGTAATGAATCATAGAGGGTTGTAGAGATATGCTATGTGGTAATATCAGCCCAGTAACTAAGGAGCGATGACGTGTAATGAATCATAGATGGTTGTAGCAATCGTTGAGTAGTATTGCTCTTGTTGTTGGTGTGATAAGCCAAAATATGTATAGTGACTTGTAGGTTTGAGGAGGAGATTTCCAAGTTTGCTCTTGAGTTTGATAGCAAACTGAGTGCAACGAATGTCAGTATGACACTACACTCCTTTAGCATAAATAGGATTGCCCTTTCCTTAAGAAAGGGCAAGCAGACAATACAGTAAATCGACTATCACATACTTCTACATCTTTTCCAAGCTTCCAAGCATTGATCTTGTTACTCCTTGTTTCTGAAAAGTCAGTGAGGTGCTAACCTCGACTTATCCCTGAGTTCTCAGACTCAACATTTGTTACAACTTATCTAAACCACTCCACTACATCATACACCTGATTGCTGCATTGTGGAATAGTCTAAGCTACAACCCTTTGGCTCTTTTTCCTAAGACAGTGTGTTGTCTTAGTAAAATCATCCCTTCCTTGGGTGGCTAGATTCTCACATCTGGTGCACCCACCATTACAATTATGTCATAACTTAACCAATCTTGTAGGTAACTAAGGAGCAATGACGTGTAATGAATCATAGACGGTTGTAGAAGCTTTTGGAGCTATCGTTCATGTTCCTAGGCCTCTAGTTGATAGAGATATGTCATGTGTAGTATTAGCCCAGTAACTAAGGAGTGATGTCATGTAATGAATCATAGAGGGTTGTAGAGATATGCTATGTGGTCATATCGGCCCAGTAACTAAGGAGCAATGACGTGTAATGAATCATAGAGGGTTGTAGCAATCGTTGAGTAGTATTGCTCTTGTTGTTGGTGTGACAAGCCAAAATATGTATAGTGACTTGTAGGTTTGAGGAGGAGATTTCTAAGTTTGCTCTTGAGTTTGATAGCAAACTGAGTGCAACGAATGTCAGTATGACACCCAGGAGAATAACCGCTAATTGTTAGGTTCTTAATCCACTTCAGAAGTATCGTCTCTTGCGCTTGATAAACTATGCTGTTGCTGACGGGCTTGAGAGCGTGTCAAACCTCCATTGGCGCGACGCGTCACAGAACTCTTAGGTAACCCTAGCACTTTCTCAGCGTGATATGCGCTCTTATACTTCCCAGATTTGACGTCTAATACTGCTTGAGCTATTAAAGTCTCACGTTCAGCAATACCCAGGTATTCACGACGATTCATTGTTGAGTTATTTACAATTATCTGAAGTTAGTGGGGTAAATCCACCGCGTTACCCAGTCCCCCGCATTACACCGTCACTTACGTTAACTCAATATATTTATGCATGACCAATTACATCGACTTAACGAGATAATACTGTACGGAGTTTGGTCCGCAATGGATGACTAAGCATACTCATATACGTATATTGCACTAGATACAGATACGGAATGAATAGAGTTCGTAGATAGGGACGAGTTAAGGCCACGAAGGTGTCGAAGAGCCGCATTTGCATTATTATTTAACGCCGACTTTGTGTTTGGGGCCACCAAATTTCCCCTCAACTCCATATATTGGAAGTCTCTGGACTTATGGAGTAGTACCCACTAGGTAGTGGGTACTACTATGCCGCTGTGGTGGAAGATGTTAGAGAATATACGGAGTATAATTTGAAACATTACTCTCATGCACTGGCTAATTACGGATAGGGGCAAAAGTCAATGAACCATAGTAGTAGGTTGTTGGCCCTACCAGTATACTGTAATGTACTCTGTATACTCCGTACAATACGTACGTACGTATTTGGAATAAAGAATGACACAGAACGGCCCAGTCTGAGAATCGAAGTTAACTCATCTCGTACCTGCAGTTCAGTAACAGTACTTAAGCTTAGTCGTTCTACTCGAAAGGAGACTTTGCACAATATGTCATTATTGGCATTGATTGGCGTTAACTTCTGAACTTTTCTGAACTTTGCTGATGTTCCTCGCCGAGTTTACTACCTAGTAAACATGCCCTTCCCGAAGTAACTAAGTGGCTGCCGCGCCCTTCCGTATTGGTGCAAATTACGGTTCATATCATCATCATCATCAACTTCGCTGTGACATATTGCCACGCAAAAACATCTTTGTCTCGGTCCGACGAATTGTGGTTTTTGTTACCGCTTTGCCGCCCTCTAGTGCATTTACATTACTCTTGCCCCGTCGCCGCAGACGCTGCTGCCACCTCGCCGCTTCTGCTGGTATTAGCGATCCGTAGGATAAAACGAATAACCTCCACCCCAACCCCGGGTTTTAGCAATTGCGACCTCCCCCCTCCTTATCAACACACGATACAGATTAATGATCGCTATGCCCGTCACTATCACATTCAACAAAGGCGCATAATTCCCAACAGCGCTGGCGGACGTTCGACAGAAGCCGGGCAGTAGCCCAGACAATACCTCCTCGCCATGGCCGACCAGCCTCGCCCTGGGGACCACGAAGACCTCGAGGATGGCACAACGCCGGCGCCTACAAAACGCACCAGATGGGCCACACGGAAGCTGAAAGGGAGGCAGGGCAGCCACAAGAGGGTATCGATCCTTGAGCGCCTGCAGAAAGGCCAGAATGAGAAGAAGCGCGATTCCAGTGGGGCTGAGAGCACCAGCAACCCCAGCGTCATGAACACCGTCGTAGAAGAGGAGGAGGAAGAGGAAGAGGTGGAAGCGACTGAGGAGAGTCAAGACGGACCTGGTCCACGCTCTGTGTTTGTCAACATGACACTGCCACCCGATGCTGTTGATGCCAATGGCCATCCGACGGCAAGTTATGAGAGAAATAAGATTCGGACAGCGAAGTACACACCGTTGAGTTTCATACCGAAGAACTTGTGGTACCAGTTCCACAACATTGCGAACATATATTTCCTTTTCCTCGTTATCCTTTCCGTAAGTATCACCAGCCACCCCAATCAATCTCACTCACTGATTCTGTGCGGCAGATCTTCAGCATTTTCGGTGCTGTTAACCCGGGACTCAACGCTGTACCTCTGATTGTCGTCGTTTTCATTACAGCTGTGAAGGATGCCGTCGAAGATTGGCGACGAACTATTCTCGATAATGAACTCAATAATTCCACGGTCCACCGCCTCGTCCAGTGGACGAATGTCAACATCAGTTCCGAAGACGTCTCATTATGGCGAAGGATAAAGAAAGCCACAACAAGAGGCATCAAGATAATATACTTGGCGATAAAGGCCCTCTTCAAGCGCAACTCGGAAAGGAAGGGGAAGTCATACGGGGAGCGTGCAGTGGACACCCAGCGTGCATCATTCGAAACCACTGCGACTAGACGCCAGTCAGCATACTCCCAACGCATGTCGTATGCATCCGCAAGGGAGGATATTCAAATGACCCCTGTTCCGTCCCCAAATCCTCGCCAGAATATCAGCGGGTCCTCGAACCCGTTCGACTCAGCAGCCGACTTCGATGCGGACAATGCCGTGGTTATCGGCCATTACCAAGGCGACGTTGTAAACCGCCGCCTCCCTGTGTCTAAAAAGGCGAGGTTCCATCAGGATTATTGGAAGAACGTTCAAGTTGGAGATTTCCTACGAATTTATAATGACGACCAGATCCCAGCCGATGTTGTCATTTTGGCTACATCGGATCCCGACGGAGCCTGCTACGTCGAAACGAAGAATCTGGATGGCGAAACTAATCTTAAGCTTCGCCATGCATTGCAGTGCGGACAATCGCTCAAACATGCGAGAGACTGTGAACAGGCCCAGTTTGTTATCGAGAGTGAACCGCCGCAACCAAACTTGTACCAATATAGCGGTGTCGCCCGTTGGACGCAGGAGGATAAGAGCAACCCTCACGGACCGGGCCAACCTATGGCAGAACCGATCTCCATTAACAACATGCTCCTACGAGGCTGCAATTTACGGAATACTGAGTGGGCCCTTGGTGTGGTCATGTTCACCGGATTCGATTCCAAAATTATGCTCAACTCAGGAATGACGCCTAGCAAGCGCTCAAGAATAGCACGAGAACTCAACTGGAATGTTGTGTATAACTTCATTATTCTCTTCTTTATGTGCTTCATTTCTGGTCTTGTTGAAGGCCTTGCTTGGGCTAGAACTGATAAGTCGCTGCATTATTTCGACTATCCAGACACAGCAGCCCCTGTCTCAGGGCTCATCACGTTTTGGGCTGCTGTTATTTTACTTCAGAACTTGGTCCCCATCGCCCTCTTTATCTCTTTGGAAATTATCAAAACGCTCCAGGCGGTCTTTATCTACAGCGATATACACATGTACTACGATAAACTCGACTACCCCTGCACCCCCAAGTCGTGGAATATTTCGGATGACGTCGGTCAGATTGAATACATTTTCTCTGACAAGACTGGGACATTGACGCAGAACGTTATGGAATTCAAGAAGGCTACTGTCAATGGAATTCCGTACGGAGAAGCTTACACCGAAGCCCAAGCTGGCATGCAGCGTCGTCAAGGCATTGACGTCGTCAAGGAGGCAGCTAAAGCGCAGGTGCAGATCGCCGATGCACGCGTTAAAATGATCGCAGAGACGCGCCGGCTTCACAATAACCCTTATCTTCACGATGATGATCTAACTTTTATCGCCCCCGACTACATCGCTGATCTTGGTGGTGAGTCAGGAGAAGAGCAAAAGCAAGCCACCCGACAGTTTATGCTGGCACTTTCTTTGTGCCACAGTGTCATCGCCGAAATTACGCCAGGCGATCCACCCAAAATGGAGTTCAAGGCTCAGTCTCCGGATGAGGCGGCCCTAGTTGCTACAGCAAGGGATGTTGGCTTCACAGTCGTCGGGAACTCACATCACGGAATAAAAGTCAACGTTCTTGGCGACGAACAAGAATATACTGTCTTGAATACGCTAGAATTCAACTCAACGCGCAAGCGCATGAGTGCCATTATTCGGATGCCAGATGGGAAGATTATGCTGTTCTGTAAGGGTGCAGACAGCATCATTTATGCTCGCTTGAAGACTGGCGAACAGAAGGAGCTTCGTCAATCAACGGCGGAACATTTGGAAATGTTCGCTAGGGAAGGTCTAAGAACACTATGCATTGCGCAAAGAACTCTGGACGAAGAAGAATATCAAATATGGAACAAGGAACACGAGTTAGCCGCAGCCGCCATTAATGACCGAGAGGAGAAGTTGGAACGCGTGTCCGAGATGATTGAGCAGGAGCTTACTCTACTTGGAGGGACTGCCATTGAGGATCGTTTACAAGAAGGCGTCCCAGATACCATTGCTCTGCTTGCTGAGGCCGGTATCAAGTTGTGGGTTCTGACTGGTGATAAGGTTGAGACGGCCATCAACATTGGCTTTTCCTGCAATTTATTGAACAACGACATGGAACTAATTGTCTTCAAAATTGAGGATGACAATTTAAGTACTGCTGAAGAACAGCTCGACCAGCATCTTCGGACTTTCAACATGACTGGATCGGATGAGGAGCTTAAAGCAGTAATGAAGAACCACGAGGCTCCTGCGCCCACTCACGCTATTGTTATTGACGGAGACTCATTGAAGCTTGTCCTCAACGAAACCCTACGACAGAAGTTCCTCCTGCTTTGCAAACAGTGCAAATCCGTTCTTTGTTGCCGTGTCAGCCCCGCACAAAAGGCCGCTGTCGTGAAGATGGTGAAGACTGGGCTTGATGTCATGACCCTGTCTGTTGGAGATGGTGCCAACGACGTTGCCATGATTCAAGAGGCTGACGTAGGAGTTGGAATTGCTGGAGAGGAAGGAAGACAGGCCGTCATGTCGTCTGATTACGCCATTGGCCAGTTCCGCTTCCTTCAACGTCTTATCCTGGTACACGGTCGCTGGTCCTACCGCCGTTTGGGAGATACCATTGCGAATTTCTTCTACAAGAATCTAGTGTGGACCTTCGCCCTCTTCTGGTATCAAATTTATGCGGATTTCGACCAGGCGTACCTGTACGATTACACCTTTATCTTGCTGTACAATCTCGCTTTCAGTTCGCTTCCGGTTATCTTCATGGGTGTGCTGGATCAGGATGTTAGCGACAAGGTCTCTTTGGCTGTTCCCCAGCTGTATCGCCGTGGTATTGAACGGAAGGAGTGGACGCAGAGGAAGTTCTGGTTAGTTACACCGACCCACTTTCTCGTACTTGTGAACTAACATATTTGCAGGCTATACATGCTTGATGGCACCTATCAATCGGTGATTTGCTTCTTCGTCGTATACCTCCTTTTCGCTCCCGGCACCTTCGTCACATCAGGCGGCCAGGATGTTGGAGACCGCAACAGAGTCGGCGTTTACGTTTCATGCGGAGCCGTTATCGTTGTCAACGCTTATATCCTCCTCAACTGTTACAGGTGGGATTGGCTGATGGTTCTTATGGTGGCAATCAGTTGTCTGCTCGTATTCTTCTGGGTCGGCGTATGGGGTTCATCTGTCACCACGGCGGTATTTTTCTACCAGGCAGCCGCGCAGGTTTTCGCCCAACCGTCCTTCTGGGCTGTTACGTTCCTTATGATGGTCATTTGCTTGTTGCCTCGCTTTACCGTCAAGTTTGTTCAGAAGGTCTACTTCCCTTACGATGTCGATATCATTCGCGAACAAGTCAGGCAAGGAAAGTTCGACTATCTTGAAGAAGAATCATCCTCATCATCATCATCACCACATCCGCCAAAGACACTAGACTCGACTGCAACCTCGTCGGACCTGGTAGAGCCGCTTAAGCAACCTTCGTATTTTGACGATGACCGACGCCCACTCAAAGCACCATCAATGGCTCCAACTATCACAACCCACAACCCTCGAAGTCAAAATAACAGCGACGGTACAGATTACACCAGGCATCGAATATCCCCCGAGCCACCGATGGAAAACCCCAACCATCGGCGGCTATCTAGCGATAGACCCAGGCCGTCCTTCGACCGCATGCGCGCCTCAATGGGCCGCGTCCGCCCCAGTTTCGAAGCCAGCCGTGACTTCACCACCGCAGCCAGGTTGACTCAGGTCGAGTCCAGCCACTCATTCGGACCGATCCGCAGCAAGATGAGCCGCTTCTCCGACAAATAGCGCTGAGGAGAGCCTCAGCTTTTACGATTCTAGCCGTCCCCGACACGGTGTTTGTACATTAATGCCTCCAGTTTTCTTTTTCTTTGTGTTCTTTTTTTTGTGCGGCCATCCGGGGCCGAGGATATCCAAGCATTCACGATTTGGATGAGCAATCTACTCTGCGCTGTTTCTGCGGCATTCAGTTTGGCGCATGTCGGCGTTGCATCAGTGGTCATGATTTATGGTTCCTTTTTTATTCTCTGGGAAGGGGAGGGCTTGCGCTGTACGGCGGCCCTGGGAAGGTGTGGTGTGGTGTGGTGTATAAAGTTGCGCTTTGAGGTTCGGGATTTTGCCTGCGCTTGGAGGGACGGGACTTTGGACTTGCCTAGGCTGGGGCAAGGGTCGCTTTCTTTTTGAAAAAACACATAGAGAGTGTAATTGTGCTTTGTAAATACAAGTGTGAACATTAACAGTGCAATACGGTTTGAACAACTATTTCTTGAGGTCCATAATGTGAATTTCATTCTAGTGTCAACCCCATGACCTGTAGTACTGTAGTATATCCCCCTCAAACCCAGTCTCTTTTGTATTTAGTATTAAATGTCCCTGGACCCGGCATTGCCTATTTGAACCCTGATATCAATTCCACGTCTTCCGTATAGTATATCTCCCTGGAATCCAGAGACCTTCAATCTACCGTTCGCAGCAGCTACATAAAACAATAAGACCCGGAAATAACCACTATCACAAAGAGTGATCGAGCCCAGGAATGATAGCAGAACAAAGATTTCAACGTTCTGATATCTCGGGCCCAGCTGGCTCTACAGTGAAGCCACACGTATAATATAAGTTACCCATCCTCTCACTTCTCACCACGCCAAGCACTGGTTCGTGCCACCGCTTATCTTATCGGTGAACTTTATCAAGACCTCACCAAATTCCTTGGCGGCCAACTTCGCTGGTCGCGTCAACCTCAGCTCCAAATATATATCCCGTTTTGAAATCATCAAATTCACAGGGATCCGCCCACCATCGGGGGACCTGCTTAAGATTTCTTTTTTGGGGTAATTCCTTTGCACTTCCACTTCACGATTTTACTTTGCAGCCTCTTGTGTTTAGCCATTTTGGCCCAATCCAGCTCCACCCACTGCAAGGCCCGCCCGAGTCTTGCCTTCCTGCATTTCACAACCTCAGCCTTTCCCGAGCAAACGAACTTAATTGCTACAATCCACTTCATCATCATCTTAGTTGCTATTGCCCCGTTCAACTCTTTACTATGACTATTTGAGCAATGATAGTGCTCGAAGTGCCAATTTATCCTTGTTATACCCCATTTCTTTCTGCACCTGGCGCCCGTCGCTGGGTTCAGACGTAGACCACAGCATGGAGGGATTATATGAAGAGCTTCAGGAGCTGCAGGGGTAATTTATTTCAGTTTCACTGGCAGACGTTGAGCAGTTCACTAACGTGAAAGCAGGAAGATGGATGAGTTCCCCCCCGAAGCACATTGGTTTTGCCCGAAACTTAATGACGAGGACTATACAAACTACGGCGATCCGGGAAACGATGAGGAGGATGCGTCGTCCGCTACAAAGATCAAGTGCATCGAAGACGGAGAGAAGCGACTGAAAATTACATACCGCTTTTCTATAAAACTCGGGTTTTCTTCCGAACAGGTCGAGGAGGCAGGTTTCGGGGACTCCTTCGAACGCCGTGCAACAGAGTTCTTATCCACCTGCGACCAATGTGTCCGAAACTATCATACCGGGAGGAAGGAATTCTTGGGATACATGTCTGAGGAATTTGCAGATGAGGTTATGGAGCGGTTGTCTGAAGTTATCGACCGGTTTGATCACTCCCGAATCGACAAAGGCCTTGACAAAGCAGCTGCTCTTTTGAACTCGCTTCCTGTCGCTCAACGCACTATGCGATCACTGGCCTCTGACCAGGTTGGTCTTACGGCGCTCTATGAGGCGTTATGCTGCCCATCATATCACAAGTCAAAGGAAAAGCTTTCGACTCCGCTCGGCGATGTCCTCCGGCTGGTCCAGACAACGAAAGTGCTTAGGATAAGCGGTATTGTCCCCGCGACCACCCGCTTTCTTTTTGATGCCGACGAACATCGCCGTCAATTTGCCAGCTTGGGCTGGAGGAAAGCTCCCCAAGATCTCGACAGGAAAACGTTTGAGTGGGCCGTTCAAGACGCTCTAGTGGAGCAAATTCAGTTCATTTCCGGTCCAGGCCGCTCATTGATAGAAATCCAGCGGTTTTGGGAAGGGCTTGTTCTCATCATCAACAAGCTGGATAGCGACCTTATCACTCATTCTCTTCGCGGGTTGGAGGTATCTCCCGATGTCTACCATCTGGCGTTAGCACACCTCCCCTGTGACTCTGAGGATATTCTATCCAACATTATCCACGCACTTATAATGCTTCTTGGGAAATCCTCAAATTCCTTCTGGTCGGCATATGGGACTATTTCTTCAACGACCGTTGCGGAACAAGTTTTCAATTCCCCAGCGTTCGAACGCCTTCTATCTGGATCCCACATCAATGACCAAGGTCATGATAAGTATGCCTACAGCGCAACGTCCTGGATCACGCCTTTTGTGGAATCCCTACCAGCCGCGCAGCAATATGATGCGTGCCATAGCATGCTTGTCAGCCTGCTAGGTCGTTATCAAAAAGAGCACATCCCAGATTCATCCAAGCTCGTGTGCTGTCGGGCTGGCTTGGCGACGATGAATATAGTGTTGACCACATTTACCTCAAAGGAATACACCATCAACACGTCAACGTCATTTATAATGATCAACAATGTCTTGGGACTGGTTGATAAGTTCAAAGACATGATTGTCAACTGTGCCACAGTTGCCGAGGGCACAGAAGGGCATACAGAATTATCGGAAGCTGGTCTACAAGTCATTCGATTAGCATTGTTGCTTGATTGCAGGTCTCTCAATGCAGAGTTCCTCGCTTTAGAAAATGGCAAGCCCGTGGACCATGGTTTGAACAGCCACTCGGAGTCAATTTGGAAATCCGTCCTCGACTCATTCCGAGTCAATGATATGAAGATGGCCGATAGCATATTGCGAGGAATCACCCCTTTGATTGGCCTCGAGAAGTTTATGCTGAAGGGCCAACCAGAGGGATTACACAGCAACATGAATCGTTTCAACAGCGCCTTCGGCCAGCTAACAGAGATTGTCGCAAGTGTTTTTGAGCGCATCAGTGACTTCAGTGTGGAAAACCTTCGGCGCCTCTGTAGCAGTATACCGACGGCCAATCCACTGTTTGCCGGCCTCACCTCAGCACATGCACCTACTTACGATGCCGCGGTTGCGTTGATCAAAGCTGTCACTGAAACAGATAGCCGAAAGGATGCTATTTCTGCCGTCCTCGAAAGGTTTATGGACACGCCGTTGATGGCGTTGGCATCTGCCGCAAGGAAGATCAATGAGTTTCGAACCTTTGCGGCTGTCCCCAATGTTCTCAAAACAGGACGCGATGTTTTGGATGGGCTTTGCAACCCTCAAAGTGGTCTCTTGCGTAGCAAAGCCTCATTCTCTCTAAAAGAACAGATATCTCTTAGAACCTGGTGGACGGAGCAGTGGCAAGCCATTGCAACGTCGTTTCAGACGGTTGAACAATGGAGCAAATATTATGACACCGACATCTTGGTCAATTTCTGCCGCGACGCTATGGAATACGCAGAAGCTCTCTTCGAAGAATACAACATTGTGGTAAATGTTCTCAGCAACGGCTCTGGAGATGCCACGCTGGCTTCAAAGGAGGTCATGTCTCTGGCTACTGCAAGGAAGGTCGTTTTAAAGCAACCTTGTGAAGCAACTACGAGTCTCGTTAAGTGGCTTCGGCTGAAGGATCAATATCTTGTCTCTACTGTGGTCAGCCTCGTCAGCAAGATCCTTCGCCGCCTCGGAGAATTCGATATGGAGGTTGATGATAGGTCTTTGGAATATATCGACAAGGTGACATTTGACAGAATCAAGACAGTCTTGACTCCGCAGCAGAAAGCTGAGCTACGGAAGGCTAAGGAGGAGCATAGCGGCGTTAAATATATCGAGCAGAAGCCCCTCGTTTCTAAGACGCAGGGAAAGATTGATGCCTGGTCGAAATCCGCAAATGGCGTCAAATATGAACTTTCCTCGACAGGCAAACCATCCAAAGGCCAGCAAGGTGTCATCGATGTTGAGCAATGGAAGAGCAAGTCAAGCCTTCCAGACAATTCTATGGCCGAAGATGTGCGTTCTTTATCTCGCACGCTGGATCAAGGCAAGGGTACACTGGAGCAAATAAGAGCACGCCAGCAAGCCAAACAAATTGCGGCAGTGAAACCGGTCCCGATGAAACCTAGCATTGTCGCCAGGTCTAACGAGAGTATAAAGCAGTCACGGCAAAGAGAAAAGGATGAGAAAAAGCTGCGTGACGCCGCAATTATAGCCAAAGCGAAGGCATTGAGGGCGCCCACTGTTCTCGGGGAAGGCTCCGGGCTTAAAAACCTTGGCATCATTGGCAAAGATCATGCGCCTGAGAAGGGAGAGATGATGGTATCCTCAAGCGAAGAATCAGAGGAGGAGGAAGAAGAAGGCGGAAGGACTTTGCTTAAGAAGACGAGGGATGCCTCCAAGAAATCCAGCGAGTTCGAGGAAGAGCGACGACGACGGGCATTGGTGAGGAAACAGCAGGAGCCTGTCAAGAAAATGAAGATCAAACGGACTGAGAAGGATATGCGCGCTCGATTGACGCCAGATATGACTGATCTCCATCTCGACATTCTTAGATGGGACATATTCTGGGACGGCGATGGACCTCCAAATGGTACTGGGTGCGTGAGAATAGCCAACACCTACCAAACTCCGGATAGCTACCGGGGTGTGTTTTATCCGCTCTTAATAGCAGAAGCCTGGCGATCACTGAAGACTGATCGTGATGAAACTAATTCCCAAGCTTTTGATATTGCTGTCGTTACCAGAATGTCAGTGGATAGGTTCTACGAAGTCAGTACTACGATGACAATGGCCGATCACCGCGAGGCGAAGATTAGGGAGGGTGACATCGTTCTGCTCTCCAGAGCCAAAGAGCCCCTGAAGAATAGGGAGGCGCCCCATTGCTTGGCCAGGGTATATCGTACCAACCGCAAGAGGGACATGGTGGAGGTATCCTACCGCCTCAATGGCATGGCTGTCAATAAACCTGGAGGGCTTGCACTTGCACCCAACACCCAGATCCGTGGGGTGAAGATCACAAGCATAACCTCAATTGAGAGAGAGTACGCCGCTCTCAAGAGCATGGAATACTATGATCTGTGCAACGAAATCCTGCAGGCTGAACCATCCCCGCTGCTCAACTACCCCGATAGTGCCCTGGCCCCAGTGCAACGGAACTATGACGTTAATAGAGCGCAAGCAAAGGCCATTTGGTCCGCTACGGAAAATGATGCCTTTACATTGATTCAAGGTCCCCCTGGATCAGGCAAAACCAAGACCATCGTTGCGATGGTAGGCGCCATACTGTCGCCAACGTTGGGCATTGGACCGGGAGTCTCAATCGCACGGCCCACAGGCATGCCAGATCCGAAAAAGGATACTTTTGCGAAGAAGCTATTGGTCTGCGCACCAAGTAACGCAGCCGTGGACGAGCTAGTTTCTAGGTTGAAGGAAGGCGTTACAGATTTGAAAGGCAACCGTCACAAGATCAATGTCCTCCGGCTTGGACGAAGTGATGCCATCAACTCTAATGTGAAAGACGTCACTCTTGAAGCCCTAACGGATGCTAGAATCGAAAAGGACAATGCAAATGGCAGTGCGGTCGTTCCGGAGCGTCAGAAATTGCATCAAGAGGCCCGGCGGATTAAGGAAGAACTTGCCGCCCTTAGGTCCAAACAAGAAGAAGCTCGCACAAAAGGAGAGAAGACGGTGGAGCTCAGACTCCAGAGAGAAATTGATGGGAAAAAACGCGACCAGACGAGGATTGGTGCCAAGATCGACGAGGACAAGGATAACGGCAATACTGTTGCTCGTGATAACGAAATCAATCGTCGACGGATACAGCAAGAAATTCTCAACGGAGCACATGTATTGTGCGCGACTCTCAGTGGCAGTGGGCATGAGATGTTCAAGAAATTAAGCGTTGAGTTTGAGACTGTCATTATCGACGAAGCCGCCCAATCTATCGAGATGAGTGCCTTGATTCCACTGAAGTACAACTGTACCAAGTGTATATTGGTCGGTGATCCCAAACAACTCCCACCCACTGTCCTCTCGACCGTTGCTGCAGAATTTGGTTATGACCAAAGTTTGTTCGAGCGCATGCAAAAGAATCACCCGGACCGGATCCATCTACTGGACACACAATATCGTATGCATCCGGAAATCAGCTCCTTCCCGAGAGGCGAATTCTACGACGGCGAACTTGTTGATGGTGCTGGTCTAGAGAAGTTGAGACAGAAACCGTGGCACGCAAGCGCCCTGCTTGGCCCTTACCGATTTTTCGATCTCAAGGGTACGTCGAGTCGCTCGGGAGGTCATTCGATGGTCAATTACGATGAGATCAAGGTTGCCCTGCAGCTATATAAGAGACTTAAGACAGATTATCCTTTTTTCGATATCAAGGGCAAGGTTGGTATAATTACACCATATAAGGGTCAACTTCGCGAGATCCGTTTCGCTTTGCAGCGGGAGTACGGTGACGACATCCTGGATGACATCGATACTAATACGACGGACGCCTTCCAGGGTCGCGAGGCCGAGGTGATCATTTTCTCATGTGTGCGAACAATGGGTGGTGTTGGTTTCTTGAAAGACGTGAGACGTATGAACGTCGGTTTGACTCGTGCTAAGTCTTCTCTCTGGGTTATTGGAGATTCCAGCACCCTCCAGCGCGATCGGGTCTGGTCGAACATGATTCAAGATGCAAAGAGGCGAGATCGATTTACTTCCGGAGATGTCCTGAGCATGCTGAGGGTGGCATCTGTCAAGTTGCCCCAGGTCCCCAAGCAGTTGGCCATTGAAGACGTGCCAATGGAAGATGTCGACTCCGGCAAGACCCTTGATGGAAATACAGACAGTCGCCAACCATCACCCCCAGATGTCCCGATGACCGATGCCCCTAATATTGTCGAACAGAGACGAGTCTCTAATGGCAAAGGAGTCAGTAATGCGGCGGCTGTTGGCGGAGGTCCTAGGCTCTATAAACCTGGAGAACCCCGAAATGGGGCCTCAACAGTGCGTCCAACCGTTAAAGCTGCCCCCAAGGAGAATTTGGTGATTCAGACGAGTCAAGCGCCAAAACGCTCACGAGAACCCTCCCCGAGTGGCAGTCCAGGCCCGTCAAAGAAGGTAAGCAGACACCATCTTTTTGTTTTCTAATTTTCCGTGGGATTGCTAACGATAGTAGGTGCCTACTATATCGAAAGGATTGCCGAGGAGACCAAGTCTAACACGTATCTCGAATTCTGACAAATCTGAGAAAGAACCGCGCTCGAAAGTCTCACCCGCACCACAAGTTGAAAGGCCCAACAGCAGCAGTTCGATGGGCGGTGAAATCAATGTTGTAAGTATGCAGCTCAAGTCACCCTTGCAGGTAACTAACATCATATCTAGGGTTCTTCACGTCCAAAGCCACCCCCAGGTCTCCCACCACGACCTAAAATCTCGAAAAGGAGGCCTGTTGCCGACCCATTCCTGCCAGCAAAACCTCGAACACGTTGAACCAATATCGATAGTTGCTTGACATAAACTCAAAACATCATTCGGCGTTTTTCATACGACACTACGTTAGGGAGCGTAAATTCTAGTTCGGACTCCCGCATCGTTATGCCGAGGGAGTGAAAGGGCCTTCATTTTAATATTGCTGTGAAGGGCAGATTTGCGATTAGTTACTACCTGCATTTTGTGACACGACCAGTAGTTCCTGATATTCGAAATTGGCCAGAGGATTGGGATTGTAGCACATAAGTATTGCATTCCATATCCGGTAGCCCATGGCCTAATCACGACAAAAACTATACAATTACTCCTAAACAGGTAGACTACGGCTTGACCTCCTCCCCCCTCCAATCCCAGAACTTGCCTCTCCCGTTCAAGCCCACACTACCAGCCACACCAACCAACTTCTCCGCCGCCAGTTCTGGCGAGAACAGCTTGTCTTCCTCGACATGCTCCCAATAATCCCTCGACAGCTCCGTCTTCACACTACCAGGGTGCTGGGCAATCGAAATAGCATTATCACCCGACACGCCCTGGAGATACAAATCAAACGACTTCGCCAGACTCGTAACCCCCGCCTTGCTCGCCCGATACGTATACCAGCCACCCATAATATTATTGCTCGTGCTCCCAACGCTAGCACCCATGGAAGCGTAGACCGCGCGCTCAGGAAGTCCCACTTCTCCCTCGAGGACAGCGTTCTTGCGAGGCAGGAAGTCGCAGAAGTGCTTGAGGATCAGGAGCGGGCCGATGGTGTTCACTTTGAAGCTCTCGAGGGCGTGGTGGGAGTCGATTTGCCCGGGGGACCGCTCGGGGTGCAGGACGCCGGGGATGGCGTAGGCGAGGCGGAGGTGGTGCGTTTCGGGGGGGAACATCTGGCGTGCTTGGTCGGCGGCGGTGGAGATTGTGAATTCGTCTGTGTGATGGGGGATACTATTAGAGATAGCTCCTCGGAGGGGAGGGGGTCAAAGGGATGTCTGGGCTAGAGGGGGAGCTGTTACCAACGCAATCGAGTTCCAGTACAGTCAGACGGTCCACATCTACGTTCTTCAGGCCGTCTAGAAGTGAGTTCCGCACATCTTCTGTGTTGCTACGTGAGGTGGCCAAGATGGGTGCCTTCGTAGTCTGCAGAAGGTGCCGGGTGAGCGCGAATCCAATCCCGCGGGAGGCAGGAGAGACGAAACACCATGCCATATTTATCTTGGGGTTATAAAGTGTATAATCCGACTATTCAAAGTTTCGTTACGAGTAGTATATATCAGGGACTGTGAGATGTGAAACTATGGAGGGAGGTCTATCCTAGATGGGGGTCTACATGGTGGGCTGAGGTTGGCTTGCTAGTAAACAGCTGATTTCGCACGTCAACGTCAATATGAGCAGTAATGTTGGGATGGTGCTCATTAGCGTGGCGCGAGACGCAACTCAAGGCGCTCCGATTGCCGCCATCGAGATCTCCCCGCCAAGAACGCTTAGCGTATAGAGGCAAGCTTAGCGTTTATGGGAATAGGTTCATCTTTGGAAATAAACGTATTTATCCCTTTGCTGTTGCTGTAGTGGGTTAGCTCTAGTTATTTAAATACTTGAAAATGGGTTTATTCCAGTTTAATAAATGGGAAAATAAATATTCTGCTTTTAGGTCAATCGTCGTGATCAACTTTTCGCTTGTCAAATTGCGACCATAAGTACCCACACATAGTAATTTATATGTAAATATACCTAAATAAGCTATTCTACGAAAGTATCACTTTCTTACTCCCACTGGCTCCCACGCTCGCTCTCATACTGGCTCTCAGTCAGGAATTGGCTCCTCGAGCTCCGGAGGAATTGGGATCCCCTCTCTGTGGAACTGGGTAATCATCTTCTTCCGGGCACGCTCTTCCTTCCGGGCCTTAATTCCTGCCCTAAGAAGCCGATTCCGGGCCTGGTTTAAGGCCTGGCGGGCTACCCGGGCTTCTTTAGCTGCGAGCTTCTGGGCTTGAAGCTCGGCTTTCTAGGCCCGAAGCTCGTGAGCGTGAGCAGCTTCGAGCTCACCTCCAAACTAAAGGCGGGCCCGGCTTCGGCTTGCCCGCTTCTTCAACTCCTCAACCTGCCGCTAGGCAGTCTGTAGGTCAAGCTCTATAAGCTGGCCTGGGGCTACGACCTCTTCAGTTCTGGTAAGCCAGTTCCTATAGCTCTCTTTTGAGTGGCTACTAAAGCCCTCCGGAACCCGATTTTTCCAGTGCTATAGCCCCTCTTCCCCCGAAAAGTTGAAGGTGTAACGATGTACGGTTACGCTCGCGCTACATCCCACTAAGCCAAAAAGACTATTCTCAGTTGGGCGCTAGGGTACAAATCACCGGAGCAATCAACCAACTGATATATCACGAATGGCTTCAATAAATATATTGTCTGGAGAGCAACGTATTGAGCCAGCGCCAGGATGTTGCACTCGGTGAGTAAACTAAGCCTAAATAGTTCTATATGTGAGACATCATATGACAATATTGAATACGTGACATGAACAGCTTCAGTCCCAATTGAGAACTATAGTATTCCGGCTCGGCGAAATACGCTATATATACCATACGCACTGTAACGGTCGGCACCCGTTACAATTGTTAGAAATCGGGCTAGGGGTCAGAAAAAATCTGTGGTTCTGGTTCTAGAAAACCGAAGGATCTCCGCCGCGGACCCGAGCTGTCCCATGGTTCTCACCGAGCCAGGGGACTCAACCCACGGTTCTTACAAAACCAGAAGAAGCCTCTTTAGGGCTCTATATTCCGGTGAAAACTGTGCACTAGAAGGAGCGGCTCACTCGGAAGTTTCGGGGGTTATTAGGGGTTATTTAGAGCCTATAAAAGTATGCATAGTCCCATTAGAATAGCCTGTTTAATTGCATCGTTTTACTCTGTTCTATATACTACATCCTACACTGTGAAGCCAGCTTTTGTACTGTCAAGAGATATCACTCGGCTACCGGAGAAACACACCCATTTTCGTGTGTGATTCTCCGCTCTGATGGATTCCTCCCTAACAACAATTACCCCCCCTTCTAGCCTATGACGTCCTAGCACAATTATAGAGGCTACATCTACTACGCTATAATGCACTTATAACCCTGTGCTCTAAGAGCTTTAAGACTTCCACTTTATTACTACAAGCTAATTGTGCAGCTATGTACAAAAGCTCAAGATGGGTCTAGTTTTACAAATTGGTTTCGAGACTGTTACGATATCAAGTGCGCCTTGCAGCTTGAGTGGGGGTTCAGGGGTGTGGGGAGCTTTCCGGGGTTGGAGCGAAGTTTTCAGTTGTGGAGTGAATTCTCAGAACTGGTCTCGCTAAAGAGAATTCACTCCACAATAGCTGTATATAGATCGAGCCACTGCTCGAGTGCTCCTCTTCTCTTTCCTTTCTTCTCTAGATTGAGTTTAATTCATAATACCCAACTGGCGCCCTATGCCTTGGTGAACCGTGACAGAGACTACCTTGAGTTTATACTACAGTGTAATATAAAGCCAGAGTTAATCTAGAATATAGATGAAACCGGCTTTAGAATTGGAATTCTAGGAGGTGAGAGGGTTATTGTGCCACGAGTAGCAAATGAGCTCTATACTCTAAGCCCTAAAAACCATCCATCTATTACTATCCTCGAGGCTGTGTCTATAGTAGGAAAAGTCATACTACTAGTACTTGTCATTCTAGGCAAAATACATATGGATTCTTAGTACTACATCAACCTTAAAGGCACAGAGCTAGTACTACTCTCCGACTCTAGATTTTCAAACAGCTAGCTTGCTCTTTGATAGCTAGAGCATTTTGCTAAGCATACACTGTAATGGTGGGTGCACCAGATGTGAGAATCTAGCCACCCAAGGAAGGGATGAATTTACTAAGACAACACACTGTCTTAGGAAACAGAGCCAAAGGGTTGTAGCTTAGACTATTCCACAACGCAGCAATCAGGTGTATGATGTAGTGAAGTGGTTCAGACAAGTTGCAACAAATGTTGAGTCTGGGAACTCAGGGGTAAGTCAGAGGTTAACACCTCACTGACTTTTCAGAAACAAGGAGTAACAAGATGAATGCTTGGAAGCTTGTAAAAGACGTGGAAGTATGTGATAATCGATTTACTGTATTGCCTGCTTGCCCTTTCTTAAGGAAAGGGCAATCCTATTTATGCCAAAGGAGTGTAGTTCTCTCATTTTCCATGACTTTCCATGACTAACCAGGCTTGGTAAATGTATTAGAAATCAAGTGCGACCCACAACTAGCTTGCTAATCATGTAGTGAACGTAAGAGAATCCCATAGAACCATCTGTTGGGTTCCTAGCCTGTAGGAAGTGAAAAGGAGGTCCAAGGTCAGAGTACCTATAGACAAATTATGTCATAACTTAACCAATCTTGTGGGTAACTAAGGAGCGATGACGTGTAATGAATCATAGAGGGTTGTAGAAGCTTCTAGAGCTATTGTTCATGTTCCTAGGCCTCTAGTTGGTAGAGATATGCCATGTGGTAGTATTGGCCCACCCCCTTAAGGAGGAGATTTTCTTAATAACTTGTTCAATGAGTGTCCAAATGATATGCCGTGATGTATGTAGCATAAACAGATGTAGTAGAAGAGTTTGCAGCAATCGTTGAGTAGTATTGCTTCTGTTGTTGGTGTGATAAGCCAAGATATGTATGGTGACTTGTAGGTTTGAGGAGGAGATTTCTAAGTTTGCTCTTGAGTTTGATAGCAAACTGAGTGCAACGAATGTCAGTATGACAGGGAAGGTGCGTTGTATGTCATGCTAGAGCTGTGCCATATCGACTCCATTTATTGTGCGGAACCAGAGTTTACTTTGTTCGCTCTGGGGTACATTCGTGGTGGTCCGAGTGGACTCCAAATCTCATCCGCAAAGCGTTCGGGTTGGACTTTGCTTTGTTCGCTCGGGGGTGCATTCCTGGTGGTCCGAGTGGACTCCGAATCGCATCCGTGAAGCGTTCGGGTTAGACTGTCCTATGTATGAAAGGAGAAGTGTTCGCGCTAACACGATTCGGTGTTCATTGTTGTAAGCCAGACTATGAGTGCGCAGCCGCGTCCACTTCTTCTTTTGTCTCCAACAACAACGCCAGCGACCACCCCTCCGAGAACTGTAAGTGACCCCTTCTCGTGGATTGTCCGACAGTGCACTAATGAATTGGATAGGATATTTCCATCCACAAGAACGAGTAGGTGATGGGAGCGCGTTGGCGCAGGGGTGATAACGTGTGCTGGGCTGACGGGATTCTGCGCAGAATTCCAACTTTTTGTGATGCCGATTCCGACTCCCGCAGGAGCTTTGTTGGGCGAGTTCCATGTCCTCTGCCTGCGCTGCCTTCGGGCCAAAGCTCGTGGCATCAAGGACCACGATTGTGTCTGGTCCCCGGCCTCCTCCAAGTGCGAGTACTGCACGGCGCAGCACTCCACCTGCGTTCCGGTGAGTTCCCTTGTGCTGTTCTGTCTCTGTTGGCTTTTGCTAACAATTTGCATAGCTTCCCTGGTTCCTCGACGAGGAATACCGTGTCCTTGCTGCCGCCGAAGCAGCAGATCCTTGGGACCCCGTCACCGTCGAAGCCGCTGCCGCAGAGGCAAACTGGGTGGCCCTGGTGGCTGCCCAAAGTGTTCCGAAATTCCGCTCAGCCGCTGAGCGCGACTCCTACGAGGAGCTCCACGCAACACTCACTGCCCTCGAGGCGGGTCTGGCTGTGAGTATCCCCCTGTCCTGTGTGGTTTCGGTGCTGATTCAGTTCAGCAAATCCGGTCATCACTGCGCCGTCTTCGGACGGAGCAGGGGAGCGTGCCGGCTCTTTTGGGGGAAGTGGTGGCTGCCATGGGCAGGCTTGCTGCCGTCGCTGTCGCTGCGACGGTTCTGGACCATGCTGGGGGGAGGAAGAAGGGGGGTGGTGGGGGTGGTGAGGGGGATGGGGATGGGTTTGGGGCCCAGTATGGGGCGGAGGAGGATGTGGTGTAGGAAGGAGGAGGCCCTGTGTCAGAGGGGACTTGGACCTGACCCTTCGCGTGGGGTCACTTCAACCCTTCGTCTCTCATGGTGGTAGCCGCTTGTTGCGACGCCGGTGAGATGTTTGGGAAGGGTGACTCCCGCAAGAGTTACAGTGGTGAGTGTGCCCTGGCTCAGAGGGTATTTTAGTTTAGAGTCGTAGATAGCAACGACTCTGTTTCTTCCGCTTTGTCTTCCCTCCCGTGATCGTAGTTTTGTTCCTCGCCCGCCTCCCCTGCCGTAACCCATCCGAGTAGTTCTTGAGGTGGACCTGGTAAATCTGGGTATTCCGTGTGAAACTCTCAGAGTTTGTGGGGAGAGTTCATGAAGTTCGATGCTGGGTACCACTCCGGGTCCGGATCGTATCCGACCCAACTAACCCGGTATTGTAGTTGCTTCCGGCGGAGCCTCACTGCAAGGATCTTTTCCACTTCAGGCGGATCCTGACCAGGTAGGGGGTTGTTCAGATCCTTCATGAGGACGTCTGGTGAGAACACATCGTGTATTTGAGAACCGGTAGGTAGTTCCAATCGAAATGCGTGCCCAATCCGTTCCAACACCGTATATGGTCCGACCCATTGTTGGCCCAACTTGCAGCTCAGGCGAGAGTTTTTCAAATTTTTGGTCGATAGGTACACTCTATCTCCTACGTCCCAGTCAATGGCCCTTCGGCGTCGATTCGCGTGCTTAGATATTTCCTCTTGTGCCTTTGACATGTTTTCCTTTGCATGGACCCATGCGGTATGCATTCGGTCTGCAACCGCCTTGGCTTCATCTCGGTTTAGAGTCTCCCGGGGGTTGGTGCTTTTCGGGGTGTTCCAATCCCAACTCGTACGCAGATCGGTTCCGTACTTGAGTCGGTAGGGGGTCATGCCAATGGATGCGTGGGGGAGTGTCATTTGCACGCAGTCCATTATGGGGATGAGTTCGCTCCAGTTATCCTGGTAGTAAGATATGAAAGGCCTCAGTCTCTGATCAATGTATCAGTTCATGATTTCCTGTCCGTCGGTCTGCTTATGATAGGCAGTCGACAGCTTAACCTTCTCACTTGACTTGGAATGAAGAAGCCTTAGTCTTCACTTACTACCAAGGGCTCAAGAGCTCTATTAAGGATGAACTCAGCAAAGAAGAACACCCTACAACACTTCAAATGCTTATAGAGAAAGCTGTCAGACTTGATGACAGGTTTTTTGAAAGAAGAAAGGAGAAGAACCAAGACTGGCATCAAACAAGAAATTTCAACAATTACACCTCTACACCAACTGCTAAGGACTCAGCACCTGAACCTATGGACTTAGACGCCTCTATAAAGAGATCTACAGTAAATCGACTATCACATACTTCCACGTCTTTTCCAAGCTTCCAAGCATTGATCTTGTTACTCCTTGTTTCTGAAAAGTCAGTGAGGTGCTAACCTCTGACTTATCCCTGAGTTCTCAGACTCAACATTTGTTACAACTTGTCTAAACCACTCCACTATATCATACACCTTGCCAAAATGATGATACGAATTGGGGTCCGCGGTCGCTTACAATCGACTCCGGAGTGTGTCCGAATCGGTATATCCATTCGATGAACAATTGTGCCATTTGCCGGGCTGTTGTGGTTTTGTAGCAAGGTATGGTCACCGAACTCTTTCCGAGTCGGTCCATAAACACTAAGATGCTGTCATATCCATGCTTGTCCCTTGGGAACTCCTTGAAGTCCATGGTAGGCAGGAAAGAAGTCATCCTTTGTAATATGAGAAATATGAGCCTGCATCATATCTTCAATTTGCCGACCATAGGCCTGCTTTAACGGGCCGAAACAGCCAACATCAAGTGGCTGGAGTAGATGAGAAGAGTGAGCAGGCATACAAAGCGTAATAATGTTGTGTTCCTTGCAGTACTCCTCAAACTCATCTGAGTGGTGGCTCTCATGACCATCAAGGACTAACAAGCGATAACCACCAACACTCCGGGCCTTTGTATGCTTCTCAAAGTGCTGAATCCAATCCATGCCTCTCTCGTTTGTAGTCCAGCCATTTTCAGTAACAGAAATCACCCAATCGCTTGAAAATCCACTATTCTCATACCAAGATGTAAGGTGGTTTTTGCCTGCAACAATGATAAATGGTGGTACTGCCCAACCTTGAGAACTAACGCCTTGGATTACTGTAACCCATTCCCGATTACCAGGCTGTACCTTCTTTGCTTTTGCCCGCCCGTCTGAGCTTGTTACAACCATAGCAGTTGAGATAACGCCCATCATAAACCCAGTCTCATCAAAGTTGTAGATATCTGCTTCATCGATACCATATTTCGCAATTGTGTTACGCACAAGCTCAAACCAGCCATTAATAACTTCTGGATCTTCGCACTTAGCCCTCTGGTAGTCGTATTTGCGCTGAAAGCGTGTCTGGAGCTCTACACGCCGCTTAACAAAGTTTGAAGCCCAACGCGTGACGCATCGCGTGTTGCAAGTAGTCGACTTGCCATATCTTCAACAACAGACAGCCGAGGAGGAAACCCTTTGGCAGCTAGGTCGAGTATATACTGAACAAGGACGGACTCCTCTAGGTTAGTTAATTTCCGTGAGTTGGCTTGGATATCGCGTCGTGAAGGTACACCTTCTAGACGACGACCTAGCTTGCGGTGGTCCACAGAATAGATCCTAGCAGCAACTCGAAGGCGTAACTTTGGGTCGCTTTGCATAGCCTGGATAGCTAGCACTAATTGGCTTTCATCGTTTTTATGGGGCATGTTTTGTTGTTGAGGAATTTAACATTTAGTTGGGGGGTTTGGTCACCGCATCATTTTGGCGCTTTCGCTTGTTTGGCGCTTTCGCTTCATGTACGTTATTCAAAGTTTATATTCGAATTGCTAACACTGACGATTAACAGCGAATAAATTTATATTTATTGGAATAATAATGAAGCTCCATTGTATTAAATATGCACAATTACTAAGAACACTGGGTTGGTTTAAATGTTCTATATGTCCCTGAAGTATTTATTTGATATGTATTGTTTCCCTAGAATGCCGTAGGTCATGCAATTGACTTTCTTCCCGTCCTCGACAGAGTAGAGCAGTGGTCAACTATTCAATAAAATAAACCATGGTTACTATCTTGAATAACACTACAGTACTATAGGCTATCACTGTCACCCTGTGCTAGGCTGATATAGGCAAAATACCTTCGCGCATTGGTGCTGATTGCTTGATATAAACGTACAACTGGTATACCACGCTATTAAATACAAATCTAGCTAACCCATCCTCTAAAGAGCAACATCCTGGAAGCTCGCAGCTCCAGGAGTCTTTGTACCCTCCTCCGTATCAGCATCTACCTCCAGGGAAGGGCTCTTGGTAACAGGGTTCTTGTCGACGCTTGGCTCTCCTCCATCCGTAGGTGACGCGGCTGGCCTGAGAGCAACCTTGTGCTGATCATTATCTTCAACTCTAACCTTCTGCTCGTCCAATGCCTCTACTTTCTTATCCTCAGAGTCATCCTCTTCCGACTTCTCATCCTCATCCTCTTCCTTCTCGTTGTTCGTTTGGCCGGCTTCAGATGCTTCATCACCATTCGTCTGCTTCTTGCTATTGTTAGGGAGAGCTGGGAGAGGGGCCTCATCCTTCGCCGAAGCGGGCTCGGCTGGCGTGGCTTGCTGTCCAGCCGCAGGCCCCAAATTCGCCATCCTCTGCCTTGGGTCCGCATCGAGATAGTATTGCCTAACACCCACGATCCTGCCGCCCCTTTCACAGCCCTCCACCCATTCCGGCCTCACAACAGGAATGTTCATCTCCACAGCCTTCTCCCAAGTAATGCCTCTGCCCTCCGTAGTCACAAAATGGGTAGTATCGATTCTAACGGTATCCGCGAGCTTAGCCCCTATCCGCTTAACAGCGGCGACGAGGCTCTCCCTGAGTTGCGCTGGCAGAATTCCTGGTGTGACGGTGATGCCGCTGAGGTCGGTCATCTTGTGCGTCCTGACCGTGAGTTTGTCGCTTGCGAATGTGCCGGCGGTGGTTCTTAGCACGAGGTGGAACGTATACTCGGTGTCGACAGCAAGGCCACTTATTTTCGTGCTTTCCATTGTGGTGGGCTGAGGAATGTTGCCTGCCTTCTGGCCATTGCGGAACAGGCTCAGGCTGATGACATCGGCGGTCGCAAGCTCAACTGGATCCCACTCGAGGACGATGGACGTTTGTGTAGCATTGCGACAGCGCAGGACGGGTGCTGATGGCTCGGACTCGCCAAAGCAGCGGAAGATCGAATCTTGTAGGTGGCTGAATGAGTCTTGCGACTCGCTCTCGGATTCGAAGTTGCGGGCAACGGTGATGTCAACAATGCTACCGGATGAGATATGTGGAGGTAGTAGGATGGATGGGAACTCGATCTGTTTGTATCATCGACGGTGTCAGTTGGGGCACTCCGTAGGGCATGACGCTGCCTTTGTGGATTGACTGGATTCTTACAAGGCGCTTGTCCTGTGTCAACAGCACAGCGACCCCGGCATCGACCTTGCCCACAGTTAAAGAGATTAACATCTTGTGTGTGAGATGTCGCAAAGGCAGATTGGACAGGGTGGTGGGAAATGTTTGGGACCTGGTGAAGCTTTGGGGCTACGACGACACCTTCAGAGACAAGGACAAGCTTATCTCGGTCTTGGCGCCGATCATCCACGCTTGTATAAAACTACCAGGTAGTACATTAATTACAACTACTTTTGTAATTTATAGTTTACATGTTTAATATGGCCTGTGGCATTGCAGATCCACCTCTTTATACTTTGTTTGGGTGTCACTCCATCGTTCTCTTCTTCCTTTTCGGCTTTGCCTTGTCCGTTTGCAGTCGCTCAACCTCTGCAATAATTTTGTCGGCCTGGTCCTCCACGTCTGGCCACTTCGCACGTAGAAGCTCAGGGCGCGTACTCAAGTGTAAGCTGCCTACGAGGTTGGGTTTGGGGGCCTCGTCACCATTGCCGTCAATCCTGTAGCCATTTGTATCGTATCCCTTCCGTTTCAGCGCATTCACAATCGCCAGTCTTGCCCTGATGTTGACCCAGGAACGAACTACACTCTTCATACTGATTTGTTTGGAACTCAGGCAGTTCCACCACAGAGGATCAGTGCGAGATTCCCATTTGCGCTTCATGACTTCGTGCCTGGGATGTCTGGGGTTGGTGAGTTGTATTTTCGAGTTTATTGGTACAACGTGCTCTGAAGACCACATAACTTGTAGTATATCAATCCCTGGGATAGTCTTCTTGGACATGCCAGCGGGAGGAAACTTCAATTTGGGTATTGGTGGCGGCATCTTTCGTATACTCGATATGCTGCCTTTTAAATCGGATGCGATGGCTGAGCTACTGGATCGGAGCTGTTTTGGCAACATGTCTGGTGGCGGCTTTCCGTCGCATTCAATGGCATCGATTGGGCTCCGACAGAGGGATCGTATATCAAGCTGTGGTTGGAGTGGCAATCTTTTGTCTTGTCGAGCTTCTATGGCCCAGCTTCTTCGTCTCCGCGTGGTTGGATATAAACGCCGCTATACCAAGCGTGCAATAGGATGGCGATGAGTGGCTGATGAGTGGCTCTCTCCTCGCTTGAGCCAAAGTTCAGAAAGGGACTAGCTGACTCATCCCTCACCTAAACTAAGGATTCACCCCACCAACGATAAGTCAGTCATTAGGCGCCCATCGACCACACAACTGTCCCACTTGCAAACTTCATATAAAGCCTACCCCTCTTGCAGCCCAAGTCCCCCGAGGAACAACATCAAATTCCAGATCATCAAAGAATCAGAAATACGGCATTTTAATCAGAGAAATCTGTCAATATGCCGAAGAATAAGGGAAAAGTAAGTTGCATCCGCAAACAAAAATCACCCTTCATTTTCATCGCGGCCCAACGACAACAACTCGTGTGCACGATGCTGATTCCTCTTACCAACAGGGTGGCAAGAACCGTCGTCGTGGAAAGAACGAAAACGACAATGAGAAGCGTGAGCTCACATTCAAGGAGGAGGGTCAAGGTATGTTTCGCCCTCAGCAGTTACAGCCGCCACTGTCGGCTCGCCACCAGATCGCTAACGCCCAACCACAGAATACGCCCAAGTCCTGAAGATGTTGGGTAACGGCCGTCTCGAGGCTCTCTGCTTCGACGGAACGAAACGCCTCGCACATATCCGTGGCAAGCTTCGCAAGAAGGTCTGGATCAACCAGGGAGACATCATCCTGCTGTCGCTCCGTGACTACCAAGACGAGAAGGGCGACGTGATCCTCAAGTACTCCGCCGACGAGGCCCGTTCCCTGAAGGCCTACGGCGAGCTGCCCGAGAGCGCCAAGATCAACGAGACCGACACCTACGGCCAAGAAGGCGAGGGCGACTGCAACTTCGAGTTCGACGAGGACAGGAGCGACAGCGAGGACAGCGAGGCCGGCCCCGGCGCAAAGGATATCGAGATCGACGACATCTAGACAAGTCTGGCGCGCTCTGCGGCCAAGTGTGTGGTGTGGACTGTCTTCTCTCAAACGATTCTATAAAATGGAAAACGAACTCGACAGTATATCTCTTTTGTTACTATTGCCAGATGACCTGGGCGCAGTGGGAGAGACGCTGTGGTCCTCGTCGTCCGTGCCCTTCACTTGTGCGACGTAGAGAGGAAACTTTATAAGTGTTGTGGGTTCGCATTGTATGTATGGTTAGCTTTGTGCGGGGGATATTGCGATTAGCGCTGCTCTCGTGTATTGCATCTTAGCATAGATTACGATGAAACACATGACCCATGCAAACCTGAAGTTTTTGAATTGTGCTTTAATTAATGTGTCTCTATGCGAATCTCAGCCAGCGCATGAGTCGGAGCGAGACTGACACCCAACACGCCAACAAACAAAAGCCCACTACATTGTGACAATTTCCGATACAATCCCCACTAACGGACAGACTTCTTCCACCAGGGCTTTTACCAATCATCTTCTTCAGCTTCGTCATCTGCTTATTGTTAGCTGCTTTCAGAATAGCCGTAGAAATAAGAACTTACCACTAGCGCTAACCTTCTGTTTTCTTTTGTTGAGTGCCTCTGCCAACGCATCGGCCAGGCCACCACCACCACCACCAGTAGTAGCCGGAGGCAACCCACTTCCAGCCGGGCCAGTATCAGCAGCGCCAGGTACAGCAGCTGCACTGCGATCGCGCACTTTGCTACGGTCCACCTTCTTGAGTGCTCCGATACCGCCAGCCTGCTTGATACCAGACAGGAGGTCACTACGGTCACCAGTAGGGGCTGGCATATTAGGCACTCCAGAGACGTAGCCTGAGTCGCGGTTGGGCATTGGAGGTGGGGGAGGAGGCCCTGGTGCGCCTGAGTCGCGGCTGGGCATGGGAGGTGGAGGAGGGGGTCCTGCACCACCAGGTGGCGGCGGAGGCGGCGGAGGCGGTGGTGGGGGAGGTGGAGCTCCTCCAGTTGGGGGTGGTAGAGCGGGTGCCGCTGCGCGAGCTGGTTGTGGTGGCGGAAGGGATGGGCGAGCTGGTTGTTGCGGAGCTGCGTTTGAGGGCACTGATGGGCGAGCTGGTTGTGGTGGTGTGTTGGAGACAGGCAATGGAGGAGGGGGCGGAGTGCCATTATCTCTCGATGGTGGTGGTGGTATTGGCCGAGAGGAGGATGGCGGGAGAGGCAGCGGTGAGCCTGGTCCATTGTTGGGTGTCTTGGGTGGTAATGGAGGTGGCAAAGCAGCATTTGGAGTGCTTCGAGCCGGGGGAGGTGGAGGCACGGCAGAACGCATTGGCGTAGGCGGTGGCTGAGGTGTACGTTGGCCCATGAACGGTGGTGGTACCCCGAATCTCGACCCAGACTCCCCAGGCTCGAAGTCGTCGTTTGGCGTCTTTGGAGGTCGCGGGGGTGGAGGTGGTGCAGACTGATTGGAAATCGATGTGGCATGTGGTCGACCAGGAGTTGGTCTTGGGTTTGAATTGAGCAGCTTGCCAGCATCCGCAAAAGGAGGTGGAGCGGCATATTTTGGCGGCGGTGGTCCTTTGGGAGGTGAAGGCTCGCGAGGCGGAGGGGTAGGCTCTTTCGGAACAGGCTCTGCCTTTGCTCTCCGGCTAGGAGGTGGTGCTGGAGGCGCACCTCGTTGCACTGGAGGTGGCGGTGGTGATTGGGGAAGCTCATGAATCCGCGGAGCAGCCTGTGGAGGAGGCGGTGGTGGAGGGAGGGCCGTTTTTGCTCGCGGAGGCTCCTGGTAAACAGGCTCAGGGGCTGCAGCAGATGCAGCTTGCTGCTCTTGAATGTACTCAGCAATGAAGTCTTGGTTGTCTCGAATCTGGTCGTCGGTGATTCCCATATCTCGTAAATCACCTCCCCAAGTTTCTCTCCAGTTGGGGTCGAGAGCATCTAATTTAGCATACTCGGATACCTTCGGTAGATTGATACTGCCAGAGGAATACGACGGATTGTGTTGCGAGAGCGAAGGTGGGATAAATGTTCGGGGAGATACAGGGGGTGTTGGCTGGCTGGTCATTGGGGCAGATGGGGCCGACACATGCCTATGGCCACCAAATATACCTCCCAGTATTCCGTGCTTTTGAGGTGCTGGCCCACCTCCTCCAAAAGGGTTTAACTTGGTAGCTTTGTTTGCATGCTTCTCGCGGTCTACCATTTGCTTTAGGAACTTAACAGCCTCCTTTTCTTCAGAAAATGATAAACCGGCCAAGCAACCCTCAATTTCAAAGGTGTGAAAGAAAACACGGTCCTGGTTGTAAGACCAATTCTCATATATCTCCTGATCCCATATGACCCCTCGCACTGAAGGCTGTGGAATGTTAGCGCCTATATCGTGAAGAGGTAGGTATGCATACCGAAACATCTACCAACTTTAACCAAAACGTGTTCCCGATGAGGTCATCTGCCAAAACCACCGCACCCTGTAATCCAGTGTATGTCCATTTCGACGTGTTTGGGTATGCAATATACAGTCTGACAATAGCAGCAGCTAGAATCTTGTTCTGTGCCCTTGGAACGACACGGCGAATGATCGCCTTCTCCTCGGCTGTGACACCCTCAGGCATCTTGGCTGCTGATGGAACGCAATCTAAAAGTAGCTTTGCTGAGGGCGTGTCATCGAGGAATTGAGCTGGGAGATAATGGCGATGTGATTGCTGATGCGATGCCTGGAAGTTCTATCCGTTCAGTCAGTAACAGGGCGCCAATTGAGAGCCCAAGATCAGTTACCGCGGGATAGCTACAGTTAAGGCAGATAAGGATATATGTAGTCGAATGACTTCAAAAGTGAAACTGGGGAGACTGACTTACTCAGGGTTGCGCTATCTTGTAGTTGGAGGTGAGGTTGATAGGCGTCCAAACTGTGTGGCTTGCCCAAGCCTCATTACACCCATTACAACGCGTCAGCCACAACGCAGCGCCAAGACCCATAAGTTGCGAGGCTGCCAAAAAGCCTTGCCTCAAATTATAGAATTTATCTCCCCACTACACAACTGTCGCGAACATCGAACCACAAGGAGGCAATCCGGATGCTTACCCTGATTAAAGTGCCTGGCAAGAGAAAGCGCAAGCAGCACACTGATAATGCAGATGGCGAAAACAAGGTGAGCATCGACATTGCTTCTCTCACATTCTCCATGATATATTGTGAACATCAATACTAACCTCACCGAAGCCATCTCGGCCCAAGGGAAGGCCTCGAAAAGAAACGACTAAGAAAGTAAAGACGTCAGCATCCGTATTAGGCTCTGGCACGACGTCTAGACAATCACCACAAGATAATTTCACAGCGAATCGGTCTATGACCTCGCTCGAGAGACTACCCACAGAGCTCCTCGAGAAGATATTTCTTGCGTCGTTGAACTTCAACCTACCGAGATCAAGTCCGATAATAGGCATTAAACTGTCTAACCAGTATATATATACTACGACAACTGTGGCAATATTTGAACCGACATGGAGATACAACTATGGCCTTCTGTACGAACAGGGAGGAACCGCCTCCGGTTCTCTTGATGGGGGAGATGTACCGGGAGATCCTGAATTACAGGTGCGTAGATGAGACCAATTCTTGTTTTCTACGGCTAACACAGTATAGAGTTCATTGCTTCGGTGCCAGTGGGCAACGGTGTTCATGATACAACAAGCCGAGAAGGCATGGCTGCTGACGGCGCCCCAAAAGCCAGTGAAACAAGAAGTTGAAGGCGTGGCCCAAGAAGTAAGCCATTCGCCGACTTCTGATTCCGAGCAACTTGTCCATACGGAAAGTCGTACTCCCGCGGAAGGACTCTCTGGCGATTCTGAACCTCATAACTTTGATGAACAATATGCCGAATTTTTTCAACTCACAGACCCGGAGGCAGCAAGAGAGGAAGGCATGACTACGAGGCCAACATTTCGATGGGAAACACCCCTCAAGATCCACCCTCAAACGGAAATGCCTGAGAGTCTTTTGCGGGGCCCTTGGTCTCCTGATATGGTGATGTACTTGTTCTGGTTGACTCGAGCTGGGGCTAGGATTGATTATTCGGCGTCCACCAATGGAGAGGTAAGATTTATCTACAGCACTTAGTATAACGGGCGCCTTACTGATCTTTTGTTCAGGTAGCACGGCAAGGCCTTGACCAGGCTATACTTGATGGCAATCTGCAAATTTTGTACTTCCTCCACTGTCTTGGGATCGAGACAACTGTCCACGAGGACATCTTAGAATCAGCAGTGCGGGCCTGTTCTGGTAACAACGCCGTGATGTATCGAGTCTTTCATATCCTCGCAAGCAAATTTCCAGGAGAAAGTTCCTTGTGGGACAAATGGCTCGACGATATCTTGGAGTTCGCCGAAAAACTGGGTCGGAATAGAGAAGAGAAACGACAACGGAGGGAATGGTGGGAAGGCTTTGTTTCGTTTTTGAACGAGCCAGAGATAAAACCCTAGAAGAAACTAATTATGTAATAGAATAATAATAAATAATAAAACTACAAACCTTCTTGGTATTTGTGAAGTAGTTAGTCCCATTCTTGGCCAAATCAATCAAGTCATGTGACCCGCTGTATTTACCTTTGCTAAATCGACGTCGCGAAATATCCGATAAAGATGACAACCGCTGTATCGAATTTCCGCGGAAGCAGGAATTGATTCATATTACTGGGCTGCCATATCTGCCATGCGGGCTAGGCTGCCTGTTCCTGTACCTTCGTCGAGTTTATTGAGATTTCTCCAATTCCAATCAGAGGGGCGCTGTTTCTTCAGCGCAAACTCGCAAGGCTTCGCCTTCGACCATGGATCACCGCCAGGGCCGCAACAGCACACGGCGAAAAGACTAGGAACGCCGAAGACATCGTCTTCATATCTATGGGCGCCCATACCGACACCTGCTACTTGTGAAGCAAGCCTTCTCAACCTCGACTTCCTCATCCCTCGGGTTACGTTGCCACCCACGACACGACCCAGTCTCAACTCCTCTCGGCCTCTCGCCAAAATCACAAGGCGAGGCACAAAGCATTCAATAGGAGGACATAGATGTGCATCAGAGAGCCACAGTGCCGACTGGCTCAGGCGGACATTTGGCAGGAAAGTGAACCGGCGTCGATCTCTCAAGGGAGTGGAAGGTCCATACGGCGATGAAGGGGCTGAAGCCACGGCGTATGCCCTCGGGCGTACAATGTCTGCAAAGGCAGCAAATGAGCAGAAGCTGCGCTGCACTGAGTTTGACGAGAATGGCAATGTCGTCTTAGTGAACGGGGAGTTCAAGAAGAGCGAGCTTATCGCCAAAGTACGTCATCCACTCTGAGATACTCTCGGCCAAAGGACTAACAAAGTTATTAGTATGGGTTATTGCCTAGAGATCTTCGAAAAATCGACTCGTCGCTGTTACCACATATTCTTGTGCGGCCCTCAGCTATCCTAATAAACCTCCTCCACCTCCGCTGCCTTATCAAGGCGAATCGAGTGCTTGTCTTCGACACATATGGCTCAACAGACTCATACACGCAGTCTGTATTCATGTATGATCTTGAAGGGAAGCTACGGCAGAAACAGAACTCGCCCTCGGCTGGGGGGCTTCCTTACGAATTCCGTGCCCTCGAGGCAGTGCTCATATCGGTGACTTCCGGGCTTGAGGGGGAATTCGAAACAGTACGCGGGCCAGTTGTGCGCGTGCTCCGAGAATTAGAAGAGGATATCGACCGCGATAAGCTACGACACTTGCTTATTTATTCTAAGAAGCTCGGTACCTTTGAACAGAAGGCCAAGCTCGTCAGAGACGCCATCGACGAGTTGCTTGAGGCTGACGATGACCTGGCTTCCATGTACTTGACTGAAAAGACGCATGATTTACTCAGAGGGGAGGATGACCATACGGAGGTTGAAATGCTACTGGAGTCTTACCACAAGGTGTGTGATGAGATTGTACAGGCGTCTGGCAATTTAGTCTCCAATATCAGGAACACCGAAGAGATGTGAGTGCTGTACCAATTCCCTCCAGTAACAAATCACTAACAATAAACAGAGTCAAGGCAATTCTCGATGCCAATCGAAACGCGCTCATGCTCCTCGACCTGAAATTCTCCATCGGCACACTCGGTATCGGTTCCGGGGCCTTTATAGCGGCATTATACGGCATGAACTTGAAGAATTTCATCGAAGAATCCAACTTTGGCTTCCTCGGAATCTCTGGCTTTTCAGCCGTATTTGCTGCTCTTGTCTGTGGGTACGGACTAACGAAACTGAGAAAGGTGCAGAGAGTAAGTATGTGGGGTGAGGCCGGCAAGAGAGGCGCAAGGGGCAGCTGGAGAGCAATCGATGAGGAAACTGGAGCTGGCTTATTGGAGCGAAGCAGGCGCGCAAGGCTCTTGAAGGAAGATAAGGGAGGCTCCCTGCGAGAGGTTGCTGGAAATGTGAAACCTTTACCACCTACAGTCATATCGAAGACTACAAGGGCATAGAGGAGGGCGGCTACAAATGATACATGGGTTGGCGCTAAGGTTGTTACTATGTATCAACAGCTCTGCAGGCGTTTTGTTAAAGCGGGAAATCATCTCTGTTTAGATATGTTCAAGTGCCAGTCACGGCGCGTTTGGGGCCTTCGAATACCACCACCACTCTTGTAAACCATACCATATTAGAGTTATCGCCTTGGAAATATAAGATAATAACCAGACTTTGATTGTCTCGTCACCGAGCGTCATCATATCCATATAAGGGCAATCATATACAGACCAAAAATATGTGCTTGTTTTATTGGCAGGCATTTTCAGAAATAACTGCCGACACAATACATCCTTATCCATGAGTTTTTTCTATTAAAATGTTTTGGACAGGCACGGAATGACATCACGGTCGTCAATTTGAGCCACCCACCAGCCACTTCGCGAGTAAGGTAGGATACCCCTGTACTAAGTCAGGGCCTTGTCGAAAGAGAAAGAGACGACGTCGCACTTTACTCCCGTTAGTTCTAGATTGTGCCAAACGCCACACTTTACCAAAATTGTCTATAGGCCCATCTAAATAAAATGCCACATTTAATGAATTGTAGAGATGTGTGTAATCTACCCTAGAAATTATTATCATTGCTATATTTTTAAGTAACTAGCCTATATAAAATAGATCCAAGTGATTAAGATCGTTCTTTTTACTCACAGTTGTTGTATTCTATACATAATGGCACAGTCCCTCCCCTAACTTTTAGACGGCACAGTTGCTGTAAACTATAGGACTTTTAGGTAGCACAGTTACTGTAAACTATGCATAGTGGTACAGTCTCTCTTCGGACCTTTGGATGGCACAGTATCGCCATTTAAAATGGCGAAGTAGACCGGAGCACAATTTAGCGCAACATAAAGGGAATCTTATCTGAAGATGAAGCGTAGGCGCGATCTCCGAACGAAGATTAGATTAGCAGTCAGCATCTGTTCGTACGCTTTGAAGCAATTGTTATCACTTTTCGCACTGTGCCTAATCAAGATCTCTCATTTCTTCTTTATTTTAAACTTTAAAATTTACGGGAATCCTCCGATTCAGATGGCCACCCTGGAGCCTTGTATTTATATCCCTTCCCCAGTCTCTAAAATGCCGACGAAGAAGTGCAAGTTGCATATGGAATCCGTGCTTCGTTATGTAGAAAATACTTGTCGTTCCAGCCTCGAAATTTGTGCTTAGAATCCTGCTGTCCCTGACTTCTCATCGATGTGGCGATACCTTTCCTTCTCTTTCCTGTCCTTCAGGAGCATGGCGATACACAGGATCAAGGCTACATCGATTCCTAATAACACCACACATGTTAGCAACTACCCGGACCACCGCACGATATTGCAGAAGAACATACCAACAATCCCAAAGGCGGCCGTGAAAATCAAATCCAAGAAGTTATTCGCCAGCGAGCTGAACGGCCCAACGCATCCCGAAAGCTGCACCGCAACCAGCGGGTTCGTGCAGACGCTATCCTGGAAAAACGGCGGCGAGCTGCTACTCAAGTAGCCACAGCATTTAAACTAATCCGCCGTCAGTAAACCTCCAAGCCTGCTTTGCCTATATCTATCTCACCTTCTGTTGCAACAGACTCTGTACCTCTTGCGCTTGGGCAGCCCACACAGTCGAGAGGTTCGTGCGAGTCTTCAATGTATCGAACCAGAGCACGAGTCCAATGGCCATCGAGACCATAGCGCAGATAAAAACGAGGTATCCGTGGATCTTGAGCCACATGCGCGAAGTCGGCATCAGGAGCGCGGGGATGGTCGCCAGGAATGTCACGAACATGATGATGGCGTTGACCATGGCAGCTGCGAGATTCATATGTGAGTTATAGTCTAGTAATGTCAATATGGAGGGATTGACGAACCAGTCAAGGGACATCGTTCCAGCAAGAGGTTCTCAGCAACTGTTTCCTGTGTTGGCGGTTGGCTAATGCGGTCTTTCATGATCATGGGGAAGGCGATGAGAAGTGCTGCTGAGAGGAGAAAGAGCATGTCAAACGCCAAAAAGGCCAAGAGGACTCTGTTCGCCATGGCTTATGTCGTCGTCGGAACTGTTAACTGGTGGTATATCCTTCGCCGAAGGTTTCGAATCGTCGCTGGCAAACACCTCTTTTTCGTACTGACGACCGGCGTCGAGGAATAGAAAAATATGCCAGCACCCGAATTCTCTATCCCACAAAATTAAACAAAAATAATAAGAGCAAGAATCGAAAATGAGCCTCGCGCTGCGATCTCCGAAAACACCTCTCAAAGGATAGACAGATGGAAGGAGAAGAAACAGAATGGGAAAGACGACGGCCGGCGACAAGCCAGACAAACTCGGCGAGGCGCTACTACGCACCCCACTTGGGTCGTTGATGGGAGGCCAGGTCATACTTACACGAGCCCGCAATTGAAACAGGCACTTACGATTTTTTGGAGTTGGTGGCGCGTGGTTGATGCCCGGCGAGGTTTGGATTGGGGGTGTCGAGACTCCTGACGTCTCGGGACAGGGATTGTGAGGCGTAGCACAAGTCGCAGGGGTAGCACCAGCAACGGCACATCAATGAAATTTCACGATGGAGTGCTTGAGCCTCATTTTTGTTGTTTATGGGTCGATTTGACTGTCTTTTGCAAAGAACTTGAACTTGGGAAACTTTCAAGGAATATGAAGTGTAGGTTTATCCTTGCGGCTGACTACTTGTGCCGCCCAGAGTCTGAAGAAAAGGGACGGACTTAGCTGAGGACTAATGATAACTATTTAAGCTGACAGAGTTTATCTCTTCAGTTATACCTATTAGTAGCTGACTTGCTGATTGTAGCCGTGAGTGATTGAATGACTCTAATTGAGTTATAGTTACTGTAATCGCTGTTGTTATGCACAGCTCCTCGTCGGACTTTTGGGGGCACGAGTATATGGGCCATTCACACGATCCATTCTGGGGGGTGTTTCTCTCATTACCGCCAAGAAAGACTTCATAATTCGGAATAAGAGATAGTATATGGTAGATAACTTTCATTTATTGTGCTTTGCTATCTACTGCTAAGCAAATAAGCTAGTAGCAAAAAACCAAATCATCGTCCTGCTATCCTGCAATATGAGTGGAGTTCTATTAACCATTATTTACTCAAATCAACACACGCTCAATCCTTTCATAACTCCCGAGCCCTCGGTCTTGCAGCGCCCCTCTTTGATATAAACAAAATGCGTGCCCTCGCCCAGTACTCACTCAGCCCGAACAACCCCTACCGAAGCAAACTTATGGATTTCCAGCGACAGCATTCACAAGATCCAGCTTGCCTCGACAAGTTGGACAAGTATCATTCTCCTGAATCCATTTGTCCAGGCACCTCCTTCCATACATATGTCCACACGCTATCCTCACCGCATCCTCCGATTCGTTCTCAGAATCACCAGTGTAATAATCTCGATAGCAGATCGGACAATCTATCTCATCCTCTTTGAGATCAGCCACCCTCACCCGCTCAGGGCCGGTTCGGAAGCGCTGGCGAGGTTTCGGCCCTGGCGGCGCTGACCAGCCTCCGTCGGGTTGTTGCGTGGGTTGACCGCCTGGGCTTTGGCCGAGGACCTGCCCGGGAGATGGGGATATGAACACTGGAGACTGGCCTGTGCCTAGGGGCTGTATTATAGTCACCCCCGGTATCTGGCCGGATGACTGGGTTATGACCATGCCTGGGACGAGGCTAGAGGACTGAGTTGAAGACTGGCTTCGAGATTGACCAAAGAATTGTCCTGGGAACTGCCCTTGGGGCTGCCCTGGAAAACCACCCATCGATTGTCCTGGATATTGACCTTGGGACTGCCCTGGGAAACCGCCCATCGATTGTCCCGGGTACTGCCCCTGGGGCTGCCCTGGATGTCGGGCTGGGAACTGACTCGGAGATGGATAGCCACCCCTTGGGGGTCCCTGTCTGCCCATACGGTTCTCGTAAACTATGTGGCCATCAGGAAAGCGGACTGCCCAACCGAGAGGGGTAAGAAAACGCTGCGGGGTTGGCCTGTTATGACCTGGAAAGTCTCTTGGTCGTTGGTAGCTCATTACCACACTTGCAAGGGTTGCTGTGGGCGATAGATTATAATAGCTTGGAGGTTGAACAGTACCTGATGAGGTTGAGATGTATGCCAAGATATGTCTCAGATGGTCTACCCCTTGTATGCTTTTGAGTGTTGAGCCGTCAAAATAGATTATGGTGGGAGAGTCGTAGTGAAGAGCATTGCATGTGTTGAAGATATATGAGGTAAGTTTCTTGTTGATCCCGAGCAAAACCGATCGCATTTATAGCCTCACAGACAGCACCCAATTATTCAGTTAAGGCATTCACTTGATGATCTGGTTCAGGTATATCTTCTTTATTCAATATATAATTAACTATTATGGGTGACTGGTATGAATCATCGCCGGTGAAGTCAACCTAAATCTGCTTATGGGAATGACCATACATCATGACTGTTTGTTTGCAAGTATCCTGAGACAGTATTAGTACGTGTTCAACACCGTAAAGTTTATATATTATGAAATGTATTGGAAGGTCCAGCTCAGTGATCTTGGTTAGAAAAGTTCATAAACTCCGAAGAGTTTCACGATTTTCAGTGCTTGTTTTTTAATCATTGGACGTATTTTGGGTTGGTGATTGTATATAAATGAGATATGACATACCATTGAGCAACTGTCAAGCTGACCCAGAACCGACGAGTCCTTCGTCATAGAAACGTTCGGTTCCAGGCCCACCATCTATTTGTGCAGGTATGCTAAAAATTCTGACACAGGTCAGTATGTATACACAGAAATGATATAGAAAACAAATCATTCTTGAGCTTCAGTAATCAGGATATGTAAGAAAGGTATATCTCTCTCTCGCGCCGTATAGAAACCCCGGCGAGGGTCCCACGAACGCAAGGTCAATCGCAAATTATATCATCACCTGAAGCTGCGGGAGAAAAGAAGAAGGTATAACATACAGTGAATAAGGTGTTGAACCACCAGTTGGAAAAGTGCTCGTATAGCACATTCAATGGTGGTCTACCAGAGACTGGGTGAATGTTTGGAAGGATCGTGGTTGAAGAGAAAATAGCTTTTATTAAATAGGTAGAAGAGAAGTTCTTGCCGGAGTAACGTTATCCCTGCCAGGCTTAGTCACGTGCGACCTAAACCAAATGTGGTGCGGAAAGCTGGCTAGGGCTCGCTTCAATTTTTCCCACATCGAGATTGAATCCAGTCGCGACTCCACGACATCCGCACCCAACAAACAGCACCCAGCTTTTCGACTTCGACAGCCAACACAATGGGAGACGCTGAGATCAAAGCCTCCAGCTGGAGATTAGTCGAGGTGGGAAGGATCGTTCTCATCGATGGAGGATCCCAAGATGGAAAGCTCGCCACTATTGTCGAGATCATCGACCACAAGCGCGTACGTCCAGCAAAAAAGACCTGAGATACCTGGGATATATATACTAACTGCAGGCAGGTCCTGATTGATGGCCCATCCACCGATACCAAGACCGCCGTCCCCCGCCAGTCGATCGCTCTCGCCCGTCTCATTCTCACACCCCTCGTTCTGGAGAAGCTCCCCCGTGGATCCCGCTCCGGCACCGTCAAGGCTGCATGGGAGAAGGCTGGCATCGAGGCCAAGTGGCAGGAGAGCGCATGGGCAAAGAAGCGCGCCCAGAAGGAGCGCCGTCGCGCACTCACCGATTTCGAGCGCTTCAAGGTTCTGAGACTGAGGAAGCAGGCACGTTTTGAGGTCAGAAAGTCGTTGGCCAAGGTCAAGGCAGCTGCGAAATAAGGGGATCTTTATGGCACGGGGAGCGTGATCATGAAATTCATGGGTTGCTGGGTTCCTTAGCTTATTCGGAAGCCTTGTATGCTACGTCAAAGAAGGCAGGCGTCAAATGCATATGGACATCAAAGACTATCCGGAACTCAGTCCCAGCAAAGCGGCGTTATGCCTATTTTTGAGAGACCTGTTTGTGAAGTGATATAAGCCATTGTACATTAACCAGTCTGTAACCTCTAATTATCGTACATGTCCTACATATGGGTCAGGGACGTACAGCATAGCCGTCACCTCGAAATGTTCGGAAATTATGCCCGCCTACTCGTTTAGGCTTAGCCGAATTGATAAACTGCGTGCGAACCCTAACACTCTATCGACAACACCGACGAGGTTACAATAATTTGACTCCAGCCCCAGTGCATTAAAGAATCCAAGGTATGTTAATGCCCGTTTTTGTACAGCTATTACGTGCGACCCTGTGAAAAAGACGACCAGCCAAAATCGAGCAATGGCACCCCGCACAAATTTTGGAATTTCGTCAGGAACAATCGAGAAGAACGCCACAGCTAATACAAGGTCCTCACAGCTCTCACCATGTCTAACCCACGCATCGAAGAACTGAACGACGAGGAGGTGCCCAAGCAGGTTGTGGCAGAGGAGGAAGCATCTGACGACTCTGACTCCGAGGTCGAGACCGGAGAGTCCATCCCAGCTGGCGCCACCGCCGTTGTCCACTCTCGCAATGAGAAGAAGGCCCGCAAGTCGATTGCCAAACTCGGCTTGGTCAGAGTCCCAGGTATCACCAGAGTTACTCTGAGACGCCCAAAGAACGTACGTAGCATGGAAACTCCTTTGGCAGACTGGGAGGCTTGTCCAGGCCTACAGATATATTTGCCGTAGACCATCCGATCTAACTGTCTACCAGATCCTCTTTGTCATCAACCAGCCAGAGGTATACAAGTCGCCCAACAGCAACACCTACATGTAAGATACCAATTATTTCTCCAAGGTGTTTGGCATGTATACTTACAATTTGCCCTTAGCGTCTTCGGTGAGGCCAAGATTGAGGACCTCAACTCCCAGGCACAGGCATCTGCCGCCCAACAGCTCGCAGCTGCTGACACCAACGACCAAACTGGCAACGACCACACCACTCACGATTACTCCCACGACCACGGCAAGGGCAAGGCTGTCGAGGCCGCTGACGAGAAGAAGGAGGAGGAGGAAGATGATGAGGAGGTTGACGCTGAGGGACTTGAGGACAAGGATATTGAGCTTGTCATGACCCAGGCAAACGTTTCCCGCAACAAGGCTGTCAAGGCATTGAAAGAGAACGACAGCGACATAGTCAACTCGATCATGGCTCTCAGTATATAGGTTCGGACGGGGCAATTGTTCAGCGCCTGACGCCTTGTTATCTACCTAGCTTTTGTACAATGTGCAATAAAGCAGTAATATGATATGGACAGCCGTTTCTATTACAGGTTTTGTAAAGTAGTAGATGGGCAAGTGCAGATTCCGAGAGCATGTATGAACCAGACCAGACCAAAGTGCCATTTTATTATGGTCTCATAAAATAACCTTCAACTATGCCTACTCCCATAAACCAAACACAGTGACTCTTAGCTACATGTATCTGTAACTGGTTATTGAAGTTCCATTACTTTTGTAGCTCCCTGTATTCGTTATATCGGAACAAAAGTTGGGTGCGGTCACGTGAAATATATAACCGAGTTAGCTTCAGCCGAATGAGTTCTGCACCCTTGAGACACCACGATCATCAACTCCCTCATCGTTCAATCGCGTCACCTTCACAATGTCAGCCGGAGTAAGTGCAATCAGTCAATTGAATTGAAGCGAGCTACTAGATCGAGTTTTCGGGGTCCGAAAGAAGGCGCTGTGGCATCCGCTGGGGGCTGATCAACTTCTTCCTGACCCTGAGATCTATTCGAGAACAACAAGCTGACAGCAACACAACAGCGTAGCGCAGCTCTCAAGCTTGACTGGCAAGCAGTCACCACGAGCCTTGGGCTCCGCGGCCAGACCGTCGCCTCCCTCCACGCCTTCAAGAAGCGCAACGAGGATGCCCGCCGCAAGCTCCAACAGCTTTCCGAGGCGCCATCCACTGTAGACTTCAGCCACTACCGCGCGACTCTCAAGAACCAGGCCGTCGTTGACTCCATAGAGAATCACTTCAAGTCGTTCAAGCCTGCCACCTACGACGTTTCCCGCCAGGTCAAGGCTATCGAGACCTTCGAGACCCAGGCCATCAAGAACGCTGAGGAGACCAAGAGCAGAGTCGACCTCGAGCTCCAGGATTTGGAGAAGACCCTCAAGAACATCCAGGACGCGCGCCCATTCGAGGACCTCACTGTGGTATGTAGTGCCGGATACATTGGTGTTTATGGATGGTGGCTGACATTTTTCTCCAGGACGAAGTTGCCGCCGCCCGCCCAGATATCGACGAGAGAACCACTCAGCTCGTCTCCAAGGGACGCTGGGGCGTTCCAGGCTACAAGGTACGTAAAACAGCTGTTGACAGTTGTCTTGCTTTCGGGAAAACATGTGCTAATTCAATATACAGGAGAAATTTGGCGACTTGTCTGTACTTTAAATGTTATAGAGTTGCCATTTTCTACTTCCACTGTACTATTGTAGATAGGAGAGCCGATAGACAATCAATTAGATTGAAACCGATTGCTTTTCACCTTTGATTTATGACGCTAATCTTTGCTGATTCGATATTCCTTTGATCGCATATTTTGATTCCCTTGTCCTTGCCAGCGCCTGCGCTCCTTCTCTTTTTGACAACGAGATGTTCGTTCCTTCCTCGAGTGATCTTCGTTGCGCCAGTTCATTCAGACGTCTGGTCGTTCCTTCCTTAAGTGATCTTCGTTGCACTAGTTAATTCAGACGTCTGGTCGTTCCTTCCTTCGTTCACCAGCCACGACAAATCGTTCTATGCCCCAAGCCCCAAATATGACTCGCAATTCCCACTTCCCTTTCCAACCACTCTGAGGACCTCTATATTCTGACCTAAAAAGACAATACCACAAGCAATGACGCGCCCACTTGTAGCTCTTGGACAAACGCCATGTTACCGTCATGCAATGTTCCAGCAACTTCGTTTCTTCTGAGATAAATTGTCCGGTGGGTATATTCTCCATCTTTCAACCACTTCAAGTACCGGGCAAAGGCTTTTGTCAAGAGGGACACGCCAGAAGAGGTGGTATGACGGTGGTGGTGGCGCCGGTGCACGTGTTACTTGATTTCAGAAGCAAAGAGGACTAAACTTTGCCATCATATATCAAAAATGCAAGACCAGAAGCACATGGAATCCACCTAGCGGTCACATGTGTTCAAGGCTACAAATCTGTAATTGTAGAAGTAGCAGCCGTTCATTCAATTACCATGAGGCATTTTCACCACATGGCTTGCCATAGATCATTAAAACTGCTCTCAGAGAGCATCACGGGCTCGCCGCCACGAGACTCAAATACACACCCCAAGCCATCCCCGCCAAACTCCCCAGCAGATTCCTCGCCTCCACCGACTCCAGAACCGTAAAATTGACAAGACTAACCAGCGGCCACAGTCTAGCACCAGCGATCATCAGCGGCCAAAACTCGAACTGAACAAGCTTCCAGGCCTCCTCCCAGCTCGCGCCGCGCAGCCCAGCCATGATCATGACGAACGCGATGGTGTTAGCTGCGCCGCCCGCGCTCTGGTCAATGAGGAACTTTAGCACGGTGTTGCGGCGATTGAGGCGCGGTTCAACGATTGAATGGGTGGCCTCCTCGGAGTCGAGCTCCTTGTCGTCGTTGGATGATGCGGCGGCGATGGCAGCGGGAGAGGGGCGCAGGGTGCGGCTTGGGAAGAGGGACTCGAGGAGCTGTTGCCAGAGGAAGTTGGGGGGACAGTTGAGGGCGGTGTAGATGATGAAGTGTAGGACGGGCGTCCAGGATATGGTGTATGGTGACTGCGGGGTTTGTTAGTGGTGTTGCTGGGAGAGAGGGGTGGGGAGGTTACGTTTGTTCGGTATGCGCTGATGGTTTGGGCGAGCACGTTACTTGATGCGGAGAGGAGGCATGATTGGATTGTTGCGCGGACTATTGGCGAAGAAAGCATTGTGAATGAGGCCGCAGTAGTCTGTATGGGCGAATTGTAGTGCTATGGCCCAGGTGTTGAGGTGCAGGATATGTTCTAAATGTGTCGAGCGGGGTTTGTCTCCGACATCAATCGCGAGCGAAGTGAGACAAAAGTGCGGTCAGTCTCAGTCGCCTTTGGCTTCTTTTGCCTATTTATAATACGGGAACAACCTCGAATATTAAAAGGTGTCTTTTTAGGAATTTGTATATTGCAAATCAATCAATCATGCAAGCCACAATTGTGGCCATACCATGTTTTCTGGGTGGAGTCGGAGTGGGTAACTTGCTTGTGACAGCTGGGCCTTGGCCCAGGATGTGCTCGGAATCAATTAACTATTTAACTCTTATCTGTTTGTTTTCAGAGCGCGGAATCCCTAATTTTTTCAATGGATTATGGGGGCTTTAATGTACGTGGGGATGCGGGGAGCGCTGGGAGAATGAAGTGCAGTTGATATTCGAGGCAAGGCGAACGCCTGATCCACGAAATACGAGGTGTCCATTGGTGTAAAGTTGGGCTCATGATTTTCTGGATTTGCTTTTAGCAGTGCTATTAGCTATTAAGCGGCATACAGAACTAGGAAGCAACAGCTGCTGCGTAGCCATTGAACTCTCCCGTCTCAGCCAGCAGGAGGGGCAACTCATCCGACATCAAAGAATCGAACGTCGACTTCTCACGGGGCTCCCAGCCCAGCGCACGCAATCTATTGGCACGGTTCCTCGCATTCTGCCCAATGACTGGGACAGACCACTCCTTGAAGAGATCACCATACAGCTCCTCCGGAATCTCCCTCGGCGTCGAATCCTCGATCTTGCCCGCCTGCTTCAGCGCCTTCCCAATCATCTCAGCACATGCCTCCCACGAGTAGTCCTCCCCGTTCTCGGAGAAGAAGTACGGGTTCTTGAGCACCTCCTCTCCAGACGAGGATTCCATGTGGTGCAGGATGGTCATGTAGCCCCGCGCCAGATCAGCCACGTGGATGTGTCGCCAGAGCGCCTTGCCTTTCCCTACATAGCCCGCGTAGCCGTGCTTGAGCGCGAAGCGCGCCATGGTCGGGAGCTGGATCGAGAGACGGTTCTCCTGGCCCAGCCCGTAGATCAGGGGCGGGAACATAATCGCGATCTTCGCTTTAGCTCCCAGTTCGGCGCGGCGCTTGAGGATGGCCAGGTCGATGGTGCGGTGGGGCGCATCGTCCGCTACACTATCAATCGTCTCGGGCTTGTCATCTTCGTAGATCTTGTCACTGGCGTATGCACCGTTGGATTTATCAGTGATGACGCTGCAGCCGCTGGTGTGGATGTAGATAGAGCTCTTTCCAGTTTTGGCGCGCTCGTTGATGCCCTCGAGGATGGAAACGGCTGAGGGCTCGTGATCAGCCGTCGCGGTGTGCATTACGACGTCGGCGGCGGCGGCAGCATTGCAGATTATATCACCGTCATCCAGCGATCCGAGTATAGTTTTAGTGCCGAGCTTCTCGAGACCTGCTCTTGCTTCTTCTTTTCGGACCAGGATTGTGACCTGGTACCCTTCATGGAGGAGCTCTTTGAGGACTCCGAGTCCAATGAAACCTGGACCGAGGAGGAAGACGGAGCCCTTGCCCATATTTCTTAAAAAGTAGATGAGTTTTATACTATACGCTTGGCTGTGGTTGCAATACACGTAGCCTATTCTATCGACTGATTGCTAAAATGCCCACAGAGCTGTAGGGTAACGACTGTTGTACGCTCGCTAATGCAACCCGCGTGTCTCAGTCTTCCAATCTAATGGATTTTAGAGATAGAATAGACTCGATACGCATTACCAACAATCGCCTCTCGATTACAAGAAGGACAATGTTCAAAAGGATGGCCCATAATGGTACAATGGCGGCGATATACAGTCGCGGAACCTGTTCCGGCGGGCGGTATGGTCCACTTCCCCGTTGGAATTCCTAGTCGTCTTCGTGCCAATTACTTATGTCGTTATAAATGAGTTTGTGCGTCGACAGGCACGCACTCCGGGGATGAAAGGGCCTTCTGGAATTCCATTGATAGGAAACATTGGGCAGATCCGCGTGAATGCAGCTGAGAAATACAGAGAGTGGGCGAAGACATACGGAGCAGTTTACCAGATCCAGCTTGGGAATATTCCGGTTGTCGTTGTCAACTCTGCTGCTTCAGCCAAGGTCTTGTTTGGCCAACACGCCCAGGCTTTGAGCTCGAGACCCGAGTTTTATACGTTTCACAAGGTAAGATTAAAATGTCATAATCGTGCAAAGTTTAAAAGACCTGATACGAAATTGTTTCATAGGTTATTTCGGATACCGCTGGAACTACCATTGGGACATCTCCTTACAGCGATTCATTGAAGCGCCGCCGGAAGGTAGCCGCCTCTGCCCTCAACCGACCTTCTGTACAAACCTATATCCCACACTTGGACGTCGAAACCAAGGACTTCTTGTCTGAGCTCCTCACATATGGCAAAGAGGGAACTGTCGGTGTCGATCCCTTACCTTGTATCCAACGCCCCGAGTCTCAGTCTTGCCTTGACTCTGAACTGGGGTGTCCGTATGAGCAGCCAGAACGATGCACTTTTCAAGGAGATCACCCACGTTGAGGAGAAGTCAGCACATTCCGCAGCACAACCGGTAACCTTTTGGATTTTATTCCTCTCCTACGTCTGAACCCCTTCAGCTTCGGCTCCAAGAAAGCCCGTGAGATGAGAAATCGCCGCGACGTGTACTTGAAGGGCCTTAATAAAGGTCTCGAGGAGCGCATGGAGAAGGGGACGCACAAACCATGCATCCAAGCCAACGTCATCCTCGACAAGGAGACCCAACTCAACGATGCCGAACTCACATCCATCAGTCTCACCATGCTCTCCGGCGGACTCGACACAGTCACAACCCTCCTCCAATAGAGCGTCGCTCTCCTCGCCCAGCGCCCTGACATCCCAAAGAAAGCATGGGCCGAGATCGCCGAATTCTACACCCCGACGAACCCCTCTGTGCGCCCAGGACGACCAAAAATGCCGCTACATCGTCGCCCTCGTCCGCGAATGCCTTCGGTAATCCAAGCCCCCCCCCCCTTCTCCGCATATTCATCTACTAACACCCCCCAGCTACTTCACCGTCCTCCGTCTCGCCCTCCCCATCAAAGACGTCACCTACAACGGCATCGTCATCCCCGCAAAGGCAGTCTATTTCCTCAACGCATGGGCCTGCAACATGGATTCCGCCGTGTGGAGCGATCCCTCTGTCTTCCGCCCCGAGCGCTGGCTCGAGCAGCCCGACGCGCCGATGTTTACCTACGGCATGGGCTACCGCATGTGTGCTGGCTCATTGCTGGCGAATAGAGAGCTTTATCTTGTGTTTATCCGCATGTTGAATGCGTTTGAGATCCGCAGCGCGGATGGGGTGGATGCGCATCCGTTGACGGGGAATTCGGATCCGACGAGCTTGGTGGCGATGCCGGAGAGGTATAAGGCGTATTTTGTGCCGAGGAGGGTGGAGGTGCTGAGGAGAGAGATTGAGGAGTTTGAGGTTACTGGGGCGCAGGCTTGAGAAGATAGGTGGTTTTATTTTGGGGTTGTTGAGCTGTAGATATGAGATGATACAAATATCATACGATAAAAGTTTATAAATGGGAGTCATGAAGGCTGCCTGGTTTATGTGAGTACAAGACACATACGCACAGTGATACACAGGATGTAGATAAAAGTAACGGATATTCATTCCTTACAATAGCTAACACTAAAAAGCTAAATAGCGAGGATAACTACGAATACACCCCCTACCTACTTCCCCTCCGGCCTCTTAAAATTCACCTTCAGCGCCTCCCACGACTTCTCATTATAATCCGGCTGCACCTTCTCACACTCCCTCAGCCCCCACTCCGACACCCCAATCATCAAACTACTCTCAAACATAAACGCCATGCTCCCCTCCCCAACCTTCATGGGCGCCAGCGCCGCCCCACTCGCCTTCTCATGCGTCGCCGCATCCGGCCCATGCGCACTCATCACATTATGCAGACTCGCGCCGGCGGGTCTGAACCCGCCTCCCTCTTTGGCATCGTAGTCACCGGTGATCAGACCCATGAACTCGGACATGGTGTTGCGGTGAAACCACGGCGGGCGGAAGGTGTCTTCCTGCACGAGCCAGCGAGGGGGGAAGATGACGAAATCGGCGATGGCGGTGCCGACGTGGTCGGATGGGCCGGTTAGCACGGTGAAGATGCTCGGGTCGGGGTGGTCGAAGCTGATGCTGCCGATGGTGTTGAAGCGCCCGAGGTCGTACTTGTAGGGGTAGTAGTTCCCGTGCCACGCGACGATGTCGAAGGGTGTGTGGTTCTGCGAGGCTGTGAAGAGGTTTCCGTCGAACTTGGAGTAGATGGTCCAGGTGCTGGAGGTATCTTCCTGGAAGTCAGCTACAGGGGCTTGGAAGTCGCGCGCGTTCGCGAGCCCGTTGGATCCGATGGGGCCTAGCTCGGGAAGCTCGAAGTGGCCCTGGTATAGCTCGAGGATATAACCGCGGACGGGGCCCACGGGGAGGGTGACGCGGTAGCGGACACCACGGGGGATGACGACAATTTCATTGGGGCGGGCGAGGATGCGGCCGAGCTCGGTTTGGATGTCGAGGACGCCGTGTTGGAGGACGATGAGGAAGTCGCCGTCGGCGGAGTAGAAGGCCTCGTTGCCCATGTCCTTGCCTGCGGCGAAGATGAGGATGCCCAGACCGGATTTCATGGCTGGGGAACCGGCGCCACCGAGGTGCTTGAGGGAGTGTACCCAATCTTTTGTTTCGTCCATGTCGAAGGGGTTCCAGCGGAGCTGGTTGGGAATTTGATGAAGTGGAGACTGAGAGGTGGACTCAACTGCACCATTGTATGCGGCGAAGTCGCTGTGTGATGCTGCGGGAAGGATTCGGTATAACCATGATTGGAGATTTTCGTGGCGGGGTGCTGTGAAAGCTGTGCCGGAAAGCTTCTCTGCGTAGAGGCCGTACGGCGGCTTTTGTGGTGAGTTCGCAGCTACGGGCAATGCTCCTTCGATGGCTTCTGATCTGTAATGCAGTTAGCTCATTGGATTTCATAATAAGATGGCTTCTTACTCATGGTATGAACCAAACCCATTCTGATATGAGTATTGTTCCTCCACCTTAAATGCTGTGACCGGCATATTGAAGACCTGATGGGAGATCTACACTGTCAAACAGCTTATTATATCGCTCCAATGCAGTCTTGTCTTTGTTCCAGCGAGCTATCTTCAAAATCCGAAAGTTGTATTGGCAGGCAATGGGAAATTTATAGAATAGTCGATTTTAGAGAAGTTACAAGTTATTTGAGGGGAAATATTACTATTATCATACTGTAGCCTTCTATCAATGGACCCTTGGCTTGGAGCTCGGGAGGGTCGCGGGGTTAGCGCGCGGCATAGCCATTCGATGACGGGATGGCGGAAAAGCGCGGAGTGGTGTTTTTAATTCCGCATGCGGGGTACAAGATACATCTCCAACTTCCAAAGGGAAAACTATGGGGTAACTTATGTATCCACTGTCGGAAACTCACTTTATCACGCATATTCATTTAGCAATCATGATAAATCTTGAAATAAAAATACACGGACACAGAATATGGAGAAATCATCACTTGTAATCTATGCTCTGCGGACATATCTACACTAACCCCGTTCCTGGCTGAGGGTCCATTCCGCAACTGCTCCGTCCATCCGGCCTTCACTTTGCACCCTCCCTCTAATCAAAGATGCTCTCGAAATACACCATTATGATGCCCTCGTGTACGGCCATAGCCACCTTCTTGAGATCCGCGTGCCCTGTGCACTCATTGTCGTAGAACAGCATATCCTCCTTGTTCCTGAAGACCGTTGAAACGGCCAGGGTGAAGCCCTGGGCGCGCTGGTCGGGGAACGTCTTGCCGGCTTGGATGTCGAGGATGTATGGTGCGCCGTCCTGAGGGCCCCGTTAGCTCTGGGATAAGATGTAAGTGGGATAGGGAGGTGGGTGGAAATACCTTGAGTGCTTCTTGAGGCATGGTGTGGTATTTCGCAAGGAGCTTTTCTTGACCCTCTTCCGTTGGGATCTTGAAGAGGGTGACGCGGCGGATGGGCTTGGTAGACATTGTGATATGAGTTGATTAAGTTGACTTTGATGTTTAACGACAAAGGGGTATAATAAGAAGTATAAGTAATAATTTGTGTGAAGTTATTCGATTCAAGTAAGTGACTACTCGGGCGGCTGGAAGAGGGGTTCGTTCGTAGAATTATTCAGCAATGAGGGGAACGGAAAAACTAGGCACGTTTCTAACGCCAAAGGCAGGATAACTGGCTCCTGTACGGTTCTAACGGCAATCTCACATCAGACATCTTTCTCCATGTCAAAATTATCCTATAATATAGCTCTTTTAGGTTGTAGCTTACCCCAAATGCTCTCGCGGAGCAGTTCCGCCGCGTTTATTCTCCAACTACGCCCGGCTAGACAAGGCATATAGACCATCTCCAAAACCAGGGGTCATGTGAATTGTTAACTTCTGGTTTTCACCGAATCAAAGGCTATAGTTGGGACCTGTGCACTGTGTTTGCCATTATCTAACCGTCCAACACATTCGTGTTGAAAAACCTATGAATCTTTTTCCCCGCCTCTTTCCCCACCATAGGCGCCAGCTGCGATTCGCTCATATTAGACACTTCAATGATACTCCCCGCCTTCAACACCAGATTCTTGAGATTCTTGCTCGTGACCCCCGGCACCACCCTCAACATATCCTGCGGCTCGCGATTGAAAACCTGATCCTCAGCGTTCATATCCTTATCCAGCCCCACCCTGACGGCAGCAATCGGGTCCGGCTCCGCCTGCTGCGTCTTCAAGCTCTCAAAGATCTCCGCCGTCTGGTAGGGGCTACTGGACCAGATGATGCGTAGCCGCGGGAAGGCGAGGGTGAGAAGAACAATCTTGGACTGGAGATCCGACGATGAATTGGCTGCTAGGGCTGACGATGAGCCTTGGGCATCACCGAAGGGCTCGAGCATGAAGGACTTGTTATGGTCGAATTCGATGAGCAGCATAGGCGATTTGTAGTGCTGGAGCATCGTTTCTGCTTGGGTGTAAAGGCGGCCGTCTTTAAACGAGGAGATCAGATCCTTGATGCTCTTGCGCTCGATACATATATCCGGTGACAGAATGTAGTCGCCTACGGTGAGCATACAAGGCACAATGACCATATTGCGGCCGTGGAGGAGCGAAGGCAGAGAAGACCGGACTTCGCGGACATCGACGACAACTCGTGGCGGAGTGGCTGTAGCTGCGAGCCGTCCACCACCCGCAATACGAGTGTTAATAGTCCGAAGAAATACATCCTCCTGGTCTTCAATCCCATGGGCATCCACCGTCATAACAATCGACATATTGGCCTTCTCCTTAATCAGCCGTGTAAAGGCATCTTTTTCTCTGCGGATCGCGGTCAGGAATCGTTGCTCCTCGACAGACCCGCCGTAGCACATGTAATATGATCTGACATTGCGGTCGTTGTGCGAGCTGCGGTAGACCTCAACGCGGCGGATGAACGTTGGCTCGGGTTCGTACATGATGATATATCGAGGTTTGACTTCTTCCAACAGGTGCTCGTCCATGTCGCCATCATATGCATGAACGACAATCAGCTCATCCATATCAAATAGCTCAAAGAAATCCTCTGTGACATCCAGTGGATCCACGATGGGCTCGGCCTTTTGCATTGACTCGGCATCTGTTGGACGGATTTCCGACAACAATGTTGCGACTTCTGAAGGCTTGTCCTCTCCTATTTGAACATTGCCATCAGCCCCGCGATGAGACGTAGATATATTGCTTCTGCCTCCTCTAATTCGCCTTCTCTTGTTCGGGGGTGGTTTTCCTCGGAAGCTGCTTGGCCCTCCTATTCCGCCGCCAGCTTCACTTAAGGATTTTTGGTTCTCCCCAAATAGAGATGAACTTATTTTTGCAAATTCCGGTTTCCATCTAAGATAATCTCTTAGCTTGCTCCGCATCATATGTGCCGCTGATGGCTTTGGTTCGGAGTCACCATCATCGGTCTGGTCCTCAGTTTGAACGTGCATAATCTGCAGGTATTCCTTTATTTGGCGGGATGTTGCTGTATCCGCGCACATTATCAAAATCGTGCCATTGGAGTCATCCCGGATCAGTGTATTGAAGTATAAGTCTCGATCGATTTCTTCCAATGTTTCAGCTAGCTGCCCCCATTTCGGCTGTTCTTCTAAAACGGGACGAAGGGAACCCTCCAAATTTGTATTTGCGGAACTTTTGCGGTCTAACTTGCCGGTGTAGACTCGCCGCTTGGCAGTGTCAAATATCGTATGCGCGGCACCTAAGAAAAGCCAAGGTGATACATTCTGTCTCGTAGAGCCTGGAGGCGGCGAGTGCACGGCCACAACTGTATCCAAATAGCGAAGAAATGAGACGGCATCGTAGGTCAGTAAGGCATCTAACAGTCCACGGAGGACAGTCAAATCGCTGACTATCTGCTTCGTCTTCCAACTAACACGATGCCACACTGGATTGAGCTGCCGCCTAACCATCGCATCGAAAGCCTTGTGAATTGCCCGGTCAACGTTCCAGTCTTCCATTGCAAGCCCCGAATTTCCTTTCTTGAGCTCCCCGATGCTGGCTTCAACGCATTCCATGATGGCGTTTTGGATATCTCGCATAGCATCGGTCATCGGTACTTCCAATTCGATCACTTCTGCTTTCTTTTTCCCTTGAAGTGATCTTTGTATCGTGGCTTGATAGCGTGGCCAAAACGAGGCCTTCCTAAGGAAGAGGTTTCTCATCATTGTCGCAAGTGGAGCGAAGCCCACTGTGAATGCCTCTGGGTTGTCGGAGAATGCCTTGAGGAACCCATCTTTGTTCTGCTGCCTGTATATTCGAAGAATGAAAGCTTCCGTGGAAGTCGCAACAACTCGATCAGCATGCAGCACTATAATACCCGTAATAGTGTCAGGCGCCAGCAAACTCGTCAATAAATCGACGACAAGAATCCGGGATGTAATGCTGAATATGCCACCGTTCGCATACATCCTCTCTCTGGTGCCGACGTTCATAAGATCTGTATTGACGACGCTGAGACCTCGAGCTTTAGAGGAGCCGCTGATAGCTGCATGTTCAGCCAAGGCCTCTCCAATCCACCCATTCTCACGATCTTCCGCCCCGACAATAAGTACGAGGTTATTCCCAGCTGCGTCGTAAGAGTGTAGGAGATTCGTCACGATTCGTAAAAGGCCGCAACCCCGAGCCAATATGAGGAGCTCATCTTCGGTGCGGAGTTCGTTAAATATCTCCTGCTGGTACTCCTAGATAATGGTCAGCGGCGCCAAGGTAAGCTGGGCTATCACACATACCAGCGGCAGTGATAGCTTCACCGGCTGTTGTTGGTCATCGCTTTCGGAGGGCATATTCGAAGCTCATTGTGGGCTTCTATTAATCCGCAGGTAGTCAAGCATTCCTCCTTGGAAACTCTGGTATTCAACTCCTTGGGCAGAAATCGCGTGGGTTCTTTCAGTTGAGCATTGGCCCCCGCGTCATAATCCCGTGGTCACGTGATATACTTTTAGCGCGTCGCTCAATCTACGACACGCAAGTTTGAGGCGTGGACGACGACGTCATCACCCTTGTTACACAGGTACCCAAAGGGTATATAAGAACGTCAGCAATGAAGTTCAGGTTATCTACATCGTCTCTAAATCATCTACTACTACTACAGCCACCGTTTAATATCAAATCCTTAACTGAAAAGTCACCAACAAACCTGTCAACACTGAAAAAGCACTCATCCAAGATGCCTGCCGGAACAGACGAATATGATAACCACCCTGCTGGTTCCATCACCGAGCAGATTGCCAAAGATCCCAGCTCCAAGACAAACTCAACAGCGAGCAGCCACCCCGTTCACAACGACTCCGAGCCGCATGGAGATCCTGTTCAGATCAGGCACCACCAAGCAAACCCAGGCCCCGCTATCCCAAAAGACTTCCAGGTGCAACAAGAGGGGACGAAGGAGGACAGAGCGAAGAGAGCCGCTGAGCTGAACAAGAAGTAAAATAGCAGCTTCTACTCATTTGGAAGAACCGGATTAAAGGCGTAGTTCACGACTTCGAACGACAATGAAAATGTTATAATAGCTGTAAGGGCGAGTTACGGGGACACGTTCGACGGAGGTGTGGCATGGACAGGCTTGGATTACTCTATAGCTTGTAATATTGAATCAAACCAACTTTTGCCCATTCTCTATTGAAACTACTCGAATAACTGCGCATATTTTAAGTAACGTAAGTCGTGGTGTAACGCGGGGGATGGCGTAACGCGGGGAATTCACCCCGCCGACTTCTGATAACTGTGAATAACTCAACAATGGTTCGCTGTAAAAGCCTGGGTGTTGCTGAGCGTGAAACTTTAATAGCCCAGGCAGTATTAGACGTCCAATCTAAGAATATAAGAGTGCATATCACGCTGAGAAAGTGCTGGGGCTGCCGAAGAGTTCAGTGACGCGACGCGTCAATGGAGGTTTGACACGCTCCCAAGCCCGCCAGAAACAGCAGAATTTATCAGGCGCGCAAGAACAGATACTTCTAAAGTGGGTTAAAAACCTAACAATCAGCGGCTATTCTCCAGGGCATCGGTTGTTGAAGGAAATAGCTGAAGAACTCCGGTCGCACTGGTCACTCAATTTTGATGACGTGACGCCAAACTTACTTCTACCCCAACCACGATTTTCCCTCGGTCGCGACTGGGTACCACGATTCATACAACAACATCCCCATCTACGGGTCGCTATTGGGCGACGGATCGAAACTGTATGCATGGACGGTGCAACAAAACCAGTGCTTACGGCATGGTTTAACGCGTACACCAAGGTGGTTCAAGAGTTTGGAATCACGCAAGAGAACACATATAACATGGATGAATCCGGATTTTCGATTGGGACAATGGAATCTACTCGAATTATACTTGATTCAACACTTCGTACGAAGCATCAAGCGCATCCTGGCCGTCAGGAATGGGTTTCGATGGTCGAGTGCATCTGCGCAGACGGAACCATCCTCCCACCCCTCGGGATCTTTAAGGGCAAGAACGTTCTCCAATCATGGATTCCGCCCGCAGTCATCGACCAGTGGTTCTTCTCTGTGAATACGAAAGGCTGGACAAGCAACCTCCATGGGTTGGAGTGGTTAAAACGCATCTTCGAGCCAACAACACGTACAAAAGCAGATGGTCAGCACTGGCTTCTTATATGTGATGGCCACGACTCACACATTAGCGGGAGTTTCATTGCACATTGCATGCAGAACCGTATTGTATTACTGATACTTCCCCCTCATACATCGCACTTACTACAACCACTGGATGTTGCGATATTCGGCCCGCTAAAAAAGCATCTGACAGCAGCGCTCTCCCCACTCAACCAAGCGCAACTTGCGCGCATACAGAAGTATGAATGGATGGAGGCATACATCCAGGCACGGCTTGATGTATGCAACCATCAGAACATTGAGTCAGCATACCGTGGCGCTGGCTTGTTTCCTTTTAATCCCCAGCGAGCATTGCGTATGCTGCTCAATGCTGAACCATCAGTCAAGGCTGACTGACCAAAAACACCACATCAGTATGATATTTTTGACCGAGTCTTTATCAACAGCTCCCCCCCAGATGGGATGACCTTACGCTCTGCAAATGCGCTCCTTACAACTACGATTAATAGTGGTGGGGTGCTGTCAACACCAGTGCGGACGTACATCTGTAATGGTGGGTGCACCAGATGTGAGAATCTAGCCACCCAAGGAAGGGATGATTTTACTAAGACAACACACTGTCTTAGGAAACAGAGCCAAAGGGTTGTAGCTTAGACTATTCCACAACGCAGCAATCAGGTGTGTGATGTAGTGAAGTGGTTCAGACAAGTTGCAACAAATGTTGAGTCTGGGAACTCAGGGGTAAGTCAGAGGTTAATGTTACGACGGAACAAGAAGGCTGGCCAACTACAGGACAGGAAGGAGGGAGGTCGCATGAGACCGGCCCTGGTACCTGGAGGGGCAGCGGGGAATAGTAGGTCCGAAAGTATCACGTGACGGACTCGCAGGATGATGAGAAGAGTCCTAAGAGTCCAGGACTCCGAGGACTCGAGTGAGTTCCCAGGAGTCCACTAGGCACGACGCCACTATATAAGTAGATAGTATTTCCTTAGATAGGAGCTTCGTGCTCAACTCAATACAGTATTTGTTATATACTAGTAACGTGTTACTTGAAGCCTTTGTGTCTGATCCCCTGCCTCCTCTGATAAGTAAACCTTTACGCAAGAGAACCTCTGTGTCTTCTATCATTTAGAAGTCAGCGTTACAGTTAACACCTCACTGACTTTTCAGAAACAAGGAGTAACAATATGAATGCTTGGAAGCTTGTAAAAGACGTGGAAGTATGTGATAGTCAATTTACTGTATTGCCTGCTTGCCCTTTCTTAAGGAAAGGGCAATCCTATTTATGCCAAAGGAGTGTAGTTCTCTCATTTTCCATGACTTTCCATGACTAACCAGGCTTGGTAAATGTATTAGAAATCAAGTGCGACCCACAACTAGCTTGCTAATCATGTAGTGAATGTAAGAGAATCCCATAGAACCATCTCTTGGGTCCCTAGCCTATAGGAAGTGAAAAGGAGGTCCAAGGTCAGAGTACCTATAGATAAATTATGTCATAACTTAACCAATCTTGTGGGTAACTAAGGAGCGATGACGTGTAATGAATCATAGAGGGTTGTAGAAGCTTCTAGAGCTATTGTTCATGTTCCTAGGCCTCTAGTTGGTAGAGATATGCCATGTGGTAGTATTGGCCCACCCCCTTAAGGAGGAGATTTTCTTAATAACTTGTTCAATGAGTGTCCAAATGATATGCCGTGATGTATGTAGCATAAACAGATGTAGTAGAAGAGTTTGCAGCAATCGTTGAGTAGTATTGCTTCTGTTGTTGGTGTGATAAGCCAAGATATGTATGGTGACTTGTAGGTTTGAGGAGAAGATTTCTAAGTTTGCTCTTGAGTTTAATAGCAAACTGAGTGCAACGAATGTCAGTATGACAGTCATCGCTTCATAGTTACCCACAAGATTGGTTAAGTTATGACATAATTTGTCTATAGGGGTACTCTGACCTTGGACCTTCTTTCACTTCCTATAGGCTAGGAACCTAAGATGGTTCTATGGGATTCTCTTACGTTGACTACAGTTACCAAGCCTGGTTAGTGTAAGGATGCCTTCTCGTCTCTTATTCTAGGGAGTAGACTCCGGGTAGCCGCGGGGTCACGTGTGATCATCTGGGTGGCCTAACCGAGTCGGAACCGAGTCGGATGGGTTTCGGATACTTGAGAAAATCGACTGTATCCTTCGTAGTAGACCTATAGGATAGCATCCGTTTAGCCTCCGACTCGCACTCTCATATGCTATTACTGTGAGCTGGGTGCCCTGTGTCCTTACAGTTAGTCATGGAAAGGCTTGGAAAATGAGAGAACTACACTCCTTTGGCATAAATAGGATTGGCCTTTCCTTAAGAAATGGCAAGCAGACAATACAGTAAATTGACTATCACATGCTTCTACATCTTTTCCAAGCTTCCAAGCATTGATCTTGTTATTCCTTGTTTCTGAAAAGTCAGTGAGGTGCTAACCTCTGACTTATCCCTGAGTTCTCAGACTCAACATTTGTTACAACTTGTCTAAACCACTCCACTACATCATACACCTGATTGCTGCGTTGTGGAATAGTCTAAGCTACAACCCTTTGGCTCTGTTTCCTAAGACAGTGTGTTGTCTTAGTAAATTCATCCCTTTCCTTGGGTGGCTAGATTCTCACATCTGGTGCACCCACCATTACAATAGCATTTGAATATGATGCTATAGTTGACACTATTTAAGAGAAGATGGCAATACAGTATATTCCTGACCGAAGCCCTAATATGCCAAATACTCATAGCCGGACAAGGCGGAACGAAGACCGATATGAGTTTCTTAAATCACGACGAGGTCTCCATAGCTTACATAAGGGTCTAGCAAACCCAAAGCCAGCACTAAACCCAAGTTGCTCAACATTTAACTTCATCGACTTAGAATTAGATGATGATGTAGATGGGCTACCCCTAAGCCAAAGCGAGGGTGATTATGTACTACCCTCATTTGTACAGCCTACTGCTACTACAAAGAAGTCACGGAACGATAGTAGGCACCAAATACACTAAAGGGGGGTAGTTGATTCAATTGAAGCAAGCCAGGCCCGTAATACATCAAGGGCTGGTCAAGAAATTCAAGAGTCATGGCGTAATACAGACATATAGTAACAAATATAGAAATTGCCAACTCATCTAAATTACTTGTAAACTGTAAGTTACCTAATAAATAATGATAACATGTGACTTTCGTATATAGTCAGTCCCGTGACCGGTTACTTGGCAGACCGGTGGGGGACCGTGAGATTGGCTTTAGACCAGACCACGGTCCAGTCTGGGGTCGGTCAACCGATGGGGTCGGTCCCCCATGATGCAGCCTAAACACATTATAGTCTTACATACCTTCCTAGCGAATTGTAACGGGGTGCCAACCGTTACAGTGCGTTGTATATATAGCGTGTTACGCGTATTCCACCGAGCTGGAATACTGAAGTCTTTTTTGGCTCAGTGGGATGTAGCACGAGCGTAACCGTACATCGTTACATGGATGACGGTAAGGGGGTAGTAGGGTATGGGATAGTATGGGATGGAAATTAGGGATGATAGAAGGGGTAGTAGGGGATAGTATGGAATAATATGGGAATAGTAGGGATGGTAGGGTATGGGATAGTAAGGGATGCAAAGAGGGTGATAACGGGCGGGGGATAGTAGGGATGGAAAGAGGGGATGCTAGGGAGGGCAATAGGGGATAGTATAGGGATAGTGGGGGATAGAGAGATGAGGGCGAGTTTTAGTATAGATGAACTTCTCCCCCCGACATATATCATTTCTATCCACTTACCTCGCGCACAATATTTAGTAACCACCTTACCAGCGCACAGGCCAAATCCAGTACGGTGGCCATACTGTATTGCCGTACTGGCCGGCGCGACTGTCGCACTGGAGCGACGGTACAATCGCCGCTCTAATACCGACGGTGTATTGCACCGCCCGTGAGCGGCGACCGTGCCCTTGATCTGGGCAGTATCGCTGGCACGACAGATTTTGGAGGTAATACTGTAGTTAGAGTACTACTGTAATCGCGAAAGATCACCGTCGCTGGCCATAAGCTGTAGATTTCTCGCCACAGTATGGCGACGGCAATGCTGCCGTAATTCTGTGTGGACGCCGTTATGGTGGCCAGATCCGTATCCATACGGTATTCTCGGTGAAGCCATGGCGGCAAGATCATGGTGGTCATCAAGAAACGCAGAAATCCAAACATAATACCGTATATTTCTAATCTGCCTACTCTATCCAGCCCGGATCCACAGCCTGCGACTGTTCCAAAGTCGCACCAACCACCACATAGCCCCTCCACTCCCTCCCTGTGCCCGGCACTCCAGTCCTCGATCCCACCCCGAATCCAACACCAGCTCCCTTGTCCCACCCCCCCCAGTGTCTGAAAGTTGCGTATCCAGCCAAGTCCGCGGCCCAAGGCTGCCCTGTCAAGTGGGTGTTTGTTGGGGGGGGTAATATCCAAGATGTTGCTGAGCGATTGTGTATGGTTTGTGTTGATGGTTTTCAGCGAGGGTGTGGTTGTTGGTCGGAGACAGAAGATTGTCGAGAGCTGGATATATCCACATTGGTTTGGCACTGTTCTGGATGGATCCAGATATCTGTTAGTGGTTTGTGATAAGGGGTTGTTAGGTGACCGCAGACTTACCTGGTGGATCTGTGCCTGAGCTGTGGAAGAGCTGCCGAAAGTCCTTAACTGAGGCAGAAATGAACTGGGGAAAAGAAGAGGAAAAGAAGAGACTGACGAGAAGCTGGACTTACCTTGTGTAAAGCTGGCATAATGTCAGCAGCTACAGAGAGCACGACAGAGAAGGAAACTCCAATGTGGAAACACTAAAAAGAAGCCGCCAAAGTGGCACCAAAAACAGAATGAAGAAACGGACGAAATAGACAAATTTGAAATAGATAAATGAACCAAATACCAACCACTGAACGAGTGTGATCATCACCAGAGTTGTGAGCAGCACTGCTGATAAACATAGACCCAGAAAAAGAAAAAGAAACAGCACTTATACCTGTTGAGTATAATCGGCCAAATGTGGCGCTGACCAGGGACCCCAAACAAATATCCATATCTATCGCCGCCTCCATTGCCACCTCTATCACTATCACCATTTGCTATCACCATCATTATCTCCAAACCAAGACACAAAAAGCTGAGGAGAAAATGGGGAACTCATTCAAACCAAAGATACCTACCTATGCCACACCTATGCTGGCTGCCCAAAAACAGCTCCACGGATCGGGCATAGTAAACACCCTAAAACACAGCCAAAATCAACCCAAAGCTATGCCACCTCCGTTTTTTCAGAATTCGGCAGGCCGACCCCTTCAAGACCAGAAACGGCATTGAAGGTCGGGGAGGTTTCAACATAGAGACCAATATCAGGAGATCATTGCCACCATGATGATCGGTATCTGGGATGGTCGGCTTGTTGCCCACCGGGGGGGGGGGATTGTATGGGGAATGGGCAGGATTTGTAGGTGCTTTAGCTTCGGCGAGGTTGTGGATTCGAGAGCATTTTTGGCTTTTGCGACTGGAAGAGGAGAGTCAGTGGAGACTTAATCAAAATAAGTGATAATAGAGCAAGAGAGGGAGCTTGTCTTGATGTGTTTCCGGCGAGATGATCTGATGGGCCCTGGGAGCACGACCGCCAGCTGTGCTGACGGTGGCACCAACGAGGGCTTGGATAACTAGACCCCTTGGAATATGAAGCTTCTTGAGCTGATACTGGCATTCGTATGCCCTGAGGAAATGCTCCAGATGATGGCATGAGCTGTGGCAGCTCTGCTGGGTTTTGGCGGGGTTTCCTGGTGTTGTGCTGGGTGCATCAGAAACAGAGCAGCAAACTTACCTCAAAGCAATTTAGATAGCTCACCTATCTAAAGGTGAAGTCGATAATCATGTAGAAAGGAAACAATAGCTGTAGAAATACAGTATCCAAAACATAGAAGTATGGGTGAAGGTGAAGAAGTGGTGAACTCAGTACAGGTATGGAAGCGAGCGATTTGTGCGATTCTGGCCCAAAATGGAAGGATCCCAGCTTCAGCCCAGAGAGCTCCGAATTGCCCAATATAGAACCTCAAAGTTATCATTTCAAATGGAAATGGAATTTTATTTTATTCTCTCTATACTGCTTTCATTTCAATTGATATCTGTGCCATTCCAGCGCCTGGATCCTGAAGTTCTGCCGCTCACATTACTCCCACGTCCCACCAGCAGTGCACCAGCATTGCTGCTGATGAGCCTCGAAGGCCAAGATCTACCTCACCTCGGCGTGCTGTTTGATCCAAACTCAGTGGCCCCTTAGAATATACTGAGGCGGCTTGCTTTCTTTCTTGATTAATACTGACTATGAACACCGGGTTACTTCCAATCCCTGGAAGTCCTACGATTCCCTGGCTGTTGTGGACAACCCTCATTTGAGGGAGTTGAAGAACAGGGTCCTCTGTCCCACATTCTTTGATATCTGACACAATTGCAAACAGCCTTGCCTCGCCTTGAATCTTTTCGTGAACGAAGCCAACTTCGAACCGGCAAATGCTCCTTCCCCGGACGGTAAAGCAATTCCCTGCTTTAAAAGTTACTCTGTGGCGTGTGCTACTGGATATATGTTAGATACTACAGTGCTTGATAGAAAGGAAATGAAAGCTTGAACTTACGGATCGATGAAACTGAACTGGGAGAAGTACTGCAATGGGCGGCTCCCAAGACTTGTAATATGAGGATCTTCATAATCCACACGGTATGCTTCTCGTAGTTTTTGCACGAATGGAAGCCCCTCCTGGAGCTGCTCTGGCCACAAAGGCAAATCCAACTCTTTCTCCACATCCTCCCGGCGGACGCATAGGGTGGCTTTCGGCGAGATGTGCGAGCTGTCGGGCTGGAGGACATTGATGGAGGCTTCTTCGACAATGTCCCACTTCTCGGATGACGGGAGAAGGTGGTTGGTCAGTATGGGACATGTCTTGTGTAGATTCCACATCTGCGTCGAAAGTACAGGCTCGTCATACTCAAAGGCGCCATTTAAGAGGAGGCGCAGCGTGAGATTAATGCACTCTCTCCGCATCAGCACCTTCTCAACACTGCGGCCATTCAAATATTGGGCCCAATGCTTGAACATTCTGTTTTGTAGTTAGAAAGAAAATCAAAACCACAGAGAGAAGATGGTTGAGCATACCTGTGTTTATCCTCTCCATGTAGGACATTACAAGCAAAACTTGTCCCATAACGGTTGATGATCTAATCAATATGCAAACCCTGGTGCACATTCGGGCAAGATCCCCAGCTGCTGAACTCCTTCGATTTGCTTGTCCCTGGTTTCAGGGAGTTCATCTGTGTTGCCCATTCAAACTCACTAACAACAGCATCAACTCCCACGCCAATGGCCTTGATTGCCGCTTCAAAGTCAGCTGAGACCATAGATGGAGCATGGGATGAGGCCTGGCTATTGTTGCTGCCCTTGGATTTACTCATCCGCTCAGCGACAGAAGCACATGTGCACAACTGAGTGTAGAGCTGTCGACCCCGGAGAATGATGCGCCTTGCATCCTGACGAAGGTGCTCGCTCCGTGCACAAGTGATGGCGTTTGATTTTGCCATCATGGCAAAACAATGCACTAATATCTCTGGAATCGTGAGTTTCATGGTCTTTGTGTCTTCCCGGAACTTGCCCCTCATTGCAGCAAAGAAGTTCAGCGTAATATCATTTTCGCTGAGCTTCATACGAGACATGATAAGGGGCGTTAGGACTGAGGCCATTCCCGCCTCTGAGAGGGACCAAGACTGGAGGTGATGGAGGGGGGATTGTCGCGTGCTCCATCCAGTTGGTGCTGGGAACTGGACAAACTCTTGGAAATACTGTCTCATCCCGGGTTTTGAGAGTATTGCTCTCATGAGGAGGTTGTGGCTCTGCTTTGCCTGACCGTTGTACTCTGAATGACATGGATCTCCCGGCCTCGTCTGGATTATATCCAAGGCTGGAGTCAGCTTGAATATGCGGGCTTTCATGCATCCCCCATTCTTGAAAATACTTCTTTTTCGCTGTTGGCGGTAAGGTATCTCCGTATTCTCTGATCTGTTTCTGGCTGTAATAGTATCGTCCAAGTGCTACTGTGTCAAAGTCCAGATCTCCTTTCTGTGCTATTGACGCAAGGCATGACCGGCAACCCTTTCCTGCATTTGGTCGTAGGATGCCACTATTTTCATTTTGTTGTGGCATGTCACCTGTGAAGCACAACACTGGCGCTATGACAAACCTATTCTCCCCATTGATTCGGAGAATCATACCTTTGTCAAGCTTCGGGATATCAGTAAGGCATGATATCAATCGTCCATCTTTGCACCATGCGGCCCAAGGGTAAGAACAAAGTTGTTTGATCGTTTCATTCGGTCTCGTAGGCATTGCGCAGGTGTTGTCATATATATGCCCATCATGGAACGATACCGGTTCCTGAAAACAATCCAAATGCATCCATGAAGATGATCATTGGCAGCGATATAAAAGTGTCCCGGAAGGCGTCAACAATCCAAGCCCTGCCGTATGCCTCAATCTCCAACTCTGCGATATGTGGGCGTGATTGGGCTGCTGGGCGAATGTCCTTTCTTGCCATATTCAGGATGCGGTGGATATGGGTCTTGTCGTCAAAGACGTATGCATTGTCAAGTGCAACTGGGCCTTCAAATATGTAATCCATGGAGATCTCGACACGGGACACAATATTCTTTGGCGAGATATATTCGAAGCTGTCTTCATAAAGAAGTTTCTCTGATCGTGATAAAGGCGTTTCTAGCCCATTAATTGCATCTTTCATGGTGGGTGGTAAGCTTCCTCGTGTATATACTGGCTGGATCTGGACAAGGACTTCATCTTTCGTTGCTGCACAGGCCCGGCGATCAATTCCAATTGCAAACACCCTGTCAATATGCTGGCCAAACCTCTCTCCACGATACCGCACGAAATCAGAGCACAATATTGGACTCCCATCTTCGTAGCTGATTGTGGCTCCCGAAGTTGTGCGTATGGAGCACAGCCAGGCCTCCGATTCCCACATTTCTGTTGGTGCATCTGCAAACGTCCCGAACCCAGAATGTAGCCCCCCAACGAAGTCTTTCGAAGACAAGAGTCTTGTCACCAAAGACGACAGATCTACCCAATGCATGTCGGCTCTCCTCTTCTGTGCTGCCTGTGACCTCTCCGCGGGAGACATTGTGCGCAACTTCTCCTGATTGACATCTATGAGCTTGTGCCATTGTGAGATGAGCGACAGTTATGAAATGAGTCTCTTCTTGAGGGTTCTCACGTCCTTTGGAAGATCCATGAGATTCTCTATTGATTTTACGAGTTTATATCCCTCAAGGAGACCAGCGTAGGCATCACCTGGGATAGAGTACTTCTCGCACCACATTGCCGTATACATTTCAAAGTCGGTAATGCAATTTGATGCTTGCTTGTGTCCAACTGGTTCTGATGCGTCATCTTGAGGCTGGATAAACTCTTTGGAAAGTGCGGTGAAGTTGCGGGGGAGCGTTTCTGTCTCAGGGTGGGCTGGAGGTGTCACGGTTCACCAAGGCATAGGGCGCCAGTTGGGTATTATGAATTAAACTCAATCTAGAGAAGAAAGGAAAGAGAAGAGGAGCACTCGAGCAGTGGCTCGATCTATATACAGCTATTGTGGAGTGAATTCTCTTTAGCGAGACCAGTTCTGAGAATTCACTCCACAACTGAAAACTTCGCTCCAACCCCGGAAAGCTCCCCACACCCCTGAACCCCCACTCGAGCTGCAAGGCGCACTTGATATCGTAACACTACCCCCCCCCTACTCCAGAGTTGATCTCCTGATCAAGAAATCCCATTTTCAAAAAAAAACAATTGTCTCCAGCTCTCATTTTGGTTTCTGAGGGTATTTTCTGTGATATGCTTGGGTAACTTCTGGAGAATTTTCAAAGCTCTCTGCAGTATACCATGTCTCATCCGGTGGATAGTTCTTCCAAGCTGCCTTGTAGAAAAGCTTCTTTCGAATAACTTTTGAGTCGAGAATTTCGTCCACTTCCCACTCCTCTTCGCCATTGACAATGACTGGAGGCTCTGGCTCCTGTTGCTGCCCTTCGATTGCATCATTCGAGTCAAGTCTTAATAGATTGGCATGAAATACTGGATGAATCTTCATGCTGTTTGGAAGTTTGAGCCGATATGCAACTTGCCCAATTCGCTCTAGAATTTCAAAAGGTCCCACTTGCTTGTGGTCTAGCTTCTTTGATGGCCTCTGTGTCTTTATATTTCGAGTTGAAAGCCATACTCTGTCTCCCACTTGATAGCGTGGTGCAGGTTTCCTTTTCTTGTTCGCGAAATGTTCCATTTTTGCTTGCGAGAGTGTGATTTCATCCTGCAGAAACTCCCAAACCTTTGCCATGGTCTGAGCTATGTTCTTGTGCTCTTGTTTGGCTTCGTGATATGCTTGCTGCTCTGTATCGAAGCTCATTCTTGGTTCATAGCTCTTGTTTGCAAAAAACGCACTTGTCTTGGTTGCATCTGATGGCAAACTGTTGGCAGCAAACTCCGCCATGCACAAGTATGAAACCCAATTGTCTTGAAGATAGTTCACATGAGCTCGCAAGTAGCGTTTGAGCTCTGCATTGAATCGCTCAGTCTGTCCATCTGTTTCTGGGTGGAAGGCAGTTGAAAGTTTGGCTGAAATTTTCCAAATTTTGCAGAGCAAACTCCAGACTTCTGCAATGAACTGAGGACCTCTGTCTGATATTATCGAGTTTGGTAGACCATTGTGCTTCCATACATGTCGAAGTAAGAGCTGTGCTGTAGCTTCTGCAGTAGTCCCTTCTTGCCCAGCGAAACACGGAATGAAATGTCTTTCTTTCGTCAACCTGCATGCAACAACCAAGATAGCATTGTTCCCTTCACAGAGTGGTAATCCTGTCACGAAATCCATTGATATATCCATCCATGGTCGACTGTCAATAGGGATTGGTTGTAGAAGTCCATTGTAGGAATCTCGAGATGGTTTCGATCTTCGACAACTATGGCAGTTTTTGATATATCGGATTATTGTTTTGTCCATGTTTGGCCAGTAATAGTGCTGTTTCATGACTCGCAGCATCTTTCCAGCTCCTGGATGTCCCATAGAAGGTTGTTCATGAACTTCTCTCAACAAGTCCACCTGAATGGTTTCTGGCACCCAAACTCGATTTTGATATTCTAGCATGCCGTTTTTGAGTTCGCAATAAGCCAATGCAACCTCTTTGCTTGTTCGATCGCCATTCTCAAGCTTCTGTAGTGTAGCCTTGCAGAATTTGTCTTCCAGTTGAGACTTTTGGATTTTCTCAAGAATTGTCATTTCTCTGATATGAGTTTCCACTGGAGCTAGCTGAGCTGTTTGGCCTTGTTCTTTGAGTTTCTGAATGTCTGGATGTAGCCTCGAAGGTGGTAGCAACACCTGAAGCTGTTGCTTTTGTCGATCATCCTCATCATTGCCTTCTGGTCTGTCACCAGGCCTTCGAGTCAAAGCATCTGCTTTTCCATTTTGCTTCCCAGGCCTATAGATGATCTGGAAGTTGTATCGAGAGAGGAATTCAGCCCATCGAGCTTGTCTTCTTGTCAGCTTCTTGGTGGACATGAAGTATTCCAAGCTTTTGTGATCAGACAAGACTTGGACTGGAAAATCTGTCCCTTCAAGTTCTGGTCTCCATGCTTCGAAACATCTGATGATTGCAAGCAATTCCTTGTCATATATCTTGTAATTGCATTCTGCAGGTGCTAGCTTTTTCGAGAAGTATGCCACTGGATGTAGAACCCCTTGATCATCTTTTTGTGACAAGACTCCTGATGAGATGAAGTCTGAGGAATCTGCTTCGACATAGGCTGTCTTGTGTCTATCGAAATGCCTCAAGACAGGAGCTTCTGTGACTGTTTGTTTCAACAGCTCGAATGCAGTTTGGCATGCATGAGTCCATTCGAATATCTGATCCTTTCTGGTAAGGTTCACCAATGGCCTCATGATGCTGGAGTAATTTCGGATGAACCTTCGATAGAAATTGCAGAATCCAATGAAAGCTTGCATATCCCTGAGCGATTTTGGAGTTTGCCATTCCAATATAGTAGAAACCTTTGCAGGGTCCATGCGAATGCCATTGACTCCCACGATGAGTCCTAGGAATTTGGTTTCTTGGACGAAAAACTCACATTTTGAGATATCTGCTTGCAGTCCAGCTTCTCGAAGCTTCTGTAGGACTTTCCTTATGTGCTCTGTATGCTCCGCTCGAGTAGCACTGTAGATAAGAATGTCATCCATGTATGCGGTGACGAATTGGTTGAGGTAATCCATGAGGGTTTCATTCATGTACCTCTGGAATGTTGCTGGACCATTTGTGAGTCCGAAGGGCATGACCTTGTATTTGTAGGATCCAAATCGAGTTCTGAATGTAGTGAGGTCTTCATCTTCTTCTGTCTGCATTCGAATTCGATTGAAGGCATGTCGAATGTCCAGTTTGGTGAGATATTTTGCTCCTATGACTTGGGCCAGCGTTTCATCAATGAGTGGTATGGGATATCGATCCTTTTTCGTTATGGCATTTAGCTTCCTGTAGTCAACACAGAATCGAAGACCACCACCTGGCTTTCTCACAAACATAATGGGTGAAGAGTATGGGGCTTTGCTTGCTTCAATGAACCCTTTTGGCAAGTGCTCGAAGACATATTCTTCGACCAAATCAAGTTCTTCCTTTGACATATTCCAGAGTGGTGCATATCCCAGCTTTGCATCACCTTCGAGTTCAATATGATGGTCTGAAGGTCGATGGGGAGGTAGCTTGTCTGCTGCCATTTTTGAAAAAACATCCAAAAATTCATGAAATTCCTTCGGAAGGATCAGTCGAGAGTCAATTTCTTCAGTTTTGGTCTTGTTCTTGTGCTCGATTATGTCCTTCATTGATATAGCAAAGACTTGAGCTCCTCTTTGCTTCATGAGCATTCGAAATGGTGCTGCGCCAATCATTGCTATGGTGCAAGGTTTTGGTTTTTCCACTTTCGGAGCAGGTTCCGGAGGAGGCATTTCTTTGGCTTTCTTCTTTGGCCTTTGTCTTTCGCTTTTAGATATAGGCTCTGTTTCGAGGGCTCGATCTGGTATAGAATGGTTGCAATAATCTCCAGTGAAGAGGACTTGATCATTGATCATATCGAGAACAACTCCATGTTGCTTCATCCAAGCTTTCCCGAGAATGATGGAATGTTTTCCCAGCGAAGTAATGAATAATGGACATAGGCTTTCCACATGCTCTCCCACTTGTAGTCGAGGATATATAGCATGTGTGATAGCAGGGGCAGCCTCTCCATTGAATCCTTCAACTTGTTTTGGCTTCACAAGTTCGACTGGGGCTATCCCTTCGATTTCACATATTCTTTCTGCATCAGCAGCATTAATGAAGTTTCCACCTGTGGCACCAGTATCGATTAATGCATGGACAATAGCTTTGTATTTTCCTATTCTACAAGTAGCTAAGAAAGGGGTGTCCGGATCAAAACTGGATCTTGAGGAAGAAGCTGCAATTCTGGCTGCACTGCCTCTAGTGATGACTTGTCTAGAGGCTATTCGTTTTCCGAATCGATGATAGACTCAGCTGTAGATACCTCATTCACTTGAGCTTTGAGCTTCTGGGGACAGTCTCGAGCTCGATGTCCATTTTGTCGGCATATGAAGCATTTCCCAAGTTTCATGAGCATTTCTTTTGCTGGATCTTGATGCGGTAGTCGATACAGCTTCTGCGTCTTGTTTTGCATGTTCGAATCCATTGTAGGTTGAGGGATTGAAGTTCGAAGTGCCTGGCCCTGATTTTGAGTTTGGCCCATGTTGTTCGAAAATGACTTTGGCTTCCTTTTGTCTTCTTGTTCCTTGATCCGCTGAATGTTCTGGTCGATGAGCATGCATTTCTTTGCAAACTCGTGAAGTGTAGTAGCTCCAACTTCAGCCACTAAGGCTTTCTGCATCTGTTGGTTGACTTTGAAGCGCAAGTCATCCAGCAAAGTTTCTTCAGAGTAATCAAGCTCTGTCGTGAGCCTTTGGAACTCAGCCCAGAACACTGCAAAGGTGTTGTTTCTCTGATACAGCTTTCGATACTCAGTTTGAGCTGTGTGCCTTCGATCGGGATCACTGAAGACTTTTTCCAAAAGTTCGAGAATTTCTTCTGCTGTCTGCAATTTGTTTGTAGAGTTTGGTCGAAGCCTTGGATTGACATGTCGAACTGCCAGTCCTCCCAGTCGACTCTGAATGTAGCTCATTTGTAAAGTCTGTGTTGGAAAATGATCAATGTTGGCTTCGAGCTTGAGGCGAATTTTCACAACCCAGTCTTCAAATGCTGGCTCTATCCCATCTGTGAGGATTGGAGGGTCTGGAATCCGAGCTGACAGTCGACTGTGAGAGTGGTGTCCTGGTTCATTCTTCAGAGCTTGTTGGGTTTGCTTTTCAAGATATTTCTGAATTGTTTGTTGCTCTGTGATTTGTTGCTCGTTGCTCTGGATCAGTTCCTGTAACTGGAGAATGGCATCATCCTTTTTAGCCAGTATCGAATTTGAGTCCTCTGCTAGGGCCAAATAGTCCCGAAGAATGTTCTTGTGCAAAGTCCATGCCATTTTCTGGTTGGCGACAGATAGTTTCTGGAATTCGTCAAAGGTTTCAACATTCCATTCAGCCTTTTCATGTCGATTTGCAAGTATAGATTCATGTCTCTCTTGAGCTGTTTTGCCCAGAGTATGAAGGAAGGTTTCGGATTTGAAATTAGGATCATGAAGTTCATTGGTTTGGTTTGCAGAGCTTGGAATTGATGCTCCTTCTGCCAGGGATTCCTGGTCTTGTTCTGGATCATTTCGAGCTGCCATTGCAGCTTTTTCTTCAGCAGTATAAGCCATAGCGAGTTGCTATTTCAATTTCAGTTTATATCGTCAAGTCAGACACATATTGCCAAAGGCCCTATTGTGCAGTTGTTGGCTGTAGGAGCCACTCGAGAGGAGCGCACTTCCCCCACAGTTATATCCTTGTCGAGGGAGCGTTGTAAAAGGTCTGACTTGCGAAGGTGGTGTGTGTGTGTCGAGCTGACTGTCGAAAGCCAACTTTGAGGGGTTGCCTGGAGATCGTCCTGGAATCGACTTCCGGATAAGGTTTCTGGTTCTGGGGTTTTCAAAGAGTGGATTTCGATTTCGATTTCAGAAGAGGGTTCAGCTCAAAGAGCAGGAAAAGAGGTATAAGAGAGATTGAGTTTTATGTCACGGTTCACCAAGGCATAGGGCGCCAGTTGGGTATTATGAATTAAACTCAATCTAGAGAAGAAAGGAAAGAGAAGAGGAGCACTCGAGCAGTGGCTCGATCTATATACAGCTATTGTGGAGTGAATTCTCTTTAGCGAGACCAGTTCTGAGAATTCACTCCACAACTGAAAACTTCGCTCCAACCCCGGAAAGCTCCCCACACCCCTGAACCCCCACTCAAGCTGCAAGGCGCACTTGATATCGTAACAGGAGGCAGCATTTCCAACCCAGGGTCATCGTCGGGAGGGGCATCTCCAATTGGGAGGAAGTCTTCGTCCGGAACTGAGTCTTCTACTGGGAGCTCGACACTGTATGAATCAGGATTGTCAAATTCGTCATCAGCTGGTTCCATTGACTCATCAAGGTTTAATAAACCCTGGGCAATCTGTTCTGCAACCTGCTGGATATTTGCAGGGGGCAAAGGCGCTTCTCCGAAAACACTGTTGCCATCATCATCAGCATCAGAATGATCTTCCCACCCACTCATATCCCTATCACCATAGAATGAATCACTTATATCATCTGCACTGAGAACTTGGTGCGTATGATTAAAAGTAACATTTCTATTTCTGTCATCTTGCTGCCGGAGAGCAGCCTGGGGAATAGGGATCCGATACAGTTGCTGCATCAGATTCCCACGCCTCATCCGCCAGGATGAATGGCGAGGCATTTCAAACCAAGATATCCTCCTATGGTTGAGCTATGGCCGGTGAGGTTGTAGAACTCAAACTTGTGGATTTGAGCGTCCGCCCGAGGTCAACTTGTCACTTTTCCTTGATTTTGAATGGCAGCACCAGGACATGATCTGGATTTCAGCCCGACTGAAGATGGCAAATGTTCACGGAATAAATCAATAAATCCAAGCTTAATTAAATTGATTTATTTGAGCTAACAAGCTGGGACTGTCAGATGGCAAGGCCACACCTGTTGCTGCAGCGGCTTCGGATTGACTGGTGCATGCAGCAGATGCTGGGATGATCCTGGGAGAGCCTTGCTGATTCTGCATATTCTAGGGGATAGTATGCTTGACTGTCGAAGTTGAGGCTATACAGAGGTGTATATGTCAGCTTTATTGTGTCTGTAGCAGGGGGATATTTCTGAGGCTACACGTACCTTTGGAGACAGCGGCAGTTCTCAGGGCAAATATGGAGATATATCAAGATTCCAGACACAGGCAGGTCAAGCATATGATCATCTGTCGAGCTGTAGAGACCTAAGGAGGGCTTCATGTCAGCTTTCTGTGTGCCATAGCCGGTTGAGTTTCATAGCTGGGGGTCTTACCTCAGGGAAGTTTTCCTGGCTTCGTTTCTAACACAGGGATTGTTGGGGGATTTGTACACAAAGGCTGGAGATAGCACTTTGCTTGAGCACAGGGCAGGCTTTAACTTTGTGCCTCCATTCAACTTTATGCGCAGAGTTGAGGAGAGTTGAGGAGACATCGCTCCCGTCCACGGTGTGAACCTTGGTGATATCTGTGATGATTCACAGAGTCACCTTGCGGAGGAGACAGAAGAAAGTGCTGAAAGGGTTTTCGAAGAGGTACTTTGAAATCTTGAGCCAATGATTCACCGAGCGCTCGGTGATGACAGAGAATATTTCTGATACTGCGGTGTGCTGTTTGCACTTTGGGCGATTCCTTTTTGGTTCTGGAGTTGCCCTTGAGGTATATGGACATATGAACTCTATTCCAAATAGTTAATATGTCTCCTATATCACTATCTGAGCTTGACTTACCTTTTTGGCGCCTGGATTCCTGGTTGGAAGGAATCTAGGATGAACTCTGTGATGAAGTTGAGAGCATGAGAGTTATGAGTGCTAGGTCATGTGACCTTATTTGGCCAGTGACCATGTTCTTGCTTCACTTTGGCCATTCTCTTTTCAAACTCTACCAATCCAAACAGGCTTCAAAATTATGATGTAAGATAGGTTTCTTTTCATCTACTATCTCTACAATTCATTCTTTTACTGCGGCAGAGTACATATTTTATGTTTCATACAATTCTCCCAACATTTCTGTTGTTTCTACCATGTCCCCGTCTCCGTTTTCTGACTTTGAGGACCAGAGTTCCATATTCATAGATGATGAGAACTTGGATGTAAGTTTCTTATTATCTTATTAATCTTTTACTAATGTGGTTGTACACTGAGTCGTGAATGTCACTGAGTCGTGAAACTTTTTTATACCCACCACTGTAAGGTATAATTAAACAACCACAACATGTATTAAAACTAAAACTATTCAGAATCTGATGAGCTAAGTACTTCTATGACCTCCTGACAAGTTCGTGCATTATGGCCAGCCCCCCCGCAAGTGCCACAATGTCGTACACCTGGTTGCCCCTCATTCCTACCAACCCCTCCAGAGCGCTTCTCGCGATTTATTTGCTCCGTAACTGCCCTTTGGGACAAATCATCATGTGCATCCCCTACAGAAAGTGCACACCCTTGACGGACACGAGACTTTTTAGCCCTCCAGCGTTTGCTAAGAGCTTCGTTTGCTGCTCGAAGGGTGCGGACTTCAGCTGACAATAAAGTCATTTCATGTGCCAAAATCTCTGTCCCTTTAGCTAATGCAGTAACAGTAGCAAAAATGGGGGTTGGCGAGCTTCCTTGGTGCCGTGCAATGCGATTTTTAACTAGAGTAGTCTGTGAGAGAGCATCTATTGGCTTGCGAGGTGTTTGAGAAACCCAAGGATCAGCGTCTATAGAGGGGGGTCCTGTAGGTGTAGGAGTCCGCAACTTGACGTCTAGCTTTGAAATGATTACTTGCGGATCAAAGGGCACTAAACCAGCTCCGCGAAATCCAGCTTTGGCGTTTTGAGTTGTTATTGACTGGTTATAAGCTGCGTGGAAAGCTATAAAAAACTCAACCTTTGTAATATGGTTTATATGAGCCTTAATAAAGGTCTCAATTTGACGCCCATACATGCGTTTAAGAACACTAAAGCACCCAACATCAAGTGGCTGAGTTAGGTGAGACGAGTGAGGAGGTAGACAGAGAGTTATGATGTTGTTTGCTTGCAATATTCCTGACACGCAGCTGATTCGTGACTTTCATGCCCGTCTAAAACCAACATCCGATATGGTCCTTTTGCACGACTGCAAGTATGTTTATCGAAGTGATGAAGCCATTCTAGACCTGTCTCGTTGTTGGTCCATCCATTGCTTGTTGGTTTAATTACCCAATTGTGAGGAAGGCCGCCTTCAGTATACCAACTTGAAAGGTGACATTTCCCTTGAACTACTAAAAACGGAGGGATACTCCCGCCTTCAGCATTCACACAAACAATTGCTGTAGCCCATTCCCGATTGCCAGGCTGAACTGCCTTGCCTCTGCCACATCGATCGGCGTGCGTAACAACTAAAGCTGAGCTAATAACGCCCATCATGAAGCCCGTCTCGTCAAAGTTGTAGAAATCGCAGTCTTGGATGCCGTACTTTGCTCTCATGTTCTGCACAAGTTGAAACCACGCTCCAATAAGCTCAGGATCTTCGCACAAGGCTCTTTGAAAGTCATAAACGCGATTAAAATGCATCTTTAACTCGGGGCGGCGTTGTATAAATCGATATGCCCACCGCGTCCCAACGTGCTTTCCCCCACGCGATTCAAGGATATAATTTGCCATATCCTCCACACTAGCAGGCCGAGGCGCAAATCCTCTTGCATCCATATCCAATATATTTCGAATAATCACTTCCTCTTCTAGCTCAGTCAATTTAAGACTATTGGCTTTGGTTTCGCGTCGAGAAGGTCGGCCGGCCATTCTATCAGTAAGCGTAGAATAAGGCACTTTATATAGTATTGATGCAGACCTGCGATTAAGCGATTTACATGTTTGAAGAGCCTCAATAGCTAGAATGATTCGCGCTTCTTGGGTTTGGATTTCCATTGGTAGTTGTGGAGGAAACGCGTGTTGAAGTTCGTAGGTAGCTAAGTAGGGAAAAGTTCACGACTCGGTGACATTCACGACTCGGTGTACAACCACGTTAAGTGTTTTTAGCCACAGCTTCGTGACCAATATCGCCGCAATGAACGTTACGATGAACGCCGCTCCAGCCAGAGCAACAACTCCCCTCCTGGCCTCCACTCGGCGAATTTTTGGGCTGCTGCCCGGAAAGCATCACTTGATACCGGAAAGAAACGCAAGCGCACCATGACCTACCATGACGATTCTCAGGAAGGACCAATGCGCAAAGCCATCTCCCGCCGATATGCAGAAGTACTGGATGAGCTTGAAGGAGATCATGAGATGCTGCACAGAAGGGAGCCAGAGGACTTCTGGGATGAGATCACTGAACGGCTGGACTTGGAAACATGCATAATGGTGCTCAGTTTCATGCGTCACGATGTAGAAGGAGCAAAAGATTGGATACTCGCAGAACTTCTCCCAGACACGCAACCATACTCGAAGGCGCTCGGAATTGCACGGGGTATGATCATGAACAAGACCAAGGATTGGAAAAGCAAGTTGATCCGGCGGGTTACAGTAAGTTTCTCCATTCTGTATGTGCAAAAGGGCATAGCTAACATTTCAGGGCCATGTTCGAACTGTCCTTGCCGCAGACGCAGCAGCTGATGAATTACTAAACGGATGCACATCGCTGAAGGCCCTCGTTGAGGTCTTCCGGAAGAGATTTACAAAGGATAATTTCTTCGAAGTGTTTTTCTTTGTAGACGGGTATCTCGACTTTGACAAAACTGCACAGCTTGGGCAGTACTACTGCCGGGAGCTGTACGCTCATTTCTGTGGTCATGGCAAACTCCTTGTGGACTGGGAGAATTCAAAGGACCGGGTCGTTGAAGATCCGCGTTCGCAGCGCGCCTTTATGAAGATGATGATGCATTTCCCGTTGAGTGAGCACTTTGACGGCCTCTCTCGTGCAGAGTTCAAACTGACAGGTTTGAAAACGTCAGCAAACCGCGAGAAGATGGTCCCGAAGACATCAGATTTGGCTGTGGGTGTGGAATGTTTCTTTGCTTCAGATGTAGCGCCACCTCCAGTTGATTCTACGGTAAGGAATTTTTTTGCTATCTGTTTCTAAATACTGACACATACTTCCACAGGTTCTACCAACTGCTGCCTCCGCTGAAACAGAAGCACCACCACCTGCCCCAACATCTGTTCTGCCTCATGCGCAGACATCGACGGCAACAAAGACTGCCTCTCGTGGCACTGGCAGCAAGCATCGCCGGAAGAGGCGACACTGATGTGGATTTTCTGGCTTGCATCACATCAACGACATATACGCATTACGATTTGGCTTGAAATTGGGGGCTTCTTTTGGGATGGCTGTTGAGCTGGCTGTGCTTGGTGATCCTGGGTCAACGGATTGAGGCTTTTATATTTGCTTGGCTGTAGCTAGATCTACATACAAATAAAACTGCCTTGAATGAAACTTGAACCCCCTTTCAGTGATATTTGAGCTCCCTATTGATATACCCTTTGCCTATTGTTTTGTCTTCTGTTCTAACTTGTGAAGAAGGGTGCTATGTCTCACCATCGATCTTTGGATAGCCTCAACATCTGAGAGCCTTGCAACAGTCCCATACCCAAGCTTCATTTCTCCCGTGGAAGCTATTGCTGTCTTTGTGGTCTTTGAAACGCCCCCGATCTACCTGTCCTGGCATCATTGCTTGGAGTCAGCTCTCCTGGTTACAATTGAGGTCTTGGACTACGTGGCCTTGGACTACACGGCCTTGGGCTACGCGGCGTCATATCTCTCCTCCGTCTCCTTCCTTTCTTCCGACAAGAAATGGCTTTACTGAAACGCCTGTTTATGAGGCCTTGGGCTACGCAGCGTCATATCTCTCCTCCCTCTCCTTCATTTCTTCCGGCAAGAAATGGCTTTACTGAAACGCTCTGGGGTCTTAGAATCCTACGAACATGTAAGATCCAGAGCGTTCCACGATGGCCTCAATCTTCACGACCCTGCCACAATTAATATCTCCAGGAATTGGAGCCTCACGAGCACCCCAGCCCCCCGCTGATGACACTCACTCCCACCGACAACGGATGCAATGGCATGGCAGTATTGCTACCGTTTGTTACTGTCGGCGGGCTCGCCGACCATAGCACGACAGTCATCAGGCATGGTTCTGTCGCTGGCAGCTATGATGGCTTCGCCGAGATCACCGTTTCGGGGGGAATTACGGACATGGCGGCCAAACCGTCGCCGGCTTCATCACAGTAAGTCCAAAAACGCTGTTATACTACGGCCTACATACTAACTACGGTCATAAACATGAACGGTCGACAAACTTGCTACCGTTTTGGCCGCGCGACCGTCGTGCGACTGTGGCTGGCGTGGTTGGCCGTAGTGCGACCACAATTTCCTTGGCGACGGCGACCCTACTGCAGCCATACCGTACTGGAAATAGCCTGTGCGCTGGTAAGGCAGCTTCAGCGTCATATTCTCAGCGACACATGCCATGTACAGCACCAAGAAATGGATAAAGCGGCATCTAATCTACACAGTGCCAAGTGAAGCCCTTCATTGATCGATATTATCTATATTTTCTCCCTCCTCCCTCTACCCTCTAAAGCGCCAGTTTTACAGTCCCTGAATCCCACAGCACTTGTGGAAGAGCTGGACGAAAACGCCAACCAAACCCTCAGCCCCATTTAACCTCTATCGTACTTACTCTTTGGGTCTTCGTAGTAGTGTGCCATCTCGAGTCCTGCCCGCTTGAATCCGCACTTCACGTAGAACCCCTCATTCGCCTCGCTGCAATCAAGAATGCTCTTGTAGCAGCCCACCTTGGCCGCGATGAAATCGAGGGCTTGGATGAGCTTGAGTCCGAGCTTCTTACCCTGCTGGTCCTTCGCAACGGCAATGTCCTCGATGTGGCCGACGAGTCCGAGGTTGTGGATGCTGGGATAGGGTTAGTGAATATTCATCATCAGGGGAGTGGGTGAACTTACAACTTCCGCTCAACGATCAACGCACCGGTTCCTACTATCCTGCCCTGGTCCTCGATGACGAGGAGGAAGTATCCTCCATTGCCTTGTGTGTCCATCCAGTCGTATCTCTCATTCCATTGCTCCTCCGTTATATCTCCCACCGTTGTGAGGACGCGCAAGCAGTCGAGGAAGCCACGGGCGAAGTCGCTTTTCTCCAGTGCACGAATGGTATATGATTCGGGGAGCGACGCAGCGATTATGGGACAGATGAGGTCCGTGGAGAAGAGCCCCGCGTAGTTCTTTGTGGCGAGCATGTTGTGTCAATGGCCGACAGCAAGTCGGACTTGTGAAAGTTGTTGGGGATCGAGGCTGCAAGGGGTTTCAGGAAATCAGGTGTTGGAAACGAATGACGGTGACGATTGCTACGCCTGGGTCAGTATGAACGTAGTTGTGAAGGTGGGCAGTCAGGTCACATACAGTCAATTGAGATGCAAAGGGGTATTTATGTTGTTGACGATCTCATTGTACGAGAATGTCTCTAAGACCCTTCCCTGCGAGGGGCTGAGGCCAATGCTAGTGGTCTCTACCGTGAACAAGCAGCCTCGCGCCCCGACGACTTTATTTATTTTTAGCTACGTAAAATACAAGTCACGTGAAATGGACGCGAGGAGGTTATTTGGTTGCTCAAAAGTGTAAAAAGGGGATACATATAGCAGAATTAATACTAAGTTAGCATATTAAACCCATCATGGAGATTATATCTTCAGTTAAATTTTCAGTAGCTGGCTTACTGATTGTAGCCCTGAGTGATTGAACAGCTTGAACATAAATTATAGTTGCTCTATTCACTGTCGCCATGCAGCTTTCACATGCTAGGGGCGTCAGGTATGGGAAAGTTCTCACTAACATTCCCACCAAACTCCTCGACTTGTTGACGTGTATGGTGGGCCTTCATAGTTGCCCCCAACAATTATATAGCTACCACTATTATTCCTTGGCCAGCGCCACCAGGCATGAATCCAAATATATCTCACTTATTCCATTGAAAGACCGTTCGACTTAACATACTACGCGTTGTTTGACACTACCTCACCTTTGCCACCAGATTCAGACGCCATTTATTGCTATGAAGAAGGATGAGGACGAGGCGGCCTCACGTCTTGCCGCCAATATACCCCGAATAGAAGACGCCTCGACGGTCTTGCCGAAGCCGGTAGCAAGTGCCATCAGTCTCGTCACGAAGTCATCAGCCCTATACCTTCGCCTCGGAACACTTGTGGGCAAACTTGCTATCGACGGAGCGCGCGTTACCACAGTTACAGGTCTAGAACTGAGCCGCGCCGTGGTTGAGCGCATACTGTTCAGTGCCGGTGAAGATGTTGTGAAAAATAGCACTGGTCAAATAGGGCGACAGGAAGCCGAGGGGCTACTCGAGCGGAGCATCGCAAGGCTGCACTCGACGATAACACATATATCATTTGCAGCATCCGCCGGCTTTCACCTATCTTCCGCGGGCCTTTCGGCGGCATCAGACGTATCACAGCATCTGTTGATAACCCTCGACTCGATATTCGGTTCGACCGACTCCTCTCGTGCCATCGCGAGTATTATCACGCTTGTGCGGAGGGAGTTCCAGAACCCAGCTACAGGACAACCAGGTGAAAAAGTAGGAGTGGTGGATTTACTGGTTGGAGTGTGTGGCCTTGCTTTACTTCAGCAATGGTGTAAGAAGTCGAGCGAGCAAGAAGCCCAAGATGGACACTATAAAGATATCGTATGGGATGTTGTCATCCTCGATGACGGTAGCCCTGCCGACACGGGAGAACCTTGGCTCATAACAGCTGCCGATGTTGGGCAAGGAATGCAAGAGAACAATACACGAGACCTTGCAGTGGAGGACGACGGAGATGGACCCGAGGCTCGCCTGCGGGAACGCATTATGCAATCGTTACCTCCAGATGCCACTGTATCAATAACCACTGAAACAACAACAACGAAGGTGACGACTGTAGAGATCAGTGGTGCCCAGCCTCTTGACCTCTTGCCACCTCCGGGGGCCGAAGTGATTGAAGAAAATGCTCACCACTTCGACAACGGAAATTTTGCCGACAGCCAGAATGTCTCTCATCCGCAGTCTCGATACCGTGTTGTCTACCGGACCGTGCATAACAAAATCCGTGGCACAGATGTCTTAGCAAAGGATGGACCGGATACTTCATTTACTCAGGCAAAGGTGGAAGAGCTTCCCGATACACGAGCAGATATGGACTGGCAACCCGAGGACGTAGAACCACTTCTGAGTGAGCACTTGCCGAGCAATACCGCAAATTCCAAGAGAGCCAGGCAGTCGCATAGCACATCGTCTCACCAGACTCGAGGTGGCTCAAGCTGCCCTTCCACCCGCACCTCGGATTCGACAAGCAAAATGCCAATGGCGAAAAAAGCGAAAGTTGATACACCGAATAAGAAGGGTACCGAGAAGAGGGGGACATTACGTGATGCTCTCCGGAAGGGGCCACAGGCAACTATTTCCAATATCTTGGGTAAAGACACCCAGGTTGCCGCCACCTCCTACTCGACGAAACCGATCCCGCCCTGGCAGATGTCTGGCGTCGCTGGGTCTAGCAAACGACCGGAATCTAAGCCGGCGAGGCCGCCACACCTTCCAGTGCCGGATCGAAACTCAAGTAATATGCGGACAGGAAGTGTTCCACTTGTTGCTAAATCCACTTCTCCACGTCCGCTAGATGAGGTACAATATAACCATCCAAAACCCCATTCAAGATCCCATTCTCGCGCAAGCTATTATGAGGTTCACGAAAGACGACGGGATTCTATAGTATCTCAGACAGACACCTACTCTGTACACTCTACTGATACTTCCCGGGCTTCGTCGCCGACCCAGTTGAGATCACACATTAGAAACCAAAGCAACCTGATGCGTACCCGGTCTAGTAAAGATTTGAACATTATCCCTTCATCATACCAACGACATTCGAAAACTCCCGAGCCTTCGCCATTATTTGCTCATCGAAGCACAAATTCGTATGATCCCAGTATCTATACGCTGAAAACGAACAATTCGGAAACGTCACTAGTGTTGACTCATCTCAGCAAAGGTGCCTTTGACGATGAAGAATCCGTGCAGCTATTGAGAAGAAATGGCTCGGTTCCAGGCCTCTACCCTCGCAATCATTTGGTGCAGAATATCAGTCGATTTGCTCGGTTCGCGTCTGCTTCTTACGGATCGAATTTCATGAGACTCATGGGGATATCTGCTACCCCCACCAGCAGCTCAGCAATTCCCGATTCATCTCATCATTACGAGCACCATTCGTTCAGTTCCCACACGCAACTTCCATCATCTACAATTTTACTCAGCTCCTTTGTGGACCCCCAGGGTGGCACAGATTCTGCGGGGAAAACAGGGACCAGCGTCCCTCTTGTGCACTTTATATCATTGGACCATGAGTCTCAAGCCGTTGTATTATCGTGCCGGGGTACGTTGGGATTCGAAGATGTCCTGACTGATATGACATGTGACTACGACGACATGCATCTCCGCGACAGGAGCTACAGAGTCCACAAGGGAATCCATGCTTCTGCCCGCCGACTTATTTCCGGCGCCGAGTCACGCGTCCTAGCGACCATAGCAGCCGCTCTCGAAGAGTTCCCAACATATGGGCTCGTGATGTGTGGACACAGTCTTGGAGGCAGCGTGGTTTCGCTACTCGCGATAATGCTAGCCACCCCTGGATCAGATCCAGAGCACAACGCATTCGTAACAACAACCGGGCCACCGCAATCCGGCCTGCCTCACACATCCTCTCCAAACACAACCAACGCATCTCCACAAGCAATATCTCTCCCAGCGGGCCGTCCAATCCACGTCTACGCCTACGGCCCGCCGGCCACCCTATCGCCCTCCCTCCGCGGCCTTACCCGCGGCCTCATAACCACAATTGTCAACAAAAACGACCTCGTCCCCTCCCTCTCCCTCGGCGTCCTCCACGACATCCAAGCCGTCGCATTAGCATTCAAAGCCGACTCCACGGGGGCCGCATCACGTGTGCGCGCCCGCGTCTGGAACAGCCTATCCAGCGGCCTGATGGAGCAGTGGTATCGCGGGGACTACGTGCACGGCACCGGGCCAAGCGAGGAGGACGACCAGTGGGCGTGGGCCACGCTCAAGACGCTGCGGGCAAGCATGCAAAGCGAGAAGCTGGTTCCTCCCGGGGAAGTGTTCCAGGTTGAGACGACGGCGGTGTTAAGGCGAGATGCGTTTACGGTTGATGGGAAGTACGGGCTGGGGAGGCCGGCGACGAGGGCTGTGTTGAGGTATGTGAGAGATGTGGAGGCGGTGTTTGGTGAGGTGCAGTTTGGGGGCGGGATGTTGGGGGATCATAGTCCGGGGAGGTATGAAAATTCTTTGAAGGCTTTAGGGAAGGGTGTTTTGGGGGGCTTGCGATAGGCGATATGTGAGATCTTTTGGAGGCATGTATTAACGTATACCATATAGATTACATATTTGAAATGTACATTCTATCTTTGCTTACTTATTACTACAACCCGGATCTGGAGGCATACATACCCCCACTTTGGCTTGTCACTAAGTTAGTGAATGTCTCAGGCCGACGACCCTGACTTGATATGGACATTCACTAGTGACAGGCCAAAATAAGTGCGTCAAGGAAAGAGCAATATATGGAATGACAGCCACCATTCTACTAGTACTGTCAATTTATCTCATAAACCCCACTATTAATTGCAAATACTACATGGTTTCGGGCTTTGAGCTACTTTCGAGAAAGCGCTCAAGTGAGAAATGGGAAGACGAACGGTGGCATATTAATACAAGGCCGAGAAAATGAGGACCAGAGACACTATTTAAACAGCAGTTGTGTTGAATAATCCATTATTATTATAGGCTTGATGTTTGGCAGAAAAAAATTCTACAATCATTTGCCTGTCTCGTGATACCAACAGTTGGTGCATGAAACAGTTTGGCGCCGCCAGGCGTTTATACGGTTCCCTTATATGTACTACTTACTGTCTTGGCGCCCCCATTCTCGATCCGCATTTGCAGTATCACATAACGACGCGGACAACCACCAGGGGAGCTCACGCAATGATCCGCAGCACGTATTCACAATTACCATGAATCTCATAGCCACCCGACAACTCTCCGCGAGGGTGTGCCATCAGCCAGTCTCCCCACCACCAGGGCCGCCGCAGCCTCGCCGCCATGGCCTCGCCCGCAAACTCGATTCCCGACACCTCGCTCGGCCTGACAGCCGATGAGATACAGGTTCTACGGCGCGCGCAGATCGAAGCCGCCAACGCTGCAGCCGGGTCGTCGTCGTCGCGCGCCGCGTCGCGCGCGTCGTTCCAGGGGCTGCTGCTGCTCAACACGTCCTCGCTCACGTCACTGTCGCGACATTTCGACCGCCTGATGCAGCAGATCTCGGAGCGGCTGGATTACCTCTCCGAGCAGTCGCAGGTTGTCGCGCAGCAGCAGTACGATAGGGCGGGGAACGCGATTGAGATTGCGGATGCGGAGATCGAGCGCCTCAACAACATACTCAGACAGATCGACGAGCTGGAAGACGATTTTGATAGGATGGCGCGGCTGAAGGATATCGTGAAGACGTTTAGGGCGAGGGTGGAGGAGGTGGAGAGACGGGTGGAAGAGAGTACAGCGTCGCGCCGGGATGGGGGCGGTCACAGGCATCGACATCGACATGGGGAGACGACAGGATCGAGGAGCCACAGGCGATGAGATTACACGGCCGGTCTGCTCATACTGTAATATCAGTTGCAATGGGACAGACCGCAGAAAGGCCTTGGTCCATCAGCTATCCTCGGACAGCGTGATCTGCATGGATGGGTGGGTGGTGCGAGAGGACTGCCTCGCGGCGACGTAGGTTTGGGAAGACAAGGAACGCCTCACGGCTCACACATGATATTTTCCTATTTGGGCGGCCTTTTTTCTTTCACAGCTTGGTTTGGGTGGGGTTGATTGCAGGAGGATTATGAGCGTAGCATCGATACCCAAAAAGCGTGGTGTTTCTGGCACTGCTCCTTTGCACAGATATATTGGAGTGGGATATCTACGGTCTACAAATGTGTTATGACGATCACAAGAGATGCACGCTCACGAATAATGTAGAAAACTTATTATTATAGTTCAATTGATTCAAGATGAAGCGAAATCAAGTAATATGTTGGGGGAGACAGGGGATTATTTGACATCTCGTTACCCGAGATAACCGGCCGTAAATATAACAGAAGATACCGACATGAAAACTAGGAAACAGCAAGACTTGAAACGACATGAAGTGTTGAAACGACAGCAAGAGTACTCCAAGTTTTTCAATGTAGGCAGTTCTCTCTTCTGCTAAAAGTGGCGGGGCTCCAATCTTCTCCCCCTTTTTAAGCCTGTGTCTCTCTTTGCTTTATGTCTTTGTCGATTGCTTGACAGCCTCTTTCCTAGGGGGTGTAAAAGGGCGCTTATAGGCGTGGGAGCAGGTAGTAGGGGATAGTAGGGTGATAGTAGGGGGATAGTAGGGGGATAGTAGGGGGAACAACTCCAGCATGGCGAGGGTACATGGCAGTCAGGACAGAAGACGAATGGATTTACGCCCTCCGTGCTGCTACTCCAGAGGCCGTAAAAGCATTACTAAATGGCGAAGACCCGCCTTCGATGGAAGATCTCAAGCTCTTACCCTGGATAACAACCTCGCACTTCGAAGTCTACGGGCGCGCTGTCTGGGGGCGCAATCAAGTGAATGATTTTCACGTGTATGTTGGCTCAGCCACGGGGAGATATGGCCTCCAGGGCCGAAAGATGCGGCATGAGCATATCAACGCCGCTCGAAAAGAAACATGAATGTACCATTCTCTTCTAGTTAACCCATCTCGACCTCGAGATGGCAGATCCTTCTCGCTGCTCCGAATTCCGTCGTCTTGGGCTGTGATGGAGACACAGATTTGCTGGAACTCTGCATTCTGCTTCGACTGACCTCGTCGCTATTTTTGCTGTCGTTACTCTCTTGTGTCGTTGCTCTCTTGCTGTCGTTACTCACATGCTGTCGTTTCTCAGTTGCTGTAACGGCCCCAACTGACGGCGGATGTCTATCATTCAGCGGGGTTTTCCACAGCTTCTGGAGTGTCAGCCCGGAGTGCACAAATCCATTCCGAGTGGTCTCGTTGAAGCGGATGTCATGGGCTGACGTGAGAATAAATTGAGAATGGATGGGAAAGAAGCGGTTTATACCACAGTTGATACTTGCATGAATAATTGAAATAGCAGAAGCAAACTTCAATGCATTTCCTAATGATAGCAATGCATTGTAGGAGTCTACCACGGCGAGGAACGAGCACGGTGACCTTGGTCGAAGTATGAGCTCGCTGCACTCTGTAATACTGCATCGTGCACTTGGGCTTAGAGAATGGATGTTACCCAGACAGTTTTCATTCGACGACGGCATTCACATATTTAAAGGCAAAACATATTACAGTCATATATTAAACGGCAGTAATCACAGTTGAAGACATAAGTTACGAAAAGCAAGTCATTGTATCTAAGCTAAAAAGAAACAACTCGATGCTATTCCACCAGCTAACGCAACCCATCTCATTCATCATAATTTCCGTTTTCCAGTCAAATGAGAATTTATTTCTTGGCAGTAGCCTTGACAGCGGCCTTGGTAACCTTGCCCGCCTTGTCTGACTTCTATTAAAGAGAAGCTTTGTTAGAGATCTGTTCAAGTAGATGGGGTCAAGGAGGTAAACTTACAACGACGGACTTGATGACACCGACGGCAACGGTCTGACGCATGTCACGGACGGCAAAACGTCCAAGAGGAGGGTAGTCGGTGAAGGCCTCCACGCACATGGGCTTGGAAGGAATCATCTTGACGATAGCGGCATCACCAGACTTGACGAACTTGGGGGAGTCCTCCATGGACTTTCCGGTACGGCGATCAATCTTCTCGAGGAGCTCAGAGAACTTGCAGGCAATGTGGGCGGTGTGGCAATCCAAGACTGGGGCGTAACCGGCACCGATCTGACCAGGGTGGTTCAGGACAATGACCTGGGCGTTGAAGGACTCGGCGGCCTTCGGGGGGTCGTTCTTGGAGTCACCAGCAACGTTACCACGACGGATCTCCTTGACGGAAACGTTCTTGACGTTGAAGCCAACGTTGTCACCGGGGACACCCTCAACAAGCTGCTCGTGGTGCATCTCGACGGACTTGACTTCGGTGGTGACACCAGCGGGGGCGAAGGTGACGACCATGCCTGGTTTGGAATTAGTAAGAAGTAAACAATAACCACGTGACTTAGAACATACCGGACTTGATGATACCAGTCTCGACACGGCCGACTGGCACCGTGCCAATACCGCCAATCTTGTAGACATCCTGGAGAGGAAGGCGGAGGGGCTTGTCAGTTGGGCGGGACGGGGGGTCGATGCCGTCAATGGCCTCAAGAAGAGTCTTTCCGGACTTCTTTCCCTCCTTGGTCTCCTTCTCCCAACCCTTGTACCATGGGCAGTTCGCGGAGACATCAATCATGTTGTCACCGTTGAAACCTGAGATAGGGACGAAGGCAATGGACTTGGGGTTGTATCCGACCTTCTTGATGAAGTTGGTGGTCTCCTTGATGATCTCATTGAAACGTGCCTCGGACCACTTGGTGGTGTCCATCTTGTTGATGGCAACGATGATCTGCCTAACACCAAGGGTGTAGGCGAGCAGAGCGTGCTCACGGGTCTGGCCATCCTTGGAGATACCAGCCTCGAACTCACCAGTACCGGCGGCAATGATGAGAATGGCGCAATCAGCCTGGGAAGTACCAGTAATCATGTTCTTGATGAAATCACGGTGACCAGGGGCGTCTGGAATAATTGTTAGTCGGCGGAAAAGCAAAATGCAGCTTTGATAAACTTACCAATGACGGTGACGTAGTACTTGGGGGTCTCGAACTTCCAGAGAGCGATATCGATGGTGATACCACGCTCACGCTCGGCCTTTAGCTTGTCAAGAACCCATGCGTACTTGAAAGAACCCTTGCCCAACTCGGCGGCTTCCTGTTATAATTGTTATTAGACATTGAACCGATAAATAAAAATAATTTGCGACAATCAAAGGCGTTTTTTACTGCGACCGTTAATTTGTTTTGTTGTTGTTGTCGTAGCGAGGTGGTGGGGTGGTGCGTGGACGCTCGGGCGCAATATTTTGAAACACGAATGTGTGATTGTGCGAGGGTTTACCCCACCGAGGGGTAACAACAGTCGCCGACGCCAAAATCGATACAATCAAGAAAAAATGAAGCTTACCTTCTCGAACTTCTCGATGGTACGCTTGTCAATTCCACCGCACTTGTAGATCAAGTGACCTGCGTTGTATGTTAGTATATACACGACCGGTGAGGATTGTACGATGTATGCTTACCGGTGGTGGTGGACTTTCCGGAATCGACGTGGCCGATAACGACGACGTTGATGTGAAGCTTCTCCTTACTATAGAGCAGACAGCAGTCAGTATATTGTTCTCCATGAAGCTTTTGATCGATCTTTGTCCAAAACGTTCGGTGAAGTATCTAACGTACCCCATGGTTGCGGTTGTGTGAGCTGGAAATGAAGTGTTGTTTTAATTCAATGAATCTGAAGAGGAGGATTAAAGTCAGCTTGTTGTTCTTCTCTTGATTGTTATAGATGAAGATGAAAGATGGAGAAGGATATAACTTACTGCCAGGTTGAATGCTTGATTCGGGTATGGCAGACGATTCGAAAAAAATCAGAACGAAGAAGAAAAAGAAGAGCGAGGAGGTTTTTGAAGAGGGGAAGAAGTTGGTGGGGCAATCCTCTCAGGCTTTGTGACTACGCTAAGCCGGAAATAAGTAGCGCAATCGCTAGTTGAATCTAGCCGAGCCAATGAACAAGTTTTTATAAGGAGTTAAGGTGGCGGTTACAGTATAGGCTAAGCCTTTTCCTGTTGATTTCGGGCGCAGATGAGTCTTATCGGGCAATGAGGTCAGGCCACCGCACGTGATATTGTATTTATTGATGGTAAAACAATTGACGACTAAAAAAATCTGTATAGGGATCTAGACAGACGTTGCTACAGAAAGGGCTGACGACAAGGCAGAAGAAGGAAACAAGCACAGTAAACAATAAACAGTACACATAATAAATCAAGATATATGGACGCTGTTTCTATTTTTGCTGTATAGTGCTGTGCCCATCGCCAGCCCGATGCAGATTTTTTGGATGGTTTGTCTAGCTTTTCTCCCCCACGCGCAACCTTTTTTTTTTTTTTGCAGACCAAACTTGCCCATGACCAGACCCTATTTTTCTGGCAGTTGAGAACGAGGCATTTGGTGACCATGAATCATGAATCTCCAGTGAGCCTTTTGAAGATGTGGTCTCTGTCTCTAGGGCAACAGAATTTATCTGGGACCGGCGTATAATGTTATGTCACTTGTTGTGTGCGCGGAGCGTTGAGTGGAGCTTCACTTTTCAACACACGCCGGCTTGCCCGTATAGGCAGACCCCTCTTCAAAGCTAGTAATGCAAATTCTAGAGCCTCAGATGCAAGCCTGAACCTGTCCATTCAGCCTTCAGCCCTGCCTGCCCTCAGATATCACAGCGTATGACGAGGATCGGCCCGTAACAAAAAAAATAACCCGTCACTTCATCCATTTATCGTTTACTCGGCTTCAGACATTATGCATAGCTTGTACGTACAACGGCGGTTACATATCTTACATCTAATCACCACGCTTGCAGAATCCAACGCCACGCATGCCAAGCGCCCAGACAATACTACATAAGTTACAGTACAGAGCCCATGGCCAAACCCGCATCCCCATATCCCCGTTATCTTCCCGCTCATCGTTTAGCTCCCTTGCTCCACCTGGACGTCTCTGAAAGGCCCCTGAACCCAAACCGTCTCCATTCTATATAATTACGCAGTCGCCAGTCGCCGGCTCCATAAACACTTGCTCACCAAGCGGTATCGTCGTTCTCGTCTTCGACGCTGATGTCCCTATCGAAATATTTGAATTGCTGCGGCGTGCTTGTACGATTTGGTCCAGTGTAGTGCACCGATGGTATATACTCGTACCCGACCAGTGAATCTGGACTCCGCGGAGGCTTCAACTCGTTCGGCTCCGTCCTCCGCGCCACCGGTTTATCAAGACCCTCAAGGGCGTCGACGAGAGCATATGCGGACTTGATATAATCCACAGTGAGTTCTTGGTTTAAGGCAAGCTCATTCGTGCCAGTTACCACTTCACTCGAGTTCTTGTGCTTCGGAAGTAGAGTGAGTTCGCCGAAGCGCCCGTCTGCTTTCCCGCTGTTGACGCTTGAATATCGGAGGCGCCAGTCTCGGAAATCATAGCTGATTTGAGTTCGGTACGTAAGGCCCGCGAACATATACCGAACCGCAGTCGATGCACTACTGGCTGCCCCCTTGTCACCCTTCAGACTGGACATGAAATCGGGGATTGGCACGACGAGCTCAGGAGGCGTCATGACATTGGAACGTTGCCCCAGCTGCGACGCTTCGAGGAACTCAGCAATCTGTGGGTGTGCCTCTAGATTCGCGGCAATGAATGGGAATGACGTTTTCTGCCTGAAACGGATATCAAGTGCCTTGTCGGGGAGCATAACGTCACTACAGATATCCTCTGTAATGGCCACCATATTGGCCAGTTTGAACCTGTTCTCCGCCGTGCTTGTGATGCTGAACATCATCTCGAGAGTTGGGAACTTGCTCAGCTGCTTCATATTCTCACTCGACCAGGGCGACGGGAGGAACTTCATGGTAAGGACTGAGGAGGTCCGCGTGTATCTGTCATTGCGCATCCCACTAACCAAGCGTGACAAATTCTTTGTTGAAGGAACGAATAGAGTGCGGCTGTTCATAATCTCCTTTCCATCAAAGTGCACTGGCTTAGATACATCGACGGGCCCAGAGCCTGGAATGGCTTGGTGAAGAACATTGCCAACAGTTGCCGATGTCGACGTAATTGGGGTTGTGCTCCAGAGATTGGATTCCTGCAACTCATATTGCCTCGCCTTTTTTTCGTCGAGCTTATTCGCTTTGTAGTGAGGAAACATGAATGAATTCCCAAGAGCGTTATGCTCAGCCTGGCTTGCCAAACCTTGCTCCTCTGCCTCTGAAGGAAGGTCCAACGCTTTCTTATCACCCTCCTCAATGCCAAGTGTCTCTTCTGAATCGGCTTTTTTAATGGGAGTTTGCCATCTTGACCAACGTCGAAGTCTATTGCGCCAAGACATGGTGTGGTGGTATTCGTAATCGATGGCATATACTAGGCTGTCTGTTTCTTTGAATCCATGTCTGTAGACGGTGCGGTCTGCCACATCTGACGAGGATAGTAATAAACGTCTTGCAGCATCAGCACTTGTAGACAAACTGGAGCCTTGTTTGCGGCCTAAACCATGGACCCCAAGCTGTATCTTGTTAGATATCAAACTCAAGCAGGAGTTTGCAAGGACTTACCTTGTCTTTCGAAGCTCTCATAACTTCTGTATTTGTGAGCCTCGCGAGCTCGGCCAAGACAGGCTCGCCAAACTCATCGGCTTCCTCTATTTCCTTTACCTTCCGCCCAGGTTTCTTGAGACCAGTTAACGGAACTTCAATCCTATGCATTCCTTCCAAAGTTGACCTGATACCCTCGGATATAATCTTGGCCTTGGCCTTTGTAGCGGTGACGCGGATTGCACGCCTCGAGCGAAATATTTCGATCTTTTCTTCGTCGGCTCGGATGAGTTCGTCGCTGATTGTTTGAAGCGGAGGATCAGACCGTCCCTCTGCAAAGTATTAGCAATGATAGACAAAGGTTTGACAAGTCCTACTTACTTGGAGATAGTAGAAGATCGAGATCCGCGCTATTAACCTGCAGCTCCATTTCGCCAACTGAGGACACCAACTCTTGTGATTCTACGCCCCAACACAGTCGTATAATATTCAAGGCGACGCGCTGCTTTGGCGTGAATGCCTCGGATATATAGCCACGTAAAGAGCTTTCATCAAAGTGGTCCCCTTGGTCGGACGTCCCAGGCATCCATGGTGATTGTCTGAGTATGATGTTCTGAGCCTTTATCTCCACCGCTTGACCGACCGGCTGGAGAGTCTCTGCCTTCTCCTCCACGGTCTTTCCAGCTGAGGCAGCACTTTCGGCCAGTGCAGCCATCCTCTGCCTCTCAGTTGACTCGATGTAATATAATAACTGCGCCATTGTAAAGCCATCGCTCAATTGGTCTTCGATAACCCGAATATCCGTCCACGGCAAAACCTTTTCCTGTGGTCTAAGAGTTTCGATATTGTCGTTGACTTCGTCCCGTCCAATCAGTCCCCTCTCACTGTTGAATTCTGCCAGTATGTCCACCACCGGCGCCTCAATCGTCGTCTGGAATGGTAACGGCGCGACATACCGCAGAGTCCCGGAATCTAGAAGCACAATAACTTCCGCGGGCTTCCCCAGAGAGTCAACCCCCAGCATTTTCGTGTTTTCTCTCAGCTGGGTTGCATTGAGACCGTACATTCGGTCCAGGGGAAATGCGAGGAGTCGTTTCTCGGGATCAAATCGGTAGACGAATTCGGGTTCACCGTCTGGCACAGATGAAGAGGTTCTGGTCGCCGAGCCATGGTTGGCTGACTTGCTCTCAGATTCAGCATTGTATTCTTCTGCTTCTTTCTTTTGCGAATCCTCATGCGCCTGCGCTATTCGTGAAGTCGCATGAAGGTTACGGCCTCGAAACCCTCCAAATGGTCCAGGAGTTGAGGCTCGAGGGCGCTTGGCGCGAAGCTGCCCGAAAAGATACAGCTGGCATCGTAAGCAAACCTCTGAGCTCGGTTTCGTCCGTATTATCATAAAGGCGGTTTCGCAAGTTGCAATACTGGTCTGGTGATTGATAGCTGCTTGATCCAATAATTTATATATTCTCGAGGATCCGGAATATGGGTTTCTCCGAAAGCGTGCCAAGATATATGTCAACCCCCTGATTGTCGTCACCAAAATATACATACATCCAGATATTGTTCTTTATAGAAAGAACTATAAACTTTCATTGTGGAACATTGAAGCACAATCATTGAGGGGAGAGGATAGTATGATCATAATCACTAAATTCACTGCTTCGTTGCGCCCACTGCGTGGCGTTCATGTAAGCATCAGGCTATTCAAGTCAGGGCATATTACTACGTTTACTGAGATTATTGCACATTGAAATCACAATCATCAAGGGAAGGAGAGTATGATAATTATTGAATTGACTGCCTGACCCATGGGTATATAATTGCCGTTGCGCCGCGCAGAAACCGAGAGCGCCACCGACCGAATGTAGAATCCACCCCATGCGCCGTGAAGAAGTCGAGAGCACCACTGATCAAATGTATAATACAACGCACGTGCTGTGATGAAGTCGAGAGAGGTCGCATGTGCCTCGAAGAAGTCGAAAGCATCAAATGTGGAACCCATCGCAGGTGCTGTGAAGAAGATGAGAGCACCACTGCTCAAATGTATAATACAACGGCCATGCTGTGAAGAAGTCCAGAGCGATCGCATGTGCCGTGAATAAACCGAGAGTGCCGCCGATGATGCAGAAACCACCGCGCGTGCTGTGAAGAAAGTCGAGAGCGATCGCATATGCCATGAATGAATCGAGAGTGCCGCCGATGGAATGCAGACACCATTGCACGTGCCATAAATCAAGAGTGCGCTTGCTGTGAAGAAACCAGGGTATCAACCGAATGCAGAAACCATCGCATGTGCTTGGAGAAGTTGACAGCGCCGTGAAGAAGTCAAGACCGCCAAAGACCAAATGAGAATGCGTGCTGTGGATAAGTCGAGAGAGTCATCGCCGAATGAGAAAGCGTGCCGTGAAATATTCGAGAGAGACATCGATAAAATGAGGAATATACCGCGCGCACTTTGAAGAAGCCAAGAGTGCCACCGGCCGAGTGAGAATGCGTGCCGTGAACAAGTCGAGAGAAAAAAGTGTCCTGGATCAGGCTGTGGCGTACTCACTATGAAACTTCTTCAGGAGTTTCTTCAAGATGATGTTCTTGTCTCCCTTCAGAGTTTTCCAGCTGCGCAAGAACTCCGCAGCATTCTCCTCCGTCATCTCGGCAGCTCTGTCCTGGGCGTATTGATTGCGCTCGCGCTCGATGGCGAGGCGCAGTTGGACGCGCTCAACCATCTCGGCGAGCTCGTCGTTCTCCTTCTCCAGGTCTTCGGCCAACCAGATGAGGTTGTACCTCGGCTCGTCCTCGGCGATCGATAGCCACCCGGAGTGGCAGCCAGTCCCCACGCAAATCCCCTTGTAGAACCCTGGGTCGACGTCGACATGAAAGTCGGGGTTGGTGTGCTCTCCAATCACACCCGACTTCCATGCCGCGTCTCCCTCGGGGGTTGCCATGAACTCGTCGATCCATCCGTCGGAGACGGACAGACGCGGATCGAACCCGCAGATCGTCCGAGCAGCGCCCTTGCCCGATTTGCCCTTGGCGCGCTTCGGGGCGCTCTCAACGATCTGGTTCTCCTCCGCGTACTTCTTCGCCGTCTCGTCGGAGTACTTGGCGAGCATGGCAACCAGCTTTTGGCGGTTCTCGTAGTGCACCATGGAGGCTGTGAGCCTCGCGATGTTTTTGTGGCATCTGTCTCGAAGATTGGTATCCAACGAGAACATCCCCTCCTCATTGTGGGGGGGACCAGTTGCCACAAAACCATCGCGAAGCTCACCGCCACCATGGTGAGCCCCGAGACCCGCGCGAGTTGGCTGGTCGCCAGCCGTCTTGAAGGCGCCAAGCGGCGTCTGCCCCATGAAGGAGCGCAACTGGGAAGCCAGAAGACGGTCGATTCCGCCAACGGTTCTCGCCCAGAACTCGTTGCGGTGCTCCAAGCTGCAATACTTGGAGGCGAGCGTCTTTGGGACCTCATCGTCCCCCACAGTCTCACGAGTTGTGTGGGGACGGTTGCACCCCTCCAGGCGGCAGACGCGCTTGTAGGTCGTCGCACCCGGGCAGTCATCGCAGATGAACTTGGCCACGCCGTCTGTGTCAGCGCACTCCAGCGTGACACATGAGACGTGGAACCAATTCTCACATCCGCCTTCGCATGCAATCATCTTTGTGCCATGTCGGACCTGCTTGCACACGCAGTAATCAGCCTTGCCCTTCTGCTTTTTGGCTTGGGATGACATGGTTTTTGCTTTTTTTGAAGGAGGTTGATCGGCGATCTCGGAACCGAGTGATGAAGGTTGCTGTGCAACGGACTTGGAGTTGTCCTTGGACGAAGATTGTTTGCGAGCGTTCTTTGAATTTTTCTTGGGCGAAGACTGCTGTGAGCCGAACTTGGACTTGACCTTGAACGAAGGTTGTTTGTTGGCGATCTTTGGATCGCTCTTTGAAGAAGTTTGATGTGTTCCGGTTGTAGGATTGCGCTTGGACGATGATGGTTCGTGAGCGTTATTAGAGTTGTCCTTGGTGGAAGAAGATTGCTGTTCACTGGTCTTGGACTTGGCCTTGGACGATGATTGGCCGTGGGCGTTCTTTGGGTCGTTCTTGAACGAGGAAGGTTTCTCTGTATCAATCTTGGAGTTGTTGTCCTTGAACGATGACTGCTCGTGGGCGTCGTTGGAATTGTTCTGTGGGACAGAAGAATAACTGCCTAAGATGTTGGCTCTCGGCTCTTGAAATCCTTGGCTTGGATTGGTTCTGGTGGGCGGAGAACGCGGTTGCTGGAAAAGGAGCTCGGGATCGATCTGGAGATCAGACGAATAACTGCCTAAGATGCTGGCTCCCGGTGCTTGAAATCCTTGGGTTGGATTGGTTCTGCTGGGAGGAGGTGGTTGCTGTGCACCGATCTGGGATGCACCGATCTGGGAATTGTAATGGGGAGGAGAAGAATAACCGCCTTGATAAAAGACACTACCTCTGGGTGCTTGAAATCCTTGGGCTGGATTGGTTCTGCTGGGAGGAGGTGGTTGCTGTGCACCGATCTGGGATGCACCGATCTGGGAATTGTAATGGGGAGGAGAAGAATAACCGCCTTGATAAAAGACACTACCTCTGGGTGCTTGAAATCCTTGGGCTGGATTGTTTCCGCCGGGAGAAGAAGGTGGTTGGTGTGCACCGGTGTTTGAATTGTCCGTGGACGATGATGGTCCTGGGGCGCTGCTTGACTTGTTCTTGGGGGCAGCGGGGTGCTTGTTATGGACGGTGCCTAGGTGCGCAGGGTATGATGTGTAGTTTGAACTATCCCTGTGACCAGAGTATAGATTGTTAAAGACGACGCCACGGTTCGATGGGTCCGAAGTATAGGCTTGATTGTGTGCACCTGGATTGAACAAAGGTTGCTGTGGAAGGGTCCTTGACTTGACCTTGGAGGACGACGTCGATGATTGTTTGTGGGCGTTGTCGGAATCTTCGTCAGAAGGGTCAGAATAACTGCCTTTAAATCTGTTGGGTCGGGCAATGTTCCGAAGAATGACCCGTCGATTGTTGTTCTGACGATTGTTGTCCCAGCGATTGTTTCGGCGACGAAGAAGAGAGCGAGGTTGTTTTCTGGAGGTCTGGTTCGAATTGGTTCCGCCAGAAGAAGGAGGCGAATGTTGTTGTTTGCGCTTGCGTTTCTTGTTCGACTTGTTTGCGCTTGACGGATTACCAGGTGGTGGAGGTGGTGGAGGTGGGGGGTGACCCTGAGGTGGGTCGGGGCCAGGTACAGTTTGACCACGAGCAAATAGCTTATCCCTCAGCTTCTGCTCGGCTTTCCTCCGAGTAGCATGGGTTGTTTTACGGGTTGATGCCGACTCGTGAGCGTCGCCGAGAACGTCCTTGTACACCCAGCTGTCGGCAGCGTTGAAACACTTTTTCCAATCGTCGTGGTCGACTCCGTCGGGGCGCGGAAAAGCTTCTTTCTGTTGGTACTTCTCGGCTTTGGTATCTTTGATGGCGAGTTGGCGCTGGAAGCTTTCTTCGGTGTAGTGGAAACCCAACTTAGACTTGAACTTGAAATCGGCGAAGGAAGGTGGGGGATTGAAGGTGTCGGGGGGGTCGGGGGCGCTAGAGTCTGAATCGAAGCTAGACATGGTTCGGGGCGGAAAATGATTTATCCGATGTGCACTACCACAGGTCAGCGACACCAGAACGCAGTGGGATTGGGGCGCTTAATCTACAGAAAGTACGCTAAGATTGTCACATACCTTATCGAAGCAAAGATGGTTCAGGTCGTGATTGCATTCAACTGGAGAAAGCCACAAAGCACAAAGGATGATTCAACAAAAGGTCAAAATAATTTTCTATGAAGGGGCGAACTGTGTGCGCCTTATAGGCGACGTTAGCGCCGTATGCTCCTAGGCGCTAGTCCTAAGTCCTGATTTCTATAGTTCCTACAACTTAAATTTAGGGAATTAGGTTTAGCGCCATAGCATTGCCGCGATGACGCTAACAATTTACTATAGCACGCTAGTCCTTTCTTTATAGCACGTGACCCTTTTCCTATAGCACGCTAGGAGGTCACGTTTCTTAATGAACCACGTGGGTATAGGAAGCATAGCATCACGGATTATTCTACGCCCCAGGATGGTGCAGTGTGTTTTCTCTCTTTGTTGGGAGCTTCTTTGGCTGGTTACAGGGTGTACGGGAGTGCATGGGAAACCCCCGAAATGCCATGCGTGAGCCGCCGTAAGCGACCTGGCATCACGCTAGTCCCCTGCTCCCCTCATCCCTGTACAGTGACGTGCAGGATAGCCGCCTGCCAAGTGATCAGCCCTTGCAGATATCTGCAAAAAACAAGCTACGGTATATTACTTTTATAGTCTAGTTGGACGTCAGTCGTAGTGTAGGAAACAATGCTTTTTCTAGTATCTATTTCCTAGGATGTACTGCTGAATGTACGATTTGGGTGTAGGAGTTGACCAGATGGAGCATGGCGATAACATTAATATGTGCACAAGATATTTATATTCCTATGAATTTACCGCTGAGTATAAGACTTGAGTCTGACATGACCATGCGTAGTATGGATTGTACTTGTGGGCATTCTAGATGCGAGTATTGTAGAATGACCGTTTAAGAAGGTAGTTAGCATTAAGAGGCATAGTTGACGATTGTGGCAAAGCCGCCAAGTAGAACGGGCCAGGGGGAGTGAGGGAGAGGATGGTGTACGTTTGAGTACAGGCGAACTTGGGGTCTCAAATCGCTCACTGTCAAATCGCTCACTGTTATGCCGTGACAGCGCATCAGATGGTTGTGAAGTCATTGTAGTAGTATATGGCATCTAATTAATCATTGATTGAGGTTATTCAAACCCCTTGTTTCACATTTTAAGCCTCAATACTGGCCGTATACAGCTCGTATTGAGTACTGAATACATACTGGATCCGTATCAGAATCAGCAATACGCACTGACTCAATATTGCCGTATATACGGACTCGTATACGGCTCGTATACAACCCGTATCGCTAATACTATTTAATACACTGCGCTGAGTCTCAGAGCCTTAGGCGTTGTAATCATGCTAATTCGCTATCAAGACTATAGAGATAATCGTCCCAAACATCCCTCTGATATACACATACTTCTCACTATACTAACACAGACCCCCAGCCCCTGGTTCCCCACCAAATACACTCATACACAACACCAACCAGTGTCATCTACGAGTCGGTGTAATCAGTCGAGCCACTCGTCTTCGCAGGGTTCGCCGCTGAGGTCTGACTAGTCGCCTCTTTCTTCTCGCCCGAGGACGTGCTCGCAGCCGCTGCGGTTGTGCTACTATCCCACCGTTAGGTTCTGCCAGAAAGAGACGCATCAGGCAGTGCAGTCACTCACGAGGACTTCTTCTCTCCCTCTGCCGCCGGCTTCTTATCGTCCGTTTCGATCTTCTTGTCCTTCATCGACGCAGCTGCTGCGTCGTCTGCCTTGGGCTTCTCCTCGGCGTTGGGCTTCTCCTCGGTCTTTGTCTTCTCCTCGGTCTTTGTCTTCTCCTCGGTCTTTGGCTTCTCCGTTTCCTTTTTGGCAGTCTCTGTATCCTTTCTGGCTTTCTCCGCATCGGCTTCTTGTTCCTTCTTGCGATAATCCGCGTCGTCCATAGGCTCCATTCCCATGTTGCCGAGGAGGATCTTCGTTTCGGGGCAGTAATCGAAGATCTGGCGCCTGCGAGTCGCATTGCCCCAGACCACAGGATCCTGGAGCTTACCCGAGCCACGGATGTGGTATCCCAGCGGCCTCTCAACGTAAAGGGACTCGACGCTGAAGTAGATCTCCTCCTGGGCTGGAGCGGCGTTCTTCAGGCGCTCGCACACCCAGGTATCCTCCCATTGGCGATGTCCTGGTTCGCGGGACTCTTTCTTGAGGACTTCAATGATGGGGGGGATGTGGCGGAGGGAGAGCCCGCCGTTGCCGCCGGGGACATCTCCGTTCCACGGCGCGCCGGTCCAGTCGTAGCCCTTTGCCACCCAGTCATCTATGTTCTGTTCGGAGGCGGAGCAGATAATGGAGTCGGTCTGGAAGAAGAGGGCCCATTCCGCCGGGGCGAGGAATTCGGAGTAGAATGTGACATTTGTGAGTGTCTGAGAGATGCTCTCAGACGAGTCTACGGGGTAGTATGAAGGTAGTTCTTGAAGCTGGAGCTTCTTCGATGCGATGTGTTGCTTCAGCGAGTGCGACTTGTGCACCACTGCGAAGGCTTCTTGGGACCCAACCAGCTTGACGACCCAGGCGGGGGGGAGGGTTGCGACGAAGTGGGAGAGGAGCGCGGGGAGCACGTTGGTGGGACGCGTCTCGATGATCAACGCAATGCGACTGGGGTCGAGTGCCGGTGTTGCTGCTGCTTGGCCGGTGTGTGATGTCTCGGGGATCTTGGGCATATGCTCGGTGTCGTATTCGGACCCGGTGTATAGAGGCTCTACATTTGGCCCCAATGGCTCCTTTGCTTTTTGTTCTTTTTCGCCTTTACTGAGAGAACCAGATCGGAACACCCCCGACGCCGAGGGTAAGTTGTCGCCGCCGTAGGCGAAAAGCGCAATCGCAGCTCTGAATGTACTTGTTAGCCAAAGAATTGCGAAATCGCGGCATCAGGAGAATGTCGTGGACGTACACGAAAATGAAAATGAAGAAGGCGCTGCGCTGCACCCTCTTACTGTGCCATATTGGGTTCATTCGAACAACGAGGCTCTCTGAGAGAACCGTCACCGAGGGGTGGTGTTCGTGATGGCCAACTCGTGGCGATTATTAACAGCGTAGCTTATCCCCTAGCTGTTCGCATTGAGTCCTGGGGTATTCGTGGGGAGTGAGGCTGGGCCAGTTGACAGACAGATGTGGCTGTTGGTACGGGGAAAGAAGCCTGGCCGCAAAGGCTAAATATTTGGCGTAGGAGCCAAGCCAAGCGCCAGGCGGCGTAGCACCAAAAAGGGGGCGATAAGATTAAGCGGCGAAATCGTGAATAAGGGATCAACTAGAGTATGAATCTCGGCACAATTACTTGTTTAAAAAACATGTTAAAAATCAAATCAAATGAGAAACCCTTCAGGGTATTTACTTGGATTTTCTGACCATTTTTACAATATAAACTCACGGAGATCTCTCATGATTCTCTTCTCGTAGACGCTATTCAAGGTATGGCCAGCAATTAAGCATCTCATCTCAGGCACTTGATCCACAAGAATGCACGTGCGACAAGCACGTGCACCAAGCCAGGTATATCTACCATATATACCAGCAAATTTAAGACGCAGCAACATATAAACATAAGGTGTGTATATATATATATTACGCCTTTTCTCTTCCTAAAGACCATGATTATCCATTGCCCTGAGTATCAGTAATCCGTACTGCTTCCGTACGTAGACAATTATCAACTCCCTCGGGTAGATGGGAACGAACGGAACCCTCTGATAAGACCCTATCGATAACGAGGGTTTCGGCAAAGAAAAGGGACGACGCCGAGTCACCGTGACTATTCTCCGAGGTCTCCAGATCATCCAGAGAATGAGATATGCGACCCGGCAACATCTATATATACCATCCTGAATAGACTCGAGCTTGAACCATCCAAGGCCGGATAGGACAGGCAGCTCCCTCGCCACGGCCCTGCAATGTCGCCGATTCCGTCCCATCCCGCATCCCCCGCAGTGCTCAAGACCCTTGGCAATGGAGGAGAATACGAACACCACGAGCACCGGCGGACACGCACGAACACGGCCGAGATAGATAATACCATCAGCCATCCGGGCTCAGTGAAGATCAATGTCGAGGGCGCCTTTATTGTCGACAGGGACTCGACATCGCCGAATCGGTCCGGTGTCGATGGGGCGAATCATGAGACGACCGATATTAGGCTGCCAAACCACACAGCTGTTGTGAGCCATATTGCTGTAGATGTAAGATATCCCCCAGAGTGTGTATCAAGACCGAGTTCTGACTGTGTGGCAGATTGGAGGATCTCTAGCGAAACTCGTATACTTCTCACGCGAACCGCCACCAGCGAAGCCCGGCGGACGGCTGAACTTCATGAGCTTCGAAACCGACAGGATTGATGACTGTATAAAGTTCATGAAACAGCTCAAACTCAAGCAGCAAGCACTGAATGGCTCGAAGCCAGGCGAACTATGCTTAATGGCGACGGGTGGGGGCGCATTCAAGTTCTACGACAAGATAAAGGAGGCGCTGGGGGTTGATATTGTGCGAGAGGATGAGATGGAATGCCTGATTATCGGTTAGTACTCTCCTTTCCGAATCTATGACATACTTCTAATGCGATAATTACAGGTCTCGATTTCTTCATCACCGAAATCCCTCGCGAGGTCTTCACTTATAGCGAAACCGACCCAATGCAATTCGCCGAAGCACGAGCCGACATATACCCATATCTGCTTGTTAATATTGGTTCGGGTGTGTCTATGATCAAGGTTTCGGGTCCGAAGGAGTTCCAGCGAGTCGGCGGTACGTCGCTGGGTGGGGGAACTCTATGGGGTCTCTTATCGTTACTCACCGGTGCAAGAACGTTCGACGACATGCTTGGAATGGCCGAGCGTGGGGACAACACGAAAGTTGACATGTTAGTCGGTGACATTTATGGCGCAGACTACGGCAAGATAGGGCTGAAGTCAACGACGATTGCGAGCAGCTTTGGTAAAGTGTTCCGCATGAAGAGAGAGGCGGAGATGGAGGCAGAAGACACCGGTGGCTTTCACGACGGCGTTGACCGCGATATTTCTCCCATAATAGAAGCTCCATCACCACCAGCGCCGCCGGATGAACCGAAGGACGCGCCCTTTGACGGGGCCGATGTGTCACGATCATTGCTGTACGCGATTTCCAACAACATTGGCCAGATCGCCTACCTGCAATCGGAGAAACACAAGCTTGAACACATATATTTTGGAGGAAGTTTCATCAGAGGCCACAGGCAAACTATGAACACACTGAGCTACGCCATCAAGTTTTGGAGTCAGGGCCAGAAGAAGGCGTATTTCCTGCGACACGAGGGCTACCTGGGATCTGTTGGCGCGTTCCTGAAGAGACAGCCAAAGAACTGGGGTCGGAGAGGTAGTTTTGATGATGGTATTTGAGGGCCGTTCAGGAGTGTAGAGGCAGCGAGAGACGCTGGAGGCATGGATGAGCAAGGACACCAGGAAGACTCATCGGTTCTCTTGTATGTCATGCTTTATGGAAGCGGATAATGCATAGGGGTTTTGGGGCGCTTGGGAGCATTTATACATTGTAGACAACTCAACGGGACGCAATCATTTTAGAAGCATTGCAACAGTCTACGAACCAGCGGAGGCCATTTGATGCAATTCTGAGTGGTGGACAAGTTCATCAGATAGAGCCCATTGAAATTTGGATTGTACAGTACTTTACATATGCGCAGAAAAACATCTGACTACAATATATCACATCGATTGAAACACAATAAATCCAACGGTTTAGTTACAAGTAGCATCCTTTATGGTTTATCAGGGGCAATAAATTATGTGACCCCAAAGCAGCGGAGATTCTCTAGATCGTACCAAGCTTTTTGACAAAAGCTTGTCAAGTTTGGGGGTGTGTCGTCATTAACCACTGACCCCGCATGAGAACTTACAGCTGCTTAAACCTGGTCGGCACACTTCCAGGAATCGATTGAATCTTTATAAGTCGTCAGCTTGCCCACTAATCATCCCCTCACGGATCTGTCTCTTTCAATTCTATCATCTCTAAAAGCGAAGTTATCATCTTGCATTCTTACTCTCATATTTCACAAAAGCAACTCTCAATTGATCCAACAACTCTTAATCGAAGCCCATAGTTTACTTCCTCAAACCTTCACAATGTGCCGCTGGTTCGCATACATCTCTCCATCTGAGGAGTGTCTCCTCGAAGATGTCCTAATATGCATGATGCCCCTCCCCCATACTATCTTCCGCAACCACTAACACCCCTCCAGCACCAGCCCACGCAATCTCCAAACAAGTCAACCACCACTACCTCCCCTTCCTCCTCTCCCACGACCCCAAAGTCCACGCCGGCACCACCACCCAAGCCGAAGTAACCCAGCGCAACGCTCTCCTCAACGTCGACGGCTTCGGCATGTCCTGGTACACCCCCACTAAATCGCAATTCACCCCCTCCCCCCCCGGCCCCAGCAGCACCTCCGGCCCCATCTTGCACCCGGCAATCTACAAAATCACCCACCCAGCCCTGCACACCACAAGCTTCCAAACCATCTGCGCCGCCACAGCAAGCACCTGCGTCATGGCCCACATCCGCGCGGCCTCCACCGGCGTCATCGCAGGGGTGAACACGCACCCCTTCGTCTTCGGTAGACACACTATCATGCACAACGGGTATATCTCCTCCTACCCCGCCATTGCGCGGCAGATGGCCGGCCTAATGTCTGAGGAGGCGCATACACATATCACAGGACGCACCGACTCCGAAGCCCTCGCCGCGCTGTGCATGACGTACCTCACCTCCGGCGCTGGCCACGGGGCCGGGCAGGACGCGTGGGAGGCGGCGTATACACCTAAGGAAATTATGGGGGCGCTGCAGAATACGATTAGTACGATTATCGAACTGCAGCGGACGCTGGGGGAAGAGGTGGAGCCGAACGACCTGAATGTCTGTGTATCAGACGGACGGCAGCTAGTAGCATCTCGGTTCCGCAACCACGCGACGCAGCAGCCGCCGAGTCTGTATCACAGTGCATCAGCGGGTGTGACGCTGAATCGGAAGTACCCCGATGAGGCGGATGGAGCCGGAGGGAGATGGGGGAAGGCGAAGGGAGAGATGGGGACGCATGGGCTTAAGGCGGAGGGGAGGAATCCGAGGGCGCATAAGGGGGTGCAGGAGCATGGACGCCATGTGATTGTGGCGAGTGAGCCGACGACGTATAAGAAGTGTGAGTGGGAGTTGATTGAGAAGAATCGGGCTATTGTCGTGGATGGGGAGGGGGGGGTGGAGTTTGTGGAGGTGACGTACCCGGGGCAGGAGGTGTAGGGGGAATGGTCAGTGTTCGGCAGATACTACCCAGGTAGTATCTGGGTCCTCGCCAGGTAGCTGAGCGACTTTGCTCAGGTAAGGTAGGTATTTACAGATACTTTAGCAGGTAGTTGAGCCTCAATTCCGTATACAAAAATGACGCTTTTGATATTTGAAATAGATAATGATATGTAACTAGAATATGTAACTAGAAAAGTGAAACTCGTGACAAATATAATAATAAAATAGACAGCCCCTATTCCTATTCTTCTGCCTCATCATCTGCATCATCACCGTCGCTGTCGGCATCTGGTAAATAACCCCAATTCCGTAAGCAAAGCAGATATCTAATTGTCGATGGCGACAATCTATTCCTTTTCTTAGTAATGATATCGCTACCATTGCTAAATACCCGTTCTGATGGTGCTGATGTCGCAGGAATTGCAAGATGGTCTCGAGCAACTTGAGCAATTATTGGATATTGATATTGCTTTGCAGACCAATATTTGAGAATATCAGTATGCTCACCAGGCCGTGGTTCAAGCATCCATCGTTTCCATTCTGGTTCTTCAAATGATATACCCTCTGATGCAAATAAATCTTCATCAGAATCTGGTTCTTGCACTCTAGTATTTGCATTTCCTAATGCATCTGCAAGAGCTGTTTCACGTTCAATACGCTCTGTATCAAGATGATATTGCCGTGTCTTATATGTTCTACAAACATCTTCAAACTGTGCTCTTGCCCGTGTGATTCGTACATGATCTGTACTATCTGGATATATCTTTTTAAACACTGTATGGTTCATCCGTGGATCGCAAATTGTAGCTACAGCTGAGTGCTTACATTGCTGATTTGTTGCAAGAGTATAATACGCGTGAAGCTTTTGATAAGCTACTGTGCATGCAATACCAATTGCTGAGTGCTCGCCAACTTCTTGTTGCATCTTCTTAACTTTATTTATCATTTTAAGATAAAGTGGAATAGCAAAGTTAAGTGACGGATATGTATCACTTTGGAGCCGTCTTGATGGTTTGAGAAATATTAAGAACAGTCGTTCAAGATCTTTAATAACAGCCCAATCTCCTGTAGTTAATGCAATATCTTTCATACTAATATCAAGCTGTTGTGTTATGCATACTGCTGTGATTGGTATTTGGAGTTTTAATGCTGTATCAAGCATACGATGTGTTGAATTCCATCGTATTGGCATATCAAGTGATAGTTGCTGTGGTTTTAAACCTATAGCTTTGACTTGTCGTTGTAAAGCATCCTTCCATGCTCGTCGATTACGAAAGACATAGATATGTCTTCGTAGCTTTGCAAGAGCATTCATGACTTCCACATGACTATCTCTACTAAATGGAATCCGAGCTGCACCTTGCTCACACCGGTATGTCTCTGTCTCTACATCTGGTTCTGCTTTTAAACTCGTAAGAGCGGCTTGAACTGCGAGATTTATGATATGTGCAATACACCGGACATCGCCTTCTTTGACAGTAAATGTCCAAGGTTGTTGAGTTGATGTTGGGCGTTGCTAGCCAATTTCTCATATTCTGAGAGCATCACAGTATTTGATGATGCGTTGTCTCGGGTGCATGTAAAGATAGCGCCTGTAATAGCTATACTATCTGTTACAGCTGCTAATTGCTGAGCTAAGTATTCACCGCTATGAATAGGCTCTTGAAGATGTATCACATCAAGCAATTTTGATTTCTGCTGCCATTTATCATTAATCCAATGAGCGGTAACAGCAGCATACTCTGTATAGTTCCGTGCAGACCATGCATCTGTCGTTATGGATATCCGGCCTCCATGTATAATATGAGAATGGAGTTCAAGCTGTAGTATGCCTCGGTGATATGAGAATTGGCGTTGTAGTTCTCGGTGCAATGTTCTTGACGAAAGTGATAACACAGATGGACTTAAGAACCGTACTAATTGACGATATGAATAGCTTTCGATAATGCGTAAAGACAGGTTATTAGATACTATAAACGATAGCACTAACTCTCTATATTTGGCTGGATTGTTTGTTGGTCTTGATTCATGGGTCGCTGGTCTCCGAGGCTCAAAAAATGATGATGTGCTGCTAGATTGACTTGAAGGCGCTGTATTCTTGTGTTTAAGAGCATCATAGATTCCTTTATGCTTAAGACTATAGTGTTTCCAAAGATTGCCAGTTGAAGCAGCAGCTTGAGCATGGGTTTGAGCTGCGGGCGAGTATCCGCAATTAGGCTGCATACAGCATACTTTGATAGTTGGCGGGTTGCTCTCAAGTAGTATTCTTGAATATAGTTCCTTCGTGAACAGCAGCGACTGCGTTGGCGGTAGCATTTGGCTAGGCGGGTGTAGACGGACAGGAATTGGATTTGATTGCTGAAAAGGGGTAAAAAGCCCTGGTAGGGCTGGCTCATCGTGAGGATTATAGCCATCAAGGTCCGTCGGCACGTCTGACAACGGAGAGTCACTCATTTTCACGGCAATTATCACCATATCAAGCATGAAGACGAGTATTTCAACGTTAGCATTTGTGCGGCTTGGCTACACTTGGCAATACTTGGCATGTATCTGGGTAAGTATCTGAAAATACCGGGATACTCAGGTATTTTGAGAATGAGCCCAGGTAGGTAATTACCCAGGTAATTACCTGAACACCACAGGTAATCAGGTATCTGTGCCGCACACTGGGAATGGTAGTCGGTGGTATTAGGGGTTATATTGAGGTCCTGTCTGGGAAGGACTGGTTGTACTTACTGGAATTGTGAGTTCTTGGATATTTATTATTTGCAGATTACATAGATTAAAAACATCACCAAAGCAGTTGAACTAAATTCTTGGACCTATATAGAGAAGCATGATTTGTATTCCCAACTACGTATTTCCCCATGAAACGGGCAGCAACCAGATGCAATAGGGCAAGATTACCACCTAACAGGTCAATTTTAGCAATTGCTCTAGCGCACTTTCTTCGATATCGAGGGTAACTACTTCTCCATAGTCGCTCCCATCCTCGAACTCGTCAGCATCGTTGCTATCTTCTTGGATTTTGGCACTGGCTATGTCTACCAGAAGTTCCTCTGCGCCAGTCATACCACATTCAGCACCCAAGTCAGCCATATAGTGGCAATGGACGCCCAGGTTAGCCAAATCTTCTTGGATCTTGGCACTGACTATGTCTACCAGCAGTTCCTCTGCGCCAGCAATGCCGCATTCACCGCCCAGGTCAGCCAAATCTTCTTGGATCTTGGCACTGGATGTGTCTACCAGCAATTCCTCTGTGCCAGTAATGCCACATTCAGCGCCCAAGTCAGCTAGATCGTGGTAATGGCCCCCCAGGTCAGCCAAATCTTCATAGTGCGAGTTTACGCGGCTACATCGAGAAGTATCTGGGATGCTGAGCAATTCTTCTTGCTGGTTATTTGCTTCGAGGAAGGTGGCGAGGAGATCCATGGAGGTTAAAGTAAGGCTGGGGGTTTCATCCAGGTCATATTTCAGCTGTAGTTCGTCTTGGACTTCGCTCACTGCATCTGGTATGTTGAGCAATTCCTCTTGCCGGTTATTTGCTTCGGGAAAGTTGGCGAGGAGATCCATGGAGGTCAGAGGAAGGCTGAGGGTTTCATCCAGGTCGTATTTCAACTGTGGTTCGCCTTGGACTTGGCTCACTGCGTCTGGGATGTTACAGGGCGGGATAACTTCATCGCTGTCAGAATCGACAGCATCAGGCCGGAAGAGATCAAGCAGTTCACCGCGATGAGTGACTCCATCTGCAGTCTCAATATAGTCCTCATGATCATCTTCGTCTGATATCGCAAGGCGTGGTTTCTTAGCCCTCGCCTCGTTCCTCGTAACAAACGACAAGCCAACATCTTCCAGAGTAGTTGGTTCGCTTCCCGTCGCGATTCTCCCAAGCACGGACTGGAATATCCACGGGAAGCTCATCAAGGGCATAGACTTCGGTTCCATCTTCCGCTTTGGAACATCTCTCCCACCAATCGTCTTCATCGTGCGGCACTCGTGAAGCGCAATAGCGAGTTCCTCGCAGGTGACTTGATACATAGCAGTGGCGAACGGTCCCAGAGCCTTGAAATCGCTTCCTCCAGCAGCTTCCACGCAGATTTCCTTGAACCGGGCTTTGAGGGTCGAGCTGATGATACCCATCTCCTCTTGCACCTTGTAGTCTGACCCGACACGCGGCTTGGATAGGACGAAGGAGGTCCAGACCTCGAACTCGGTTTCGATGTCGTGTTGGGCCATTATGCGGCGCATCGCTGTGTCGTACTGTGATTTAATCTGCCGTGCTAACTTTAGGATTGCTCTATCCTCTGGGTAGGCCCTCAAAATCCTCTTATCAAAGGGAGATTCATAGTGGGGAATAAAATCGACGCTCTCGACTTTGTCGTAGAGCTGCCCCAGGATTTTCTTGGAGACGTAAATCTGCTCCTTTGGCTTGTGTTTCTTCTCCATGAAATGGGGCCACTTTCGAGGTCGCAGATACTTGGGCATCTCGGCTGGAATACCGCTCTTCACGAAATCGACGGCCTTGGAATGCAAAGCGGCGAGTTCTAAGCCTGGAGTAGGTCAGTGTTTGTGTCTTTTAATAGTAGTACTCCACAAAGGGGGAGGGACTCACATTTTGGGTCTCTCACAGAGAAATCAAGCTGATCAGAGAGTGCAAGGTGGGCATGGGCAATGGTTGGAAGGGTATCACTCTTCATATACTTGACGAAGAACGACATCACATCGTTAATCTCAACCGGGCGATCTAACTTGACAGGCGGAGGTGCTGTGTAGTCCATAGGTTCTGCATTCCACTCTCGCGGGAGCAAATCCTGGTCCCAAATGACAAAGAAGTCATCACCATCAAGATCCCCTCCAGAGCACATCCCAGGGACGTCTCTGTCTCCCAGCTGTGAGAATACCACTACATCGCGGAGATGGTGCAGAGCTGGAACGTCAACCGCCTGGACAACTCTGATGTCGCCGGGATGCAGCGAGGGATTACGCCCAACAAGGCAGAGACCTTCGATGATAACATTGTGCCGAGGATCCTTTCTGTCGGTGACTTGGAGGTAGATCTGTGGAAGCTTGTCTATATCTTCTGCTGTGATTGTACCTTTTCCGGCGTTGGTAGTTTTGCTGTGACCCCTAAGAGTCTGTGTTTCATCAGTGCATCCTAAGACGAATGCTCCCTTCTCAACAATAATCTTTGCTTTCTCCTTGAGAAGTTTGATGGACCACGACCTCCATAGGTGGAGGAGAGATAGGACAAATGGTTCTTTGGTACGCATGAAGCCGTCCAAGACCATGCTTGCAATCATCATCGTCATGTGGTTATCATCGACGTATCTTCCCAAGAGCTCCAGGGCCTTGTCTGGATCATTCATGGCGTCCATGTAATTTGAAAGTTGCTCATCAAGCATCCGATTGAAAACATGATCTTCAACCCCCAGCGCGGATAGAATTGTGATGGTCTGTCGATTCAAAGTCGCCACAGAATGGCTCGAGGTCCGAATAATCTCCAAACCCATATACTCTGCCGTGAATTTCGTCTGGCTCTTTCGGATATGGATTTCTTGTCCCTTGGCATCTGGAGATATTGCGAGGATCCCCTTGCAACCTCCCATACGAAACTGGACCACCGATGGTTCATGCAAGAGGTGGAGCTCTGTTGCAATCATTTTCATAAGAAACGGGGAAATCTTTCCAACCCCATCAGTGAAGTTGTATCCATTGCGTTCAACTTCTTGCAGCTCAAGAACCGTCATTCCGGTGTTACGAATCGCCCGAGTCGTCGAGAAGCAAAGCCCCAACCGGGCGGCATATTTCGCCACAACATTGATGTGATGGAACTTGCCCATCCAGTCTCTGATCTGGACACAGCTCAACCCATCTGTGGGGCAAAAGAAATAGGCGCCATTCTCCCGAAACTGGCTGTTTCCAAAGGCGAGAAACTCAAAATGACGGTCACCGATCCGGATGCCATTTTTCAGTGTCCGATAAACTCTGGTGAATAGCTGGTCGTTGCGGATTTTATCTGCGCATGCATTTATGCGTCCCTCAAACAACTCATCAGTGAACTGAACTCTGAGAAAGCGATCGCCGTGTGCAGAGAACTTCCGGATAACGCGGTTGGAGGTTTCCACAGTTGGGCTACTGAAGTATATTGTTGTTGGGGTGACGGTGGCCTTCCTTGTGTAGGCACAATAGGTAGGGATTTTAGACTTGGGTGAGTGTGCCAACGCATCTGGATCCTTGAATATTGACATAACATCATAGATGCGCTTCCCCTGTTCTGAAATGTACTCGAGGATACAAGTGGCTCTTTCTTTATCGGTATCTACCAAACTTGCCAGTTCCTTGACAAACTCTGGGGTGATGTTATGCACTTCGAGTATATTGCGGGAGATGCAAACTTCAAGCTGGTACCTTACTTCGAATGGCAAAATGGTGCTTTTGTCGCTGTTTTCCATCAAATAGTGCATTTCATCCTCAGCTTCATCAGCATTCGGAGCATCGATCATCTCCCAAACCTTCGCCGGTGCATTGGGAATTGTGCTAAATGAGTCCAAATCCACAACATCGATGTTGAAATCCTGGAGGGCAGACTGTACGTCAGGGAACACTTTCGAGCTCTCATCGTTTTCGTCAAAAACAAAGAGGTATGTTGTCCAACGTCCGATATCGATCATAGGAGCAGCTTTGTTCAGACTAACAACCGCTTTTCTCACGGCCCCTGAATCTGCAACCACATCTGTTACCCTAAACCATGAATCAAACTCGCTCCAGACCAGGGATTGCTTGACGTGTGTCCTTTGTATGTTAAAATCCTTGAGATAGAATTGTGGCGGGCTTTCCAAGGTTAACAGTAGCCCCCACTTCTCATTATCCAACTTGACTCGATGCATCACTCTCAGTTGGCCGAATGGCACCTGGAACATATGCTTGATCCACTTCAAGCCCGGGTTGCTCGCCGTTTCGTTCTCGTAGTCGACATCAAAGATTGCAACGATTCTCCTCCGCATTAAATCAATCTTAAGCTTCATCTGGTTCCTCGAACGCGCCACCTCAGTCCTCTTCTTCATCATTTCCGTTTCCGAAAACATGATGCCAAAATTGAGTTCCCGAGGATACAAAGCGGTCACCTCCGGATACCACTTCATCTTCCGAATAGGACTCTGGATCTCAAATGAGCGCTTCTTTCCTTCTGGGAATACTTTGACGGTATATTCGCTCATCTCGGGAGACTCCACGCGGATGGTAATAGGATCGCGGGACCAAAAATCAGTATTTGGTGGTGGTGAAAATCGGATTCTGGCGCTGTCCTGGCGGACGCCCCTTGAATTCTCATGGAGTTCAATGAAGGCAATAGATCCCTCACGCTCGAAGTGATTAAAGAGATCCCAGGTCGTCACCGTTGGCGGGAGCTGAGAGACCCGCACAGTCAGCTCGGTCCATTTCTGCCAGGGTTCCTTGGTCTTGAGTATGGGGCCGTCCAGTTTGGGACCGACTGGCTGTTGTTGCGTAGCGTTTGGAATGGGGTGCTGTGGCCTCCGATTTTGATTCGCTCTCCAATCTGATTTTTGTATCCCGGCATAGTTTGGCTGATGATACCCGCCTCGCCGTGGAGGATTGCGCCCAGCTCGGGGAATGGGAGCGGGCCAGCTTTGCATCTCTGACCCCTCGGTGAATTCGGCCATGGTCACAACGAGTGACTAATCCAACCATTTATATGTTAGCAGATATCGAGTAAATGACGGCAGGTGAAAATAACCTGTAGGTATGCGTCTGGTAACAATGGTGCAATATGACCCAAGACCAACTTCTCCGGGTTATGTCTTGAGGAGGCAACTAAATTTGGAAACTTCTCAGAGTGGTTGAATTTGTCGTAATTATCGAGAGAATTGGAGTTAGAGGTTAGATCTGTAGATTAATTGGTAAAATTTAATAATTTAATGCTCGTAGCTGACGGCTAGAGAGATGAAGTCAAACTTCGGGGAAGGGGGATGGGGTGCTGTGGGAATCGACTGGTGATGTGAATGAATTTGGAGATCTTGAGATGGCGAGATAAGGGGAGTTGAAGGGGCGGATCTGTAGATTAATTGGTAAAATTTAAAATGTAATGCTCGTAGCTGACGGCTAGAGAGATCAAGTCAAACTTCGGGGGAGGGGTGCTGCAGGAATCGAGGGCGTGTATGAAATTGGAAATTGGAGCTCTTTGGCGCTCAAGGATCCATAGATCTAGCGGAGACTGAGTGAATTGAAGTTGCAGCTTAGATGTATAAATATACTTCTTGGGGTCCTTCAAACGAAGCAAAGTCGTATGTTGTATGGAGGCTGGGTGTCAGAGCAATCCCCGGACCTCGTTTGTATTTCCGGCTGTGTTGAAGATGGCATGAAAGAGCATATAGCTTCTCACCGCGCTGAAGGTAGTTGACGGAAGGACAGAGATGGTTGAAGGAAGGACACAGGCAGTCGAAGGAAGGACAGAGATGGTTGAAGGAAGGACACAGGCAGTCGAAGGAAGGACACAAGTAGTTAAAGTAAGGACACAGGTAGTTGAAGGAAAGACACAGCTAAACCCGCAAGGAGGCTACAGCTGGTGTATGGCAAAGAGGACGGCACTGGCAAGAAAGCGTAGGCGCGACAAGAGGTCATATTGGTGTCAGCAGAATTCGACTAATGCTTCCAAGGAGGACCTCAGCTTCACCACTTCTCTTCATGGGAGAAATGGACAAAATCCAAGGGCGTATACTTGCGGAGTTCAGAAACGGGAATACGCGTTCAAGAGTACGGAGGAGAGGGTATGGAAAACTCTGGATGGCTTGAGAAATGGACTCCGTTTGCATGCGCCAGTACAAGCACGCGGATAATGGCAGGAGGCATATGGCAAAAGCATATGGCAATCTTCACCAGCACGGCGTGCCTCAACCTGTGCAGTAGACAAACGGGAAATAAAAAGATAACTTTATTAGCGTGGCTGGAATCTCCAATTGAGGTAGTCGTTGTCGTGCGATGCTTCCGGTAAGAGCCTACTTCTTGTAGAATCACTGTCCCCAAGGATTCATTCATGATAGTACTCGCCCAGAATAAGTCTGAAAGTAGCATTTCTGTATCCTCAGAATACACATCTTCATTATGAGTTCACCGAAAAAGAGAATATTCTTCGCGCGGACGGCACCAATCCCCTTGGCTCCAGTCAGTGTGTCGGAGCGCATTAAGGAATCACCAAAATGGCCATCTTAAAAATGGCAAGTCCCGGCGTGGAAAGGAAGGGAGAGTTGTCTTCTCTACTTTAATTGTACTCTATCCCTCACTATAGAACCTTCAAAAAAATGCAAATGACAATAACCTCCTAAGATACCCATTCACACCTACCAGCCCAGCTCACGGAGAGCCCGGCACGTCCATAATCTTCCCCGGATTCATAATCCAATACGGATCTAGACTCAACTTAATACTCTTCATAACCCCAATCGTCTCCTCCCCCACCTCCATCCTCAACGCATCCTTCTTCCCCATCCCCACCCCATGCTCGCCCGTACATGTGCCCTCCATCTCCAGCGCGCGAATGACCATGTTCTTAACGCACCGCTCCACCTTCTCCTTCTCCCCCGGCACGCGGCTGTCGTACATGATGGACTCGTGGAAATTGCCGTCGCCGATGTGGCCTAGGATGGACGCGAAGAGGCCGAGGTCATCCATCTCTTTCTTGCTGATCTCGATGATATCCGCTAGGCGCGAGAAGGGGACCGCGACGTCCGTGGACCACACTTCCGAGCCCTCCTTACGCATAGCCATCATGCTCCACAAACTCTCCTTACGCGCCGACCAGAGGAGTTTCTGCTCCTGTGGCGTGGCTGCAAACTCGAAGTTGCCGCCGCCGTGCTGCTTCGCGATGCCCTTGACCGTGCTGATGTTGTCCTTGACCGTTGCCTTGGTGCCGGAGAACTTGAAGAAGAGGGTTGGTAGCTCTTTCCAGACTTTGGGCTTGGTAGCTCCGTTGATGTTCACAACGCGCATCTGGACCTCGTCCATGAGCTCCATGGCTGCGACGGGGACGCCGGCGCGCATGACGCCTGCGGCGGCGGAGGCGGCGGCGCGGATGCTGGGGAAGGTGACGACTGCGACTGAGTATTCTTGGGGAACTACCGCGAGCTTGAGGGTGATTTCCGTGACCATGCCGAGGGTTCCTTCGGAGCCAACGAATAGGGAGTTCAGGTTGTATCCAGCCGAGGTCTTGCGGGGACGGCGCTTGGTCTTCACAACTGTTCCATCTGCCAGGACGACGGTGAGGTTAATGACCCAGTCTTTCATAGTACCGTAGCGAACGGCATTGGTACCACTGCAGTTGGTCCCAACCATACCTCCTATCTTGGCTGATGGTCCGGGGTCAATGGGGAAGAAGAGTCTCGAATCAGCGATAGTCTCATTAAGAGTCATCCAAGAGACGGAAGGCTGGACCACAATATCCATATCGTCCTTGTTAAGCTGAATGATCTTATCCATATACGCGAAGTCGACGCTGAACCCCCCGTACGGCGCCGAGAAATTGGCCTCCAGACTCGATCCGCCCGAGTATGGAATCATAGGAACGCGGTATTTGTGGCAGATCTTTGCAATGGCGGAGACCTCGGCAGTAGAGGTGGGATACAATACTGCCACTGGCAGAGTATCAACATTGATCGAGGACCACTCGGAGAAGCCATGGGCGCGGAGGTTGTCGTCATCGACGCTGACGGCATCCTCATTCAACGCTGCCTTGACCTCTGCGATCGCCTACACAAAAGTGACTGTCAGATACCGGAATAATTATACATATTAAAATGTAACCAGGTACTAACAGCTTCCATATCCTTCACGCTCCCATATTTTGGTTTGTGGAACTTGTCTGCCCGCGCATACTCAACCACCCGCAGCGAGGGGTCCTGGAGCTTCGCGACAGCGTATGCCGCGATTCCAGTCCCCAGCGCAAGCAACAGCATCTTCGCCGTAGTCCATTCCCAGGACTTACTTGCATCAGGCCGGGGCGGCGGCGGTACCTGCTTCGAGGAGGATGAGGAGGAGGTGCTGTTCCATCTGCACTGCTGCTGTGTCCTGAGGGCTCTTGCTACCCCTCGTTGCGCTTTCGGAGCAGAAGTTGCGAGGCGAAAGCACGCAACACATTTTGGCGAAGACATGATAATTAAGGCGTTGCACGGTGCATGAGAGACGAGGATCTTGGATTGGTCCAGCGCAGGGATGGTTAAATTTTTAGAGGAGATCTTCTTGCGCGATGAGAGAATTGCAAAATGCAACCTTGTGACGACATGGGACGAAGAGAGGGAAGGGAGTTAATTAATAGGGTTTATAAGAAGGTGAAATGGGAAGAGGAAGTTAAGTAGGAGGAGGGAATGGGGGGGAGTTGTTTCTTATGGTCTTTCCCTTCTCTCAGCGTCTGCCATCTTCTCTTTTTAGTATGTACATTGCCCCGCGCGGGCACACGTTCTAGACGGACAGGAAAAGAAAGAGCGAGAGAGGGATTTGTAGTGGGAGTGTATAGTAGCGCGAGCACGAAAGTCATGGAGTTATGGAGTAAGGGGGGGAGGAACATCGTGGGGGGACAGCCGTAGTGGGGTTTATTGGATATGTACCGTAGTATAGCACTGTAGTATAGCACTGTAGTATAGAATACATTGCAAGGTTCACGATGCATGTTTATTGTTTATTACTTGGTTACGAGTTAGGTGGTACAAAGATGTAATCCTCCTGGGGTTGTGTTGCCCTATGAGCTTGGATGAGCGTCATGCCATCGTTCGCTGGATCGTTGGATCTTTCTTTGTTGGGATCGGGCCCATTCTCGGGAAATCTCTTGGGGGGGCGCCAGCTAGATGGCCACCAAGATTAAATGCTACTCTGGTTTAAACATATCCATGAGGCAGCAGACGCGACAGGTTCACTCTCGCCCAAGAACGCAGAGTCCAGCCAATCATGGTAACCGCGCTTCTCCGAGAGCACAGAGCGTCCAGCATGCAGGTTCTTCAGATGTGGAAAAAGCGCACGAGACCAACTCCAGGAATTGTGCTTTTATGCGTTCCAACTGCGCTTACGAGATTGAAATGCCTCATTATCTCCGTATGAGTTTGCAGTTTACAGACCGCGTTCGTGCTTTGCTAGTCGTCCTCGAAGACGCCCCAATAATGTTGTGAATGGGATGTTGTACGTGTCCGTAGCACTGCGAATACTTGTAAAATGGCCCGAATTGTACATATTAATCGCAAGAGCAATTCGGCCTTCTCTCGAAGCCAATCAGGTGTTGTGTAGTTGAGGCATGTTAAGTTAGGGAAGGCAGGTAGGACTGAATTAGTAGGGTGGGTCGTGATCCCTTGACGTATACGATCCGCTTACTTATTAATATGTTAACGTATTCCACAAGTAAGTCAGTAATGCAAGTCAGCTGGTAATTCTGCCCTAGAGCTCTCAATTAGCTCAGAACGAAGGTCGAATTGCTCTAGCTATTCAAGCTTACTAAAAAGGGCAGTTTGAAGCCTTAAAGCTGCTATAGATACGTACGATGTGCCTTATTCGACTGCGTATTCGGAAAGCTGGCCTCCTAATTCCTCCGGAGTTTGAGGACCCAATTCCTAACCTAGAAGCCCTCTAAACTAAGAGCAAGAGCGAGGGCGAGGGCGAGGGCGAGAGTAGGAGAGAGGGTAGGAGTGGGAGCGAAGAAGTGATAATTTCATAGAATGGCTTGATTATGTATCTTTACATACAAATTACTATGGAGAGGTACTTATAGTCGAAATTGTTGATGAGCCGCGTATTGCTTCCTCTCCGGTTGGGCAGCCGCGTATTGCTTCCTCTCCGGTTGGGCAGCCGCGTATTGCTTACTCTAACCTTGAGCGAAGCGAAAAGTTTGGTCACGACGATTAGACGTCTATCCAATAGATAGATGATCCACTGTGGGATGGGCTCCGAAAGTTTGAAAAATATACTGCAAGTCACATACTACGGGGGAACACGAAGATTATCTTCAGTATAATCTCTCTGCTGGGAATACTTTTATGGTCATTCGAATTCTTTCACTATGCTAGTTGCAAATTTCCCGCAAAGTGAACGCATAATGCAGCCCAAGTTACTCCATTCCAGATATACCCAGCAAGCAGAACAAACACAAAGCGAATCACCACACATTTAGTTGGCGATCTGCTGGGCACGTCTGCGGTCACGCTCCTCAGCAATGGTGAGCTTGACACCCTTACCCTTGGGCAGGGAGATCCATGGCTTCTCGCCGCCGATGACGAAAACGTTGTTCTCGCGGGTGGCGAAGCTGTTGTCTATCGCATCCTTGATGTGGACAATGTTGAAGCCTCCGTCGTGGCGCTCGCGGTGGGTGATGACACCAACACGGCCCATGTTACGACCACCAGTGGCCATGGCGATGACACCAGTGTCGAACTTGATGAAGTCGGTGATCTTGCCGGTGGCGAGGTCGATCTTCACGGTGTCGTTGACCTTGATGGCTGGGTCAGGGTAGCGGATACTAAACATATAGGGTCAGCATTTCTGTAGGGGAGTATAGCAACCGTTGATCTCAAAGCAATCGCCTTCCGAACCCTCTCCACGGAGATTCGACCAAAGCTTGGACCAACGGCTGAATGATGTCTGACAGAACTTACGTTCTAGCATCGTGCGTGACCAAGAATGGGATTCCACCCTTGCCAAGCTGAACGCGCTTGACCTTGCCGAGCTTGTACTCGGCCTCCTCAGCCTGGACGCGGTGGACGGTGAAACGGCCCTTGGTATCGTAGACGAGGCGGAAGTGCTCGCCAGTCTTCTCGATGGTGATGACATCCATGAATCCGGCGGGGTAGGTGGTGTCGGTGCGGACCTTTCCGTCGACCTTGATGAGACGCTGCATCACGATGGCCTTGGTCTCGCGTGCGTTGAGAGCATACTTCAGGCGGTTACGGATGAAGACGATCAACGGCATGCAGTCGCGGAGCTTGTGAGGACCGGGGGATGGGCGAGGCGCGTAGGAACCGGACAGTTTGTCCAAGAGCCAGTGCGATGGCGCGCTCAGGCGCTTTTGGTGCTTCTTTCTGTAGAACGTAATGTTAGCATCTGGTCAAGCAATTGAATTCGACGCGGATTTCGAGATTGGTGGATCCGCAAAATTGCTGGACTTCGAGCATTTTCCAGGAATATGGCTTCAGGTATTGATTGGTATATACTTACGGTCCTCTACCCATGATTGCGACTCGGTGTGATGGAGTTACAAAAGGTTGTCGATGTCGTGGTTGAGCAGCAAAAAGTTCACTTCAGATTCACGAAATGTCTGTGGGAGAAGTTGGCGCTAGTGCCCTAAGCGATTTGGGTTCGAAGAAAGCTCGAGTAGGGGTCAGTGCGTGGAAATTCACGTGATATTCATCTTATCGTTATCGGCAGGTGGGATGGAAACTTTTTCTGGTTACCCCTCCGATTCGGCTCATAGCTCCTCCCAGTTGCTCCGACGCATAGAAACCTTGAGGATTCCAGGTTTACTCGGGCACTGAACACCAACTTAATATTTACAAGCTATTTAAAGAAGCTTGAAGTGTGCATTCTTATATATATACAAGCCATCTAAGCTATCTATCACAACCGCTACTAAAATGGCCGACCCTGTCCTTACATCATCCTCAATTGAGGGGCTACCAAAAATCGCCGAGGGAAAGGTCAGAGATCTCTACGAGGTTGACGAGAAGACACTTCTCTTCGTGGCTTCTGACCGCATCTCCGCTTATGATGTGATCATGAAGAATGTATAGTGCCCAGTCCTGCAGTATGTGATCCAAGTACTGATGATGTACAGGGAGTCCCATCCAAGGGCGCACTTCTCACCCTCCTTTCCAGCCATTGGTTCTCTGTCCTCCCCACGTTGGTGCCGGGTCTCCGCACGCACTTCGTCACTCTAGATCTCCCACCTTCTGTCCCAGAGTCTCAGCGAGCTGCTCTCCGCAACCGCTCTATGCAAGTTCGCAAATTTAAGATCTTCCCGATCGAGGCCATTGTCCGCGGCTATATCACTGGTTCGGCGTGGAAAGAGTACCAGAAGACATCAACTGTGCACGGCATCTCCATCCCAGCTGGCCTGAAAGAGGCTGAACCGTTCCCGCAAGGAGCCATTTACACGCCATCCACCAAGGCTGAGGCCGGGGCGAACGACGAGAACATCCATCCTTCGGAAGCGGCTAAGGTTGTAGGTGAGAAGTACGCTGCCAGAATAGAGGAGCTTGCATTGTCTTTATACAAGGCCGCCCGCGACTACGCATATGAAAGGGGCATCATCATTGCGGACACCAAGTTTGAATTTGGATTGGATGAGGAGACGGATGAGGTTGTATTGGTTGATGAGGTCCTGACACCTGACTCTTCAAGATTTTGGCCAAAGGACAAGTACGAGGTTGGACGCGATCAGGAGAGCTATGATAAGCAGTACCTCCGCAACTGGTTGACAGCGGAGGGGGTCAAGGGTAAACAAGGAGTGGCTATGCCCCAGGAGATTGTTGATAACACGAAAGTAAAGTACGTGGAAGCTTATGAGTTGTTGACGGGAAAGAAGTGGGGCAGTGCATAGTCATAGCATCTATGAAGGATAGTATATATGGAATGCGTTTTAAAATGCTCATCTAATATTTTTTGAAACGCTATCAAATCCTGATCTATGACTTTACTCAATGTAGCCCTTAAGAACAGCTGCCTCAGCGTTCAATATACTCGATCCAGCAGCACCAATGACCGTGTTGTGGCTCAGAGCCACAAATTTGATATCAAAGATCTCGCTCTCATCTTCTCTTACTCGTCCAACACTGACGGTATATCCCTTCTGGGTATCCCTGTCCAGTCGCGGCTGTGGCCTATCCGGCTCATCCATGACCAAGATGGCGTTCTGTGGTGCCGATGGGCATCCCAACTGCTGTGCCTCGCTCACGTAATCCCTCATAGCCTGCTTGACCTGCTCCGCAGATGGCGGTGGGCGGCGCTCAAACTTCAATGAGACGCAGGCAGTGTGGCCATCCAACACGGCAACACGGTTGCAGGCCGCAGAAATCTTGAGTCCCTTCTGCTCAGCGAAGCCAGAAACCTCAGCATTGACGCCTCCCAGGATCTTCTGGGCCTCGTTCTCAAGCTTGTCCTCCTCGCCGGAGATGAAAGGCACAACATTGTCGATCATGTCCATGCTGCTGACACCTGGGTATCCTGCGCCGGAAACAGCTTGCATGGTGACAACGCTGACCTGGCTGACTGGCCCGAATGCCTTTTGTAGTGCAGCGAACGGGATGACTATGCCAATGACGGCACAGTTGGAGTTGCAGACCAAGAATCCCTTCCCAAGGCCGAGTTGTTTCCTTTGTGCTGGGATAACGTCGAAATGTGGCAGGTTGACGGTTGGCACGACGAGTGGGACAATCGGGTCTTTGCGGTAGTTCTTTGCGTTTGAGAAGATGGGGATGTTCGCCTTCACAAACTCCATTTCTAAAGAATTGTGTTAGTACAATGCGCCACACAGGCTCCGGGGCGTAAATACCAATCTCTCCAGCAAACTCAGCATCGAGTCCGCTGAAAACGACATCGCAATCCGCGAACTCGCTCGCCTTGCAGTCCTTGACCACCAACTCAGCAATGTCGGCGCCCATGGGCGAGGCTTGCTTCCATTTCACGGCATCCTTGTATTTTTTTCCCGCCGAGCGCGACGAAGCGCCCACGGCGTGGAGCTTGAAGTGAGGGTGCTGTGCGAGGAGGAGGATGAAGCGTTGGCCGACTGAACCAGTGCAGCCCAGAACACCTATTGATGGTTGAGTCAGAAATCATTCCTCGTGGTGGGGGATGGCGGGGTAACATCACTCACCGCACTTCTTGGTAGGGAATGGAGCAGACATGTTCCACGATTTGGGGTATTATTTTCGAGCGTGGTGTGTGTAAATTTATCGCCTTTGTCTTTAATTCAAGAATTGTTATCCGATATGTAACTTCATACCTATAAGCTCCGAAAATGGAGGTGGAGTCATTGGCCACCAGGACTATTCCTTTTTACGTGGGGTAAAAGCAGGGGACGGCTTGGCAAAATGTCCTCCGCGCCGTTTGACTCGTCACGTACGTAACAACTGCGAAAGACGCCGCGGTTAGATATGAAAGGTTTGAATTCAAAACAAAATAATTATTGTTTTGGCATAGGCGTCACTGAAGTGGATCACGAAGATTCTAATAGAGGGGCCATAAACATTGTCTTGTAGTACCCATGCTATACTAAAACCAGGCCTGGCCGAGAACCACTTTATAATTGATTCAAGACCATCACAGGCTTCGCGTCTTTGTACGCGAAATAAGCAATTGGATATTACAGCGTAAGAATTCATATCACATCCCTGGCACGTTATGGTTCGACATCAATGGCGGTACCGGTGGCGGTATTGCAGAACAGATACTGCTGATGTCGGTAACGCTTTGCTTCTGCTTCAAGTTGGAATTTGGATCTGCCGCCCAACTATCATCCAGCAATAGTCGTGAGATATCCATTTCGCCAATAGTACTAGAAAACGGGACAGTATTATCCTGCCAGTCAAAAGATGGAGGGAATGAAAACGCATCAGCAGCATCGGTGACTGGAAGCGGGCCAAGAAATTCTGTGAACGAACCCCTGAAGTTGAACGAGGGTGGTTGCATGGCTTGCTTGGATATACCAATGTCGGGGTAGTATTGAACTGGACCAAACATGCGATCTTGAGAAAGAGATTCTTGAGTTGGTAATGATAAGCCACCGTTTAAAGGCTGTATTTCGAGTAAAGCCGTGGTTGATGCAGAATTTCTTGGGTTTTCGCCCTCTTCGTCAACATTACTCTTGTCACGGAACAGATTTCGAAAACGGTCCCGAATATCAGTTGGTTTCCTACTTTCGAGCCCGAATTTTGGATCACGCTGTATCAACGTCCACGATGACTGCCCATATGTTTCGACCCCCTTCTTAATATTTTTGTCTTCCTCTTCAGTAAACAGCCGGCGTCCTCGACGAGTAGATTTTGGGAATGCCTTGACAACCCCCTGTTCCACAAGGTCGTCAAAGTATTTCCGGTGAGCACGAGGCTTTTTGGTGGATTTAACTTGAGGACTGTTCGGTTTCTCGTTGACGGTTGAATCATCGCTGGAATCCGAACTATCCTCTTCCCTTGTAGGAATAGAACTCGGGTCCTTATGGGATTTGGACGAGTCCGATGGTTTACGGTTGACTTTGGAAATGGGCTTTATAATATTATCGTTTTGAAGTGCGCCAGGAAAGCATGTCCGGAAACGATCTTTGATATGAACAGGAGTCCGACCATTAAAAGTCAACTCTTTATCTTCAAAAATGCTTTTCCAGTTTCCGATTCCATGCTTCTGCACACCTAATATCAGATTTCTCGTCTCTTCATCCGTCCATTTCTTCCGTGCTTGAACTCCCACCCTTTTGTTGCCAGAAGGTTTGTTTCCAGGGAGACCCTCTGGGGGGTTGGGTTGTTTTGCTTGAACCTTGGTAGATATATCCTCTTTTGCTTCATTCGTAGATGTATTCAGCGTGTTTCGGCCATGGGAATCGTGGAAAGAGCTCGACGCTATGGGAGGAAAAACTGCAGCTTGATTTGGCGGAGGTTCGTGCAGCCCAATTATGATTGGTGGAACAACACGCTTCACAGCCTTTTGTTTCGTCGGTGGTTGAGGAAGTTGAACAAAATCGCCGCTTCGGTCTTCTAATCGTTGCCGCTTTCTGCTCGCAGATGGGTGTGTTATTTCGGAGTCGTCAGATAATATTTTCCGCAAAGACTGGGCAGAAGGCTCGCCCACACTGCTGTCTATGACAGACGAATTCACAGCAACTTGGCTGCTAGACTTGGCCCTGGTTTTATTGTGCGAACCTGGAGAATCTCCATCATAACTTAATATTTTCGGTTGTGGCCCTCGCGCTGATTGTTTATCGTTCCTTGACGCCACTGGCTCTAGGATCGAATGTCTACCAGAGGCCTTCAGGATATTAGGATCCTGTAATGGCGGCAGGTCGAACCGGGGGTATAAGCCTTGGCTATCGGAATGATCATCGTTGAGTAAAGCAATAAGTCGAGGCTGGATCGTAGCATACATGGCGGATGGCCTGCATGGCCATATGGCTACAGAAACCCTTTTTTATAATTATAAGCAACCGAGTAGTAATCAGAAGTGGTATTCTATATGCGCCTGTCAGGTTGTAACATGTGTGTGGCCCCCCTATGGTCGCAAACAACTGACGATGTACTAGTTATGCCAGACGACGTGGAGGGATATCATCACGTGACCAGTACTAGCCTCCCTGTAATACCGACTAACTCCGTAGATAAGATTGTCGATAAGGAATTGCGGAGTAAGACGACAGCCGGGTACTTTATAAGCATCCAAGTTCGGTACTCGCTGCTAATGTTCGTCGATATGCAGAAGATATGAACAAACAAGAGTTAATATTCACCGATCTACAACAGCTATAAACACACAATATTTGGAACGAGTTCTGCAGCACTGACGTCGGCGGATATGGCGGATGTTAATGAAAACGGTACCTCTGGGGACGACCATGACGACTCTGAGTATGAGCCAACAACAGACGAGGAAACTGATGAGAGGTTGCATGACTTTTTTGAACAGCTAATGGATGAAGATGAGGATGAGGATGAGGATGAAGACGAGGGGTCGGGCTCAGAAATTTACTATGGTTTGCCGCCACAAATTTCATATATCCGTGGCTGAGATCACTCTAACGTTTTGCCAGACGCCGAAGGCGGTGCCACGATTGAAGTATTACCTGACAATGAGGGAGGGGGTGAGGAGGCACAGGAATATGATCTTGGAGATCTACAAGGAGGTAGATTGTCTAAGAATCCAAAGTAACTGTGCCCGTTTAATATATTCCCAGCATCTCCGGCTCAGATATTCTATCTTTGGGCTAGACAACAACTTCTTTTACGCAGCACCCATGACGTTGATGATGGACAAGGAGCAACATTTCCACTTCGCCGGCGCCGTCGAAGAGAGAAGCCCGACCCAAACAGGTTCCCTAGAGTCCCCAGTGAGAAGGGGAGTGAGCTCATGAGCTCTGGCGACTTCGGCACGAATGAAATCCCGGCCACCAGGACAACGGGACAAAGGAAGAAGCTCGCAAGTAGGATACTGAACAGAGAGCTGGGGATAGGCGGCGGGGCTAGGCATAAAGCAAATCAGAACTTAATGGCTCAAGGCATGGTCCCTTCCTCGAAAGTCGACACTATTATCAACTACGACGCGCCAGTTTATTCGGGTCAGTTCTCAGATGATGGCAATTTTTTCTTTGCTTGTGTGAAAGATTTTAAAGTGAGAATGTACGATACGTCGAATCCGGTAAGGCTATCCATCTCCTTGAGAATTTAGTCAAATCTAACGCATTACCTTAGTACGAATGGAGATACTATAAGACTGTTAATTATCCATTCGGCAGATGGACGCTGACGGATGCATCTCTGAGTCCGGACAACAGATATCTAGCTTATACCTCTGTGTCTCCCAGAGTTTGCTTGGCGCCAACAGATCCCAATGATCTCGGTGACCCCTACGACTTAGATCTATCTAATAATGGCACACGTGGGATAGGGTCCAATGGTTTTAGGCAACGGCATGACGGTTTTGGTATCTTCAGCATACGCTTCTCCGGCGATGGCAGAGAGTTGGTGGCGGGCACATCTTCCGAGTCCATTTTAGTTCATGATATCGAGTCCCGGCAGACCATCCTGGAGATCAACGGCCATGAAGACGAAGTCAACGCGGTATGCTTTGCCGATAAAAGCTCTTCAAATATAATATTCTCGGGTAGCGATGACAACTTGGTCAAGATTTGGGACCGCCGAAGTATGGGCGATAGCCGTGAAGCTGGCGCCTTTGTAGGCCATACTGAAGGTGTCACATATATCGACTCCAACGGTGATGGGCGTTATTGCTTGTCAAACGGCAAAGATCAGACCATGAAGCTTTGGGATCTAAGGCAGATGACAGCCAGCAGCCAGCTTTCACAAGTCAGCATTCCACGTGGACATTTCGATTATAGATGGGGGAGCTACGACTTGGATGACTGGCGTCCACATCCGAATGACAATTCGGTGGTGACTTTCCGCGGCCACGACGTGCTCTCCACCTTAATCAGGTGTCATTTCAGCCCTCCTAACTCGTCAAACCGTCGATATGTTTACTCCGGCTCCTCGACCGGGAAAGTCTTCATATGGAATATGGACGCAACAATAGCAGGTGAAATTGACGTGCAGCAAGCTACACAAGATACGAGGCCTTTCTCCCCGGAGACGGCAAACAATATGTATTATGAAGATGATGATGGCGAGTCAGCGCCACAATGGAGGACTTGTGTGAGAGATGCAAGCTGGAGCCCCAACGCACCAGTAATCGCAGGTACTGTAACTCCGATTTTAGTAATACTTTGAGAGAACCCCAACTGACAATCGCCTTCACAGCTTCCGCATGGAATGGCCATGGCATGTGGGCAGGTACCGTTACTACCCATTCATGGAACGACGAGGCGGAAGACGACGAGGCGGAACCCGGAGGAGTAAGGGTAAATGAGAAATTGAAAGTCGATCCGTCATATTACAGCTCTAACAGTCGTACTCCACGTCGGCGCAGAGGGAGGATGGGCTGGTAAATAGTAATTGAAATGACTTAGTCTGCGTGACTCTACACCATGAAATATCCAGGCGTGACCATTGCCAATGGCCTTGGGTATCTGCTTGGAGCGGTGTATTGGCATTGGTATTATCTCGGCATTGGTGAACGGTTTGGGCGCATATGGATATTCAAGATTCGAATCATAAAAGCAAGATTGGTAGCAGAACTGCTTGTTGGCTTCATTTCCCGAACTCAATACGCCGAGCTTTAACAAAGTGTTGCGCCTATGAGCCTGTATTTGTCCGCGCCTATGATACAAAGAATCCGTTTCGAAGCTTCTTCGAGGGGCTCTATAATGCTTTTCCCTTCACCACCCAATTACACTCCTTTCACCCAGTTGAATATTTAAGCACCGCCAACAAGGATGTTGTTCACAGGAATATGGACTGTAACAATCAACTTGTTAGCAAATATCCAGACCCATGCGCAACGGGAGTACAGACTCAGCTTAATAACGTAACCAAGAGCACCCATCACAATGAAACCAATGCCAACAGCTCTCGAGATCTGTGTGAACTCGCGGCGATCCGCTATTATACAGTTAGCTTAAATCTCCATGCAGGTGGCGATATAGCGTACGCTTTGTGCAGCGGTTGATGAACATGGTGCCATCCTTCACGAAGTCCTTTGGAATATCCAAGATCTCTTGGAATTGGTCAGACATGATTGGTGATATGTGTTGTAATTACTGCTCGAGGAGGGAGATTGTGCTTAAGGAGGCACAGAATCTATCGATTCGAACGAAATGAGGTTGGGGTTGGGGAAGTCGTGTCCTTAAAGTTGATGTCACGTGGAAGCATGGGAAGTGGATAAACGTTTGGCCGTTGTGTATCAGATCAGGAGGTTCGCGTCGCTCTCGAGTTTCCGACATCATCTAGTTACGCGGCGACAAGGTATCATCGACTCAACATCTTCTTCATTTCTCACAACTCTATTTCATTTAGAGTTTACTTTTGTAAGGTATTGATTTACGGCCGGCATCAATACTGTGCTCGGGAAGTGTCTAATACGAGCAGTTATTACGCACGTGGCTTCACTATTCGGTAGTGAGATAAGAGCTTAGAGGTTTGCTCTACAGCTTGAGCTGGATTGAAGGATCTGTACTTCTGAGGGAGGTTTCAATACTTGACATACAGTCTTCAAAGACATCAGTTTGCCTGTACCTGACACGGATGTCAACGGAAGATTGCAAGCACAGAGCTTCGTCTTAACATACTCTCTTCTGTCTCCGCCGTTTGAACTATCAAACTTTGATTTGTACTGCAGTTGAATAATATTCAGGGATTGTACGTATCTTTATGTTCTTATAATGAATATCAATTCCAAGGACGTCGGTTGGTGGGAAACATGCGATACTTCGGTCAATTATCTTTCTATTGCTGACCTCACTTCTGTACAATATAGAACATCCTTTTTCTGTTTCTCAAATATACATTTCTGGAAATCTCCTCACTGCCTTCCATTTTGGCATGTGCTCCAATCCTCTATAGTCATTTGATTCAAGGGCGGCAATAAAGGACAAGGAGACCACGAAGACCACAGTACCTACAATGGCGGACGACGATTTTGATATCGATATTTATGGCGATACCAACAACGAGCAAGAAACTCCAACTACACCGGCCGCAAAGGACGAAGAGGGAGACATAAAGATCGATGGTGCCAACAATGACAACACCGACGCAGCCAATAACCCGACTGAAGTGGAGGAGGAAGAGCAAGACACAGAATACGTTGACATTAAAGTTGATTCTGCGCACGATAGTCATCCCCAAGAACAACGCCAACAAATCAAAAGTACCGATGAGTCCGGTAAAGATGCTCTCAACATCCCAAAACAAGCTCCGCAACAGCAGGGCGTGAAACGCAAGGAAGGCTCTGATGAGAGGCCAATCGATCCTGGAGCAACAACGGCCCTTCTAATTTCTGACTTGCATTGGTGGAATACTGATGACGATGTTCGAGGATGGATTAATCAGGCTCAGTGTGAAGATGAGCTAAAAGAGATAACATTCAGTGAACACAAAGTGAACGGAAAGAGCAAGGGGTAAGAGCGTCTCTGGGTATATTTTATTTCTGCTGCTAACATGTGCACAGACAAGCATACGTTGAGTTCTCCTCTCAGCAAGCTGCCACAGCAGCAAAGCACAAGATAGATACCTTCGGGGAAGGGCAGCAATATGTCAAGAAACATGTCGTAACCTACTCGAATCCAGATGTCAACCCTTTCAAGACTCTGCCAAAGGATGCACCTATGCGAGCTGGAAAAGATGGCCCGACTAATCGACCAGTCGCTGGCAACTACGATAGAACTCAACAGAGCTCAGGAAACAACTACGGTGGCAACTTCCGCGGCCGTGGTGGATACAATCGTGGTAACATGAACAACAACATGGGAGGCGGGTTCAACCGCAACTTCCAGAATCCCGGCATGGGTGGCATGGGTGGGAACTTCCAGGCACCAATGGGTGGCTTCAACGCGGGTTCCATGGGTGGAGGCCAGTTTTCGGGCGGATTCAATCGCGGGGGTATGATGAACAATATGCGAGGTGGGCCCGGTGTTATGAGAGGCGGTCGTGGAGGCATGAATAGCGGTATGATGGGAGGCATGCCTATGGGAGGGATGCAAATGGGCGGTATGCCGGGTGGAATGCCGATGGGTGGCCCCATGAACATGGGAATGGGCGCAGGGATGCCAGGTAAGGCTCTAATCACCCTTTGTACAAATCCATTCACAGAGTCTAATTAAGTTGAGCAGGTGCTGGTTTCCCAGGTATGCAGCCGCATTTCAATCCAGCCTTCTTCCCACAGAACCAGGCAACTGGAGGAGACTGGCAAAATCCCCATGGAGCAAAACGACCTCGCCCAGAGTAATTGTCGTTGGTCCTTACTCCCAAAGGAAATGTTGCTATATTAAAGACGGCCCGGGGTGTGCCGTCTCAAGGTCACATTTGAAAAGAGTTATTTGGAGTTAGGGTATTGGGGGTGAGTGTTCCTCAGGTATAGAGCAGCATATCTGTGCCCGATTTTTCAAACTCAAAGCTGTACCAATATTCAGCGTATCTGCCGAGTCGATCCGAAGTGCTTCAAATATGGAAGGCGAATCAACTCTTGACGCAACACATTATAATTTTTGCCTGTATCATGTCTCATATTGTACTTCGGCGGATAGGGGTTTCGAGGCAATAAACTCCTGGTTTTGATCCGACCTGTCTTTGATATACGCACGGCAGCAAATGATGTTTTTTTAGGCCACTAGTTACTTCTCTTTTCTTTCATTTCTGGCAAGTGCGAACTTGGAGTAGCGTGTTGGTTGCACTTTCCCGTTTTCTCACATATGTAGCACGCTTTGATTGCTGCCAACTTTGCAAGCTAAATTTGCGCCACTGTCTTCCACAATTTCAGGACACGCTTCTCAATGAACTCATTAGAAGTATTATGTGAAAAGGCATATGTTCAAACAGACTTTCTAGCATTAACCTGGCTCTGAGCAGACCCACGAAACATTATAAATATCCGAACTGCAGTTTTCATGATGGCGAAAGGTGACAGCGAACTCACTCTCAGACAGGCGGCGGACTTTGGCAACCCAGGATATTCTCAGCCGGAAAACTGCGAATGCTATCGAAGGTATCGCTTCGATGAACACAAAGCGCCATTCCTTGGGTTTCTTGCTGTTGCATTGACTATTGTGGTAATCGCGGCGTTACTAGCAGGCCTCACGTTAGCAATTTCCAGCTTGGATATGACTTGGCTCCAAATTATGAGTACAACAGGCCCGAAATGGCAAAGGTGGGTTTCCTTCTGAGGTTGAGTCTATGTCATAGCTCACCAGCTTCACAGACGTCAAGCAGAGATTGTTTCTCGGATTAAAAGGAACGCTAGCTGGTTTCTCTGTGAGTTTTATGCCTTGAATTGGTCTTTTGAGGGGCTTGCATAGCTTATATATTTCTAGGCTCCATGGTTTTGACTTCAGTCGTCTGCATGGAGACGCTCCCTATTATAGTCCAGTCTCTTTTTGGAACAGGTTGGATACCGGTGGTGGTATCGACAATAGCCATTGCGATTTTTTCGGAGTTATTCCCTCAATACCTTATACCCAGACAAGCCTTACTGTGGAGCTACTATTGCTGGCCATTCATATGGACTTGTATGTGGTTGACGGCGATCATAAGCTGGCCACTCTCATTTTTCCTCGACAGACTTACTTTACCAAAAGAGAGGGGAGCTATGTATACAAGTGAGCAGCTGGCCATGCTTATCAAATTACACGAACGGCAAGAGAAACATGGCGGCCACCTTGGCCCTGATGCTGGACGGGCCGCAAGGGGTGCTTTAGATCTCGATGGTCGAACTCTTGAGAAGTCACCTTTGGGCTCATTTTACGACAGCAAAAGTATAACTGATATTGCAGGTGATCCAGAGAAAGCAGACCATACCACCTCCGACATTATCGTTCCGTGGTCTGCAGTCAAATTCATTGGAATCGATGATCTAGTTAATGAACAGTTCATAGTGAAAATCAAACAGTTCTCATATAGTCGAATTCCTGTCATTGGAAACGAGGATTTGGTTACTGCCCCACCAACCAAACATGGAAGTGCTTCGAACGACCACAGAATATACGGTTTCCTTCACATTAAGGTCGGTAAAGCCCCTGATACTGAGTTTTTTTGCTGAGATCCAGTTAGACGCTCCTCGGGCTAGATTTGCAGAATGGTGGCAAAGAGATTCGAGTTAGAGACCTACCTCTATATCCTCTGCCTATCGTACGAGATGACCTGCCCTTATACGACTTGCTAAATATGTTTCAGTTAGGAATATCAAGGTATGTAATAACGCTCTATAATTTTCATTTGTTCCAGAAATTGTCCATGAAGCAAAATTAACAAATCTCAGAATGGCTGTAGTGGTCCTAGCCCCGGCAAGAGATTGGACAGACAATCAAGCTACGCTATCTCCGAATATAAAAGATTATACTCGGGCTGCTGTACCTCTATGGTCTTCAGCCACTGGTGTAAATGCTCGAGGGTCCCTAGACTTGAGAAAGCTCGGCGGCCGCGTGGATTGGATAGCAGACTTTCTGAACGCCACACAGAATGATGCCGGCGACGCCAACCCATCACCCATAGTAACAGGCATCAGGTGCCCAGCGACACTAGGGATCATCACATTTGAGGATATTCTCGACACGCTTTTGCAGAAAACCAGTCGAGATGAAAAGGATTTTTTCGAACGGAGAACATTTGACCCGCCCACCAAGTCGAGGAAAGAGGGAGATGACAACACTGTGAGAAGTTCACGGAGCATTTTCAGATCAAGGAGGGATATTCCAGCTCATGCAAGCGGAGCATATGTGGCATTTGGCGGAAATAGCCAAGGTCAAGGAGCACTACGCAGACGAATCCCGTCTAAAACTACCAGTGCAATGGATGGTACGGCCGATGTCGCTGCCTTCGGTCTGGATGGGAATGATGAACGAAGTGTCTACGTCCATGGAGCACTTACCGCTGACCACAGCTCTTATACGGAAAATAGCGAAGGAGGCTTCCATGGCCCATCTTCGTCCGCGGATACGGAGCTTAGCACTCTTGTTCAACGCAATATCTCCAACCACAGGCTCAGTCGCCTCAAAGGACGTTCTGTTATCTCCACGAGGACTGTTAGTGCTCCTGAAAACCCCACGGAGCCAGCCTTCCAATTAGGGTTGGATATTCTCCCAAGGCATTCTAGCTGTGGCTTTTCTCCCTTTGTTGGCGAAGCGTACGATGCAACGTCATATGAGAGAGAGGTCCCAGGTCTGGACGAACTGCCTGTGAATCCCGAAGATGCTTCAGATGCCGAGGAGGTCTTGCCACAGTCATTGGTTGGTGGAAGCGCTTCATCCTCGTACTATTCCTCCCACTCCGCTGTCATTGCTAGGCCTCAAACATCCGAGGCGGCGAGCCATATCGCGAACGAGAATGTACGTGCGGGGTCGGGGATGAACACTCTACCACGTATTAATTTTGGTCCTCGGTTGGCTATAGGGACTATTATAAGTCAAGAAATCCATCCGAGAGAGAAGAGCTTCCATGATGACCGTTCTTTACTGCCGAGCCAATGGAGAGATATCGAGAGTGGAGAGTCAAAAGAGAATACAGCGCGGCGCACAAGCTTTTGGATCTAAATTTCACTGCTTGAACTTTCAGAAAGGTTGGGTTTGTAACATAACTCTGGGCTCTGGGGATCCCAACTGCAATCAAGTTGGCCTTGTGGTAAATGGCCTCGACAGCCTATGGTGCCTTTATTACTTGGTGCCTTTTGGTTCTAGAGATTTGAAGGGAAGGAGCCATTGTATATAATCATTAGCCGTTACTCTTATCATTAGCTTCATGAATTCGTTGGAAAAGCTCGACCATGAAAATTGTCAGTGCCGCTCCGTTCATTGCTACCCTACTGAACACACAATAGCACCTTGCAGAAACGATAGAATCTGGTTCCAGCGCCGCACAAGTGTCTCTACTTGACTCCTATCTTTCACTTCCAATGATAGTAACTGTTCAATGAGGTTCTGCGCTTTTGCCACGTACAGTTTCAATACCTTGATCAATAATTCGTTGGCCATAGCTTGATCATGCTGTCCGTCCACTCCGCTATCGACGAATCGTTCCCACCGTCTCGCTGGCATGCATAGTGCTCTTAGAACAACCTCCGTTCGATAACACACACATTCGTTGTCCAAAACGTACTTCCCAAGATAACCAGCGTCTCTGACTAGTTGAAGTTGTACAGCATCCATTTTGGGAATAATAACACTGTCGAGGAGAATATGGTCGAAATCATTCCCAGCCATGATGAAACCATATTCTGCCAATAAAAAGTCGTTGCTATGTTTGCCATAAGAGATGTAAATCTCTTCCCCCTCTCCATATACCTTGTTGGTAGTAATCTCAAATCCCTCTGGCCCGAACTCAACGGTGCATCCCTGGGATGCATGGTTGAAATAGTCGGCAAAGGGATTTAACGCCATGCAATCCTTTGAATCCTTCTTCTTCTTAGTTCCCGGGGGGACATAGTAGAATGTGCGTGTATTCACAATCAGCCAGCTGTACAGGTAATGGTCTCTGTCAATAGCTGGAAAGGCACCGGAGACGGTCGCCCAATCAAGCTCGAACTTCTTTATCTGGTTAGAGAGAAGAGCGGAAGCGGCCTGCGGAAGAAAATCCTGCAGTATAGGAGGCCATAGAATGGGCATGGACGCTTGGAAGTCCTCTTGCGAAGGAAGAACATCTCGCCAACGTGACCTGGCTTCATCCGTATCGAGGGACATGTCCGCAGCTAGAAGACCGTGGGCTGTAATTTTACCAAGCGGGATAGAAATTGCTTTGGGAACTGTAAGAGTTGTCCGTAGTGCACTTATTGGGACGGTCAATATGATCTTTCCAGCCTATTTCTTGTTAGTATTGGACTGTGATATCAGATGTGTCATGCCAATTCTTGCCAAGGCGTCTTGGATGAACTATATGAGAGCTTCACGAACCTCTTGCCTCTCTTTAGCCACAATCCCAAGGCCCCGGCCTGGAAATTGATGCGCTGCAATACCATAGAGCTCAACACCTTGTAATTCAGCCCATCTTGTGAACTCTTCATGCTTATCCATCACCAGCAGACTGCGCTGAAGTAACCCTTCCAATGCTTCCCAAATTTAAAAGAAGGCGGCCATGTTTAAGTCAATGAAGTGGTATAACTCATATACTTTTCTTCTGGGCAAAACACAAGTAATCGATGGGGTGAAGTTATGAATTTGGACGCAAAATAAAGTATATGCGGGAGGGCCCGCTCACCAGCCACAGCTCCACACCTTCGTGAATCTCGATCCATGCCGAACATGCTTGACAACAACCTCAAGATCAGCCAGTAACCCTCACGACTGACTACGGGTTTTTGCAGTGACAGCTCAACAGAATGGCCCTTTTATTACGAAGGCCTGTTGTGAGTAAGCTACCACGTGAGCTCTATATGGCGTGTGCAATTTCCGCGTCTCCCAGGCCATTTTCTGTGCTCAACAGACCCCCACCGAACTATGAAGGCCATGTGCCATTAACGAGACTCGAGCAAGCTGGACTTGCTGTCGGGTCAGCCATTACATCTCTAATCGATCCATACCGACACGGTGAGCCCGATATCCATGCTAGTTGGGGGAGCAATGACTGAAGGACGTCACAGACATGGTTGCCGCTTTGGGCGAAGCAACCGCAACACCATATTTTATCTACCGCCTCCGCGACGCTATGCTCGCCGATTACACAGGTCGTCGCATACTCCGAGATAGGCCGCGCGTAACCTCGAAAACGATGAGCCTAGAGTATCTACGAACACTTCCTGAAAACACAGTTGGGCGCGCATACGCGGATTGGCTGGATCGTGAGGGTGTGACACCGGATACTAGGGATCAAGTACAATATATCGATGATGAAGAGTGTGCATATGTCATGCAAAGATACCGAGAGTGCCACGATTTCTACCACGCAGTTACCGGATTGCCGGTATTTGTGGAGGGAGAGATTGCGCTGAAGGGCTTCGAGTTTGCGAATACACTACTGCCAATGACGGGGTTGAGTTTGTTCGCCGTGACGAAGATGAAGCCTGCGGCTAGAAAGAGATTTTGGGACATATATTTACCATGGGCACTCTATAATGGGTTAAATTCCAAGGACTGTATTAACGTTTACTGGGAAGAGGAGCTGAATACGGATGTGGCTGCGCTGAGGAAACGGCTGGGCATTGAGCGGCCTCCGGATTTGAGGAGCATCAGGAAGCAACAGAAAGAGAAAAAGAAGGCCCAAAGGGAGGGCGGGGAAGGAGAAAAATGAGTATAAATATGTATAATATTGTAGATCAACGCCAAGTCCCAAGTCCATTTGGGCTACATATTGAACAAGTCGTCATCATCGTCATCCCATCCTCCCTTTCGCCTGCTAATCACAATCTTCTCCTCTTCCTTTGTCTCAGCCACGGCGTTGAGGAGGTCCTTCAACTGCTCTTCAGTGACCTTCTGCCTCAACTGTCCCGACCTTGCCAGTGTAATCAGCCTATTTTCCACATCATCTGCTCGAGACTCCTTGACGAGACGGATTCTTCCGAGTCGCTCTGCCGCGGCTGGCTCGAGGATTTGGTTCAGGATCGACTGTCTCGCATCAGCTATGGGAGGTTAGCTGCTCTGTGTCGATTGGTTTAGGTCGGTATACGTACATTCTTGCTGCCTGTATATTGTCAGTTTAACATGTCCCATAATGTGTGACGGGTGGTATGCGCTCACTGTCTCTGGTCATCTTGACCGCCGCCGCCTGAGCTGCTTGCCCCTCCTCCTCCCCCACCTTGGGATTTGAGCTGCGCCAGGCGCGCCTTTCTAATCTGTACGAGCGCTGTTTAGCTGGGGCTGCGACAGTAGATCGGATATATGCCTTACTTCTTCGAGATCAGCGTCCGCCATCTTTGTTGACTGTTGTGGTGTTTTGCGCTAGAGGTAGCTCTTTCAAGATCGTGGTTGACACTAAAGTGTTCGGGTGCGAGGACGAAGGGACCACGGCCGCAGAATTTCAAGCCTAGGTTTAAGGTTTAAGGTTTCAAATTACAACTTCTCAAAAGAGTCCAAGTGATACACAACAGCCATCGTATTATATTTACAAAATTCTCTCTATTGAATATCGTACCTAAGCCTCGTTCATCAATAGATGCAGGCTCACCAACGTCGCTTGTAAACACACGCCACTATCGTACACCCAGCTCGTAAATACATATATACTATACACCACCGTTCTTTCTGGCGAGGTTATGTTCTTGTAGGGATCAGAATCTTCTGTCCTTTTTGTAGGGTATGTAACTGTTTGCCTCCTGACTTCTCATGGCCGTCTTTGCCTTTACCATTCGTTCCATCAACGTGTTGTTAGGACAATCAATTCCAAGCTCTGCCGCTCGTTTGAGAATATACCCTGTGAAGTATCCTACTTCACTCTTCTTCCCCAATCTAACGCTCCGAACCATGTCATGGATCTCGGAACTGGTCATAGTAGCAACCTGGACAAAGGTTCTCTCGATCTTCCTAGGATGCAATCGGTAACTTAGTCCAGTTTCGCCTTTCAGTTCGGGTAATTCAGAGGCAATCGTTGAGATCTCATTTAGCACCTCTCGTAAGAGAAGGGTGACCATGTAATTGCTTAGCAAGTCGCCGTTCTTGCAATCGAACATGACCGATAAGGGCCCGATCACAGCTTCCACAGCCAGCCGCTCCAATTTTAGTACCAATAACTCAGTAGGCGATACTCCCTTTGCATTCAGCGCGGGAGATCGAGCGAGTGACCGTAGAAGGCTCCTTGTGGAATCAATCATGCCCACCGGGTCGGGTGACGTCTCATCACCTTTCTGGGCAGCTAGAAATATTTCTCCCTGGCCAGAATGCAATGTTGTGAACGTCCTAGCTGGGTGGTTTCGGAGGCTATGCGAGGTCATCCCCTCAATATAGCGTGGCCTTGTGGCTGGGTTTGGAAACACGTTTTCATTGACCTCGTCAATCACACCCATACCATTTTGCAAGAATAATATCGTAGAGGTTGAGTGGAGTCGGTCCTTTATAGGCAGAAGCGAACGGACTGTAACTGGTGCTTCAGTGGTGACTATGAGTTGGTCGATGTTCCAGCCGTCTTGTCCAAAAAGCACGTTCTTGGTACTTAGCATCCGGCCTTGAGTATATTCCGCTTGGGTCAGATTCGGGTTTTCGATATCAAATCCGATTTGTACCATGGATTTCTTGGCCTCGAGCAGCTCCAAAATCTGCCCTTCTGCATGCCATTGATTGACGAGAGATGGCCGTTGTAACAGTAGAGAAATAGGCGGCCGGCCTCCGAGACTGGCTAGTGAATGGGCTACAAACTTCCCTTCCTTTCCGGTGCCCAAAATGTGTATCCTACTCGGTTTCGAATGTGTGTGTGTAGAAGCCCCCTCTTTTTCCCCTGGGTCCACCTCCTCCTCCTCCTCCTCCCTCATTTCGCGGTGTTGAGGATCCAACGCATTTATTTCTGCTGCTGATTCTAACGTTCGCGGCATCAGTATGCTGTTTCTCTGCGTATAAATATTTCGAGATGATGTGCCCGGTATCCTCTGCTCGTAGCCGCAGCCAGCTTCTTCTCTGCCTCCTTCTTCTCCTGACGGTTCGACATGTGCAAATTCGGAATTCCAATGCACCCTCTGCGACGAGTACCTCCTTCCATACTGGATGAAGATCAAGCGCCTAGCCCCCCGGCCCTCTAAAATGTTACCGCAGCTCCATAAAGGGTGTCTGTGAGGTATGCTGGCAAACACCCGCGACAGCGGTCGACCGCAAGTTGAAATAGACAGGATGACAGCTTCTCGAAAAAGTTTAGAATCCTCTCATATCAAACACATATTCCCGCCAAAGGAACGTCGGCAGTGAGTTTGCGGCTCAGCCGCTTTGGGTGTCTGAAGGGCGGAGGGTAAGCAGATGTAGTATTCGCCAAGCTTCGAGGTAAAATGATGTTAGCGAGGTTTCCCGAGATAATGACAGGGCGTAGCTCTCTAAGTCATGCGATTTTATGCCGCTAATATATGCTCGACAGATAGGAGGTCGTAGATTGGGCTGAATGAAAGCGGAATGCGTCAATAGTTGACCTCGGGGATCAGAGAAACAAATTCTAGGATTACAATTCGTTAATCCCTGTCGCATGCTGCTCCGAAGAGCGGGTACATATTTAATCCGTTCCGAAGTCCCCGACCAACCAATCTGAACAAAGGTGTTTCCCATTTTTGATTTCTTTGCGATAACGACTCTATCGCGACAAGGGCACTTAAACTTCAGTGTGCTGTAAAGAGCAATTCAAAATGGATCCCGCGGCCACAGACATACTGCCACTGCTTGAGCAGCTCGATGATGAGATAGATGATTTGGAAGACTCACTGGCGCCTGTACTTGAGACTGGCATATCCGATACAGCATCCAAGCTGCCACTATTAGACAAAGCAAAGTTATACGTTCTCGTCACATACGCAGTAGAGTCGATATTATTTTGTAAGCTCCTTTCCCAGTTTACATTGATATTTACTAACTGTTCTGTCTCAGCGTATCTCCGATTGAACGGTGTTAAGGCGCGAGAGCACCCAGTTTTCCTGGAGTTAACCCGCGTCAAGCAATATTTCGACAAACTGAAAGAGGCTGAAAACCCGACACCAAAACAACCAGGATTAGCACTGGAAAAAAATGCTGCTGGTAGATTTATCAGAGCTGGACTGGTGAGTAGTCAATGCCTGCCACAACTCGTCAATGTGCTGACCGATCCCAAGAGTGGAAACAGCAAGCTGGACCTAGAGCGAGCGGAGAAGTTGGCCAGAGAAAGAGTTCATATCAAGTTTAGCTCGGAGAAAAAGAGTGCTCCGGCTGCAACGAAGGCAGCAGTACCCAATGGACCGTCATCCCCATCCAGCGATGATTCGGAGTCGGATTCGCCTAAGGAATCTGTAAAAGAAAAATCCAAGCCGTCGAAGAAGCGAAAGGCTGCTGCTTTGGAGACTGAAAAAGCATCCGGGGAAAAGGGAGCAACTTCTTCGTCGCAACAGGACAGCTCAAAGTCTGCCAAAAAAAGGAAGGACAAGAAGAATAAGTCGCAGAAGAAATCCAAGGGGGGGAAGAAGGACTGAAGCCCATGAAGGGAGATGCAGACCAAGTTCTGCCCAATTGAATACAGTTCAATTTGTAAAGATTGATTCCGGGAGCAAAAAGGTTAACAGCATGGCGATGGCGTTCGTTGGGGCATGGTGGTTTACGGATGGGACAAATGGCATTCACGAATACTTCTCAACGTGAAAAATAGCTTGCGGTGGAAGATACCCATAGAGTAATGAATTAAAATATCAAACATCTTATAAATTACTACCAGTGTTAGTTATATCATTATCAAAACGGATCGTCTCGGTTGAATAAATTCGACTCAGTCCGGTATATATATATTCCGGCCGGGCCAGGTTCGTTGCTGTTCCTGAGCCTGTTGCAGAAAAGCTTCCCCAAGATAAAAATTATACACATCTATCTGTTCACTACACACTCTACGCACGCCTCACATCTCACTTCACACACCAACATAATCGCATAACCTCCAACAAAATGGCTCGTCAAGGAAGATCCGGTGGCGGAAGCCGTCCCTCAAGGCCAACTGTTGCCCCTGCCCGCCCATCCGTGGCACCAAAGCAACAAACCCGCCCAGCAACCACTGCTGCATACCCCGGAAACCGCGCCGGCGCTCCTCCAGCTGCTGCTCCTCCAGCTGCCGCCCCTGCGGCTGCCGCCCCAGCTGGCCCAGGCTTGTTCGCCAACATGGCTAGCACTGCTGCGTAAGTTGCCCCCCAACTCCAGATTCGTCCGCGAAGTACCGAGGTGGCGACATGGTGAACTTTTGCTAACTATTTCATACAGTGGTGTAGCAGTCGGTTCCTCTATCGGTCACGCCATCGGTGGCTTTTTCGGCGGCGGCTCCTCCGCTGCCCCAGCGGAGGCCGAGCAGTCCCAAATGACCCAGTCTCAGGGTTCGGCTGAGCAGAGCAACTGGGGAGCAAGAAGCTGCGAGGTCGACGCGAAGCAGTTCACAAAGTGCTTGGATGAGAACCAGGGCAACATGCAAACTTGCTCGTGGTACTTGGAGCAGCTAGTATGACCCCATCCCCCCTCCAGTCCCCTTACGTTACAATGAGTAGAAGAGATGCTAATATGTCTTGTTGTTATAGAAGGCTTGCCAGTCTGCTGCCAGCGGTTACTAGACTATCAATCAAGGGTTAGAAGGAAGATTGGATTGTACGAAGCGGATTGTTTTTCTGTATATAATGCGTGCTATCAAGACATAGCTATAGGCCATGAACGGTAATATTCCGGATGGGGGTCTTGATTCCAACTCCTGGAACTCCACTCTACCAATGATAACCTGTTGCAACTACCTAATCTTCCTTGTCCTGATTATCCCGCCTGGGTTCAAAATTGAGCTATAATATGTTAGTAAACCCCAATAACTTGTAGAATGTGACGACTTACGCCACCGCCGTTGTACAACTCATGCCGTTCACTTTGCCTTGGTTCTTGCGGAGGAGGCGGTGCTGCTGCACGCGGTTCTCCTTGGGCAGAGTCTCCCACCACACTTCCTAATACTCGGCCCGCAAATCCGAACCCAGAACTGAGCCCGGAACTGACCAGACCGTAGCCCGCAGAGACGCCACTTGAAAGAAGGCCCGTTACCCCAGGCCCTTGCGCATAGGCTGGTGTGAAATCCTTGATCGGGACCAGTATCAATGTTGCATTGGGGGCAAGACCAAGATCCTGCAACGATTTCCCCTCCTCTGAAATAGATATTTCTTTGTTGGGAAATGGGGTCAAGATATGCTTGAATATATATGGTGATTCTGCAACTTGCTGCTCTTGATCAACCCATTTGCGAACCTCTCCCTCCAATGTGGCTCCCGACGGGAATCGGGAGCTTATTGCTGATCCATCAAATAGGCGTACTTTCAACGCACAACGATCACCTCTTCTCATTGACCCCATCTCTGAACTCGGTGCAGTGAAGGGGTTAGGCTGCTTGGTGCCAGCCGCGATCTTTGCCTGTTCTTTCCGCGTGGCGTCTCTCGCCTTTCGCTCTGCCTTATCATCTTCTATTTGCTTCAAAACCCTCTCTCGCTCCTCTCGGGCTTCCTGCTGTCGTTTTTTCTGCAGTGCTGCATACTTCAAATCAGCGGCTCTCTTTGGATCTTCCGGCCGGCCAGCTTCTACCGCAGCCTTTCTTTCGGCCGCCTTCCGGGTACGTTCAGCCTTCTCTTGCGCGTCTTTCTTTTTCTTATCGGCCTCCATGCGAATCTTTCGCTCTTGTAGAAGGGCAGCCACGCTGGCTGCCTGGTTTTGGTCGGTATCAGATGCCTCCCCCATACTTGCACTTGTTTGAGCAGTGGCCGGGATTCCGGAAAGTGGCGAAAAGGAACTCTCCTCTCCCTTTAGGACAGGTGTTAGCCGGTTAATAAAGTCCTCTTTTGATATTCCAGACGTGAGATATTCCTTCATGGCTCCATTACTGCGGTAGATGATTAGCTTGCGGGTCTTGAGTAACGTAAACTCTGGATGGAGCAGTGACTTAATCTGCATCACTTCGGCTTGGAGGGGATGAAAAGGAAAGACGCACTGAATGACTACTAAAGTTGGAAGCTTCACGATAGGGCATATCTGTTCGAGAAAGGACGACTCTTCCGAGGGAGACAACAGGCGGAGAAGGATCGCCTTTGATGAAACGAGGTCCGCTATCTGCGCATTTGGTCAGTTATCAATATCTTGGGTGATGTCTAGTTTTAGCACTAACTTCTGGGTCTTTCAAGAAATCGTTCTCCCAGGTTGTGGTTTCCTCCCCGTCATCTGATAGATGGTATATCAGCATGGCCCAACGCGTTATAACAGTTGCCACCTACCTTGACTTCGCACATAGCAAGCTACAAGCTTAGATTGCTCAATAGCGGTATTGATACCGCTCCTCAGGTCACCCTCATAAAACATGGCGAATTTCAACCAATGTTGAGATTTGATATTCGGGGGGTCTTCACAAGTGAAATTAGGTTAGTGGACAGGTGCTATGCTGACTGAGCAGTTGGACGCTCGTTGCATGTATCAGGCTTATTGTTCCAAGATTGAGCAGTTGGTGGAATACATGCATTAAAAACTAACAAGTATGCACCAGATAGGTCTTGGTAAATGTAAGAAAACGTGAAGTTGATCGTTTCGCCTTTAGGCTGCGGAGTAGTCGTTCGCGTTCTCGACCGTTCTCCCTCGTGGCCGTCTTATATAGACGGTCGTGCTTGGGACGCTAAACCTTATCGCCCATATCGAGCATCAAGTTTCCACAGCAATCCGATAAAACACAAACCAAAAAACCTCCAATTACCATGAGCGCAGGCTATCCGACGGTCTCGCAAGCTCTCAGGGTCGCCTCTAGAGCAGCATGGCGTCGACCGCAGCGATCTCTGTTCCAAAAATGCCCGGAATGTAGACATATATCACGAACCGCGATCCGCCGGAGGCAACCCGCAGATGACCCAAACTTTTTATCCATCTTGGATAACCCTCCGAATATTGTGAGGTCAGGGGGGAAGAAGCATGGGCCGGGGCTTATAGTGCTTGGTAGGTCAATAGCTTCCGAGGTGTGGACCAGACAGCTAACGGTATACCCTAGCTTTGATCCCGATAATAGCATTCGGATTGGGGACATGGCAGGTCCAGCGATTGGGCTGGAAATCCGAGCTGATGGCAAGATTCGAAGATCGACTTGTTCGCGATCCGCTACCGTTACCACCGCATATTGATCCAAGTGCCATCAAGGACTTCGATTACCGACGAGTCTTCGCTACGGGCCACTTCCGCCACGACCAGGAGATGCTTATAGGACCGCGTTTGAACGAGGGGAAAGATGGTTATCTTGTGATCACACCGCTTGAGCGTGAAGGAGACGGGACTACGGTGTTGGTGAATAGAGGGTGGATAGCAAAGAAGTTCAAGGATCCGAAGACTCGCGCTGATGGTCTACCTATTGGCGAAATCACAGTCGAGGGATTGTTACGGGAGCCCTGGAAGAAGAACATGTTCACGCCGGATAACAGCCCAGAGAAGAACGAATTCTATTTCCCGGATGTTGCGCAGATGGCAGCGTTGACGGGGAGCCAAGCTGTGTGGGTGGAGGAGACTATGGCACCAAACCTCATGACTTCTTGGGACAGAGAGGCTCGTGGTATTCCTATTGGAAGGGCTCCTGAGGTCAATTTGAGGAATAATCATGCTCAGTATATATTTACATGGTATAACCCCTTATCCTCCTATGAATTCCTCGTGCTAACGGATACTAGGTATGCGCTTGCCGCTGCAACATCGATAATGCTCTGGATGGTTATCAAAAAGCCTCCGACCGATGTTGCTCGTAAAGTGAGGCAGAATAAAGACTGGTCATAATGGCATTCCACTGGCCGTTGCATGTCATAAGAATTGGCATCAATTGGCGTTCCTATTCCTCCTCTGTACCTTTGAGCTTTTTACCTTTTCTCAGCTTGGTTGGAGGCACCATCCGGAAATCTTGGAGAAGTTCACGCGGCAAATGCTTCTGTGCAAGCGCAAATGGGGTGGTGATAGCATTTATCTGGCGCTGTCTGTAGGAATATAATTAGCTTTGATCACAAATGGTCATCATCTCGGCGTTCCAAATGTATACCTTTTCATAAGTGCCATAACATCATTCTCATCAATTGTCTTTCGGCCTGCATGGGCAGCATATGCTCCCAGGTCATCGCTAACCTGCTCGAAGAACCAATCGGTCGCTTGCATTATAGCTGCCAATGCATCCTTGCTGATCTTTCCGCTGCCACTTCCGCCCGTTCTCGCAAACGTAGTGGCGAGCTTCTTGACAACTCCAGCAGGTAATGATGAATACTGTATACCATGCTTCGACACTCTGGTCGTCTTCTTGGCCTTCGGCTTCCGCACTTCTTGGGCTGATAATTGGGTATCCGCCATAACCGTATCGTTCATAGTCATATCAACAGTCGGTTCTACTTGATCGATGTCCAGATCCTCTTCATCTTCAACCTCGGCCTCGAGCTCGAGCTCGAGCTCCCCCTCAAGGTCGTTGTCCTCTTCCGCCTCCTCTGATTCTAATTGGACTTCTTCCTCCTCTTCTACTTCAGTCCCTTCGAGTGCAGGACCTATACTTCGTCTCGGCACACCAACATTTGCAGCCTGTGCACTCATTGCCCTATCTTCCCTTCTCGGCACTGCAAATGCAAAAGTAGCTTCATGTTCGTCGTCCTCAAACGGTCCACGCACATCGCTTGATCTCCCTGCCGCGAACGCCCCTCTCAGGTCCAATGTCCCGGTTCTCTCGCTCATAATACTGGGATCATCTTGCAAGAATGGCCCTTCATCATCGAAGTTTCCCTGTATGAAGCTAGAGTCGAATCTCTCTGGATCACCCATAGTTCGATCAAATTGATCGCTATATCTGATACTCCCAAAGCTTCCACGTGACAATCGCCCGCCCGGTTGCTCGCTGACTGCCCTTCGCGGCAGCTCGACAGACCGCATCGTCATATTATCATCGTCTAGCAATGCATCGGAATGTGGCGGCAGTAAAAGACTATCATCCTCATCGTCTCCAATAGCCATCGAAAGCCTTGGTCTCGTTGGCGCTGGCTCATCATCCACATCATTCAACCTTGTGAACGGCAACCTTGGTCCCTCAGCTTTTTGCATTTCAGGCAACGCAGCGACTGGAATTGTGCCCGGAGCTAGCCTCTTACTCAGCTGCCTCAATAAATCACGGGGTGTCTCTCGCTTCTGTAGGCCGCTCCTCCTCCTATCCTTGCCCGGCGTAAGGGCGGCTGCACGCCGCATCTCAATCTCCCGTGCAGCAGCGCGGCCATGAGGTGTAGCAGCCGTTGGTCGCCGCGTAGAGCCAGGTCCATATCCTCCAGGAGTTATATTTTGGGCTCCCGGCGTGCGACGCGCCGTTCTATGAGTGGATGGAGGCCCAGCGCTTGAGGCACGCCGAATTGGAGTTGTGGGGCTTGGTATGATATTGGCTAACTGCCGCAGCGCAGTGTAGGGTGTTTCTTTCGACTTCGCGGCTTCTCCATCTTCGGTTAGCGAGTTTCGGGGCGTGATTCGTGGTTGTCGAACTTGAGCAGGTGATTGTTGGGGGGCTCCTAGGATGGGCGATTCGCTGGTTGAAGGCGGATGAATTGCAGATGCCCCCACACCGCTTTTGCGAGCGCTTTTCCTCCTTGCCGACATTCTGGATAGCTATTCTGCAAGCTAAGACAAAGAGGTGGAGGTGACATTCGTTTTGCGCGTCGGCGTCGGCATGATCGAACTGGCGTCGCGTTTGTCAACAAGACCCTGGATAAGGCCATGTCGCGCTAAGATAAGATAAGATAATGTGCCAGAGCTATTTTGAAGGCGGTGAGGCCAATAAATTATTCTGCTATTTCTTAACCTTGCGCCAAATATCGAACTTGTATTGTTTTTCAGTTAATTCTTCGTCGGGACGCACTTATATCCAATTATCTATACTAAAGTTACCAGGTGCTTTACTCCCAACTTTCATAAAAGATGTCAGACAACGAGCTTCAAGAACCTCTTCTTGAGGGACCAATCTCCATCCCCGAGCCTGAAAATGCCAGCAGCCCGCAAAAAAAGCGCAAGAGAGACAACGAGGTCGAAGCAAAGAGCAAGAAGCAGGCAAAGAAGCCCAAAACCAAAAAGGAAAAGGAGCAATTTGAGGAGGACTATCTCGACATAGAGGCAGGCGTCAACAAGAGGTTTGCGGAGATGGACAGCCAGTTGTTGGCCGATTATGTGGACCAGAGAACTACGCAGTTTGAGTCTGACCTCAGCGCCATTGAGTTGGAGGATAGGCATATTTCTGGTACGTTGAATAATCTGTCATGTTGGTTGGGATGGAGACTAATATTGTTAACAGCGACTTCCATAAGAGATACTACATCATGGAATAAACCCCGGACACTTGATAATCTTCCCGGCTTTCTCGAGAGCGTTTGCTCGAACCCAACGAGGCTATGGGGAGCGTCGAAGAAGAACGGAGCACCACATACTATTATCGTCGCCGGCGCAGGTCAGCGCGCTGCTGATCTCGCGAGGGTAGTCAGGAAGTTACAGTCCAAGGACGCTGAAGTAGCCAAGCTCTTTGCGAAGCACATCAAGCTCCAAGATGCTGTCAAGTTCTTGAAGAGTAAACGGACGGGGATGGCGGTCGGGACGCCAAAGCGTCTGGATGACTTGATGGATGATGGCGCGTTGCAGATTGATCGGTTGGAGAGGATTATCGTTGATGCGTCGCATATCGATGTGAAGAAGAGGGGGTTGTTGGAGATGAAGGAGACGCAGGTGCCTCTTACTCATTGGTTGAACAGGAAGGAGTTTAAAGAGAGGTATACTACGACTGGGAAGGATAAGATAGATCTTATCTTTTACTAGGAGGCATTCTCGGGCATCCATGGGTTTATAGCGATTTATATGCTTTCGAGCGTTTGATGTTAAGTTTACAAACTATGAGCTGAGAATAAATAAAACTCTTTAGTTTGCAGATCGCCACGTCATGTTTGGATGTTATCTGTAGTTAAAATATTGCCAAATTATATTTGATGGTCGCTCTTTCCTTTGGAATTCGGTCGTTCCTTCCCTTATAAATGTAAAACAAACCCCTAGGTAGGAAGGAAGGAACGTTCCTTCCCTCTAGAGCTGGTCGCTCTTCCCCTATTTAAATATTTCAAGGGTCGTTCCTTCTCTATTTAAAGGATCGGAATATAAATATATTTTGATAATAATACAATGCATAAGTTAGAGCGAGTAGTTTATTAAATAACACGCAAGTTAAACAATGACAACTTGAGATATTAGCAGCAAAATAAAATATAAATAGTAAATACACAATAACTACATTCTCTCCGATAATTTAATAAATTACATGCTCGGTACTGTACCTTCATTTACTTTTTCCCCCACGTTCGCTGTCGAGCTGGATCCCCGTGTCTCACTCTCAGCAACCCCGGATCATCAATCCCCCGCTTATCCAAAAATCCCATCCCTCCCGATAAGCACCCCAAAAAAAAGTGTCTGTGTGTCTGCGCAGGAACTCAAACATCGCTCTTCAATCCCAAACCTCCCACGCCGCCCACCACACAATCAATCCGCCGACACAATGGCGCCCATAAAAAAAGCCGGCGGCCCACGCTCCGAGCGCAAAGCCGCAAAACGCAAAGCCCAAGACGCCATCCCCGACGTGCCCGAGGACTACACCAACGATGCTGAACAGAACGAGGAAGTAGCAGCGCCGAAGAAGCGCAAACGTGATGATGACGAGGAAGCGGACGAGGGCGCCGAGGAGGGTGCTGTCAAGAATGCGAAGAAGGCGAAGAAGGAGAAGAAGGAGAAGGAGGGGGGGAAGAAGGAGAAGAAAGAGAAGAAACCCAAGAAGACGGACGGCGAGGTAGAGGGCGAGGAGACGGTGATGGAAGACGCCGCGCCGAAGGAACCAAAGGAGGATGTCCCAAAGAAGAGCAAAAAAGAGCGTAAAGCAGAGCGCAAAGCCCAACAAGCCGCCGAAGCAATCGCCAACACCAAAGCCAACCGCGCCGCCGAAGAAGCAGCCGCCGCTTCCACACCCAGCGTCGCCGCCGACGGGACCGAGACAAGCAGCAAGCCCGCCACCACCGCCGCCGCAGCTGGGGCCAAGACTCCTAAAGCCGAGAAACCGCCCAAGCTCGACAAGGACGGAAACCCAATCAAGAAGAAGAACAACCGTAACCGCGAGAAGAAACGGCTCGCCGCCGCAACCGCCATAGCAGCTGGTGAAAAAGCCTCCGCGCGCTTCATTGTCTTCGTGGGTAACCTGCCCTTCTCCGCGACAGTCGAATCCATAACCGCCCATTTCGCCGCCGTGCACCCCATCTCCGTGCGCAACCTAACGCAAAAGGACGACCCTACAAAATCTAAGGGCTGCGCATTCGTCGAGTTCGAGGGGTACGATCACATGAAGACGTGTCTGAAGACCTATCACCACAGCGAGTTTGACGATGGGAAGAGTACGGCGAGGAAGATTAATGTGGAATTGACGGCGGGCGGGGGAGGGAATACCAAAGTACGGAAGGGAAAGATTGCGGAGAAAAATGAGAAGTTGATGGAGCAGAGGACGAGGAGGATTGGAGAGGAGGAGAAACAGAAGTTGGTCAAGAGGGGGGTGCCGGAGGAGGATCAGAGTGGGATTCATCCGAGTCGGAGGGCGAGGCTTGCGTAGGGTGGGTGTATGAATTGCGTAGTAGTTTTGAGTTTGAGTATGGGAATGGAATTTCACATCGTCAACAAGCGGAGTATTCGCAGAATTTATCCATCATAGTAGTCGTGTCAAAATGTGAAAAGCCCCCTTGTTCAGATCTCAAAACTCCTCTTTGCATTTCATTCATTGATAAATCTCCCCAGCTATCTACGCAGAATATGGTAATGTCTCCCTAATAATCATGTTCCATGCAATTATCACAATCACACCCCAGCGTCGACCTTTCAGGTCCACTCTAACGACTTCACAAAAACACATCCATTCCATCCTCTTGCTAGACAAAAAACTGACCACATATGTCGCCTACTGAGAAAATTTACCATAGACGGTGACAGAGCCCCGCTCAACTCCCAACTCGCGACTGCCACTGCACGCGATGCGACAGCATGCAAAGAGTCCCCATGAAACGCGTTAAACAACTTCACTTCAAACTGGATATCCGCGCCCCCTCCCTCCCCAATCACACCCCTCTCTTTGTTTGCAGCAACGACGACGACAACAGACGCATTACAAAAAAACCCGGTATCTGCACCGATTTTTTGCCGCATGAAAAAGGCACAGTATGCGACACACAATGCTAAAGAGAAAATATAAGAGAAAAGGGCTTAGGCTCGACAAAGATCTGGGTGTTCCACGTGGAATTTGGGGGAGAATTCAGGGGTGAATCTTGATGAGACTGGTGACGAGGAAGTGAGAAGAGTGAGAAGATAAGCGTGGATGTTTCCTTTTGAGGTTCTGGTATTTAAGCCTTTTCACAGGATTAAACACTTCCTCGACTTCTTGCCTCTCTCCTGTGGACGCGGGCTGAGCACCGCACTTGTTATGTTAGCACTGCTCCGTCCATCTGTCCCACGGGGTGAACAAAAGCAAAACATACCGAATAGCCTCATCAAACACACTCTTCAAGTTCCGCTGCGTCAGGGCTGAGCACTCCAGGTACTTGTGCGCGCGGATATCCTTCGCGACCACGAGGGCCTGGTCATACGACACGGGCTCCATGCGCTTCTGTCTGAGGCTGTCCAGCGTGGCGGGGTCGTCGCGCAGATCCAGCTTCGTTCCTACGAGGATGATTGGCACGTTGGGGGCGTGGTGCTCGATCTCAGGGAACCACTGGGGATTGTGTTAGTGGACATTCTGGTAATGGTATGGATATTGGGGGGCGTACCTTGGCCTTCACGTTATCGAAAGAAGGAGGGCTGACGATGGAGAAGCAGATTAAGAAAACATCGGTCTGGGGGTATGAGAGCGGCCTCAGCCTGTCGTAATCCTCTTGTCCGGCAGTATCCCAGAGACCCAAGGAGATGGGCTTGCCATCGACCATAACACTCGCAGAGTAGTTATCAAATCTGGGCATGTCAGCAACCGCAATTCATGGAGACCAGATCTGCACACATACACTGTTGGGATGTACTCTCCGGGGAAAGCATTTGTCGTGTAGGAAATTAGGAGACATGTCTGCGGCCATGTTAGTCTACAAGAAGCCAAAATTGAGATCTGGAAGATATACCTTGCCGACTGCACCATCACCAGTAACGACGCACTGCGGGGAGTATGTCAGCTATGTCCATGCCGCCAGCAATCTCCTTGCCGTGGTTATGGGGGAGGACTCGTCGAACCTTGAGGGATTGGGTTCCGGGTGCCGCCATTTCTGGTTATGATTATGGTAGTTCGGGGGGAGTTCTGGCGAGTTCTGGCGTGGAAATACGACAGATGGAGGAGGGATGTTTTGCTGGATAAAGAGGCGTGAAGCTAAAACTGGCGGAAGCGTCAGAGGCTGCGGACAATTCGTTCTGATGCTCGTTCGGAACGTGGGAATGTCTGAGCGTACCTTGACGTGGGTTTCTCCGTTGGTATTTGACAAGTCTTGTAGCCTCAGAATATGAAAGGCAGGTGGGGTGTGTGTGAAGCTGCGGAAACAACAAATCGTCTGGAACTGGGCGTTCTAGATGCACCTCGTTGGAGATCTGCAACAAGAGTTGAGGTTTCTGGTTATGATGGATCCGAGGGGTTTGGCGAGAGTCCGTGTCAAGGTGTCCTACTCGGCCGAGGGACAGGAGGGAGGAAAGATGTAGCCTCGTCCTTGTTGGGGGGGGGACTTTTTATCCGGGAAGGCTATTTCGAGTGGTTGGAGGACTCGAATTGTGCAGTTAACGCAGACGTGTGATTTGTCGAGGCCGACGGTTGGGACTTTCCGGCGACGAGGTGTCTTGGTTGGTGAAGATTCTCCCGAGGGCGGTTTGCCGCTGATGCGATAGAGATCAAGGGGTTGGTTGGCTGAGGGAGAGGGGGTTTGAATGTTCTGGTAGTCGTCGTCGCTGGCCACACACACTGGTGGTTGAAGGAGTAGTTATTACTATTGTGGTTTCTATCTGCAAGAGTCCCATGACAAAGCCCAAGGACGAAATGGGGCGCCTGTGCGGGTTGGCAAATAGGGGGGACGGAGAGGGGTTTGAGCTGTGGACGCTATGAACGCTATGAACGCTATGAACGCTATGAACGCTAGAGCGCAGCACTACGAACGCTATGAACGCTGGAGCACAGCACTATGAACGCTATATGAACGCTAGAGCACAGCACTATGAACGCTATATGAACGCTAGAGCACAGCACTACAAACGCTATATGAACGCTAGAGCAAGCACTACAAACGCTATATGAACGCTAGAGCACAGCACTACAAACGCTATATGAACGCTAGAGCACAGCACTACAAACACTATATGAACGCTAGAGCACAGCACTACAAACACTATATGAACGCTAGAGCACAGTAGAGCACATCACTATTCCGTATGAACGGACGCAGCGTCTACGTGCTAATGGATGGATTTTCCCCCCTGGATTATCCTAAATGGAAGCTCATCAAGGATATGATGGACAGCTGAGGTATATATTGAGGTGAATATAATAGATCTGTAATTGTTTGATAGGCATGTATGTCCATCTTGATGCTGTATTCGCATTCAACCAGCCTTTCCCTTTTTTCTCTCTCCTGGCGGTGTGTTGTTGTTTGGTAGTAACTCGGCCATGCTAAAGAATGTTCCCCATGTCTGCGCCACACTTCCATGTGGTGGTACTTACGCACCACCTCAACCCACAGCTTCCTTCGCCGTCAGATTGAGCCCTTCAATTTACTTCATTCGTTCAGCTCCTCCTTGTCACCAAGTTTCTAAACCTCCGAGCATTCCTCACACGGAGTGCTGCATCCCTACCTCCACGTCGCCGACCAAGGCCACTCGTTGAGTCGCTGGAGGAGCAAGGCGCATAATATAAACCGCGATCACGTCCTGTGTAATATCCCGACCTGTACCGCGTTACAAGTCTTGATACATTTTCGGGATCAGCCTGATCCCTCCGATTCAAAACCTCTATCAAGAAGCAGCAAACCCTCAGTGCATGGGAATCCGAAAAAACAAACAAAACAGAGAACCTAAAATCACTTGAGCTTCGCGCTCAACCTGAAGCCGTTGCCCACCATGGAGAACCCACCACCCAGAGACACCGACCAGCAGTTCTCCGAGACCCAGACCACATCTTCCCAGCGCCCTGAAAGCAGTGGAAGGATGTCCTCCAGCACTGGCGCACCCGCCGAGAATGCGACGGCGCCCAGCGGCAACGCGCCGGCTTCTGCGGCTCCGGCGCCGGCTGGTGGACTATACACGGAGCAAGTGCAAAACGTGATCAATTCAGAGGTGAGCAACGCGCGCGCATGCTATGAGAATGCCCACCACTGACTTGCATTGATAGATTGGAGTCCAAGTTCTCTTGAACAGGCTCAAGCAGAGCGTTGCTTCAGCAAAGGTAAAGTTGCGCCGAGTCTGACACCAATTCAATGAAGCTAACCCGCCCTGTCTAGGAATTCGCGCTGTTCCTGCAAAAGAGGTCTAAACTGGAAGAAGATCATTCGATTGGGCTGCGAAAGATATCCAAGATTACACACGACAATCTCCGACGCCCAGAGCACCGTCAAGGCTCCTTCATCGCCTCCTATGACGAGGTGACCCGGATACAAGACCGCATGGCAGAAAACGGAGCGCAGTTTGCGGCCTCACTTCACCAGATGCACGAGGACATGCTTGAAATGGCAGCAAACGTTGAACGGGGCCGAAAGCACTGGAAGACCACGGGCCTATCAGCAGAGCAGCGCCTGGTCGACGCCGAAACGGCGATGAGGAAGTCAAAGGCCAAATATGATACCCTGGCAGAAGATTATGATCGTGCGCGAACTGGAGATCGCGCAGCAACCAAGAAATTTGGACTGAAAGGGCCCAAGTCTGCTGCCCAGCACGAGGAGGACCTGCTTCGCAAAGCCCAGGCCGCTGACACGGATTATGCGGGCAAGGTCCAGACTGCTCAGTCCGTCCGCCACGAGCACCTGACCAGGGGGAGACCGGAGGCTGTTAAGGGTCTTCAGGACCTGATTAATGAGTGCGACTCCGCGTTGGCATTGCAGATGCAGAAGTTCGGTAAGCTTTATAGCAGTTTGATTGTACGAGGATAAACTGACATCAAGCAGCCGCATTTAACGAGAAACTCCTCCTCCATAATGGCATGAGCGTCAGCCCCCTGAAAGACCAAGCAGGTGAGGCTGGGAAGACAACACGCAGTCTGCGCGAGGCTATCCTGGACATCAACAACGAAGGCGACTTGAACTATTTCATCGCAAGTCACGCATCTCAAGTGCCTCCTCGACCAGCCGAGATCAAGTACGAGCGTCATCCGGTGAGTACACCCCGCATACCCCACATTACCGACAACGATACTGATATTTGCATACAGGTCACGGCACCATCTGCTCCCCCAGCTGTACCTGCAGCACAGAGACAATCCGAAATCCCACAAGGATTCAACAGCTTCAACTCCCGTCAAGGCACCACCGGCCCCGCCGCCGCTAGCACTCCAACCCAGCAAACCCCAATGGGCGCAGGAGGCCCCGGCTTCAACCAAGGCGGTCCACCACCACCCGCCGCGCAGCAGCAGCAACAACAGCCACAACAATACCAACAACACGAGCGCAGCTTCAGCCAAGGCGCTCCCCAATCCCGTGATAACGGCCCCCCTGGTCGCATGGGCAACGGAGGACCCCCCGCCGCACCATCCTACAGCTCCACCGGCGGACCACCACAGCTACAGACCCTCCCCTTCCAGTCATCAGCCCCGCAAACCCATTCACTCCAGCAGAATACGCCGATCCAGCAAGGACCTCCGCAGCACCAGCAGCACCAGCAGCACCAGAAGCAGCAGTACGGCCAACAACAACAACCCCAGCAGCAGCGCGGATCAGCAGCGATGGACCCAAGTAACCTTCCCCCGCTTAAACCGGCATTCGGGATGGATCTAGAGCAGCTGTTCCAGCGCGACGGGTCGCCGATCCCGATGGTGGTGTATCAGTGTATACAGGCTGTTGATCTGTTTGGGTTGGAGGTGGAGGGGATTTATCGGGTATCGGGGACGGCGGCGCATGTTAGTAAGATTAAGGCGATTTTTAACAATGGTTAGTTTCCTTCCCCCTCCCTTCCCCTTTTCCCCATCCCCCCTTGCCACTCCCAACAACCTATACCTACCCCAAACAACCTAAAGAAGACAAAAGAGAATGAAGAAGACAAGAAGGCTAACACCCCCCCAGACTCATCCAAAGTCGACTTCCGCAACCCCGAAGCCTTCTTCCACGACGTCAACTCCGTCGCCGGCCTCCTCAAACAATTCTTCCGCGACCTCCCCGACCCCCTCCTCACCACCGCCCAATACAGCGCCTTCATCTCCGCCGCCCGCCTCGACGATGACATCGTGCGCCGCGACTCGCTGCACGCCATCATCAACGCCCTCCCCGACCCCAATTACGCGACGCTGAGGGCGGTGACGTTGCATCTGCATAGGGTCACGGAGGCGGCGGCGGTGAATAGGATGACGAGTAGTAACTTGGCGATTGTGTGGGGGCCGACGTTGATGGGGATGGGGGGGGCGGGGGGAGGGGCGATTCAGGATGCGGGGTGGCAGGTTAGGGTTGTGCAGACGATTTTGGAGAATTGTTATCAGATTTTTGATGATGATTGAGTAGGGGGCGGTTTGTATGCGAGATGGTGGAGGTGAGGGGTGAGGGGGGAAGGGAAGAAAAGTGGAAAGAGGGGAATGATGGATGATAATTTGTGATGGTGGTTTTATGGTTGTTAGTAAGAGTGACGGTGCTGTTATTTACCTGGAGTGGGTTTCTGTACGATAGGACGAACTTGTATGTCTAGTACGATTGATTTGTCTATCGACTATATTTCCCATGATCTTTATTTACCACCACACTCATGCCTCGCCTCCACATCTCCGAGTCACCGTGTCAAATCAAGCTTCATACTTCCAAAAGTGTTGTTGTTTTAAACTTGGCTCTGCTGGCCATATGTGTGTGTGTCATACATCCTCATTCTATCGTACGTATCATATCCATCATCACCGTCGCTATGCAAATCCCGCAACAATCCCATCCCATCCATACATACCACCGACACCACCACCCCCAACAATAACACAATATAAAAAAACACACCTCCCCCCCCCACTCCCCATCCGCCCATCAAAACACCACACAACATCTACTCAAACACGCTGGTGATCTCCTCCCACTCCCCCTCACCTCCTCGCCTGAAACAAACTCAAACTCAACGCCGCATCATTCTCCCCCACCAACGGCGTCGGCTCACTCAAACACTCCCACCTCCTCACCACAAACCCCTCCATCCTCCCGCGCTGACTAATCATCAACGTCCCTCCTCCACCAGCTTCCCCCTGCCCTCCCCCACTCTCAAGTCCAAAAACATACCTCAACCCCGGATCCCCCAGCACCACCTCCTTCCCGCGCTCCGCCAGAAAGCGTCCACACTGCGCCCTCGCATCGTCGGGGAGTTCGTCAACGAGGAGGAGCGAGACGTCCAGGACGTGCTCGGATAGCGCGTCTGTCCCCGTATGCGCATGTAGCGCCAACAGCAGCGCCGAAAGTGCCAGGAGTACGCGCGCGCGTACATCAGTTGCTGGCCGGGAAGTGGGAAGGGTAGATGCATGCGTGGTGATATATTCGAGCATCAACGGCAGCCATGTTGTAGTCTGGCTGTAAGTCTGCATAGACTGCGGTTGCGACAGGGCGTGGGCGAGGTTATTAATCTTCTCCCCAATGTCGAGGGCGGTGGTGTTGTGGCCGAGGTTCTGGGTGCTATATGCGGTCGCGGAGATGACGAAGAGCATGCGTTTTGCAAGCGCTGGGTCGGACGGCGGTTTAGTTGGGGCGGGGGAATCGAAGGATGGGGGTTTGAAGGAGGGTATTGTGGCGAGGAGGGAGCGCTCGGCTTGGTCGCAGAGGTGTTGTGCGATTTGGGCGTCGAGGGTGGGGATTATTTTCGTCCAGGTTGGGTTGTTGTTTGCGAGGGCGGTGTCGACGGCTCTTTCGTATGCTTCGAGACGCGATGTGTCTGCTGCCGATTCGCTGCTTGAGCCGGGTATCTCTGATGCTGATAGAGAGCGTAGTGCGAGTTGACAGAATGGTAATGTAAGATCCGACGCCACGCCGAAGATCACCTCAATCTGCCTTGCGACAACTAAATCTTCAGTTCCTGTGGTCGTCTTGAGGTCTAAAAGACCGCAAAGGATGGCTCGAAGACAGGAGATAATATGAAGGTCTTGCGACTTTGCCAGTGGTGTCACGAATTCTTTCAGAACGCAGTCAAACTCGGTGAGAACGAGCCGCCGTAAGAACCTACGGAATGCATCTCCCAGGCACAATAAGTTTATTGTAACATCGTTGTTATCGGCTGATGGCTCGGATATCTCTATGGCGATGCGGGCGATCTTCAGAATGGCCAAGTGGTCCTTGAGTTGAGCTTGGGTCTGTCTAATATTCAACGTATAGGCGTCCTCGACGGACATGATGTCGCCATTGCGATAAGTATTTAGGACTAGAGAAAGGCTTTCAAATGCAATGCGACTCGTGGTGGGCTTGTCGCCACCATCCCGTGTCTTTTGTACACTTGAGGCAGACACCTTCAAATGCTCTTTGAAAGAGAGGCAACCTGCACTGATCAGCGGGCCAAGAACATGGCCCAGGTTAGGCCTGTCGCTTTTTAGGATCATCTGCTCGACCCAAGGGGTGAGGAGAGTATCGAATTGCTTTGTGTCGAAGGTTCGAAGGCGCTCGAGTATTGGACCATGTTTCTGTAGTCCTGGATCGGATTTCGCCCAGGAAGCTTCCATCTGATTAATGATAACTTGAAATAGCCGTTTCAAAGTAGGAGCATCCATCGAAGTGCCGCTGGATAACAGCTTATCAACTTCATCTGAAATATCGCCGTCTGATTTCTGCAGTGCTTCGGCTACATGATCCGAGACAGGAGAGCAAGCATCAGCAGCGGACCTGCGAACGCTACGAGCCACATCCCGTGATAACTGCACGTGTATGTTCGCCACATCTGGGATGGTCGCGGATAGTGCACACAGGGAGTGAAGCAGAGTGACAGATTCAGGGCCTTGGATCACCCCCAGGCTGCATTGGCGCAAAACAAGCGTATCGAAGAGGTCGTTGAGTGCTCCAATCGCCGAGAAAGTGAGCCGGTGCATGTTGAGAGTGTCTGCGATAGAGGCTAAAATCTGGGTGCTGCTGGAGCTCGAGACGAGCTTGAGGATATCAGCGAGTATCGAAAGGTCTTCGGTGGCTTCTAGAACAGCCCGAGTCAAGTTGAAATCCGCAACGGTGACTGTTGTCGCAGTTTCATATTCTGGACCTGCTTTCCATTCTCCCGTCTCTGAGGGTGACGCCTTGGTCATGCGGAGATTTATTTGCTTTCGCAGTCGCAGTCCAAGTTCCGCCTTCACAGTGCGGCTGAGGTGTGTAATGTTCTGAACAACATCTGCTGCCGTTGGGGCCTCTTCTCCGGAAGGCGTCTTGCCATATAGGTTTGGGCTGCAACGCTCAAAAGCAAGAGACATATTGTCAATAGTCTCAGTCTCATCGTTGACAGAAAACGAAGCACGATTAAGTAAGGTCTTGCGAATCTTGAGTAGGTTTTCGGGCAGGTCATGTACGGGCAACTCTGCAAGTAATCTCGTAACGCATGGCCCGTCTGCGGCCACATCCTGGGAACCGTGGAGCCCACCCCGAGCAATCACCCACTGAATGTACTTCGAGACGGAGAAGTGGCCAGACCTTGCCAGTTCAGAGACTAAATGGTATACGGCGTCGCTGGATACACCATGCCCATTGCTTCGGAAGGTCAGGTAATTCAAGACGGATTCGTCCACATCAACCCCGTGCCGGCTCCACGTCCTCATAAGGCGGGCGGCAACAAATGTCTTCATAAGACTTGGGCGAGCACAAGATGTGGCCCAATCAAAGAGAGTCTGAACTAATAGTATTCGATCTCTCATCCCTTTCCAGCATTCTCTTGGGAGGTCCTGGGAGAATTGAACAGACAATGAGGCGTCGAGAAGGTCGATAACTAGGCGCCGTGAGTTCTGGGTTTCATCGCCACCGGAAGATCGAGACTTGAGACGAGCATTGCGACGACTAATTGCGTCGAAAATCTGGGTCTCATCTGGTCCTCCGGACGTATTACACGCCACTAGTGTATCACTGTACTTTGGCCAGTGCGATAAGGCAATAAAACTTTCTGGGTTTGTTTGGACAGTCGCGGTGACGATGTTCCCCACACGCTCTATCAGGGGGAGTAGTAAGTCTCGATCGGGACTCTCATGCGCCTGCACTTGTGTTAGTAGGCAATCATAAATAACATGGGGTATACGCACATCTTGGAGATTCGAGCATAGAGCTGCGACCAGACGCCGGGCTGATTTACGATATCGTAGTATATCGGCCCAATACACTTCGGCTATTAATAGCCAGATTGGCAGCCTCGTTAAGGGAGTGCTCTCCAACGACGACAGGAGCCAATCCAGATAGTGTTCTGTATCCAGTAGTTGTTCCGAATACAGATGTGCAGAGAGTCGAATACTGCCAAACGATTAGTATGAGCTTGAAATAGCAGTGTGTAGACTTACGAATATAGGACTTTCGACTTCCAGTCCTTGTCTCCCCCAGCTGTAACAACACCATCGACAAACTGCTCTACACATACAGTCCAATCTCGAATCCACTTTGATTCACCACCCATTGCAAGAGCCCCTGGGACTCCCTTTCTCTTGGAGGCTCTGATTTCGTTTGCCCCCACACATTTAGCAAGCCACACCGCCCTTTCAGTCGGAACATTTTTCCTCGTGCATTGTTCCAACAGCACCTTATTCTTGATGCCGTGAGGTATAGTTCTGCTGAGGCGTCGTAGTGGTATCAATGGATTTGCTAGATCTCGTAACCAAGTCTCTCTCTTTGTATCTGTCAAGGTGACTCGAGGAGGCGGTTTGAATGATGGCGCAGCGGTAATTTGGGAGTGTTGTCTCCTCTGCCCCAAAACATGCGCGAATAAAGATCCAAGAGTTTGTAGGCCGTTCTTCAGTCGTAGTGAGGGGTATAATTGTTGTTTGGCGGACGCTGTCTCGTTCTGACCTGTCTGGATCTTATCGAAATAGCCTTGTCGAATAACGTTATCGTTGAAGGTGTCTTCATCGCGGGTGCCTGTCCAGGGGAAGTAGTCCAAATGGCCTATGCATGTTAGTGAAGTCCATCTCAAACAGGGTTGAATTCATACCATTTGAAGTGTAGCTGGGCGCGTCCAACGGCGCCTCCAACACATAAGGCTTCGGACGGCTCTCCTTCTTCGGCGAGTTCCCTGCATCATGCGCCTGCCTTCGTATATGAGATACACCGCTTCGACCTGGCCTTGCCGGCATTGGTAATGGTAAATTCGCCGAACTCTTGTGAGGCGATCCAACCTGCTTCGGCGCATCTGATTGAGCATCATGACGCCTGAACGGGATCCTCTGTCCCGCCCGCTTCGGGAGAGGCATAACCGCGCCTGGTGTACCAGCCTGCGACGGTAACTCCATGCTAACTATATTTTGTTTCTGCGCCGTCAGCCCCTCCACCCTCACCATCGACCCTCCCGGCTTCGACGGCTCCAGTCGCGGGGGCGCCGTCTCGGCGCCATCGGCTATAACTTCGACCACACTGTCGCTCGTCCTCCCCCGCGACGGCTGCTGGCTCTGCTGGAGATGGCTCCGCTGCTGGGCCTGCCTCTGCAACATGCCCGTGCCGCCCAGCGAGTGCTGGGGCGGGCGCGGGCCGGGCTGCGGTGGTCGGGTGCTCATCGCGGAGGCTGTACGTGATGCGCCATGCCTGTAATTGATGCGGGTTTTGGGATCACATAAATGGCGGGGAGCGCTGTGTCGAGTGCGAAAAGTGCCGAGGACGTGTAATGGGGGGATCTCACGTTGTTTTTGGAGGCGATGATTCCGAAGATGGCGGCCACGACAATAGCGTAACTTAGGCGCAAGGGCCCGGAAAGTGTGGGGGTTTTATTACGGCTGTAGAGCGATCCCCGAGGCCTAGTCTGTGGGTGGAAGGATCAACAAGTGGGAAAGCTGTTAAATGGGGATGCGTATGATGGGGTCGGAGCAATTAGATTAGAGTGGGTGTTATGTTATGTGATGTGACGTCTTGATATTGGGCTGGGTAACAGAGTACAGTATTTAGAGAGGTCGACGATTGGGCGCGGGAATAAGTTGAGCTGGGGGGTGGAGGGGTGGATGGGGGCGTGGAGGGGGGTGGATGGGGGGATTGGGGGGTGGATTGGGGGGATGGGGGGTGGATTGGGGGGATGGGGGGGTGGATGGGTTGGATTGATAGGTGGATGGGATACTGGGGAATGGACGCTAAAGTGGGTGCACAGCCGTACTTGCCGTTTGGGGCTAATATTGGTTGGTTTAGTGTGGGATTAATACCAGAATGGGTTAGTATTTTAGTATTTTAGAATTTTAGTCTTTTAACTTATCTACTATGTACTTTTATGAGTGAGTTACTATCTTCCCCTACTGTAAAGTGACTTACTGTAGGGGATGATGCGTGTGTGGAAGTGTGGAAGGTGCAGATGGGTGGGACACAGGGTGAACCACGCAGGTTCTATTCCATGCACTGTTATTCTCTCACCCCTTTGATGACATATGACATATGACATATTCTACAGTAAGGGAGATGGATATATATGGGGATATATACGTATAGGAAATATATTACAATATTTATATATATCCGCCGACAGGCAGGTACGTACAAACTATACTAACTAGACTATACTGACTAAACTATACTGACTCGTTTATCGCGTGCACAACTTGCCAATATATTGATTTTAGGGCCAGTTTATGTATCAGACATGAGACATGAGCCTGAGGCATGAGATGAGGCATGACGATGAGGCATGACGATGAGGCATGACGATGAAGGTATGAGATATGAGGCATGAGGCCTGAGGCATGACCATGAGGCATGAGATGAGGCATGAGGCATGGGATAAGGCATGAGATGAGGCATGAGGCATGAGATGAGGCATGAGGCATGAGATGAGGCATGAGGCATGAGATGATGCATGAGGCAGAAATGCTTTACTTTCATGAGATGAGGCCTGAGGCATGGTATGAGGCCTGAGGCATCACGATGATGCATGAGGCCTGAGATGATGCATGAGGCCTGAGATGATGCATGAGGCCTGAGGCATGAGGCCTGAGGCATGACACACGGCCACGGGCACCGCGCACGTTATTCCACGCGCGGTACCACACGCTAACTCTTAGTGTTGCTCTTTCCCGTCTATTCCAACAAGGGTTCCCGAACAACTTTACGTGCATCGGGAGACGCGGGTAAGACCGAGATTGGGGTTTTGCCTGTTCACAACAACTGCGGCTAGATAGGCCGTTCGCAACCAACGTATTATGAAATTGAATATATCAGTTTAGCCACTGTCCAGCTTCTATGCTTGTTCCCGCTCTTGCCTTCCTTTATGTTGGTTTATTTATTGATACACCACAGTATGCAAATGTCCAGATAAGTACACCAAGTTACCAAAGTGTACGTATATATAGCCCTAATCGCCACCTTACACTTTACGTATCTGTTGCCGACGTGACTTGTGTGAATCCGCCCTAACCCGAACGAGCCTACCTCGTCTCCGAATCTGGGGATCATCGGACTGCACACTTCCTTCCCCTGCCCCGTAATTGACACGACCAAAGATTCCAGTGACGAGCGGCAACATTTGACAATTCACAACCGCCCTTGCTCCAATACATCATTCAAAATGTCGGCCAAGAAGGATATGCGCAGGGAGGACCTGAGTGAGTACCTTTATTCCCACAGGACACCGTTGCGCCCGACTAACTCTAGCTCCAGTCATCCCCTACCAGCAGCCAGCCCCGAAAGAGGGTGGATTGGGAGATATTGGGAACACTCTGAGCAGCACGGTGCCAATGGCTGCTATGTTCACTAGGAACAAGTACATTGGATGGTATGATACACCCCCGAAGGATCCGCGGCGGCTGCTAACCATTGAATAGGGCCTCCGTCGTCATTGCCGCTCAGAACTGGCTCTCAGAGAGCCCAGACAGCAAGGCTGCTGCATCGCAACCGGCGTATATGGGCGTCGGAATGTCCTGTAAGTTTTACCGAATCAAGACTACTGTCTTATAACTAACCGTGTGCCTCTCCAATACAGTCTTGTCGCTTATCGTCGTACGTATTGCTCCATCCCACCGCCATAGAAGCATCACTGACAAACCACAGACCTACCTCCCAATGTTCCTCCCGCCCCAACCAACCCCTGGAGCATCAGCACCCCCTCCATCGTCGTAAGCCGCGCGAGCGGAACGACACGACACTTGACGGCGGACCTACGAGCATAATCATGTACTTTACTGCATATATATTTTACCCACCCCCTTTTGGAGAGAGATACAGCGGCGGGACTACCAATACAGTTACCGGGCCACTGTTGGGCGTCTCTGTGATACCGCCGCGGAGATAGTATGGGTTGTCTCTTGCTGCTGCTGTAGGTGGAGCGGAACGGAACTTTGTACGACAAGGAGAGAGACATTGCGGATTATTGGGCGGGCTGGAGGTGGAAGGCTTGAATCGGGTTCAGTGTACGGACATGAAAAGCTAGCTTCAGGATTATATTATGAGCATGACTTAGTTGACTCTTATCGCCCTCTGTGCCGTTTGTGGAAGTCAACTTTAATCTCAAGGCATCCACTTCCCAACCACTTCCCAACCAGGCACTCTCGTGAGAGACATGGGTTCCTCAACGTCACCGTCTTCTATGAAGGTATTAAGGGTCCTCATATCCAGCCCTATATTCCGCAGCATAAAGGAATCGTCCAGGCCCAATTTTCAAAGCCTAACCAGAGCCTCGTGAATCATGAAACGAAAGCTTGTATTCACACAATGCGCAGCCTCAAAAAGACATGTTACATGTCATGCGGCCGGGTCCTTGTGGTAATCGGGAATCGTCTCCCATGAGTGGTTCGACCCCATTACTAAGCATCACACATGACTACATACTGTCACAGTCGCATCATCCCCTTCCAGCAAGAACGGCCTTATCGCAAGGCGTTGCTTTTGGTCGCTTTTTGTCGGCTCGGCTTTTGTTGCTTTTTGTCGCTTTTTGTCGCTTTTTGTCGCCTTTTGTTGCTTTTTGCTGCTTTTTGCTGCTTTTTGCTGCTTTTGTTGTCGGTTGGTCCTACACCAAAGTACGTACACTAGCAAATACATATGCTGTGGTACATTTCAACTCTTCCACCACTTTCGTTGTTGGTTTGTTGGTTTGTTGGTTGCAACAATCATTCAGCTCTCACGTGACTAATACGACTCGTACAGAAAAAGGCAGTCGCCCTCGAGTAACGTCGCTAACGTCGCTAACCCCAACAAGGTTTAGTGGGGGATTCTACTGAGCCACCGGTTCTTACACAAAGCCCCGCGTCTCCTCCATCTTCCTTCAACCTCCTTCTTCCTCTACAACAGCCCACAATCGGTCCCAACGCTTTCACATTCACATTCACATTCACATTCACATACCAACCACTCCACCCTACTCTACTTAAACAGTTACAACTACTCTTTATCTCTTCATAAAGAAAGTCTCGTCTCTGTGCAAAAACACTCACACCAAAACCACACACTTGACAACCCCACCACCAAGACACCAACCCAAGGCTACCCAGGAACACTCGAGTTTATGTCAATCGAAAATCTCAAGACCTTTGGTGAGTTCTCCTTGCATCGCTGACTGCTTTCCATATCACGACTCGGGCTCGAGTTGTTTTATTCTGCAAACCGCCACTCGTCGCAGATGTCTTGAAAGAATATGGCTAACCTTTATGCAGACCCCTTCGCCGAGGCAGACGAAGACACAGGAGAGACCAAACAGTCGCAGAATTACATTCACATTCGTATTCAGCGTACGTCCCTACCTTCCTCTTGAACTTGTTGGCAGATTGCCACCGGCGGCCGCACAAGCCAAGAAACCCCACTCCGCATCATCGAGACAATATGCTGAAATCCGTTTGCCACAGAGCGCAATGGTCGTAAAACTCTGACTACAGTTCAGGGACTGCCCAAGAAGTTTGACCAGAAAAAGATCCTCAAGGTCATCAAGAAGAAGTTCGGTGAGTTGCCACTCCTCGACGCTTTTACCCCGCCGTGGCGTGACTTGGGACGTGGCTAACAATATCACTAGCTTGCAATGGCACCATTGTCACGGACAATGAGATGGGAGAGGTGATCCAGCTCCAGGGAGACCAGCGCAAGGATGTGCAGGAATTCCTCACCGACAAGAAGGAAGGGCTGGAGCTTGATGTCAAGACCATCAAGGTAAGCTTCGACCTTCGAGTCGCCCCCCACATATTTGCCACTCAAATACTAACATACCAAAAAGGTCCACGGTTTCTAAGCCCATATATCCCAACCCCTCTCTGTCCCCTCGTTGCGAAGATCGCCGACGGAAGTACCGCTAGCCCATCCCAAGATACTTCTTGCCTGCCTCAACAGGCTTGATCCGTCGTTTTAACGTTTGGGGCGATTGGGAGGCGTTGGATGATACCCGTATTCTTTATGAAAGAGAATACCCAAGATGGCATAACTTACTGGCGAAGCTTGGGGATAGAGCTGAATTGGTTTCTGATTGATTGTCGATGACCCTTTATATTATTTTTGCTTTTGCTTCAGCAAAGATTGCCTCACCGGAGACCATTCGGCGAACCATTTGCGGGGTTTGAGACTGCCCTCAATTGATGACGAGAACCTAGTGATGGTTTGGCAATATACAATATGGTTTCACTATTTTGACTGTTTGTAATGACTCTGAACGTGGCTGTGACTGGCTGTGATGGTGAATTTATTATTATTATTGACCTGCCCCTTCAAAACTTCCCAACATCCCCGGCTGAATGCCATCTTCTTATCATCCATATCCTCCTCTCCGTCAAAACTGTCCAAGAGCCGCATCAAAATGCTCCCATAATATAAGAATTTCGCTAATCGTCCCAAAGTCGCACCCAAATCCCAAGCGTTGCTTCCCAACCACATTTTGTCTAGTCCCCCTCATCTCCCCCGCATATCACACACAAGCAATACACTGCCCTATATACACCCCCCAACCCCACCTGCAACAAAAACTATAACTCCCTCCCCACAGGCCCCAACCCCGTCCTCCTAACAACCTTCTTCCCCACCTCCCACGCCTTCCCCAACAACTGAAAGATCGGCGGCACGGGCATGGTGTTTACACGAGAGAGGTGCAGTTGGATGAGCAGCAGGGCCATGCTGGTGAAGGAGGCGAGGGAGAAGATGGAGATTGTCTCGCGGGTTTCGCGGCGGATGTTGATGTGCCGTTGGGTGGTGTGGTAGGCTACTGTTAGGGTCTGGGGGGGTGTTAGCTGGGGTCGTGTGTGTGAAGGGGGAAGGGGGGGTGCGTACGCTGGCAATGCTTATCCAAGCCGGCAACAGCTGCCTCGGGTCCTCGCTCCCGCCGGAGAGATAGAGGACCCAGGATGTTATGTAGGCGTTTATAGAGTTTATCGTGAGGAGGCGGACGAGTGTTGCTTGGGGGGTGTAATGGACGAGCCTGTGGGGGGTCGAGGTTAGCTGGAAACAAGAGATAAGGAGGGGGGAGGGGGGGGTGGGGGTGAGATCGTACCAGCGCGACATGAGGCAGTCCGTGAAAAAGAACGATAGGTATGCTGATGCACCGCACTGTACCCAAACTGTCAGCATTCCATCTTCCGACAAACGGTGCGCCACGGCCTGCCGCAGTGCATATGCAACCCGCTCAATCAGCACCATCTCCAACGTCTTTCGCACCACAGATCAGGATCGGGGACAGGGAACTCACCCAAAGCAACGCCAAAAACACCTCCGTAACCCTAAACCTCCTCTCAACACTCCACCCCCCCCCCCCCCCTCCTCAACCATCACCTCCCCCACAAACGTCAACAGACATCTCAGCCCCCACCACGCCGCTGGAAGCGTACTGAGGCCGCGACAGACGAGGAGCGGGATGTGCCAGTGTGTGTTGACGCCCAGCAGGACGGCGATGGAGGGGTGGAGGACGGATCGGCGGCGGGGGTGGTCCTGACGGGGGTCGTGCCGGGCGTCCTGACGGGGCCCGGTGATGGGGGAGGTTGGTTTTTGTTTCGAGGATTGGGGGGGTTTGCTGGTGGTGGAGGGGGGGAGGGCGGCGTGGTGGTTCGAGTAGGGGGGTGTGGGCGTCGGCGGTTGGGTGATGGGCGAAGAGGGGCGCGAGGGGAAAGGCATATGATGCGGCGCCAGAGGGTTGGGGATTACGGCATGTGCTGTCGCATTGCAGGTTTAGGTGTTTGTGGGAGGATGGTAGGGTGTTTCCAAGGTGCTAGTGGTTGTAGTCGAGATTGGTGTTGAGAGGTTGCTTTGGTTTGGATAGGGAATGTGTCGGCACACGGAAACTTTCCCAATAGTCGGTTGAGCCACAAAACAGCGACTGCGTTTTCCAGTTGTAAATAAAATAGAAGGATTAAAGATTGTTGACGAAAGTGGCAGTAGTCCAGAACATGCGCGCGTACAGTTCAAGCATAAATATTTGAGAGGAATGGCGCCAAGGTTGACGTCGAAGGCCTAAATGTTATTTACTGGCTGCTAATACAAGGGTTAGCTCACTGATATTGTGATAATATATTGTAATAACTCTAGTCTAAGGCACTTACATTGTGTCCTTATGCTTCCCAAACAAGTTTCTTTTGTTTCAAACACATACATACATGGTACGAAACGTAGGATCCCATTTATCAAGCACTCGAGGACTCTAACTAGTCGTGGTGGTCCCCGCCTGTGTCACCTGGTCGGGCCTAACCTTTCCCGAGCCAGCTCTCGAAAAAAGTTCCAGCATCTTCAATTCCTGGTAACTTGTCCCAGTCCACGCGCCATTGCCACACCGGAAAACGCAAAACATGGCGCATTTGATACGACGGCGAGCACTGGGCTTAGCTCTACAGTCTCCTTTTTTACAGACTCGATACTTTAGTCATGGACTCCCTCGCTGCGCCTTCAGCAACAGAGACCAGGCACAGCAGCCTAGGATCCCATCGGAGCGCAGTGTACGCATTGCCGCCAAAGAGATGAGCCAAATGACGTCCGATTTTGGCCTGCTACCAGGTATGCCCCGAATTTTGCGAATGTCTCGCTATAACGAGGTTGTTTACTGAGATGCCCCTCAACAGACACCATCGTTGCCCCATCAAGTGCCAACCGTCCCTCCCTACTCGCGTCCCCAAACGCTCTTGCCAAGTTACAATGGGCACGTTTGAAGCGCAAAGCTGCCGATCTTGTGATAATGACCATATATCGATGGTCCAACCGGAAGCATGGCCTCAAAATCCATTTTCGGAAAACCGCACCAACGGCTGTAGCGCTACACCAGCAGATGTATACTGCCTTCGCCGCCGGCAACATTGAGCTACTAAAGAAGATAACGTGTGAAGGCCTCTATGACTCTTTCGCATCGCGCATCCACACGCGGCCTCGCGGCGAGCGGTGGAAGTGGGAAGTGATAAAGTACACGAGCAAGCCACGAGTAATGAGTAACCGCGCCGCGAGGCTGCCAGTTGACGATGCTGGGGTTCGGCAGGCCGTAGTGCGTATCTGCAGCAGGCAGAGGCTAAGTAGGTATAAAGCGGATGGGAGCCTGGTGGCGGGTACCGGCGAGGAGAGGGACGTAATGGAATATGTAGTAATTCAGAGAATGCTGTGGGAGGGGAAAGAGAATGACTGGATGGTATGGGGAACGACAGAGGAAACCACCTTGGAAGCCATCGAGGAAGCTAAAAGGGAAGCTCTGGAGTGAAGACGTGAAAGATACGGAAGGGAAAGCTTTGTACGATATTAGCATGCTAGCGTCAGTGCATAAGTGCAATGTATAGAAACAATGTGTAGAATATTCGATAAGGTCTAAATAGAAGAAAACTCCCGGGACTAATAAATCCACCAGAAATATCTTTCTTTGCTGCACAAGGTTTTTTATGTGATTGTATAGTAAACCTGGGTACTATGATGGAACCCTAAATGCTACCTTCCAACAACACAAAATCTTCACTTATCGTCTTAATTGGCGATGAACATGGTAGTATATATAGCAATAGTTTAGTATGGTATATAATAACTAATACCTTATTAGACTGTCCCTCGTCGAGTTTTGATTACTCAGTAATCGACAAGCATGTAATACCCCTCGCATTATGTGCGATGGCGCAACTCAATAGACCTATTATGGTCTTGGCAGCTCTAGAAGAACTTCCCTTTCGGACGTGATGTGATAAATTCCTCGTCAGCGGCCGTGATGTCACCACCGTCGGTATATTCATTGGCGTCCACAATCCGAGGACGTGTGAGGTAGTCGGGCTTGTCGAGGGAATCAAAGCGTTGCCCCTTTATCTTCGCAATAAGCCACTGAAAGCCCAGTCTAACGACCAGTGCACCAAAGCCCCAAAGGAGTCCTCCAAAAGGAGCAGCGACAAAAGCACCGAATACACTCCAGTCATTGGCGTATAGACCGCCTTCAAGCAATATCAATTTTGCGCCATCAAGGGCATTCCCGAAGTAGATTGTTCCAAAGATGAATACTGTCAGAATTCCACCAAGACCGCCGATTACAACCTCAAACCCGCGCCACCAGTAGAAGCGGTCGCTAAGGCCAATAACCAAGACTGGAATGGTCGAGGCAGAAACAAGGTCGGAGATCAGGTAGATCTGCAGGATCGACGGCGCTTTGAGAGCAATCACAACGACAGGAAATATAAGCGCCACTATCCCAGCTCGAATAACCCAGATGTTGAGTTTGTTCCCGAACAGATCATTTGAAGCACTAGAAACCATGGCTGATTGGAAGGAGTCGAACGCTGCTGTAGAAAGCGTAACAGTCATGACCAGGACAATTCCGACAACCCAGCTGGGTAGTGTTTCCAGAAGAAGGAAGAAGGCGATGGAGCCGTCTTCGCCAGGTGCTAATGCCCCTGTCCAGACGGCGAGCAGACCCGTTACACCAACGAGCGTCAGGATGACAAGCACTATAGCCGAGGCGCTTGAGACCCCAATGAAGAGGTCTTTATCAGTTCGAGAGGCGAAAGTGCGGATCCAAAAGTTGGAAAGAAAGAAGTCATTTGTGAGGACGGCAACTGGAAGAATATACAAAAGTTGCCAGCCCAGGAGAGTAGCATTGAGTAGACCGGAAGAATCAACTAGGCTGCGATCCACATTCGTCTTGACGCCGATGGTGATAGTAGCAACTGTAACCAAAAAGAAGACCATGACTGCTTGGATATTGTCGGTTATAAATGAGATTTTGAAGCCACCGAGAGCTACGACAATCAGCAAAAGAACATAAACTGGCAGGGATGACTTGCAGGTATATATCGTGGTTACGACGGCTTGCACGATGATTGCTGGCAGGCCATCCATTCCAGTCAAAGCACCGACGATTTGCTGCATTGCAGAGAGCTCTGCTACCATATACAGAAACATTGTGACCAGCGTGAGAAAGCTGAGAAACATAGCTGTAACAACACCATATCTTTGTCTTGTCCATTCTGTGAGAATAAAGCCTTCGGGGCATTTATTTCTAATAATCGGGCCAAGGATAGCAAATACCATAAGAGGGGCTGCTGAACTAACGGCATAGACAACCACGCCTTGCACGCCAGTAAGAGCAGCCAGTTGCGGGTATGAGAACAGAATACCGGAACCCAGGGCTGTTCAATTGAAAAAAAAAATATAATGTTAGCAGTTTGCAACAATGGAGGGAAGGGGGTTTCGAGGCGGCAGCACTTTCCCACGCAAGCATTAACTTGATCGAGTAATCACGGTACAATCTCAGCTTCGCCTAGGCAAAACACAGAGATATCTTTCCCTATGTGAACATAGAGAATAGGTGTATCCCAGTATTTGCCAGGTTCAGCGCCCGTAGTGAAGCCACACAATGCCCGCCCTCTGCCACCTCCTCAGCCTCCAAAGCCAACACAGCTAAATTGCAAAATGCTTGCTCTAGAGTGCCAAGAAGAAGGCTCGAGGCGTACACGGTATTTTCTGCAAATACGAACCTTATGCTTTAATAACTCATGGCTTGCAGTTGGGATCTGTTGAAGATTTCTCACTCTATTGGGCGATATTCATGTTGCTTGTCCGTGCTGGGAATCCGTACATATATACGAGAGTTGCTGCCGCCGTTCACCGAATCGAAAACGAAGGCGCCGCAAAGTACTCACCAGAAGCGACAAAGTTAAGCGCCAACGGTCCGGCTATGATTAAACATTAGCTGCTGTCTTTCTAATATGGGGGGGGGGGGTCAATTGGAGGAGGCGCTGCAGCTGTTGGGGGGAAGAATTGACGCCAGAAACGGAAGGGTTGTGTGGAGGTTATCTACCAGACTGCGTTCTGTTGCTAGAGAGGAACTCGTCTTTCGTCTGATGCCGGAGCCGCCATGCGATGGCACAGCCAAAAATCCTGAAGTCATGGCAAGTTAGCAAGTTAGTTCTGAAATACCCTTCTTGTCTTCAGGAGAGACTGGTAGTAAAGATTCAATGGGAGTGCCGCACAGGAAGGAGCCATAAGTGATATAGATCAGGGCATTTGATGCCTGCGTGGAAGGTTGTCCCATGGCGTGACTCTTGGAGCTTTTATGTCTCGGTTTAGCAATGTACGATAGAGACTGTCGAGTTGACGTCAAGATTTGAAGGTTTGTTGAAGTTTTTCCTTTAGATTTGGCGTCACAGCAATGGAAAACGATAAGATAAAAATGGCAGTGGGGGTCATCAATAAATAGCCTACAGGTGTAATAAATAAAGGTACGAGTACGTACAAGAAATAGAAATTTACACACCAGTCCGGTATCGCCATTTTAGCTTTCGCTCCTGGATGCTCTTCTAATCGAGTTAGTGACTTTTAGCTGCCATACCACGTGCCGCACCAACGCTATGCCGTCTCTAGCCGTGCAGAGGACAGCTAGAGAGGATCTCCAGCCCGGAAATTCGCAAGAAAGCTGTTTATTATTGTAAACTACTATGTACAGGAACTAGCCCGAGCAGTTTAACTAGAATAGCCGCAAGCAATTGCTTTCTTTGGGTGTTTCGACTGGACCCTATCCTATGTCGGATTTGCCATGATTATGCAGAAACCAGCGGAGCAGGCCAATATTACCATTAAGATCATGCCACCAGCATGATAAACCTTGAAAACAAAGTGTTTCCACAATAACGAGCTTGTTGAAATTTGAAATGCCATCTGATATATTTTCTCGACAAACTGCCACGGGCTGGCACGGAAACCCCATCCCAAGAGCTGAAGTAGCTCGGAGCGTTGAGACAGGACGCTTGGTACAGGACATCCTGACCGAACCTGCCCGAAGGCCCACGAGTCGCATAAGATATCAACAAAGCGAATTGCGTTGAGCTGGAAAAATTGAAGCAGACATACCCATCAGCACTGACGCGGGGAAAGCATGATAAAAAGCCAGTTGATAGAACGGTAGAGCGAGAATGTTTGTCGGTTGGGAATGAAATAATCAGCTGAATGAGCGGGATCCATCACATCAACGTAGAATGCCCAGGACACAAGATGCGGCGCGCTCATTGCACACTTTGGTACGAATCGGTAGCTTCGCCACTACCAGAAGGAGTGTTGAAAACATTAGCATCTGTGCCGTCGCCAGTCGCTGTGTGTTGGAAGATATGAGCCTGCGGGCCGTATTGAACAGCGTACGGAAGCACCTGGTTTTGGCCGTAGTAATCAACCTGTCCATACGGAGTTGGAATGGCAAATACCGGAGGCGGGCCAGTAGTGGCATGACCGTGACCGTTGCCGTTGTTGGAGACTGGGGTTGCGGCATAGCCTGGGCTGCTAGAGTAGCAGTAGGGTGCCATATGGTAGGGATAATGAGCATATCCAGGATAGGTGCTGCCAGTGTAAGGGGTTGGCGGGTATCCCATGTATGGATATGGTGACCCGTAGTATGATGGAGTTACCGCCGTGCTACCGTTGCTATCATGTGTGATGCGTTGAGCAAGAGGCTTCCGACGAGCAGATGCGACCATATCCTGTGGCTTCTTTTGGTCGACTTTGAGGCGACTGCCACCGTACGAATACATATTCTGAACCATGTTAGACTCCCAGTGCCGAATGACGGGGGGGGTACCAAATATTACCATAACCTCAATAGCATCCTGGACGGAACCAGGATTAGCGAACTCCACGTATGCAAAAACATTAACGTCACACCCTAAATAAAGTCAGTGCGAGTTTGGGAATGGATGTTTTAAACCTACCCTCACGAACGGATGGGCGACGATTAATGGTGATGTTGACAATGTGACCTATGTTGTCAAAGAGGTCATGAATCTGAGACTCCGTAGTATTTGCTGGGAGATTGGCAACGAAAATAGAGCGTCTGTCGACGTCGTAATTTTCGAGGTAGGTTTTAGCAGTGAAGCAGCTACGTGAAACTGCCGACTTTCCAGATTGAAAGGGAGACGAGTTACGCTCACTGATCTTGGCTTGGAAGTTCCATTCATCAGAGTCGCGCAGCTCCTGCAATCTGTGAGTAAAGATTGACAAATACATTTGGCGTAACTTACATTCAGTGCCTCTCGACCACTCTGGTAGTTGACGAACGTGACCAGAGGACCGCGGCCGAGGTTGAAAATGACAATCTCCGTTTCAGACGGAAAGTGAACACGCTCAAGTTCACCAAACTCCTCAAGAATTGCACGAGCCATATCTTCGGTAACTTCGATACCATCATGGCGTGTCAGGTGGTAGTTACCTACAATATGTTACTATTTTAAGAAGTGTAGCTGAAGATTGAGTAGGGTATACATACGGTTCGCATTGGACCACTCAATGCGACACCCGCGGCCGAAAATAACAGTGCCTTTGGCCTTCTCTCTGGCAAGGGTAGCATCAGAGCTATTCTTGAGTTGGTGTTAGCAGAGGCCCAATTTTTAAAACATGAAAAAACCTCACGGTAAACTGAACGAAGCCCATTGGCATATTTTTCTTGTCGCGGGTGATCTTGACGTAAACGGTGCCGTATTTACGGAATACCTCGGTGACTGCAGCCTCAAGCTCAACCTCGTCATGTTGGCTGTTCAAACTAGTACGGTCATGTTAAAAAGTTGTTTGAATCGGTTTAGATGAGACTTACTTGGCAACGAAGAGGCAGCTGTCTGGTGAATAATATAGTTGACAGTTGTTCTTGTCGATAACAACAGCCTCCGGGATGCACGCTTGTGGGCTGGCATGGCTGCGCTTGGCACTTGTTGGGGAACAATTATCAGAAGTAGGTTCGGCGACACGCCAGTTCTTCATGATCTTATCATTCGTGGATGGAGTTGAGCGGCAAGACCTGAGCTGCTTCACATTCTCCCGAGCAGCACGACGGCGCATACCGCGGCTAGTAGGAGACCCTCCATTCTCATCAGAAGGAATACAGGCACTGAAAGGATCCTGGGCCTGTATTTCCTTGCCAAGACGGATGAACGATGAACGTGTGCTTGAAGATTGTCAGCAGAAATTAAATCAAAATGCCAAGAGATCCATACTCGATTCCACTGACGCCATTTGACATGCCACGCTCTGGGGTATGGACGCTGTCAGTATCGCTTCCCGTAGACTGCTCCTTTTTAACAACGACGGAGTCATCTGCGGTAGAACTGTTAACAAGATTCGACTCTTACCCTTACCAGTGATGTTTAAAATAGGGAAGCCAGACACACTATGAAGCCGAAATGAAATGATCATTGAAAAGAAGGGTTAAAAAAAGATGTTGGGAAATAGACATAAAAAAACGTACCTTGGCCCTTGAAAGGGGCGTCATCCCTGGTAGCGGGCTCAGAGTCGCTGTCGATGGAACGGGTGCTCTTGGATGATTCGGCACTCAGATGGCTCTGAATAAAGCCGAAGCAGATCTCTTTTTCAGCCGCGCTGATCTTGGATTTATTGGACATTGTAATGACTGGAGGCAGAATTGGACTGCGATGAGAGCTGGATGGGCTATGTTAGCGCATTGTAAAACCGTGGAAATGGGAATTCTGGTGGCACATGAGAAGGCTGCATGTTTCGATGCAAGGTACAACAAAGTCCCTTGTCATCTGTGCCAAACATTACCACTTGCCTTTTGTCGAGATTGAAGAGCTGGAGAATTGAAGAATCTGTGTGTAAAGACAGATGAAAAGAGTGTATATGACAAATGGAAAGAAAGAAAGGGAAACGAGAGTCTGTGGGAAATAAGGAAGGTTGGGAGAGAGGAAATTGGAAGTCTTTGGGAGTAAGGAACGTAGGAAAAGAAATTGAGAGTCTTGGGAAATAAGGAAAGTAGAACGAAGTGAGTGTGGACCGAAGAAAATACGCGTAAACAGAATGAAGAAGGTTGGAAGGAAGGGGTTTGGAGGAGGGTGATTTATTTGATCCTGAACCGCGCTAGAGAAATTGACGCTATACGCATTTAAGAATATTGGGCCAGCGAGAGCACTCAAAAGCTGAATGGGGATGTGTACCTGCTTGCAAGTCGGCTTAATTTTGCGCCGGGGGTTCCTGACCACGAGGGCTTAAGCGCGATGGAGGGGGGTCATGTGGTAGCCGCGTTTCCTCTCGTGACCGCGACTGGGAGTCGACCGTTGCTTGGAGAGCTGCGTGGATTAAATTAAGCCCGAATTATACAGGGAAATCTGATCGTGATGATGCAATTTGTTGGACAACGCCGTGCCATTTGTAGTGAGCTGTAGTGAGACCGTGGAAAGCACAAGCCTGGCTCCAGGCTGAATAAATATAGCTTCACGTCACAAAAGAAAATATTATTACACGGAGACAATTGCATTGAAAGGATATAATGGACGATCTTGTACGTGTATCAGAACACGGCAGCGCAAGTGACAGTGACCATCGTTAGATGATTGCTCTAGACTCGAACATGTACCGAGTCATCCATCCAACTCCGCCTTGAAGGCAAAAATAAGAACATTGTATGTAAAACAAAACATGAAAATAGACCTTTCCAATGAACTTATAGACCAACGAAAAACAAAATTTCAAGGGCGAGCTCTTGAAACTATCTTACACCTGTTAGTTGTAACTGCCCTTTAATCCCTTTAAACGTTGAGGCTGCGGGGATTGAGCCAGGATGTCATCGTGCCGGCGTGGTGATAATTTAGGAAATATTAGAAGCTGCCACAAAGATTCGGAAGCTTGAAAGAAGAAAATGAAAGTCTGGATACGTTCCTAATTCAACAAATGCTGCTCAGCATCTCATAAACTTACAAGTTTTCTTATTGGCTTCGTGACGTTGGATCCTTGGGAGTTCGGTGGGTTACCATGGGGGCACGGACCAAAAAGCGTGCCGAGGGGCCATAATTTATCCGACGATGTTGAGCCTCAAAATATAGATGGACGATCAACTTATCTACATGGCACCAGTAGTAACAAGAGACATTGCTTTCGTCTTGTTCGGGTGGCCACAAGCTTTATCTAAAATGTATATGGAATGCCGTTACTTGTAATACTATACGAGCGGCGTTTTTCTTCAATTAATTTGTTTTACACTGCCACAGTCACTGGGGACGGACGAGGTCTGGTATCGAGACCGAAAGAAGTGAGATACAGCTTCTCCCAGAGGTCAGAATGAGGGTCACCGGAAGTTTAAACCGAGGCTTTATTGGCCGAAGCATCGATGAACTGCAGAGATACTCAAGGCTAGGTAGGAAAGGCCGTCCCTGACACTACTATACCTTCTCATCAATGACGATTTGCTGATCTTTTTCGCCTTGGCAGCATTAAAGGGCGAAGCTGTTAGGCTTCCCACGGCTCCTTACGTTTTGAAGGCTTTCGATAGCCCAGAAGAAATCACCGCATGTAAAGTTATATCCGACGCTGATATGGGTGGATTCACCAAGGCCAATCTCGATTGGAACCCGCCGGACGTCTCCTCGAGTTCCAAGTCAACAAATAACTCTCGAGGGTATGCAAGGTTCCACGGCAACATATCAATTGATCTTCCAGCAAACAAACCTCAAATTCAACGCACCGGCTATGCTGCTTGGAGGACTCGAGACAGACCACCAACGATCTTCGGAAAAAGCCTCTGGGACATCGACCCATACACATACTTGGCGATGCGTATAAAGTCTGATGGGCGGAAGTACTTTGTCAACCTACAAACAGAATCAATTGTACCGAGCGATATACACCAGCACAGGGTCTATGCTCGAAAACCGGGAGAATGGGAAACTATTCTCATTAAGTGGAATGATTTCGTTCGCACCAACCATGGAACCGTAATGGAACCACAAACAGAACTAATGCGCCAAAAGGTGAGAACTATTGGCATTGGTTTAATAGACCGAGTGCCAGGAAAGTTTGATATTTCTATTGAGAGCATATGGGCAACAAACAATGCCACTATGGGCGGTTCTATTGAAGATGGGGGATTAGAGGAAGGCCAATTGAAGAGCAAACATGGCGCGAATATCAGATGGAATGGCAGTAAACCTTTGTAGCTTAGCCGTTGTACAATAATAAGAGCGGGTGATATCTGATATCGAGCATCTATGATCACCCAGGAAGACTGTTGCAGGAAGTACCCGAATACGGGAACCGTACACGAATTGTATGGCGTCTTCGGTCGTCGGGACTTCGGATTTCGGCACAACGGATAGAAAAACTCAACAGTAGACTACAGTATATAGAGTATATTGATCAATTGAATTACTACCCTATCTAATGGGCCTACGTAGCTATATTTATAGGAATTCTGGGAGCACTGCCGAAACCCTCCATGCCTCAACTGTGTTATAGTCGGGTATCAGCCCAGCTGGCCTGCGCCAACCGTGGCGTATGGGAGCCCGTGGGATCAGTTGGGGATTCTTGCCAAGCCAGGCTAAAAACCCGGAATCCCACGGTCCTCCCCCAAATCTCCAACAAAGACCCAGGCCTATACCACGTGACCACGTGACCACGTGAATTATTTCCTTTCGATGCAAACAGGTAACGCGACTATTTGGGATCAAGGTCCAATCCAAACACGCCTCCAGAGAAACACCTTGGTGATCGTTCAAACGGAACAATGGGTTTGAATCCGGAGATCTACGGCCACAATTAACCGTAACACAGTCCATTGGAGACAGCACGCCAAGTCATGCTGCATCCCTTCACAAACTACCCATGAAGCCTTCGTGATGGCAAGATACTTGACTCCTGCCAGTATCGGGCTTTTATGCCTGATCGAATTGTATACGGATTCGGCGGTTCCGATACCATCCACAGTTCCCATACTGTCGTTTATTGTCTCTAATTTACTGTCTCCAAGTCTTCCAAAGCCTCGTGATCATTTCTCAAACAACGAGACACGGGAGGATCGTGCCAATTTTATCATTTCAATCGAGGACTTTGAGAGACTTCTCAGCGCCTATCCGTCCGCGTCTGGCCTTCCAGGCCGAACATTATGGGATATATTCTTGATGAAGTTGTGGGATATCAACTCGCTCCATGCGCTGCATGTTTTTTTTGAGCGGAGGTCACACCTGCTCATCAAAACCCGCGAGGATACCCAAATGGACACGGATATTGGAATCCCTCCCCCTAGTCAAGCCATGATCTTACTGTCGAGGGCGAGTCCGTTTGGGGCTTTTGTGCGAAGGGCGCAATTAGAATTCACCAGGCTGAAGTTTCAAGATACGTTGAACCTGTGGACAAGCTTCATTGTATATCGTCAGGTTACCTTAAGTACTTGGAGCAGGAGGAACCCAAACGCGGGAATCTGGAGCTTCGATGCAATGTTGGAAGAGGCGGACAAAGAGTGGGACCAGGATACGTTGCAAACATTAGTCAATGTGGCCTATCCCAACGTCTTTATGCATCATGGCCGATCGCCGGACGGGTTAGTTAGCACGAATGACGTTGAGAAACTGCTTGAGTTTCAGATCGAGCAGATGCAGAGTAAGTGTCACTTCTACGGCCACATATGCACAGCTAATGGTAGAAGAATTTGGCAACCGAGTCCCAGAGACTCTACAACAACAATTTGAGGAGATCCTTGGCGGCGATGTCATGATACCAAGCTTATCACATTATGTCAAGTATGGTTATATCTATGATGTTGACTAGAACTGCAAGATCTCTTCTAACGTGCATTAGGTTTCTTGATTCCTGGCGAGCGGGGGATTATCCCACGTCTTTTGACAACCTGCATAGATTCTTCGACTATACTATGCAGAACAGAGATAGGCTGTTCTATCAGTATGCATTGCTAAATCTTGCTGTGCTTCAAGCTGATTTTGGATGCTATCAAGAAGCAGCGGCCGCAATGCAAGAGACAGTGTCCACAGCAAGAGAGAATAAAGATATGGGCTGTTTAAACTTTAGCTTGAGCTGGTTGTATCACTTCGGCAAAGCACATCCAACGGTTATAAACTCCGCGGACAAGACCAATATGTTGGGGATAGAAAGAGAGGGCCTTACATTTCTTCGTGTTAAGGCCAAAGAGTCGGGTATGTGGAGCTTGTGGGGCTCATCTCTCCTCAGTGAAGCCAAGATGGGGCTTTCTGCCGGAGAAAGCGTCTCAGGCGCATTTGAAAATATACTGAGGAGTTCACAGCTCACTATAAATAAGAACATGATGAGCAACGTGGGGGTGCAGATGTTGTTACAGTCATCTCTGTGGAGCCGCCTCGGCAACACATACCTTGCGTGGTCATATTGCGAATGCTTCCTGCATAGTTACTCCCGCCTCGCCCCATTCGATGATATTCTCAAAATTTCTTGTCGTTCTGCCTACCTTCTTGGTCAGAATGGCCAATATGCCGAAGCCCATGCAAAACTAGAGCAGCTAGATCCAAACCCTCTACGATCACTGAAAGCAAGCCAATACTGGCTCATATTTCGTGGAATTCTGCAAGTACAGCAAGATTTGCACGGTGGAAACCTCGATAGTGCAGACCAACTCTTATCGCAGCTCCTCCAATGCCGAGGTGGCGACGCGGACATTTCATTTGAGCTTAATATTCTTCATATTGAGTTAATGATTCAGCGCGGCGATTACGGCAATGCCCTTTGTCGTGTCGAAGAGATAGCATCGAGTTTCAAACGCGAGGGTGAAGATATACTATTCCGCCTCAAGCTTCTCAACATGAAGGCTTTCCTATTCAACAAATGTGGCCGTCCACAGAAAGGCTTCTCAGTTGCGGTTCGTGCAGCAAGCGTGGCTTGGCGAGCTCACCTACTTCCACCTTTATGGGAGGCCATAGGAATCATTGCTTCTGTTCTCACCTCGTTGTATGAGTTCTCTGCCGCATCTGGGATTCTCGCCACCGTTATTCCACGTGCACTAGAGTGTGAGAATGCCGCATTATCTGCAGAGCTGTGGGGTTTCCAAGTGGACGCCTACATGGGGCAAGCCGGACAGGCCACTTCCCAGAGCTTGCAACGAAAGGATATGTTAACATTGGCCCTGGAGGGCATCGAACGCTGTTTTGGGGAATGGTATAAGCTAGGAGATAAGAGAAGGATGAGCGTGTGTATTGCGAAGAAAGCGTTGATTCTGAGCGCTCTCGGAGAAGTTGAGGCTGTGGTGAATGTGAGGGGGCTGTATACTGACTTGGTGGCATAAATTACAAGTTAGAGATAAAAGAAAGAGTTGGTCATGACAGCTCTGGGACCAGATCAAAGGCCGAAAGATAATTAAAACAGCAATTACTACAAATATGCGCTTTCCCTCATAATATCACGTACAGTATAACGGTTCAAGTTGATAGAATATAAGACGCTGTTCTCGGCTCATTTGTTTATGTAGACTGCAAGATAATGAACAGGTTCTCTGTCCGCAATTATTTCCAGAGCCATCGCCACATGATATGGTCACTTTTCCATTTCAGCTCTTTCAAAAAAACAAAAAAAGAGTCGAGCTTATTCCGCGGGCTTATGGTAGTTAACCGCGTCATTCCAGCTATAAAACCGGTTAGTAACTGTTCTTCCCAAAAAGGATTATGTGGCGGTCCAGCTTGGAAGTCGGATATTGCAGTGGCTTCTTACAAAAGAGTCTTGTCTCCATTTCCCCAGAAGTAGTTCTTGGAGCGGACGTTCTGGTATGGGTACTCAGGGCGTTCCTCTAGTGGCTCTCTGTGTGCCCAGTGCTCCCAATGCTCGTTCCAGAGGTTGTAAGCGTTGACACCGGAAATGATCAGGCAAGGGATCACAGCACTGTGCATGGTCAGCTCTCCATTATTTTATACGTCCCCCTCTCGACCATCTTCCGCCTATCCTGTTCTCTCATGGATATCCATGATCTGTGGTCACTCTGGATTCCGATCCTCAGCGAGTGGATTTAGGCCGACCTACTAGATAGAAAGTTTACGCCACAAATCTGCATTACAACAAGATCAGTACAAGTTCACATTCTTTTCCGGCATCACTTTTCAGAACTTACCAGAGGTAGCGGCCGCGTGGTCCTTGACGGCCTGACGTTCGCGGTTGAAAGCGTTATCTTGAACGCCAGCTGGGAGCTTGGCCTCGGCGTGTGCAAGGCGCTTCTGGATAGCTTGTCGCACTGTTTGGGAGCGAAGAGGTGCCGCAGCACGGACAATGGAGCGTGAAGAGAACATGGTGCTTTAATGACATGCAATTGGAAGTCAATGAACAATGTCTCGGAGAACGACGAGGTGGACCGACTTTCACGCTAGTCATAACCGATTAGTCATCAGACAATTGAGCCGCATCCGACGTATGTTCAGTCATGTGCTTTATGATGCTCTTTAGTGAGTCCTGAGCCAAGTTGAGAGATCTAAATATATCGATAACCTGCATCAAAGTTTTCGGAGACTTCACTTCTGGATTCCTATAAGTCTAAGGAAACGATGCAGTGAACTCACTGGTGCGCCTGACATATGGTGATAATTCACCATGGGGTTACGTATAACGACTTGGAACGGTAAGTTTACTCTCAAAACAAACACTTGCAGTAACTTATTCCGTCACAGTGAATGGAATAAGGTCAGTATCCTCATGCTTGATGCCATGCATTGAAGGAATTTGGATTTACACCATTTACATCTGCGATTAAGCTGGGGGTCACTCACACTCACCAGGAACCCCTTCGGATATCAGCCATGGCGAGAAAAGAAAACCTTCCAGGTTAGCTCAACTGTATCGATGCTCGAACAGAGTAGAAATTAAACCGTAGTGACTATTAACTAGGCAATGTTTGACATCCTCGAGGCAGATATAGTTATTATGCAGGAGACAAAAATCCAGAGAAAGGACCTTCAAGATGACATGGTTCTTGTGCCTGGTTGGGATGCATATTTCAGTCTCCCCAAACATAAAAAAGGTGACCGCGCGATTTTCAGAAGTTTACATAGTTATTTATGCTTATGCACCACCACAGGGTATTCTGGGGTCGCCATCTATACTCGCTCAAGCGTCTGTTCCCCAATCCGAGCCGAAGAAGGAATTACTGGCATCCTTTGCCCCCCTGGCAGCTCGCAAAGCTTTTTTGATCTCCCTGACGATGAGAGAATTGGCGGATATCCAACGATATCACAGTATGGGGATTGTACGTTAGATGCAGCCACACTCGACTCAGAGGGCCGTTGCTTGATACTCGAATTCCCTGCATTTGTTTTGATCGGAACCTATTGCCCAGCCAACCGTGATGAAACCAGAGATCATTTTCGCCTGGGCTTTTTGAATGTCCTCGATGCGAGAATACGCAATTTAGTGAATGCCGGAAAGAGAGTGATACTGGCTGGGGATTTGAATGTTATCCGGGAGGAGATTGATACGGCGAATGCCCAGGAGCGAATGCGAAAGGAAGGAGTTACTGCTGAAGAATTCTTCTCTGCACCAGCTCGAAGGCTCATTAATCATTTGGTTGAGCATGGCAACGTCTATGGCGAAAGAGATGAATGCCGAGCTCGGCCTGTTCTAACAGATATATGCCGTAAATTCCACAATCGGCGGAGAGGCATGTTCACGTGTTGGGATCAGAAAAAGAATGCACGGCCAGGCAACTTTGGATCTCGCATCGACTATATATGCGCGAGTCTGGACTGTAAAGATTGGTTCGCCGAGTCAAATATTCAAGAAGGGCTTATGGGATCGGATCACTGTCCAGTCTATGCTGTCATCAGCGATAAGGTACAGCTTGATGGGAGAGAAACTGATATTAAGGACGTTATGAATGCGGTGGGAATGTTTCAAGATGGCTTTCGCCAGCGTGACTGGACTATCAAAGATCTACTTCCCACATCCGCAAAACTCCTACCGGAATTTGATAGAAGGCGTAATATTCGAGACATGTTTATCAAGATGCCGCCTGCTACCCCTCTTACCCAAGGAGAAAGCCTCACAAGTTTGGCTAAAGTTGGTAGCGAACCCAGGCCTGAAAGCCCAACAACAGGTGATGGCTGTGGAGTGGCAGAAAGGGGTTTAAGAGACTCATTTAGTACGTCTCCCCAACCTGGAGTTGTAAAAGAGAAAGAAGGAGATACATCGAGTTGCGGTACTGGCAAAGTAGTCAACTCTACAAGTTCTAAGGGCAAGCGCTCCGCAGAATCTTTGCACTTGCAACGAGATCAGAAACGCACGAAACCTGCCAATGCAAAGGCTTTAACAAGTAAGAATCGGCAGGGAATGGCCCAAAGCACGCTGCAAGGCTTCTTCACACCGAAAACACAAATTCCACGTGGACAGCCCAATGTCAACGCCAATACCCCACCTTCCAGCTCTACTGGTAGTAACCATTCTCCCAGTCCATATCCCAGAAAAGAGTTGGCTTTGGGACCGGATCAGGACACCCAAGAGGATCTTTCTTCACATAACGCCAGTGAAGGCTACAATGCCCCTAAGGAAGCTAAATATTTGTCAACTCCCGTCGATATTGACAACGAGGAGGATATTATCGACCCAATTATAACCAAAGAGTCGTGGTCCAGGATCCTTGGAACGCGTATAGCACCTCGCTGCGAACATAACCAGCCATGCAGAATGCTGTCGACAAAGAAACCTGGCATGAATTGCGGACGGTCGTTCTACATATGTGCCAGACCACTCGGTCCTTCGGGTGAAAAGGAGAGGGGCACACAGTGGCGTTGTGGAACGTTTATATGGAGCAGCGAACACACAGCTTCCGGGAAGTGAAAGGAGATGTATGCATCCTGGTGTTTTCCTGTGCACCGTGGCCGCTCGTCAATCTGCGAAGATATGGGAACATATTAGAACTTGCGAACCTATAGGCTCAACCTTGGGCCTTCCAGTCTAGAAATCGTACACGGTCCACATGTTTTAAAGAAGTGGTCAGGAACAATATGAAGACGCGGGCAATTCCACGGCGCAATGAGAGACTTTGGACCTCAAGTGGTTGGAGATCATCTGGCACAACAAGGAATGCTGTCGCGAATCTGAATATATGGACCCCAAGCTGGAAGGCTTCAGGTTTCCATTTCGGGATGACGCACGGGCCCCAAGCTGAAAGTTTTGAGATTTCCTTTTTGGGATGACGCACAGGCCCCAAGCTTGAAGTTTGGGGTTTCCTTTTCGGTATGACGCACGGGCCCCAAGCTGGAAAGTTTGGAATTTCCTTTTCGGGATAGCTCACTGAGGCCAAAGTTGCAACGCGTCAGAAATGAGAAAATCAAGTTCACAACAGCTATGCCAGTTTCTCCAAAATTGATGTCAAAGAAAGGATTTGTCAATTACTCAAGTACTTAGACCCTACCAAAAGATCCCGGTTATCAATGTTACGAAGCAACACGCTAACACTGTGCTGTGATAGAATATTACAATGATGGAACCATAGCTGGATTTTCAGCTGGTGACTACAATAAATAGATCGTCCCTTATTATGCCATATATTTGTTTAAAAACGAGCAATAGCTTATCCTGGACATATTGGGATCCCTGATAACTTGGGGGTGAGACGGCTCTTCTGGGATCGAAAGTATTCCAAGGATTGGCATTGGGGACATTTTATGCTTTGGCACGTTTCGGCAACAATCATTATTAACGAGCACAACAAATACTGGATTGCTTTCTCTGCTTCAAATAGAACATTCGTGGTTCAGTTATTTTGTCCCATGCAATACTGGAGATCCCAGGGCTACACAAACCCGATGCAAATCCCCTCCCGGATGAAACCCGTCGTGATCTGTATTCGACATGTAACCATTTCCTTCCACCTCCCTGTTGCAAACTGGCAATTCATCGTAATAGAATGCGGTGCTCTAACTTCCTCGGGTTAGCTTATAGTTCACATAGTTTGTTGATGCCATACGAGTGCTTGGACAACGTACTTATCGAGATGGCCACTGGAAGTGTGGACCCATTCGGTGAACACCGGCCTTCGGAATCGACGACGTAAAAACACAAGTGTAGTTCTGATTCTGTAAGGGTGGCATTTTGCGTGTGCGATGTCGTGTGCAAACCTATACCCGCAGAACAAAAGAAGGCAAGCTTGCCTATAACGTCCACAATACATCGTATCAGGATTTGGTTGTTATTGTTCCAACAAGAAACAAATTTGCGCAATCAGTTTGAGGATAGCACTGGAGCAAAACCTGTCTTGAAATTAGTTCGGGATGTTCGAATATCCAGGGTTTCAAGTATATATCCGTGTCCTACTCGGAGGAGATAGGCGCTGAGTTGGCCATTGAGACCAAGATAGGAGAGCTTGCAGGAGTGCGTTTTTTAACTGCACGCCTCTTGATGTCGCTTGATTTGCGTGGCTGGCATCTCCAATTGGGATGGTCGTTGTCGTGCTGGCGCTTGAGCTTCATGGCCTCCAATTGATACTGCATCTTCACTTTCTTTTCAGCAGCAGCCCACATTTGAGCTATAATGGACGCTAGCATATATTAGTCCGTGATTGGTTTCTAAAAGTCGTCGGCTACCAATAAGCCGGGTTTTGAGATGAATTGCACTTACAGATTTGGCCAAGACTGGCATCCGGATATCTCTCCTTGACAAGGTGGCGTTTGTCACGGCGGAAGAGGATGAAACAGTTCGGTGGCTTCGTGATTTTTCTATTTCCCGGGCCGGCTTCAACAAGAGCTCTCTTTCCGAAGTTTGATGCCCGATCCGAAAAGTTTGGAATCATCAGCTCCCATTTCCGAAGTGGGATTATTGTGCCATGTTGGTAAACGACGGTGTCAATGTATATCAATGTCTCGTTAGATGCCATATACTCCGGGGGGGCAATCTTGTACAGGCAGAAGGCTGGATCGTAGACAATGGAAACATCGGTCCGAATCTCATTCCTGCAAAATGTTAGGACAAAATAGTGAGGTTGAGTCTTAACTTACGCGTAGTTGTGCGCAACTCTTGCAAGTCTTCCTGGTCCCATAGAGTCCACGATTTCCTTCGGGAGAAAGAATGCGGGCATGTTCTCGTGTATGGATTTGAAATAAAACTCCACGGAAGATCGAATCTGAAACATGGCTGTATCATTGAGGTTGTCAAAATCACCTGGTACTGAAGGTGTTGGAGGTGTTGAAGGTGTTGAAGCCATATTGTTGAGTTTGTGACTGGTGATAGTAGTTTTTTGGGTTTGACAAATGGCTTCGCAAAATCGAAACGATGATGGTGTACGATGATGGTGTACGTTATCGCAAATTGAAGTGCAAAGTAAAGCTGGAATTTGTTGGTTCTTGATCAGAATGAAATGTTGGTGGAAGGGTAGAAGTGAAAAGGTTTCCGAGACAACAAATATTATTGTGTGTGAGGAGTAGCTTGTTTAAGACCACAAAATTATAGCAGCCAGCCGAAACAAAAAGACCCCCAAGGTAACGTTTTCAGATAACCTCAACTTCACCGACACTTCTTCATCCTCTGAACGCGGAAATATTTTTGAGGCAACAGAAGCTCTACACAGCATCTCTTTAAATTCTGAATACATCACCATGGAATCATCCAACCCCATGAGAAAGGGAAAGACTGGGAAAAGCAAAGATGCTTTGTTTCCAGGAGAGGCAAGCACTTCGTTCAGGAGATGGGACAAAGGAATATCCGCAAGTAAAAGTGCCCAATCTGATTATTAAACACAAACTAAAAAAAAAAAGCGAATGCTTCAAGCCTAAGAAAATGCTCCGGGTCGTTTCTTGGTGCCATCATGCGCAGGATGGAAATGAATTTGGTTCACCTACTGAGCACCATACATGTTGACAACATTATGAGTGGGAAGATGAACATAGATCGAAGATTGTACACTTCCTTTGAGAATATTTGGAAAGAAACAGAACGACTAAAAGTCGACCCTGAGTTGTTCCCATCTATAAGACACAAGAAGTACTTCTGGTATGTTATGGCGGGCCTTGCAGAAAAGCTGGAAGGAGTCCGCAATATGCATGAAGCTTGGTCCAACGACAATCAGTCCTCATTCGAGCTTCAACCGATCAATCTGAACTCACTCGACGACAGCCCTATCAAGTACTGCGGGGCATGCGATAGAATATGTCTCCTTGAGCTTCACAGCCTTCCATTACCGCCAGAGACAGTAAAACAACGAGGACTTGCTCTGTTAAATGGCTTTGATCTTGGAATGGGGTACATTTATATTGACTTCGACTGGTTGGACAAATATAACAGAGAAAATATAACTTTCCCCGGACAGGACAACAATATGTACAGAATTCCTCGAGCCAACGAGGTTCCGTCCGAAACACTTCAAGATACTCGCGTTTGTCGGTGGCGATTGCAAAACAAATGCTGGCAATGCAGAGAAACCTGGGTTGAACATACGCTCGATGAAGATCATGCACTGGAGCCGAATGGACCAAGCACCAAGAAGACGTGGACGAAATGGTTCCGAAATTTGAATCAATCGTTTCGCTCCCCTCGTCGGAAGGGTATTAAGTCGAACAATTTTACCATTCGCCAACGAATCCCCCCTACCGCTGGAATGCTCCTGCGACGAGCAAGGTTCATGTATTCTTCTATTGAACGACGCTACGAAACTGTAAGCTTGGAGATAGAAGTCTGAATAAGTAATTTATGATCTAACGTTGCTAGGAATACAGAGATAAACTCAGAGAAAAGAAAACGGTAAAGTATTTCGGCCCCAACAAATGGAACGCAACACTGAAACATGAAAGAGTGCATTTCAGCTGGCTCAAGCCACAGGCGAAAATTATCTTCTTCTGAAGCAGAAAGAAAATCGCGTAGGAAGGGCTAAACTCCCATTTTTGGCTGTATGTTTCCACCAGACAACACATGTTACAACCCTCTAACCGTTTTTTTTAGCTTCGCACAGCAGGCATTGTAGGGACAGCAGAGAGCATAGAAAGCTTGTCACTCGCTGTTCGGTCTTTTCAAGGCCGGCTTCATGGCGACGGGCTGGGATTACCGCTTGTAATGGAAGTCACAAGAAAAAATCAACCAAAAATGGCATGATAAACGGCAATTCTTAATGGCAATTCTTAATGGCAATTCTCCATTTATAGTTTGCTGGTTCTATGTTACTTTTTCTATGTAAACTGAGGGTTGTGGCTGGAAATAAATAGTGACGCTGCTTTAATGGCGTGGCGTTGAATGGATCACTTCCTTTGTTCTGTTTTCATTCGCTACCGACCGAGAGACACGCCCACTTCACCTTGACAACTACATAAAGAATCGTTTCTCCGAAGATAAAACATCACAAGCAATCCTGTAAATCTTTTCAGCTCAGTTCAAATAAATATCTTTGGACTTTGACCAACAGATCTTTATTATTTCGTCCACATTTCGCGATAACTTCACCACCATCGAACCTTTACCAAAATGACCGATCCAGGTCACCCGAATAGGTTTGACGATAATGCAACTGTTCAATCAAAACTCGCTCAGCACATTCAATATCTTGATTGCACGACTACGCTGAACACCATGCCATTGACAACGCCTACCACGATGCGTCCATTGAACTCTTGGATGGCTTTCCGAAGTAAATATATATGAGTGAAATACTACCGGTCTGGGCTAATGTTACCTAGGCTATTATGCAAGAATGTTTACCGACGCCCAACAGAAGGAGATTTCGACCTACTTAACGACGCTATGGCAACAGGATCCGTTCAAAGCGAAGTGGTCGATCTTAGCCAAAGTCTACTCCATTATCCGGGACTGCCGCGGAAAAGCGCTGGCTCCTCTGGACAAGTTTCTCGAAATTTCCTGCCCAGCAATTGGCATCATTCCTATTCATGACTACCTTCCCAAGCTGAACTGGGTTATGAATATCCAAGACGATGGCAGCAAAACTCTGATCCAAACTGGCCCCCCGGATATGGCAACTATGGAAGACCAATTCAAACATACTACAATGAGCGAGAGTGAGATCATTGCACTTTGCATCAACCGTGGTTATATGCCAACTGCCAAAGAAGTATTTCGGGACATGGACAATAATGGCCAGCGGCTTATGGCTTCGCTCCCTCAGTTCAACCCAACGCCAGCTAAAGTTGAGTTCCTCCAAAACGTCTCCAAGGACCCTCTTGGCATGGCAGCAAAAATTTTCGACCTTGACAGGGACCACCCTTATTTGGAACTGAGCTTCCCGTCATTGATTTGGACTGGGAGAATGACGGATATATACAACCCACCAGACAACACGTTGACTGTCGGCAATGGAATGGACAACGAGTACTACAACACTTTTGACCTCAGCAATCCAGCACAGACAACTGAATATCTGGCAAGCCTGGGCTATACGCGCCCACTGATTCAACTACCACGTACGTTTGTGCTGCTCACTATCACACTTCTTTCCCCGCTAACTTCTGTCAGCTATCGAACGCAGCGAAAGCTACGCGCTGGAGGATTCGTTCTAGAAAGCGCTCGCCACAGAGTGCTCGGAATGTTTTGGTTGTTTTAGCTGACGACCTCGAAGCATGAAACATCAGCATTCCATCCCTGCCCTTGCATCATGTTTTTAATGCGAGAAGTGACGTCCAGATAAAGAACGCCAAGGAATCTAGCTCCAACCCTGTCCCACAACACCTTTCCGCATCAGTCGCGGGGCAGTCTCCACCTAACCACGCCGTCAACTCCTTCCCGCACCTTGTCCCTCCACCGTCGATCCACCATTCCACCACCATCCACCACCAGCTCCTTAATTCCGATGCTAGGTCCCCATATTTACCGTTACTGGTGCTTCCTTCTCCCCAAAGCCGTAAATTATCATAAACCTCCACCACTATTCATTCAGCACACACACGCCGCTTTTACTGTCTTGGCGACGCGTAGATCTTTGCCGCAATGCATGAGACATCACACCGCAGCAAGTTGGTTGTCCCAATAAAGAGACTTGTCACCCGATGCACTATTGGCCCAGTCTCGGCCAGACCCTGCAGAGATGCGAAGGAAGGGTCACATCGCGTTAGCGTGCATCGAAAGATCTGACATGTCCTCTGTCCCCACTCCGTATCGGAACTCCCAACTGTTGATTTAGTACGTCCTGCATGAGTACGGTGTACGGTGGAAAGGGGTGGGGCGAACGCTCGAACGATCGAAGGTTTGGACCCTGATGTAATTTTTGAAATATTTCCTGTTTAGGAATAGCGGAATGCGTTTCGGCGCCTGAGCTCAACGTTAACTGCGAAGCGGATATTGAGGGAAAGGCATGGAGGAGTCTGGGAAAGTTAAGGAAAGTCGCTGAAAGCCAGGGAAAGTTAAGAGGAAAATCAGGGAAATTTCGAGAGGAAGCCATGGGAAAGACGCGCAAAGTCAAGGGGCAACGCCGAGGGGAAGCCAAGAGAACATCGGGCAATAGAGCTACTAAATACATGTCCCTGGCCTTGTAAGTAATTCTGTACATTAATCGTGTCGTCGCGCCCGTACGAATTCCTATTCTTACTGCTCCATTCGTCTAGCCCATATCGCAACTGTTATCTCATTCTTGGTACGAGATCTTCCTCATCTCGCCCAGCCGCTGTCTCGCGGAAGCCAAATTATTCTCGAGTTGCAGAATCTCAACCTATCGACGGTTAGCATCATGGCGTTTTCGCGAAGCGGGTTTCGGAATCTTACCTGTTGCTCCATTTCTCTGACCTTGAACTCGTGCGCTCCCAGCTTGCCGTAATCAACTCGTTCTTCGTCCTGGTCACGGTCCTTGATCATGCTCTGTACTTGCCTGACAAGCGCTCTGCATGCGGCACCGACAGACTTGCTAGCTGTCTCCAGTGTCTCTTGGCTCTTGCTCATGAATCCAGCCTTGACTCGGCTCGCAGCTACGAGTTGCGCAGTAGAGGCCGCAACATCGTTTGATGCAACAATAAGTTGTTCGGGGCTATTGCGACCGGACAGGACTCCATCTGCAGTTTCAATCAGAGTGTTTGTGGAGCTCGCCACGGCCTTTGCAGCAGAGATGAGACCTTCAGTCCAGCGATTGTTCTTCTTGTAGAAGGCGGTGCGAGACGACGACCCCCGACCAGCTTGCACAATCTCTTGCTGGGTTGCGGTGGCCGCCCTGATTAGCTGCGCGATGGCATTGGTAAGTGCTAATGCGGCATCGAGAATTGAGTCATGAATTCGCAGCTCGTACGTCGAGTATCCATCCTTGGGCTTATTCTTGAGTTTGGCCAGGCGTGCTGCTGCTGCGGCGATAGCATCAGCGGCCTTGGTGAGTTCATTGTCGACAAGATCTCCCAAGTCACCCTTGTTGTTCGCCAGTCTCCCGCTGCTGGGTGCAAATGAGTCAGCAAGCTTGTTCAGCTTTTGCAAGTTCATCTGGACATCATTGTTATTATTGATGACGACGTCAGTTTTCTGCATAGGGTCCATCCCATCCAGACGAAAACTCTGGAGGCCACGGAAGAATTTAACTGTGGATTGAGCAGATTGTCTGGCTGAATTTATTAGTTGGTCGGCCTTTTTGTCGTCCGTGGCCAGCCTTGTGAGTCCCTTGGTATTGCTTAGAACATCTGCAATAGAGCCAGCAAAGACGTTGGTGGCGCGGATAATCTCCGCATGTGTGCTATTAGGGCCATCGGCGATGAAGTTATTGAAAGAAGTCGCAAACTCAGTCGCACTCGCAGAGGCTTTCTCGACCTGTGATAGCACGTATGACGGAGACGCATTCTGGTTTCCCGCTTGCATCGAGGAGTCGAGCTCGTAGAGAGCGTCGTCTACGCGTTGGACGCCACTCTGAAGGACAGAATCAATAATGTCATTGATCTTCGCGATGTTAGAAAGTAACACCGCATCAATCTGACCATCTAAAGCATGGTCTGTTTCTCCTTGGGATAGCTTGAGCTCGTTAAGTTCAATCAAAGTCTGGTCCATTCCCATCTTCATGATCTCCAGCTCATCTTCCTTTTCTCTGAGCAACTGCTCGAGGTCACTGTCGCCTTCCCTATATTTGGTTGACATGTCCTGAAGAGCACGCGACTTCTTCCGGAGGGCATCTTCAAGGTCGGCCATCTCACGGTTGTACTTTGAAAGCATTGAGGAGAGCTCGTTGCCCTTGCTAAGCTCTGCATTATCAGCACGGTCAAGAGCCATACGGAGTTCTCGTTTCAGCTTTTCAAGTTCTTCCCGGTTGCCACCGCTCGCCCGATCCTTTTCATGTAGCGCACGGTCTCGTTCGCGTATCATATCTGCAAGCTCAAGGTTCTTCGTCTTGATTTCGCGTTCAAGCTTTTCCCGTTTGTCAATGGCTTCCTGTGCCGAAGCTGCCTTGAGTTGCACGGATTTGAACTTCTGAAGGAGATCAAGATGCTCTGTTCGCAGCTGCGAGTAAAGTTTGGCCAAAGCTTCGTACTTTGTTCGCCATGTATCCAGCTGTTCTTGCAATGCTTTGATTTGGTCGTCTTTGCTCGTAATTTGTTGACCGTAACTGGCTTGGATCTGCTGCAGTTCACTTTCGAGGGCTTTTACGCGCTGATCATACTGTTGCAGCATCAGCTGATCACGTTCGTACTGTGCCCTCGCATTTAAATTTTCTTGCTCAAGCTCTGCCAGCCGTCCTTGGGTCTGCCATTGTGTCTGTTGCTGCATCAGCGCCTCTTGTTCTCGGCGTTGCTGCTCGGCAAGTTGGCGCTGCTGCTCTTCAAAGTTTTGTTGAGCTTGCAAAGCTGCCTGCTGCTGGGCGTATAGCTGTTGGGCCTGCCTTTCCTCCAATACTCTCTGTTGCTCCTCGTACTCCTTCTGTTGGCGATTTTGTTCGCCCTTCCAGAACTCACTGATGTCATCCGGCTCCTCGTTTTTCGGTGCGGCGACAGGTGTTGGTTGGCGTTCCACTTCCTGCTTTGGGCGTTGTGGCAAGCTAGGTGCGTTTTCGTCCTCGGCAAGGAGATTGGGCGGGCCTTGAGGCAGTTTGGGAACTGTTATTAGGCTTGTGAGATATCGCAAGTTGGAGCACTCATAGTAGAACTTAATCAACCGATAATGCTGAGCATCGTACCGGCTCCTTAGAGGCTCGAGAGCTTCATCGTCACCGGTTGTTGTATGCATTGCGCGAAGCATACTTGTAACAAACTTATAAATCCCATAGCTCTCCTGAACCAGTGGTACCAGGGCTGAAATCCGACATTCATTGTTTGCGCCACTCTTAAAATGAGAGAAAATTAACTTCTGGAACTGCTCAATCTTGTCCTGTAGCTGCATGAGGTCTGTAATCGTCTCATACCCCTCATTTGGATCATTTATTGACTTTAAGCTGATGTACTCCTCATACTCAAAAGTGCCGTTGAATTCTGGATGCTGTTGGTGAAAGGTGAGCTTTGCGAGCAGGAAGTAGACGTATTCTTTGATCAGCGGGCCATAGCCTCGGAGCCCTTCTCCAGATATTCCGCGATTCAAGCTGTCAATCCAGCTTCGATTTGCCATAGATTCCCGAAGTGTTATGGGATGCCCTTCTTGTAAAACTTTGTGTACTGTGATGAGTGCTTTGAATGTCTGAATCTCGTCCGCGAGTATAGGTTGCCTGTAGTTTGTCACTATTAGCAGAATGAAAAACGAAGGCCACAGAGATATCTCATCATCTAAAACTGAGCAGATCCCGGCTGATATCATATTGTACTCACACCTTCATCCCAGCCCAAAAGGACTGAGAGCTCCTGTGGTCCCATGTATACACAATACAACTCCTCACATGCTTTCGTTTGGGTGCCGATTCCTCAATGCTGGTGGCTTTTCGGATATTGATAGACAGTTCGCTCTCGGACCTATATCGCATTTAAATTAGTTTACCTTCGGGACGATTTAAACCTCTTGTCAGAGATCTACCAAGGCAACAAGATTGGGGGTAACAGACTTCGCATTGTCGACGTGTCTTGCTGTTTGTAGTGACATGTTGAAACTGCAGCAGCGGAAACACCCGCGCACAGGAAATAAAGTGCAGTATACCAACAAATGGAATGGAGGATAGTGGTATAATCGGCCGCAGTTTGCTTATATTGTCTCCGTGAGTGAGGCCGCGCAATACGTGAATTTGGGAGCGAGGCTCAAACGGCAAGCTCCGGTCCCCATCATGACGGGGTGTGGGGCAAGCCTTTTATTCGCCTCCGCGTTGCACTCACCACCTCAACTTCAGATGACACCTTGCTGGCTGAGGAGGATCTTCCTACCCGACGTGCGTCATCGCCAACCCCACGTAATTTCTATCTGGGCTGTGCATGTAGTCAGAGACGCCTATTGAAAAGTCCATGATGGGAGGGGTCACCTATTTCCTTTTCGTCTATGTTCTTGGTGGCCTTACCTTTCTTCCCCTCCTCGTGGTGGTGCTCATCCTACACGCTTACCTAACGTTCCCCGTCCGCGAGACCCCGACAGAGGTGCCAGAAGCACCGAGATGCAATGGCCTTTTGCGGGATGGCGACCGAGCGGATGCTGTTAGATCAGCTTCCAAGAAGTTGGATGAGAAGTTTCAGCCTCGCAGCTCCCAAGAGTCCGACGTAGCTGCTGGGTATTTCGCCGTTTGCCGCGAATATGTCCCTGGAGGCATTAATGGCAAACCACCGGAGAGAACAACTCCCACGGGCTCTGCAGTTGTCACCTCACCGAGCCCAAGTGTATACCAAAGTATGTACCGCAGCATATTCGACCGAAAAAAGGACTCCAATCCATTGGATATCAAGGGCGCCGGGAAGCCAACCAGTAAAGGCGGAAATGTATTTTATGTTGTGTTAAGGTATGGTTATAAATTGGAACGGCAATACAAATTTTCACTTGTACTGTAGCTAATAATTTGCTAGGCATCAACATATCCTACTCTTCGACACTGAGGAGCAACTCGAAGTCCGCTATGTGCTATCCCTGGCACACCACGATGTCAGTATATATGGCGGAGGCGAGGAAATACCAGATGGGGAGCTTTTTATCAAGCGAAATGCCATATGCTTGACCCGGAGAGCCGACGTTGGAGAAATGACACCCGACGGAACACCTTCGGAACCTTTTTATCTATTTACCGATAGCCTTTCTGAAAAGGAAGACTTCTATTTCGCATTACTGAAAAATATGCAAAAACGACCTGAAGATTCAAACAATGTCCCCAAGCCTCTACAGTTCGATGTCAAGCACATTATTGAATTGGTTCAACGGCTACATTCATCCGAAGAGAATATGCAGATACGGTGGTTCAACGCTATTCTCGGAAGAATATTCCTCGGCATTTACAAAACGCCGGATGTTGAGGCCTTTATCAGAGCCAAGATTACCAAAAAGATATCGAGAGTGAAGAAGCCTGCATTTCTGTCCAAGATTATTATTCGGAACATTGATATGGGTGAGGGGGCCCCATACATCACCAATCCGCGTTTAAAAGACCTTACCGTCGACGGCGACTGTACGATTGAAGGCGACATACTTTACACAGGTAATTTCCGCGTTGAAATAGCCGCAACTGCAAGGATAGAACTCGGTTCAAGGTTCAAAGCCAGGGAGGTAGACTTAGTCTTGGCAGCTACCGTTCGTCGCGTTGAGGGGCACATGCTTCTTAGAATTAAGCCGCCACCAAGCAATCGTCTTTGGATGACCTTCGAAACCGCTCCACGAATAGATATGTCTATCGAGCCAATTGTCAGCTCCAGACAAATTACCTACACTCTGATTCTCCGCCAGATAGAGAACAGGATCAAGGAGGTCATTGCCGAGTCCATTGTTATGCCATTTTGGGACGACCTTGCGTTTTTCAATACGGATGGAAAGAAGTGGCGGGGCGGTATCTGGACAGACAGCGAACTTTCTCGACCATCACAATCCCTTGAAACAATAATTGCCGAGGATGGAGATGTAGACGAGCTGGAGCAAGTAGAAAATCAAACTTCTTCTCCGTCTCTTCCGCCGATGGAGAAGAGCATAAGTACCCCAACGCTGGAATCCAGCCCTGATGTAGAGTCTTTCGCTCGGAAAACAGCCAAGTCGGTCTTCAACCTGGGGCCCTCCAAAAAGAATGCTTCGTCTACTAGTGTCGAAACAATGTCATCAGTACCTTCTAGTAAACCAAAATCGATCAGAAAGCACTCATTCGCGAGTGCTGTTGTAAGCACCGATAATACCAACATCGACGCGCTCAAGCTCGAAAGCCCCTCAGACCATAGTTCAGCGGCTTCTACCATGGCTGCTCTATCAGCAAGGTCACCTCCACCTTCAGCAACGGCCAGCCCTGTTGGGTCTCCATCTAAGCCTTCAAGTATAGTGAAAACCAAATCTGGCAGTATGTCGTCGTTGTCCTCACGAGAAACAGATAATATCGAACGTGCGGGGCTCGACTCTACGATTTGCAATGGATTGAGAACAGCAGGTGGAGAGAGCCTCAAACTAAACCGGCACAAAGGCGAAGAATCATTTCCAGAAAGCCCCAGCAGCCTATCTGATAGTTCCCACGCTGAGTCAATACGCCCTTCTCACCTGGGCCTTATCAGCCAAGAAACAAATGGTTCGCTGAAGGTGGTGGATTCAGAAGCCGGAGCTAGTGTTGGCAGAGGATCAACACCAAAACGGAATACTCTTAGCGCAGTTGCCAACGCAGCTGAAAGTGCTCGGAAATGGGGATTAAACGCGCTACAAATAAGCCGAGACCAAACAAAGCTCTCCATGGCTTCTGAACTCGGAAGTGAAACACCCGATTTGACGCAGCCAATGGGCCGCGGGAAACCATTACCGCCCCCTGGCACACCTTTACCTCTGCCAGACAGAAGGACCAAAACTGCGCATATCCCAGTTCCAAAACGCAGTCCACTCCCCCCTCTGCATCTGGCCCGACAACCGTCTGAGGTCAAGGCTCGAAGCTCCACATCTTCCAGCACGCCCCATCAAGCCCCGCCACTACCTAAGCGGCATTCTCGCAATGACTATGCTGTCTCGCAAGAAGGTGTACTTGTCGTCGCAGCGCCAGACTCTGAGCCGGTGTCCCCCACAGACGACTCCGAAAATACTGCTATCTCTCGTTGGAAAGGCGGCGATAATGATGACGAAGCCGACGTCGCGGTGCCGGATCACGAAAAAAACCACTCTGGCACACCAACAAAGGAAGGTCCCCTCTTGCCCGCAAATGTACTAGAAGATACCGAGAGCCTGCACAACCCATCCAGCGGGAATGGCAGCACCAGAATTTCAAGGTCGTAGAAATTGTATATGTCAGTTCTACATTCTGATCGACCTCCAGGAAATTCCAAAGTACACCCTGCATTGCGCGACGAAGCCTTGGCCCTTTACTCCCGCGATACGCGGCAATGTGATCTTATTATCAACCTGTGCCTGGAGAAATAATTCAAACGGAATTCTCGCACCCCTCTTGCGACGATGTTGCTACTTCTTTGTCATCGTCATGTCAACCAGCTTGTCTCGGCTTGACTTTGGCCACTAGGGAAATTAATGACTTTCGCAAATACTCGTCCAGATATTCCCACCATCAGGCCCCTTGGCAAGTTCCATTTATATTTACCGGAGTATCACTTGCAAGGAGTCTACACTACAGATGCAATGGGTGAGGCTAGATGGGAAGCGACCCCCACACAGACAAAACTGACTGTACTGCTTGTGTTTATCTCCTCTGGCTTCATTATCATTAATTACCTTATAGTGAGCGGTAGTAAAAGTTACTCCGGCAAGAGATGTTTGGAGGTTTCGTAAAAAATATATACCCTAAAAGTGAATACAATAACAGTGAAATGACAATAAAGCCTACTCCAGTACTAAGATTATCCTTGGAGTTTCATAAATCCATTATTGGTGGTTGCGACATTTTTCTTGGCTTATTGCTAACTGTGCCTGGAGATTACGTGGAGGTGGAGACGCTAACCAATAAAGTTTAGCGACATTTTTCAGAACGACCTGGGTAGCGGGGTAGGCTTCGAGTGAGCTAGTCCAGCTTTCTCAAAAGTTTAAACGCGCGCCAAGTTGGAGGTTGTCTGTATTATTATGTATTAAATTACAAGAAGTATCCCAAGTTATAATTTAACTCGAAAGGTGCCCTACATATATTACAGCCAGGCATGACTGCGCAGTACTATTATTACTGGCCCTGAAGTCTCAGAAATGTTGGCGGGGTTGTTTATGGAAAGATAAACTGTGAGTGCACATTTGGCTTGAGGGCCTTGCACGTGTGTGTATCCAGTTACCATTCCAGGTCTTCATGGCCGCTACTATCTCCTTGCAATCTCTCCATCAGACGCCCAGCGACTTTCCGCTCCGTCGTAAGTCTCGCCTTTTCTTTCACTCGCGAATAAAACACCGGACAATCTTTGCTGTCGCACCTGACTTCATCAGTCCAGGATATATTGGAGCAGCTTCGGCAGACACTTTCCAGTTCCTGATACTTCCTTTCCATAGCGGTTAGCCTGGTCTGTAAAGCTAACATAGATGATGGGCGATTTCCAAGGCATGTTGGGCAGATAGCAGCGTTGGATTCGAGCTTGTCTTGACAAACGAGACACGACGATGACTTCATGTATGATTCTAATGTCTTTTTGTTGAATGGAACATCTGCTGGCTGGCCAGCCAGTTGCGGGCCGACATCTACGCGCCGAACCCGTTGGACCTTGGGCATTTCGTCGTACCAACTACGAACGTTCGCACCCACAAGGCTGAATATTCGCTCCAATGGAGGAATCAAGTTTTTTGAAATGTAATACTCGGAGTCAAGCTCATTGTGGTCGCTTTGTAGTAACGTCTCGGGAGCGACGCATCGATCAATTAGTCTTGCACCTGGCTCTCCAGTAATGACTACGTATGGAACTCGCTCACCGTGCTGGGGCTCAACTCTGTGATCTTCTAACATGCGCTTTATGCTGATGAGTGCACCAGGCGGCGGAGGCCCTTTATCGCTGTAGCTTCCAAGTCTCACTTCTTTCGCGAAGCAAAAATCCTGGATTGACACTGAGCCTGTCATTATCTTCTCGCACTGTGCTTGAAAGTAGTCTTTAACTTGACTGAGATCTGCAGATCGGAAAAGAATCTTCAACGCCTTCTCTTCGATTTTTTGTTCAGCTGGAGTGCCATCCCGTCTAACAGTTTCAATTCCTTTGGCATCGAATTTCGGTTCTTGTTGGTCCTTTTTCTCATATTGGAAGCCGACGTATCGCTTCTTTGCCAGAAGCACACAGGGAAGATAGACTTTCTCAAATTTCAGCTTCACTGGTCGAGGGTTCATATTTGTAACCCTTTCCGCAATCTCATTCCCAATGTCAAATGCTTGGTCCTTGGTTCTTCCTTTGAGATAGATGAAGATGCTATCAGTATCTCCATAGACGACTTCTGCGCCCCAACGCTTGACTGAGTGTACGAGGGCAATCGCCTTCTCCAGTGTCTCGCGTGCAGTCTGGACAATACTATCTGCAATTTCCACACAAGGCATGCGGCCTGAAAAAGACGCCGATGTGTAGCCGTAAGTAACGTTGGCTATTAATTTCAGGGCTAGCTGCCTATTGTTTAAAAGTTTCTGGGTGGTTTTGTCGTTTACGTCAAATTTCATCCCACTCTTTACCATTACTCGTGTCTCCAAGATTTCTCCCAGCATCTTTGCAAGCAGAGATTTCCGAATTTCGGGTTTGGTGTACATCATCCCATTTGGAGAGATATTGATGAAGTCCTTCAACAGCTCCAGCAATCGATCCTGTCGCTGATATTCGGTGAAGCCCATTTTACCAGTCCCGCCTCGCCAGTTCACAATTCGCCCCATGAATGTCGAATAGCAATAATTGTAGGCGATCATCACACTTGGATACAAACTCTGGAAGTCCAACACCAGCAACGGGCTGGTATAAAAGGCGCTCTGAGGCTCCATAACTAGTGGAAGACACTCCAATGCATTTTGTGCACCAACTTGTTTTCGACTGGGAGACACTAATACGAAATTTTCTGGTTTAGCAATTCGGAACATAAGAGATTCCACCTTGAATTGCGAGCCTCTTGAAAGCACAGAAAAAAAATCCACGCCCAGCAAACGTGCTTGCTCACTGGTCCTTGTAATAAGCTCACTCTGGTCCAATATTGCGAGGTTAAGCTGCACCCGACACAAATAATACTCAATGACCTTTGCTAGGTCTGCGAATTTTCCACTGGTATACCACATAGTTAAATCTCGCCAGGCATAGTGGGGAATTCGGCGATGTAGCAGGTGGAATACCACATTCTCCATCGTGTATTGCAGCAGGTTGAGTTCGTTCCGCATGGCTCGCCATATGTTTATCATGTGACGTCCAGTCACTGAGATCGCTGAGGTATGTCTAGATCCCCATTTATCGCTGTCTTTTTCAGAATGTCCACGAGAGTGTGTGTGCATGCGGGAGAGCTCCTCACAGAGATCATACTCATACTTCAACTTTGCTCGTTCAACCAAGTAGCCCCATGAGCAATTGTGAACTTCATAGCCCGTTAGAATATCCGGGTCATTTGCTCTTACAAATTCGACGATTCGAACGAGGAGGTCAAGCTCCGAGGACTCTTCGAAGACGTGGATGGGAGTTTGTTTTGCTATGTTCCTCGCCGTTTGGCCATTCTCTGACAAAGCAACAATTCCTCCATGGCTAACTCCGCCAGTTCCGAGGTTATCAGGATGGTCTTCACCCAACTGAAGATTCCAAAACACGCACTGTATTTCATCTTCTTGTGGATTCGGGGCTAAATTGCCTCGGGTATTGATATGAACTTCGAGGCTCATTACACTCATATACTGCGCATTGTTTTGCAAGGTTGATGTATTATGTGGCTGGGTATATTGAAAACCGTGCTTATTCGTCTGTGTCGGGCCCTCAATTTGTGAATGGGCACTGTTTTCAGGTTGCAGACTAGGTTGTCTGCTTGACTTCAGGGTTCCTGACTTTGCTTTCGCCAAGACCTCCTTACGTTCCCAGTCCGCTACATCGTTAAATGCTGGCGCTGGCTTTCCAATTTCCCAAACTCGTAATCTGCACCGTTGCTGTCGATGTTCATATATATGCTTTTCACTTGGTTTGTTATGTACAATCGCAGGCTTTTCCCCTAAACTAGCAGCCGAGCTACCTGTTTCGTCAAAATCCGGAAGAAACGGGACAGTCAAACTCTCAAGCTTAAACTCTTTGCCCGCCCATTCTGTAGGTCGCTCGGGCACATCTAGCTCATTGCCATAGTAAGGACCTTGATATATGACAGGTGGATGGAGGGTAGGGGTGACTGTTTCTTTCAAAGGCGGTGATTTGGCGAAAGCCGCGACAGATTTACTTCGAGCGACCCAGTTTGTGTTCCTTAAGTCCCAAGTTATACTTGAGACCAGCTTTTGTTGCTCGCTAGGGGATGCAATGCGATGTGCTTCTGATTCAAGTTGGGTCTGTATCGAACGGGATGTAACACCGAACAGATTTTTGTTTTCGTTAAAAGAAGTCTCTCCTTGGTCTTGTGAAGAGCCGTACTGCGAATGCCTAAACACCGTGTCTATTTCTTGTAGATGTATGGGATCTGGATTGGGAAGAGGCTGGGGGTCCAGTTTACCACTGTCGACATTGTGGCGCGGCAGCCTTTTGCCCAAGTTCAGAGTATGAGAAAGGCCATTGACAGTTGGCAACATTAGTAAGTTATGATGATCTCTTTCCGAAAGTATGTTACCCCGATTTCTGATATTGCAGCTTCCGTTTTCTGCCATGCTTCCATATCCTGGAAGTGCTTGGTGGGGGCGCGACTCAGCAGCCGAGAACGTCGATTGGATTGGCGCAATAGCAAAGTCAAGTTTAGAACGTTTGCTGTACCCTTCATCAGAGGGGATCAGAGTTATTGATCGCTTAAGACTTGTTGTCTTGCTTCCCCCCAGTGGCGTTGCCACCTTTATATCTCGGAGCAGCCCTTCGGCCGTAGAGTTCGAAGAAGCAAGCTCTAGAGCAGAAGTAGGGGTTGCATCTCTTCTAGGTTCATAAATCCGTGCTTTTGTAGGGTGGTGCTCTCTGTCGCCCAGTTCTATAAGCGAACATGGATCCTCAGCTTCGTGCACCCTTGGCACATTGTTTAGTGGCACAGAGTTGTGGTCAACTGTATGCTCGGCTTTGAAGCTGCTAGTCGCCATGATAGGTGGTGGATCCTTTTTCTCCTCCGACTGTTCAATGTCACATAGGAGGTCGTCATCTGAATCATATGGGAACTCATTCTCATCAGAGATATTAAAGATGCGGTTCTCGTCGACTTCGATATTCCCAGCTATGAACTCTTCCTTTGGAAGTACTGGATTTTCCTCGGGCTTCATGCCAAGAATTGGACCAAGATTTTCGGGGTAGAGGTCTTCCACAGATTGGAAAGTAGTATTAATATCATCCTCGTCCGGCTTCGGCTTAATGTATGTGTCAAAGGATATATTGGATCCATCGCTCTTGGCTCGTTCTTCCTGTATCCTGCTATGTACAAGCTCCATGTACTCTTCCTCATGCACCCACCGGCCTTTCTGAGAGCTTCGGGGACCAGCAGACATTGAAATTAAAACTTCGGGGGGGGATGCGTTGCTTCCAGGTTCCACAGCTTTCATTTTGGCTTTGCGACGCTTGGTTTCATCTCTCCACAATTCCGACATGCTATGGACCAGCTTTTGATCCGGTGGAAGCGGATTTGACCGCTCAATGAAATCATGATGGAGCGGTCTCTGGACAATTTCCAGCCTATTAAGAATGTCTTGTACCATGATATCCACCTCGAGAGAGCAATGGCTTACCCTCGGGAGTTTGGCTTCGCTTATGACAAACTCGGCAGGAATAGAACGATCGTGCCAGAGGTGTGATAGCCTATCTAGCTCCTCATACTTTGGAACTGGCCCTCTAAAGTATACCTGTCGGCTGTCGATATAGCCGCAACCATATAGGTTGTAGTCAGTCATCCATTGCATAATAAATTGCAAATGCGCTTCGTAGGGTTGGAACACTCGTTTCATAATGGCACCTTGCCTGAGGAGGTCGGCAAGACGAGTCATAACCACTGGGTCTAAGGCATAGATTTTGAGGTAATACTGATATCCAACATGATAACCGTAAAACGGAACACCTTTTACCAGCGTTATACGAGCAATAAACCTTGTTCTGCGGTCATACACGCCCCTGCGATAACTCACAGCAAGTGCGTGGTCAATCGAAAGGTGGAGCCTATGGATGTAGGCACCGACTAATATCACAATATAAGACTTTATCCTAGCTTCTCCAGGGCGGCTGAGGACTTACCTTCATCAGATGTGACCTGGCCATTATAGTCAATATAGATATATGGGAATGCGCCATGTATATGGGCACAAACTTTTTGGCCTGTTTCAGTAGTCCCAAAGACTCTGACGACAGGCACTTTTGGTTCGTTGTTGATTTCAGAAGGGGCCACATCACGGCGGAGTTGGGGGTCAAATCGAGTTGGGAACGCTTGGTAATGGTCAATACAGTTCAGCCGCACCCTGAACAGATCCATCCCGAGAACCTCGCAACGAGGTTATCAGTCCATAGTTGAACTGGAGTCTGTAGTGTTGAATGCGCTTGTGTGGCGCGACGCGTTCGTCCTTATCAATTGAAACTCGAAATCACGTGCTGATAAGGACCATTATATCCCGCCCATATGATCTTTGAGGAAGCAAATACACGACGAGACAGTTTGAACCCAGACTCAGATATATCTCCTTAAAAATGCCACCTGCTGGAACTCAGCCACTTAAGCCTCCGGCGCCATCCGCTGCTTCGAAAGAAGCCAACGAATATATCCCGTCTTTCATCTCCAAAAAGCCATTCTACATTGGGGAAGATGACCAGAACGATTATCTCGAACACCAGCGGCTACAGAAGGCGCAATCCGACCAGTCAAAGTGGTATGATAGAGGCAAGAAGCTAGGCCCTGCGGCGACGAAGTTCAGAAAGGGTGCATGCGAGAACTGCGGGTCTATAACACATAAAACGAAGGAGTGCCTCAGTCGGCCAAGGGCGAAAGGCGCAAAGTGGACAGGGCTCGACATCCAAGCCGATGAAGTTATACAAGATGTCAATCTGGGTTGGGATGCAAAGCGAGATCGTTGGAATGGATATGACTCGAAGGAGTATAAGACGGTTATCGAGGAATATGCCCAGTTGGAAGAGTTGAGGACGAAGTCCGCGGCAAATGAAGCAGCAGACGAAGGAGAAACTGGAGCTGATGGCGGCGCAAAGTACGCGGAGGAATCCGACATGGGAAGGCATCAAAGCACATCGACGAGACAGTTACGCATTCGAGAGGATACCGCAAAATATTTATTGAACCTCGACTTAGACTCAGCGAAATATGACCCTAAGACAAGGTCCATGGTGGATAGTGGAGCAACAGCAGATACTGCCGCTGCACTGGTGGCAGAGGAAGGGTTTATGAGATCATCCGGCGACGCTGCGGAGTTTGAGAAGGCACAGAAATACGCGTGGGAGTCTCAAGAAAAGGCTGGCGATACAAATCAGCATCTCCAAGCAAACCCCACCTCTGGCGAATATTATAGGAGAAAGGAGCGTGAAGAGGCTGAGAAGAAGCGATTACTGCAAAAGAAGATGCTGGAGGAAAAGTACGGTGCTTCAGGAAGCACTGTACCCGAAGGCCTTCGCGACACTGCTATTATCGAGTCCGAAAGATTTGTTGAGTATGACGAAACCGGCGCGCTCAAAGGGGCACCGAAAGCAGTGGCAAAATCAAAATATGCGGAAGATGTTTTAATTAATAACCACGCTGCTGTATGGGGTAGCTGGTGGACAAATTTCAAATGGGGTTATGCTTGCTGTCATTCAATAGTCAAGAATAGTTACTGCACAGGCGAAGCAGGGAAGGCGGCGTTCAACGAAGCAGACCATCTTCGTACTGGCGGGGCTCTTCAAAGAGAAGATGCGCCCTTGCAAATAACCAGCCGGCAGGGACGCGCTGAGTCGGAAGCGGAAGCATCAGCCAACAAGGGCTCAGCAAGCCAAGATGCTGCGAAGAAGCGCACATTGGAAGAGATGAAAGGCGATTTGACAGAAGAGGATATGGACGAGTATCGGCGGAAACGGCAAGCTCCAAATGACCCCATGGCTCACCTACTAGGCAAGGATAAGCTTTTGTAATTTAAATGTGCCAGGTGAGCTGTTCGGAGTTTATGAAGCCAAACCATGAATAAAATGCAATCTGAAAGGCGCTCTATACTAGTGTATATTAGGCAATTGTTTCGCTCTATTTGTGAACCATATCACAGTTGTATGAAGCAGGAACTGTTGGGGCGGCTGGTGATTGGGATTAGTAAATAGAAAAAACATATGATGGCCGCAAAAAATATGTGGCCTGCAAATGCAGCAATGAATCTGTACGTTTACACGAGAACAATTCCGTGATAAAGTTGATCATGATCACCCGCCCTATTGGTCTAGGCTGCCTGGTGGTCTACTGGCGCTATATGGCAAATACTTGAAATATGAAAGGTCCGAAGCTATTTAAGCCGACCATGGAAAACGTGTAATTTTGTGAAGCCTTCGTTGGATATTTTGCTAACTCGTCGAACTGATATTACAGTCGATTCCAGATGAGCAGTGCCTAAAGTTCCGCGCAATGGCTAAAACCCACATATAACATGAGTCTTAATTTACTCCTCATCCTCCTCAGCATCATCACCACCGTTCTTCTCCTCCGCAGCCTTCGCCTTCTTGCGACGGACACGGCCTGGGCGGCCACCGCCGAATGGCGAGTTCAAAGCGAAATCGATGTGCTTCTGGGAGTCGAGGCGGACAACGAAAGATGGAACATTGACGATTTGCTTGCCGACACGGATGTGTCTTTGGCGGATGAGAACACGAGCGTGGTGAATGGACTTGGCAAGGCCAAGCTTGTAGACGCAAGTCTGAAGACGGCGCTCCAGGAAATCCTCGACCTTAAGGGCCAAAACGTAATCGAGCTTCATGCGGGACTCGTCGAGGACACCGACGCGAACGAGACGGCGAATCAGAGCGTTACCCTCGAAAAGGCGCTTTGGGTCCTTCTCGTCCAAGGTCAAAAGTTGACTATCGCGATGAATTAGCTTCCAGTATAATTATCGTGGTAGTATTGACGTACCGGGCAGCACGACGGATCTTCGAGAGGGTGAGCAGCACGCGCCACACCTCGCGCTTGTTGCGCAGACCATACTCTCCAACGGTCTTCAATTCGGAGTCACTGAAACGGGGTCAGTCGATTGACAAACGACATGAACAGAGCACGCTCGTGTTCAGTGGCCGGAGTGTACATACAGACGAGCAGACTCGAAAGGACGCCTTGGGACCTTGTAGGTCTTCGAGTACGAGCGTCTATTGTTCCATGTCAGCTTCAGATCTTCGTGGCAGTCTGGGAATGATTGAGGCAAACAAGAGAACTTACGGCGCCATTTTGCTGTTTGTCGAAGAAAAAGTTGGTTGACAGTCTCAATTCACGTTCGGTCTGGGATTGTTGAACGTTCGTAGAAATTGGTGGATCCTCGCTTAATCGAGTGTGCGATTTTAGTGGCCCTAACCCGTTCGGGCTAAGACCCAGGGTTTTCGCCCACCCAAAGAGTCTTGTGAATTCGAGAAACAGCATCACCAACGGTTCCAGCGACAGCGACAATTCCGACCAAACCCACGACAACCCCTTCAGTAACGCCGTCAAAATGGGTCATCCAGCTGGTCTTAGAGCTGGCACGCGCTATGCGTTCAGCCGTGACTTCAAGAAGAAGGTGCGATTCAACAGCTCGATAAATATAGAAGGATGCCATACTAATATTCTGGCCAGGGAATGATCAAGCTGTCCACATACTTGAGACAATACAAAGTCGGAGACATCGTGGATATCAAGGCCAACGGTGCTGTTCAAAAGGGGTGAGTGGCATTGGCATTCGGGGGAACAATATGGTCCAGAGGGACCGTAGAGGGCGAGAATATATTTCTAACTCGCAAATAGTATGCCACACAAGGTTTACCACGGAAAGACCGGTGTTGTGTACAACGTTACCAAGAGCGCCGTCGGAGTTATCATCTACAAGAAGGTCAAGCACCGTTACATCGAGAAGCGCGTCAACCTGCGCATCGAGCATGTGTCTCTTTCCCGTTCAAGAGAAGAGTTCGTCCGCCGCGTCAAGGCCAACGCCGAGCTCAAGAAGAAGTCAAAGGCCGACGGCACCCACGTCCACTTGAAGAGGCAGCCGGCGATGCCCCGTGAGGCAAGGACGATTTCATGCAAAGACAACATCCCAGAAACTGTCGTCCCAGTGTATGTCAATCTCTTTTGGTACTTGTTACTTCAAATGTCTAACTATTTCCAGTGCCTACGAGACGTTTATTTAGTTGCGTCGTTGACTCGGTTATACTTGGGTTTTGCTTGGGGTCTGTGGTATTGCATGGGACGAAATGACTGAGCCATACCATAAAGGAATAAGAGCCCGGTTACTTGAGGCACAGAACTATGTTGCGTGACATGCGTATGTGAGATCATTCAATAAAAAAGTTAAAACATGCGAGGATGAAAGTGATGCATCATGGATTCCTGGACGGCTACAGGAGACTCCTAAGGCAGGGAAGCCTGTCTCGTTCTACTATTCATACGTTCCACTCTCCACCACAAAACAATACCTCTAGAGCAGATATTGCTTGGAAATCAATTACGAAAATATCCTCCTTGTAGTGATAAATTCCATGTTACCCTTTCCCAGCCCGTATGAGATCAAAGACCATCTCAATGCAGCCCCTGTATACCCTTACCATATTGTGCTATTTAGCGTGTACCAAACGAATACTCTGCTCCAAACTCATCGCTAGAGGATCGTCCTGTAAAAGGTTAGTATCAAGCAAATGACATTCCGCTATGTCGTAAATAACCAATATCACCACCCAGTACTCTTCAGCCGTAGGCCCATCTCCGATGCTACGGGAGGAATCAAACTTTCCGTGCCTTCATGGTCACTGCCTGAAATGATATCCATAGCTTGGCTCGAAGAATTGAGTACCTGCTCAGGGACAGGCCCTCTGGCAATTTCGACGCCTCCCATCCCGTCCCTGTAGTTCCACGCCTACAAGGTTATGCGTGTATAGCGATTGCTCTTGATGCACTGCCTACCGTGTTCTACTCGCATTGAGTGATTTTGGGCTCGAAGGGCAGCGTTCAAAACCACCTGCTTCAGGGGAAGGTGCCTAGCTATATTTGCGGTGTATGCCGCTCACAGCGGATTTCAGGGCCTGGTACGTCTCATCTTTACTCGGCTTCAGGGTTTGTGACCCATCTAGCACATTTGTTGCTGTTGTCGATTTCAATGGCTGTCTATCTTCTGGTTTGGGTAGGAGCCGGAGAAAACGTGAGCAGAAAGAGGTTCGACTGGCGACATTGAAATACCAATGTCGCCAGTCGAACCTCTTTCTGCTCACTGATGAGATTCATCAATGCTGGGCTGATGTCCTCGGGCTCTATCAGTGGAACGAAGGGGCTCCGAATGCCTTTGGACTCACGTGAGTCGCAGGACTCGTTCCGGTATTCACGAAGCAGACTGGTTCCTCCACCTAGTGGCCTAGCTTGCCCCCTGCTGCGTGCTGTGATGGAGGGATCGCTCACAAGCTTTGTCTGTGGCCTCTTAGAAGTATCGACAACAGGAAGCTCGCGTTCTCTACGGTTAAGGACACATATATTTTACCTCGCCACTCTGGATCCCAAGAACACCACTAGTACCAGCGTATACAACATAGCCTTCTCTCATGTCACTCAGGCAATGGCGATAATATCAATGTGAGCTCGCCGCTATAAAATGTGATACGGAAACTCCCAAGCGCTCCATGGTGCTTCAAAATTATAAGGACTGTAAATGTGTTAGGAAAGTCGACATATCTTAACTTCTCAACTTACTTGATATCCATGCCTAATTGAAACATAACCAGCAAAATATATTCATAAACAGTTTATTGTAACTTACATTCGAATGACTTGGTTGACCACTTGCATATCCCCATAGCGCCGTTCCCAAGCCCTTCAACCACGCCATGGTAAAATCCATCTGGTTCTTCTAACGCCGAAGTATCATCTGTATAAATAAAGGGCTGCTTTCTATAGCTTGCGATTGTTTTCCCCTTCTTGTTTACTGTAATTTCCGGGCTGTGGTATTCTTGGGAACGAAGTAGCAGTTAGTTAGCTTGTTGCGGGTGCTCACAAACAGCCAACTTGCCCTGGTCATTTTGAGGTCTTGTCCAATTTCTCTAATTCATCACGAGGTCGTTTTTAAGGCCGTGGCCTTTCCCATAAGAAACTCATGCCAGCCGTTGTAAGTTCATCTCGAACGGTTTAAAGTGCTTTAAAGTGCCTTTCATAGTAGTCCCTCGACACCAAACGAAGACCTTGTTCTGATCAGTACTTCAACTATATTGTTTTATAACGTTTTATAACTTGCAAGACCTTCGAGTGCTTTACTACATATAGACATTCCTAGAACTAAGCAGTGTACATACAGAGTACCCGTACATGTATTGCTATTTTATGAACAATTCGCAGTCTAAATGGAGTCTCGTTGGCATCTGATGTATGTTGGCTTGAGGCACTAGTGAGCGAGCACATCTTAGCCCCGGTTACAACGTCGACACATTTGTGGCCCTTATTCGGAGGCCGCTATCCAAGAACAACACGTTGGTACACACAGAGTTGCTCATGTAGTTAAAGTCCCTAGGAAAAACTGTAGATGGCAGCTACTTAGAAATTAAATTCGAGAGAGAAGTCTATCACAGAATTTTAACATCAATTTGTATTGACTATACTCGCGCCTTTGTTTGTAAGGCGCTTAGCCATAAGCACATGCCCACCCCAAGCTCCGCTCTTAGGCTGGATCTCCCGTATGTACCTGCGTTCTCCTCCTAATTACAAGCTGGAAAGTTAAGCCCCTCTCTCTCGCCTTATTCAAATATCACATCGTTACGGAGGAAGCGTTCAAAAGTTTTGTCCCACGCTAGGAAACGCCACAGTTCAAACAATTTAGTTATGTACATAGTTATGAAATCAGTGTTCTTCTCACCCCTCCTTGTACTCATTTCCGCCTTCTAGCTCGATGACTTTCTGGATATGTCGAGGAATCCTCTCGACCCAGGCTTGGATTTGCGACTGAGGGAGGTCTTCCCAACAGGCCTCCCAAGCTCGTATCGCGTCTGGTGAGAGGAACCCCTGTTGGGTCAATCTCCTTAAGTACCCAAAACGGGTCCGACTCGGCTAACTGTTGAACACATAATTGGAGTTTGACGACTTGATTGAGTAACTACGGGCAGGCGGAGCCCTTATATACATTCAGTATACAATCTACGCTGTGCAGCGTACTATCAGGAACATCCCATGTTCCAACACTAACCGGCCCTAACTCTCCCCACGTGACCGTAACCTGTCCGACTCCGATCCCTTCCATCACTGAGGGCAGAGGCATCCTTCCACCTGACAGGTCAACCGGATATATACTCGCGCAATTCAGTGTGGGTTTGACCCCAATCATATGCCACTCACCTTACGAGATGAGTAGTTACAGGACGCTCCCCGGTCTAGCCGCCTGACAAAACAAACAGCTGAAGCGACAGAGGGAGCAAAGGTGCGAACCGACCATTACGGAAGGGAAAAAACTTGTGCTGATATCGCGGGGGAACTTAGCTTGCAAGGTATCGACATCTCCTCCACGACAATATGGAGGGTTTTAAGGACTGCTGGCTTCCGGAAAACGAAACCGACGAGGAAGCTGTAAGGTCACAGGGCACCCAGCTCACAGTAATAGCATATCAGAGTGCGAGTCGGAGGCTAAACGGATGCTATCCTATAGGTCTACTATGAAGGATACAAAAAAGATGAAGGAGGAACCCCGTGAGTCGATTGTCTCAAGTACCCGAAAACCATCCGACTCAGTTCCGACTCAGTTAGCCCACCCAAATGATCACACGTGACCCCGCAGCTACCCAGAGTCTACTCCCTAGAATGGGAAGGCATCCTTACAGAAGCCTGGGTTGATGAAGAAGATGAGGGTGGAGAGATTAAAATGGTGCCTCGACCATCAGCACTGGACACTCGAGGATTGGAAAAATGTAATATGGTCAGATGAGACATCTGTGGTACTAAACCATAGACAGGGAGGTTATCGGATATGGAGAAAGGCAGACGAGGCATTTTTACGGAGTTGCATTAGGGAACGGTGGAAAGGATACTCAGAATTTATGTTTTGGGGATGTTTTACTTATGACAAGAAAGGGCCATGTCATTGTTGGATCCCAGAGACAAAAAAAGAACGAGACGCTGCAGAAGTTGAAATACATGGAATAAATGAGAGTTGGAACCAATTTTACGTGAAGAATGGGAATTATCAAATGGGATACGCCGAATGTCTCTACGCAATCTTCCTGGTATAAAGCCGCTATGGAGATGGAATAAAAAGAATGGGAAGTTAAGCTGTGAGAAAGGAGGAGGGGGGATAGATTGGTACCGGTATCAGAAAAAGATTCTGATACCAAAGATGTTCCCATTCGCAAGGGAATGCATGGTAGACCGTCCGGATACTATTGTACAAGAAGACAACGCTCCATCACACAATCATTACATTCAGCGGCGAGTATTTCAATTACATGACATTAATCGCCTCTTCTGGTGCGCCAACTCTCCAGATTTAAATGTCATCGAGCCGTGTTGGCCATGGATGAAAAGGAGGACTACAAGGAAGGGGGCACCAAAAAGTCGATTGATCTTTTTTGTATCCTTCATAGTAGACCTATAGGATAGCATCCGTTTAGCCTCCGACTCGCACTCTCATATGCTATTACTGTGAGCTGGATGCCCTGTGTCCTTACATTATACAAAAAAGATCACGCCTGCCGGGGACGGCTGTACTTCAATAATATCCCACACTGGAACGACTCAGGAGAACTACCATTACGATATCGACCGCAACTCGGTGACGTTTCGGATGTAAGGACACAGGGCACCCAGCTCACAGTAATAGCATATGAGAGTGCAAGTCGGAGGCTAAACGGATGCTATCCTATAGGTCTACTACGAAGGATACAAAAAAGGTAAAGAGAGGAACCCCCGTTGGGTCAATCTCCTTAAGTACCCAAAACGGGTCCGACTCGGCTAACCTGCCTTCACTCTCACCACGTGACCGTAACTTGTCTGACTCAGATACCTTCCGTCGCTGAGGGAGAGGCATCCTTACACTACCCCCCTCCTGAGAAAGTGCTTTGTTTGCAAAGCACGCAGCTAGTATCATGTCCGCAACATCTCCTAATGGTATCCGTGAGCGGAGCGTTCTTTGTTATCAGAATGTTGGCTGGTAATTGCGTCCGGAATAACTCCGTTTGTCGTGCGCATCGGGAAGATGCTTTGTTTGCCACAGCAGTCATCCCGAGGTGGTATCGCGTTAGGGTCCATTTGGTATGCGAAACTGGAGCTCGCTTTTTGTTTGATTTCAGGTTCGTTCGTGAGGTCTGAATCAGTACCGGAAGGTGTCCGCTACACGTTTGAGTAGAATTTTCGTGAACGTGAAAGAAGAAGCGGCCGCGCTAGCCCGATTCGGAGTTTATTGTTGTAAGCCAACATTTGAGTATTCCGCTTCGCCCACTTCCTCTTGTTTTTTTCCTTACAACAACAATGCCAGCGACCCTCCCGCCCGAGACCAGTAAGTGGCCCCTCCCCGTCCATTTCTTATGTGATACTGATAGATTGGATAGTATACATCCAATCCACATGAACGAGTAGGTGATGAGAGCGCGTTGGCGCGGTGTTGATAACTTGTGCTGGGCTGACGGAATCGCAGATTCTGAATTTGAAGATGCCGGTTCCCACCCCCTCCGGGGCCCTTACGGTTGCCTTCCGCGTACTCTGTCTGTGCTGCCTTCAGGCCAAAGCCCGTGGGATCCAGTCCCATGACTGCGTCTGGTCCCCGACCAGTTCGAAGTGTGGGTACTGCACGTCGCAGCACTCGCCTTGCGTCCCAGTAGGTTTTCTTGTGGGGTTCAGTGTTTGGTTTGGTTGGCCATTGCTGACTTTGGTGGAAGCTGCCGTGGTTCCTTGGGGAAGAGTTTGCAGCCCTCCGCGCCGCCGAAGAGGCCACCCCCCTCATTCCCGCCGACGTCGCCGCCACCGAGGCAAATCGGGTGGCCCTCCTGGCCGCCCAGAGCATGCCAAAGTTCCGCTCTGAGGCGGAGCGTGACCTCTACGAGGAGGCACGCACCACTCGGGTGTCATACTGACATTCGTTGCACTCAGTTTGCTATCAAACTCAAGAGCAAACTTAGAAATCTCCTCCTCAAACCTACAAGTCACTATACATATTTTGGCTTGTCACACCAACAACAAGAGCAATACTACTCAACAATTGCTACAACCCTCTATGATTCATTACACGTCATTGCTCCTTAGTTACTGGGCCGATATGACCACATAGCATATCTCTACAACCCTCTATGACTCATTACATGACATCACTCCTTAGTTCCTGGGCTAATACTACACATGACATATCTCTATCAACTAGAGGCCTAGGAACATGAATGATAGCTCCAAAAGCTTCTACAACCCTCTATGATTCATTACATGTCATCGGTCCTTAGTTACCTACAAGATTGGTTAAGTTATGACATAATCTGTCTATAGGGGTACTCTGACCTTGGACCTCCTTTCACTTCCTATAGGCTAGGAACCTAGGAGATGGTTCTATGGAATTCTCTTACATCGACTACAGTTACCAAGCCTGGTTAGTCATGGAAAGTCTTGGAAAATGAGAGAACTACACTCCTTTAGCATAAATAGGATTGCCCTTTCCTTAAGAAAGGGCAAGCAGACAATACAGTAAATCGACTATCACATATTTCCACGTCTTTTCCAAGCTTCCAAGCATTGATCTTGTTACTCCTTGTTTCTGAAAAGTCAGTGAGGTGTTAACCTCTGACTTACCCCTGAGTTCCCAGACTCAACATTTGTTGCAACTTGTCTGAACCACTTCACTACATCACACACCTGATTGCTGCGTTGTGGAATAGTCTAAGCTACAACCCTTTGGCTCTGTTTCCTAAGACAGTGTGTTGTCTTAGTAAATTCATCCCTTCCTTGGGTGGCTAGATTCTCGCATCTGGTGCACCCACCATTACATCCACCTGAATGGTTTCTGGCACCCAAACTTGATTTTGATATTCTAGCATGCCGTTTTGAGTTCGCAATAAGCCAATGCAACCTCTTTGCTTGTTCGATCACCATTCTCAAACTTCTGTAGTGTAGCCTTGCAGAATTTGTCTTCCAGTTGAGACTTTTGGATTTTCTCAAGAATTGTCATTTCTCTGATATGAGTCTCAACTGGAGCTAGCTGAGCTGTTTGGCCCTGTTCTTCGAGTTTCTGAATGTCTGGATGTAGCCTCGAAGGTGGTAGCAACACCTGAAGCTGTTGCTTTTGTCAATCATCCTCATCATTGCCTTCTGGTCTGTCACCAGTGTCATGACACTCCTTCGATATTTGTGTCACGACCCTTCGATTCGCTTTAGTCTCTAGTACTTATTTTGAAAAGCAAACCCAACAAGCTCTGAAGAATGAACCAGGACACCACTCTCACAGTCAACTGTCAGCTCGGATTCCAGACCCTCCAATCCTCACAGATGGGATAGAGCCAGCATTTGAAGACTGGGTTGTGAAAATTCGCCTCAAGCTCGAAGCCAACATTGATCATTTTCCAACACAGACTTTACAAATGAGCTACATTCAGAGTCGACTGGGAGGACTGGCAGTTTGACATGTCAATCCAAGGCTTCGACCAAACTCTACAAACAAACTGCAGACAGCAGAAGAAATTCTCAAACTTTTGGAAAAAGTCTTCAGTGATCCCGATCAAAGGCACACAGCTCAAACTGAGTATCGGAAGCTGTATCAGAGAAACAACACCTTTGCAGTGTTCTGGGCCGAGTTCCAAAGGCTCATGACAGAGCTTGATTACTCTGAAGAAACTTTGCTAGATGACTTGCGCTTCAAAGTCAACCAACAGATGCAGAACTTGGAATTGATGCTCCTTCTGCCAGGGATTTCAGTTCATATCGTCAAGTCAGACACATATTGCCAAAGGCCCTATTGTGCAGTTGTCGGCTGTAGGAGCCACTCGAGAGGAGCGCACTTCCCTCACAGTTATATCCTTGTCGAGGGAGTGTTGTAAAAGGTCTGACTTGCGAAGGTGGTGTGTGTCGAGCTGACTGTCAAGAGCCAACTTTGAGGGGTTGCCTCGAGATCGTCCTGGAATCGACTTCAGGATAAGGTTTCTGGTTCTGGGGTTTTCAAAGAATGGATTTCAATTTCAATTTCAGAAGAGGGTTCAGCTCGAAGAGCAGAAAAAGAGGTATAAGAGAGATTGGGTTTTATGTCACGGTTCACCAAGGCATAGGGTGCCAGTTGGGTATTATGAATTAAACTCAATCTAGAGAAGAAAGGAAAGAGAAGAGGAGCACTCGGGCAGTGGCTCGATCTATATACAGCTATGTTGTTGTGGAGTGAATTCTCTTTAGCGAGACCAGTTCTGAGAATTCACTCCACAACTGAAAACTTCGCTCCAACCCCGGAAAGCTCCCCACACCCCTTAACCCCCACTCGAGCTGCAAGGCGCACTTGATATCGTAACAGTTAGCACCTCACTGACTTTTCAGAAACAAAGAATAACAAGATCAATGCTTGGAAGCTTGGAAAAGACGTGGAAGTATGTGATAGTCAATTTACTGTATAGTTCTCTCATTTTCCAAGACTTTCCATGACTAACCAGGCTTGGTAACTGTATTAGAAATCAAGTGCGACCCACAACTAGCTTGCTAATCATGTAGTTAACATAAGAGAATCCCATAGAACCATCTCTTGGGTTCCTAGCCTATAGGAAGTGAAAGGAGGTCCAAGGTCAGAGTACCCCTATAGACAAATTATGTCATAACTTAACCAATCTTGTGGGTAACTAAGGAGTGATGACGTGTAATGAATCATAGAGGGTTGTAGAAGCTTCTAGAGCTAACGTTCATGTTCCTAGGCCCCTTTAGTTTGTAGAGATATGCCATGTGGTAGTATTGGCCCACCCCCTTAAGGAGATTTTCTTAATAACTTGTTCAATGAGTGTCCAAATGATATGCCATGATATATGTAGCATAAACAGATGTAGTAGAAGAGTTTGCAGCAATCGTTGAGTAGTATTGTTCTTGTTGTTGGTGTGATAAGCCAAGATATGTATAGTGACTTGTAGGTTTGAGGAGGAGATTTCGAAGTTTGCTCTTGAGTTTGATAGTAAACCGAGTGCAACGAATGTCAGTATGACACGCTCTCCCCACTCAACTAAGCGCAAATTGCGCGCATACAGAAGTATGAATGGATGGAGGTTGATATATGCAACCATCAGAACATTGAGTCAGCATACCATGGCGCTGTCTTGTTTCCTTTTAATCCCTAGCGAGCATTGCGTACACTGCTCAATGATGAACCATCAGTCGAGGCTGACCGACCAAAAACACCACATCAGTATGATATTTTTGACCGAGTCTTTATCAACAGCTCCCCCCCAGATGGGATGACCTTACGCTCTGCAAATACGCTCCTTACAACTATGATTAATGGTGGTGGGGTGCTGTCAACACCTGTGCGGACGTACATCCAAAAACTCTCAGTTGCGTCAGAGCAACTTCGAGCACGTAGCATTGTCCACCAACTCGATGCCAACAACCTGCGATCAGTTATAAAGCGACGTACGGTACGTAGGAAGGGGAAAAGGGTTATTCTGAAGGGTCACTTTCATGTTTCTACGCAAGAATTGTGTGACGGTAATGGAGGCGGAAAAGGCGACACATAACCCAAGTAAGAAAAAGTGCAAATCAAAGGATAAGCACGCCTCCTCAGACATTTAAATTGACGAGTATATTGAGGAAGAAGCAGGGGAACAATCTGAGAGCGACGGTGGATCATGTATTATCGTTGATTGTAGTTAATTTATAGATTTGTTATGTTCTCTTCGAAATTCCACCGCGTTACGCCATCCCCCGCGTTACGCCACGACTTACGTTAGTCACAAGTGTCCACTTTTCAGCCGGGTCCTTGCTCCACCTTGATCTTGCCGCTCATGACAGTGACCGTGGGATGTCGACAACCAGACCTTGCCCAGGTCACCTCAAGTGATCCTCCGCCACCTTCCCGCCTCTGCTACGCTCCTCACCTCCTCCACCATTATCTAACGTGCTTTAGTATTCATTTACTGGGCCGAGAATTGTATATATAATCTGACCGAGTGAGTTCTGACTTGCCCCATGATACTAAATGCTTTATTCTAATCGTACATCGCTGGATAAAGCCATGATTGCAGGATGGGTCCTTCACTCACCGTCACCATTATCGCGCAGCGCCAGCCCCAGCAGTCACGTCAGATCGTATTCGGCAGGTCCTAAAGCGCCCCCAGACTTGTCTTCGAATCGCACGGCGAGAGCCATATCTACATCCGCGCTGAACAACAGCTCCACCAACTTGAGCGTCAGCGCTGCGTCAGTGGGAAGCTCCCAGCGCTCGAGCTCCTACAACGACGAGGACGAGAGTATGAGCACCATTCCGGATCCAAGAAGCCGCACTATGTCTCCTCCCGACGGCTCACAGCCACCAAGCGCCTCACACCACCCGGATCTCAATAACGAAGTCGCGACACTAAGTAAGAAGCTTATCAATGCAATCAACCATCAAACCAATATGGGGGACATGCTGAATCAGACACGTTCGGAGCTGGATGCTTCTCGGGAACGTATTCGACAGCTTGAAGCTGAGGCTGAGAGTCATGCTAGTCAAATCATGAATGGCTCCCTGGTGGATTTCGGCGTCGTGAAGGCAGAAAGGACTAAGCTTTTGGCAAGTTTGACCGAGGAGGCAAAGAAGCGTGGCGCTGCTGAGAAAGAGAAAGCAGCCATTGAGTTGGAGCTGGAGAACCTAACCACGGCTCTCTTCGAAGAGGCCAATAAGGTTTGTGGTTCACGTCGTTTGATAGTGTTTGCTGACCCTGTATAGATGGTCACTATTGCTCGAGAGAATTCTCAGCGAGATCACGAAGTCATGGAAAAGAAAAACGAGATGCTCAAAGCTCGACTAGCAGATACAAAGACGCTACTCAAATCACATGAAGAACAGCTAGCGGAACTGAAACGAGTTATGGCGCAAATGCAGGAGAAGAAAGAAGACCAGTCCAATCCCTCAGCGCCGCCAACACCTGGTTTGAAGCAGTTTTATGACAAGGACGACAGTATTGTGCGGCCCGTACATGCAGCCAGGGGGGATTTAGAGGTTACGCCCTCTTATCCCACCAGCTTCACGCATCTGTTGCAGCCTGTCCTTAGAACAGATTTGGCTGCCTATGGCGACTTTGTAATCTTGGTGCGATCATCCAAGAATGGGCCAGGGAGCAGAGTGACGAGTGGGTCGTATGGAGGGTTTTCGTTAGGGCTGGGACTTGGAGGGGCTTCAAGTCAGCCATCACCAGTTCTGCGGCACACACCCTCCAATGGCTCGACTTCATCAATAGCAACTTCTGCCACAGTTGCTTCAACTCCAGTCACACCTATCATGCCTGCGTCCGCAGTTAGTGCCAGCACCACACCAGCAGGCCCTGCAACTCCACTCAAAGAAACCCGCTTTTACAAACGTGCATTGGCTGAAGATATTGAGCCAACGCTTCGCCTTGATACTGCTCCTGGACTCTCGTGGCTGGCTAGAAGAAGTGTTCTCAATGCCATGTGTGAGGGAACGCTCGTAGTAGATCCGATGCCAACACCTACCACAGCGGTCCAGAAATTTTATGTATTTGCTTGTTCGCTTTGTGGAGAATCACGCAAAGATCCAAAGCAAGCACGAACACATCGCTTTCGAACAAGCGAGAGTGATACGGCACAGAGATACCCTCTGTGTAAATACTGTCTCGGGAGAGTTAGAAGTAGCTGTGACTTCCTTGGATTTTTGCGGATGCTCAAAGATGGTCACTGGAGGTGCGAAGATGAAGAAGCGGAGAAGCATGCTTGGGAGGAGAGCGTAAGATTACGAGAACAGATGTTCTGGGCTCGAATGGGTGGAGGTGTTATACCGGTTGGCGCTGCCCATAATCAGCTTCCCGAAGTGACTCCAAGAGCTAGCGAGGAAGTTGAAATGCTGAAAGAGCTGGAAGAGACTGGAAAGATAGTACCCAAGGACATTACACCACTTCCTGATGATATCACAGCCTCGCGGATCGATCTTAATGAAGATGAAGCTTCGTTAACCGCAGCGAAAAAGAGAGCGAGTAAGAATCTAATAAACGACACAGCCGAAGGATTATGGAAGGCTGCTCAGGAGGATGCTATGGAGCCTCCTTTTAAGGAAAGCGACGTAGCTGCTACGTCTCCTGAAGCGAAACAAGTTTCAGACGAGGCGCCGGCGACAGAAGAAAGCGACAAATCAAACCGTGCCTCATCGCAATCGCTTGCGGTATCCGAGACGGGAAGTAAAGAGGAGAAGAGGCTCTCTATCACTATTCCACGGCCGGAATAAGTTAGAGATTCGGGAACTGGGCTCTTCAATAATATGAGAGCCTCAAATAGTCATATAAGGCGCATGGGTTTTGGTTGGCGTCAGCACCCACAGCGCCTTCAATACCGATCTCGCGATGTGCTTAGGCAGTTCCCCGCTGCGGAAGGCACGCGATGGGATGAGGCGGAGCTCAGTGTCCATCCACTCTAACACCAAACAAGGCAGGGTCACACCGACGACAGGAGCGGCGCTGAGACTTTCCATGTCCCCCATGGAAAGTCTACCTAGGGCTAGACCAATTGTCAAGGGATAATGCACACCTTGACCTAGGGACAAGACCATGAAGGGCAATCTGTTGTGCATTATCTACCATAACATCAAGGCGCCGCCTTGATGGGGTAATGGGCAGCATTGAATGGGTCCGTGGCATTTATGAACTGGGAAATCACTGTGTGAAAGGGAATAGAAGCCTCCTATTAGATAGACGGGCTGTCCTGTAGTGTACAGCCATGAATAATTTACAAAGCACATCATGAACAAACACAATATCTCTGGCTACCCATTCCCTACTAGTTCCGGCAAACTTCAGCAGGCTTTTGTCACGAACTATATTGCACTCTGGTATTGCATTATGATGCCAAGCTATACTACAAGAGCATCTATGGTCGAGTTGAGTAAGTGTGGTGGTCATCGTATTCCAGCACGTGATTGCCGGCCGCCGATAACCCCGCATGAGGCTGGACTACAAAGCCAAGATAGGCGCACCTCCTGGACAAAAGGCCACACAAACGCCCTTTACAGAGCCGCAGCGTGAAATCGACATCAAACACGATCATACCAAGATCTTACTCTTTCTATCAACTCTTCCATACTCTGCCCGTCCTAGAACGGTTTCCTCGCCTACACGACAGCCTTATTAGCCAGCTTACCACTCCAACGGTCCAGTGAGGACGCCAAGAGGGACTCTTTTTATTTGTCCTCTGGTTTTGTAGCGCGGTAGGCGCGAAGACGTTTTGATCATGCAGGCCATGCCAGATGCGCGCCAGCAGTCCTTCGAGGAGATCTACGGCCCCCCCGAGAACTTCCTCGAGATAGAGGTGGGCCCACCCACAACTTACCATCACTCGCAAGACCCCTATACTGACCCCCCAACCCCTACAGGTCAAGAACCCCCGCACCCACGGCGTCGGCCGCGCCATGTACACCGACTATGAGATCCTGTGCCGCACCAACATCCCGGCCTTCAAGCTGCGCCAGTCGACGGTGCGACGGCGCTACTCGGACTTTGAGTACTTCCGCGATATCCTGGAGCGCGAGAGCGCGCGCGTGACGATTCCACCGCTGCCGGGGAAGGTGTTTACAAATCGCTTTAGTGATGATGTGATTGAGCACCGTAGGGAGGGGTTGCAGCGATTCTTGCAGATTGTGGTGGGACACCCGCTGCTGCAGACGGGGAGTAAGGTGCTGGCGGGGTTTGTGCAGGGTGAGTTCATTCCGGGGGTTGCTGTGGGGGCTGAGACTGACGGAGATAGACCCGAATTGGGATCGCAATGCTTGGTGAAAGTTGATGGGCGATAGTGTAATGACAAGCCTGGGAAACTGAAGAAGAGACGACGTCCGAGACGGAGTGGGAGTGATCCAGCAATCACGACGGATATGAGGGCAGAATGACAGAGGGAAAGTGATGCAAAGGCGGACACATTTCGATTCGGGACCAGGAGGGCATTTCGTAGCGCACAACTGTGGGAAAGCGATTGAAGGGTGATATCCATTTCATAGCGACTGGTTGCTGGGAGGGCGTTTATGCACGCGTGCTCAGGGTGGACTTTTTCCCGTTTACTTTAACTCTAGTTCACTCTTTGCGCATGAATGATTCATGTTTCTGAGAATGTGTGTGTTGCTTCATGGAGCATTGCTTTGTGGCAGTAATACGGTCTATTGGTTGGAACCCTCACTGGGAATAAGAGGACTTGATGATATCAACGACATGAAACACTCACACCATATCTGCATCAGGGTTCTGATCTCCAGCTATTGTTATACACCTCGTAATTAATTCTTACAAATATATCCAATATCCTACACCAGCCGTAAAGCATAACGCCGTTTGCCCCATCACGACCTTCTATAATAGTACAATGCACCTCATTCCTCATCTATCTTGAATAGGAGATCAAGAGAGGAGATATCCTCTCTCCGCTGTCCAGGACCCTCATGCTCAGCATGAAAGGCCCCACGTTTCTGATCTATATATACAATATGATACTATATCCTCGGATATACTCACGCCGGCGTGTCCAGAAACCTGAGGATAACTTCGTACATGCCGAACATGATTGCTGCGCTGGGCACTGTGCGCAGGAGATGCGGTGTTAGGCCGCCATACATGGACGCCATGCCCTCTTCTTTCCAGACGAGCTTGAAGCATTGGATCAGACCGGTGTACTTTGGCTTTCCGCCAGCAATTGTGGGAGCTTGGCGAAGACGTGTGCGGACAACCTGTGGTTATGTTAGTTAACATGTCTCTGCTAAATCTTGGATAGGTTTGAAAATTTGGGGAAGACATACCTCGTGGGGGTAGGTGATGATAGCCGCAACAAGCTTTGCGCCTCCGGCCGCGCCCACTTTCCCTGTCCACTCAACAGTACGATCCCAAATATTCTTCTCTCGTCCACTTGTGACGATCTTTTCCTCCCTCCTCCTCAGGTATCCCTTCATCTGTTCATACAACACCCACTGGAGAGTGCTCTCGGAAACCCCAAGATAGCTCGCACTCATCCCTTTGTACATGCCCCTAATCCCCTCATTCCTTATTATCTGTTTTACACAGTCCCAACTATTCTTATACCTCCTCACCGCCGCCTCCCCCGCTCTCTCCGCAACATTCTTATCAAGCTGCAGCCTCGTCTTAACCATCCAAATCGGATTCGTCGCCGTGCTCGTCACCACCCCCGCCGTCGCCGCCGCCAGCAAAACAACCCACGAGTTCTCCTCCCCATGGTTGAAGTTATCCGCAATAATCCTCTTCCCATTCCCGTACGTGTAGAAGTTGATACTCCTCGCCGGCACCACGCCGACTAGGTTCGGACCCAGCCCCTTGAAGAGCGCGCGCCACCCTTCCACTTTATGCACGCTGAACAGGATCTGGAATGTTTCGCGGAAGTGGAGAACCGCGGAGCGTGCTGGGGAGAGGTGCGCGTGGGGCGAGATGCCCAGGCGGGCTCGGTTGGATTGCAGTTGGGATTGGTAGAAGTCGGATTGCAGGCGGGTTTTGAGGACGTCCAGGGGGGCGGTTAGGGCGGCTGCTGTCATGCCTCCGATGCTGGGATATGTTAGTTTTTGGGTACTTAGTAGGAGCCTAAGGTAGGCTGGGAAGGAGCAAGGGGGACGGGGAGAAAATTGGGGTATAAGGGATGGGGAGACGGACCCTCCAGCGACAAGATGCGCCCATGACTTCGCCACCGGGAGGGGCTTTCCATTTATTGGCTTCGCGGCGACTTGGTTAAAGGGTAGAACATCGCCATTTTCCCGCGACTCGACCAGTTGCGCAGGTACCGATGGTGAGGGAGACGCGCCCTGACGAGGGGAGGTGAACGAGGACATGAACGGGGATGGATGGCTGCAAACCCGGGCCGGAATTCGACTCAGGGCACGCCGTAAATTAAAATAGTTTTTAGATTATCATGAAATATAAATCAAAGAAGATTAAAGAAAAGGGGTAGTACAAAAAATGAGGGTGGTAAAATATGTTGGGTTTGGAAATTATTTATCGCTCTCCCTGACTTGCTAGAGGACATATAAATTTTGTGACCCGGATAGCGAAAAATGAACGGAACTAGCCGTCATTTGGTGACAAGCACTTTCGGTCCATGTTCCTGCCCAATTTAGTCCAGGACAACTATACCAGTAACTTATATAAAACTCCTTTATGGCAATAATCCACAGCTAGTACAGGATCAATTCCTCGTGCCATCTAAAAGCCTAGTGAGGGCCTGTCTATAACAGCAATGTCTACAGCAACTGTAATTCAATTAGAGGCGTTCAATCACTTAGGGCTACAATTGATAGCCAGTTAAAAGAAGTCCCATCAACTTAAGTTGCTAGTATGATTCCTCAGCCATAAGAGGCACGAGCACCAGAAAATTACGAATTCTTTCCGCTGATGTTCACATAAATCACATAAATATTACTGATCTGATATACAAGTAGAACCTATCACCGCCAAGCCCTCATCGTTACCCACTCCACTTAACAAAAGAAATATTTTATACCGTAGCCTCCTGCACATCGCTCGCAGGCTTAGCCTCCCCCTTCTTCGCATTCTCAACAGCCGCCTCCTTCACCAGGTCCTCGTCCGCCTTGCTCTGCGACGCTGGCGCAGCCTCAGCTTCCTTCTTCGGGACGGCAACGGTCTCGGGGTCGACATTATGGACATCAGGGTGTGGCGGCGCAACAGAAGCCTCGCCTTGCTCGATCACAACCCCAGACGCATCGACAATGCGGGTGCGTGTCTCGTAACGGGTCTGGAAGCTGACTTTGCCTGAAAGAGCCTTGACCTGCTCCGCGTCAAGGAGGTTGCCGTCTTGGTCGCGGTACTCGACTCTCTCCTCGCGAGAAACCACGCTCTGGCTGCCTGCATGGACTGGTGCCTCGCTGTAGACAGGGGCGACAGACATCACGGGTTGCTCCTTCTTTACGATTGGCTGTTGAGCTTGTTCCTTGACCTTGGCTTCTGGGATTGCTGCTGGGAGTGCCGGCGCAGACGTTGCCGCAACGTTGGCAACTGGGGATTGCACCTGCTTGACATCGTATTGATCATACTATATAGTGTTAGCATTTCGGGACTTTTAAAGGTTGACACCGCGGTTTGTGGATGCCCGCAGTGGTGAATTGGTAATACTTACAGTGGTGTGGAAAATGTTGCAGTCCCAATCCCACTTGCTGAACAGCTTCACCTGCTTGCATGCGGATTGGGTCCACGGGTTACCATATGCCAGAGGCGAGTACAGTCCAAAGGCAACCATGCTGAGGCCCAAGAAAACAACTGCACCGAGCTTGCCAATTATTGGGTTCTCACGGAGACCAATCCCTGGGATGCGGCTGGTAATGAAATCATATGTCTGGCAAAGCGCCATAACAGCGAAGTACAAGGCTGGGAAGTAGTGGTGCAAAAACAGCTGGCGCTGCATGAGGTAGAAGGGGAAGTAGTGGAAAGCCCAGCCGAGGATGGAGGTGCCGATTTCATAGCTGAATCGCTTGAAGGTCGAGTTGTTGAAATCTTTGTAGCCACGCTGCCACCTTAAAACGGCAATGCCCTGGAAAACGGCGAAGATTGCAACAGCCAGCGTAGATGACCACCAAATGACGGGGTTTCCAATGAGATAAATTTGGCGATGGTCTTTGCCCCAGAAGTTGATACCGCGTTCCAGGATGGGCCACGACATTGGGCGGGAGTCCCAGGCGTGAGACTCGACAAGGCCGGCATTGGTCTGCCACATAACCTTTTGTAGCTCCCAGAACTTGCCAAGGAAACCTGGCTTCTTGTAGTTGACCTTTTCTGCGTCAGCTCCTAGCTGAGGATGCTCGTTCTGCTCGATGAACCAGATGCTGTTTGGTAGAGTACCCTGCTTTGCGCAGGTAACCTCCTGCTGTTCGGAAGCCCAATCAGGCAACTTGACTTTGTGAGAGAAGAGGGCGCAGCCAGTCATGACATGAATTAGGCGGAACTTTGTCTGGATAGTGCGGACGCGTTCTTTTGCTAACTCTCCTTCGGACTTGGTCTTGACAATCTCAACACGGAAGAAATCATTCGCATCGCCTTCAAATCCTTCGTAGCCGTAGGCGGAGACTTCGTTTTGCCAATCAGCTTCCGTCACAGGTGGGCGAACATCGTGGGAGTGGAGGCGTCTGTTGGTAGGGATGTGGAACAGCTTGATAACATCGTTATTCTTCAGGAAGGCAGGGGGCGAAATAGTATCCCAAGCGTAAGAGCCGTTAACAGCCTCGCCGTTGACATCGAGTGGCTGCGTAGTGTTCTCCAGAAGCCAGACATTGTTCTCGTCCTTGTGGGGGTAAAGAGTAATCTGCTGCTGCTTGCTGCCACCGGGGTACATCAGGTTGTGGGAATGAAGGTACCCTCCCTGGGTGTTGTGGTGTCTGATGCTGACTCGGCTGCCCAAGGCAACATCGACGGGAACGTCCTTCATGGCTTTCGAGTTCAAGGTGGCCTGGAACTCGGAGCTCATGAATCCATCACCCTCACCAGGGTTCTGGAGGATCTGAAAGTGAATAGCAAACATTGCCATGTAGAATGTTACCGGGATCAAGATCAGGCAAAACACTCTGGCGAGGATGTGCTTGAAGAGTAGTCTTGGCGTGACGTTCTTATAGTCACCAAGCACAACCCAGAGTTGAACAACAGTCAAGCTGCCAACCCAGGCAATTGTGAAAAGGCCTACCCACTTCACACTGGCAGTTGCACCAAGGCCTAGACCGGTCATGGCAAGCCAGAACCACCAGCTTGGCTGGAAAGCCTTTGCGGGGCCTTGTTCTTGCTGATTTGTGAAAGAAGTGAATGCCAACGCAGTGATGGCAGTCATGATCATAAGAGGAGAGTCGAGAAGGATAAGACGTGCTTGGGTGAGTAGTCCGTTCTCTGGTTATCGTTAGTATTGTCCATAAAACAACCGCGATCTGATCTCCTTACCAAAAATAATAAGACCGGCGCCCAAGCCAGCAGTCATAGTGCGGCAGCCAGCAGCCTTCAGTGTCAGGAACATGACTGGCACAAGCAGAATACCGCAGATTGCCGGCAGCATTCTCATGGCCACATATGGTACCCCAGGCTCAATATAATCCTTGCCGATCTCTTTGAAGTCGAAGTTGCCATCGAAGCCGGCCATGAATCCGGCCAGCGTCAATAGAAGTTTGGCGAGGGGAGGGTGGACGTCCATGAAGAATTTGCCCTTCATATATTTCGATGCGAAGCCGCCGAAGCTAGAAAGGGGTATGATTAGCTACAGCGATACCTGGGGCGGCTGGAGAATACGAACTGGACTTCGTCGAACACAACGCTGCTTGGCTGGTATATCCGGAACAGCCTGACAATGGCAGCAATCACTGTCACGAAGATCATGACTCTGTAGTCAGAGCCCGGCAGGTTGAAGACATCATTGTCCTTGACTCCATCCGACGTGTAGTCATTGCGCTTGATGGCGCCTTTCTTCACGGTCACGACGGCAGGGACCGAGACTGGGACTTGCGTAGGCACCGGAACGAGAGTTGCACCTTTGCTGCTAGACACAGCGCTCGGCGACGAGCGAGCATTCTTCGATCTCGCCATTCTGATTGTGCAGCTGTGAAAGCACCGATGCGATGAGGAAGAAGAATATGATGATCCCTGAAATAGAACCAGGCTAGACACGCTTCCACGGCGGAAGGCTCTACAGTGGCCCCTGGATCCGCAAACTGACACTCCCAATTGTAGTTAACGAAAGTAATGTAAAGAAGAAGAAGTGCTAGAATTAAAAAGACTCCATCTGAAGGAGATCAAAAGGCAGGTAGAGTAGTAAATCGTCTCGCTGAGCAGAAGGCCCAGGTGTTGTGTGAAGAAAGGAGTTGGGGCCAAGCTATGTGTGGATTGTGAAGGCACCGTGTCCAGAACCAGCCATATGGAGCTGAACGCACATGGGTACGGGTTACGAACAATTTTAATTGGTTTGTAAACAACAGTTCATGCAACTTTCCAATAGCCAATTCATAATATATGGGTTTTTATTATCTATAAGTTATTCAAACAATATCACATGGGTAACAGTGAACTGTGTGTGTTTTAACAGTTATCGAGGATTACGACCGAATCAACAAGGCTGTCAACTCACAGAGCCGCTAATATGTCGCCGCCTCGCCGCCTCGCCGCCTCGCCTCAACTCGAGATATATAGACCAAAAAACTCGCGACTTGCGACAACTCCCCTCATAATCCGACTGATGGCTCCCTCAGCCACTGCTCCCGATGCACTGGCTGCACTTGATGAGATTAAAGCGCCGGCAGGAGTTGTGTTACCTCCAAAAGAAATCAAAGGTCAGCGCCCTCCCTCCTCCGCCCGTACCACACCATTGGAAACAATTTGCTAACCTTCATCCAGCCATCCTAGAGAAGACCGCAGGCTACGTCTCGCGAAACGGCGCAGTCTTTGAAGGTGTGTATCCCCAGCCCCACTTGCCAGCGCGGCATGTGCTGATGTCAATGTCACAGATCGCATCCGCGAGAAAGAGAAGCACAACCCGAAATTTTCCTTCCTAAGCGCAAACGACGCATACAACGCCTACTACCTATGGAGATTGAGTGAGATCAGAGAAGGGAGAGGCAATGTTGTAGCAGCGGGTCGCGCTGGAGAGGTGGCCGCCGAGGCAGAGAAGCCGAAAGGGCCTCCGGAGCCTCCTGAGTTCAACTTTTCCGCAAAGATGCCCAATATCAGCGCGCAGGATCTCGAGGTCGTGAAGTTGACGGCGCTTTTTGTCTCGAAGAATGGGAGGCAGTTTGTGACCACATTATCGCAGAGGGAGGCGGGAAATTACCAGTTCGACTTCCTTCGCCCAAATCACAGTTTACACAATTTCTTCCAACGGCTGGTGGACCAATATACGGCGTTATTACGGGCAGGTGGAATGGATGGGGATGGAGGCAAACTCCAACAGGAGCGGATACAAGAGTTGGAGCGCAACGTAAAGGACAAATTCAACGTCCTTGGACGGGCAAAGCAACGCGCGGAATGGTTTAAGTTCCAGGACGAGCAGAAGGTGAAGAAGGAGGAGGAGGCCGAGAAGGAGAAGCTCAGCTACGCACAAATTGACTGGCACGATTTCGTTGTCGTCGAGACCGTCGTCTTCACCGAAGCCGACGACCAAGCCGTCCTCCCACCTCCAACCTCGCTATCAGAGCTCCAATTCGCATCTCTAGACCAGAAGGCACACATGTCCATAAACCACAACCTACGCATCGAGGAATCCTTCCCATCAGAAGAGGACTCGTACTATAACGCCTACCAAGCCCAACAGTCACCACAGGTCCACCAAATGGCACCACCTCCCGCCCCAGTACCACAGCAGTATCCTCCACAGGCCCCGGCCTTCCGCACCAAATCAACGGAACAGGAGGATGAAGAAGAGACACGCATCCGCGAGCGCACCGAAGCTCGCGAGCGTGTACAGGCCGCACAAGCCCAAGCCAAGGGCGGCGCCGCTGCACCGATGAAGATCAAGGAGAACTACATCCCCCGCGCGGCGCAGCGAGCAGCGAATAAGAACGCACAGATGGCGCTGTGTCCTAACTGCAAGCATCAGATTCCATATAGCGAACTCGATGAGCACATGAGAAGTACGCCCCCACCTTTTCCCCCAGCCTGAACACATACTAACACCACAACAGTCGAGCTCCTCGACCCCCGCTGGAAAGAGCAGAAGTCGAAATCCGACGCGCGCTACGCGACCACGAACCTGTGGAACAACGACGCGGCGAACAACCTCAAGCGGCTGGCGTCGCAGCGGCCGGACATGTTTGATAGCGTGACGGGGCAGGCGCTGAGTGAGGAGGAGGAGGCGAGGAGGAAGAAGGCTGCGATTAGTTATGATGGGAATCCGGAGGGTAAGGATGCTGGGAGGATGGCGGCGGGGATGCAGAATGTCAATGTGGATGAGCAGATTCGGAATATTCATTTGAAGTTTGCGGAGAGGAAGTAGGGGGGGCTAGATATGGGCGGGGGAGGGGTTGGTATCCGAGGCGTGGGCGTTAAAGCATAATTTGTAAAACCATGGGAGTATGTTCCACTTCAAGAGGGCTTTGGTTACAGAAGTTAGGGGTCGTTTTTGACTGGGGGAGCGATCAATATCACGTGTATAAAAGGCGGGAATAAAGAGATCAAAAAATCAAGAATAAATAGCACAGGAACAGTTGATGCATGTGCAGGTCAGACCATTATTTATTTATGAAATCGCCAGACTGCACGACCTTCTATCTACACCTTTATACAATACAGATCTCCAAGAAGTGTAAAAGCGGTCTCTAGTAACCGTCCTTGCCCCACTTGTTGTACTTCTCGTGGAGTTCCTTTGACAATACGTTAGCAAGTCTATCCAATGCAATATCACCCCTCAATCAACCACCCTCCAGCATAGATTCCCTCTCCACGGCAGGCCTTCACATGCCTCTGCACTGCAACCCCCTCCCTCAGAGCCACCAGAAAATTCATTCACATACCTTTGGCAAGTTGACATTGGGAACAATGACGCTGTGCAGCGCACTCGGCGCATCCCTCGGCGCATTGGCCGGGTTTCCACCAGGGTGGTATTGGTACTTGAAGTCGCCCTTGGAGTCGGACGGCGCAGGCTGCTCCCACGGCTTGCTGTTGGGGGAGGTGGAAATCTGGGCCTCAGAGGTTCCAGAGGTTGGGTGGGCGCCTACAACAATCCCACGTTAGCCCTGTTTCTCCTTCCTCTCTGTCCATTTTCGAGGTTCGATTGAATTCGTTCGCCGGCAGGGGAGCTTACCAAGGTAGTAACCGGCACCGCCAACGGCAGCGCAGGTAGCGGCCATCAGGATCTAAACAAACACGCGCATCAGCTTCTTTTCTATCCAATTGACACTCCCCAGCGCGTCGACGGCCAACATCCCCCGTGTCCGGCCTCCAACAAGCTGCGAACGGGAAAGGGAAGCACCAACATAAAGCTCGGGGTCCTTCTTCGCGCCCTTGCTAAGAAGGGCGCCCTCCGACTTCGACGCCATGCGGGCGGCGGTCGCGAATCCGCGGGCGAATGGGGCAGACATGTTTGCTATCGTTGGAAAGAGAGGCGGGGTGGTATGGGGCGGGCAATTGGTTGCGGTGGGTGGTGGTAGGTCGAGTTGAAGTATTCCGTTATTTCCTGGCCCGCTTCGGCAAAAGTTGGGTTGCGGTCATGGGTCACGTGGGAATGGGTGGTTGGGGGGCGGTGATTGGTTCGGGAGGATGGCACGTCATGTCCGTCGTGCTGGATGGGGACGTATCTCCTCAGGAGGATGAGTAAGAGGGTGGTTTACGCTGCGATGGGGTTTGGGAGTTTAGGGATATTTTATAATTAAAATATATGTGTGGTTCACGTTAAGTAGGTTAATTTTTGCTTAGTCGTTCTAGTTTTGTGTCACGGGGGGTGGGTGTTGTTGGAATTAAATTCGGTGCAAATGTGAGAAATATAAACGCTTCTTAAATATTCAACACAACTCCACGATCAGAAAACGAACTACATGCTTTATTATTATGTGTTATTTATCACTTATGGATCCCAATATATAATCAGAGGAATCAAAGGCTTATCAATGGTCTATTATACAGATTTGACCTTTAGGTTTTGTCTTGATCTAGGACGACAACAATGTGCTGGCACTGTGAAAATCACACGTCGCAAGGCTAGGTTTGAAGTTGAGATACCCTCCAATATCAAGCAAGTATCTAATTATTATTTAGGAGACCAAAGCTATAGAAGCTGGATTTGGAGAGTTTAGAAATACAAGTTTTAGAAATACAAGTTTTAGAAATACAAGTTGTGCCGTTGTTCGGACGTCCTTTGAAAGCAGCTTGGCCAAAGTGAGCATTGGCAAAACCGAATTCATTGTCTCAAAGTGAGCATTTACAAAACCGAATTCATTGTCTCATCTGACAATATACAAGGGAGCAATTAAGGGTATACCAAGGGGAAATTCTCTGTTCAACAGCGGTACCATCTGTGCCATTACCTAGGGAATAAGTCAGGTACCGTGAAAGAACAATGTCGCCAGCACTGACGCGATCCTGACGAGGAGAATACTCTGGCCAGGGAGATAAATTAGGAAGGAGAATGCGTACAGCTCGTACTTGCTTATATCATGCATGTTCCTATTCGCTAGAGACGCCATGTTGTTTACCACAGGGGTGAACCACTTCCCAAGAGACGAGATGAGCCGTCCCGGCCTTTCTCTCCTGACAAGCAACACATCACACTTAGCTTTCTCTCAACCTTCACTTCACTTCATACACACATCCTGCAAACCATCAACTCATCAACTACTCATTGTCTACCATCCGGCTTTGCAAACGGAGTGTTTTCCATTACAGGGGGTCGCGCTCACTAGGACGAGGCTGATATAATACGGCCCATCTTATCGGGGATAACCAAACAAAACCCCCAACACCTCCCCATCCACACGACCCGCGCACCTCCCACCTCCAGACGAAATTCCCTCGTCTGAGCTCGAGGTAACCGCGTCCACATCCACGAACAATTACGCGTCTTGCTCTCCATCTCTCGCCATTGCAACATTGCATGATAGCCCTTACATAGATAGCCTCGCCTCTACCCAGCATGGCCGCAACTCTGCTCTGCATGGTCCCAACCGCGACGCGTTGCGACACCCCCGAGTCAACCCTGGGCCACACCATCGCCTCATCCAACGCGCAATCCTCGTCCTCGACGCCGCCAACCAGCGTCGCTGACTCGACGAGCGTGGCGTCCCCGAGATCGAAGCGCGATGGGCCGTTGTTGTCGATCTTCGATGCCCACATTGACAATGAGTACCCCATTGACGATGAGTACCCCATTGACGATGAGTACCCCATTGACGAAGAGCAGGATGAGGACGATGAACAGGAGGGTGGCAGTGGCCGACCGAGACGTGCTAGGAAGATCACGGTGAAGGCGGTGGATTGGGTGGAGAGCATCACGTCGTCGGCGAAGAAGGCGCGTAGTGAGAGGGGAGGATCTGGGACGCGACGCCGCACGGTTTCGGGCAAGACGTTGGTTAGTCCGCATGAAGATGGTGTTGATTTCTCTATGGAGACGAATGGGGAAGAGACACGCCAAGTTGTGGAGGATGGCATTGAATTGCAATTGCCAGCCAGAAAGTTACAAAAGTCCCGGAGCACAATGAGCCTTGGAGGAGAGAGCATCCTGGGCAAGAAGAGTCGCTTTATGAAAGAGGAGGCGGGGAGACGCAAGTCTGCGCGCTTCACGAACGAACCGACTGAGAGTCTTACCAAAAAACTGAGCGTGCTCGGGAAGAGAGGCCGCGACGCAATTGACGAGGCCTCGTTCAAGATTAAGCGCGAGCTGAGGAGGTTGGCCGATACCAATGAGTTTGCGAAGATCGAGACAAAGCCTGTTGTACACGAGGTGTGGAGCTGCGGGAAGCTCGTTCCTGGCAATGAGCCGCCCAAGAAGAAGAAGGAGAAGAAGGCCGAGGAAGCTGTCGTCGTGAACCAGGTATGGAGCCGCGGCAAGCTTCTCACTGAGGTACAGCCAAAGAAGAAAGCCGAGGAGCCAATTATCATCCACGAAGTCTGGAGCTGCGGCAAACTCGTCACCGGCAATGAACCACCAACGAAGATGGCCAAGATCGAGAAGGTTAAGGAACCCGAACCCGAGCCCGTCGAGGAGGCACCCAAAGTCAAGAAAGTCAAGAAATGGCTTAACAGAGGTCTCTACGCCGGACAAGAAGCCATCGTAGACCTTTCACACTCCTACACGGCCAAGGAGAGAAAGGCAATGGCAAAAGCCAACGCCGAAGTCAAGAGACGCAGCATCCTCCCCCTCCCCCTCTGGGCAGGCCAGCGCCTCCTCCTCAACGGCCGCGATTTCAAGCTCCCATTTGACGTGTGCTCGCCCCTCCCGCCCGGACAGCCAAAGCCAGATGAGTGGAGAAAGACAACAAAGAGTAAGCAAACAATCCACTACGTATACGGACTTAAAGCTAACAATCCCGTTTTAGACCGCTTCATTGGCGACGCCGCCGCTCTCTGGAAGAAAACTAAACACTTCAGCGATTCGGACTCGCGCTGTATCTGCTCCCCCTCCACCGGCTGCGGGGAGGACTGCTACAACCGCATGATGCTGTATGAGTGCGACGACGGCAACTGTCCCCTCGGCGCTGAACTCTGCGGGAATCGCGCATTTGCGGACTTGCATGAGCGTCGCGCGAAGGGGGGGAAGTACCGCGTTGGTGTGGAGGTGATCAAGACAGAGGATTGTGGGTATGGAGTTAGGGCGAATAGGTGTTTTCAGGAGGGCCAGATTATTGTGGAGTATACGGGGGAGATTATTACGGAGCCGGAGTGTCAGAGGAGGATGAGGGAGGATTATAAGAATAACGAGGTAAGCTCAGCAACTTTCTCACCCCCCCTTGAGCTCAAACTCCCCGCTGCCATACTGGCCCCTGCGGATCCCCAAGCTAATACTACACCAGTGCTACTACCTCATGCTCTTCGACCAAAACATGATCATCGACGCCACCCGCGGCTCAATCGCCCGCTTCGTCAACCACTCCTGTGAACCAAACTGCGAGATGGTAAAATGGATCGTAGGGGGTAAACCGCACATGGCCCTCTTCGCTGGGAAGAACCCGATCATGACTGGGGAGGAACTCACGTATGATTATAAATTCGACCCGATCTCTACGCGAAACGTGCAGGAATGCCGATGTGGAGCGGAGAGCTGCAGGGGCGTGCTGGGGCCGAGACCGAAGGAGGTAAAGAAGGCCGAGGGGGTGGTGAAGAAGGTGAAGGGGGTGGTGAAGAGGGGGAAGAGGAAGTTGAAGGAGTTGATGGGTGGGGATGCTGAGGTGGAGGAGAAGGTGATTAAGAAGAGGAAGATCCTCGTCCCCGTCGGAAAGTGGAAGGTGAAGCCCGCCAAGTCTGCGAAATCGAAACCAGCAAAGGCAATGGCCAAGGCTAAGAAAGCCGCCAAGAAGCTGGGAGCCCGCCGTGACGCTGCAACCACTACGTCTAAGAAATCACCAAAGACGGCTAAATCTCCCAAACCTGCCAAACCCATCAAGGGCCTGAAGCAAGCGAAACTATCGTTTGGGAACCAGCAATTGACTGTCGTGGCTGATGCGAGCGCGAGTTCCCCTAAGAAGGCGAAGAAAGAGACGCCGGTGAAGGCAGTGAAGGCTAAGAAGAGTGGGGTGGTGGTGGTTAAGAGACGCGGGACGAAGGTTGTGATGAAGAAGGGGGTTAGGGGGGAGGGGAAGAAGACTATTGCGGCGAAGAAAGCGGCTGCTGCTGCGGTTATGGATACAGAGGCGGCGCAGTGAAGCATGCCGTCAAGTCAGAGGCATTTTATTCATTGGAATTGTTTAAGACGCACACATTATCAGGTTCAACAACATTAGCCCTGGAGTTTTCGGAGTCTCGCCATTTTTTCGCCAATTTTTTTTTTGCTTTACATGGTCGATCGTCTCCATACGCGCGAGGTCTTTTTTGTTTTGTCGGTGGTGGATGGTTCTCATCACCTTCCTCACCATCTTCCCCGGCTCCTATCCACACCACACCACCACCTGGGTGAGGAAGGGGGGGTACGCATGAATCCGAAAGCCATGGTGGGAAGGTGGTGGTGTGGTGTGGATAGGAGCCGGGGAAGATGGTGAGGAAGGTGATGAGGCAGAGGAAGGGATGTGATGCATAGATACGGATGAGCAAGCTTGTAAGAATTAGAATTAGGCAACTGAACCGGGATAGTTGGGAAGTACTGAGACTGGAGCTGGAGTGGGAATTTGAGATATGTGTGTTTTTTCTGCTGGTGGTGCTGATGGGGTTGTGAATGCAGCGATTTTGTAAATGGTGATTGGGGTGTGGTTGTGAGGGATGTCTGTGATGTTTTGATGTTTTACTGGCTACAGTATCCCTGATATCATACCCCTGATGACATCATCCCCCCTGACATCATATCCCTGACATCATATGCACGAGGATACACGTGAGGCAGGGCTGGGGTTAGCTCAGAGTTGCCAATATTCCCCATTTTTAATTTTCCGAGCTTAGAAGCCCCCCTCATCAATTCCACCACGATGTGAGCACCTTGCTACATATAACTTACCCTTTTAACTTGTTGTCTATATGACTGCTTTAAAGGTGCAAAACAGCTAACATCTAATGGTTGTAATAAGTGCGATGAGTGTAGAGGCATGCAAAGTGTTATAATAGAATGATCTTTGCAAAATAATTAGATCACTGTTATAGACAGGGTTAGCACAAATACTCATGCGCCTAGTCACCAGTGTCATACTGACATTCGTTGCACTCAGTTTGCTATCAAACTCAAGAGCAAACTTAGAAATCCCCTCCTCAAACCTACAAGTCACTATACATATTTTGGCTTGTCACACCAACAACAAGGCAAACTTGGAAATCTCCTCCTCAAACCTACAAGTCACTATACATATTTTGGCTTATCACACCAACAACAAGAGCAATACTACTCAACGATTGCTACAACCCTCTATGATTCATTACACGTCATTGCTCCTTAGTTACTGGGCTGATATGACCACATAGCATATCTCTACAACCCTCTATGATTCATTACATGACATCACTCCTTAGTTACTGGGCTAATACTACACATGACATATCTCTATCAACTAGAGGCCTAGGAACATGAACGATAGCTCCAAAAGCTTCTACAACCCTCTATGATTCATTACACGTCATCGCTCCTTAGTTACCCACAAGATTGGTTAAGTTATGACATAATTTGTCTATAGGGGTACTCTGACCTTGGACCTCCTTTCACTTCCTATAGGCTAGGAACCTAGGAGATGGTTCTATGGGATTCTCTTACGTCGACTACAGTTACCAAGCCTGGTTAGTCATGGAAAGTCTTGGAAAATGAGAGAACTACACTCCTTTAGCATAAATAGGATTGCCCTTTCCTTAAGAAAGGGCAAGCAGACAATACAGTAAATCGACTATCACATATTTCCATGTCTTTTCCAAGCTTCCAAGCATTCATCTTGTTACTCCTTGTTTCTGAAAAGTCAGTGAGGTGTTAACCTCTGACTTACCCCTGAGTTCCCAGACTCAACATTTGTTGCAACTTGTCTGAACCACTTCACTACATCACACACCTGATTGCTGCGTTGTGGAATAGTCTAAGCTACAACCCTTTGGCTCTGTTTCCTAAGACAGTGTGTTGTCTTAGTAAATTCATCCCTTCCTTGGGTGGCTAGATTCTCACATCTGGTGCACCCACCATTACACTAGCCCTACTAGCCCTATAACTAACGTCACGTTACCATAGCTATAGGCTACATCTAATCCTGTAATTAAGAAGGCTATAGCAGCTACTTAATGATCATGACTGTGGCTACTTATCAGGTCTCGCTATACGTACAGAAATAGCTTTAGTTGAGCAGTAGACACAGTAGGAAACATAGCTATATAGATCATCAAATTGCCGTAAACGAGGGTTTTTAGTATGAGAAAAGCACAGACCCTGTACAGCCTTTTGGGCCGCCGCACGAGTAGCTTAGCACTACACCCTTTTTGTGGTTGTACCCTTGTACTGCCTGCCCCCTGTGCCTTCACTCTTCATCTGTTTCTCCCTTGACTGACTGACGAGAGTCAGCGACGGAGAGACACGCATCATTTCTTCGGAGACACTATCCTCATACAACGCATCATACATATCTTCGACTACCAAGGAGGACGGACTCGTTTTCTTTTTAAAAAAACAGCAACTCTTATCGCAGGCAGGAGTATTGAGATACTCCTGCGACTCGGCGACTCGGCGACTCGGCGACTCAGCTACATCAAAAGCTATCGCCATACTTAATACCCAACCCAGCGAAAGACAGAAAGACAGACAGACAGAGCGACGTCTCACGCTTCCCTTATACCCATCCATAATCACCACCAGCGCGAACCCACCGCGAACCTCAACCATCCACGCGCCAGCAAACAATGAGATAAAACAACCGCCCTCACCACCAGCTGGGCGCATCCCACGAACCCGCCAAACCACAATCACACACACACACAAACCACCCGCCATGTCCTCACTACCCCACGACCCCACGACCCCCTCCCAAGGCGGACCACCCAGCATAATCTCCTCCCGCATGACCGACATCGCCTCCGACGACGGCCACGACGGCACCTCCTATGCCACCCCCGCTCACCACACATCCACAAACAGGCAGAGCATCCAGTCCTCGCGCCCCGGCACGGGGAGCGCTGCCATGTCCACACGAAGCCCCTGGTCCGCACCCCCCTCCTCGCGACGGGGTCCCAAGTCATCCGGGACGCCGTCGAGCCTAGCAGGAGGGGGAGGGGCGAGGCCGCCCAGTTCAACGAGCCGGACGCATGTTCCTAGCCTCACTTCGCATGCATTTTTTAGACCGATGAGTTCACAAAGGTTGCAGGCGCAGAGGGGGGGGCCGAGGGTGCCGGTTGCGGGTCAGAATCAGAGGGGGAGTGGAGACTTTGGGGGGGACGCGCCGGCGGCGCCGACTATTGCATCGGGGTATACGGGGAATCCGATCCAGAGTAGGGATGAGAGTGGACCGCCGCCGCCGTCGAGGGGGACGGAGATGAGTTTGCAGGAGAATGTGCAGACTACGACGGCGAATACGAGCCCGACGCATGGGCATTATCAGACGACCAGCCTTAGTTCCTCTGTTCAACCTCTCCAAGTCAACAACTACAACTCATCCAACCCCAATGGACCTACAGTCAACACCGGCCTCACAACCTTCCGCAACGCAGGCCTCCCCACGCCCTCGAAATCCCCCCACTCCTTTCGCTCCTCCTTCCTCCTCCCCTCGAGGGGAGGGGATATGGTCCCACACAGCCCGAACAGGAGTAACCACGGCCACTCCAAGCTCTCCTCCGGCGCAACATCACCCGCTCCGCGCCCTTCAGACGCTACGCCCCTCCCCTCCTCCAGCATCGCTCCCGGCGCTGCCTCGGGCGAGAAAGGGGCCGGCGGGGAAGCGAGAGGGGGAGTCAAGAATTACGTGCACTTCCCCGGAAACACGCGATTCTTCCTCGGCGGGCGCTTCCAGAACGCGAGGGATAGACCGGTTAATATCGCCACGGGGATCCTGGTAATCGTACCAGCGGTACTGTTTTTCGTCTTCCAAGCGAGTTGGCTCTGGCATCGCGTTTCCCCCGCTGTGCCGGTGGTGTTTGCATACCTATCATTCATATGCTTCTCCTCCTTCATCCACGCCTCCGTCTCCGACCCCGGCATCCTCCCCCGCGACCTGCACAAATTCCCACCTCCCCCCGCGATGGAGGATCCGTTGACGCTGGCGCCGCCGACGACGGCGTGGTTGATCGTCAAATCGCATCTCCCAGCCAGCACGGCAATGGAGGTACCGGTGAAATACTGCAAGACTTGCCATATTTGGAGGCCGCCGCGCGGGCATCATTGCAGGATCTGCAATAATTGCATCGAGACGCACGATCATCATTGTGTGTGGTTGAATAATTGTGTGGGGAGGAGGAATTATAGGTATTTCTTCACCTTCGTTGCTGCCGGGACGGGGATGGCGGTGTTTTGTACCGTCACTGCTGTTGTGCAGTTGAATACTGTGGGGCGCGACATTGGTTCCGGCTTCTCCTCCGCCATCACCAGAGAACGGGGGGTGTTCGCGCTGTTGATCTACGCAGCTCTTGCCCTCCCTTACCCGGCGGCGTTGTTGATGTACCACATCTTCCTCTCCGGCCGCGGCGAAACGACACGCGAACTCCTCAATGGACGTAAATTCAGGAGAGGAGAACGCCATCGACCTTTCACCCTCGGCTCAGTGGTGAAAAACTGGATCGCGGTGTTGGGGAGGCCTAGGGGAGGTGGGTATTTGGGGTTTAAACGCGTGGGAGGGGTGTGGTTGGGTGAGAAGGGGTTTGTTGAGGGGAGGGTTGGGGGAGGGAAAGGGGAGATGATGGAGATGAGGGGGATGGGTGCTGGGGGGGGTTTAAATTTTTCTTGAGTGTTGTTGTTGGGTTCGGTTTTGGGAGTGCGGTTTTTTTGGGACGGATGGGGATGAGGAATGGGGGAAATGGGGGGGGGGAGGGGGAAGTTGATACCCTGACTAACTATAGATGAGACGGGACTGGCTCGACGCCATGGATTTTCCTTTACGTTTACCTTTTTACTTCTGTTGTGGTCGTTTTTTTTGTACAATGTTTGTACTTCTTGCCTTTTTTTCGGCTGGTCTTTTTGGATTGGATGGATGGGGGTGGGGGGTTGGATGGATGGGGAGAAGGGGAGGTAGAAATGGAAGTGTACAACCATATAATATATCGTCACGCATTCTACTACTATTCTACGTGATCGAGCCATGCCTACAAACTTCCCCAAGCCGTAACACCCATTCGTATGCACTTTTAAACGCGCTTGTACCGGTTCATATGTATTGGGACTGTGTGGGTGTATGTATGTGTTTGTTTACATCCAACACGGACATCCCATCTTATTCGCCGTACTTCTACTACAGCACCACACCGCAGACCTCTCTCTCTGCTCTCTCTCTCTCTGCTCTCTCTCTCTCTGCTCTCTCTCTCTCTGCTCTCTCTCTCTCTGCTCTTTCTCTCTCTGCTCTCTCTCTCTCTGCTCTCTCTCTCTCTGCTCTCTCTCTCTCTGCTCTTTCTCTCTCTGTTCTCTCTCTCTCCCCTCTTGGTCGTACAACCGGCCCATCTGCCCTTCCTTTCTTTCCAACAACCTACAACACTCCACAAGGAATTATACTGATGGAAGTATTATATATACAAAAAACCACCCTGCCATCCTTCATACACACACAACTTGCCTTCCAAACTCAACACAGCCCACACAATTCGCACCCAACACAAGAAAACAAAGGGATACAAGAGAAGCGAAAACAAGAACCGGTCCAGAAGCATCTCTCTCTCTCAAAAAGAAAAGGACAAAAGAAAGGTAAGAGGTAAAGAAATGAGGGGACGTAGAGCCAGCCAGCACGAACACACACCCAATTAGGCAGCGTACCCAACACAACACAACACGCAGAACTCAACATCCACCCCTCTCAACACCCACTCAAACTACCACCTTGAACAAACAGCGGCATCGGGTTTCACATCCGTCCGCCAGGAACGGCGAAGTCGGCGTTGGAATCCAACACATTCCTCCTCCCCTGCTGCTGCCCCCCACTGTTACCACCACCCCGCCGTTGTCCCTCGCTGCGTTCACTCCCAACCGGACTTCCCATCCTCCCCCCAGGTCCTCCTCCCATACCTCCTCCGGCGGGGCTACCAGCACCCATCCTCCCCCCCCCGGGCATCAACGGCGCTGGTACCATTCCCGGTCCTGGCCCACCTGCACCAGCTCCTCCACCACCCCCTCCATGGCTGCTAGCCAACCCAACAGTATGCGGTGACGGCGGCGAGAAGCGTGGATCAACATCCTCATAATAACTCCTCTCAGACTGCTGCAACAGATGCGCGCGCGGAACGGGGTGGAGTCCCGTGGTTCCCGCGGTTAGAGGGGAGGAAGCGCGGGGCCCGCCTGAGGGCCAGTTTTGGCGGGGGGGGATGTATCTGCCTTCTGTTAGACCCCTTTCTTTGTGCAACACTCCCACCCACCTTGGGAAAGGGGGGAGAAAAAGAAGGGGAAAGAACTTACTCATCAACGCTGTACTTGCTACCGTCGCTGATGACACCCCTTTGCTGCTGTAACCCAACCATCCCCGCTACATCTCCGTCGCTGTCGCGTAGGCCCCATCCATAGCCACCGGGCGGGTGGAGGCCGGGACTGCGGCTGCCGGTTGTGGCGTCCATCTCGATTGCTTGTCCCACCGGGCCCATACCCATTCCATCCATAGGCGGTGGACTCTCCGCGCGCGCGAGACTCTCTGGTCGTCCTCTGCCTGGTCCGCCGTATCCAGAGGAATTCAGGGACTGTTGGGATTGATCAAATCCATACCCGTTGTTGGGTGGGGAGACGGAACGCTGGGGACCGCCGCCGCCGCCGCCGCGGTTGTTGTATCCGCCGGGGTAGTTGGGGGGAGGGCCGCGACCACCGCGCATTCCGCCTGGTCCTGGGCCGTAACCGGGACCACCACCAGGACCTCCGCCATATCCACCACGACCGTACCCTGGACCACCTCCACGGCCGCGGAATGAACCTTGTGGACCGCCGCGTCCGCGGTAGCCGCCGGGACCGAATTGGTTTCTCGGGTCGGGATTACGCATCCCGGCTTGTGGTGGGATGATATTCCCATACTGATCCCGTTGCAGTGGTCCTCCGTAGCCGTGGTTCCCAGGCATAGGTGGTGGGGGTCCGTATCTGTCTTCAGGGCGTCCGGAGATGGAAGATGGCATAGTCTCCGGGGAGCGGTTAGGCGTGAGCGAGGTGAGTGGTACGCGATCATCGTCTGCTTGAGCTGCGGCGCGAGCATCTGCGTTGGCCTGGGCGGACTCGAAGGTTGCGAATGAAGGGAGCTTATCCCCGTTCTCCCCCGTGACGGAGGAGGATGCGATAGTTGGTGCTGTGATGGGAGCTGGTAGGGGTCCTGTCGCAGCCTGGCGATTATAAAAGTTCTCCCCATTCATCTCCGCATTCTCCGCAATACGGCGCTTTCTTGCCTTCCTTGAGACGAGGGTACGTCGCATAGCGCACGACACAATCCCCGAAGCAGCGATGAGTATCGTAGCAGCCAGCACGATGTACGACCCCCAAGCAATGTGCGGTACGAAGAGGAGGACGTCGATGAGGAAGGAGAGGAGGGCGATGATGAGGGTGAGGATGGAGAGGATGAAGATGCCGAGGAGGTAGCGGGGGGAGTGGGAGGGGGAGTGGAAGTGCGAGACTATGGCGAGGATGAACATGATTAGGGTGAAGAAGGCGGCGATGGGGTGGACGATGAGGATGGAGGAGAGGGTGGAGCGGGTGGCGGGGTCGAGGTTGAAGTTGCCTTTGGCGTTGGGGAGGACGGCTGGGGGGGGGGTGGTTGTGTTAGTTAGTGTTGTGTGGAGGGAAGGGGGGAATTGTAGGTATCGGGGGAGTCTGGGGGGGGGGTTGAAATGAAGAGGTGTGGTTATCGCTGGAGAGAATTGGGTATGAAGAGAGCGTCGCAGCGAGCCCACCATAGACTCCTCTACTCTGCGACCAGAACCAGGACAGAAAGGTATACGCACAAGGATTATATCCCACCTCCATCTTACTACATCCTCCACCCGCCTTGCAGTACCCAAAAACGCCATAGCTAATACCGTCAAACTCGCCCAACACAATCGGCTTCACAAGCGGCACCGAGATGACGGAGATGAGGAGCAGCACGAAGGCCGCGAAGAGGAGGATGGTCAGCGGCGTCGCGGGGCGCAACATCATGGTGTGCGACGCGCTGCTGCGGTATGGGCGGTAGCGACGGCGGTGCTTCGAGGGCGCGTCGCTGCGCGGGGAGATGTGAGGACTGACGGCAAGCAGAGCACCGTCGGGGTGGTGGTGACTTGGGAGAGGCGGCGGCGGCGGCGGCGGGAGGCGGAGGCTATGAGGCGTGCATGAAAGGCGATGGATGGGGTGGTAGTGAATGGGTGGAGGGGTCGAGGGGTCGAGGGGTCGAGGGGTCGAGGGGTCGAGGGGTCGAGAAGTGAGGGTGGAATGCGAATAGAAAATAGCTCGTAGTTGGTCGTTATTGGGGGGATTTCGGGGATGGGGTCAATTGGAAGAATGTGGATGGATTCGCGATTAATCATTGGGAGATTAGGAAGGGGAGGGGGATGTGGGGGGGATGGTTGAGATATGTCACTATGCGGCAATTTCTGCCCAGAGGTACTTGGCCCCGTTGGCCGAGACACGTCGCCCTGCAAATCGCAATCTGTTGCCAAGAGACATTGCGCGCCAACACGCTTAAAAGTTTTGGCGCTTAAAGTTTAGGCGCTTAACCCATATCACGGCATAACGTTAAGCCTCGCCGAGATAAACAAACTTTCCCAAACCCACCTTGCACCCTGCCTTACAAATACCAATATCGTTTCTCTCTCTCTTCCCCTGGGGGTTTTCGCAGCGGCCATGCTTCGGCACCCTGCTTCTCGGAGCCCACGATGTCTGAGCTCATCAGCCCGGCCTGCGCTCCGCTCTCCGATCCTTCCGCGGTCCACCACCAACCCACACTCGCTCCTCCCACCACGCTCCCTCATCCCCCACCGCTCCGCCCACTCCTCCCAATTTCAGCCCTTCGTTCCCCCCTCCCCCGCCTCCCTCGGCCGCGCCCGCCCCGCAAAACACTATCCCCGCACCTCCCGCTGGGTCCGCCGCCTGCTCTGCACCTCCGCAGCCCTCGGCACCCTCTACCTCGTCGACGTCAACCTGTACGCCTCCTCGCTCACCCGGTCCCTCCGCACATTCAGCCTCGGCCTTCTCGTGGCAATAGACTATAAACTCAATTTCCGCGCCTCGCCCCTCTTTGGCGGCACAATCGCAGACCTACACCGTCGCAGCGCAGAGCGGCTCTTCGACCTTCTCCGCTCCAATGGCGGGCTGTACCTCAAGATTGGCCAGGCAATCGCTATGCAGAGCGCCATTATGCCGCCGGAGTTCCAGAAGATGTTTGCGCGCATGTTCGACGACGCGCCGCAGAATGATTGGGAGGATGTGAAGCGTGTGATCCGTGAGGATTTTGGGAAGAGCCCCGAGGAGGTGTTTGGTGTTAGCTTCAGAGGCGAGGAGGGCAAGGGCGTTATGGAGAAGGTAGCGCGTGCGTCTGCGTCCGTGGCGCAGGTACATTGGGCTAGGTTGCCAGATGGACGTGAGGTAGCCATCAAAGTCCAGAAGCGTGAGATTGCACAGCAAGTCGGCTGGGACTTATGGGCATTCAAGTAAGTCCAACCCACCCCCCCCCCCCCTTTTCCAACCCCAGCTAACCCCGCAGGGTCATGATGAAAACCTACACCTACTGGTTCGACCTCCCCATGTACTCCCTCGTCCCCTACATCTCCTCCCGCCTCCTCCTCGAATGCGACTTCCAAGTCGAAGCCGCCAACGCCCAACAAATGACCGCCCTCATCGCCGCCGAGCCCCGCCTCCGCAACCGCGTCTACATCCCCACCGTCTACCCGGAACTATCCTCCAAACGCGTCATGACAGCCGAATGGATCGAAGGCGTCCGACTCTGGGACAAACCCGCCATAACCTCCCCCTGGCGCGGCCCCTCCACCGGCTCCCCCGGCGTCACCACTCCCCTATCCTCCTCCCCCACAACCACCCCACCCAATTCCAACTCCCCCCCCCGCTCCTCCTCCTCGCCAATCCCCTCCCTAAAACCCGACCGCACAACCCAGCTTCTGGGACCCCGCTCCACCTCCGGCCTCGGCCTCTCCCTCAAAGAAGTAATGACCATAATGCTCGACCTCTTCTCCGCCCAAACCTTCCTCTGGGGCCTCATCCACTGCGACCCGCACCCCGGCAACATCCTCCTCCGCCGCCTGCCCTCGGGGAACGCACAGCTCGTCCTCCTCGATCACGGCCTGTACGTCGCGCTCGAGCCGGGGTTTAGGCTGCAGTATGCGAAGTTCTGGCGCGCGTTGCTGGCGTTCGATAATGATACCCTTAAAGAGATTACGGCTGAATGGGGCGTGAAGCAACCGGATCTTTTTGCGTCCGCTACGCTTATGAAGCCATACACAGGTGGTGATCAGTCCACCGCTCGCGCGCTGACGAAATCCCTCGAGGGCGCTACGCCAGGGGAACGGCACTACGCGGCGCAAAACCGGATGCGCGCCGGCATCCGCGCGGTGCTCTCCGACGAGACGAAATGGCCGCGCGAACTCGTCTTCCTAGCCAGAAACATGCGCATCGTGCAGGGGAACAACCAGTTCCTCGGTTCTCCAGTCAATCGCGTACGGATTATGGGGATGTGGGCCAGTGAGGCGGTTGCGGAGGAGGGGGAGGGCGGGGGTGGTGGGGGCATCTGAGGTTTAGACTTGGGGTGGCGGGGAGTGATCTCGCGTGGTGGGTTTCGAGGGGACGGCAGCTGGTGTGGGGGGGTGGGGGGATGGAGGAGGAGCTGGAGAGGGGGATGAGGGGGGTGGCGGGGGATGCGTTGGGGGTTGAGGTTGGGGAGGTTGAGGGGGGGATTTTTGGTGGGTAAGGGATAGGAGATGAGGTGTGTTGGATTGGAGTAGATTGGAGTGTGGATGCATATAGCGTGGGGTTTGGCGTTTGAAGGTGTTCCCGCTCACTCGGTTGGATAGATTGTAGATATGTAGATAGAATGTACAATACTCTACCCTCTCTGCATCCATCGCCGACGATGGTTCATAGTAGGAAGTGTTCTATGACCCTTGTCGTACCTGTCTCACACCTGTGATATAGAAGCAGCGTCTACACATCCGCGCTGGTCACTTACGCGCTTGTCGCCGAGCGTACGGTTATATTCTAAATTCGAGGGCAGCACCTTGTACTTGATGCGTGCCAGTCATGCCTCTCTCCCCCAACCAAATAATCAAAGGCGCCCTCGCCTCCTACCGCCTCCTGCACCCCCTAAAAGGCAGCACCATTTTCAAAGCCGAGATCCTACCCCCCCCCATAATCTCGCTCAGCGATGGTCCGTCCCTTATCCCATCCTACCGTTTAAATCCAATCTAACATAGTATCTACGTATCAGGGCCGTCGTGAAAACCGCAACCGCCCCCCTCGAACGGTCCGCCCTGAGTTCGTGGCTAAAAGCCCCTTTATCCGCTCCCTGCACGAGGGGGTGGGGGACATGGAAAGTCTCAGCGCCGCTCCTGTCGTCGGTGTGACCCTGAGTAGATGGACACTGAGCTCCGCCTCATCCCATCGCGTGCCTTTATTGAAGGTAGATGTGAATCCGAATAATATCTTGGTTTCTGGACTTGATGGGAAGCGGCGGGTTTGGGTTGGGGACGGGACGGGGCTACTGGGTGCGTTTAGTGAATCCAGAGGGATTTAATGGACAGCGCCTACAGTCGCTCCCATGTCGCGCCCCAGAGGTCTGGATGAACCAGGGCGTCCACCATGCCTCAGACATCTGGTCTCTCGGTGTTACAGTACGTTTCCTTACCACATACTAGTAGCATTAACCAGCTAACCCCCCCTTCACCAGCTTGTGCACTGGCTAATGGAAAGTCGATCTTCGGAGCGCGAGATAAGCGGGTTGAAGGTCTCACAGAAGTATATTGCATTGCCAAACTAGAGCGCCTTGTTGGACCCCTCGGGGCTCTGCCGGGGGGTTTATCGGCTGAGGCTAGGGAGGAGTTTAGGATGGCGGATTTGTTGAGGGATATGGATATGCCGCTGCCGGGGAGGAGTTTAGGATGGCGGATTTGTTGAGGGATATGGATATGCCGCTGCCGGGGAGGGGGAAGGTGATTGATGTGCGGCCTCTGCGCGAGGAGCTTGAAAGGCTTCGAGCTCCAGTGGTTCCGCCGGCACTAATCGATTTTATCGAGTCGCTGATCGTAGTAGATATGGAGAAGGCCGATCGCCCCTGATGTGTTGGGGCATCCTTATTGGGATATTAACCTCGAATCTAAAAATGAGAGTTAATAGGAGTTTTCTTGTGGCTAACTGGTTTTAGTTGCCTTGAAGAGGAATACTAACATTTACAGGCTACGTAGACGTTGCTGCAAGTATCACCGGCCTTCGTATTCACAAGTTAGGGTCATATGTAATATAGAACAATCTCATCCATTTCTTGGCTTCCAGGCCTCTCTAATTATGTATGAACGTATGAAAAATGGGTATCGCTTCACGCCCTCGCGCGCTGTATTACAAATCTACAGGGTATATACATCCGCTCTGTCGCAAAGGAGCAAAGAACCCGAATGGCTAAAGTAGAACCCCCCCAAAAAAGACCCAAAAAAAACAAAACTATGAAAACAAAGCTACACAGCGGCGATTTTTATAGGCCCTCCTCGATCCACGGCCTCCACTCATCCCCCGGGAAACTCGTAGCGCTCATCTTCACCTTCGGTCCCTCCTCCTCCTCCTCCTGAAGAACACCCCCAACCATCGTGCCATTTACCCTCCTCACCGTCGCGTCCTCAACTACTATCATCCCCTCACGCGAGTCATCATAGATCTTCTCCTCATGATCAGGCATAATCCTCGACACCCTCCTCTCCGTCGCCGCCGCCGCCGCGGCCGCCGCAGCCGCACCGGGCGCGCCAACAGCCGGGCTTCCACGGTCACTACTCGACATCTTACTAACCGCACTCGTAATCGTATCACTCCTCTCCAACGGCTTCTGCGGCCCCGCCACCACCGGCGGTGTACCTGCATTCATACGCCCATTATCTGTAGCCTTCGGCATCGGACTAGGCGACTGACTCTGCGCCTGGGATTTCACCCTACTCTCCGCGCTAGCGGGGGGCACGCTCTTCGACGGCGGCGCAGGGGCAATAAATGTATTCTCCCTCGTCGGCGGCATAACCACCCCCGCCGCCTCAGCACGCATCACCGCCTCAGCACGCATCACTACCTCCGCCGCAATCCTCGCATCCTCCGCCTCTCTAAGCGCCTCAGCCGCCTGCCTGCCCCTCTCGCGCTTCATCTCCTCCTCACCCGGCAAGCGCAACTGATACGGGGCCTGCTGTCCGAACTGTCCTCTTGCCGGGGAGCGCGCGAGTAGATCCTCGCTGCTTAGACGGCGGCGAGCTGTTTTCTCGGGGCTGAGGAATGGGACGGAGGCGGGGGGGTTCCACTCCTCGTCCTTTTTGGCTTGGAGCGCGGCTTGGACGGCGGCGTCTTGAGCGGCCCATTTGGAGGAGTAGTTCATGGCGGGCGCGTTGGGACGGCCAGGGTACTCTTCGATCATGTGAGGGGGAGGCGCGCGCGCGCGGGGCCGGGTTGGGGCTGGTTGAGGCCCCGGGGGTCGTACCCGGTGGGGCGAGGGTGCCTTCGCCGCGGACGAGGGCGTAGGCGCCGGGGATGGGAGGGGTGGCGTAGTATTGCTGTTGCAGTGGTTGTTGGCCCATGGGTGCAATGTTGTAGTTTTGTGGTGGGGGGGTTTGCTGCGCGGGAGGGGCTTGCTGGTTGTTGTTTGATGAGTTGTCTGCCATGGCGGAGCTTCGGCGCCCACCGAGGAGTGAGCTGAAGAGGCCCTTCTTGGCTTTGGCTGGCGCGGGTGCGACTGCTGAAGCAGTGGGGGGTGGTGACGAGGTCTGCTGCGACATGGCTGGAGACTGGACCCGATGCACCTGCTGGAATCCTTGAGAATGCATTGGGGGAGGCGTGTACATTTGTTGCTGTTGCTGTTGGTTCATATACATCTGCTGCTGCTGCGCCTGAGAGTTCTGCAGATGCTGGATGGGAGGCGTCTGGTACACTCCCTGGTGCTGTTGACCTGGCACCGTATTAAAAGTCGGCTGCCTTTGAATGGGAGGCGGTTGGCGTTGAAACGGCAGCTGGTGTATATCCTCTGGTAGATACGCGATCTGGCTAGGAGGTGTCACTTTCTGCTGGACCATAGATCGTTCCTGGCCCTGCGCCTGTGCTACTACTGGGCGGTTTACGATGAGTGACTTATCCTCCGGGTGCTGTCCAGGCAGGGTCTCAATTGGCTGAGTAGTGCGGCGACGTAGACGATCTTCAGGGTCGGGACCCAAGATCACACTTGCACGGCGGTCTGCATCGGCAGTTGGCCTTGGAGTTGACTCTCTAGAGGTCGTAGAAGCAACTGGAGCCTGCTGCTGTGAGTTCGGCATACGAGGCAGTGTAGGTTGACCTCCAGGGGTTCCCATTGGCTGGATTTGCTGATGTAGCGCACCGTTTAGATTTCGCTGATGCAAATCAATTGGCTCTTCAGAAATGCGGGCTGAGCCGAACGATGGAGGAGGCATGGGTTTGTTATGTCCTTGCGGCGGTTGTTGCGCGTTGGGGTTCACTTGCGGTGGGGTCCCACGAGCTTGGCCATGTGCTACAACGGGCGGAACCATCTGTTGCTGCGGCGTGCCAGTTGGCTGCGTGTGTTGCTTCTCTAGCGGCTCTCCAATGGTCCCAATAGTAAGGTTAGAGTCTTGTCGGATGCGCAATGGGGCAATTGTTTGAAACTGCTGATGCTGTGGTGGTGGCTGCTGTGCAACGGGGGTCATTTGCTGCTGCACCGGATGACCCTGTACATTCTGGCCTTGCGCCTCACCTGTATTGATGCGCTGGAGAGCCGCTGGGTTAACCAGGACATGCTGCTGCGGCTGCGGTTGTGGGCCACCAGGGGGCTGATCCTGCACTTGCGGAGGAGCCCTTTCCACGAGTCCCTGTTGCTCCAGGATCTGCCTTTCATTCTCATTCTTGACCAAAATCATGATCCCAGGCAAAATGCTCGGGACATAAGTTCCATGTCTCGAGGAACCCCTGCCTCGATCAGCATCCCCCTTCTTACCCGTAAACATGCTACTTATCGCCAAGAATCTGTTCTTCTTCTCTTTACCAGGCTGTGTTGAGTCCATGGTCACCTGCGTAGACTGCCCGCTGAACATCTTTTGCTTGTCCTCTTTCTTCTCCAGTCCTCCAGTGTCGCCCCTGCCAAAGAAGGTCCTCCTCTTTTCAGGCGGCGGCAATGGGCTACCTGGAGCAGGGGTGTTGGCAAGCAAGGTAGCTTGCGAGGGTCGATGAGTAACCATGCTCTCGCGGCTCTGGGGTGGAATATCTGGTGTTGGGCCTCTAGTCGATGGACTCAGTGCTGCGATTATGCGACTTCTTCTCCTCTCAGGTGGTTTTTCTGGGTCATTAAGAGACATATCATCAGAGCTTGCCACTGAATCTCTTCTCGAATCAAGTTGAGTCCTCATCTCACGAGTACCATCGTCTTCTAGTGCCGGCAGATTCCTCTCAAGGCTTGAGCCTCGCGAAAGTCGACCTCCGATTTCTTTCAGGATGCTGGGCTTTCGTGAATGCCTCACCGAGCCATTTCGTGCATCATCCATTGGTGGACCAACACCGGCAATTTCGTATTCGGTAACCTGCTGTCTTGGCAACTGTCCTCTCCCAACAGAAGGATAATCTGGCGGAACATCGCGGTCTGCGTCGTTCGGAAGAGCCTTATCCTGCTGTGGCTGGAAGAGCTCGGGGTATCTCTCTGACGACGAAGGAGGTATCTTAGCAGCGCTGCCGCGTAACATCGACTGACGGTTCTCAGTGTATTGCGGCGTAATCTTAGGAGGCTGGCTCACACCACTCATAGAAGGTAGACGGTTGCGCATAGCTTCAATGGAGGTTCGCTGTTGCTGGCCTGGCGGGAATTGCGGCGTGGTAGATTGCTGCAGGAAACCGCCGGCGCTCATTGGCACTCCTTGGCTTGAGTTTGAAGCTGGGCGCATTCGAGGCTGAGCATCTGACGATGATCGTCGCTGGTGTGCAGATGGTGGCATGGATTGTCTTGGTCCTTGCTGCGGCGCTTGAGGGATCTGGCCTTGCTGCATCGGAGGCATCCGTTCCAGTGGCAATCGAGGAGCTCCTTGTTGTTGAGAAAGCATCTGAGGAGGCATTTGAGATAGCTGCCCCTGCTGCACTGGAAGCATTTTCCCTATTGGCGCTACAAGCATATGACCTTGCGGGTGCCCCTGTTGTCCAGGCGCAAACTGGCCCTGCTGCATCGGAGGATACTGACCCTGTTGAGGAGGATATTGTCCTTGCTGTCCTAGATGCATCTGCCCCTGTTGTGGGTGAGGATACTGTCCTTGCTGAGGATATTGTCCATGTTGCCCTTGCGGTGCTGGAGCAAACTGTCCTTGCTGCCCAGGAGGATACTGCCCCTGCTGCATAGGGGGATACTGTCCCTGGTGCATAGGAAGATACTGTCCCTGCTGTCCCGGCACCATCTGCCCCTGGGGTACCGGTGAGAACTGCCTCTGCTGCACAGGCGAAAACTGCCCTTGCGCACCAGGAGGATACAGCCCCTGTTGCACCGGAACATACTGCTGCTGTTGCTGCTGCTGTTGCTGCTGCTGCACAGGAGAGAGCTCCTCCTGCTCCATCTGCTGCTGCACCGGAGGAAACTGCTGCGCCCCCGGCGCCTCCAGCATATGTCCCACAAACCCCGGCCGAACCTGCGGTTCCGTCGGCAACTGATTCGTAATAAACAGCGGCACGAGCGGCCTTGATCCTGGAGAGACGGAGCGTAATGGTGTCGGGGCCACGTGTAACACGTCGCCGTTACGCGGGGTGGTCATTGTCGAAGGACGGCTCAGAATCTCAGGCTGAGGCTCGTAAAAGTCATCTTGGAACGAGTATCGCTGCGTCTCCTTGTGCACTGTCTCATCTGGGCCCCTATCGCGGGTAGTTGGCGCTGCGGGCGGCGCAGTGTTGATTGCCTCGACTGGATGCTCGGGGATCATCTCCCGCGGCTCTTCTGTGATTGAGACCGGGGACACGGCGCCGGAGCTACGTACATCATCTTGCTCGACCGCATCGTTGCTAAGTGTTTGGGCGAGGCGAGTGACGGAGTTGTTGCCAAATGTGCTAGAGCGGCGGATTGGGGGTAAAGCGGAGAACGCTGCTGCATAGGAGGGTTGGCCGGCTGAAGGGGTTAAGCCACTTGGGGTTTCGGGGGTTAGGGAGGTGGGTGTCTCGACGATTGCGCCGGGGCTCCAGAGGCCGGCTTGGCGCTTGTTGTCTGTGTTTGAACTGTCGATGGGGGATAGGTAGGTTTGTTCTGGGGAGACCTCGGGGTTGTTGATAGCTCGGACTTCGGAGTCGGGCTGTGTGTGGCCGTTGGTAGCGATGTCCGGTAGCACGGACGTAATGATAGGCTCTGCCATGATCGGTTCCGCAACGAGAGCTTCTTCGGGGGTAGGCTCCTCGACAGGCTCCTCGACGACTGGCTCCTCGACGACTAATTCTTCTTCGACTGGCTCTTCGACGACTGGCTCTTCAACGATTGGCTCTTCAACGGCTTGCTCTTCGACGGCTGGCTCTTCGACTGACTCTATGACTTGCTCATCGACAGGCTCGGCGACAGGCTCGGCGACAGGCTCAACCACTGGCTCAGGCTGAACATCACGCTCAACAACAGGCACCTCACTCTGCTCGTCCAAGCTCTCCAGCGGCACCAGCCCCTCATTAGCCGGCACAACAGTCAACGCCGAAACCTCACTATCACCCCTCTCATGCACCGGCCTCGCCCCATTCGCCGCCACCCCCATAATCCTCCTCACACTCTCCTCCACCATCACCCAGCCCTCTCCCTCACTAGGGATCTCTCCTTCCCCAGGGACCTCACGCTCTACCGGCGTCTCCGGCGTCTCATCAACCCCCCCCCAGCCCCTAGCCGGGACAGGCACCGCAGATCCCTTCACAGGACTCTCCCACCCAAACCCCTCCTCCTCCACAATAGGGGTTGCGTTATAAGGGTCCCAGCTAGGTTGGTACTTGCCGATTGGGACGGGGGGTGCGATGTCATCCTTTCCCCCAGCGGCGGGGTCAGCGACGCTTCCCTCGCGGTTACGTGCGCTTCCGTCGTCGGTAGATAGCGCAGTTTCGGAGCCCCATCGTGCGTCTCGAAGCGTTGAGGAGGTGGGGGGGTTGACTTCGAGGAACTTCTGAGCCTGCGCCTTCATAGTAGGCGCCTGCTCACTACTCGTCGACCTCCTCCGTCCCGCACCAGCAGCGGTCTGGGAACCACTCGATTCAGAGGTGCGTCCGAATGGCGCTGGGTCCGTGCCGCTGAAGGTTGCAGGGCGCGCGGTGGAGGGGCTGGAGGAGAGGGAGAAGGCCCATGAGGCGCGGCGGGAGGATTTGCCGGGTTTGGTGTCGATGGTGGGGCTGCTTGCCTTGGCGGCGTCCTGTGGAGAGAGGGGCACGTTAGAGAGGGTTCTTTCTACAAGTTGTTTGTGTTTGTTTGTGTTTGTTTGTGAGGAGGTAGGACAAGTTAAGGAAACACGTGAAGTTTTGGGGGAAGCAGCCAGAGATTTGTCATCTCTTTGTGTGTCAGGAAAAAGTTGGTTCTCCATTCCATAATCATACAAAAAGTCTCCCCTTCCCCTCCCGCTAAGCAGGTAAAACGGGTTCCTTTTTATCTTCCGCTTCCATCAAGTAATAAATCATCTCTTCATCGCCCAACAAAGGCATTAAAAATTAGAAAAATGGCCCCGATTAGCGCGGGGCCTGGATAAATTTATACGGCCCCAACAAGTAACCCGAAACAGTCCTCTTTCATACAATAAAATCCTCCCAGATGTTCGTGATACAACATAATAACGTTATGTGCCCACAGAAAAATGTTTATAAAAGCAGTGAAGAAAAGAAACGCAACAAAAACAAGTTTCAAAAAAAGCCTTGCGCCGCCCTCGCCCAGTTGCGGTTTCCGGCTTATTCTGCGAATCTGTGTGTGTGTGAAGTCAAGGAGAGATCAGTCTACCTTATCTCCCGAACCCTTGAACCTGCTCTTCCCCTTGGCCAGCAGTCCCTTCCCCGCCTTGCTCGCCCTCCCCCCAAAGATGCCCGCCGTATGGAGCAGCTCCTTCGACTTCGCCTGCACCTGCTGTGTCGTCTTGCTGCTCGTGGACCCGAAGCCCTGCGTGCCCGTGGTGGGTGTGCCGCCGCTGTAGCGCGCTTGGGGTGGAGGGGATGCAGTGGGTGTGCTGGCGTTGAGGTATTGTTGGTAGTATGGTTGCGGTTTGGGCGTGAGGATGTTACCGGACTTTGGACGTTGGGAGGATTGGGCACCTGCTCCGGCACCAGGAGAGGCGAGTGGGTTTTGGAGATGGGGTTGGGCGGTGGTGGCGTGCATCCAGTTTGCTAGCCCTGAGTCCATGGTTGCGAACTGTTGGCGGCTCTCGTTGTATGCGTTGATGCGCTGCTGTGGGCTGGACAGAGACATGATCTCCTTGAATGGCTTAGGCATTGTGGGGTCCACGGGGGTTTGGGGACGAGGTACATCGTTCTGTTGGAACGACTGTGGCGGTCCATCATGCGGAGATGGAGATGTTTGAGGCGCGCCGATGTCTAGCATTGAGTTGATCTGCTGCGACTGAGATCGCACAGGGTCAACCTTGGCAGACATGGGAGACACGGTGTCGGTTCCCTCTGTAGACATAGCCTTGCTATACGGAGGTGCCGCCTGGGAAGAAGAACCAGGATCCTCTGAATCAGCAGACACAGGTCGAATGGTACTAACAGCAGGTGCAACAACTGCAGTAGCCGCGACAGCTTCGGTAACGATTCCTTCCGAACCGACACTACCCTTGTGGTCCTCTGGCTGAGCAGCAGACGCATGAGGACTACGAAGAGACAACGGCGCCGGAGACGCAGAATCCGAACGAGCTATAGTAGCCCCCGGGACCGAACCCTGCTCGAGCTCTCTTTCGGCAACGATTGGCTGAGGAGACACAATCGCAGGCGGTGACTGGCTATCATCAGCCGCGGTTGTCACTTGCTCTGGCAGCGCCTCCCAGGAGAATTTACGCTCCAGAGTAGGCTGGATTGGCTCAGCAGGAAGCATCGACGCACATTTTGGGCTCAATGGGGCAATCGCGGGGATATCCTTAGACTCTTCGACTTTGTGGAGCCCAGTGGAAGCCGTCGAAGTCGCTGCATCTGCAACTGGCGCGGTCTGCTCTTGGGTCTGAGGCTCTACCTGCGTATCTTCCTCTGTCTCTGCCCAGTAGTTGTCATACTCGCTCGGCAAGTACATGCTTTCACGAGTCGCACTCAGCGCTGGAAGACCCAGAGTCGACTGCCTTGCTGCAGCGTTTGGTGGCGGAACCCAGTCTTGAGCTGCGATAGAAGTTGAACCGCGCGGACTCAAGCTCCTCACGATCTCCTTGTGTAGCCTATCAGTTTCGTCGTCTGTTGGGCTCAGCGTTGGAAGCTTCATTAGAGGGTTCTGAGTCTCTGAATCATCCTTTGGAGCAGCACCATTTAGATCCTCAGCCTTACTAGTTGTAAGCGGTGGCAGAGTCACATCATCTTTAAGCGGTGGAGATGGTGCTGCACTGAAGGTCGCAAGAGGCTGCGGCGATGTAGTCGCTTCGGGGGACTGTGATGGTTCGACAGGAGTTGGGTCTTCGCCAATAGCCTCCTTTTGTGCAACTTCACCAGCAGCTGACTCGGCGGTTATGGAGTACGAGTCCCAAGCACCGGCTGTCGGAAGTATCTGACGAGTCACCTCAGCCACTTGTGCCACTTCCCCTGACTGAGGAGCCAAGGTGGCAGTTTCCAAGTGCGGTGATCTAGCAGGACTGTTGCCATTGCTCGGTGCGCTCAGGTCCCGACGGTGGCCCATGTGGAACGGCGTCTGGTTAGGCTCCTCTGCCACAATGGCGGAAGCTCTCCGAGAATCCGGTTCCTTCTCCCCGGCAATTGCCGGAGTCAAGTTGTCTTTCGGCTCCTGCGTTCGGCCGCGAGAGTCTGGGTTTGCGCCGCTGGACACTCGGCTCATTATGGGGCTAATACCGGCAGTGCCAGTGCTGTCGCTATCAGTGCGTCGAACGTTGCTTGTGCCCTGCGAAGTTGGAGTTTCGGGTATCGAATCAGTCCTATCGAACGCCTGGTGTACAACTGACGTGAATCCTTGCGATTCTTGCCTTTGTAGAGTTTGTTCCGCTGCTTTTGGCATCTGTCGCTCGGCAACAGGAGAGTTTGCAACATTTCCGTCAGGCGCTGACTGGGACCACATATCAAAGCCAAAACCAGACATCCTGTGTAAGTCTGGTAACTTCGGGCTAATAGAATAGCGTCGGTTTGCATCCGCGTCAGATGCAGCTTCAGGCTGGGCCTGTTGGACATGCTCCTGGACTTGTGGCAGAAATTGCTGAACCGGGGCCTCTTGCTTCTGCACCACTTGCTGAAGCTTCTGAGCGGCCTCCGGTGACTTTGCAGCCATATCGTCGAACCCATATTCGCTTCTCCTTTCTTGCACAGACTCAAGCATTGGCGCCTGCCTTCGCCCATAGTCAGGTACTTCTTCTTGATATGTATCCGCTTGGTATGTTTCGGCTTGCCTTCCGTAATCAGGTACTTCTTCTTCATATGTATCGTATCCGCCCCTGTTATAATTGGCAGGTTCAGCGGGTGCTAGAGCCACAGGCGTAGCAACCACCGGCGCAGCAACGACGGGTGCAGTAGCGTGGGACGGCAACGCTGGTGAAGACTGTGTATCAGGGATTGTAGCCGCTGCTGAGTCCATACTAGAATCACCGGAAGCCTTTCTTTGTCGCTCCTCCTCAAGGCGTTTGTAGATGTCCGCAGGTCGGATGAAAGGTAGAGCCTTCGCAACCGAGGTAGCAGAAGCTGGAGCCGGAGCTGCAGAATTTGCGGAGGAATCCGGCACAATCGTTTGGTTTAAAGTGGTGTTTCGTGGAGAGAATTGAGCGGGTGGAGAGGCTACATTCACAGGTGGTGAGTCTGACCGACTCAAATGTGACGCAGCTCTCGCCTGAGGGGATAACGCGGCGGACCTCAAGGGCGAGGTAACGTCGTGTGCGGGATAATTGTTATGCGCATCGCCAGACGCGGATCGCGCGTCCGATGCAGTATGAGCAGACGAGCGGCTCGACTCGGAATATGATGACCTTGCTGAACTCTCGGTGCCTGGAGGTGGGAGTTGCTTGCGCTGACTGGCGAGGCGCAATGGAGGACTGGGAGTCGCAGCAGCAGCGGTCGCTAGATTGCTCGGCAGAGCGTCCTGTTGCGACGGTCCGCTCGAGAATGCTCGGCGCTCGTCATCCCTTGAGAAGGAGCTCTGGCGAAGCAAGGGAGGGTTTGTGGAGCTCCTGTCTTGCGCGTCCTTTGGCAGATGCGGGAGGTCGCCATATGTCTTCTTAATGCCGACGTCGTGCCGCACACCCTGTACCGGCTGCCGTAAACCCGTTACTTTGGGCACCGGAGGAGGAGGGGGAGCGTCGTTGTAGCCGTCATCGTAGTCGTCGCCCCAGTCGTCTCCACCATAATTACCGGGCTTCGCGTCCACCCACTTCTTCGTCTTCTGCCTGTTGACGTTCGCCTGGTACGAGACGGGAGCCGGAGCTGCAGCCGCGCGAGAAGCTCTGTCTTTTCGTCAGTTCCTGGAGCATCCGGGCTGTCCGGGGGGGAGACCTACAACGGCGAGTCAAAAGTATCAGGGTATGGCTTCGACATAACTGTGTCTGCCTTGCGGCCAGTGTAAACTGTTACGGCCCTCAGAGTGCCAGTTCCGTCATGTATGCGATTCACGAGGACGAAAGAGCGAAAGTTGACAATCCCAACGAGGTGTTTTTTGATGAGAAATGGTGATCGAAGGCCACGCAATAAGGTCAGGTTCGAAGGAACGCGATACGGGCTGAAAACTAGTCCAGGTATTTCCAGGGTACAGCAGTTAGTAGGCTAATGAGGGTCAGTTGGGGGGTTGGGGGAGGGTGGTTGGTGGATAGTGGGGATGGTAAATGTGGAGATTTGAGAAGAGATGATGAGGTAGGAATAAAGATGATGAATATGGAGGAATATGGAGGAATATGGGGGAATATAAATTGTAGATTGTATAGAATTAAAAGAATAGAAGGAATAATGGAATAAATAGAATTACAGTATTCTAGTATGGAAGAAAGTACTGTATATTTACAACATACACCAGGATTTCACGTGGGGAAGGGGGAGGAGAAGTGGCCGCATCGTTAAAAGCTGGAGCTAGTGGGAAAGTACATAGATTTTGTATGTGGGTAGAGTGTGGCTAGGAAGTACCTTTTCTATAACGAGAACAAGGAGAACAAGGAGAACAAGGAGAGATGCATCATGCTGGTATTGGCGGTCAATTTATTATTCGAGATACTTTTCATCCCCCGCAAATTACTACTAGACACACTTGTACCCCTAAATTACAATTTTTAGTCTTCTTGTTTTGCCTGGCCTTTCACGTGGCCATTTCCTAATCTACGGCTACCGGTACGTACCTCTTCTGCACTACATGGAGCTTCTCGTGCTAAGCCACAAAAGGACACGGCCGTTTTTTGCGAACAGCAGAGGTACGGAGGTACATAACGTAGGTCATGGCGTAAGTGCCGCCCCTCTACCACCCCCCCTGTTCTGAACGACGAAGAATCGTCCGCTTTTGGCAATTGAGTGCCAAAAGCTGGTTACGGCTAGACAGTCGAGTCGCGCTATGATACATTGTAGGCAGCTAAAATATATAGACTTATCAGGAAAACTGAGATATCAAATTTGCCAAGCTATAGCGTAAATATGCTGTATCTACCCCATCTTTAGACTCAGTATACCTAATCAGAACTTGCAGAGCCTGTTGAGCAGCTTCTATAGAGTATATTGGCTGTTCAGGTTGCTCTCCGTCTTCATCATCTTGAGTATTGTAATGGTGGGTGCACCAGATGTGAGAATCTAGCCACCCAAGGAAAGGGATGATTTTACTAAGACAACACACTGTCTTAGGAAACAGAGCCAAAGGGTTGTAGCCTAGACTATTGTAATGGTGGGTGCACCAGATATGAGAATCTAGCCACCCAAGGAAGGGATGAATTTACTAAGACAACACACTGTCTTAGGAAACAGAGCCAAAGGGTTGTAGCTTAGACTATTCCACAACGCAGCAATCAGGTGTATGATGTGGTGAAGTGGTTTAGACAAGTTGCAACAAATGTTGAGTCTGAGAACTCAGGGGTAAGTCAGAGGTTAGCACCTCACTGACTTTTCAAAAACAGAGAATAACAAGATCAATGCTTGGAAGCTTGGAAAAGACGTAGAAGTATGTGCTAGTCGATTTACTGTATTGTCTGCTTGCCCTTTCTTAAGGAAAGGGCAATCCTATTTATGCCAAAGGAGTGTAGTTCTCTCATTTTCCATGACTTTCCATGACTAACCAGGCTTGGTAAATGTATTAGAAATCAAGTGCGACCCACAACTAGCTTGCTAATCATGTAGTGAACGTAAGAGAATCCCATAGAACCATCTCTTGGGTTCCTAGCCTATAGGAAGTGAAAAGGAGGTCCAAGGTCAGAGTACCTATAGACAAATTATGTCATAACTTAACCAATCTTGTGGGTAACTAAGGAGCGATGACGTGTAATGAATCATAGAGGGTTGTAGAAGCTTCTAGAGCTATCGTTCATGTTCCTAGGCCTCTAGTTGGTAGAGATATGCCATGTGGTAGTATTGGCCCACCCCCTTAAGGAGGAGATTTTCTTAATAACTTGTTCAATGAGTGTCCAAATGATATGCCGTGATGTATGTAGCATAAACAGATGTAGTAGAAGAGTTTGCAGCAATCATTGAGTAGTATTGCTTCTGTTGTTGGTGTGATAAGTGTCATACTGACATTCGTTGCACTCAGTTTGCTATCAAACTCAAGAAGCAAACTTGGAAATCTCCTCCTCAAACCTACAAGTCACTATACATATTTTGGCTTATCACACCAACAACAAGAGCAATACTACTCAACGATTGCTACAACCATCTATGATTCATTACACGTCATCGCTCCTTAGTTACTGGGCCGATATTACCACATAGCATATCTCTACAACCCTCTATGATTCATTACATGACATCACTCATACTACCACATGACATATCTCTACCAACTAGAGGCCTAGGAGCATGAACGATAGCTCTAAAAGCTCCTACGAACCTCTATGATTCATTACATGTCATCGCTCTTTAGTTACCCACAAGATTGGTTAAGTTATGACATAATTTGTCTATGACATAATTTGTCTATGACATAATTTGTCTATAGGGGTACTCTGACCTTGGACCTCCTTTTACTTCCTATAGGCTACGAACCTAAGAGATGGTTCTATGGGATTCTCTTACGTCGACTACAGTTACCAAGCCTGGTAAGTCATGGAAAGTCTTGGAAAATGAGAGAACTACACTCCTTTAGCATAAATAGGATTGCCCTTTCCTTAAGAAAGGGCAAGCAGACAATACAGTAAATCGACTATCACATACTTCCACGTCTTTTCCAAGCTTCCAAGCATTGATCTTGTTACTCCTTGTTTCTGAAAAGTCAGTGAGGTGTTAACCTCTGACTTACCCCTGAGTTCCCAGACTCAACATTTGTTGCAACTTGTCTGAACCACTTCACTACATCACACACCTGATTGCTGCGTTGTGGAATAGTCTAAGCTACAACCCTTTGGCTCTGTTTCCTAAGACAGTGTGTTGTCTTAGTAAAATCATCCCTTCCTTGGGTGGCTAGATTCTCACATCTGGTGCACCCACCATTACAATAAGCCAAGATATGTATGGTGACTTGTAGGTTTGAGGAGGAGATTTCTAAGTTTGCTCTTGAGTTTGATAGCAAACTGAGTGCAACGAATGTCAGTATGACAACTATTCCACAATGCAGCAATCAAGTGTATGATGTAGTGGAGTGGTTTAGACAAGTTGTAACAAATGTTGAGTCTGAGAACTCAGGGATAAGTCAGAGGTTAGCACCTCACTGACTTTTCAGAAACAAGGAGTAACAAGATCAATGCTTGGAAGCTTGGAAAAGACGTGGAAGTATGTGATAGTCGATTTACTGTATTGTCTGCTTGCCCTTTCTTAAGGAAAGGGCAATCCTATTTATGCTAAAGGAATGTAGTTCTCTCATTTTCCAAGACTTTCCATGACTTACCAGGCTTGGTAACTGTAGTCGACGTAAGAGAATCCCATAGAACCATCTCTTAGGTTCGTAGCCTATAGGAAGTAAAAGGAGGTCCAAGGTCAGAGTACCCCTATAGACAAATTATGTCATAGACAAATTATGTCATAACATAACCAATCTTGTGGGTAACTAAAGAGCGATGACATGTAATGAATCATAGAGGTTCGTAGGAGCTTTTAGAGCTATCGTTCATGCTCCTAGGCCTCTAGTTGGTAGAGATATGTCATGTGGTAGTATGAGTGATGTCATGTAATGAATCATAGAGGGTTGTAGAGATATGCTATGTGGTAATATCGGCCCAGTAACTAAGGAGCGATGACGTGTAATTAATCATAGAGGTCTGTAGCAATCATTGAGTAGTATTGCTCTTGTTGTTGGTGTGATAAGCCGAAATATGTATAGTGACTTGTAGTTTTGAGGAGGAGATTTCTAAGTTTGCTATTGAGTTTGATAGCAAACTGAGTGCAACAAATGTCAGTATGACATATGGTTATAAGGTGTTTTTTCAATGGTCTAAAGACTGCAACATCAAGTGGCTATAACACATGCAAAGTGTGTAGTAGCAGTATAAGGAGCAAGATGCGATTCTGTATGTAGTGTGATATAAAGTTTCCACTTATATGGCTATTATAGCCATTACAAATAAGAAGGCGTTGTCCTCTATCTGCCTTTGTACGTGTTGCTAGCTTGAATACGCGTTTTAACCATTCAACTCTATGTAGATTGCTTGTCCATCCTTTCTTGTTTATAGAGAAGTGCCATTTATCAATAACATCCTGTAGAATCTAGCTTTACAGAACGTCAAGACCTTTGAATATAATAAGAGGGTTGATGGCTGTGCCGTCTATATAGATGCATTTAACTACAGACACCCATTCTTAACGGCCTTGGTGTGCTTGATGGCGTGTATAGAGCGTGGAATTAACAATGATTCGAGTACATCCTATAGTTCTAATTGAAAAGCCGGTGTCTTATCTATGTTATACACGTTGTGTTCTTTGATTTCGAGACGGGTCACAAGGTCCTTGTACGCATTAAACCATCCTACTATCACTTCTTTTGTCTCCGTTCAGTCGTTTCTTCACAGTGTCCCTACAAATTCCAAGAGCTTTTGCAGCTGCGTATAGGGACTTGTACTTCTTGGACTAGATGCCTAAAACTGCCTTGGCGACTAGAACTTCAAGTTCCGCAGCACGTACACTTTTTTGACGGACCATTGTTGAGTTATGGTTGGGTATACGAGATCAACTAGGTGGTGGTGGGGTGAACTACGCGATTTACGCCATTAGACGACTTACGCCATGACCTACGTTAGGGGGATAAGGTGGAGAGATCGCCACAGGCCAAATTTACACCCGCCTTCAAAGAGATACGGGAGAGCTATCGCCATAATCGCAAGAAAAGAAGGAAAAGAAGGGGCAAATCACGCACATTACTGAGGATCGACAAAGAACACCAAAAGTCCTAGTAGCAGCTATCAACCATCCCTCCGCGCTGCCGTCACACATTACCGGCCAATCACTCGCCGGGCGGCCAGAGGCCACGACGCCATTGAGGCCACGATCCTAACCTCGCCTCGGCCACCACACTCCACACGCCTCCCTCCTCCACCTCACCTCACCTCACCTCACCTCACCTCACCTCACCTCACCTCACCTCACCTCACCTCACCTCACCTCACCTCACCTCACCTCACCTCACCTCACCTCACCTCACCTCACCTCACCTCACCTCACCTCACCTCACCTCACCATGGCCGTCTCCACCTCCATCCAAGACCGCACGTCGGAATTCCACTCGGTCCTCACTCAGGTCCAGAAGCAGCGGCGCTCGAACAAGATAGGCGCGCAGCGGCAGTCGCTGCTCAGCAACGCCCAGAAAGCAGATAATGCGTCTGCCACCGCTGAAAAACCAAGGCGGTCGGAGTTTGCGCGGCGTGCGGCGGAGATCGGGCGTGGGATCTCGGGGACGATGGCGAAGCTTGAGAAACTCGCGCAGCGTGCGTCCCCCCCCTTCCCCCCGTCCAAGACGCAAGAGAAAAGAACCCCCAATTAACACCCTGCAGTCGCAAAGCGCAAAACCCTCTTCGACGACCGCCCCCTCGAAATCAACGAGCTAACCTACATAATCAAACAAGACCTCTCCTCGCTGAACACCCAAATCTCCTCCCTCCAAACCCTCACCCGCGTCCAGAACCCGTCCGCCGCGCCCCAACAAACCGAGCACGCCAAAAACGTCGTATTCCTCCTACAAGGGAAACTAACCGACGTCTCGGCGAACTTCAAAGACGTCCTGGAACTCCGCACCCAGAATATCCGCGCCTCGCGATCGAGGACCGAGAATTTCGTGTCAGCGGTATCCTCACATGCGCTACCGACGGAGGGGCAATCCGCGTCCCCCCTCTACTCCACACCGGCGCGCGGCTCCCCCGCACCATCCTACAACCCCGCCACCGCCGGCGGCGCGTCGCAAGACCTCCTAACCCTCAACCCCGTCGGCGACCAACAGCTCCTCATGATGGAAGAAGCGCAGCCTCAGCACGCGTACATCCAGCAGCGCGGGGAAGCGATTGAGGCGATCGAGCGGACGATTTCGGAGCTGGGAGGGATATTTGGACAGTTGGCGGGGATGGTGAGTGAGCAGAGCGAGATGATTCAGAGGATCGATGCGAATACGGAGGATGTGGTGGATAATGTGGAGGGGGCGCAGAGGGAGCTGTTGAAGTATTGGGGGAGGGTGAGTGGGAATCGGTGGTTGGTGGCGCAGATGTTTGGGGTGTTGATGGTTTTCTTTTTGTGAGTTTCTCTTACCCCTTTCTCCTTTTCCTCACATACCTTCGCCCAGACAGCTCTTGTGGTGCTGGCTGCTTCGACAACCCTCGCAAACGAGCAAAGACTAATAACAATAAACAGATTATGGGTCCTGGTAGCTGGCTAGCCATCTCCCCAAACAACACAACGACACGACGTCTCCACAATTTCCTTCCTTCCATTTTCCTTAATCCGGCGCAGAGAAAGAACTAGTGGACCACAGCAACAGCATGTATGAATGAGTGGGCGGATAATGTGTTAGATACCTTTTCTCGTAGAGCAGAGAGAGCATTTTTTTGTGCGGTACTGTATAACAGCGAGAAGACGGGATCAAATACCATAGAGAGATGGATTGGGTGGGGAGAAGGTAGTGCTTGATACATGCGAATACTACATACTTAATAACTGTTCACTGATCCGTTCCGTATACATTCTATCTGGTTTGGTTGTTTGAGAGTGGGATGGGACAGGCGCTGGGGTTATTGGCCCTTATGCAATATTTTGTCTTTTGGTTGGGTAGGATTTTCATTCCATTATCGCACTTACATATTTCCCGGTGTGTTATTATATAACTCCCGTGTGTAAGTGTGCAAGACCCTATCTTATCCCGTACCTCTTCTTGGTCCCTATTTAATGTCTTGTCTTTTGGTAGGTAGAAGTTTCATCCTATTGTCGTTCTATTATCCCCCTACCTATTTTCGGGCGTTATTACCCAACTCTTGTGTGAAAGCATGCCAGCCACTGGAACCTATCTTATCCCATTCAGTAATTGTTCTTGCCCCCCTTTCTGATAGACAGTAGGAAGTTCCTATCCTGTCCCGTACTTTTCTCAGTGCCCCTTACGACAGCGACGGTTGTGTCGTTTTATCCCCACCCGAAAATCGTTGTGGAAATGTGGGATACGGCCTGTTTTTTATGCCATTCTTCTATTGGTGCCCTTACTATTTCCTAGCGTCATATCGAGTTCGTAAGTGCATGGTTATCCCATACGCTACGTTACTATAACTCATTGACAGTCATATTCCCCTCATTGAATGTTATATTTCCCCCCTCAAACGAATTCACTGCATCCAAACTAAATCCCCAAGTCTCAGCGACTTCCTCACTAAACCCAGAGGGAATGCTGCTCTCCAAGGCTATCATATTCCTCTTTCGCTCCTAGTCAAAATAGTATATGAATTTATAGTTCGATATATTACTTTCTATTTAGGAGGCCTTTGAGGGCGAGATGACGAGGAGCCTAGGTGCTTTCCGAGCAACTATAACTCCAGCTTCTGTCCTTGTAAAATCCCCGCTAGTAAACGCCAGATCGATTCACCGAGCCTCTGTACAAAAAGGGACCTTCCAAGCAACTCCGCATCTCGAAGTCGACCGGGTCCATTCTGCAAAAAGGGACCTTCCGAGCAACTTTAGCCTTCATTAGCTCGATTCTAAACCAAGTATAACCGTTTTTCTCCTCCTCACACTCAAGCTGCTGCGCGGAGTCTTTCTCTGAACGTCTTGAAGCGAGTGCATGCTTCCTTGATAAGCAGTGATGACAGCCCTGACCATGCTGGCTTTACACTTTGCTCATCGTCATCCACTCCTAAACTTTCCATCTCTGACGCCCTAGTCGCAACCTCAAGGTATGCAGTGCGGCTAGGTTCTTCTTCGCCAAGAGGAATGACGATGCCGGCATATTTGAGTAGGACCGCATTCAGGAGAAGTCGGCACATACGGCCATTGCCATCGACGAAAGGGTGGATGTTAACGAACTTATGGCAGTATTTTGCAGCGAGTGAGAATGGGTCGAGGGCTCCTTCCTGCTCAGCCTTGGTGATATCACGGTTGAAATCTTGCACGAGATTGCGCATTGCTGAGGGGATGCTCGCTGGCGAGACAAAGCCGTTGAAACCAGCGGATACCATTACCTTACGGTACATGCCAGCGTATGTCGAGGACTTGTCACCTTCTTCCAAATCGACGCCGTCGCAGAGAATGCCATGTGTGTTTTCGGTAAGTGGTTCATTGAAACCGACCATGTGGATGACGATGTACTTGACGCCTTGGCATGCTGGATGGTCTCTCTCCTACTGCGGATAACAGCACTATAACTCGCATCGAGTCCTTGCTGGATGAGGTGGTTGCGTGTTGCGAGGTACTCTGGGTCGCGATCTGGGATTTCAGATGGCACAGAAAGCCCAAAAAAGATCTTCTCGCATATTTTCAAGGTAATATTGTGCTCAGATCCTGCCTTTTCGATGAAATTCGATCCAAAGATCATCGAAACCATAGAATCGACGCTGTCCTTTTCGTAGGCGTCTGCTTGAGCTGGGGTGAGATTCTCCATCACCTCCTGAACCTCCTCGAAGAGGCCGTGGGTTTGCTTAAACAAGTCGTCAGGGTCTTCATCAATTTTACTCAGGCTGTAGTAGTCGTATGTTGAGTCCATTCTGATAGTGAAGTTGGCCCGAATTGCTTTGTTTGAGACGCTACCCCAGTGAGGGAACCGTTTTCGCAATGTACCCCGAAGTGATTTTGACAAATTCATTGTCGAGAGATTGATGAGGTAAGGTTGAGATTAGGAAACAGATCAGTCCAAGTTTTTCGTGGGCTCGACATCGTGGTGGTGGTGGTGGACAGTTGGGGTGTGTTAGAGAGTTGAGGAGTCGAGGAGGAGTAAAATAGGTTAGGTAGAATATATATGTAAACAAGCTTTGTTAGGCTTTCATGTTAATCATTAGCGCACCTATGAATCAGACCTGTGACTTATACTATAACTCTAGCGTTATCAAAAATGCAACCCTATCCTTATAACTTAAGAAAGGAGAGTAAGATTGAGTAGACCAAATAGAACACGCATACTCCCGGAAAGTGACTCATTTGCCAGCTGTTCCTGCTCTCTCAGCTCACTATGCTGTGCAGGAGCCATCCGATCAGTAATATAGCGAAATTCCAGGACCCGTATTGAACGGATGCGACGATCGTCTGTTGCACCGCTGAGAATAGCTGTGAGCTTGCGGAGTCTGTCGGTGTCGATGTTTATTTGGCGGAAGGACCTCCGAAGTTGAATCCCAGGCGTGGTTTTCTGAGCAAGAACCAACGATTAATTCTCCGGGACTGGAGTATTCACTCATACTGCTGTTCGTAGAAGCTGATCTATGCACGTATCTGTTAGATTATATAGACCCACGAATGGTTTTAGGGTATCGTTGCCTAATCCCTGCCTAGCTGGATAAAGCTATGGCTCGAATCAGGGGCGGGTCGATAGGGATGTTATAAGCTTAAATTATATGTGGTATTTCTTGCTTATGATGATACGTCTCATGTTGTACGTCGCTAAATTCAGACTTTCAGAATTTATGTTTGTAGTCGGGCTGATGAGTAACTCGAAAGTTGCCGAGTAGTATTTTGTAAACCTGTTGCAACTGACGGCGACGGGAGATGGTATGGAAGGTGTTGTGGATGGAGAGTGCTCGATGCTCCACCCACCCGCTTCGCTCGTAAGTGGCGACAGCAAGATGTGCGACACATAAAACGAAGAAAAAGACGCCTTATATAGCAACTATATAACTATATAATTAAAACATAAAATCAATAGAACTACTATCACTATCGCTACTGCCACTATCGCTACTACTATCACTTTGATCCTTACTATACCGTAAAATTATCACTTTTGATTTCTACCCTTCCTTCTTCCGCTCTGCTACCCGCTTCTTCTCAACCTTACGCTTTTTAATTTCAATTTTACGTGCTTGCGCTTGTAGCTGCTTTACTACTTGGTCCGATTCCCTTGCTGCTCTTGCGTCTGCTTTTGCTTGCAACTTTGCTTCCTTCATTTTTCGTGCATCTGATGCATATAACTGCCCTCCTTTCAGTAGTGATTTCCGTGCCCTTGCCCTTGCTGCCTTCTGCTCTACTACACGTAAAGTAATAATATTTAGCTTAGTCTTATAGAGCTCTGCCTAGTGTAGAACAACTGTAGTTCCACGTGCAAATGATCAAAACCCTTCTCTTAAAGGCGATGAGAAAGCTTCCTCTACTCTCTTCTGCCAATGTTCAACCGCTGCTTGCACACTTCGCATAGTTGTTTTCGGTGTTGAGATAATATTGTACGAAGCAAATGGCTCATAATCAGGTGTCTAATTCCGAGTCTCTTGTATCTTGTCAATTACAAGTGGAGGATTATATATAGTCCTGCATTTCTCTAACTAGATTGAATTGTGCGGACAGTTAGAGATTGCCGTCGGATTTACGGGAGGTCTGAAAGGAACGTACGACTCATAGTCGTAGCTACGCTGCTTGATCAAGTGCCTTTTGATGAAAGTTTTGCACTGCTTAAAAACCGCTACATCAAGAGGTTGTAATAGATGTGTTGTATGAGAGGAAGGCAGCAAATAACAATGTTATGCTCTTCTGCTAATGTAAGAAAGCGCTCTGTTTTATGAGAGTCATAGCCGTCGAGTAATAAAGGCGAGTATCATCTGGTCCCATATGCTCCGCAGATAGTTGGATAAAATGCATAAGGCATTAGATTGCAATGTCGTCGTTTGAATACCCGCTCTCATTTACAATAATGAGGGCATTTGACTCAAGGTCATCATTATACCATGAATCTATATGAAGTTTGCTAGGGATAATGATGTCCCAATTACAGTAACAGAGAGCCGATTCTTAAGATTATCAGCAGTTCACTGCTTTACACCGATTGGTACAATAACAGCCGTAGACTTATAACACCCAATCATATAGCCAGTCTCATCAACGTTATATGTGAGAAAGAATTCCTCAAACACCTCTTTCTTTTGTGCTTGCTTCCGATGCCCGTAGTATCATAGATCGGTTGGCAAGGACCCCACGCTCAAGTTGGCTGTATATGTACTTGGTTGTTTTAAGAAGAACTGTTAGGCCTCATTAAGGCGAGCAGTCCTACTAGGATCGTTATTGCGAGGCATTGTAGATACTACGTTATGAATAATACTATTATTTTCTCTATATATCAAAGTAGCGGTGTACGCACATCTTGCTATCGTACGCACAACTTGCTGTCACCACCTACGAGCGAAGCGAGTGGAACACCGAGTAGTATAGGGTCGAGTGAGAGGTCTGGTCTGTATGCGGATGGCCCAACAACCGAGCAACAACAAGAAAGGCAAGAACAACCCCACGATGGACGGCGAGACGCCGTCACATCCACCATAATACATCTCAATATCAAACGAGCAAGTCACAAAAGCATATGAATCACAACCACAAATAAATGCAACGGGTATTATTGCAGAACAGCTCTTTAATTCCCCCTCATACCAACCTAGCTAAACCCACCCTCTCCCCCCTCCCCACCCACAAAGAAACAGCACCACAAAGCATACACCCTCCCGATCTCCCGTCTATCCAGACCATCCGAGAAGTGGGCATTCCCAGATAACACCTTCCCTGCGCGGCGGTGACCTATCCAGCGAAACTATCCGAGCAAGAAGCCTGACTGCCCCCACAGGAGGAAAACGAGGAAGAGAGCGAGAAAGACAAGGAAGAAAGAACAAGTCGGGGCACCAGCCATCATATATCTCATCTAAACCCCCAATCGCAAGGTGCATCATTGGTATCGTACAAGTTTCATTCGCGGCGGCCGACGAGCAGATTGAGGAATTGAGTGCTGGTGGGCGGAGGGCGAGGCGAGGTGCTTACCAGCCGTCATCCTTATCGGCGGCGACGCTGGGGGCAGTCACGGTGACGGTTGGGATGGGGACCTCGATCTCCTTACCCTTACCCTTGATGTCACTACCGCTAACGCGCGGCACATTGGGGTTGACTGGCTCGAGGACGGCGAGGGCCGCAGGAGCAACGACCTTCTGCTCTGGCTGAGCGTTAGGGTTACGTGGCTTCATGCCTGGAAGGAAGCGCGGCACGGTGGGGGTGTTCATGACAAGGTTCTTGCTGACGTTGTCGGCGAGGACGTCAATGATCTTATCAGCCACGGGGGCGGCAGCCTCCTCAGCATCGTCGCCGCCAAAGTCGGAGTCAACCTCGAACTGCAGCTCGGCGGCGCCGCCCTCGGGGACGAAGGCCTGCAGGAAGTCCGGGATGGGCTGGTTGGTCTCGCTGAGTGTCTTGACGAGGTCGAGAGCCAGGTCCTCGTTGCGGTCGCAGTAGAAGGAGGTGGCGAGGCCGCGGTTGCCGATGCGAGCGGTGCGACCTGGGAGGTGGGGTTAGTTTGGGGTTGAGAGGAATGGGGGAGGGGAGGGAGCTTACCAATACGGTGGGTGTACTCCTCAATACCGCCAAAGTTGGCGTTGGGAAGATCGAAGTTGATGACGTGCATCACGTTCTTGATATCGAGACCACGAGCGGAGACTCCGGTCGCGACGAGGATGCCAACGGCACCGATGCGGAAAGAACGAATGGCATCCTCACGCTCGCGCTGGGTGCGATCAGAGTGGATTGACGTGGAGGGCATACCGATGTTGTACAGGTAGTCGTCGAGCTCGTCAGCGCTACGCTTGCTGTTGACGAACACGATGGTACGGGCGGGGGGACGCGAGTACAACAAGTCGAGGAGAGCCTGGCGCTTGGCGGATGGCTCGACGTAGATGACGTTTTGCTCGATGTTGGTGGATGTGGATCCAGCACGGCCGACGCGGATGCGGACAAAGTCGTTGGCAAGGTGCTCCTTTGCAAGGTCGCGGGCAGCCTTGGGGAAGGTCGCGGAGAACATCATGTAGGTGATGTTGCCATCCTCCTGGTCTGAGAAGGTGTTAGTTGGGGGATGGATCTAGAGATCGATCTGGGGACTGGAGAAGGACTTACCACCGCCGTTCATGATGACCTTGAACTCATCTTCCCAGTCGGAGCTGAGCATCTCGTCGGCCTCATCGACGATCATGTACTTGAGGCGGCACAGAGAGAGACGCTCTGGCTCATTGGTGATGAAATCAACGAGACGACCTGGAGTTCCAATGAGAACATCGCAGCCCTTGGCGATCTGGTTGAGCTGGTCGCGGCGGGGGCCACCACCATACACAACACATGGACGAAGCATCGAGCGGTAGCAGAAACGACGAGCCTCGTTGAAGATCTGCACGGCAAGCTCACGGTTGGGACAAACGATGAGCATGAGTGGCTCGGCACGAGTAAAGTTTCGGGGATCTGGGACGAAAGTCGCCGGGTTGGGGCGTGGTGCACACAACTTCTTGGCTTTGCCCATGAGTTTGGACAGGGTGGGGATCAAGAAGGCACCAGTCTTGCCGGAGCCTGGGAGAGATTGTTAGATTGTGTGTGATGGTTGTAGGAATGGGGGAAGACTTACCAGTTTGGGCACAGGCGACAATATCATGACCCTGGAAGATGGCGGGCAATGTGTAGCACTGAACCGGTGTGGGAACGGTATAGCCAGCCAGACGAACATTGGCAAGCATGACGGGGTGGAGTCCGGCATCATCGAAGCTGAGAACAGGCTTGATACGAACGGTTCCCTCCTGGACAACGTTGATGGAGGTAACACTGCGAAAGATTAGAATGGAATGGTAATGGAGGAGCAAGAAACATACCCTGAGAAATCGATGCCAGTAGTAACATGAACGTCAGATCCGAATAGTTGCTTCTCAAGAACAGGGTGAGCTGGGCCGACATCACCATACTCATCACACCACTCATACACGGTGGCGTTGTTGGCCCAGCCCTCATCCTGGAGAACATCGCCAGGAGCGAGAATAGGGCCTTCGCCTTCAGCGGCGCGACGCTCAGCCTCAGTCATGTTGTAAGCCGCATAGTTGTATGCGACACGGGTGGCATGGCCGCTCTGCTTGATCCACTGGGAGTGGCGGGGATCCTCTGGGAGGTTGGGGTCGAAGGGGCTACGAACCTCCTCCTCGTTGCCCTTTTCCTTGCCGTTAGGCAGGACGGCAGCAGCAACGTCTGCAGACATTGTTGCGGATTGTGTCTGCTCAGGGGATGTCAGTTTGGTGGGTTGATGAATGTGGAGAGAGGATGAAAAGGTGAGATGGTGGGGTGGTGAGAAGGTGGTGGGAGGGAAACATTGTGGTGGGCTCTTTGTAGAGACCCAGCTGATGGGACCTGGCGGAACCAATTATCCACCAGGTCATCGATCTGTGAAGTTGGAGATAGGAATGAAAAGGTGAGGATGGTAGATTGAAACGTGAATAATGGCAGCAAAACAAAGATTGGAATACATACACTGTAGGTCAGGTTTCCACAGGTTTGTTGGAGGTCTATGATCAAAGGAAGTAAGTACAAAGCCAAATCTCATACTGTCAATAGCGTATCCACCTCGAGGATGTCTTCTGTGTGTCCATCATGTTATGGAACGCGTGTTTATACTTTTCGTCAAGATCGAGATGGCTTCATATGAGAATGGCAACAAACCTTTTGATAGTGGAATAGCAAACCTCCTCAATCAGAAGGAGGATATGAAGAAAGTAACGCTTTCAAAGTCACAGAATGACGACCCCTTGAAGGCGTTGAAGATATGGAGAGAAAAATGAGGAAGAAAGAAGGAAGAGAGGAGAGAGAAAGAAAACAAGAAGTCTCCCTCTTAAGGTGAACTGATATACAATAACAGTGCGCTTAGCCAAATCAACGCTAGGGGCCCCTTTCACCTATGAGATGAAGCATTCGCCCGAGTCCGAGTCCTGATTCTTGACGCTCATTGGCTAGGAGGAGGAGAATCTTAGTATCTCTATATTCGCTTCGCTAGGCGCTAGGCGCTAAGACGTTCTCAGAGGATTTGGGCCTCGATATTGCCTAATCGGGAAGTCATGTACCTTTGTACGTTTAGTATATAACGACTGCTTAGTCGCCCGCCCGGCGATGACCGCCCACAAACACCGACGGCCACATTTCGAAAGACCGACAGCGACTGCCCGCCATGGCCGACGAAGAGGATATCATCATCGATGTCCAAGGCTATCTGAGCATTACCGGTACGTTTTATTTTTTATTGTTCCATCTTTCTTTGACCCCTTTCTATATACCAAGCACCCCTGCCTCACAGTTCTTGTTCTGTCCTGTCGCTGCCCATTCACCGGTACTCTTCTTGTTTTCCCCCTTCCCCGTTCCTGTCCTTGCATTGTGGGATTCTCCGTCACGGTGCAGTGTTATCGCTGCCACCGTGACGGAGAATGAAATTTCAGTTCTCAGGAACGGTGAGAACACCGTTACTCACAGCCCTTTTTCCTGCCTCCGTTGCTGTGCGGTGCTCAACACCGCACCGCACCGCTACTGTCAACAACTTCCTCTTCCTCCCTTGCTCTCTTCCCAACTCCATCGTTCCTCTCACCAAACTTTTTCTACTCCGTCGCTTTTCCTCTTCCCCCTCACCGTTCCTCACCTCCCTCTCCTCCTCCACCATCACGGTGCGGTTCACAACACCGCACCGTTACTATCACCAATCCTTTTCTACTCCGTTGTTCGTCACAACAGTCCCCTCTCTTTCCGTCTCCCTCCAGTTTCCACCAGCTAACACCTCTCCCAGACATGCCGGCCTACAACCCTCCATACCCTCCTCACGCCAACACCGGCATTCCCCTCCGGCCTCTCGCCGCCGCCGCCGCCACCCCAGCACCCCCTCCGCCATCTGGGTGGGAGGCACCGTCCTCCTGGGACATCATCCGCCGCCTCTCCTTCAACCCGTTCTCAGCACCACCCCCAGCCACGGTCCCAGTCCCCCAGCGCCCAGCACCAACTCCCCCAGCACCAACTCCCCCAGCACCAACTCCACCAGCACCAACTCCCCCAACTGCCTGCACCCCTTCTCCCTCCGCCGCCCCTTGCACCCCTTATCCTCCACCACCTCCCCGAACCCCGAGCCCGGCTCACCCCCGCCCGTCCGCCTCCACCCGCCGCACGAACGCCGCCGATGTCGCCCGCCAAATGGCGGCTCTCCACGTCTTGAATCGGTTCGCGTCCAACCGCGAGGCCGCTGATGCATCCGACGCCGCCGCATCGGCCTTCTCCGCTCACACCATCGCATCGGCTCCCGACCCGGCCGCAGCCGAAGAAGAAGCCACCGAAGCCGAGAAGGCCTTCCACCGCGAGCTCGCCCTCTCCATGCTCGAAGGAAACACACTCGCCTGGCCCGATGGACGCCCCGTGACCCGCGACGGAGGCCCCCTGCGCATCGCGGGCCTGGTCGCACTCGCCACTGGAGAGCCCGAGGAGTCCGAACAGTCGTGGGCGGATTGGTCCAGGGAGAATCGCTGGTGGTTACCAGTTGTGTGGGGTGGTGGTGGTGGCGATCCCAACTTCCGCTACTTTGATCATGGCTTTGAGGCTGGTGCCGAGCCGGCTTGCTTTGCCTGGGGATGCTGGTACTGCGACTGTGGCCCGGGCTGCTGCAATGGTGGTGGCAGATCCGCCAGGAACAGGCGCGCGTGGACGCCGGGAAACTTGGATTGAGGTGAGTTTTTTGTGTGATTGTGTGGTGTTCGGATTTGGGCTAATTTTGTGGATAGTTGCATGAGATTTCTTCTGAAGCTTTCATGACGCATCTACAGCACGGCTGGGATTCTGGCACGATTTCAAGATATAGGAGCATTGTGATCACGACTCACGAGAATACGACTCTTTGATGCCACGATACTGCAATATTCAATTTTCGTCGGCTTTCAGATCTGATCCAACATCCTGCGCATCATGCATCAAAGCAGCATCCAGAACACCATCACGAAACCACGAATTCCATTTCCACCAGGAACATATTACAAACAGTGCCACTCGACGATACCGACGCACCATTCATTCGATTTCCTTTGTGACTTCACTTGATTTCATTTCCTTTCAACAATCCTGGCCATAATACACATTCTACGGCATACAGGAGCATATTACAAACAACAGTACCACTCGACGATACCGACGCACCATTCATTCGACTTTCTCTTCCATTTTCGATAAAGCCATGGGATAATTAACGGGAGGAGCATACAGGCGCACCAGGCATAGTTCAGCAATTGAAAACTTTAAATTGGTATCTCATTCTTCCTTCTTTGTGATGTGATCTATATAATACCATAACCCGTGAAATTGCTTCTGTGTCCTTTGTTTGCCTGACAAGGGGAGAGATGTCATATGTATGAATAGGGGTAAACTCAGTTTCACGTGATCCGAATTTCTGGGGTGTGGATTTTTACCGTGTTTTGTGAGATTTGGGGGGTTTTGGTGAATTTAGGTGAGTGTGGGTAATTGTGTGTGTGTGTGAGGGCTAGGGTTTGTTTGTTTGTTTACGCAGGTACGCGTTATTGGTGTGTGGGATATTCGTGTGGGATTTCCGTTGTGGTAGTAGGCGGTGCTGGCGACTGTTCTTTATTCCGGCCGTTCCAGGAGTGGAAGGGAGCGAAGAGATTGATAGAACAGGTCACGGGATCACTGGGGGAGTGGGGAGCAGGGAAAGTGCAAAGGTAGGTGCATTCCTCTATCAATCATCGATCTGATTCTCGTATACTAGAGTACAGTCACACCTCTTCATCCCACCATCCCGCCATCCATCCATCCCCCCATCCATCAGCCATCATCATACATCCATCTTGGTACTCGTAAATACTGTAACTCCATCCCTCACACTGTATTGTAATCCCCTCCTAATGCATCTTTCCAGCCTATCCAGATCGACATATACCACATCGTAAAATGCTCAAAAGACAATGATAGACCAGCAAAATAGCCTGAAGATGGCTGTGAGTAAAGGCAAAGCAAAGCAAATTTCCGAGCAAAAGCAAAAACACCCTGACACCGCGTCGTGCAAATTCGTATACTCAGCAAAAGCAAAAGTAAGCGCAAAACTGAGGAGCGAGTATAAGCCAACCCACAATCAATCCCCAACAACCCAGACCGCGTCGTGTCGTGCACATCTCAACCCTCGTCCTCCTCCTCCACCAAAGCCGGCGTCCTCCTCTCATTCCTCCTCTTCGGCCTCCTATGCCTCGAACTCGAGATATTACTCGCACTATCATCCGGCGCGATCTCCTCCTCCGCCCACTCGCTCCCACTCTCGCTTTCCTCCTCCTGCCACCCCCCTCCTCCATTTGCCCCACCCCAACCACCAGCCGCACTCTCTCCTCCCGGCGTAGCGGCGCGGACTCCTATCCCGGCCCCGCCGCGACGAGATTGCGCAGCCATTGCTAAACCAGCACCGCGCTGACGGAGCGCTTGTCGCACTACCTCCGCCTTGCGGTGGAGAGCTTCGAATGCGTCTTCCAGGGCTTCCATGCCAGCGTAGATATCGCGTTCTATCTCAGCCAGCACGGCGATCTCGGCGTCTTCGTCGCTTGAGACGGGGTGTCTACCGCCTTGGAAGGGGGTACCGGGGATACTTGGTGGTGGGAAGGCTGATGGTGTTGGGTTGCGGGAAGACGGGGGGGAGGTGTCGAATGCGTTCCTGAGAGGAGGGGGGGAGAATGGGTACCGCCCCGCTGGCGTGGGACCGCGGGATGGCGGGGCAGCAGAGGAGGGTGTCGGGCCGCGGGAGGGCGGGGAGGGGAAATTTGGATCAGAAAAAGGAGAGGACGTCGCAGCGGCGTCTAGATCCGCGCCGGACCAGAGAAACCCGTCAAAGCGCCCCGAAATCAGAATTTCCCACTCCGCAATATTGATGAGCGACAGCGTGGTGAGGAGGTGGTGTAAGGAAGGGTTATGGAGGAGGTAAATCGCAGCTTCTGGATCGCGCGGTGCGGTGGGGAGGCGGTAGAGGCGCTGGATTGCGAGGGTTGTCTTGGCGATGAATTCGGAGCGGACTTTTGGCGCTGGGGTGGGGGCGCGAGTCGTGGTTGCGGTGGCGGAGCCAGCGAGGAGGGCGGAAAAGATGGGGCGGGAGGGAGTGGGGAGGTGGGTCAGGACGGTGAAGGAGAGCGTGTCGTCGTCGATGTCTGGGGGTGGAGGGGCGGCGGTGCCCGGGGTGGCGGAGAGCCATTTATCCACTACTGCTTTGGTTTTCTTGCTCTGTCGCAGATAGTGTTCGCGGAACTCCTCGGCGATGTCGGGGTCGATTTTCTGGGGTGAGGAAGGACGACCATCGTCTGTTAGGGGGGAGGGGAGACCCAGCCCGGTTGTCGTGGCGCCGAAATCGAAGGCGGGGTAGGGGGGGAGACTGCGCCGGCCGCTGACCCATTCGAGCACGTCGCCCCAGCCTAGGGCGCGGGCGTGGTAGAGGCGCGCGTCGGGGTCGGAGCTGCACATTATGCACGTGCATCCCTCGGCGGAGAGTTCGCGCGCGAAGACGTTTTCGAGGCGATCGAGGAGTTTGCGCGCGATGGAGCGGTAGCCTGTTGCGACAGCCACAGAGCCGTTTTTGTCGAGCACTGTCTCGTACTGGTCGAGGAGGCTGTAGAAAGGGCCGAAGACCTTTTCGATGTCGGGAGGGGCGGGGGCGGAGGCGCGGCCAAGGTAAGGGGTGGTGTTGTAGGAGGGGGTTACGGCGAGGAGGACTTTGGGGACGGGGCGGGAGAGGCCGCCGTTTTGCATCAAGTAGTCGACGCGGGGGATGTTGATGGGGACGACGGGTGGTGGGGGCGGGGGTGGGGGGAGGGGTGAGTTGAAGTTGGATTGTTGTTGTCCCCCGCCGGGCACGTCGAAATTCACGAATGGCGAGGGTGTGGGTCTGAAGTCGCGTGCGAAGTTCTTGGGGTCGTGGGCGTCGAATTTGGGTGTTGCTGTGGGTGTGCGTGGGGATGCAGACTCGCGGTTGCTCTGTCCTGAGTCGGTATCTAGACCTGGTGGTCGTCGTCCGAATCCCGCTGCGACTTGCTGAGGTTGTGTGCGTTTCGGAGCAATAGACGTTGCGTTGGAATCGAATCCCGACCTTGACTGTCCCTCGTCGCTGAGATATTCATCTTCCACGGCCTCCACGACATCAACCCTAGGCCTCGACGACTTCCTCGCCGTGCCTCTCGAGTCCTTCGACTTCGTAGATACCTTCGACCGATCATCCCTCATAACCTTCGGGCGTCCAAACCACGACCTCTCCGACCCTCGTGAGCTGGGCCTCGACCCTTTTGCCTCTTCCTCTCTGATCTTCGCTGCCCTTGCGGGCGTCGACGTACTACTCTTCCTCTGCGCCGATAACTCCGTATCTGGCGGTGTAAGCGGCCCCTGCCTCTTCAGACTCTCCTGCGACCCTCTCGCGCCCTTCGCCTTCAAACTCTCCTGCGAGCCCCTGGCCTTGTGCGCCTCAATATCCGTCGGCTCAGGCGTATACACATCCGGTTTATTCAGATCAACCCTGCTATACACCGCATCCTTGCTATGCGCCTTACTCAAACTCGGATACGGCGGCAAGGTCTCCCTGCTCGCCCCCGGCGCCAACGCCGTCCTCGACAGCTCGGGCACCAGATCCGCCATCGACGCACTGGGCTCGGACCCAACATTCATCTCGCCCTCCCTCTCCTTCTCCTTCTCCTTCTCGCGCTTGCGTCGACGCACCGGCAGTCCCGTCTCCGGATCGATACGTCGGGGCTTGGAGGAGCGAGGTTTCTTGGGCTTGTTGGGGTCGCGTTCGCGTTTTTCGCGGGCGCGGCGCTCAGAGGGACGCTCGCTGGGCTCGGTGGCGGCGTCGGCGGCGAGGGATGATGGCATTATGTTGGTGGGGGGTGTGGCATCGGTCGAGAGGCCGGGTGTGGAGGGACGGGTAGGCGCTTAGGCGGAGCGGGTTGGGGCAGTTGTGGTGCGCATGGGCTGTTTGGTGGGCGGTGATGGAGCTGGCGAGGTGGTGGATGAGCGGTCGGTGAAGCTGTAGCTGGTTTGTCGTGATTGTATGTTTCTGTGTAGCAGTGGTGGTAGTGTTGTTTGTGTGTTGATGGAGGAAGGATGAAGTTGAGTTGGAGTCGTCGTTGTAGGTGTGACTTGGCTTAGCTTCAGATCGGGCATCCACATCACTGGCGTAGTGGCCTAAGTTAGTGGTGTGTCAGGGTCGACGGGAGCGAATCAAGCGGGCGGTTGGGGGGGATGGGCGGCGGTTGCGGGGATGGGGGAGAAGGCTGGGCGAAGAACAACTGGGCGGCCAGCCGCCTTGCAAAGGACCAACGAAGAGCGAATGAAGTGGTCAAGTAGTGAAGTAGTGGGCGAAGTACTGGAGGATAGATATATGGAGTACACACCGCAACTTACGGACTCCGTCCTTCCCCTCTGCCGCCTGCCGACTCCCGCGCGTCAACTAGATAAGTTACTAGAGTACCAAGGTACGACTATCCCGTAGTACTCGGGACTCGCATTACTCTACTGACGGAATTGCCGGAATTGACGGAATTGACGGATTGTAAAATCTAAATCTAAATAAAATCCGGAAACAGCCAACACTAGAGTACGACGATATGCACGACAATCTACACCATTACGCAAGCGGTTTGGTTATGTCTGGCGGTTAACACGAGGAGGGAGGAGAGGCTTGGCGCGCGGATACTCGAATTCTACAGTACCCCAGCCGTCGATAATAAAGACTCATATGACCGACGCCATTCGAGGATAATAAAGACTCATATGGCCGACGCCATTCGAGGCTGAAGCCTTGTTCAGCAGCAAAAAGTAGGACGTGATGCGCTATTGTTTTTCATCCCCTCCCTGCATGGCTCCAATATTCGTCGTCGCTTAATCTGCCAGCCTTGCTACACTGTCTCTTCAGTTTGAGTATATAGCGCCAACTCCGCCCCAAATAGGCTTCAGTTACTGAGGTCGAGTCGCTGTTGGGATATTTTGGCATCATCTCTATTTCCGCTGCAATCACCAGCAACGATGTCAACCGTCACCATCGTCAACGGCTTCAGCCCCCTCAACCGCTGGCTCCTCTACACCAGCTTCATGCTCGCCCCCGCCCAATTCTTCTCTGGCCTCGGCAACAACTGTCCCAGCAACTTTGGTTTCCTCGCCTACAACTGGTATACCCAGATCATGTGGCTGAATGCCATTCAGGGCCATCAGCTGCACGCCCTCTCCCTGCTGCCCGTACACTTTAACCTCCTCTTCGTCTTCACCTACCTCGGCGGCGTGACCTCGGGGAACTTGGCCATGGGCATCCTGCTGGGTCTTGGTACTGGGGGTGTGATTATTCTGAATACGGTGGCGGCGTGGATTAGTTGGGCGACGAACCAGCAGGAGGGGTATGGGGTGTACCAGTTCTTTTTCTTCGGGTGGAGGACACTGAGCCCGGGGTGGCATAAGTTCATCCTCGTGTGGCAGATCTCGGACTCGCTCTTTGCCTTGAACTGTCTCTATTTGTCCATTTACCTGCCGGTAAAGATGGCCAAGTACACCAAGGAAGAGATGGACAAGGTGCCGTGGTACTTGGGGAAATTCCCCTTGATCACAGTGGGCGCGGCGGCAGCGCTGTTGGTTGGATGGCCATTGATTCTTTGGACGGAGCTGATTGTGGCGAGGAATAAGATTGAGTCGGACACGGATTGGATTCCAGTGTGGCTGTTTATCGCGCAGGCGGGCGCGATGCTGATGCCGGCCAGCTCGACGTATTTTGGGTGTATGAAGAGGGTATTGAAGAAACCAAAGGCTGATGGGGATTTGATATTGGGAAGTGTGAAATAGATAGGTGATGTGGTAATACGTATTTTAGTCTTGGAAATGATGGCAATGGATCTAACAGGTCTCTATTCAATGGAGATTGATCCCCATATAAGCAAATGGCATAGTAATTAGAGACCGGACCCTCTCCTTTCGCCGGCCGAGCTTAAACTCTAGTCAGAGAACTCCATACGACGACTCAAGGACCCTCAACCAGCCTTCCATACCCCTTAGACACAAGCACGTGAACTCCAATCCTAAGTCGGAAAAAGAACGTCAATTATTGTGTGTCAATCGATAATTAAAAGTAGTATTAGTTTATAGGGAAGGAACATACCCATGTGCATTTAAGCCCGGCGCAGCAAGGGGCGTGAAGCTTAGCAGTGCATTGAGCGTATTTTGGCAGGCAAGTTTCTAGCGTGTCTTCCATCACTGCTATATTATTGAGAGGGGTCGCTGTTGCTAGAGCAGCAAAGAGGGCTGGAAGGGCGATTGATAGTTTCATGTCGGCGAAGGGGCTAGGTGTATGTTGACTAAATTAGAGGTAGATAGATGAGTACTTGATAAAATATGAGAGGTGCTACTGGTTTACATTTAGGGGGCTTGGGGGGGTTTATATACCCTGGCGCGAAGCACCTACGGTTTCAGAGTGCCTAGAGCAGCTGCGTTGACTCTGAAGGTCGTTATCTGTACTACCCAAAGGCCCAATTGTCCCCGTCCCTGTGTCTTAAGAGTGATACACTACGCGTCACAATTGGTGTAACTACAACGCAAATCAGCTCTTGGATCGAGATCACAACTACATGACCTAGTTATTTATAAGACACTAACTTATACTGCATTGATCCCTTACTGTAAATGCGTGCGCATTATGTTGTTTTTTGGTGTTGTGGCTAGGGGTTAGGGCAAGGGGTTAAGGCAAGGAAAGGGAGGGCGAGGAAGCAAGGACGGCGCTTCATGTGAGTTGGATCATTCATGGAACGGCCTAGTCTGTCTTGCTATGCTACCTAGATACACGACCTTGTTATGGATAGGCTAGTGGGGCGGTAGAGGGGTGAGAAGGCGTGTTCATACATGTAGTAAGGCCGCTGAGAGCTAGATTGTCATTTTTATTGACCAAAAGGCATAATAGCAGAAATCAACCTCCTATTCCCCTTGATTTAACTGGTAGAGGTTAAACTCTCGAAGAGAACTCCATAAAACGACTGAACCTCCCCGCTGCCTCCAGCATCCTAATAATTTTCTACCTCAATGCATCTTCTCTTCTACAAATCCACACCTATATTAGCGACACAATGCTTTAGATGACCAGTATGGAAGGGAATCACCTCGCATTGAAGCCCTTCACAACAAGGTAAATCTGGAAAACACAAGCGCTCAAACACTTGGCAGGCGCCTTTCACAACAAGGTAAATCTGGAAAACACAAGCGCCCAAACACTTGGCAGGCGTTAACTGCTGAGTTTACTATGGGGCTGGCTGAGAAGAGAGAAGAGGAGGGACATAGAGCGGGAGGGCTTCATCGTTGAAATGGCGGCAGCTTGCTGGAGCTGTGGTGCGGGACAGTTTTTGGATCGCTGCAAGTGTATGCTAGGTTTACTGCGGGAGAACGGGGCAAGGGCACTTTATATGCGTTAGTGGGAGGGCCTCCAGGGAGGGTTCGATCGCTTTATAGACTGTGGTACTGAACACCCGTTACACTAAACTCATTTTCTCCAGTCCCACAAATTTCCAGCGAGACAGATGGTACGACGTCGCACTTGTCGAAGACGAACAGAACTGGTAAGCATTGGTTGGAGCAATCGCGATCATAATCGACCTCTTGTGCCATGTTTGACCTGCAAGCGAGCTTGAGCGTTACACTTGTTGGACGACGCATGCTCCATGTTTGGGCAACGTGCGCAATGCTTGGGATGATAGCGTGTGATGAACAGCTTTAAAGGTGTAAACTTCTCATCCTTCACTTATTTATGGACGTGATAAAGACAGCTCCTCCCCGCCTTTTATCGGCCGAGCTTAAACTCTGCAAGAGAAAATATGGCGACTCCTCCCTTCGACATCTTATCCAATCCCATGACCCTGCATTGCCCAAGAGCAGTTTCCCTCTTTCCTCCACAACATACATGCAAAAGCAGTATGAATTACCTAAGTCAGACAAGAAAATTAAATTGCATACGGCCGATAACCAGACATTCGACTATTTCAGGGCCCAAAGACGTACAGATAACCAGATAAACCCAGCGCAACAGTAGGAGTCCATCGCCGCCGCGGCGATAGCTGGCTCGAGACTCATATTGCTGTAATTACAAATGGACTCGCATTTGCTAACCCGAGGAGCGGGACCGTGAGCTTGATTAACAGGTAATTCCGTTTTTCGTCTGTTAAAAGGGTGTTTCTTGTGAATTTTTACGTTGTAGGAGGGGGCAGCGGAGCGTCCGATCACTTTATAGACTGCGGTTTCGAAGAGAACACCTGTTAACACCGAGCACTCCAAAGGATTTCGCGCTGATAAATGACTTAAGTAAAATCTTAATGCTCCATTTGACTCAAGTACATGGTAAAGTAACTCCCTTGCTTCCTTTTCGTCGGCCGAGCTTAAACTCTGTGAGAGAACTCCATACAACGACTTAGGGACCTACACTTAGCTTTCTATCCCATTTAACACTGCCATTTTGTAGCCCTGTCCTCAAATAGCAGCTTCTCTATTTAGCTGTTTTCTTTAGTCCGGTCAAACACACAAACGTGCTTGTCAAACTCCTAAAGTTGGGTGAGAACATTCATTAGCATGCCGCTGATAATTAGACCCTCTACTAGTCCACGGGACGGAAACCCTACATATAAGCAATATTGCCCAGTGCAGCAGTGGCCGATGTCACTACCGCAGCGATTGCCTAAAGATAGGCAAGGTTGCGAAGGCTCCGATAAATCTATGAGGGGGCTCGCAGCTACTGACCCGAGGAGTAGGGTTGTAAAGGTTATAAACAGCCTCATGTTCAATGAAATCGCAGTAAGAACTAAGTAGGCTTAAGAGATAGTAATTCCGTTTGCCAAAGGGATGTTGCCGGTTTTTCTTAAAATAAGGTCAACTTATAGGCTGCTGTGGTAGACAAGTGCCAAGCTCTCCCAAGGAGTCGGCGCTGGTCCCGACTCCTTGCGTCGTGACTCATTTCTGCCACCTTACCGTCAGTACCTTGCTATCGCCTCATTTCTACCACCTTACCATCACCACATTGCTCTTAACCCCCTTCCCATTTCCTCTAATATAGCCTCCTATTTCCTCCTATCATAAACCCCCTCCCTTACTACCCCTTACTAATAGAGGTAATAGTAAGTCTATATGTTATGGGCAAAAGTTTTATATACCCTGCATTTGACGTGATAAGTTTTATATACCCTACATAATATGAAACCCCCTGCGACCAGTAAAAATGCCCCAATTCCCCCATAGCCCCCCTCGCCATCACCCCCTCGCTGTCGCTCCTTTCGACGGCCTCATTCGGCCCAGTCGTCAAGGGCTCTCGACCAGGCGTCTAGGTCGAGGTAGAGCTGACTGTTCATAGAAATGGTCAGCTCGCCAAGAGAAGCCATCCTCGTGGGCCTGAGACGAGCTCAGGACTTCCGATGCCTCGCGACGAGTGCTTCAGTGAGGGCAGCGGCTAGCGAGTCAGCTGGGGCGACGGCGAGGGGTAGCAACGGCGAGGGAGGCAACGCGAGGGAGGGAGGCAACGCGCCCAGCGCGTTGAGTGGTTTTATAAGGCGGCCCATCATGTGAGGCCGCCCTGAACTCAGGGGCTGCCTGTAATGGTGGGTGCACCAGATGTGAGAATCTAGCCACCCAAGGAAGGGATGAATTTACTAAGACAACACACTGTCTTAGAAAACAGAGCCAAAGGGTCGTAGCTTAGACTATTCCACAACGCAGCAATCAGGTGTGTGATGTAGTGAAGTGGTTCAGACAAGTTGCAACAAATGTTGAGTCTGGGAACTCAGGGGTAAGTCAGAGGTTAACACCTCACTGACTTTTCAGAAACAAGGAGTAACAAGATGAATGCTTGGAAGCTTGGAAAAGACGTGGAAGTATGTGATAGTCGATTTACTGTATTGTCTGCTTGCCCTTTCTTAAGGAAAGGGCAATCCTATTTATGCTAAAGGAATGTAGTTCTCTCATTTTCCAAGACTTTCCATGACTTACCAGGCTTGGTAACTGTAGAGAATCCCATAGAACCATCTCTTAGGTTCGTAGCCTATAGGAAGTAAAAGGAGGTCCAAGGTCAGAGTACCCCTATAGACAAATTATGTCATAGACAAATTATGTCATAGACAAATTATGTCATAACATAACCAATCTTGTGGGTAACTAAAGAGCGATGACATGTAATGAATCATAGAGGTTCGTAGGAGCTTTTAGAGCTATTGTTCATGCTCCTAGGCCTCTAGTTGGTAGAGATATGTCATGTGGTAGTATGAGTGATGTCATGTAATGAATCATAGAGGGTTGTAGAGATATGCTATGTGGTAATATCAGCCCAGTAACTAAGGAGCGATGACGTGTAATGAATCATAGATGGTTGTAGCAATCGTTGAGTAGTATTGCTCTTGTTGTTGGTGTGATAAGCCGAAATATGTATAGTGACTTGTAGGTTTGAGGAGGAGATTTCCAAGTTTGCTCTTGAGTTTGATAGCAAACTGAGTGCAACGAATGTCAGTATGACACTGCCTGGCAGTGGAGCCACTAGGGCTCGGTAAACTAGGGTATGTAGGAACGTAGGATATAAGGAGCTGGAAGCCTCAGAAGGAGGCCTCCAGCCGATAGTCGCTGTACATACGTAGACCTACTGTCTTCCAATATGATCTCACTTCCTGCCTTCTGACCTGGTTCCCTGGACTCCCGTGAGACCCTGGGCTTACGCATTACAATTCTATCAGCCAGACTTGATCAAAACCCTTCAGGCGGCTAACGAGCTTGCTGTTAAAAGGGCCAAGGATGCAGGGACAGCGCGAGCAGAGGACCCTCCAGGATGGAGAGTAGACGATGCAGGCATCCTACGCTTCCAGGGAGTGGTATACATACCTCCCAACCAGGCAGTGAGGATGGAAATCTTCAAGATTTGCCATAACGACCCACTGGCCAGGCATTTTGGATATATGAAAACCCAAGAGTTGATCCAACGCAAATACTACTGGCCTGACCTTAGCAAGGAAACCAGGGAGTACGTACGGGGCTGCGGTAGATGCCAGCGCATCAAGCCCGTGTGACACAGGCCGTATGGCGAAATGCAGGCCTTGAGAATGCCCTCGAAACCATTTGAATCCATAAGTATGGACTTTATCACGGATCTGCCCCCAAGCGTAGGGGCAGACCAAGGCAAGGCTTCAGACTCCATCCTCATGATAGTAGATCGTTATACTAAGGTGTCCAAAACCATTACAGCCTCAGAACTGCTGCGGCTCTTCCTAGCGTTCTGGGGCAAGGACTTCAGAATCCCAGCTGAGATCATAACGGATAGGGGAAGTGTATTCACATGCCACTTCTGGTCGGCTTTCTGTTTCTACCTCAAAGTACGGCGTAACCTGTCCACTGCTTTCCAACCTCAATCTGACGGCCAGACCGAGAGGCAGAATCAGAATATCGAAGCCTACTTGCAGATCCACTGTAATCAGCACCAAGACAACTGGGTGGAACTCCTCCACTTCGCGGATTGACCTACAATAATGCCTTCCACAATTCCACCCAGATGTCGCCAAACCATGCCCGATACGGCATCAATATAGACCTAAGACAAGGGATCGAGGACGACCCCACCAGAAGGGAAGTGCCAGTTGCGAAAGATCGCGTCAACCTGATCCTAGAATTGTGACAGGAGCTCGAAGAGGCATGGAAACAGACGAAGGAAGCCCAAATATGAGGCTATAACAAGCTACACAACCAATGCAGTATATGGTAGGAGAGAAGGTGTGGCTATCGGCCAAGAATATCAGGATCACCCAGCCAAGCAGGAAGCTGGGGCACTGGTGGCTTGGGCCATACGAGATCATCCAGCAGATAGGTAAACAAGCATACCAGCTGAAGCTTCCACCACGATATAAGGCGATTCATGATATGTTCCACGTCTCCCTACTCGAGAGGTACTGGGAACGCGTAGAGAAGGCCGATACTCCACCCGACCCAGAGATCGTGGATGGGGAAGAAGAATACAGGGTCGAAACAGTCCTAGACCACAGGACTGTGTGAAAGGGCAGAGGAACTCGAGAAGAATACCTGATTAGGTGGGCAGGATACACTGCCACTGATGATCAGTGGGTTCCAAAGTTTGACGTAGGGCTACCGTTAATTGAGGCATATCACAAGGAGCAAGCAGAGAGGAACAGAGTCAGAACAACGTAGTAGTATGTAACCTATATACTACGGAAAGAAGAAAGTGTCAGAGTCCAACGAGGAACCACTACCCTCAGAAGAGGGCGACGACGACGGCAACACAGAAACCGACCCACCACCCACTAGCGAAGGGGACCCGACCACCACAGGAGGACGGGCGTTGTACACCCATTTCTCTAGTCCCACAAACATCCGCTCAAGAAGGGCGCAATCACAATCCACTGGTGCAGGCATAAGGATAGGGCCTGCTGGCGAAGGCGCAAGAGGCGTGGGCCTCACTCGAACTGCGGGAAGGGTCAGTAAGATGTCCAGGAAGAAGACCCAGGTAGCTCAGGCCCCTCCACCTCCTCCTCCACAGAAGAAGAGTGGTAGGGGCAGATAGCGCGAGGGCGTTGGCTCGATGCGACAGATCGAGGACGTTGGTTCAGCGTGACAGAACCAAAGGGAGTGGGCATCATGGGCGCCTCGCAGTCAGAGGAACCAAGCATCTGCATTTGTTTGGGCTGTTCGCCCTAATCCTTGGGGTGGTTGCTAGGCAGGGTGGTCCCGTGACCCCCCTTGTTGTTGGTTGGTGACCACTCCGTAGGCGGTCGCGCCCACCTTCCTTCTTCTTGTCCACCTTTTTCCTACACCTCCCCGATCGTTTGACCTTTGCTTCTCGCTCTCGCTCTCGCTCTTCGATCTTCAGTTGGTTGAGCTTCTATCCAGGATCTACACCTTCTTCAACGTTCCTACTTCCCTCGCTCGCGCAGTCCTTTACCATGGGACCCTGCCAGCCACCAGCCAAGAAGCTTCCCTTCATGCTGAAGAAATGTTCTGCAGAAGGCCATACTCGTTGCCGCCTCGGAAGAGGACAATCCTGCAGAAGGGGAGGCAATTGTAAGGCGGCCCATCATGTGAGGCCACCCTGAACTCAGGGGCTGCCTGGCAGTGGAGCCACTAGGGCTCGGTAAACTAGGGCATGTAGGAACGTAGGATATAAGGAGCTGGAAGCCTCAGAAGGAGGCTGTAAAGGCGTAGGGCCCAGGGTGTCACGGGAGTTCAGGGAACCAGGTCAGGAGGCAGGAAGTAAGGGTTATATTGGTGTGAAGCACAATAGGTCTACGCTGATACAGCGACTATTGACTGGAGGCCTCACTCCGAGCCTCCAGCCCCTTATATACAGGAACCCGTAGGCCCTAATTTACTGAGCCTGCCAGGTCCACTGTAAGAGCGTGGCACCTCATGTGCCCTCACGTGAGGGCCGCCTTACAGAGGCCTCCAGCTGATAGTCGCTGTACATACATAGACCTACTGTCTTGCAATACGATCTCACTTCCTGCCTTCTGACCTGGTTCCCTGGACTCCCGTGAGACCCTGGGCTTACACGTTACAGGTTTCCTGCTTAGTAAGAATCACCATGGTATATAAAACTTATTTATGAACTTACCGGGTATATAAAACTTTTGCCCATATGTTATAGCTTACTACTATTAATGAGCGCCCTTAGACACGCTCCTTTTTCACCTCCGTTACGTTATAGAACCCGTGTTATGAAGGGGACACATAGGAGGTCTGTAATGGTAAGGGTAGAGGCGGTAAGCCAAATTAGTAGAGAATATCTATTAATAGTTAGCACGTGGTAGATGAATCTTTCAAGGGGGCAAACAGGGTAAATAGATCTTTTGCCCTTACCTCTATTAGTAAGGGGTAGTAAGGGAGGGGGTTTATGATAGAGGAAATAGGAGGCTATATTAGAGGAAATGGGAAGGGGGTTAATAGCAAGGTCGTGACGGTAAGGTGGTAGAAATGAGGCGATAGCATGGTAGCGATAGGAAGGTTTAGAGAGTTTTAGGGTCGCGTGTAGGGTAGATAGATTTTTTTCAGAAACAGGGCATATAGATCTTTACAGGGGGCAAACAGGGTAAATATATCTTTTGCCCTATTTAAAATCCAAACCTTTCATTCATTCAAGGATATGATGAAGTTAGTCTAACCCCTCAACACCTTTTTTGTTGGACGAGCTTAAACTCAGTTAAGAGAACTTCATACGACGACCTGAGGACACCACCCCCCTCCCGATGACACCTTGCCATATCTCTCAACTCCTACATTATATACAGCAGTTTCCCCATTTGCTTTACTATTATATACTAAATATAAAAACATGTATGATCATCAAGAACCTAAAGTTGGGCAAACGCCAGAAAAACTTAAAATGCTTTACTAATGCAAGGGGCAAAAAACGTACATTTGGCAGAACAAACAAGAGAAGCAGTTCCTGTATCCATTGCCACAGAACTTGCCCACTTGTCCACGAGACCGTAGAGGTCCTGTTGGTTCTATATGGGGACTTGCGGCTACTGGAACGGCTATGGGTGGGGAGGACGAGGAAGAGCTTCATGTAAGCACAGGGGGAGACAGTTGGCAAAGTTAGTTGGAAACGGTAATCTAGTCTGCTAGAGAGATATTTTTAATTCTATCTTTTGGGAAATTTGTCGGATTCCATGCTTTAGTTGTGAAACACTGTACATCTAATGCCATTAGCAAACGTGGCTTGCCTGGTACCGCCGCCATCTTGAGTTGAAGATAGTTACATGTGCCATACCCCACCTCTCGTGACAATCAGCCGAGTAACCTTTGAAAACTGAACACTATTTCAGCCCTGTGCGTCACGGCTCTACTGGGAAGTGGCAGTAATGCTACAGGTAGAAATGGATATAACAGTTAGTATCGAGATCCAAACCCCGCCACCCCACAAATAGATCATTCACGAGAGCTCAATTTATACCACCATGCAACCTGTAGGGCGCCGTGTTACAGTATCACTGAACGCCTCGGCTTCCCCTTCTGCATCAGCGCTAAATAAATATCAAGTTTATTTGTCACTACCCGTACTTTCTCGTAAACATTTGTAGTAAGCTTCCATCGATCCCCATCCCCCTTTTCGTCGGCCGAGCTTAAACCCTGTTACAACAGAAAACTCCATACAACGCATGGCGTTTGAGATAAGTTCATCTAGAACAGCGCGCTAGAACGGGCCGTTGCGTTTTGATCTGAGACTATTTTACCCATTCCACCTCGTCGCATCTCGCAAACAAATAAAGGTTGGCGCGCTCAGACAGACATCTACATCTCGGCGTTCCCAACTTGTTGTGTAGCAAACTCCGGTGTTAACACGGCCGAGGCGCCGCGTGCCTGTCATCGTTCAAACCGGAGTTATGACACTCCCCGAGACCTCTAGAGGGACGAATTCAGACTTCACACTACACCCACACCCGCATTAGCAAGCATCCACCTCATTCTTCAAACCACAGGGCGCAGAAGAGTCACGATGAACAATAAGATCACCACAGCAATCCGAAGCCACATTACAGGGCCAACCCTGGGCGACACAGACACCCACGAGGAGGACCGTGAGTGGACTCGCGACAGAGAGCCCGAAGAGGAGGAACATGGCGAAGGAGGGCTTCATGGTGTAAATGCTGGCGGCTTGGAGCTGTGATGTGATGGATATTAGCGTGGTAAATTTACTGCGGGAGAAAGTGATGCGAGGGCGTTTTATCTGCGTTGCTGGGAAAGGGAGAGGAAGGGGGGTCGATATATAACTCTGGTGCTAGACATCTGTTTCACTCAGGACCCTCGAAGGGTAAGTCGTCCCGGCGCCATTATATAGCTTTATTGATGAGCACTCGAAGGTAGCTAGAGATATTAGATAGATCTGCCTCGGCCTTGGTAGTGTTGAGTCCAAATACCATTTACCCCCTTTTTTTGCGGCGAAGAAACCCATAGCCGTTGGCTCATTGTCTTAGATGTGAGACAGATCATTGGGGAGGGTTGGATCGGCAACGAGGCAGGAGCTGACCACGGGGCAAATCTTTCTGGCAGTGTATTACGGGAATTGTGGGGTGTTACACTGGGGTTTATTGGGAGTTCTCCTTGGTTATTTTGTAGTATGGTGTTTGGTATCAGCTCTGTCATCGCACGTCGACTCGTCACGATTCGGGTGTTGGGTTTCGTTCGGGGTTTGGTTTCTTTCCATCGAGTTGGCTGTCTCTGCAGTGCTCATGGGCTGGCATGATGGGATGGCCAGGGATGAAGATATATATTTTCTGTCTCTATATCTGACAGACGTCGTTGGGCGGTTGTGGTTGAAGGCGGCGGAGCTTGGACCGATAAGAAGCGTGCCGAGCCGCTAGACCCCGCTGTAGATAAGGTCCCCTAACCCTTCCGCACGTGATGGGCGCCCTGTATCCATCACAACCTTCACCTTCCCAAGATCAATTCACAAACCTCACTTCTCTCCTACTTCATCATCAAAAGGCACTTATACACATCAAAAAGACAATTTTGAAGTAGCACTCTTCTTCCTTTTTCTATGTATAACCTCTCTCCTCCCCTAGTGCCATCAGAATTCATCTATATTCATGCCTCTTTCGCCCAAAATCTATCCCGCTTCTCCACGGAATACGGCCAATATTATGCCCAACCCCAAGATATCCGCCAACGCCGTGACTTTATGCTCCCAAAACGCCGTCATGAAGCAAAAAATCCACTCCGCTCAGATCCTCGCTCAGATCGCGATCTCCACAGGCGCCACAGGCGTAGGGGCGACCGCCGCAGCAGCCTCGGCCTCTGCCTTGGCCTTCCTCTCCATCTCCTCGAGGTACACCGCGTACTTGCTTCTCTTATTATGAATCCCGCACTCCGTCTTCTCTTGTCCCTTCCACCTTCCAGCGCGCTCATCCTCTCCCTGCGCAACAGGCTGCGTGCTGTGCCAGTCTCCCACGCTCTTGTATCCCTGGTCCAACAACACGTTGTACGGCACGTTGTTCTCATCGATATACGCTTTCACCTGCGCGAATGACCAGTTGAAGAGGGGGTTCAACTTGACCAGCCCGGCGTCGTCGACTTCAAGAATACCGAGATCGGAGCGCTTGTCGCCCTGCGAACGACGGCGGCCGGTGAGGACTGCCGCGACGCTGAGATCGGAGTATGCGCGCTCGGCGAGCTCGACCTTGGCGACCCAGTCGTACAGATCTGGTTCCGTCTCCCACAGCTTGGGACCATAGCGGGTCTCAAACTCCTCTGCGTTGGCGAGGCCAGCGGGGGAGAAGGTGTGGAGGGCCGCGTCGGGGTAGCGGGCTTGGATGCGCTGGAGCAGGTCGAGGGTCTCGGGGAAGTGGTGGAAGGTGTCGAGGAAGATGAGGGGGACGGGGGGGGAGGAGGGGTCCTCGGCTTGTAGCTTGGAGAGGAGGTCGATGGTGACGAGGCCGGTGAGGCCGAAGGCGGTGGTTTGGAAGAGGGAGGGGAGGGTGGTCTTGGCCCAGCGGAGGATGGCGAGGGGTTCCATGCGGGAGAGTTGGGAGTTGATGTGCTTTAGTTGCGGCTTGGTGAAGGTGATTTGTGGGAGGGTTGCGCGGGAGGAGGAGCCGGAGGCGTAGCCGGACTCGGCGTCGCTCGTGGTGTCTTTGGAGGAGCCCATCGTGAGATTGGTCGGTGGGTTGTGTGTATGTGTGGGTGTGTTTTCAGGTATGTGATGTTCGATCTCTGGTTTGGTTTTGGTTGAGTCGAGATGATGTTTTTTTCGAGTGTGTGCGTGGTAGATCGAGGGGTTGAATGGGTGATGTGAGGGGTGAGTAGTCGTGTGAGTATGTGTGCTTCTTATAAGTCGGTCATGAACAAAAGACTGCAGTCAAGAGTCTGATGAATAATGTAGACAATGCCAGCAACAGAGAGTTGGATGATGACAAAGTCGAAGGAGGGAGAATAATCAGAACCGGGTTTATGGAAGATGAAGAAGAAGAGAAGGAGAGAAGGAGAGAAGGAGAGAAGGAGAGAAGGAGAGAAGGAGAGAAGGAGGAGAGGGAAATAGAGGAGAGAGAAAGAGAAAGAGAAAGAGGAAGAGCGGGGCGGTTTCAAGGGAGCCAGCTGGGACGGAATATGTCAGATGTCAATGACCGCGGTGGCTACTATGGAGCGCACACATATGAAGTCCACACCACCTCGACCACGCACACCCACACTCGCATAAACGGCTGAAGGCAACGGCTTTTCTCACAGCAGATTACCTATCCGGGGGAAGTACACTCTACTCTGCTCTATAGCTCAGGAAGTACAATGATCTCACTGTTACTCGGCCTAGACCTGGGAAAGACGGCGAAGTGGCACGCAAGATGGCGTCTTCGAGGGCCATTCCGAGGGTGTCCGAGGGGGGGGAGAGAGATCGTGGGAAGTAAGACGTGCTATGGTGTATTGTGGGGAAGAGGGGCGAGGGGCGAGGAAGGGGCGTGAAAGGTACTCGGAGGAGATATGAGAAACTGAGCCTGAAGGGAAGTACTGGTAGAAGTACCCTTAGTTAGATTGAAAGGTAAGTGCGCAGTAGACTGAGCGTAGACTGATTGCGTTCTTTCACTCTTATTGTAACGATTCTCACATTCTCACATCCACCACCATCACTACATAAAGAACGCCCTCTCCCTCATCACCACCTTCTTTCAATTTGTATTCATTCCCATCCCATATAAAATACACCCTCTCAGATAAAAGTACATAATTCCAATCGCCGCCCCCCAAAGTAACTCTCCATAAAACCCGCGCCCGCTGTGAAAATAAATTCGGAAAAGCACGCAATCCACACCATCCCCCATCCAGCGCGATCACGCAATCCGCCTTGATTTGCTGGTTGGGTGCCTTACCAAGCAGAAATTAAGCGGGGCTGTGATTGATGCGATCACGTGGGATGACGCCGACGCCATGGATGGGGGTGGATTAAGTGGGGGGTTCAAAGTGAAGGGTGCTGATTGGCTGCTGTCGCAGGAGCTTAGGGATTTTGTTCTGTGATTGGAATCGAGGGTGGTGATGTCATGTGACCCGGGGCTGTGGGTGGTGCCTGGCACGTGATGCTTCTTTTTCGTCGTGTTCCACAACTCGTCCATGCTCTCTCTCCCTCATACCATGCTTCATACTTTTCTTCCAATTCAATGCCCCTCATCACCAGGCCATCTACCACGTCGAAGAAGGTGATGTTTTCCAATGCGCAAGGCCAGGAGTGTTCATACGTAGCCCCACCCCAATTCTCATATCCATCCTCACAGATTACATGAATCTCCTCTGCGTTGACAAATGTCCGAATTTCTTTCGATTCAAAATGGTAGAAGCATTCCTCCTGGTTTCCGCGCTGAAACTTAAGCCGCTTGATCATGTGCGCAACTGGCTTGAAGGGGAACGAAACCCTGTTGCTGATAGAAACCATATCAATATCCAAATTGAGCCAGACATAGCGCAGCCCATCACCAAGCTCGGAGAATACTTGCTTGTATAGCTCCATGTTACGGGCTTCCTGACAGACTTTTAGTGCTGCTGGCATAGGCGTTGTCGAGGCTAGACGGTAGGGCCTTTCCTCCCAGAGGATGGTAACCTCGACAGTTCGGGGCTCAACTGTAAGCTTCCGTATTTGAGCACGAATCTCGAATGGGAGATTGTTGAAAGTGAACATAGTGTTGAATCCTATGTCAGAGCATGTTGGTTGTGAGAAACAGAGGCGTACGGGGATTCTGAGTCCTGGTAAGATGAGAAGGTCTGATTCAGGCCATGAGCTATACAAATACACCGAAGCATGGACAGGGTGTCATGACCCCCAGTTTCGGCTCGTTGCGGAGTTAAGCGCCTGATCTAATTGTGACACCGAGCCTCCGAGCGCTATTACACTTACGTATCTCGTGGTAACCCATGTTTTCCACCATCCAAGAAAGAAATCGTAGGTTCACTCCTGATTTTGAAGATATTTACTAAATAGTGGTCAGACGAGTTCATTTCCAACCCCTATAAATATGTTGCCACATGATGTTGATGCGAAATATCGAGGGAAACGCAACCCAGAAGGTTCGGAGCAAGCAGGGCGTAAAGAGAAGCAATAAGTGGATAGCATAAAGGCTGCCACAGTGCCAAGAAGGTTGGATGAGGGTCTCGCATCTGTTTTGCGGGGTCGCGATGGGATGGAGATGATCACCTGTGCATTCTTTGATGGACATGGGATGAATGAGTCTGGGTTTGGAAGTTGATGAGGGGAAGATGGTTTTGCAAGCACAAGGGCGTTTAGAGATGTGCAGTATGGTGGGGTGCAGCTTTGTTTATATCAATTTACTCGACGACATTGAGACAAACTTGCTATCGATGCAGCCAGCAGAGGCTGGAGATAGTTAAGGAATGGCGGCACCGTTCGATAAGGTTGGCACCAGTCGATACTGCCGAACTGACATCTAGATATCCCATTGAGTGGTGACAACAAAGTGATCGCCCCATTTGTCTCTCATTTCAAAAAATGTACAGCCCTCGTTTCTTCCATGCTACGGGAAGTTGGAGTTCGGATTTCTGGCTCACGAGTCAGGCAGTGGCACCAGGCTATTGGGAGCCAGTGATTCGGGCTCAGCTGAGCCCGGAAAGCTCAGCTCGTCAGGGTTTTGGGGGTTTTCCCAGGGCTACAAATAGCGTTTGTAGGCCCGTAGATTAGGTAGTAATTCAATTTGATTATATTATATTTTACTGTACTCTACTGTGAAGCGCTCCGTTGCCCGAAGAGATGGATTACGGTGATCGGAGATTACCACACGAATTTGTGTGTAGAAACTACGCTAGAAGAGATTCAAGAGGAAGTATGAGTTGACGGCGAAAGCAGGCGAAAGTCTCGATCTGTTGCTGACGACTGAAATCAACCAGCCATTCATGCCTTCGATACTTCAACAACATGGAACCTTCTCGCATCATTTGGATGGTACGACGAAAAATAATCATCATACACCAGATCTTCCGGGCCGGTCTCGTAGACGCTGAGTCTTTCGAAGCGCCGGAATACGGTTCCCAAGGTGACGTAGAGTTCACAATACGCAAGGCTATATCAGATCAGCAAGTCAATAGGGTTCTAATCTGTAGGGAGGAGACGGGGACACATACGGCATCCCCACACACTGTCTCGAGCCTTTCCCAAATGGAACAAGATACTTGTCAAGGAACCTAGCGGCTTCGGGATCGACCCATCGCTCAGGATCGAATTTGTCAGGCGAAGGAAATATATTTTCGTTCCGGTGCATTGTCCACGAGCTCATTCCAACAATGGTCTATATATATTGTCAGCAAACCGCGGGTGCTGTAGCTCGAAAAAGGGATTCGCCTGGGATAGAAATTGGCGACTAAGACGTACACCGGCAGGGACTGCATACTCATTAAAGACTGCACCGGGCTCAGGTGTTAATCTTGGAAGCCGTCCGATAACACCAAAGGATAATCTAGACAACATTAGTGTTCATTCTAATCAGAAAGTGAAACGGAGATGCGGTAGAATGGGCAAACCTGAGGGCTTCCTTGATCACGGCGGTCTGTAAATATTAGTAAAGGCTCGACATACTCGCCCGTAGTGAACGTACTAGGCAAGGAAGCCTTTCCAGCAGGACAAAATCCAGACTAGCATGGGGATCTGGAAAGGCTTCTCTTAATTCAGAGGCAAGCTTGCGATAGATGGCTTCGTTTGAGATAATATTATATGATGCAATTGTCATAGCATTTCCGGTAGTATCAGCAGCCGCAGCGATGATAATATACGCCTCATCCTTTAGCTCATCCACTGATGGCGTAACGTGCCCTTCAGCAGCATCCGGATTGAGGAGATGATAAAACATTGTGGTCCTAGACTTCGATTTGTCCTGCCCAGCATCCATATGTGCCTTGACGCTAATTATCTGCTTCCGACAATCCTACAACGGGACAGTGAGCGACTATTCATGCGAAACTTTAGATATACGGTACCTCTTGCATCTGCATGAAGCTCCGGAGTGGCTTGCTCAGAATCTTCGCCAACCACATTGGAGTCTTTAGTGCAAGTGGCTGAATAAATGGCCACTGTTGAAAGAACCAGAACGCAGGGCCAAGGCCCCTCACCATGGCGAAGAAATCCACACCAAAGTCTGCACGGTCAAGGAGGTTATGACAATCATCGAACGCGTAGTCGGTTATTACGTCTACAGATACCGCACGAAAGCCGTGATGAAGGTCGAGCGGTTGGCCGGCCACCAGAGCTTCCGCCAGTCGGCGACAGAGTTTCTGGGCCTTTGATTGGACGACTTCTTCGAGTTGGAGTACCATCTTGCGTGAGAATAGAGGGTTCAAAGCTGCTCGACGGATACGATGCAATTCGTTGCTGGCAGTGGTAAAAGCGGCCGAGTTCGATCCAAAGGCGCGGTAGAAAGCAGAGCTCTTTGAGTACTTGGATCCTACATGATAGATTGTCTCATAGTTATCCGGGTCTGCAAGATGGATCTCGTCGGGGGTTATTCGGATAACGGGTCCTGTTCAAAACATGAGAAATCGGTAAAAAATGTCACAGGCTGATCATAAAACTGGAACACCGTACCATACTCCCGATGTAGCATTTCAATCTGTGCATAATATCTGCTGCCGCCAACATTGCTAAAGAAGAATGCGTAGAGATACGTCACCGCCGCGAGTGTCGGGCCTGGAATGTTGGCAAGTGGGTGAAACCAGCGTCGGTACACGAAGACGCCCAAGAACCAGCAGATTGCTGCTGTGGAGAGGCAGCTGGTCCAAGCCGAGATGCTAGAGAAGAGACTACTTGCCGTCATTGTTTGTCCGATGTAAAAAAAAAAAATTTATCTGTCACATCCAATGCTCGAGGGAATATGCCACTTTAGAGAGATATTATGCCACATGATTGACTGATGGCCGATTAGGTCACAACCAATTATGGTGATGGAGCGCAGAGGTAAGGAACTTTGTGCCACTGTGCACAATGGGCTACATATACTCGATTATCAAATACTATTTCCGTCTGCGAGCGGTTCTTGCCGCAATGGCTCTATATATTGTGGTATCCGACCACTCGGATTCACTTCCGTATGCCGTGAGGCCTTGACTCAACAACCGACACTGGGGCTGGACACTATGTAGGTGACTGTTTCAACGTGGGGAAAACCCATGCAAACGCGCGCGTACTCAAAAGAAAACTGTATCATTCTTATTGTTCTTCCATGGCAAAGACCGAAGGCTCAGTGGCCTCTCTGTTTCATTGAACAACATGTCTGCCCCACCTGCTGAGCCTGTTGAGCTGCCTGTTGCGCCGCCAGTTGAGCCTGAATCCGACATCCCAGTTGTAAGATGTTGCTTCTCCTGCACAAGGGCTCGTTTTATTTTGGCACCGCAAAAGCTAACTTCCTTGCATTCTATATCCAGCCTTTGTTCGTCGCCGCGAACTGCAGACTGGCCTGCGTTCTACACAGAAGTCTTTAAGTATGCTGAGTCTTATCCCTTCTCATACGTATTCTAATATAACATGGGCATTTAAAACCAGGCGGGTGGATTGAGCAGTTAGAGATGTCTATCGATTTCAAATCTGACGATGGTACTGTCACTAACGACCACGTCTTCTCGGTGTGGTCAAGAACCTTCGTTGAAGCTGGCGAAAAGTTTGGAAAGACTTTCCGCATAGCTGACTTGGCGAGGGAATATATTGTAGGCGCCGGTTTCGATAAAGTGGTGGAAAAGAAGTTTGGGCAATGGCTCTCCTGACGAGAGTTATGGGGGGTACGTCGCAGAAATGTTCTTGTTCCTGTGCTTCTAGCTGATTGTGTTTGCTATTAGTGGGAGTATGCCGAGGTCCAGGCGTCCCTAGGCTGGATGAAGACTGGGCTTTGTAATCGTCGTACGCACGCCTATTATAACGTGTGCGTATATGATCCTTATGCGCCTCTGCGTTTCCTTCACAGTAGGGACTGCTAATAGAAATTAGGTCCGTTGTCTGGGCAAAAGCCGCTAGGAAACGAAGCCATGTAGAAGTGTGAACGGTCTATTACCAGAGACGTATCTTTGCGCTGCTCTGATGAACGTTGTCTGAGCGTCTGGAATACCTCACCTACATAAATGATGTGCACCTTCTTCCTTGCGTTCTTTGGCTAGAGCAACCCTATCGAAGAATGGGTCTGATCTAATCGATCGGTTGGTGGACTAGATTGCTGCATGATGGCGCAAGATATAACTTATACGAGTACTGAACCAATTTATTCCATAGAAATCACCGTACAACTCCGGCCAAGGGCCAACTCTGCATACTTCTATGGCCCCTTCCGTACTTGTCGAGGCACTGCTGTTGAATCGTAAGGTATTGAATTGCATACTACTGAAACTACGGACTTGCCTTTCACATAGTATAGGTGCTTGCCCAGTTAAATTCCCGACATCTAACGGCCGGGACATAATCCCTGGATTCCGCTTGGCCATTGCCGAAAACTAATCCCCGTCACATATTCCACCGGTTTCAGGAATTGCGAGACTGATGGTGACGAGACAGCCAAAGTTCTCTCCAGATTTCCTCACGAGACACGAAGGCTACGGACCGTGTTCCAAATCTCAATGGTCCTACAACATGAGCCATCCTCCTCGTGCACATGCCAGATCTGGCACAACAACCTGTGTCGCCTTGCCAAGCCGCCTAACTTGACCCCAACTATTCGCCGCTGCCCCGGTCTCATGCAACCTCCCCTCTTCTCCTCCTGTAGTTGGCCAGCGTTCTCGTTCCGTCGTAACACCCCGTGTTTCGGTGGAATGGCTACAGTATTATCTCGTTAAGTCGATGTAATTGGTCATGCATAAATTTATCGAGTTATAGTAATATCGAGTTAAAAAGTGATCCGAAGTAGACCCGAAGTAGCCCCTCAGCTAAACCATCCATCCATCCAACGTGCCTTGAACCAAGTCATTGGCCTGTTTAGCCACTAATTGCCTCTCCACGCGCTCTAAAGAGCGCAGAAATGATGCTAGATCTGTGATCTTAATCAGAACTTAGAGGGCTTGTATAGCATTCTGTGTAGTAAGCACAGGACGCTAGGGCTCCTCATCATCATCATCTTGAGCATCGGAAACCTATATATATAGAGCCATCGCCTCCTGTAGAATTGTGTCCTCATCTAAGCCTCCCTCCACCTCTTGTATTCCCTCACTAGATTCAAAAAGTTCGAAAGGTCCATAGCATCTGATATATGACCAGCTTGTTGTACTTGAGTATATAAGTTGTTTAGAACAGGAAGTAGGTGTATAGGAAGCTGTATTAGGCATAAAAGAATTGTGCTTTTTCGAAAGCAATTGTAGATAGTCGTATTTGTAATGTCATGATGTCATGATCAAATAAGCTAGCGAATTGCAAAGTGTATTGTCATTGTTTTGATTAGATCTAGGTTGTTGCTAAAAGATTCGAGCATGAACTCGAGCCATTACTGATGATAATAGCTTTTTAAAGAGGCTATAATACCTTGATTAAGAGGTTGATATCAACTATTCACATTTAGAGGAAGCTAGAAATTCATATGTTTAGAGGAGGTGTCAATTCCACTACAGCGATATAGTCTGAGAAGTTATCCATTGTAAGCAGTATAGAACATGATGTACCAATATGAGTATAGAAAGCATTTAGCCAATCTGCTATAACAAATTGATTCATCTAAGTCTTCTTATTCCACCTCTAAACCCCACCTATTACCCCTACATTTGCATGTTGTAAAGCTCGAGGCTTTTTAGTCTTTCTAATAAATCAAAGAGGAAGTCAATCTGTTCTAGCAGTATTAACACAAATGGCTACTAATATAAGTGCTTTGTCCTTCTTCTGTCCTAGAATTGATCGTGTTATAAAGCCCTTTAAAGGGCTCATCCTCTAGTAAAGCCTAGTCTCATGCATGTTGTAAATATTGTCCTCTAATAACTCCCCTGTAATAATAGTTTGTATAGCCTTCATTTGTTCTTCTACAGTGACACTAATAGATCTAGCTTTGCTGTGTAGAGTTTGATATAATATATTATGCTGTTGTCAAAACTTTATGATCCATCCGCAGCTACATTCTAGCATAGGTAGTCCACGGTATTATAGTAGCTGATTCTAGATAATCTTTGCCTTTGATTGTAAGATTTCTGTAGTTGTAATGCTGCTACGCTCTTTAATAAGCCTCTGCTAGTCGTAAAGAGCAGCTTCTAATTTAGGCTAGTGACAGCGTCGTGATGCTAAGCTTTAGAGCTGTTTGTTTCTAGAGTATTAGGAGTATCGTTAAGGTCTGAAAATTGAGAGCTAAGGGATTATAAGACTATAGATTGGCTAAGTTGATGATTGTATTGCTTAATGAACCACTGTATAGTGGCCTTTTGTGTGGGTGAGATTGATGCTAGGTTCAGAGGGCTTTTCGCTGTTCGAGAGTCATAGAATAGAGCTTTTTCGAAGGCATTTTGAAGGTATTCTAAGACTAGTCTAATAATTAGTTTATAATTGGGAAAAGGGGCTTAATATCGTGTGTATCATGATTTGTATGATGAATGGAAGATCTGAAGAAAGTTATTAAGTTATCTAGAAAATCGACTAATTGTGTATCGACTTAACAAGATGATACTGTACTGTAGACTGAAAGCCAAACTCCACTTGTGCCTAGCACCACTCTAACTCCCTGTCTAGTTCCCTTCCTAATGTAGTTGAAGAGGCATGAATGCACCCTTTGCCTTGATTTCTAAACCATGCAAATCACCTTATGTCTGATCTCCCCACTCTCACCCCCATCCATGACAACAGGATAGCGCTCAAATCCCACATGACCATAGAAGATTTCTGCCCCCTTATTCTCTCTAGTGTTTAGCACAGATACTAATATACCTGTAGTATCTAGGTATATCTTGAGTATATACCTACCCTTTGATATTTGAAGAGTATCTAGCATATCTAGATACTCTAGAGTATATATCCAGATATATGCTAAGAGTAGCTAAGGGTAGCCAAGACCTCTTTTTGCAAACATCGTGAGACCTGTCTTGATGCTGTATATAGTAATAACTATCCTTAGAATGAGTGACTCGTCATTATCAGATATACCAACAGAGCTCAAGGGCTATAATAGCAATGATACTCATAATGAGCCAAGTTTGCCAACACTGCCTACCCCTATTCAGGATATTGATCCTACACTACTCTGGCTCTAGCCTCTAGGACAGATGCTGGCAACTGACAACGTCGATAATATTCACAAAGCTATTATATTCACGATTGATACTTGATAGTAATCCACCTATGGTTAAGATGACCTGCTTGCAACCAAACTGTGGATATTCACCTACTCTGCAACTATTAAGTCAAACTTCGACTAGTAATCTTTAGAAGCACTATACCTAGAAGCATCTAACGGTAGCATATACAATGAAAATTCATAAGAATACATCGTCAAGCCCATCGAGTAGTGCATCATTGTTCTTTAAGCCATGAAACTAGCAAATCCAGCCTATTCAAGCATTAAATAGTAGAGTGAAATACCAAGAGTTATTATTCTCATTTGTTATATCAAATAACCTCTCCTTATGACTTATTAAGAGCTATTCGTTTTATCAATTAGTACAATTCTTAAGCCTAACTACTTTGTCAATCTTGTTATGAACGCTATACCAAGAGCTATAGCGGCAATTCTCACATTACTAAGGCTTATTACAAATAGAACTCCAGTCTCATATTAACCTTGGCAGCTGGATATCTATCATAACAGATGCATGGACTGCATGAAACTATACAGAGTACGCTACTGTTACAGGTCATTAGATTAATGCGAAGTGGCAGCACTAGGATGGGGTGCTCATGCCGTTTTGCTGCTGCTGCTGCTGCTGCTGCTGCTGTAAATTATGCTGCTGGCTGAAGTTGTATTACTTTATGTAATCCACCTTCAAGAACCAATTCATAGCAGCGAATATCTCGCTTAAGAATTAGCAGCAGTAACAGATAGCTTTGAAATCACAGGTGCTATCTTACTTATACACGAGATAATGCCTTGGTGAATACTGTAATGCTTTCAGAATTTGAGAAATTAGCTAGTAAACACTAGATGTCTATTCAACAGCCTTGGACATTTTCTGTTAAATAAGGGGACGTCTAGTGTATTGCATATATCATTAATCTTACAGTTCAAGCTGCTCTTAAGAGCTTGAAAGCTAGCCTAGATACAGAAACAGAAGCATACTAGTGTGAGCAAGGTCTTGCCTAGATTCCATAGCGTATAGATAGCTCTTCTACAGAAGTATTAGCTACCCTTGAAAAGCTATGAAGACACATTTGTGTGTTTCAGAACTGACGAGCATAGAAGATGCTTTACAGAAGCAGATAAAGCCGCAGGCCAAAAGCCACGCTAATTAGCACTTGATATGCCTATACGCTGGAATTCAACGTACTATATGCTTGAAACTGCTATAAAGCTTCGAATACTGATTACTACAGTGTGTACTACACAAAAGCTTGATACTAGTATGAAGGATATTGTGTTAACAAGTAATGATTAGGCTATTATTAAAACTCTTAAACGATTATTCTTGGTATTCTTAAAGCCATCGAGACAGCTACAAAGTGATTCATATCCAACCCTTAACTTTACTATCCCTCTTTACTTAAAGATGATAAATAAAGTTATATTGATATAAGAAGATCTTGGTAAAAGCTCTGCAATTGGACTGGCATGTAGAGCTGCGCTTTAAAAGCTTAATGAGTATTATACTCTTACAACAAATGAGCAGTGTAAGCACTTAGCTGTTGCTACAATTTGTGACCTACAAATGGATCATACAGAATTTAAAAAGATATATCTAAATACTATAGATGATACATGAAGATCATGAGCAAGGGTGCAATTCGAAGACGTTTGTAGAATGTACCAAAAGTGAGAGTATCACCTTGATACAGAGCGTATCGACCGTGAAACAGCTCTTGCAGAAGCAATAGGTGCTACTAATACAATAGAGCAAGAACCTAATTCTAACGAAGACCTATTTGCGTTAGAGGTTAGCATTTCAGGAGCTAGAATGGAGGTGGTAGATGTAATGGTGGGTGCAGCAGATTGTAATGGTGGGTGCACCAGATGTGAGAATCTAGCCACCCAAGGAAGGGATGATTTTACTAAGACAACACACTGTCTTAGGAAAAAGAGCCAAAGGGTTGTAGCTTAGACTATTCCACAACGCAGCAATCAGGTGTATGATATAGTGGAGTGGTTTAGACAAGTTATAACAAATGTTGAGTCTGAGAACTCAGGGGTAAGTCAGAGGTTAGCACCTCACTGACTTTTCAGAAACAAGGAGTAACAAGATCAATGCTTGGAAGCTTGGAAAAGACGTGAAAGTATGTGATAGTCGATTTACTGTATTGTCTGCTTGCCCTTTCTTAAGGAAAGGGCAATCCTATTTAGTCGACGTAAGAGAATCCCATAGAACCATCTCCTAGGTTCCTAGCCTATAGGAAGTGAAAGGAGGTCCAAGGTCAGAGTACCCCTATAGACAAATTATGTCATAACTTAACCAATCTTGTGGGTAACTAAGGAGCGATGACGTGTAATGAATCATAGAGGGTTGTAGAAGCTTTTGGAGCTATCGTTCATGTTCCTAGGCCTCTAGTTGATAGAGATATGTCATGTGTAGTATTAGCCCAGTAACTAAGGAGTGATGTCATGTAATGAATCATAGAGGGTTGTAGAGATATGCTATGTGGTCATATCGGCCCAGTAACTAAGGAGCAATGACGTGTAATGAATCATAGAGGGTTGTAGCAATTGTTGAGTAGTATTGCTCTTGTTGTTGGTGTGATAAGCCAAGATATGTATAGTGACTTGTAGGTTTGAGGAGGAGATTTCTAAGTTTGCTCTTGAGTAAATGTGGCCTGAGATTTTCAAAACAGCAGGGTACCTCATAAACCGCACCATCATCAGTCATAAACGATGAGACCCCGTACGGACTTCTACTCCAGTCCTTACCTACAGAGAGCCAAAAGCCAGAGTTACTTAAGCCATTACTCTCTCATATTCGCTCTTATGGCTGTAGAGCCTATGCCCTTATTCTAAACAAGCCAAAGCTTGAGAGGATACAGAGGAACGCCCAAATAGGCTACCTAGTTGGCTATAACTCTACAAACATATTCCGCATTTGGGTTCCGCAACTTAAAAGGGTTATAGTTACAAGAGACGTTACCTTTGATGAGACAAAGGCTTATGACCCTTCTGTTGAAATAGTGGCACCACAGAAGAAGCTCTACCGCTCTCCCCACCAAGATCCTGAGAAAGAATCGCTCATGAAGCTTGGCAAATGCTTCCATTGCCACGAAAGCGGCCATCGTGCTCATGACTGCCCTCAGAAACAGAAAGGCAGACTCAATGAGATCTCTGATACTGAGGATCCTACCCAGTATGAGTCGGGAAAAGAATAGCCTCTAGAAAAGACGTCGCTAGAGGTTCTACAGCAAGAATTGCCTCCTCTGCCTCATCATTATCCCATTTCGACTATGACACTCCATTCTTAGCTACCTGCAGAATAGGAAGGAATCAAATTGTCATGCAAGCCTTAATGGATAGCGGTGCAACAGGTGGAAGCTTTGTGAATGCTGTTGACGCAAAACGAATTTGTGAAATTGAGAATATCTCTCCTATCCAACTTATAAAACCAAAGAGAGTTGCAGCACCTACAGTTACGCATGCTATATACCCTCGACTACAAATTGGAGGTCACGTTGAAAGTCTATGCCCTCTATTCATTACTACTCTTGGGAAACATTCTATCATTCTTGGGAAAGCTTGGATGAAGCAGCATGGAGTCACACTCAATATGGTAAACGACCAAGTCATCTTTACAAAGGGTCACTGCCAGCACACTACACCAACAGACACTTTAAAAGTGAAAACTACAAGTCCCCAAGCTGAGAAGGAAATACAAGATAAAGAAGCTCTGAAGCCAGCCCTCCAACCTCATTATAAGAACAAGAACAAATGCACTGTTACAATGATTGGAGCTGCACCATTCAATATGCTTCGGAAGCAGAAAGGAGCTAAGGTTTTTGCAGTATCATTTAAAGATATACTCGCTGAACAAGCAAAGGAGGAAATAAAAGAAATCAACCCAAAACTGATCCTTCCAAACAGATATGCAGACCATCACATTGTGTTAGAAGGGAACTCGAAACTAGGGCATGCACCACTCTATAACATGTCGTATGAGGCTCAGCTTGTCCAAACAGAGCTCGAAAAGACAGTTCAGGTCATTGAAATACCAGATATTCAAGATCAAGAAGATGAGGAGTTTGAGGGGGAACAACAGCCTCAGAACGGGACAACAATTCCGTACGAATCAGAGGCAACAAACACCTCCTCTCCTCAAGAAGAGCCGCCTACTCAGAAGGACCACGGAGCTACAGAGCTACAGGAACAACTTCAAATGCCTGAAATGACACTGGAACACCCTGAGGACACCGTACGAAGACACGACGTCTACCTAGCTACAATAGCGATACCAGAAGCAAAGCTAAGCTTACACCAAGCTTTCCTAGTAGGAACGGAGTTCAATCGACAGAGCATACACCGTACGGACCTACCAGCTGCTCCAAAGTTCTGGAATCAACTCCAAACTCATCCACATCGAATAGTTGATAGCAAACTGAGTGCAACGAATGTCAGTATGACAGTAGATGCTTAAACCACGGCCTAGTGAGCATACTAATATCCTCAAATATTAGTGCGTAAAGCAATACTAATATCTAGTTATTGCCTGTATTGCTCATGACCATTTAGCAATTCCAGCAACATCCGCAGCATCAGAACAGGTATTTAGTAATGGTAGTGATATTATTACAAAAAAGGGGAATAGGTTATCACTGCTAACGATTAGATATTTACTTTGCTTACGGAATTAGGGTTGGATATAAGAGGCTGACAGTGATGGTGATGATGCTGACGATGAGGCATACAAATAGGGGCACACGAATAGGGGTTGGGTTAGGTTAGGTTAGGTTATTACTATTACCAAAAGCTTCATTTTTATATACTCCATTTAGCCTCATATATCTGGATATATACCTACTCTACCCATAAGAAATTGGCCGGGTATATACTCTACCCGTGGGAATCACGGTATACTACCCGGATACATATCCGCCGAACACTGATTCTCTCCCGCTGTTGTATGTTTTTGATTCCCTTTTTTTTTTGCCATTTTTTCTGTATAAATATGAATCCTGTTGTAATAGTCACATGATCTCACGTGATCTCTGTACGGATTATCTGTTGTAATATGTCACATGATCTCAGCACCACTTCCCCACAATTTCAGGCAGCAATAGATAGACAGAACAATACACAGGTTACTCAACAGTTATGAGCCCGGAGCAACTCCAAGACGCATTTTGAAGCCTATAGAAACCCGAACGGACCAAAATCAAGTCCTGTGTCCTGGAGTCGAAAAAACCATCATTATGGCGACCCTACAGAAGGCGGGGGTGGTCCTCACAAGCCCTAGAGACTGGGACGAGTGGATAGAGACTATCAAAACTGCTTCAATGAAGGCAGGAGTATGGGGGTATATCGATCCATCAATCGAGGACCCTCCTACACTCCTACAGCCCGTTCGACCTATTCCTGAGTTCGTACGGAGTGCCACGCAAGCTGGTGGTGGTGTTACTGCTCAAACAAGACCTGGAGTGTCAACAAGAGCTTCAGGTAGCCAGACCATCCAACCTTCAGTAGAAGGCCAACAGCAATTAACGCCAATTACGTACGCATCTCTTACAGAAGATCAGAAGGAACAGCTTCGAAACCTACAAGCTGATTTCCAATATGAGCGCAAGGTGTGGGAAAAGCAGGAGGAAGCAATTCAGGGGCTTCGCTCTAAGATCCAAGAAACCATCAAACGCGACTTCCTACCCTATACCTACAATTGCGATACTCCGTACGATATGCTTAGAAAGCTACGAGACCGGTTCGCACCTACTCAAAGAGCTAGAATCGGAGAATGGAGACTAGAATGGCAAAAGGCTGCAAAAATGCAAAGAGGCAAGGACCTTGAAGACTGGCTCCTAAACTGGGAGAATCTATACACTCAAGGCCATACGCTACAGGCAACAGAGGTTATCGACCCTCACGACGCTATCTATACCTTCCTTGATGCAATAGGACCTTGCGAATTCCGAGGACCATGGAAACACAAGCTAGAGAAGCAGACAAAGTCGTACGAATTTGAGGAGGTCCTACGACAGTATAGAACCAACCGTAGGCAAGAGAGATTCACCCAGAAACCTAGGGGGGAACATGGAGTTTTCGCACTACAAAAGGATGACAATAGCGACCTACAGCCAATGCTCCAAGGCCGTACGAACAACCTACAACAAGGTCAGCAAGGTCAGAGAGGCAGAAAACAGAAAAATCAGGCTCGACTAGACTGCCCTTGCAGAACAACACACAAGTGGCGGGACTGCCTCTATGTGATGAAGTCAAAGCGTACGAGGCAATGGCGCCCAAATAAAGAGATTGAAGCTAAAGTAGAGGCCTATATAAGTGACAAACCAGGATTCCAGTACGTTATCCAAAAGGCAGAAGAACAGAACAATTTCAACAACCCGAATGGAGTACAATCCCGTACGAATACAGATCCACCTATGTCTTTCACTACAGTCTTCCAAGTCTCCCAAGGACTAAAGCCGAAAACCTCAGCCTATAAGCTCTCTAAAAGCATAATTCTCGACTCTGGAGCTACAATTCACGTCTGCAACGACCGTACGAGGTTCTACAATATCCAAGAATGTCAAGATAATAGCTACCTCTTAGCTGGAGACCAAAGGGTGAAGATTGAAGCATTTGGGTCTGTAGATATTACAGTCCAAAACGGGGAGGATAAGAAGTCTCTACGGACTATCACCCTTACAGATACAGCTCTCGTTTCATCCTTCCACACTTCAGTCGCTTCTTTTAGACGATTCATCCAAAAGGGAGTTTATTGGAATACCGCTGCACAAGGACTTATGTACGGAGATCAACCGTTCTGCAACACTCCAATGCTTCATGGACAATGGGTTCTTGAATACATCAAAAATGAGCCTACCCGAGCTGTTTATAGCACTCAGGATCAACAGGACAACGTTGTCCTATCTTCGTACGGACCTCGTAAGGACCTAAAAGGCACTGCAAAGGAATGGCATAACCGCATGGGACACCTAAACCAAAACGCCATTAGAAAACTCCAAGAGAAGACCGCTGGAGTTATCGTCACAGACCTAGACTCGTACGATACTCAGTGCGAAGTATGCCGACTTACGCATGCTACAAGGCGGATTTCTAGAAGATCTACACCACGCTCAAAAGTGCCATATGAGAAGGTCCACCTTGACCTAATCCAAATGCCAGAGGCGTACGATGGCAGCACACAAGCCTTACACTTCCTATGTGATAATTGCCGCATGAACCACGTCTATACTATTAAGGATAAAACACAAGGAATGCTCCTACAGATGATTAAGGACTTTGTGAGCTACGTACGGAGAAGATGGGGGCTCCAAATCCGCATATTCCACCTAGATGGTGAAGCCTCACTTGGAAATGAATGGGAGGGTTGGATTAAGGACGAAGGATATGAAATCCACATCTCTCCACCCTATACAGCAGAGCCGAACGGAGGAATAGAGAGGTCAGGCCGTACGATAATCACACAATCACGCGCACTTAAAGAATCAGCCAACTTACCAGAAGAAGGATTCCAAGCTGCAGCTGCAAAGGAAATAGGAGACCTTCAAAAGCAAGGAACGTTCACATCTGTCAACGACAGCTCCGTACAGAACTTTGTGATAGCCCTTATGTGGGTTTTCACATACAAATTCAATGACAATGGCTACCTTCTTAAATTTAAGGCTAGACTTGTTGTAAGAGGCGACCTACAACGCTATTCTATCCATGATGAGACGTACGCAGCTACACTTGCTTCGAAAACCTTCCGAGCCTTAATGGCAATCACAGCCTACTTTGATTTGGATACACAACAATTAGATGCTATAAACGCATTCACAAACAGCCGTATTGACGAGGAGGTCTACGTACGGTGTGCAGACGGCTACCAGGAGCAAGGAAAATGCTGGAAACTTAACAGGGCACTCTATGGACTTCGAAGGTCCCCCTTACTCTGGTTTCGAGACTTCTCAGAGACACTCAAGGCTCTAGGCCTCGTACAGGTCCCAGAAGCACAGTGCCTCTTTGTATCTTCAAAGATTATTGTCTTCTTCTATGTTGACGATATTTGCATCCTTAGCCATCCTAGCCACAAAATGGAGGCAACACAGTTCTGTACGAGACTGATGGAAGCGTATGAGTTTCGAGAAATAGGAGAACTTCAATGGTTCTTAGGCATAAGAATTGTGAGGGACCGCACCCAGAAAACCCTATGGCTGTGCCAGGACTCCTATATCGACAAGATCACAACTACGTACGGAGTAGCCTCTATTCGATCCACCTGAACGCCAATGGTTACAGACAACCTAACCCAATTTGATGGCCAGGCAGATAAGCAACAAATCCATCTTTACCAACAGAAAGTAGGATCAGCAAACTACGCAGCAGTCGTAACGAGACCTGATATAGCCCGTACGACACAGAAACTATCTGAATTTCTCATCAATCCAGGCCCAGACCACATGGCTGCAGTCAACAGACTTCTACTCTACCTTAAGGATACTAAGACCCTAGCTCTTCAGTTTGGACCTAATATTCAAGAGGCTCACTTTCAATGCTCTAGTGACACTTCGTACGCAGACTGCGAATCAACAAGAAAGAGCACAGAGGGTTATTTGTTTACCTTATTTGGAGGGGCAATAGACTGGCGCTGCTCAAAGCAGAAGACTGTGTCAACCTCTACAACAGAGGCAGAGCTTCTAGCTTTGTCCCACAGTGCGAAACAGTGTCATACTGACATTCGTTGCACTCAGTTTGCTATCAAACTCAAGAGCAAACTTAGAAATCTCCTCCTCAAACCTACAAGTCACCATACATATCTTGGCTTATCACACCAACAACAGAAGCAATACTACTCAACGATTGCTGCAAACTCTTCTACTACATCTGTTTATGCTACATACATCACGGCATATCATTTGGACACTCATTGAACAAGTTATTAAGAAAATCTCCTCCTTAAGGGGGTGGGCCAATACTACCACATGGCATATCTCTACCAACTAGAGGCCTAGAAACATGAACGATAGCTCTAGAAGCTTCTACAACCCTCTATGATTCATTACACGTCATCGCTCCTTAGTTACCCACAAGATTGGTTAAGTTATGACATAATTTATCTATAGGTACTCTGACCTTGGACCTCCTTTTCACTTCCTATAGGCTAGGAACCCAAGAGATGGTTCTATGGGATTCTCTTACGTTCACTACATGATTAGCAAGCTAGTTGTGGGTCGCACTTGATTTCTAATACATTTACCAAGCCTGGTTAGTCATGGAAAGTCATGGAAAATGAGAGAACTACACTCCTTTGGCATAAATAGGATTGCCCTTTCCTTAAGAAAGGGCAAGCAGACAATACAGTAAATCGACTAGCACATACTTCCACGTCTTTTCCAAGCTTCCAAGCATTCATCTTGTTACTCCTTGTTTCTGAAAAGTCAGTGAGGTGTTAACCTCTGACTTACCCCTGAGTTCTCAGACTCAACATTTGTTGCAACTTGTCTAAACCACTTCACCACATCATACACCTGATTGCTGCGTTGTGGAATAGTCTAAGCTACAACCCTTTGGCTCTGTTTCCTAAGACAGTGTATTGTCTTAGTAAATTCATCCCTTCCTTGGGTGGCTAGATTCTCATATCTGGTGCACCCACCATTACACCTTGCCTGCTTCAAGCTTCAACTATTTCTATAGCAGCACTTCGATACTACAATGGAGGACGACCAAGCTCCTACAACTACTGCTGAACAGCAGATGCAACAACTGTTTGCCTTTATACAAACTATAGCAAACAAACTTGAGAATTTGGAAAACACCTTTCAAGCCAACACTTCAGCAACACAATCTTCAACTCAGACACATCATACAGAGCTTCCCACAGCTCCTCTGGCTATTTCGAGTACCCCAGGTGCACTTCCTAAAGTGCAAACACCAGATTTATACCATGGAGACAGGAGGAAGTTGAAGGGATTTCTTATGCAACTGGACATCTACTTCACCCTCAGGCCTCATCAGTTCACCTCAGACATTCAGAAGATCTATTTCGCTGCCAGCTACCTCCGTGGATCTGCATTCAACTTCTTTGAGCCATATCTTAGAAGACTTAGTGGCAACAACCAAAATACCACTACACCTTTGATTACCTCTTATGACCAGTTTCAAGAGGAACTTACCAGGACCTTTGGAGACATCAACGAAACTGCTACAGCAGAAAGAGAGCTACAGAAGCTATGTCAAAAGACCTCTGCTGCTCAGTATACAACAGAATTTAGGAGAATCACTTCTCACTTGACTTGGAATGAAGAAGCCTTAGTCTTCACTTACTACCAAGGGCTCAAGAGCTCTATTAAGGATGAACTCAGCAAAGAAGAACGCCCTACAACACTTCAAACGCTTATAGAGAAAGCTGTCAGACTTGATGATAGGCTTTTTGAAAGAAGAAAGGAGAAGAACCAAGACTGGCATCCAACAAGAAATTTCAACAATTACACCTCTACACCAACTGCTAAGGACTCAGCACCTGAACCTATGGACTTAGACGCCTCTATAAAGAGATCTACAGCAAATCCAGCACCTCAGCCTACAGGATACCCTCAAAAACTGAAAAGGGGTAAACTTACCCCTCAAGAAAGAAAACACAGAATGGACAACAACCTTTGTTTATACTGTGGCAAAGGGGGACACAGAATTCAGGAGTGCTATTCAGCACGGGGGAGTGCTGATTCAAAACATATAGCAGCCTCAGACACAGTCACAACTGCTATTCCTGAAAAACTTGAAAAATCCCTAGCAGGCACAACTTCAACTGAGACTATAACTTCTCCCCTAGACAACAAAGATGTGTCGATGGTGCTTTCTCAGAGTCTCACACACCTGTTAATCCCTATTCAACTCCATTTCAAACAACAGGTGTTGTCTACAAGGGCTATGATAGACTCAGGGGCAACAGGCAACTTTATATCTCAAGACCTCATCTTGACACACCAGTTACCTACAATTCCCAAACGCACTCCAGAGTTGCTCCGAGTCATTGATGGAACTCCTATCAGTTCAGGTTCCATTACCTGCAACACCCCAGTACTCAAACTTGAGATTCCCCTAGGAAAATCAACATTTTCAGACACCATCTCTTTAGATGTTATACCAATGAAGTACCCAGTCATCCTAGGTCTTCCATGGCTTCAAAGGCATGATCCAACTATCAATTGGAAGCATTTATCGCTTGGGTTTAGCTCAAATCCTGAGCTCAATACTGAAAAAACCCTTCAAGCCTCAGTTACCCCTATTCAGGTCCAAGACTCAAACTTGTCCCAGATCAAGGATTTTGACCAAACTATGGACGATATATCATCTCTGATATGGGTTAAACCTTTCCAACCTGTCCTGGAGATAGCAGCTACTTCAGATTTGGAGAAATCATCTCAGGAGGTCATTTTGCCTTTAGCATACCAAGACTACCAACATCTTTTTGACAAGGCAAAGGCATCAATTCTGCCAAAGCACCAGCCTTATGACCATGAGATACCACTCGCAGAAGGCTCAATGCCTCCCTACGGCCCTATCTACTCTCTATCTGAATTAGAGCTGAAAACTCTCAGAGAATACCTAGATGAGAACCTTAGTTCTGGCTTTATCAGACCTTCTTCCTCACCAGCAGGAGCTCCCATTCTCTTTGTCAAGAAGAAAGATGGCTCCTTGCGTCTCTGTGTTGATTATAGGGGCCTTAATGCAGTCACTGTTAAAAACAGATATGCTTTACCCCTTATCCCTGAGCTCATAGATAGGCTCTCTTCAGCAAGGATCTTTACCAAGTTAGATCTCAGGGGAGCTTATAACCTGATACGCATCAAGGAAGGTGATGAGTGGAAGACAGCATTCAGAACACGCTATGGTCATTTTGAATACCAGGTAATGCCTTTTGGGCTTGCCAATGCACCTGCTTCTTTCCAAGCTCTCATGAATGATATTCTAAGACCTTACTTGGATATCTTTGTTGTTGTCTACTTAGACGACATTCTTATATACTCTTTAGACACTCAAGAGCATGTTCTACATGTTAGACAAGTCTTAGAGAAGCTATCTCAAGCACAACTCTTTTGCAAACTTGAGAAATGTCTTTTCCATATGTCTCAAGTTGATTTCTTAGGACATAGAATTTCAACAGAAGGCATTCAGATGGACCCTGAAAAGACAAAAGCAGTACAAACGTGGCCTATTCCTTCCAGCATTAAAGAGGTTCAGTCTTTCCTTGGGTTTGCCAACTATTACAGGAGGTTTATACCAAGATATACATCCTTGGCTTTACCCCTTACTCAATTACTTCACAAGGACACTTTGTATCACTGGGATAAGACACAGCAAGATGCTTTCGATGCTCTTAAAGGAGAATTTAAAGAAGGGAAAATGTTACTACACTTTAACCCCTTGAAACCTGCCACTCTTGAGACAGATGCCTCAGATTTTGCCATTTCTGGAATCTATACCAAGCTCCAAAAAGACAAACAAGAAGAGCTACAGCCTGTGGCATTTTACTCAAAAAAGCTATCAGCAGCTGAACAAAACTATCCCATTACAGACAAGGAACTGCTTGCCATAGTATGTTCTCTAAAGCATTGGAGATGCTACCTTGAAGGGGCAAACTATCCTATCACTATTTACAGTGACCATTCAAATCTCTTGACCTTTACAACCACTAAACAGCTCAATCGACGACAAGCAAGGTGGTCTGAACAACTAGGAGGTTTTGACTTTGTTATAAAACATGTCTCAGGGGCCAAGAATCAAAGAGCAGATCTCCTCTCAAGAAGACATGACTACCAAGATTCTGCTAAAACTAGCAATACAAAGGCTCTGCTAGACTCAGCAAAGCTTATAGCAGCATCTTTAAGCAACCTTAGTACTACAGAGGACTTAGGGGTAAACTTATCCCCTCAAGACCAAGTTGCCCCCATTACCTCTTCTCAGGAACCAGAGACCTTTAAAGACTATACACCCTCAGCAACACTTCTTAAAGCATTCAAAGATGCTTACAACCATGATCCCTTTGCGAAAAGAACTTTGGAATACCTCCAGAAGAAAGGTTCCTCTCTTGAGAAAGTTGGACTACAGAATTTCTCAAAAAATCAGCATGGACTTCTCTTATTCAAGAACTATATCTATGTCCCAAGGGATAAACGATTACAGCTACACCTCCTACAGCAGTTCCATGATGCTCCAGCTGCAGGGCACTTTGGCTTTGCAAAAACTTATGAACTTCTAACAAGAAAGTTCTACTGGCCTAGTCTAAGGACTACTCTTCAAGACTATATATCTTCTTGCACTACTTGCAACTTGAACAAGCCTACACGGCAAAAGCCCTATGGCCTCTTGCAGCCTCTACCTATACCAGAACGCCCATGGGACTCCATATCCATTGACTTTATAGTCAAGTTGCCTCCTTCTATCCCAAAAGGGGGTGCTACCCCTTATGACTCTATCCTTGTGGTGGTAGAAAGGCTCACAAAAATGGCACACTTTGAGCCTTGCAATGAGACTATCACAGCTTCTGAACTTGCGTGGCTATTCCTCAAGGTGGTCTTTAAATATCATGGAATTCCTGGACACTGGATCTCAGATAGGGGAGCAGTTTTCACTTCAAACTTTTTTAAGGAGTTCTCTAAACTCTTAAACATGGAACAACGCTTCTCTACAGCTTATCACCCTCAAACAGATGGCCAGACAGAGAGAGTCAACTCTGTACTTGAACAATATCTAAGAATTTATACAAACTATGCTCAAGACAACTGGGCAGATCTTCTCCATCTTGCAGAATTTGCTTACAACAACACAGTCTCTAACACCACAAAAGAGACACCTTTCTATGCAAACTATGGTTATCACCCTAGGTTTGAAGTGGCAGAACTGAATTGTCCTGAAAATTTCAAAAACCCTTCTGCTACTGAAAGAATCATCTACCTTAAGGGCCTCCAGGACTATCTCAAGGTTCAAATACAGCGTGCACAAGACGAGCAGGCTCAGGCCTTTAACAGGGGGGTGGTTGCACCACAATTCAAAGTTGGTGATCAAGTCTTTTTGTCTAGAAGACATATCACAACTACTAGACCTTCAGACAAACTTGATACTAAAAGACTTGGACCTTTTAAGATCACAAGGACTATTGGCAAGAATGCTTTCGAGCTTGCATTACCACCTACTTGGACTATCCATAATGTCTTCCATGCATCTCTCTTGTCTAAGGCACAAGAAAGTTCCTTAAGACCACTTCAGTCTCCTCCACCTCCTGTTCTGATCTTGGATCAACCAGAATATGAAGTAGAGTCTATCCTTGACAAAAAGACACTTAGAGGTCAGGACTACTTCCTCGTTAAGTGGAAAGGCTATCCTACAAGTGACAACACTTGGGAGCCTAAGAGAAATCTAAAAAATGCATCTAAGCTCATTCTAGAATTTCTTTCTAAGAAAGCCAACTGGCTAAAGGGCAAGCAGACAGCCAACAAACGTCCTTAAAAGGGGGATCATGTCATACTGACATTCGTTGCACTCAGTTTGCTATCAAACTCAAGAGCAAACTTAGAAATCTCCTCCTCAAACCTACAAGTCACCATACATATCTTGGCTTATCACACCAACAACAGAAGCAATACTACTCAACGATTGCTGCAAACTCTTCTACTACATCTGTTTATGCTACATACATCACGGCATATCATTTGGACACTCATTGAACAAGTTATTAAGAAAATCTCCTCCTTAAGGGGGTGGGCCAATACTACCACATGGCATATCTCTACCAACTAGAGGCCTAGAAACATGAACGATAGCTCTAGAAGCTTCTACAACCCTCTATGATTCATTACACGTCATCGCTCCTTAGTTACCCACAAGATTGGTTAAGTTATGACATAATTTATCTATAGGTACTCTGACCTTGGACCTCCTTTTCACTTCCTATAGGCTAGGAACCCAAGAGATGGTTCTATGGGATTCTCTTACGTTCACTACATGATTAGCAAGCTAGTTGTGGGTCGCACTTGATTTCTAATACATTTACCAAGCCTGGTTAGTCATGGAAAGTCATGGAAAATGAGAGAACTACACTCCTTTGGCATAAATAGGATTGCCCTTTCCTTAAGAAAGGGCAAGCAGACAATACAGTAAATCGACTAGCACATACTTCCACGTCTTTTCCAAGCTTCCAAGCATTCATCTTGTTACTCCTTGTTTCTGAAAAGTCAGTGAGGTGTTAACCTCTGACTTACCCCTGAGTTCTCAGACTCAACATTTGTTGCAACTTGTCTAAACCACTTCACCACATCATACACCTGATTGCTGCGTTGTGGAATAGTCTAAGCTACAACCCTTTGGCTCTGTTTCCTAAGACAGTGTATTGTCTTAGTAAATTCATCCCTTCCTTGGGTGGCTAGATTCTCATATCTGGTGCACCCACCATTACAAACAGCTCTATTGGTGGCAGCGTTTCTTCAACACAATCAAACTCAATCTAAACGAGCAATACTCACTTAATTGTGATAATTTGCAGACCGTACGGATCTTACTTAAGGAGTCTCCAAAGCTAGTTACAAAGCTGAAGCATATTGATGTCCACTCACATTGGTTAAGACAGGAGGTTGAGCAGCATAACCTCGACATTAAGTGGATAGCTACGTACGAGATGCCAGCAGACGGCTTTACTAAGGCCCTACCCCATCAGAAGCACAAGGAGTTCATTAAACATTTGAACCTTGTAGACATAAAGCATCTCCTATAGGAGTGCATACATACAACACAACCCCGTACAAAGCACTGGCTACCTTTGTACTATGGAAAGCAGCCCCCTAGACCAAAGAGTCTAGTCTTCTACTTCACTAACTGAAAAGTGAGGCAAGACAAGAATAGCTAATGGATGAGTTCCGTACGGAGGTAGAACTCTCAAAAGCACCAAAGCCGCCTACAGTTACACCTAGTTTTACTATGCGTTCTTATTTCAACTTTCCCAATGGAATACCTTGGGAAATAATAAACATACACTCATTTGGAAGACTACACAACTCCGTACGACATAGATGCAATATATGCATGGAGATTTCACATTCATTTTTCGAAATTCCAAACCCATTTCAACAAAGGGGGGAAGGCAGACAAGAGCAGGAGAAATCCCTGACTTTTACTATACAAAAACAGGAGAATCACCCATTTTCCCACACTCACAACTACGTACGGACCTGTCACATTAAAATTGCAGAGAAATCCACTGTCATTTAGGCCTCATTCAGAACCCGAGAGCACCAGAACACCGAGAGCACCAGAACACTGAGAGCACTAGAAGTGAGGCGTACGGAGATTACCCACGAAGCTGAGCAGCAGCTTCTTCATCAATAGCTTTCTGTCGGGCGAAGGCACGGGTGCCAGATCTTTTCCCAGCTTTGGGAGATGGCGGAGGTGGTGGCGTGGCAGGTCTCCAAGTTTTCTTGTGGCCTACTATGTGTTAGTGTCGTACGCAGCATAGGAATCAACAGAAAGGTACAAACTTACTCAAGGAACAAGCAGCTGACTTGTGCTTCATTGCACAGTTACCACAGGCTCCTTCCTGCAGCTCGCCATAGTGATGGCAGGCAGAGAAGAAGGGACGAGCCCGAGCACTGCCCCGATCGTGTACACACTGGTCACAGCCAGCATCCATGTCTCCTACAGCCTGGATGTACCAAGCCGTTGTCTGTTGTGGGTGGTCAGACTCCACCACACCAGCAACACCGTACGGACGGGCCAATTCCACGCCAACCACAATTGGGGGTAGGGATGGTATTTTGACCCTCTCATACTCCGGCAAGTCATCATGGAGGTCAGCCCTGATCTCAACCAGAGCCATGTCTTGAGGCTTGATTTCACCAATAACAGTCATTGTGAGTCGCGTACGGAGCTGTGCGAGAGTGGAAAGTTGGTGCTTGGTAGTGGCGGGGGTGGGGGTAGAAAAAGGTTGTTGGCCCAGAACTCCAAATTCAGACCCATACGGATTTGCCTGCGAGCCTTCCTACTTAGTATGCGGTACTGGGATACATGGGGGGGTGTGTTGTAATATGTCACATGATCTCAGCACCACTTCCCCGCAATTTCAGGCAGCAATAGATAGACAGAACAATACACAGGTTACTCAACATTATCGGTAAAGCCAAGTATAGGTTACATAGTCAGGAATACATACATTTATTACTCAACAGTTATGAGCCCGGAGCACATCTAGGTCACATTTGGAACGTCTTCGAACACCGTACAGACCTCAAACCCCTCCTAGGAGTCGATCACCATCATAATGGCGACCCTACAGAAGGTGGGGGTGGTCCTCACCAACCCAAAAGACTGGGATGAGTGGCTAGAGACGATTAAGACAGCTTCAATGAAGACAGGAGTGTGGAGTTATATTAATCCAGCATTAAATGACCCCCCTATTCTTGTACCACCTGTTAGGCCAGTTCCTAACTTCGTATGGACTGCAGCTCAGGCCGGTAGTGGCGTGGTCCCTCAGACTACTCCACAGGTGTCAACAAGAGCAACATCAAGTCAGACAGCCCAACCATCAATCGAAGCCTCCCAACCAATCATACCAATTACATACGTGTCATACTGACATTCGTTGCACTCAGTTTGCTATCAAACTCAAGAGCAAACTTGGAAATCTCCTCCTCAAACCTACAAGTCACTATACATATCTTGGCTTATCACACCAACAACAAGAGCAATACTACTCAACGATTGCTACAACCATCTATGATTCATTACACGTCATCGCTCCTTAGTTACTGGGCCAATACTACCACATAGCATATCTCTACAACCCTCTATGATTCATTACATGACATCACTCATACTACCACATGACATATCTCTACCAACTAGAGGCCTAGGAGCATGAACGATAGCTCTAAAAGCTCCTACGAACCTCTATGATTCATTACATGTCATCGCTCTTTAGTTACCCACAAGATTGGTTAAGTTATGACATAATTTGTCTGTGACATAATTTGTCTATGACATAATTTGTCTATAGGGGTACTCTGACCTTGGACCTCCTTTTACTTCCTATAGGCTACGAACCTAAGAGATGGTTCTATGGGATTCTCTTACGTCGACTACAGTTACCAAGCCTGGTAAGTCATGGAAAGTCTTGGAAAATGAGAGAACTACATTCCTTTAGCATAAATAGGATTGCCCTTTCCTTAAGAAAGGGCAAGCAGATAATACAGTAAATCGACTATCACATACTTCCACGTCTTTTCCAAGCTTCCAAGCATTGATCTTGTTACTCCTTGTTTCTGAAAAGTCAGTGAGGTGTTAACCTCTGACTTACCCCTGAGTTCCCAGACTCAACATTTGTTGCAACTTGTCTGAACCACTTCACTACATCACACACCTGATTGCTGCGTTGTGGAATAGTCTAAGCTACAACCCTTTGGCTCTTTTTCCTAAGACAGTGTGTTGTCTTAGTAAAATCATCCCTTCCTTGGGTGGCTAGATTCTCACATCTGGTGCACCCACCATTACAATACGGATCTCTCACAGATGACCAGAAGGAAGAGCTTCGAAACCTACAAGCGGACTTCCAATATGATCGAAAAATATGGGAGAAACAGCAGGAAGCAATTCAGGGGCTACAGTCTAAGATCCAAGAAACTATTAGACGGGACTTCCTACCATACACATACAATTGTGATACTCCATACGAAATGCTAGTAAGGCTTAAGGAGCGGTTTGCACCAACTACACGAGCTAGGCTTGAGGAATGGAGGAGTGAGTGGGCAAAAGTATCCAAAATACAAAGAGGAGTAGACCTTGAAGAGTGGCTCCTAAAATGGGAGACCCTCTACACACAAGGCCATACACTCCGAGCACCAGAGGTTATCGACCCTCACGATGCGATATATTACTTCCTTAAAGCAATAGGACCCTGCGAATTTCAAGGACCATGGACATTTAAACTCAACAAAGGGACAAAGGAATATGAGTTTGAGGAGGTCGTATGGACCTATCGAATCAACCAGAGACAGGCAAGATATGACCAGAAGTCTCGGGGGGAACATGGAGTTTTCGCAACACAAGAAGGCGATAATGAGACATCTGCTACCCTTCAGAACTGTACAAACAACCTACAACAAGGACAACAGGGTTGGAATAACGGGAAGAAGAAGAAGGAGCCCCGAACAGATTGCCCTTGTGGCTCTATCCATAAGTGGAGGGACTGCTTATATGTCATGAAGTCGAAGCGTACGAAGTCATGGAAGCCAAACTGAGACATTGAAGCTAAAGTTGACGCCTACATAAGTGAAAAGCCAGGCTTTCAATACTGCATTCAAAGGGCAATAGACCAGGACAAGGCGAACAGAGGACAACCCTGTACGAACCAGGATCTACCTGTTTCCTTTGCAACAGCCTTCCAAGTCACTCAAGGTCTTACCCTCTCAACCTATGAGCTTGCAAGGAGCACAATCCTTGATTCTGGAGCTACAATTCATGTCTGTAACGACCGTACGAGGTTCTACAACCTAAAGGAATGTGAGGACGGAAACTACCTCTTAGCTGGAGACCAGAGAGTAAGGATTGAAGGGTTTGGGTCCGTGGACATCAAGTCCAGGTTGGAAAGGACACAAAGTCTGTACGAACCATAACACTCCAAGAAACAGCCCTTGTTTCCTCATTTCACACCTCTGTTGCATCCTTAAAACGATTCATCCAAAAGGGAGTCCATTGGAATACAGCTACAGAAGGACTTACGTATGAAGGAAAGCCGTTCTGCAACACTCCAGTTATCCATGGACAATGGGTCCTTGGATATATTAAGAATGACAATACAAAAGTCCTTCAAAACACAGCCCTATCAATGACTCAAGTGCACCAAGATACTGTTCTATCCTCGTAAGGACCTCGCAAAGACCTAACAGGCACTGCAAAGGAGTGGCATAATCGAATGGGCCACCTTAATCAAAACGCAATAAGGAAGCTCCAAGAGAAGACCCATGGGGTTATTGTCACAGACATGGATTCGTACGACACTAACTGCGAAGTCTGCCGCCTTACCCATGCTAAAAAGGATCTCCCAAAGATCTACACCACGGTCACAGATCCCTTATGAGATTGGAAATGAGTCACTAGGCGTAGATGTGAATCATCGGGCGTATGATTCACATCTACGCCTAGTGACTCATTTCCCGTGGTGTAGATCTTTGGGAGATCCTTTTTAGCATGGGTAAGGCGGCAGACTTTGACGTACTATTATCACTGGCCCAGGTATAACCACCCCTTTTTTTTCCCGAGTTCCTCATATTACAATTTGAGGCTCCTATGGGGATACGTGGGGGTGTTGGAACGTTGGAACTATGTTCCTAGATGTACGCTGCACAGTGTAGCTTGTATACTGGCTATATGTATATATAGGGCTTCGCACCCATAGTTTACTCAATCAAGTCGTCAAACTCCAATTATGTGTTCTACAGGGGGGGTGTGTTGTAATAGTCACATGATCTCACGTGATCTCCGTACGGATTATCGGTAAAGCCAAGTATAGGTTACATAGTCAGGAATACATACATTTATTACTCAACAAATCCAGAATATTTTATACAACCCCGATCACGTGAAAGTTACACGTGACAAATTAGCCGCGAACCCTTATTTTTATCAACTTATTGAAAACCATTGAACTGGAACGCCCACACTTTCGTAGGTTCAAGTTGGTTTATATTTTTACAACACAACTTTTATGCAGCATGTCAATGCAGCCCCACGTGTAGGTGTGACAAAGTACCCCATCTACTCTGCCATCCCAAAAATTCAATCCCACAAACACCAGTTCCCTCGACTTCCTCCCCAAGCTTTAACACCCCCCTCCTCACTCCCTCCACCCACCGTGGCGATAACACACCACCCACCACCACATCGCCCATCTCACATCCGCAACCATGGCCGCCCTTCCCACCCGCGCGCCCTCCACCCGGTCCCCCCCCCCCGTCTTCTCCCAAAGCAATCGCTCCCCCTCCTACCTCGCCTCGCACGCCCAATGCCGCACCCCGGCACCCACCAACCACCCAGGCATCGACAGCATCGTGGACGCGCCCGCACCCTCTCCTAAGCCCTACGCGTCATACACGGGCGTCCCCTCGCACGGCGCGAGCGCCCCTCACATCGTCGACTCCGGCATCTCCCACGGCCTGACGCACGCCAACTGCCAGCCCGACCTCGGCGAGGATGTTGGCCGCATCATCGCGACGCTCTTCTACAAGACGACACCCCGCTCCACTGCTGTTGAGAGCCGCTCCCCCAGCCCCGGCTCCGAAACTGACGATGACGGGCCAAAGGGCGCACCTACAACCTCCACCGAGGCGTCGCCCCTCGAGCCCCTGCCAGCGGATGAAGTCGAGCCCCTAGATCATCTTTACGGCTACCACGTCTCCCCGCTCTGCATCACCGCCTTCCTCGCGCTTCTCTCCTCCCTTCCCCTTCCGCAGGGACACACCCATATCACCTCCTCGCACCGATGTCTCGACGTGCTCTCCGCCTCCCACCCCCGCGTCGTAGAGTTGACCTTCTCCCCCGCCCCGGACCCAGCATATATCTCCCTCACCGAGCTGCGCAGGCACGAGCTCATCTACCGCTTCGAGCGCGCCTGGCACGTCGATGTCGTGCTGCAGACCGACACCCCGCTGCGTCGGCACCCCAGGCTCGTGGTCTTCGATATGGACTCCACGCTCATCACGCAGGAGGTCATTGATCTGATTGCCGCCTCGATCGGGGCCGAGGAGGCCGTTTCGGCCATTACGGCGCGTGCGATGAATGGGGAGCTTGATTTCGAGGCGTCGTTACGCGAGCGCTCGCGGCTGCTTAAAGGGGTGTCGGCGGGGATCTTTGACGAGCTGAAGCCGGTGCTGGATATTACGCCGGGCGTGGTCCCATTGCTGCGCGCACTGAAGAGGTTGGGTGTTAAGACGGCCGTGCTGTCAGGAGGGTTTATGCCGTTGACGGGGTATTTGGCAGAGAAGCTGGGGATTGATCATGCGCGCGCTAATACGCTGACGATTGAGGATGGAGCACTGACGGGCGAGTTGACAGGGGCGATTGTGGATGCCGAGGCGAAGGCGAAGCATTTGTTGGCGCTGGCGGAGGTGGAGGGCGTGGATGTGAGCCAGGTTGTGGCGGTGGGTGATGGGGCGAACGATTTGAAGATGATGGCGGTTGCTGGGTTGGGGGTGGCGTGGAGAGCGAAGTCGAGGGTGCAGGTTGAGGCAGGAGCGAGGCTGAATGGGGAGAGCTTGTTGGATTTGTTGTTTTTGTTTGGGTTTACGAGGGAGGAGATTGGGGTGTTGTGTGGGGAGAAGGCGTAAGCAAGGGGAGGATCGGTGTTCTCAATAGTAATTCTTGGCAATATATTGCGAGAAAAAGGCATATGTATTATCACCATATGGCGAGTGCCTATATTATATTGTCACTATATAGCTTGGCAGTATATTGTATTATGATCATAAGGCTTGGCAATATATGCAGTGTAAACCAGGGTTAGAAAATCAATTATAATCATCATTATTTAGTCGTAACTTAATCATAATCATGATTATTTATAAAGCGTATACTCCGTAATCATAATCATGATTATTATAATCATGACTATAATCTATACCTTATTAGGCTTACTTATTACCTAATTAGGTATAGTTTATATAAGCGATAAGATAAGATAAGATAAGCTACCCTCCCTACGTGTATTTTCTCTCCTAGCATCAACTATACCCTTTTCTAGCCGTATCACATTAGCTTTAGGTGCTGAAAGCTAACCTCTAAGCTGTAGGCAGCTCTTTTTAGCCCTCTAGCATTTGCTTGGTAGCTCATTTGCTATACAAAGCTCCTAGTTCTTAGCTTTAAGAAGGACTAGTCTATGTGCTAGCATTAAGATACCTTTAGCCTAGTGTAATGGTGGGTGCACCAGATGTGAGAATCTAGCCACCCAAGGAAGGGATGAATTTACTAAGACAACACACTGTCTTAGGAAACAGAGCCAAAGGGTTGTAGCTTAGACTATTCCCCAACGCAGCAATCAAGTGTATGATGTAGTGGAGTGGTTTAGACAAGTTGTAACAAATGTTGAGTCTGAGAACTCAGGGATAAGTCAGAGGTTAGCACCTCACTGACTTTTCAGAAACAAGGAATAACAAGATCAATGCTTGGAAGCTTGGAAAAGACGTGGAAGTATGTGATAGTCGATTTACTGTATTGTCTGCTTGCCCTTTCTTAAGGAAAGGGCAATCCTATTTATGCTAAAGAAGTGTAGTTCTCTCATTTTCCAAGACTTTCCATGACTAACCAGGCTTGGTAACTGTAGTCGACGTAAGAGAATCCCATAGAACCATCTCCTAGGTTCCTAGCCTATAGGAAGTGAAAGGAGGTCCAAGGTCAGTACCCCTATAGACAAATTATGTCATAACTTAACCAATCTTGTGTGTCATACTGACATTCGTTGCACTCAGTTTGCTATTAAACTCAAGAGCAAACTTAGAAATCTCCTCCTCAAACCTACAAGTCACTATACATATCTTGGCTTATCACACCAACAACAAGAGCAATACTACTCAACAATTGCTACAACCCTATATGATTCATTACACGTCATTGCTCCTTAGTTACTGGGCCGATATTACCACATAGCATATCTCTACAACCCTCCATGATTCATTACATGACATCACTCCTTAGTTACTGGGCTAATACTACACATGACATAACATGAACAATAGCTCCAAAAGCTTCTACAACCATCTATGATTTATTACACGTCATCGCTCCTTAGTTACCCACAAGATTGGTTAAGTTATGACATAATTTGTCTATAGGGGTACTCTGACCTTGGACCTCCTTTTCACTTCCTATAGGCTAGGAACCCAAGAGATGGTTCTATGGGATTCTCTTACGTCGACTACAGTTACCAAGCCTGGTTAGTCATGGAAAGTCTTGGAAAATGAGAGAACTACACTCCTTTAGCATAAATAGGATTGCCCTTTCCTTAAGAAAGGGCAAGCAGACAATACAGTAAATCGACTATCACATACTTCCACGTCTTTTCCAAGCTTCCAAGCATTGATCTTGTTATTCCTTGTTTCTGAAAAGTCAGTGAGGTGCTAACCTTTGACTTATCCCTGAGTTCTCAGACTCAACATTTGTACAACTTGTCTAAACCACTCCACTACATCATACACTTGATTGCTGCATTGTGGAATAGTCTAAGCTACAACCCTTTGGCTCTGTTTCCTAAGACAGTGTGTTGTCTTGGTAAAATTGTCATACTGACATTCGTTGCACTCAGTTTGCTATCAAACTCAAGAGCAAACTTGGAAATCTCCTCCTCAAACCTACAAGTCACTATACATATTTTGGCTTATCACACCAACAACAAGAGCAATACTACTCAACGATTGCTACAACCATCTATGATTCATTACACATCATCGCTCCTTAGTTACTGGGCCGATATTACCACATAGCATATCTCTACAACCCTAAATGATCCATTACATGACATCACTCATACTACCACATGACATATCTCTACCAACTAGAGGCCTAGGAGCATGAACGATAGCTCTAAAAGCTCCTACGAACCTCTATGATTCATTACATGTCATCGCTCTTTAGTTACCCACAAGATTGGTTATGTTATGACATAATTTGTCTATGACATAATTTGTCTATGACATAATTTGTCTATGACATAATTTGTCTATGACATAATTTGTCTATAGGGGTACTCTGACCTTGGACCTCCTTTTACTTCCTATAGGCTACGAACCTAAGAGATGGTTCTATGGGATTCTCTTACGTCGACTACAGTTACCAAGCCTGGTAAGTCATGGAAAGTCTTGGAAAATGAGAGAACTACATTCCTTTAGCATAAATAGGATTGCCCTTTCCTTAAGAAAGGGCAAGCAGACAATACAGTAAATCGACTATCACATACTTCCACGTCTTTTCCAAGCTTCCAAGCATTCATCTTGTTACTCCTTGTTTCTGAAAAGTCAGTGAGGTGTTAACCTCTGACTTACCCCTGAGTTCCCAGACTCAACATTTGTTGCAACTTGTCTGAACCACTTCACTACATCACACACCTGATTGCTGCGTTGTGAAATAGTCTAAGCTACGACCCTTTGGCTCTGTTTTCTAAGACAGTGTGTTGTCTTAGTAAATTCATCCCTTCCTTGGGTGGCTAGATTCTCACATCTGGTGCACCCACCATTACAAAAATCATCCCTTCCTTGGGTGGCTAGATTCTCACATCTGGTGCACCCACCATTACATAGTTTAAGGGACTTTGTAGCATTTAGTAGCTGCTTAGCAGCTTAGTTTTTTTGTAGAGGTTTAAATAGCTTCCTTTAGGGGGAATCCATGTCCTATCACACACGCTTAATTAATCTTAACACCTAAGGCATCAACAACCTACTACCTAATGTAGGTCAGGTAGTAGGGTGTTGATGCCTTAGCTATATAGTTGGCTAAACCTACTATATAGCTATACTAACTATTTTGTTAACCCTACCAAAACTCAACACTACAGCACATTACATGGCAAATACTTAAACGTTAAATATGTTAAGCACAAATTTAGAGCTTAACGACTTAATTGAGTAAACTATAGGTGCGAAGCCATATATATACTGCCTAGTAGTATACAGACTACACTATTGTGCCATGTGACGGGGCTAATGGATAGTTGTAGAAACTAGTGGATATTGAATAGTTGAGCTATCCACGAACTATCCTGAATATCTAGCTATCCGCCAACTATCCAGATTACCCATGAGGCACGATGCCACTATATAAGTAGATAGTATTTCCTTAGATAGGAGCTTCGTGCTCAACTCAATATAGTATTCTTTACAATACTGTAACATGTTACTTGGAAAGCCTTTGTGTCTAATCCCCTGCCTCCTCTGTCAAGTCAACCTTATGCAAGAAACATCTGTGTCTTCTATCGTTTAGAAGTCAGTGTTACATATATCTTTAAATGATACTGCAAAAACCTTAGCTCCTTTCTGCTTCTGAAGCATATTGAATGGTGCAGCTCCAATCATTGTAACAGTGCATTTGTTCTTGTTCTTATAATGAGGTTGGAGGGCTGGCTTTGGAGCTTCTTTATCTTGTATTTCCTTCTCAGCTTGGGGACTTGTAGTTTTCACTTTTAAAGTGTCTGTTGGTGTAGTGTGCTGGCAGTGACCCTTTGTAAAGATGACTTGGTCGTTTACCATATTGAGTTGTGACTCCATGCTGCTTCATCCAAGCTTTCCCAAGAATGATAGAATGTTTCCCAAGAGTAGTAATGAATAGAGGGCATAGACTTTCAACGTGATCTCCAATTTGTAGTCGAGGGTATATAGCATGCGTAACTGTAGGTGCTGCAGCTCCATTAAATCCTTCAATGTTATTTGGTTTTATAAGTTGGATAGGAGAGATGTTCTTAATTTCACAAATTCGTTTTGCGTCAACAGCATTCACAAAGCTTCCACCTGTTGCACTGCTATCCATTAAGGCTTGCATGACAATTTAATTCCTTCCTATTCTGCAGGTAGCTAAGAATGGAGTGTCATAGTCGAAATGGGATAATGATGAGGCAGAGGAGGCAATTCTTGCTGTAGAACCTTTAGCGACATCTTTTCTAGAGGCTACTCTTTTCCCGACTCATACTGGGTAGGATCCTCAGTATCAGAGATCTCATTGAGTCTGCCTTTCTGTTTCTGAGGGCACTCATGAGCACGATGGCCGCTTTCGTGGCAATGGAAGCATTTGCCAAGCTTCATGAGCGATTCTTTCTCAGGATCTTGGTGGGGAGAGCGGTAGAGCTTCTTCTGTGGTGCCACTATTTCAACAGCAGTACTAGCAGTAGGGCTCTGGCCACTCTGCTTCTGGTAGGCGAACGGCTGTGGCTTCATTCTCTTCTCCTTTTCTTGAATTCTCTGTAGGTTTTGGTCCACAAGCATGCATTTCTTTGCGAATTCATGTAGGGTGGTAGCTCCCATTTCTGCAACAAGGGCTTTCTGCATGCCTTGGTTGATTTTAAACCAGAGATCGTCAAGCAAGGTCTCTTCTGAGTAGTCCAGCTCTGCAGTGAGTCTCTGGAATTCAGCCCAGAATGTTGTGAAGGTATTCTTGGTATAACTTGCAATACTCAGTTTGTGCAGTGTGTCTCCTATCGGGGTCGCTAAACACTTTCTCGAGGAGTTGGAGGATTTCTTCTGCTGACTGAAGCATGTTTGGTGAGGTAATGCGAAGCCTTGGGTTCACATGGCGAACTGCGAGTCCTCCTAGTCTGCTTTGGAGATAACTCATCTGCATCTTGTCATTTTGGAAGTGGTCGATGTTGGCTTCCAGCTTGAGTCGGATCTTCACAACCCAGTCTTCAAAAGCTGGTTCAATCCCATCCGTAAGAATAGGAGGATCCGGAATGTGAGCAGACTGGCGAGGTGCTGCATTGCGAATAGGAGCTGTATTCTCAAGATATTTTTGAATGCCTTGCAGTTCAGTAATCTTTTCATCCTTGTCTTGAATTTCTTCTTGGAGCTGTAGAATAGCATCATTTCGCTCTGCAATAGTAGCATCAGAAGCTTGACCGACGATGAGGTAGTCCTTCATAATGGCTTTCAACATTGACCAGGCGTACTCTTGGCTGCTAGGTGACAGCTTTTGGAATTCAGTGTAGGTGTTGACATTCCAATTCCTCATCTGGTGGCCGTTTGATAGTATAGACTGGTGTCTTTCTTGAGCTGTTTTGCCCATCCTCTTGAAATCTTCTTGGGCTTCGAGGAAGTCATCTTGAAGTTCATCTCTCTTCTCAGACTCATCTGCCAAGGTTGTTTTCTCATTTATAGACTCATAGTCTTCTGGGTTTTAATCAGCCATCTTGGCTTTTTCTTTGGCTGTGTGTGCCATAGCAGCTTTGCTATTCTTTCAGTTTTCATATTCAGTAGATCAGACTCGTATCGCCAAAGGCCCTATTGCGCAGTTTGTCGACTGTAGGAGCCACTCAAGAGGAGCGCACTTCCCTCACAGCTATATTCCTTGTCGAGGGAGCATTGTGAAAGGTCTGATCTATGAAGTCTGTGGTGTTCTGGTGTTTCTGGTGTGTTCTGTGGTGTTCTGGAATCGACTTTAGGATATGGTTGTAGGGTTTCCAAAGAAGGGAATTCAAATTTCAGTATCAAGGTTCAGGCTCAGAGAGCAAAAGAAAGGTGAGATTCAATCTTATGTTACGATGGTCATGGAGGTCAAGAAGCCAGTCCGGAGAATAATAAGCTAGATTGAATCTAAAGAGAGAAGAAGAAGAAGAAGGAAGGAAGGTGAGGCTATTCCTCGTAATATACAGTTGTCCGCTTAGCGGTTGTAGCCTTGGTGGCTAAGGCTGCACCCGTAACAACCGTAACAACCGTAAGCTATAATTGTAACACCCTATACTCATCTTGTAATTGGTGCTGCTTCTGCTATGTAATGGTAGTCATAAGGAGGCTTTCTGCGACAGCGAATCCCTTGCTCGATTAGACAACATAGCTACTCTCTCCTATGAGAGCTATAAGGGAAGCTGTTAATTATGTGCATTTAGCATAGCGCATCATGTGCTTAACCTAGGCTCATAACCTGTTAAGCACAAACTTGGAGCTTAACGACTTAATTAAGTAAACTATAGGTGCGAAGCCATATATATACTGCCTAGCGGTATACAGACTACACTATGTAGCGTACTTCTAGGAACATAGTTCTAACAAAATAACTTCTTAAATAAGCTTGATATAGCTTAGCCCTCTTAGACTTAAGATCTTTATATATACATACATAACTCCCTATTAGGCTAACATGTAAGCTAGCCTAATTAGGGAGTTATTAGTAGGTTAAGATTTATAGTACTAAAATTTTATATGGTAAAACTGAAAACTACTAATAACTTATGTAATAATGCTCTAGTGTAACTAGTGTTTTATACCAAGTAAACACTTATATAAAGATCCTAAATATCGAACAGCTAAGCCTTAAGATTTTTATTAGTGGAGTTATTTAAGTTTTTTAAGTTTTGCAACTTTAAGTACCCTTATATATAAATTTATATGTAAAGGTACTTATAGCCGGTATGGCCATGTAGCCGGTATGGCGACGACCTACGTTATCCAACAAGGTACACATCCCATAATCACCTCTTTAACATATCGACGAGATTTACAGAGGTAGTTTCTTTTTATCAACAATGGATTATTGGGCTGCTTCCCACCTCGGAGGTATTCCCAGGCCTCTTTATTGGCTACTCTCAAAGCACTTATACCCGAGAAATCCTCGAAGACAACAAAATCACCCCGCCGTCATCTCAGTACTTACCGACACCATTAAGCCTGACCACTGTGGATTGAAACGCTCGATAATAAACATCAGGATATGCTTGTCTTTATGCGCACCGTCTGCGATTTCATCGATGCGAATCGATGGTTATTTTACGTATTTAGAACTAGTTCAGAGACAAGGACAAAGGGAATTTATATTAAAAAGAGTTCTATACAAACCAAGCTATTACTCCGCAATTTTATTAAACCTGCGCCCCCAGAAAATAATACCCGTTCTAACCCTTCTATATATTGTAACAAACAATTTAAAAATTCGACCTCGACGATGTGCTATTACACCATTATGCGACGGCAAACCTACTTCTCTTTCTCAAGTTCCCGCCGAAATAGTAGAGAGCGTAACAGCCGACAGAGCAGAGTAATGCCAGACCAGCTAAGAAGCTGACACCTCCTCCAACGCCAAGGTTAACGAACAGTGGCGGTCCGAACAAAATTGCTGCGGTGAGGGTGCTATACATTATAAGTAGCTGCACACATAATTTTGATGTTGTTAAAACCTCCGAATGTCACAGTGAAGCCATTTTTGTAGGGGCTGTTGCTTCCTGCGACTAAAGCAATATTAAGGTTTCGAGCTTATTTTACTAGCTTCGAACCTGACAGCGGCTATTTTAGGTCATGGACGACTTCGTTCCTGCCTTTTTTCTGAATGATTGACTCATATAAAAGGCTGTTCTCTGTCATGGAGGGACTTTGTTTCATGAATTGTTACTGTCGGCATCTATAGCATTTCACGAGGTATTCATTCCCAGGACTTTCAGAGTTATCTTGCTAAGGCTATAATAGTCATATCCAGAACCCATCTTCATCTTGAGAGGAGAGTCGCCGGTCCCGCATGGGAACTTCTTGCGCAAGGTGCCGCGAAGCAACTTGACAAAGACCCCGACGACTTATTCGAGAAAACCAGCAGCTTCTTCGAGGAGGTACGGGAGATGATGGAAAGTGAGAACCTGAGCCAGGCCCGGAAAACAGCATACGAGGAACATAGCATCGACACTATGGCTACAATGATTTTCGGTTCAAATATGATTGAGAAAGCTGGATCTACAGAAAGACTCTGCAAAGACGTCTTCACCGGGGTTACTGTGGCCTCAGAGATACTCGACAGTCACCCAAACTACCCTGCAACACGCACCCACCTCCTCCACCAGAACCTGCCCGCCAGTCACCAAACCATCAATCGCAGCCGTCTGGAAATCACCCAACACGCCACAGCATGGACCTACCTCCTCTCCTCCCTCCTCTCCGAGCCTCACCTCATCCCACCTCCTCACCACCCACCTCATCCTCTGCGCCGACCTCCCCCTCGACGATCACACCCCCTACGCCGGCCTCTATCGCCTCGTCTCCGTCCACGCCGGCCTCACGCCCTCCCCTCCTTATACCGGTGTCCCCAGCCTCATTCGCACTCTAGTGCACGACTACAACGTTGCTATCGATTTTGCGAAATCAGCGGGATTTCTGTATCCGTTCGCGCTGGCGGAGGTTTGCGCATCGGTTTGTGAATATCCATCCATTTGTGGATGGGAATGGGAGGGTGTGTAGGTTGTTGATGAATGCGATTCTGTTCTGCTATGCGGGGGTTGTGGTGCCGCTGGGGGGGAGTGAAGAGGAGAGAGACGCGTATTTGGGGGTTGGAGGGGGAGAGTTGGAGGGAGGAGGGCGGGAAGAAGGGGTGGGCGGAGTTGTCGTCGTTGCTTGTTTTAGAGGCGTGTGGGCGATTTGAGGGTTTGAGAGATACTCGAGTAGGTTGCGGGCGGTAGCTTGAGGGGGGGAGGTTGGGTTGTTGTGGCCGTGTATAACGAGGAGGGTTGCTGTGGCCGTGTCTGATGAGGAGGGTTGTTGTGACCGTGGCTAACGAGGAGAGTAACCATGCACTTGTAAATTGTGCACAGCGTCTGAAAATGTAATTACATCGTTCGAATACGGAGCCAATGTCTTGATAGAGGTGTAAGAAAATGGTATAATGCTAAACCTAGACTTATAAATCACGAAGGTCCAGGGCCTCTTTCCCTCATCGCCCGTCAACCCTCGCGCCTTCAAGTAGGCTGCTCTCTGTGCTATGTACGCTGCATACTCCGGCTTGGGAACCTCCCCGGCCTCATCTTCCCACACATCATACCCGACTTTCTCCCAGATCTCCAACTGCGCCATGAAGTTGGAATTCGGTCTCGCCCGCGGCCATATGTCTTTTAGCTGCGCCAAAAGCTCGTCACGGCCCTTACCCAACTTGCGCATCATATACGCGATGACCATCGTTGAGGAGCGCGAGATGCCCATCTCGCATTGCACCAAGACGCGACCAGGTGGCTGTGAGCCCTCGCCAGTACAGCCAAAAATGGCTTCGTTGATACTTCCCATAATCTGACCAGAAATAACTAAGTATTAACGAAACAAAGATGGCTTCGCTCGGACTTACCACACACAGCGAAGCCACACATAAAACAGCTTCCGGAATAAATAGCCCAAATTTACTACATACACCTTCCCCCCCACCAACCCCTAATTACTCCTCCCACCAAAAAATAAATAAACATCATCCCCTCCCCCCACATATACCATAACAACACCCCCATCTTAGAATATCTACGCAGCAGCACTCTCCTCCTCAGCAGCCTGCCCCTCCTTCTCCTTCGTCTCTCCCTGCGCTACTTCCACCGCCTCTCCCTCCCTGGCAGCTTCAGGTGTAACTTCCTTCGCGACCTCTGGTTCAGGCTCCTGTGTCGTCTCCCGCGCAACCTGTTTCATTTCCTCCTTCGCCTCCTCCGGCGCCACAACGTCTGGTACTACTGCTGTCGCTTCCTCGACAATAGCAGGCGCTTCAACCACACATGGCGCCTCCACTACCGCCTCCTCAACAGCAGCAGGTGCTTCGACCTCCACAGGCGCAGATGGCTCTTCAACCACACCCGCAGCCGGCTCCTCCGCCTCCACAGCGACCGGTGCTTCAGGGACGACACTCTCCGCCTCCTTAGCTGGCAAAACGGCGACCTCCTTTACCTCCACCACTACAGCTGGTTCCGCATCCTTCGCCTCGGCACTCGCGGTCTCGGGTTCCGCGGGGGCAGATGCAGGCTCAATGACCTCTGGTGCAGGAGCAGCGGGTGCTTCCTCCATCTTTTGTTCTTCAACCGGTTTCTGCTCCTCAGCTACCACAGCAGCATCTGGTGCTTCCTCAGCCACAGCAGCCGGCGCAACCTCATCCGCCGCCACCTCCACAACCGGCTCCGCCTCCTCCACACCAACCAGCGCCATAGGCCCCTCCCCCTCTCCACTCCCATCATTCAAATGCTCCTCCAAACTCCCCAACAGATCCTCAAACTTCTCCTCCCCCCCCTCTTCCCCACCAACTCCCTGCTCCCCCTGCGCCTCCGTAGAAGCATGCGGATCGAAATCCGACAAATCCGGCAGCTGATGCTCATCATGTCCCTGCACAGAATCAAGTAACATCTCATCCCCTCCCTCCCCTTGCTGCTCACTGAACTGTGGTGGGGTGTCCGAGAGCATACCTGCGAAATCGGTGGCACTGACGTCGAAGGCTGAGGGTGTATCTGCTGCTGCTGCGTCGTGGGGGTGTTCTTGGTACCGTTGGGGTTCAGGGCACTGATGCTGCTGCTGCTGCTGGTCCTGTTCATGGAACGCCTGCTGCTGCTCGAAATGCCCCTGTAACTGATCCCCCCCAAAGGCATCCGCAGGCGCATTCTCCGCTCCACCCTCCGCGCTTAGGGTCGGCGAGTACGATTGTGGCGTGAACGCATGTTTCAACGGGCTACCACTCGTCGTAGGTCCCTGTCCGCCGACTTGTCCGCCAAACCCTCCATGCGCAGTCTCGACGGGGAAGTCGCCCGAGATGGCCGGTTTGGGGGCTGGAACCTTCGGCTCGGGGGGGAGGTTGTCGAGAACCATGCGGTTATCGTCGTCCTGGTCGTGCGTCTGACTTCCCTCACCCTCACCATCTTGGTCTTCGTCATCAGAGCCCTCGGAGCGATCATCTCCCTCTCCTTCTCCCTCGCCCTCATCGTCAGACTGCGCCATCGACCCATCGCCCATGTCCGTGTCCTCGTTTCCAGCAGCGGGCGTCGCGCTAGGCTCAATCTTGACACCGTTCGCGTCGACAGCTGGCTCCTGCTTTGGCGCCTCGGCGGCTTGGCCATGAACTTGCGCTGCACCGACTGTGGCGGGTGCGCTGCGGGGGGGAGGGGTAGCTTCTTCCTACGTCCGCGACCGGGGCCTTTAGCTCTGCGCTTCGGGGGCGGGGGGCGGCGTTTCACAGGCTGCGGGGGTGCTACTCCAATAGTTGGTGCGCCGGCGGCGGCAGGATCAAGAATAACCGTCGTCGCGATGACCTCGCCCTCAACCACATGACCCTCCGGCACCACCACATCCTCCACATACGTATTACCCGCCTCATCCGTCCTCCTCAACGTCATCTTCGTCAACGTCGCCACGCCCTTCACCGGCGCGCCCCTCAACCCCTTCCTCCTCTTCGCCAAATACTCAATCTCCGGCCCCATCAAATGCTTCGGTACCAACTTCCAGGTGCGCACCACAAACCCCTCCTTCTTCACCTCCTCCTTCTTCTCCGCCTTCTCCACCAGCAGCGCGTCGGCCTCGATGTCCTCCTCCTCAACTAGCATGCGCTTCTGGTAGATCCGCCCCGAGCGCGCGGCGCGGAGGAGGTCTTGGCTGTGTTGCGGCATCAGGGGTGCGTCTTTGGGCATGCCCCAGGGGAGCTCGACGTCCCATTTGTCTTTGACGGTGGCGAAGGGGTCGTGGGCGGGGGGGGGGCAACGGTAACGGCGTCACGGCGCCAGTTGCGGACGGGGAGACCTTCGAAGATGTCGTGGTCGACGAGGCCGCGGGTTTGGCGGCGCGAGGGGTTGCTGTTGCGGTACTGAGGGTGGGTTAGCGGGGGGTCAGGGGTGAGGTTGCGCTGGGGGTGTGGTTTGCGCTGGACGCGCTGGAGGGTTGGGTATGGGTTTTGAGAAGGGGACGTACTCCAGGCGCCATGGTTGCGGTCTCGTCGCGCGTATATTCGGTGTTTTGTAGATAGGTCGGGTCCGCAGGCGCGAGTTCGGCGGCTCAGCCTCCTCAACTGCAAAGTCGCTGAGCTATAACACACTTGAGGGCTACGAGACTTCGATGTCACTTTTATAAAGATCGTCGTAGATGAGACTCGCTGATGACCTGTAGCGATACTGGAAGGGGCATGTTAGCCATGCTCGTCGCATTGATATTTTCATCCACGTGGGGTCAATTGGATCAGGGAAAGGTTAACTTACAATACGTGGGATACGCTAATATATCTACAAGGCGCACCGTTATAGAAGAGCGTGAAAGAGCTGCTTTTAAAGCCTGTGAAGGGTAGTGATTGTCCTCGAGCGCAACGGAGGATGTGCAACCTGGTTGTTCATAAATTTAAGTCACGTGCCTTTCATAACTTTGCGCTAACTTGTTTGGGGGCGCATTTAAAGGGTTCGTTTGGAGGGAGAGGAGGGAAAGGGTGGCATTTTGTTAATAGGGATCTCATAGCACCCTTGATGGATAAATTAAAACAATAGGCGCCGTTATATCTATCAAAGTCGTGGTTGGCAGTGGCATGTAATGGTAGTGGAGGTGATATGTATTGCGGCGACTCTATCCACTGCTTCAAACGATCTATGCCATCCACGACGATCATTTATAGTACAATATATTTACAAGGTTCCCTTGTCCGAATCGCCGAGCTTCTCATATCCCTCGCAGACGCAGTTAACAATGCCCATACGCTTTTGCAGCCGAAAATCAATTCCATCTGTTGCGCGTTAGTCTGGTTCACAATCCACGTTTCGTAGAGGTGGGATATAACCTACCCAGTCTCGTTTTGTCTCGCAAGATCACCCTTCTTTCCCTTTTGCTTGCCCTGGAAGAGTATTAGTCCCGTTCGGTTGGTAATTTCCAGAGGAGTTTATACATACCGACTTGCCACCCTCAACGACCAACCTGTCAATCTGGAAAAACTGGCTCACGGTAGCTTGCCTCTGTAGTTGAAAAGAACAGTCAGCACATTCTCAGCACGTCGTAGATCCTCACAGCACCCCAACATAATCCCCCCATTGCCAGGCAAACGAGGCAACCTCTATTCCGCGGACGAATGACATATCCCATCTCCAACCAGGAACCCAACGCACCTTCAGCATCTGCAGCTCCTTCAACCCCTCCTGTATCAATTCCTGCTGGCGCCTCGGGTCCTTCTCATCCTTGTGCTCGCGGAATGCATCGCGCGTCCTCCGGGTAGCGTATTCTCTGAAGTTATATGCGGCGAACTGCTCTCCCTGGCGGAGCAATTGGCGGAACTGTACGAGAGCGTTAGTATGGCTATCTCAAAGTGGTACAGGGGCGCCCGTCGCTAGGTGTGCAAGGCGGCGTGGCGATGGTCGCAAGGACATGGGGGACATCTCCGCAACCGCCACCACCTGCCGCAACAATATCCAGACACCAGAGACGGAGATAGCACATACCAATGATCGAGCCTGCGTAGGCGCATCGCCCTTGAGGACCTGGACGGCAGACATGGTGAAGAGAGACGGTCGCGCCGGGATAAAGTCTCTAATTCAACCTGCTCGGGCTTCTCTTTGGTGGTGATGAAGCAAGTACGGCCTGTAACTTCCTTACAGTGGGTTAGTACTAAGCCGACGGCGGCGGGTGGTTGCCCTCGGTCGTTGCGCGCAGAGGGGGCCGATAAGACCGAAAAATAATATACAGTCACGTGGAGATAAGATAGCAGCACAAGGGCCTATTTTTCTTTTTTTCATGCGGAGGCGGTATGGTATCATATAACGTATGTCTGGGGTAGTCTTGGATCCTTTGTTATATCCAATAACAAAGGATATCACTGCGTTATTATATGTATCTATTACGCCGATGTATACTCTAGGTTCTTCCTATGCTTTCTAGTTTTGTATTGTATGGGAATATGGACGAGTAGTGAAAGATTTCCGGCCTAGCGCCCATTCAAAAATTAATTAGCAAAGCACGTCATTTACGTGACCGCCTTTGGGCGAAACTGTGCGCCAACGACATGCCCCGCCAGACAAATCAATAAATCAAAAAACCACTTTGGAAGTAGAGTACCATACGGTCCAAGTATTCAAAGTACCACGGCTATGTCTTTGTTGCCTGTATGGTACCTGAGTCAGTGAGTGGAATACCTGCAGGAGGGACGTAGTACAGTAGTACCGAAAGCAGGTAGGAAACTACTCCCCAACACATATAATATCATATACTACCTACCTACTCTTCCCCTTCCTTCCTTCTTCCCCCTCCAGTCGAGAGTCTGAAGAAACTTCAACCCAGTTCCTCCTTCTATATAAAATCCTCTTTCACCCCATCCTCACCTCATCTACCACATCCCCTCCACACACTCATCATGGCCAACCCACCACACGGAGGTGAACTGAAGGACCTGCTCGCCCGCGATGCCCCGAGGCACGCTGAGCTCTCCGCGGAGGCTGAGACCCTGCCCGCCCTCGTCCTGAGCGAGAGGCAGCTTTGCGATCTGGAATTGATCCTCTCCGGTGGCTTCTCCCCTCTTGAAGGTATGTCGTTCTCACCTCTCTAGCCCGAGAACTTCCGTGGCGGGGTCACTACGCGGGGTACGGAATGGTTCACTAACGATGCCCTCGAAATAGGTTTCATGAGCGAGGCCGACTACAATGGGTATATGCTACGATGAGGTGACCACAGCAGACGGCTAATTGATTATATAGCGTTGTTGCAGAGAACCGCCTTGTTGATGGCAACCTCTTCTCCATGCCCATCACTCTCGATGCGTCCGAACAGTCGATTGCCGATCTCGGCCTCAAGGCCGGCGGAAGAGTGACCCTTCGCGATTTCCGTGACGACCGCAACCTTGCCATCCTCACCATTGATGATATCTACCAGCCAGACAAGTAAGTTGCCCGCCGTCTGACAGTCCTGGTGCCTCTACTAACACCACCCCAGGGCAAAGGAGGCCAAGGAGGTCTTCGGCGGCGACCCAGAGCACCCAGCTGTCAAATACCTCTACGAGACCGCTAAGGAGTTCTACATTGGTGGCAAGATCGATGCCATCGACAGGCTCGAGCACTACGACTATGTTGCCCTCAGATGTAAGCACCCCAAACCCATCCTGCCGCCTCAAATCTAACCTCCCCCCCCAGACACCCCCGCCGAGTTGAGACTCCACTTCGACAAGCTAGGCTGGTCCCGCGTCGTCGCCTTCCAGACCCGTAACCCCATGCACCGCGCCCACCGCGAGCTGACCGTCCGCGCCGCGCGCTCCCGCCAAGCCAACGTTCTCATCCACCCCGTCGTCGGCCTCACCAAGCCCGGCGACATCGACCACTTCACGCGCGTGCGCGTGTACCAGGCCCTCCTCCCGCGCTACCCCAACGGCATGGCGGTCCTCGGCCTCCTTCCCCTCGCCATGCGTATGGGCGGACCCCGCGAGGCCATCTGGCACGCCATCATCCGCAAGAACCACGGCGCCACTCACTTCATCGTCGGTCGTGACCACGCCGGCCCCGGCAAGAACAGCGCGGGCGTCGAGTTCTACGGCCCGTACGACGCGCAGCACGCTGTGGAGAAGTACCGCGAGGAGCTCGGCATCGAGGTCGTTCCTTTCCAGATGATGACTTACCTCCCTGACTCGGACGAGTACAAGCCCGTCGACGAGGTCGCCAAGGGCATCCGCACCCTGGACATCTCCGGCACCGAGCTGCGCTCGCGCCTGCGCTCCGGCCGCGAGATCCCAGAGTGGTTCTCCTACCCCGAAGTCGTCAAGGTGCTGCGCGACACCCACAAGCCCCGCTCCGCGCAGGGCTTCACCGTCTTCCTCACCGGATACCAGAACTCGGGCAAGGACGCCATCGCGCGCGCCCTCCAGGTAACCCTGAACCAGCAGGGCGGCCGCTCCGTCTCCCTCCTTCTCGGCGAGACGGTGCGCGCCGAGCTCTCCTCCGAGCTCGGCTTCAGCCGCGCTGACCGCACTCGCAACATCGGGCGTATTGGCTTTGTCGCAGCTGAGCTAACCAAGGCGGGCGCTGCTGTTATCGCGGCCCCGATCGCGCCGTACGAGGATGCGCGTCAGCATGCGCGTGAGCTTGTTGGGAAGTACGGTGATTTCTACCTTGTTCATGTGGCGACCAGCCTCGAGTATGCGGAGAAGACGGACCGTAGGGGTGTGTATGCGCGTGCGCGCTCGGGGGAGATTAAGGGATTCACGGGCGTGGATGATCCGTATGAGGCGCCTACGGCGGCGGATCTGGTGGTGGATGCGGAGAAGACGAATGTGCGTAGTATTGTGCATCAGATTGTGTTGTTGTTGGAGAGCAGGGGGCTTTTAGATAGGGTCTAAAGCCTAGAGGGGAGAGTGGACTTGGCGTTTTTGGGAGGGGGGTGAATGCATGCATGTAAATGATGATGTGAACATGGGGGGATGGGGTATATAAAGTTCATCTTTTTGATGTTTGGTGGGGAGATAGATAGATTTCTTTGCTTGTGAAATTGTCGATTTCGCTACTTTGGATTGCTGGGGGTTTGTCGAGTGTGAAGTGATGTTTTTGTGTCTGTGATATGTTGGCCGTGGTAGAATGATTTATGGGCTGAAGGACGACAATAGATCTATAGCCATTAGGATGATGGATGCGAACTTACATAGCTGGCACCTTCAGGTGAAGACAGACATAATGAGGTAGGGCTTCTCATCCCCTAATATGCCATCCTATCATCGCAGATGATTGTGTCAAGCGGGAGTTAAAAGATGTCTCTATCATAACTCTGATCCAAGAATTTCTCCAGACGACAGAAAACAAATATCAACAATTCAACAAGGTCAAGCAAACCATTGGTTTTATAGTTCATCCGCTGATAGATTCACGGATCCTGTTCGTTAGACTTGTCTTTGCGGCTTGATCGAGCTACTGGTGTTTTGTTTCGGGGATTCTTGTTGGGGCGGTTCTTGTTACTGTGGTGGTATTCTTGTTATGGATATTTCTTGTCACTGGTCTTCCGTCAATTCTTGCTGCCAGTGCTTTCTTGTCGTCTTCCGTCACCACTGGTAATTCCGATGCTGGTATGCTAAAGCTGACATTCTATAGTTGCTACGTTACACGCCACAGCACGCGAATTCCCTTGCTCCCGTCTGGCCGCTGATACTATGCCCAAGTAGCTGACAAGCTGAGGTGAGGCGCCGTGGGGAAATCCATTCTTCTTCACTTCAATGATAATGAGGCTAGCATCCTGATGTGTTCTCGACGAAGTTGCTGGGAACATATTCGATCTCCAGTTCGTCCCACATTGCCAAATGCCGCTTCCACCGGATTTTCGAAGTCAATAGGTCTCTTTTCAACTTTATCACTTTTATGAAGTATTCGTATCCTTACCATGCTTGAGGGCAAACTTACTTTGGGATTCGAGGATTATAAACCACCCCGAGAACTCAAACGTAACCAAATTGGCGTTGGTCGTAGTTTGATCCTATTTGCGATCATTTTATTCCTCCTTAAAACTAAAGGTCCATGGTTTAACCAAAGGGATAAGTATTGTCGCTAAGATATTATTCTCTCGTATGGCACAGAACTATATCAACCACGGTGGAGGATTCACGGCGTCACGGCAGGTTCGACGCAAAGTACCTGGTTTATGCGTTGAAATGGCAGGGGTGTAGGAGGCAACACCGGGGGCGGTGGTGGAAATGGTGCGGTGGTGAGAAAGGGGCGGTGGTGAGAAGGGGGCGGCAGTGAGAATGAGGGCGACTGTGAGAATGGAGTCATGTACCAAAAGAAGAACTCGCCTGATGCCACTTCCAGAGTCCTGGTATTCTACGTCTCTCTGTCCTTATAACCGCCTTCTCATAGATCCATCTCATCAGGCAACGGCGATAACGGGGCTAGTTGTTGATATTCTTTTTGGCGAAGGCTTAGCGAAACCGGACAACATCTTCTTATGCATCGGACGAAAAACAAGGGGTTGAGAGAGATAGGGAGATGGAAAATACGGTAGATACAATAATCACAATGCGCTTGCCTTCAAGTGATTAGATGATCATAAGATCGCCTATTCATGATTTATACTTGACAGATCTATGGAGATCATATTCTTTGGCCCACGATACCGTGCATAACCCCTATCTGACCGTGCCCCTTCAACACTCTCACCCAACTACGGGCCCAATCTCTTGGGCGTCCTTGGGTACGCACACGCCAAATGCACACTCGGAAGCTGCAGGTACCACGCCACCACGCGGTCCAGCCCTATCCCCCCGCCGCCGTGAGGAGGCACACCCGCACCCCTGAAGACGTCAACATACGCCTTGAGGCCAGGGCTATTGGGGTCGAGGCCCTTCTTCAACATCCCCTTCTCCACCTCCTCCGGCAAATGCAGACGCTGACCACCAGACAGGATCTCCTGTCCTCTCATCATAAAATCGTAGGTGTTGCTGAACTCAGGGTTCTCTGGGTCGGGGAAAGCATAAAACGGCCGCGCTACCAGGGGGAACTTGTCGAGCACGTAGAAGTCGGTGTTGAACTTCTTACGGACGAGTGCACCGAGAGCTTTCTCTTGGGGAGTAGACATGTCCTCGTCATCCTTGACGTTGCGGAACTCCTCGGGTCCTTCTTCACGGAGGAGCTTCTGGCCTTCGGCGAAGGTCAGGCGCACTTCCTTGCCGTCGGCTGGCAGGAGGAATTTCTCGGACGGGTAGATGGAGCGGACGAGCTCGATCTCTTTGGCGCAGTTCTTCTCAAGCCCGGCGAAGATATATAGTAGGACACCTTCGAGCATGTGCATGACCTCATGGTAATGCTCCTCGATCTCCATCTCTAGATCAAGACCTGTGAACTCCGTCATATGGCGGGGCGTGTTCGAATTCTGTCACGTGATGTTAGCAAAAATGTTCTTATACGAGCAAATTGGACCTTTTTACCTCTGCTCTGTAGACAGAACCAATACAGAAAACGCGCTCACGGCCTCCAGCAATTTCACACTGCTTGCTCTGCTGTGGACTCTGCGCTAGCGCCAGATCACGTGATGTTAGCAAAAAACACCCCTAAACGAGCAAATATATATCTGCGACAAAAAGAAAGAGGCTTACTTACCCAAAAAAGCTGACTTCCCGAAGTATGGGAGCTCGAAGACGTTTGCTCCTCCCTCAGATGCCGTGGCAATCAGTCCTGGAGCTTCAAATTTCTTGAAGCCCTTACCACGCATAAAATCGATGAAGAGATACTGGACTTCATTTCGGATATCCTGGATAGCCCGATCGACCGGAGCACGCTTTCTAATGACCGGGTTATCGAGGAGTGTGCTGAGATGAGCAACTGGAACGGCGTCCTTGTCCTGGACGGAGAGGCCTGTCACGTGCTGTTAGCTAAAATGCCCCTATACAAGCAAATTAGACCGTATATATACCTTCCGCAGCCTTGCTCAGATCCTCCTCCTCGTCCACGCATCCCACAGCTCTGCTGGCTGTTGCAACAGACACTGACAAGGTCTCGGGGGCGGAAGCGACGATATAGAGCTTCTGGACGTGGAGCTCAAAGCCGCTAATAGTGCAGCTCTTGACTGGCTCCAAAGGCTTTTGCACCAGCGCCTCCACCATAATGATTGACTCGAGCTTCACGGTTCCCATCCACTTCACCATCTGCCTGCTGATGGGCTTCCCTTCTGGGCTAACAGCCATCACGCCCTGGATAGTCTCCACCCCCTTTCCAAGCTGAAAGAACGCAATCTTAGCTCCCTGCATCCTCGAGTTTTGTAGAGTCCCCCTAATCTTCACGAGCTGGCCAACATCCTGCTCTGTGATCTCCTCAAGGCGTACACGCTTCGCCTCTGACTTGTAGGTCGCCGAGATGTTGCCGTAGTTGTCTTTGGCAAGGTCCTCAGCTGCGGCGCCAGCGCCAGACGCCTTGGCGGCGGCTTCGCGCTCAGCGGCCTTGCGTGCCTTCTCTGCTTCCTTCTTAGCCTTGGCTTCGGCCTTCTTCGCTCCCTTCTTCGACTGCTCGGCGCCGCCCTCGGCGGGTGCGCCCTCAGCGGCTGGGGCAGCGGCTGGCGGGGCTGTCGCGGTGATAGGCTTTGCTTCTTCGGACATCTTGGGTTTGAGTTGTAGGCTCGATCTAAGTTTTGGGGTCTGCAGTTAAACTGTTAGCTGAAATGCTGCGTGGTAGAAGTGGTAGCTTGGAGCGCAAGCAGCAGCAGTTGTGGCTTTGTTGATGAAGCCAAAGCCCCGCGGTCGTTGGACTTTGCGCGGTAAAGCAGCGTGCACTGGCTGGCCGTTCCGTCTGGAGTCTGGCAATCGATATCCAAGGGACTTAAAAACACATTCCTGTACCTACCTGATCAGTCGCAGTTATATCAATTCCGCTTCAGTAACAATAGCTCGCCGGTTGACACATTCGCTGTGACGCACCTGGTCGTGTGGAATTTTAGCGAGCCTCGCCGAGTACCCCGCGATACACGTGATTAACAACGAGGCTGACAACAACGTTAGAAGGGGGTATATTGAGGATAACTCCAAAATCTACAGACTACGTCACAAGGGATAATTATTCAGGAGATAACTCAAACATACAGCATTAATGTAAGGCAGCCTGGCTACCATATAGCTAAACTAGCCGTCTCCTAAAAAACGCCGGCATACTCCCTCCTGGTTATCCGCACAGAAACCAATCGTAACGCAACAAGAGCTATATCCGCCGTAGAAGTCCCACCCCTTAGTTCGAAGAATCCTCGAATATAAAATACACGTATTAGAAGCAATTCCTCAAAGAGGCCCATAAGCCTGCATGCATCCCGACTAAACCAAAGCTATGCCAATGGGCACGTTAAAAACTCGAAAAAAATTGCAAATCTAGCTGGTCCCCGCTGGTGGTCAAATATGCCCGTTTCCATTCAAGTCGAGTCCGCCGCCCTTCCTATCCTCGCAAGTGAACAGGTTGACGTTATTGTCTCGTTTCGATGCTGCAGCTAGCATCATTCGGTGGGGATGGAAAGCCGTAGCTGAGATTGGCGAACTACGGTGAGCAGTGAGGAACCCAGAGTAAGGTTCGATCCTCGAGAGTTTTTGGCCGTCGAAATTGAAAACCTTCACCGTATGATGTGCCGTTCCACTTGAAAATATTAGCAAAGAACTTAGTTAGGGGATAGTTACAACTTACACAGCGAAGACGGGAAGGTGCTCATGCGTACTCGCGGTGCGCAGCACATCCGTTGTCGCCTGTATTACCCGGAGCGGCTTATCCATACGGATATCCCAAAGCTTCACCTTACCATTCCGGCTCGCTGACAAAAGTTCTCTCTGGCCACCTCGCTGCATATGAACTGACCGAACCCAATCCCGGTCCGAATCATCCTTCCACTTCTTCACCATGGCTGTTTGTGGCCTCTCCCGAGTATCAAATACGCGGACAGCACCATCTCCAAAGCCAGCGACGAAAATATTGCCCGTCATTTGATCTGATGTTAGAGAAGTAACACATGATCCAGATCGAGCATTGATGTCGCTGACGCAGACTTCTGGCCCAGCGGCCCATACGCGAATGACTTTGACGTCGCCAGCAACAATGAGTTTCCCGCTCACTTGCTGCCAGTCAAACACCATGCCTGAGTTCACATTGCTGGGTACCATGTGTGTGAGAGCTCGCCACGCTGATGCCAGCTCCACCTTCTTATCCGAATCATAATTTCTGTAGATTCGAATAACACCATCTGACGAACCAGTCATTAAAAATGCCTGGTCATCCTCGTTGATGAACTTCAGGTCACTAATCTTCGACCCCTCTGGGTTACCGTTCGAGAAACGAGCAAGGCGGTCCTGTTTCTTCCAGTCCCAAATACAAACCGTATCACGGTCATCAGACACTGCGAGATGGTCCTCAAATTGATGCATGGTCATCTTCGTTGGCTGGCTGCCATTGTTGAAGAATCCACTGGGATTCGACCATTTGCCACTTTCCGCAACCTCCTTCTGGGGCTGCGTCTCTCTCAATATCGATTCATTTCGTGATCTCCGCCAAAGTCGCTCATTATAATCAGTGCTTCCAGGCTCCTCCGCCTCACTTGACTTCATCTGGGGCTCTCTGAAGTATTCGATCGACCACTCCAGGAAACTACTCTTCAGTGGGATGACTGGTGGTTCGGTCAGTTTCCGTGGCTCGTAGCCTCCAGAGAGGGGTTCCTTTGCCGCACGGTAGGCGCCTGGAGTTGGCGTCGTATCATTCTGCTCTGGTGGCGCGTTCCAATCGGTTGGTACACGGCCACGGACAGGCAATGAATTGCGGTTAAGGCCAGGGGACTTTGGTGGCCCTCTCATCGAATCAGTAGGTGACGGTTCAGCACTAGGGCTTCCAAACGGTAAAGTAAACAAATAACTTGCAGTGCGCTTCAGAAGCCCTTGCTGTGTAGAAGGTGGCGTGGCCGTTTCATACTGCTGCTTAGGGGTGCTTGGCCTCTGCTCAGTTGTTGGTTGTGAATAAGGTTGTGAATGAGGGGTGAAGGCTCGACGAGAAAGGACGAGAATCTCATCGACCAGTGCTTGTGCTCGAGAGCTCAGCGGGGATTCCAGAAGTTGTAGGTGGATATAGTCGACGACAATTGTTGCGTTTCTCTGGACTTCTGGGTGTGGATCGGCAGCCATTATAAGAACATGCTTCCATACCACGGCGAAAATTGTATTATGCGACACACCATTAGCAGAAGCCTTCACGGTCCCATCCGCATTGCGATGCTCGGCACGGACGTAATGAAGGCCCATCTTGTGATCGTTGCCGTCATCGGTCGGTGGGAATTGAAGATATTCCTTCTCCTCTTGCAATTGCTCGTATGCCGCGACGAGGAACTTGCTCTCGTAGCGCTTAACGTACTTGGACATGTATACGAGTAACTCTTTGCGGACCATCGCATTACCGTCGTTGGCCATGTCAGCTACCGTCCAGGTAATCTGCTCTTCGATCCTCGCAACCTCATCGGTGAGATCCGGAATTCCCAGGAAGGTTGTAATAGCGTACAGCATAGCCGCTCGCACCTCGCAACAGTTATCCTTCACAAGGGCACACAGCTTCTGGTGCGCGTTCTCCCTGATACCTCTCCACTTCGCCTCTGGGAGGTCATTCCACAGCTGGCTGATACATAGACATGCCCACTGCCGTAATAACGGGTTGTTTTGGTTTTGCAAGTGCGTTAAGCAGAGACTCATGATCTCGGTCTGGTTACAGACGTTCTGTCCCTGACGGTAACCATTGCAGAGCATCGCTAGAATGAAAGCGCACATAGCCTTGTGCTCCAGACTGTCAACCACAGGTAGTCCTTCGGTTGGTTTCAGAATGTTTGAAAAGTAGTTATACCCACTGTCCTTCAGCAAATCCTGCTGGCACGATAGGTCCACAGCTAGTACTCGGGTCCAGATGAATACCATCACAGGCTTCAGTTCCGTAGCTGCAGATTGAAGTAGCTTCAGGACGTAAGGGAAGATTCCAATGCTTAGCGCAAGGTTGACAGCCCATGGACCCATATCCAGGAACTTTCCAAGTAGAATTAATGCCCGTACTCTGTGCTGCTGACTGAGAAGTACTTGAAGAACAACTGGTAGTTGGTCCGGAGGTTTATGTGTTACTGCTCCTTGTGTGAGGTAGATATCAAAAGCCGTCAATTGCTCCGTAAAGAACGTCGAATTCACGAATTCGTAATCAGGTCGGATGCCGGCTTCCTTCTCTTCGAGCATTGGAAGCTGGGCCAGTGCCATATCAACCGCAAGGTCCCAGCTTTCCCATAACGAATGCTGATGGGTATCTGGAAGCTCAGGGTATGATTGAGGATGACATCCATAATGATGCATTACCCTTTGGGCCAACAAGAAATTCCTAAATAACGCCGCGACCATAAGATCCTGGCGGAAGAACTTGCGGAACAATGGGCGAGGAAGGGTTGTCCATGCAATGGTATCCGTAATGGCAGTAAAAATCCAATTCAGCTCTCCCAATGGCGTCCTACGCTCTTGTAGTCGGCCCGGAAGCTTCTTTGCCCTTTCGGGTGTAATATTTGAAGGTAATGGGTTCTGCAGGGCGAAGAACCAGAGGGCCATCTCAATCGGTGTTGTGAGGCAGCAGGTGAAGATGTCGGCAGGAAGAGCTGGGTTTGTGGGCAGGTTTTCTTTAACACCACATGCTGCAAGGTGGATGTAGGGGCGGAAATTTGACACAACGGTGCTTGGATCCTTCGCAAGAGCATCCGCCTCCTCTTGCTCATGCTTCTCTACAAAACGATGGAAGTTGGCAAGGATGTTGCCTGCGTCTGAGCAATCCCAGACAAAGAATGTAGGTGCCTGGAGCCACTGTTGTAAATCGTACAACGACACCGGAATATACTGGGTGTAATTCTTGTTGAAGACCCAGATTTCTCCTGACGCTGTTGGCTTCGGTACGCCATGGCCGTTGTAATGAAACAGCACACGCTCATCCTTGGCATTTCGACGTAGCGAGACACAGAATTTCTTCGTTTCTTCGATTGACGGATCGAGATACTGCTTATAACGTGTCCGTATAGCGAGCGTCTCGTATTGTGTTTGCAGGGCTTTTCCAATGGTTTCCAATGCCTTCTGCACTGGCATCGTTGTCGGGTCCGACCATGCTTCGAGCTTTGCGCCGGGTGTCGTCTTCAACTGGTCCGGTGGTTCAACTCCGATATTCAAGCAGACGGCAAGCGCAGCAGATACAGTCTTCAATCTATCCTTCATGCGCCAATCTTGCAGTTCATAATTCAAGGGTCGCGGGTTGCCTGTAGATTCGTGACGCTTATCTGTGAAGTACATATACCAGTTCTGTAATATCCCATTAGCATTCTGTTCGTCCACTGCAGTCGGTTTTGGGTTTGATATCAGTCTATATCCTGCCGCAGGATAGGCTGGCAGAACAGGGCATGATTTTGGCCCTTTGAGATCCTCAATATGATAATATCTTGTTGGTGACTTGTGAGGGCTCTCAGGACCAAAAAGTGGGGTGAGGGAGAAGAAACCGGCCAACTCTAGACTCATACCAAAAGCCTCCATGGCATGGATCGCAGCGCTTGATGCGCGCAAACCGTTGGTAGAGGTTTGGAAGCCTGGATTATTTGCAACCCTTATATGACATAACCATGGATCGGGTGAAAAAGAAATGGCAGGCGCGACTCACATTAGCTAGTTGCGACACATATTCCTCAGAAGCATAATGTCCTTCAAATCCATGGCGTGCGCCCCAATCCGACGCATCAGTATCATTATTATCCTCCAGCTCGTCCCCGCCTCGCGGGCCGTAATCGCTCTTTGACCGCTTCAGAAGCGGTTTCGGTCTCCTCCTGCTCGCATCTTGGCTCGTCTCCGATTCTTCGCGGGAGCCGTTTGGTCGCGCGAGGGCCGATGAGCTTTGGTTCCTCCTGTGCGTCTTGATTTCTATATCTGACAGCCTCCGCACTCCGTTTCCATTTGGGTGAGAGGATTCGCCTTTCGTTGTCGGGTGTGGCATCATGTCTGCCGACGCGCCATTTGGGCCTCCCGTTCTCCTCGGTTGTTCGTTATACGTTGCAGATCCAGAGGAAGCGGTGCTCACGGCGCCATTCGAGCCCGAGGCGCTGGTGGATGAGGACGGGATATTGTGGTTGTTGGACTGCGTGTAGCCCTGGCTCTGGGGCGTCTGCGGTTGGCTCCTGTTCGATTGCCGCGGGTTATACTGCTGTCGTGGTGGGTTCCTCTGGTGCAGTGCTACAGCCGCCATTGTGCCTCGGCAGCCGTCCTCTGGTCTTATTGCGACATGAGCTCGTCTGTTGGATAGGAGGCTTCTACTCGGCTCGATCGTATCTCTTTGGAGCGGCTGTCGAAGTCCAACACGGTCCTGCTGTTATTCGAAGGGCCAGTCGCGGGTGACGTTGGGCCTGGCCACGTCAATAAACTTCACCGCAAACGCTACAGCGATGCTGCGGAATTGCGGTGGAGGGACCGGCGATTCCAACGGGTGAATTATGTCGAAATGGCGGAGCCGGGGTGAGGTATCTGATTAGGATAAAACGGTATTAGAGACTTCTATACGTCAAAAGATTCTAATATTCTAGAGATGTTCAAAAACGAGGGAAATTCAAAGAGGCTGGCGGTAAAGACATCGGCGCAGGGCGGTGGTGTAGCAGAGTGTACGTAGTACGTAGTACGGAGTAGTGTACTCGGGATGGGAGGTCACGCACGCATCATATGTGAGGCTGATCAAGCGCAAATCGATTGGTCCCGACCCATCTCATCTTTGGGGGTATCCATCTATCGGCCCTTATCAGCCACAAGCAACTCATCCTTGGCATCAAAGGCCCAGGTCTTTATATTGATATTTCCAAACACGGCACTCATCTATAATATATATGAAGAAATATACGTTCATGTCGTATTTATACTCCCTAGACACCTACGTAATATCAGTAGATATCCATCGAACAGCTAGCATCGTAGCTTTTGTGTGTTGAAAAAAGACAGTGTATACAGCCAAATGCATCGACTAAATAGCATTCAGAATCCAGCTTCCCACCAAACCCATAAACCAGGCACAAAGCCAGCAGTGACACAGAACTCCAAATTCCCCAATTCAACCTCATAATAGGCATCCATTCCATCCCCGGCATAAACGCATCATAACAGCTCATCCCCATCCCCAACCACGCTATCCTCGATCGCAGCGACAATATCCCCCTCCGCAAACACCGGCCCCTGCCCATCACACTTCGCCTTAGACTTCAGCTTCTCACTAACAGCCGGAATATCCACAACCCCCTGCTTCGCCAACGGGTGCGAGATAATAAAATCCCACGACGCCGCCGCCGCCAGCAGCCGTCCCCCGCTCACCGGGTCCATCACAATTCGGTGACTTATCGTCTTATTCTCATGCGGCTTCAGGAGCTCGGTATAAAAGTCCGTCGGCGAGTAGCACAGCGGGCCCGTACTCGACAACAGTGCCTCGCCTTGGTGGTTCGACGATGTGGCCTTGAGGATCTCATTCTCCGTCGACACCTTCTGGAGGTTTAGGCGCAGAATCTCGTTCTGTGTGGCGAAACTCGAGCTCTCCTTCTTCAGCTCCGCGACCTGCTCCTCCAGCTCCTTGACGTGTCGCTCCTTGCGCTCGCGGAACGCGCGTTGTCTGTGCCCGGACGACTTGTGAGTACGATTCGAGCCTCACTGCGCATTGAGCGCGGGGGGCTATTGCTTACGCTGCGCGATTCTGTGCCTTCCGCCGGGACTGCGCGGGTGTCATGTCCTCATCATCACTGTTGCTAGCCTGTCGCTGCTCGGAATTGAGGGCTTCGGAGCCGCCATCGTGGCTGTCGTTTGTGTTGGCGACGGAGGGTTGGTGTTGCGATTGCGGGGTCGGGGGTTGCCCTGCTCCGTGCACATCGAAGTGATTGTATGCGTCGAAGGTTTGGAACTGCTCGAATGCCTCCTTGGGTAACTGTCAGCTTGGTCCTGTCCGTTGCATGGATAATACTAACCGGTGGTGAGCCGTTGCAAAAGTCGTCGCCATTGATGTTTGAGCGCGAGGGCGTGGGCGGGAGACCAAGAAATTGGTACAGTTGCTGGTTCGCATTCGCATTGTAGTTGTAGTCCATGTTTGGTGGGAAGTGTATGTGGCCGTTCAACACCTTTGGTTTGTTGTCGTCGTAGCCAGCCATGTTTCCCATGTCCATGGCGTGTTATGCTCTTGATGAAGGGCTTAGTTGTCCGTATGGGGTGGCGAGATTTCTGTCGGTGTGGGTGGTGGTCCTGATCGATCGTGGCTTAAACCAGGGCGGCCACACGGCCACAAAAACCCTCTCTTGGTTATTGGGCGAACCAGAACTTAAGGACGGCAGTCCAAAATACAGCATATGCCACCTCTTATTCAGCCTATTCGCAGGTCTATAATACAACAATGCTGACATAATGCGAGTGGCCCAGCTCATTTCATACACCTAAAATCACAAACTTTGTAACTAAATATCTTAGCAACAGTTAAATAATAAATTATAAAACAATGTACGTACTTTGCCTTTTATAGGCGTTTAAACGGCACTAATTGAATTTTAAGGCAATTAGCCTTATGGTTATTAAGATACTAAGTTTTAGCCCCTACTTTTAACCTACTTCTTAGTATCTCAATAACTATAACACAACACTAATTGCCTTAAAAATCAAGTATAGTACTTTAAATGCTAAGAATTCAGATGTTTTATTTTTGTAGAATCGCTATGCTACCAACTAAGACTATATACATAATAGTATGGTTAATTATAACATTAATTAACAACACGTGGGGTAATTTTGATATAGTAGATTACTTAGTGTCATACTGACATTCGTTGCACTCAGTTTGCTATCAAACTCAAGAGCAAACTTAGAAATCTCCTCCTCAAACCTACAAGTCACCATACATATCTTGGCTTATCACACCAACAACAGAAGCAATATGTAATGGTGGGTGCACCAGATATGAGAATCTAGCCACCCAAGGAAGGGATGAATTTACTAAGACAACACACTGTCTTAGGAAACAGAGCCAAAGGGTTGTAGCTTAGACTATTCCACAACGCAGCAATCAGGTGTATGATGTGGTGAAGTGGTTTAGACAAGTTGCAACAAATGTTGAGTCTGAGAACTCAGGGGTAAGTCAGAGGTTAGCACCTCACTGACTTTTCAAAAACAGAGAATAACAAGATCAATGCTTGGAAGCTTGGAAAAGACGTGGAAGTATGTGCTAGTCGATTTACTGTATTGTCTGCTTGCCCTTTCTTAAGGAAAGGGCAATCCTATTTATGCCAAAGGAGTGTAGTTCTCTTATTTTCCATGACTTTCCATGACTAACCAGGCTTGGTAAATGTATTAGAAATCAAGTGCGACCCACAACTAGCTTGCTAATCATGTAGTGAACGTAAGAGAATCCCATAGAACCATCTCTTGGGTTCCTAGCCTATAGGAAGTGAAAAGGAGGTCCAAGGTCAGAGTACCTATAGACAAATTATGTCATAACTTAACCAATCTTGTGGGTAACTAAGGAGCGATGACGTGTAATGAATCATAGAGGGTTGTAGAAGCTTCTAGAGCTATCGTTCATGTTCCTAGGCCTCTAGTTGGTAGAGATATGCCATGTGGTAGTATTGGCCCACCCCCTTAAGGAGGAGATTTTCTTAATAACTTGTTCAATGAGTGTCCAAATGATATGCCGTGATGTATGTAGCATAAACAGATGTAGTAGAAGAGTTTGCAGCAATCGTTGAGTAGTATTGCTTCTGTTGTTGGTGTGATAAGCCAAGATATGTATGGTGACTTGTAGGTTTGAGGAGGAGATTTCTAAGTTTGCTCTTGAGTTTGATAGCAAACTGAGTGCAACGAATGTCAGTATGACATGATCCCCCTTTTAAGGACGTTTGTTGGCTGTCTGCTTGCCCTTTAGCCAGTTGGCTTTCTTAGAAAGAAATTCTAGAATGAGCTTAGATGCATTTTTTAGATTTCTCTTAGGCTCCCAAGTGTTGTCACTTGTAGGATAGCCTTTCCACTTAACGAGGAAGTAGTCCTGACCTCTAAGTGTCTTTTTGTCAAGGATAGACTCTACTTCATATTCTGGTTGATCCAAGATCAGAACAGGAGGTGGAGGAGACTGAAGTGGTCTTAAGGAACTTTCTTGTGCCTTAGACAAGAGAGATGCATGGAAGACATTATGGATAGTCCAAGTAGGTGGTAATGCAAGCTCGAAAGCATTCTTGCCAATAGTCCTTGTGATCTTAAAAGGTCCAAGTCTTTTAGTATCAAGTTTGTCTGAAGGTCTAGTAGTTGTGATATGTCTTCTAGACAAAAAGACTTGATCACCAACTTTGAATTGTGGTGCAACCACCCCCCTGTTAAAGGCCTGAGCCTGCTCGTCTTGTGCACGCTGTATTTGAACCTTGAGATAGTCCTGGAGGCCCTTAAGGTAGATGATTCTTTCAGTAGCAGAAGGGTTTTTGAAATTTTCAGGACAATTCAGTTCTGCCACTTCAAACCTAGGGTGATAACCATAGTTTGCATAGAAAGGTGTCTCTTTTGTGGTGTTAGAGACTGTGTTGTTGTAAGCAAATTCTGCAAGATGGAGAAGATCTGCCCAGTTGTCTTGAGCATAGTTTGTATAAATTCTTAGATATTGTTCAAGTACAGAGTTGACTCTCTCTGTCTGGCCATCTGTTTGAGGGTGATAAGCTGTAGAGAAGCGTTGTTCCATGTTTAAGAGTTTAGAGAACTCCTTAAAAAAGTTTGAAGTGAAAACTGCTCCCCTATCTGAGATCCAGTGTCCAGGAATTCCATGATATTTAAAGACCACCTTGAGGAATAGCCACGCAAGTTCAGAAGCTGTGATAGTCTCATTGCAAGGCTCAAAGTGTGCCATTTTTGTGAGCCTTTCTACCACCACAAGGATAGAGTCATAAGGGGTAGCACCCCCTTTTGGGATAGAAGGAGGCAACTTGACTATAAAGTCAATGGATATGGAGTCCCATGGGCGTTCTGGTATAGGTAGAGGCTGCAAGAGGCCATAGGGCTTTTGCCGTGTAGGCTTGTTCAAGTTGCAAGTAGTGCAAGAAGATATATAGTCTTGAAGAGTAGTCCTTAGACTAGGCCAGTAGAACTTTCTTGTTAGAAGTTCATAAGTTTTTGCAAAGCCAAAGTGCCCTGCAGCTGGAGCATCATGGAACTGCTGTAGGAGGTGTAGCTGTAATCGTTTATCCCTTGGGACATAGATATAGTTCTTGAATAAGAGAAGTCCATGCTGATTTTTTGAGAAATTCTGTAGTCCAACTTTCTCAAGAGAGGAACCTTTCTTCTGGAGGTATTCCAAAGTTCTTTTCGCAAAGGGATCATGGTTGTAAGCATCTTTGAATGCTTTAAGAAGTGTTGCTGAGGGTGTATAGTCTTTAAAGGTCTCTGGTTCCTGAGAAGAGGTAATGGGGGCAACTTGGTCTTGAGGGGATAAGTTTACCCCTAAGTCCTCTGTAGTACTAAGGTTGCTTAAAGATGCTGCTATAAGCTTTGCTGAGTCTAGCAGAGCCTTTGTATTGCTAGTTTTAGCAGAATCTTGGTAGTCATGTCTTCTTGAGAGGAGATCTGCTCTTTGATTCTTGGCCCCTGAGACATGTTTTATAACAAAGTCAAAACCTCCTAGTTGTTCAGACCACCTTGCTTGTCGTCGATTGAGCTGTTTAGTGGTTGTAAAGGTCAAGAGATTTGAATGGTCACTGTAAATAGTGATAGGATAGTTTGCCCCTTCAAGGTAGCATCTCCAATGCTTTAGAGAACATACTATGGCAAGCAGTTCCTTGTCTGTAATGGGATAGTTTTGTTCAGCTGCTGATAGCTTTCTTGAGTAAAATGCCACAGGCTGTAGCTCTTCTTGTTTGTCTTTTGGAGCTTGGTATAAGATTCCAGAAATGGCAAAATCTGAGGCATCTGTCTCAAGAGTGGCAGGTTTCAAGGGGTTAAAGTGTAGTAACATTTTCCCTTCTTTAAATTCTCCTTTAAGAGCATCGAAAGCATCTTGCTGTGTCTTATCCCAGTGATACAAAGTGTCCTTGTGAAGTAATTGAGTAAGGGGTAAAGCCAAGGATGTATATCTTGGTATAAACCTCCTGTAATAGTTGGCAAACCCAAGGAAAGACTGAACCTCTTTAATGCTGGAAGGAATAGGCCACGTTTGTACTGCTTTTGTCTTTTCAGGGTCCATCTGAATGCCTTCTGTTGAAATTCTATGTCCTAAGAAATCAACTTGAGACATATGGAAAAGACATTTCTCAAGTTTGCAAAAGAGTTGTGCTTGAGATAGCTTCTCTAAGACTTGTCTAACATGTAGAACATGCTCTTGAGTGTCTAAAGAGTATATAAGAATGTCGTCTAAGTAGACAACAACAAAGATATCCAAGTAAGGTCTTAGAATATCATTCATGAGAGCTTGGAAAGAAGCAGGTGCATTGGCAAGCCCAAAAGGCATTACCTGGTATTCAAAATGACCATAGCGTGTTCTGAATGCTGTCTTCCACTCATCACCTTCCTTGATGCGTATCAGGTTATAAGCTCCCCTGAGATCTAACTTGGTAAAGATCCTTGCTGAAGAGAGCCTATCTATGAGCTCAGGGATAAGGGGTAAAGCATATCTGTTTTTAACAGTGACTGCATTAAGGCCCCTATAATCAACACAGAGACGCAAGAAGCCATCTTTCTTCTTGACAAAGAGAATGGGAGCTCCTGCTGGTGAGGAAGAAGGTCTGATAAAGCCAGAACTAAGGTTCTCATCTAGGTATTCTCTGAGAGTTTTCAGCTCTAATTCAGATAGAGAGTAGATAGGGCCGTAGGGAGGCATTGAGCCTTCTGCGAGTGGTATCTCATGGTCATAAGGCTGGTGCTTTGGCAGAATTGATGCCTTTGCCTTGTCAAAAAGATGTTGGTAGTCTTGGTATGCTAAAGGCAAAATGACCTCCTGAGATGATTTCTCCAAATCTGAAGTAGCTGCTATCTCCAGGACAGGTTGGAAAGGTTTAACCCATATCAGAGATGATATATCGTCCATAGTTTGGTCAAAATCCTTGATCTGGGACAAGTTTGAGTCTTGGACCTGAATAGGGGTAACTGAGGCTTGAAGGGTTTTTTCAGTATTGAGCTCAGGATTTGAGCTAAACCCAAGCGATAAATGCTTCCAATTGATAGTTGGATCATGCCTTTGAAGCCATGGAAGACCTAGGATGACTGGGTACTTCATTGGTATAACATCTAAAGAGATGGTGTCTGAAAATGTTGATTTTCCTAGGGGAATCTCAAGTTTGAGTACTGGGGTGTTGCAGGTAATGGAACCTGAACTGATAGGAGTTTCATCAATGACTCGGAGCAACTCTGGAGTGCGTTTGGGAATTGTAGGTAACTGGTGTGTCAAGATGAGGTCTTGAGATATAAAGTTGCCTGTTGCCCCTGAGTCTATCATAGCCCTTGTAGACAACACCTGTTGTTTGAAATGGAGTTGAATAGGGATTAACAGGTGTGTGAGACTCTGAGAAAGCACCATCGACACATCTTTGTTGTCTAGGGGAGAAGTTATAGTCTCAGTTGAAGTTGTGCCTGCTAGGGATTTCTCAAGTTTTTCAGGAATAGCAGTTGTGACTGTGTCTGAGGCTGCTATATGTTTTGAATCAGCACTCCCCCGTGCTGAATAGCACTCCTGAATTCTGTGTCCCCCTTTGCCACAGTATAAACAAAGGTTGTTGTCCATTCTGTGTTTTCTTTCTTGAGGGGTAAGTTTACCCCTTTTCAGTTTTTGAGGGTATCCTGTAGGCTGAGGTGCTGGATTTGCTGTAGATCTCTTTATAGAGGCGTCTAAGTCCATAGGTTCAGGTGCTGAGTCCTTAGCAGTTGGTGTAGAGGTGTAATTGTTGAAATTTCTTGTTGGATGCCAGTCTTGGTTCTTTTCCTTTCTTCTTTCAAAAAGCCTATCATCAAGTCTGACAGCTTTCTCTATAAGCGTTTGAAGTGTTGTAGGGCGTTCTTCTTTGCTGAGTTCATCCTTAATAGAGCTCTTGAGCCCTTGGTAGTAAGTGAAGACTAAGGCTTCTTCATTCCAAGTCAAGTGAGAAGTGATTCTCCTAAATTCTGTTGTATACTGAGCAGCAGAGGTCTTTTGACATAGCTTCTGTAGCTCTCTTTCTGCTGTAGCAGTTTCGTTGATGTCTCCAAAGGTCCTGGTAAGTTCCTCTTGAAACTGGTCATAAGAGGTAATCAAAGGTGTAGTGGTATTTTGGTTGTTGCCACTAAGTCTTCTAAGATATGGCTCAAAGAAGTTGAATGCAGATCCACGGAGGTAGCTGGCAGCGAAATAGATCTTCTGAATGTCTGAGGTGAACTGATGAGGCCTGAGGGTGAAGTAGATGTCCAGTTGCATAAGGAATCCCTTCAACTTCCTCCTGTCTCCATGGTATAAATCTGGTGTTTGCACTTTAGGAAGTGCACCTGGGGTACTCGAAATAGCCAGAGGAGCTGTGGGAAGCTCTGTATGATGTGTCTGAGTTGAAGATTGTGTTGCTGAAGTGTTGGCTTGAAAGGTGTTTTCCAAATTCTCAAGTTTGTTTGCTATAGTTTGTATAAAGGCAAACAGTTGTTGCATCTGCTGTTCAGCAGTAGTTGTAGGAGCTTGGTCGTCCTCCATTGTAGTATCGAAGTGCTGCTATAGAAATAGTTGAAGCTTGAAGCAGGCAATACAGTAAATCGACTAGCACATACTTCTACGTCTTTTCCAAGCTTCCAAGCATTGATCTTGTTATTCTCTGTTTTTGAAAAGTCAGTGAGGTGCTAACCTCTGACTTACCCCTGAGTTCTCAGACTCAACATTTGTTGCAACTTGTCTAAACCACTTCACCACATCATAAACCTGATTGCTGCGTTGTGGAATAGTCTAAGCTACAACCCTTTGGCTCTGTTTCCTAAGACAGTGTGTTGTCTTAGTAAATTCATCCCTTCCTTGGGTGGCTAGATTCTCACATCTGGTGCACCCACCATTACACTGGAGGGCAGAGCGCCTCTGGAAAAAGAGGGTAAAAGCTCTTCTTCGAGCTGGCAACCCAATTCCTCTAGAGGATCGGGACCCAATTCGGGACCTAGAAGCTGCTGATAGTGAGTGTGAGAGCGAGAGCGGGAGTGAGCTTAGGAGTGAGAGTGGGAGCGAGTGTGGGAGCGAGTGTGGGAGTGAGCGTGGGAATGATGAAGTGATGATTTCTTACAATAATTGATTTATGTACCTTTACATACAAATTACAGCCTACATATTGCAAAACTGCGCATATCACTTCCGCTCATTAGAGGGTACCAAATTGTCATATTGTGAATAGCCTTAAATACCACGCTAGAAATGCCAATTCGTAGGCAGCAGTTACTAATAGCTATAGTAGCTACTAGTATGCTCCTTTTGCGGCTACGTCGTCGCCGCCAGCAGCTTCATATTAGGGTATTATAGCGTCCATACCAGCCGCCGCTTAAGTATGAGCATAAAACGTAGAGTCTTGATGCGTAGGGTCAGGATTTTCCTGTTAAGGTGAAGCATTATCTACGGTAAGGAAGCCCCTTGTATTATGTACTATACTAATCTATATAGCTTCTTAATTGAAGAGATCCGGCGGCTCTTACCCCTCCTTCAACTTGAGGATATTATATATCGTCACCGGGTTACAGCACACCCAGAAACTGCTCTTTGCGTTGTGCTTACCCGTTTGGCATATCACTTACTCGGCCAGTTTGGCACAAGTCTTGCTTGGGCGCCGCATCTATTGTACGATAAGATGCAAGCATTTTCCGTAGCTGTAGAGGCTATCGGTCAATGCCCTCGCATATGGGGCTTCGTAGATGGCACATTTCAAGGATTCTCACGTCCTTCTGGCCCTAACGAAGCCTAGCGTGCAGTATACAATGGCCATAAGCGTTAGCACGGCCAGCAATAGCAAGCTGTTGTAACGCTAGATGGCCTTGCGTCATCTATTTGCAGTCCGTTTCTTAGAACCACAAACGATTGGATGATGTGGCAAGAGTCTGGCTGTGAAGCTAGACTTGAGCAGATTAGGACGGTAAGGAAGAGTCTGAATGGCTCTTCCTATATGGTGATCTAGCATATCAGTGTACAACTGGTATTATGAGCCCCTTTACTCATACAAGGGGTCGTCGCTACTTATCACCCGAAGAGCAAGCGTTTAATCGCTCGCTCTCCTTGTGAGGTAACATTCTTAAAGAACGTTGCTGCCTCTGCCGTTCGATATGTGTCTGCTATCCAGAGGCAGATTTTTAACAGTATAATATACTCGTTAGGGCTTAAAGCCCGAGTCTTTCCTTTCCCTTGTAGTATATCCTCCTCTTCTTGACTCCTTTTCCGCTTCTGCGGTCTTCCTTGTATATTCGACAGTGTAATTGGTGTTTGTAGAGGTGGCGGCTCGGTATTATCGTTGTCGTTGGTATCGTTGTCGTTGGTATCGTTGTCATTGGTATTGTTGTCGTTGGTATCGTCGTCGTTGGTATCGTCGTCATTGGTATCATCTTCGCCAGAGGAAAAGCCACTGGCTATAGTAGATGTCTGAATAGGGGCTTCTTCTCCCCTATTTAGAGTTGAATCTGGTCGCCAGATAGACTGGAACCTGGCTGGAATACCAGTAATCGTTAGTTTCGGAGGCATCGATCGTATGAGTATATCGTTGTAAATAATCACTTCGGTCACTGGCGCCAGCATGGTACACTCGATTGACGTTGAATTTCTGTTCAGCTGTGGCCAGCTCTGAATTACTGGCCACAGCTGAACAGAAATCTGTCCAGCCGTAACCAGCTTTTGGCACTCAATTGCCAAAAGCGGACGATTCTTCGTCGTTCAGAACAGGGGGTGGTAGGGGGGCGGCAGGGCTAAATCACCGGCGGCTTGGCACCTTCCTTTTCAGGCATTGGTCAAGCCGACGGTCAGGTTGCTAAAACCCTCTATTTTGTAACCGTGCGGATCGCTTCCTCCAACTTTGAGCGAAGGGAAAATTTGGTCACGACGATTATTTCGTGGGGAAGCTGCACCAAGATACCAGATGCATAAATGAATGTTCGTCATGTTTGAGGCGCAGCAACACAACTAGAGCATCATTCAACACTTTCAAAAGTCTGGGTATTAATATTCCCTCCTACTAGTCCACGGTCCGCCGTTCCTCGTCGCATAGTCGTAAAAGTGCATAAACCCATAGTTCCGCGCCGGCAAGCAGAAATCCCAGCTCATGCCTCAGTGGCCGAACACTCATCCAATCTGTAGTCTTACATGCTTCATCAACACAACACAACCGCATTGCCAATCATAACCAGCCCTCCATACAATTTGTGCATACTGGCCCATCCACGCTCCATCCCTCTCTACGACTGCTTCTTCAGCTCGTCACCCTCATTATAGGGGTGCTTGATGGTAAGGCACCAGATATCAAGGTAATCGCAAATAGTGACAATCACATCAACCTGTGCATTGATTAGTACGCCATCCCCCGCCAAGAAAACCGATCAGAGTGAACCTACCACAAAGCTTCCATAAACCCCAATCCCGCATCCAAGCATACAGAACAGATACGCAACCTGGTACACCCCACCGCCCAGCGCACTCGGCCACCCAACACCAATATGCTCCTGGAGCACCGGGCCTAGCGAGTCAAAGACCCCATACGCCAGCGGCACGGTCAGCACGTTGTAGTACGGGAAGTCCAACTGCACCAGGTGCGCCGTGATCATCTGGCCGACAGAGTACGCGTTGACCAGCCCGGCGAAGAAGACGAACGGCACGAGGTGCTCGTTCAGGATCACCGGCTGCAGATACAAGTATGCCGGGATAAGCGTCCAAGTCACGAAGAAGGGGATCAGACCCAGCAGCGCGACGCGCGATCGCTGTCCGCGCTCGCGACGGATGCGGACGACGTTCTGGGCGCTCGAGATGGTGTTGAAGGTCAGCACCAGCCCGCCTTGAACCATGTACCACTCGTCCCAGTGCATGTTGTAGATGATGTCTGGGATCAAGGCGTACTTGGGGACGTGTAGCGCGGCGAAGGTGGATTGTTGCCAGAAGCTGCCGCCGCCGACGTAGCCGGTGAAGGCGTAGACGAGGCAGAGCATGACGAGGCCTTCGACGGGGCCGGAGACGAGGCCGAGTGTGAGGGTCTTGGTGTGGTACTCGTCCCAGGTTTGGACGTAGAAGGTTAGGAGAGCTGGATGGAGGTTAGAAATTGTAGGCAAGGGGTTGGAGGGAGAACGTACATCCAAAGAGAACCATAACAGTCTTCCATCCCATCCCGAGATTCTGGCTTGCGGCGAAAACGAGCACTTCGAGACTCGTATTCACCGCATCGACACCATGATCAAACAGCTCCCCCAACGGCCCGCTCTGCTTCGTGCGCCGCGCCTGCGTCCCATCAACCGCATCAAACGTCTGGTACAAGAACAGCCCGACAGCCCACGAATAGTACACCCAGCTCGGGCAGTCCTGGTCCAGACTCGGGGTGTACCACAGCAAGGTCAAAACATTAATGACCACGAACGAGAAGCCCGTCAGCGTGATCAGGTTCGGCGCCATCCATAGCGGGAAGCACTTGATGACGAAGTTGGTGTAGAAGGGCTTGAGCACGTAGCGCGAGAGGAGCGAGTGGTCCACGCCGTTGTACTTGTATTTCTTGAGGCCCGGAAGCTTTTCCTGGCGCACGTACACCATCTTGCAGGTATTGGACGGGTTTTGCACCGTGGTACGATAGGGAGGGGATGTGTAGATTAAGAGGAGGTTGGTTAGGGGGGCAGAAAGCGCGTTGACGACCCTCGGTTTTTGTTTTTTGTTTTAATTTCTTGGAGACAGGTAGTTACGTCACTGCACAGGGTTCCTGGCGGCCCGCTCCAAGACGCGATATCATGTTCTTGGAAACTTGACCTTTTGCCAACAAGTAAATAGAAACAATACTCTTAAGTTAAGCTCCTCACTTTCTATATTAGAATTCACATATATGACCATTATACATATAAAGCCATAAGCACTCAGCACACCTGTAGTTTCACAACCTCAAACACCCTACCCATTACTACATGCGGAAATTCTTCAACATGCACGTTTAATTTCTTTGGTCAACATCTAACAAAGCCAATATAACCTTTGTGACCCCCTAAACCAGCCGCATGCGCCACCCGTCACCCATCAATCCAGCCCGCATCCCCTCCGCCCTCAGACCCCCATCTATTTTCACATCGCACGCCTCATCTAAGACATAAAAACATCACATTCGCTATCTACTCCATCCATCCATCCGATTCAATCCCACATCACCCCTCCAGGCGGCCAACCCCCATTACGAGAGCAAAATATAGACCCCTAATTCACCCCCCGCCTTCTTCTTCTTCTTTCCCAACCCAGCCTTAAGCCACACTCCCAATAACCAACGCCGCGACGCCCTCCTCCTCAGCGCGCACTGTCAGCTTCGACGTCACGCCCGACTTAGTCGAGTACGCCATCCGGATATTCGCCACGACGCGCCCGCCCGTGACGGTCTTTCCGAACAGCTTGAGGGTGTGCGTGGTGGTGTTGACGGGGACGTCTGTGCCGTCGAGGGGTTGGAGGGAGAGGGTGCGTGTGAGTTGCTCGGTTGCGTCTGTGGTTGTTAGTATCAATGTCTGTAGTAGATATAAGGGTATAGTAGATGTAGGGTGGCAACATACCAGCAATGCTCTTAACGCCACTAAGCTGCAGCGTCTCCTCCTCCTCCTCACCCGCCGCGCCAACCTGCTCCCAGATATGACTAAAGTTCCCTGCAAAGGCCGGGGTAACGTAATCCGTCCCCGTAAGCTCCAGATCCTCGACCTGGTACTCGTCATCGTAACCCGTCTCCTCCGGCTCGCCGTTGGTGGGATCAATCTCCTTAGACGTGAACTTGAGGATATTGGTGAACGAGCTAGCGACGAACGCACTATCCCTCGCTACCTTCTTGAAGGACACGTAGACCGTGCCGGGCTCGTCGGTGGCCAGCTTCGGCGCGGGGATGATGAAGTCCTCTTCCAGCTCATCCTCATCCGAGGGCGTAGCCAGAACAGATACCTCTTCCAAAACCGTGTCGGGGAGCGTGTTCTTGATCTCGTATTGTAAGACGATGTGGTCCTTAAAGATGTGCTTGATAACGCCAACAACGTATTCCGTCTCCGACTCCGTCAGTTCAACAACAGGCGACGACTTGAGCAGCGCGCCGTAACCCTTCATCTCCGGAATAGCAAGCAGCTGCTCCGAGTACTTCTGCGCCGCCTCCGTAGCCGACGCCAGAGCTTCCGCACTAGACGGCGCAGTCTTCGTCGGCCCCGCCTTGGGCGCCTTGAGCGTCGGCGTCGCGGTGGTGAGTTTCTTAGTGCGGTCCTCCGCATCCGCCTGCTCCTTGGTGACGACGGGGATGGTGGAGACGTCGAATGGGTTGTCGAATACCGACTTGTCCTCCGCTGTGACGTACATCACCAGCTGGTGCTCAAAGTACGGTAACGAGAACATGTTCTCGTTCTTGATGAAGCGGTCTGCCATCTCGTCCGGCTCGGTCATCAGACGGAGGTTGAGAGCAGCGCGGTCGCGGACCTCGTCGTCGACGTCGTCGAGGCAGCGGGTAAGTAGCACTGTGACACTGCGCTTGACCTCTGGGTCCTTCTGTCCCACACCGAACTTGGCCAGGGCCGTAACGGCAGCAGCTCGAACCACGGCGTTCTCCAGGACGACGCGGTTGTAGATGTAGCGGATGTACTTTGTCGGCTGGGAAGTCTTGGGGCCCTCCAGTCCGAGCAAGTGCAGGATACGGACAGCCAGCTTCGTGAACTCGCAGTCCTCGATGAACTCGCAGAGGTGTGCAAGAGCATCTTCCTTCGACTCAGGAACGAACTTGATGAGGTCGAACATACTCTCCACCACCGCACGCTTGAACTCGTAGCCGCCCTCATCGCGGAGGATGCCGCTGAGGAAAGCGAGCATGCCAGCCTGCTTATTCGGGAACTTCAGGCAGAGCGTGCGGATCGCCTCGACGATAGTGATCTTGAACTCATCCGTAATCTCCGACATGAATCCCGAGATCTGCTTCATCAGACGGTCAACACTAGCCTCGTTCCCAGTCTTGAGCAGCGTTGTAATGGCAAACGTAGCGATCGACCTGTTGCTGTTGGAGATGAGGAGCTCGATATCGGGGTTGCACGGGTGAACAGCCTGCGGCTTGAACGTAGCAAAGTTGTGTAGAATACGAATAGTCGCAAACTTAGTAACCGCTCTCGGCGAATTAAGGAACAGCTGTAACACATGAATAGCCTGGACGCACTCCGCATCCGTGACATCACGCATATCGCAGATAGCCTTCGCAGCCTCGAAATTGACCATCTCGCTCTTATGCCTCAGCCACCCATCAAGCAACACCATCATCGGCTTCCTCAGCGCCGGGTCTTCCTCCGCCAACTGCGCAGCAAGACGCACCAGCATCACGGTAGCAGCCTGATTTTTGACCGCGCCCGCAACGCCAAACTGCTGCACCATCTTAACCAGCGCCATGCGGTCGTGCACGCGCATCTGGTACAGCAGCCCAATAGCATGGTACTGCGTCATTGTAGAGTTATTGACCGGCATCGCGGAAGCGGAGGATGAGAAGCCCAGCGAGAAGCCGCCGGAGGACTTTGTGGTCGCGGCAGCTTCCTGGGTCTCGGACTGCCAGCGGCGGACGACATCTCGGGCAATGGGGAGGAGGTGGTATGAGGAGACGAGGGCGGCGGCGGAGACGGAGGGGTTCTTGTCGACGATTGCGGTCTTCATGACTCGCTCGATGCTCTGGACGGTCGTGGAGTCGATGATGCGGCAGAGGGCTCTGATGGCATTGGGGCGATAGATTGCGTCTGTGCCGCCGCCGGTGTCCTTCATGACGGTGCTGGTGGCCATGATGATGTCCTCTGCGGAGTTAGCGAGCTCCTTGATGACGAGGAGCACCATCTGGCGGAGACTGGCATCTTTGTTCTGGAAGAGCTTCGAGATGCCGAAGAAGAGGGTCGTGGCTTCGTTGGTGGGGAACTTCTCGCCCGTGTAGAGGAGGAGGGCGATCTTGGTGAGCAGGATTCGACATCTTCGCGGTTGGATGGGCGATGAATTGAATAATCGGGCTGCGTGCGGCCAGTTTGTTAGCTAAAGGGGAGCTCTCTGGGGGTTCGAGGGGCTCAGCTGCTCCTCACCTTCCTGGAAGACAGAGGTGCGGTCCACCTTCATGAGGGCCTGATCCCCGTCTTCATCTTTCTTGCTGTAACTCATGATGGTGAGGTATGCTCCCCAGCGTCACGAATTGCAAGTTTAGAGGTGTGAGGGGCCGTCAACTTGCGGAATGGTCTTGCGGTATGGGCCGCCCTGGAATGTCGCGACGTCGCCAGTATCCAGTGGGCCATCATAATTAGGCGAGTGAACTCTTGGCATCTGAAGGCCTATTTTTGAATGATGAATGCGTACTGCTATTAGGCTCGTCTCTTTAAGATTATCCCTCCGGTATAGTGTAGGGGTTAACATAACCCGCTTTCAAATTCGGAGCCGGGTAGCCCCGGGTTCGATTCCCGGTACCGGAATTTTTTTTTAGCCATTTTAGATGGATTATATTTTGTTCATTCATCTCAAACTCATCATGGTCTGGTTTTCCCTCATGTCTGGCTACTACGCTAGTTTATATCTTGTTTTGGTATATAAATGCTTATTTGTGGAGGTACTTAAATTCGCTTTTTTTGATACGACAATTCTAACAGTCTATAAAAACCGTTGATCTACGGAGTAGAAAATACCCCTTTTACAAATTATATATTATACTCGGAATTATTTAAAACCAAATAATTTACCCAATAATCCTGCGAATAACCGCCCCTCCTCCTTCCTCATATCACCCCACCTCACCCCAAAGTGACGACAACCTCGAAGTAGACACCAGAGGCAGGGGGAACATGTCACAAATGGTATGTGTCACACATCACATCACGCCACATACATATCACATGCATCAAACCACACACAAGGCAGGAATAAAAACAACAAAAGTTAAAAGCAAAATTTCAATCCAGCCAGCCTAGACCGGCGAGCAGTAGACAACACACAGAGCGCACCCTCCCAAAAAGAAGGCACCATGCGCGTGCGACCAGCTCTCCAGACCCAGGCCAATAACCCCTCACTTCATCCTCCGGAAAGCATAATAGAAGTAGTAGCGTGTGTAAAAAAATCCCTGACAGAGTATTGATAGTTGCAAAAAGTCGCGAGGGAAAGAAAGCCAGTCGAGACAAGAAGCGCCATATCCACCGACTCTACACGCCCCCGCCTCTATTCCACTCCCCCCCTGGCGCCCCCGCGCCCCCCCCTGCACCGCCTCTCCTCCCTGATCGAAACAAAAATGAATGGCTAGCTAAGAAACGTTGTGCATGACCAAATGAAAAGCAAAAAAAAAAAAGAGACAAGCCGGCTGCCATTCCAGTAAATATCCGCGCATCCCCTGTTGATATTGACGAGCTCCATATATCCATATGTTCAAGTGAGTGGTGGGGCTTGTTGGAATGAGACAAGACGAGGGTGGCGTGAATGAGAGTGTTGCTCCTTGTTGAATGCACCCCTATCCTGGACAAAGTTCTGCTTTCGCATCCGTCGTATTAAAGTAAGGGTCGCGGGGGCGCCACGCTGGAAAAAGACAATCGCGCAAAAACGAAAAAACATGAAAGAATAAAACGAAAACTGTTTCTGGTGGGAAAGCTGGTCGGTACTGGCTGCGCATCCGTGGCCGGGGATTGACAACAGTATGGTCGTGTGCGTGTGCCTGGTCTAGATCCGAGCCTCCCCTCTTGTTTACGCATCGTTATATCGATGGCCATTCAGTAATTATGAAGTCGATGTTGCCCCAAAGCAGGAGTCAACAGTAACAATGATGTGTCATTGCGGGCTGATCTTCAAAAGTTGCAGACGCCATCGAAGTGCCGTTCGAAAGCATGAAACTCATGGGGCCCAGTTCGTCGTTGTGATTGCCCTGCCAAGTGCAGGTAACGAGCGAGCCAATAGCCATGAAGTCCAAAACTGACGAGACATGTAATAATCGATAAGTCGAGCCTGAGCCGATTGCGAAACAAGACAATTCATAAGATATGAGTAGCGTGTGCGTGTAATCGAGCTGTCACACAGGCCACATCGTGCCAAGCGGATGCTGGTCACGAGAGTAACTCTGGGCCAAGACAAAATATCTCGAATTTGAGTCGTAGAGTGGGTCGTCCAACGAAAACTTTCAGTACCATTGCTGTGTAGACGGTTCATCTCTCTTTACTCGGTAAGTGCCAGCAGTGCCTAGACCAGTGCTAGTCACAACACCCTTAGAGGCGGAGCGAAGCCTATTTGCGGAGACTGTAGCGTCAGCCATCCAGTCAGCATAGTATTCCTCTCGCGGCTAGCGACAATAAAGCACCAAACGCGAAGGAAAGGAAAAAGATTCCTTACAAGGAACCGGATTCGGCAAAGTCACTCACATCCTATCACTCCCACCAACGGCTCGGTTCGTCTCGGGGGTATCGGCTCCGCTGGCGCCACGCTCCATGACCTTACGGCGGGTGGTAGAGATAGCCCCGGGCTTGGAAGCACTAGATGCCTGCTGAGGCGTCGGCTGGCCCGCAGTAGCGGCATTAGTGCGAGTACGGTGCTGCTTCTCATCTTCCTCCGCACCTGGGGTGTTACCAGCCGCCTGGGCAATGGCCTGAGCGTTCTTCTGGTACTTGTACACCGTCCAGTCGAAGACGTAATCGTACTGGAAACCCTCACGGACGAAGAGGTCACGGAAGATCTTTCGGAGGTAGGAGTAATCGGGCTTGTCGTCGAAACGAAGGGACCTGGTGTAGTTGAGGTAGATGGCAAACTCGTTGGGGAATCCACGGCAGAGAACCTCAGTCGGGGTGGTCATCTTCTTCTCCATAATACGGTCGTACTTCTGCTTCTTGGTGGCAGCCTTGAGTCCCTGCCATGGGAGGGATCCACGGCAGAAGTAAAGCATAACATATCCGAGGGACTCCATGTCGTCACGGCGAGACTGCTCTCGGAGGGGGTTAGAAGTGTACAATAATAGGGGCTTGACTATATACATACCGACACCAAGATGGGTGTTGATCGAAGCATAACGGGCAGTACCCGTCAAGTTCTTGTTCTCTCTGTATGGGATGTGGAAATGGGTCTTGGGGTCACGGTACTTCTTGGCCAGACCGAAGTCAATAACGTTGACCTGGTTACCACGCTTTCCGATGCCCATGAGGAAGTTGTCCGGCTTGATATCACGGTGGATGAATGATTTGGCGTGGATGTACTCGATACGCGAGATGAGCTGATCGGCCAGGAGCAGGACAGTCTTCAGCGAGAACTTGCGGTTGCAGAAGTTGAACAGGTCCTCCAAACTGGGTCCGAGGAGGTCCAGAACCATGGCATTGTAGTCACACTCGGTTCCGAACCAGCGCACGAACGGGATACCGACACCGCCGGCCAGGGACTTGTAGACGCGAGCCTCATATTCGAGTTGGGGGTGCTTGGCCTTGACGCTCTCGAGCTTGATGGCGATCTCCTCGCCGGAGATGATGTTGGTGCCGAGATAGATGTCACCGAAGCTACCGCTTCCGATCTTACGGCCGATGCGGTACTTATTACCTACGCGGAGATCCTATGGCACACACACCATACGTTAGCATCAGTCCACCGGATGAGGAGATATAACACGTGTTGCAGCGAGCACAAGAGAAGCACGACTGGTCAGAGTCACGGTGAGGGTTGCCGTGTGCCTTCCTGAGAGGCAGAGAGCAAAGACCAGCGGCTGTGCAGCTCCGAGCCAGGCCCCACGTATCGGGGAGGATATGCTCGTTGGAGGTGAGGAAAGGGAGTATACACCAGAGGGTTGGATTTCGACTTGGAAGCGGGTGGATTCACCATAGTAGCCATTTTGAATAACTATGGACTCTGTGTACCGGATCTCTAGATCCAATACGAGTCTCGATATGCTGTTGAGGTAGGTGATGTCGTGGTTGACTGAACGCGCATGAGCTGGCGGCGGGGGTTCTGGGTTGATGGAGGATGGTTGATGGAGGATGATGGTTGATGTTGATGGTTGATGGTTGATGGTTGATGGTTGATGTTGATGGTTGATGGTTGATGGTTGATGGAAGATGAAGGATGGAAGATGGAAGATGGAAGATGGAAGATGGAAGGAAGTATCGTATCAGAGGGAGAAGTTTTGAGTTAGGCGAAGGGCGTTGTTGTTGTGGGAGTAAGAGGACCAGAGCCTCGTTTGGGGAGAGAGGAAGCGGTGAGGTTGAGGATGTAATCTTCTGGGGATGTATGTCAAGTAGAGTAGTGGGATCGAAGTAGAGGAGGAGAGTTGGAACTAGAGTAAGTTAGTGTGGTGGCGGTGGTGGGTCAGGTGGGAAGAGGCTGTTTAGAGGCTCAGGCGGCAGGAGAATAGTGGGGAGTGGAGTAGAAGCGAGGAGAGGAGAGGAGAAGAGAAGAGAAGGAGAAGAGAGGAGAGGAGAGGAGAGAAGAGGAGAGGAGAGGCCACAGTACACAGTGGAGAGAGCACTGTCTATAGAACAATAGGCGGCTGATGTGAGATGTGAGATGTGAGATGTGAGATGCGAGATGTGGGATGTGAGATGCGAGATGTGAGGGTATAGATGTAGAGGATATAGATATAGTAGAGGGTATAGAGAGGCTATTTCGGGATTATACTACAGTAGCCTTTGCGATTACATATTCACCAGAGATTGGAGGAGTTGAAGCCTTGAAGCCTTGAAGCCTTGACGCCTTGACGCCTTAAAGCTGGTGGTTGGCAGGGCGTGGGTCTGAGCCCAGCTGGGTCCTTCCCAACCTCCGCAAGCACCGCAGCCCAACAGAGAGAGACACCACCAACCACTGAACCCAATCCCCTCCCCCACTACCACTCCCCACTACCAACCACCACCAACCACTACCACCACTGAACCCAATCCCCTCCCCCATTACCACTGAACCCAATCCCCTCCCACCACCACCAACCACCACCAACAACCACCAACAACCACCAACCACCACCAACCACCACTACCCCGTACCACATACCACATACCACAACACCCACATCCAGACCGCAGCCGCGCGCGCTGAGCCCAAGCCACACGACACGGCTCTTAGTTTTGTCTGCGGCGTGCGGTTTGGCAGGTGCCTGGGAGCGACGCATCACGACCGGACCGGGGTATGTGAATGTACCATCTATATAGTAGTGTACTGGGGTAGGACAGCTCGGGCGCTTAAGTCGATCACGGAAAGGAAGACAAGGCCCGTCTCGGCGGGGTTGGGCGCTCATGATGCGAGCTTGCGGGGAGGGAAGGAAGGGGCCACCTTGGCTTGCTGGGCTATGGGTTCAAATGCCGTTATTTACTGTTCTACACGTCTTCATAAACCACATACCTTCCAGGTCTTGAGAACCAGGCCAGCGGAGCTCCGCGAGGGGGGAACGTGCGAGCACAGAATCCTCGCAATCCATCCACGGCAACCGAGACACATCTCCGAAGACCAGATCTGCTATTAAACCACCCATTCTACCCATCCCCCCCCCAAATAAGAATCTCTACCTCGCCGCAGTGCTAGTAGTAGGTCATACGCATCTGTCCAAGTTTATTCATTGCGTCTGTCTGCGCGTTGCATCCCTTGTGTGTGCTGTTGTGGTTGTATGGTACATTTCATCCTCTCCCCCCCTTCCCTCCTCCTTCTCCTTTCACCACACTCCTTTCTTCAAAGTCCCAGTCCGAGTTTCAATCAGCCATAGCTATAGCAAAGGACATCCGACATCCGCCTCCCCGATCTCCACGAAACAGAAAATATAGAAACCCAATCAAATAATCTCAAAACAAGCTCCGTTACGCGGGGTGTTCGCGGCGTCAAGAACCCCTTGACGGGGGTGCGACGGGGGTGCGACGGGGGTAATGCGCAGTGTTGGTGTTAGATCAAGCATATCAAACAGAAAAAACGAGATACGACAAACAACTGCAAAAAGACAAATGGCAAACAAAAACAGGGAAATCGATCAAGCATCATGACGCCGGATATAGTCGGGAAAACTCTCTCAAAAAAATCCAACAGTCGTCTCCCCCATTCTATCCACCCCCCATCATTCCCCTCAAACACAGGGACCGCGGGGAGCAGGCTTCAAATTCTTCAATATACAAACAAGGCAGTTGCGCGCAGCAGCTAGGTTTTCATGGCAAGAGGTGTGTGCGCGTGGTAAACGTAAAACATCATATCGGTCATCCCCCCCACCTCAAAAGACATTCCCCTTCGGCCCCGCCGTCGGGGACAACTCATCCGCGCTCCCCTTCCTAACCCTCGTCTCCGCCTCCGCAGAATCAAGACGCTTACGCCAATCAGCCAGGCTGTTGCTCAGACCATGCTGTTCCTGGCTCTGGCTGTCGTCGACATCGGGCTTGTCGACATCGAAGTTCGTGGACTGGCGGTAGTTTTTATTCGTCGTCTGCCAGTGCGTGCGCAGAGTCTCGAGCTCGGATGCTAAGCTGTCGAGGGCCATGGAGTTGCGGTCGTTAGCGCGCTCGGTGGTATCGCTGTACAGCGACTCGCCGGAGACGATGTCGATGTCGCTGAGGTTGCGGGTGTGCCCGCCGGTTTTGGCGTTGCCGGCGACCGCGTCGTTGACAAGGTGGGATTGCCGACGGTAGTTATCGACGGAGGACTCGACCTGGTCGAGGAGTAAGGAGACCTTCTGTTCGGCGTCCAGGGCGCGCTTCTCGAGGTTCGCGTTCTCCTGCTGCAGCTGGTCAAGGTCGAGACGCGATTCGTCGTGGGCCTCGGTGACGCGCTCGCGGTCGGCTTTGGTGGACTCGAGTTCTTTGCGGACGTCGGAGAGCTGGTTCTCCATTTCGGAGCGCGAGGTCTGGATCTCAGCTTGCAGGTTCGAGATTTGGTGGCGGAGTGCCTCCTTTTCTTGCTCCCACTCAGTTGGCTCAGCGGGGCTGGCGGCCTTGGATCTCACTCCGTCAACTTCGGCCTTTAGGCGGCCATTCTCTCCCTTCAGCTTCGAGAGCTCGTCCTTCATACGCTTGAGCATCTTCTCCGTGCCCTTCACGTAGTGGACGGCAGACTGGTAGTCGTTCTCTAGCTGAGCGAGCTTCTCACGGTATGTGCTCTCAACCTCCTGTGACTGACAAGCATGGAGCTGCTTCGTCTCCTCATGAGATTGCTGCGACGTCAACAATTGCTGCTCAAGTTCACGCAGGCGGTTTTGCTCCGGTGAGTCTGAACGCATCTGCGGGCTGTTCAAGCTACGTGCTCGCGCCGCAGTTATCGGGCTGATGCCACGCTCCTGGAGCAGGTCCTTCAGGGTATTGTGTTGGACATGCACGGCGTTGGTCTCGAGCTGCTGGTTCGCAATCTGGTGCCTCATCTCCGAGTTGGCAGCCTGCAGAGTCTGCACTTCCTTCATGGTAGACTGGAGCTGCTTGCGGATACTCATGCCCTCACGGCTGACTTGCTCTTGGTAGGCCTCAAGACCAGCAATGCGCTCCTCTGCACTTCGGAGTTTGTCCGACGCATTGTCCGCAGCGCCTTGGTACTTACGCACCAAGACATTGGCCGCTTCAGCCTGAGCCTGGAGGGTGGCGATCTTCTCGCCTCCGGAAGTGGGGCTCATCGGCATATCCCTCGTCGATGCCTTGTCCAGTCCAGACATAACGGCTTGTCGAAGGCTTTGTGCTTCTGTTGCATGCTTATCGGCAATTTCCTCGGCATCGCGCAGACGCTGGCTCGCAGTTTCGAGCTCGGAAGTGCGCTCCTCGTGCTCGGAGCGAAGATTGCGCAGCTTGTCCTCAAGAGCCTCGCGCTGGCTGCGCTCTTCCTCTACCTTGCGCTCGAGGTGCTCCTTCATACCGTGCGCTGCGGCGATAGCTGCTCTCAGAGACCCGAAAGTCTCGCTGTGGTCCTTCGATGTCCCGAGTAGCTCGTTATGCTGTCCCTCCAAGGTCTCTCTATCAACCTGGAGGAGGTTCGCCTTGGCGACGGCCTCAGCACACAGGATAGACTGTTCTCTGGCCTCCATATGGACGTGGTGCAGTTCAGCCTTCAAGCTCTCAACCTCCGAGGAATTCTTCTGCTTGTAGCTCTCCAGCTCTGCGATGCGAGCCTGGGCAATATTCGCAGTCTCCTCTGCAAGTTTGCGGCCATTAGCCTCTGCTTCCACTTCCGCACTCAGACTGTCGATATTCTTCTGTAAGTTCGATTGCGCGCTTAACGCTTGAGCAAGCTTTCGTGCGACATCGGTTGAGCGATCACCGGATATCGAGTTTGTGTCTCTCGAATCATTATCCAGTTGTGGTGTGCTGGTTTGGCTACCTCCATGGGCGGCAAGCTTTGCCTTTGCATACACCGCCTCACTAACAGCAGCATCGCGTTGCTTCTCCACTTCTGCAATCTTCTTAGCAGCAATAATTGCTTGCTGGTCGATAGATCCTTGCACGGACGATAGTTCCGAACGCATGGCGATCAGAGCTTCGATCAATGGCCTTTCGGCATCAGAAAACGACGTCGAGATCCGGTTGTCAAGAATAGAGCTTGGGGTACCACCTGGTGTGTATCCTGACTTTCTAGCGAGCTCAAGCTCCGAAGCCATCCAGGCATTGCGGTTCCTGAGGTTATCAAGCTCGTTGAGTAATGACACCGTTTGGGAGTTCCTTGCTGATTTGTTCTTTGCCGAGTTGCTTCCTTGCCTCGAAGGAGGTGGCGGAGAACCTGAACGGTTGGTGACACTCTTCAGAGTCCCCTCATTGATACTCCCCAACGAGCCCTGCGGGCGACGAGACTTTGATCCCGATCGAGGTAGCTCCACAGACGCCTGCTGCATATTTGTAGGTGGGGCATCGGTGACGTCCTGCCTAACAACCTCCTGCTTGGCAACAACAATCGGTGCGGTTATTGGTAGTCCGCGCTGTCCGTTGCTGGTAGGACTACCACGAGGAGATAGAGACAATCCCCTGCTCCCCGGTGCGTTTCTCTCTTGCGATTGGCTGCGCATCGAAGTATCGATACTAGGGCCAAAGCCTCTGCTTGGCGGCGGCGGCTTTCCACGGAACGGGTTACCTTGCTGCGGTGCGCCGTTGGGCCTACTAGGAGCCATTCCTTGAGGGGGTGGTCCAGCCGGTGCCTGCATCAGCGATGCACGAGGTAGCTTTGAGCCTATACCTAGGCCTTGCAGAGGCGCCGAACCAGGGCCCGGGCTGTCTCTACCCATATCCATTCCGTCGACTCCTAGAGGCCCATTCGGCCGGCCACCATACATGTTCTGTTGTCCCATAACGCTTGTACGTGCCGGTGCGCCATTAAGTCTCTTCATATCAGGTGGTCCATCCCCGGGGCCGCGCGAACCCATGAGTCTTCTATCTGCGTCGCTCTGCCTGCGGCCAGCCACCTGCTCCCCAGCTGGGGTCTGTTGGATCATTTGGTCGTTAGGGTAGCGGATCTTGGATGTATCGAGCAGGAAAACCACAGACAGGTCAGTCGCATCTCGCGAAGCCGTGCTAGGCTCTCCTCCGAGGACAACAATCTGCTTTCCATACGCTGTCATGCTGTGGCCGGACCGAGCGGACGGCGATGGGCCCATATTCTGGAATGTATACCAACGACGACTTGAGATCCTGAAGGCCGCCAGATCTCCGAGATCTGCACCCTCTTCGGTGCGCCCACCAAAAATGTACATGACATCGTCTACTATCGTCGCAGCATGGCCTTCTCTAGGTGCTGGGATGTATCCTATACAGTCTAACTGGGTCCAGGCGTTTGGTACTGGATCGTAGCACCAGACATCATTGAACCACTGGAACCCGTTGGTGCCACCGAATCTGACATCTATTAGTCTCGTAATTTATATGTAGAGGTCTGATAACTTACAGATAAAGACATTCGTTCCATGTGACAATGGAGTGATTGGTACGTGGAGGCGGGATGCTCCCATCAGTCGCCATCTCATCATTTTGGATCAGCATCTCCCAGCGGTTGGTTGGTACTTGAAGTAGGTTAAGATCGAATGCAACCAGGTCATTCATAAAGTAACCCTCCACTTGACCACCAAATACGTAGATTTTTGACCCGACGATGTTCAGGGAATGTCCGTATCTTCCCGCAGGCCTTGGGCCGGCAGGTACAGCCCTTGACCATTGGCGTGTAGCTGTATATATCATAAGTAAAAAGGTTGAGACTGAGGAGTGGTTGAACCTACATGTGTTCAAGAGGTATAAGGTCTCATCCAGCACATCGCTGTCGTCCATCTTGGTATCACCACCGTAGACAATGAATGCATTTCCCACGAGCAAACTCGCATGGCCAACTCTTGGTCCCGGACCTTCTGCGGTTGTAGCCAGCGGGTAGCAAGCCATATTTCCTCCTCCACCTTCTACCAACCATAGATCACCCTTAACAGTCGAGCTGTTAATCAAGCCACCCATTATATATATGTCACCGTCCTTCGAGGACACCGAGTTAACGGCCGCGCCATATCGGGGAAACGGACTCGGATGCGACGATGTGAAGGTTAATTTTCGATATGTCCAAGGGTATAGCGCTGTATTCGGAGCTGAATTTACAGGCTGGACAGCCGGCGCGGTTGCATTTCGTAGCTAAGTTCCGCGTCAGCGATTATCAGGGAACGTTGCATCCACAATGCGACATTGTAGCCAGGAACAACTCACTGGCAAATCCGACTTCTCCAAGCCGCCCGTTCCTCGCCTCACGGGTCCCTTGGGGTCCGGACTAGGCGCATTGCCGTGGAAAGACTTGATCGAATTATTGATGCTACCAGTCGGCGTCGGGGTTTGGCTCAGCGTCGACCCATCCTTCTCATCCTTCGATCCTCGCCCATTGGCGCCATGCAGCGACGCCTGTGATCCCGCGGCCGAGCCTTTCTCGTCAGCCTTTGTCGCCGCAGCGGCCTTCTCCTGGTTCTTCTTGCTCTTGAAGAGGAAAGCCATTATTCGTAGTCGTCGTCGTCGTCGTCGTCGTCGTCGTCGTCGTCGTCGTCGCTCGGCGAGCGGTGGTCGCTTATCGTATTACTTGTTGCCGCGCCCGGGCGGACGGATGCGTGATCTATGCCAATGCGCCGAAAAGGGATATGCAGTATTCGAGGTCGGGATGCAGTGTCGATGACGGTGTCGGTGGTTTGCTTGCGATGGGGTGGTGGTGGTGGACAGGAATCGCGAAAAAATGTCGAGGGTTGGGTGTGGAAGATGGCTGGGAATTGGCACGGGGTTCGAATTAGAGTGCGGGCGGGCACGCGTGGAGGCGTAGTTAACGATGTCGATAGGTGATCTGCAAGTGGATTAGTTGACTTTTGGGTGAGTGATGTCTCCAATGTCCCCCACAGACTGGCAGTTTGGATGTCTCTAACAAAACGGGGCCGTCGTCGGGAGGCTGGGAGGCTGGGAGGCTGGGAGGCTAATTACCTTTGCAACAAGTCGATCAGGAGAAAGCACTCTACAACGCCAACAACGAACGGGATTCAAGGGTGAATTGAGTCGACAATGAACAAATAAGTCAACAGTACTCTCATGATTGTAGAATAACTTTCGATCGATAGGGACTCTACGCATATACTGGACAATTTTGTAACCCCTGAGCTGGCTGGTGTCGTTAACATTTTGGGCGTTTCCGCCAGCTTTCTGAAAGAGGAAAAGGGAAGGGAAGGGGGTAACACGACCGTTTGCGTCTAGTGTAGCCATCGTCGCCTACGATCCTCGCATACAATCCCCGCACCGTCGCATACAATCCTCGCATACAATCCTCGCATACAACCCTTACAATCCTCGCATCCTCGCATACAATCCTTACATTATACAATCCTCACATACAATTCTCAACTATCCCTCTACAGTACATGGCCGACCTAGAGTCATTACTGCTCATATGCATGGGAAATCTAGAGGATTGCAGTGCGTGAACCGCTCGCTGTATGGTAATCTCAACCGGCGTAGATCACCATTCACCCACAGACTTCCATGAGGCTTTGTATACCTATACGGGAGTACGTATTTGCCCCTTCCTTCCCAATTTCGTGTGCTATGTATATCCCTTCGCCATTTCGCCCTTCCCTCTCCACACCTCATGCACGACGAGCTTTCCCCATCACAACCAGCGCCGCCCGACCAATGACATGTCGTGTCGCATCGTCGCAACTCCCGAAACGTGCCTGCGTCGGCTTGGTGGAAGCCAACGCCAACCCATAGGCCAGACCGGAGGCAACGCCATGCTCCAAAAAGAGACGTTGCTCCGCATCTCTGTCTTGGGTGACGCCAGGCGTGCAGTTCTGACAGCTCCGAACAGCCGGGTGTGGTATCCGAGGGTATAAGTCGTGGTTCCTACCAATAAATAACTTGTGCAACTCATCTTGGCTGCTTATACAAGCCTAATCGTGAATACTGTAGGAGTGAGAGAAACTCCTCGCATCCCGCATTCGCGCCCTCATTGGCTGGTATTAAACGATCATACCCTCAGCATGGCCCTGATTCTTGGATCACCCCATGGCTCAGATGTCGGAATGATAACTCGTTTCGACAGATGTGCATATATATGATGAAATCGCTGTGATGACGATAATTGCTGGTGTCAGTAACAATGACTGAAACAGAAACAGAAACAGAACCGCTCAATCACTTGGGGCTGTAGTAAATATCCAGATACTCGGAAACAGGCTTAAAGATATCCTGAACTACTGGTATCAATCCTTGACCACATTCGGCCCCTCATCAGGCGTTTTGCCCGGAACACATTGCCAGCTGCACCCCCTCCTCATAAACGGCAGTTGGCTCTCTATAACATCCCTCGGTCGCACCGTCTCCTCGGACGTAACCTTCCCCGCCGGCGACTGTTCAATCTCCCACCATTCAATCCATTCCGTCCTCGGGATCACAAACCTCCTGTCACATATAGTACATTTCCTCCCCGGCACCTCCGTCTCGCGCAGGTTCCTCGCATTGTCCAGCAGATGTTGGAGCTTCTCCGGGTAGTCTCCGCTCAGATACTCATCCAGATTCGGCATGTTCGGCGTGTCAGCCCAGGTCTTGACGCATAGTTCCAGCAGTGATGGCGTGTTAGAGGTGGGCCGGGCCGTTGATGCCTCGGGTCCTTTCACTGGAGAGCCGTGAAGGTCGAAGAATTTGACCTGGGAGCGACACTTGAATCTTCGTCTCCATTCGGAGTGTCTGGCGTGGTCATGTTCGGGGTTGTCGCAAGTTTTGGAGCCCCATGTCCTCTCATCACTGGCACCTTCTACGGGCAGCCCAGTCTCTGTGATGTCGTCGGATGCGGATGGTTCATAGAACGGGTTTGGGTGAAGATGAAGTATCTTTATCTTGCTCGGGCAGGACAGCAACTCTAGCAGCTCAAACGGAAGCGAGCGAAGGGCATTGTTGGAAGCGTTCAGCTCCGTGAGGCGCCGTAGTCTGTTGATTGACGTTGGCAGCTCCGTCAGCTCGTTGCTGCGCACACTCAACACGCTCAAGTTCTCCAGGTTGAATATCTCCCCAGGCAAACGCTTCAGTTCATTTCTAGCCAAAAATATTCTCAGTTTTGGGAGGAGGGTTTGGTATGATCCTTGAGTCAAAACTGGAATGGACGAGAAGGAGGCGAGAGGTCTAATGGCTGAGTTTGAGAGACTTGTCAGGCCCTTTCCACTAGAATATCTTCGTTGGTCTGCAGTCTATAGAGCATCTTGAATGAGGGGATAACATACGAGAGATCCACATCCTCGTTGCCTTCCTCTAGGCACTGTTGGATGTGCTGGCGAGCCTGATCTTCCTGGGATGGGTATTGCGCAGAAGGTATGATGACACGGCTACGAAGCGGAGACGGTCGCATCGCCATCGGCAACCCATTTGCCAAAAACGAAGTAACCGGCGCCCCCTTCAAAAAATCATAATCCGCGTCATCATCCGTACTATCGCTCCCCAGCCAAACTCCACTATCAAACTGTCTCTCCAACGTCCTCTTCACCTTCCGTTCCCCTTGATTAGATAAAGAATTATCAGGCTCCTGCTTATACCACGGCCCCTTATATCTCATCTTCTGTCGCCGCTTTGGATCCGAGTAATTCTCAGCGCTGGGGTCATCGTCGCTCGAAAATAGCGGGGGATCGCTCGATGCCGGCGCTGAGCTCAGGCGCGCGCGCTTTCCGGGGCGACCTGTGTTGCTGTAGAAGCTTGGGGCTAGGCCCTTGGGCAATGAAGGCAGTAAAGGCTCGTCGGCCATTGCATAGGCCCAGTTTCAGAGCATTCTAGGTGCGCAGGGTATTGTGGCGTGAGTATGGTGAGAAGTGAGAAGTGAGAAGTGAGAAGTGTTATCCCTCAATCACGTCGCGTGAGACACGCGTCTGTGCTTCGGACCCTTCTTTTGCCCCGCCTCTCAGCCTTGTCTCTCAGCCTTGGCCCTCCTTCAGACAGCTCCATATGTTAGGCAAGAGCGGGAGATAAACTATTTATCTCCTCTTCGCTCAGGTAAACCTCTCACTGGCAATGAAATAATCGCATCTGTTCCTTCGAAGGTACTTTTAACAAGGTCTATATGGCTATCAAGCTTCGAGCACGGGTCGGAGCTGTCGATCTGAAAGATATATCTATAATCTACCAGTCCTCGATTCCCAAGTAAACTGCAGAGTGTATACTCCGCATTGTAGCGCGGCTCTTATAGACTTGGTAAAACCGACCAGGTTTCCCATCTCCCGCTGGTATCATGAGTATCATTCCCAGTCCTCATCGTCCTCCTGGTTCACTGGACGAGTGCTGCCACGTAGTCCCGAGCGTTTCGGAGCTTCATCTTGATCCTCCGCCTCTCTCCTCCGTTTCGATATCCTTATATCGTTACTCTTGACAGCACCGACTTCGAGGAGCAGGCTATCGATGTCGCTCATGTTTGTCCTTACTCCACTCAGCAAGACCAATGTCACAATCTGCTTAACCATATCTCCATCTTTGTAAATCAGGATCGTCGGGCAATTCCTGTCCGGATATCCTTCAATACACTGGTCCCCTCTCATCTCGCAGAATTTGATCTCCCCAAACTCCCTGGCAGCGTCACTCCATAGTTCCGTCAAAACCCTACTCTCAACGTTTGTCCCCAGGCCAGATGTGAGGTTCACAAGCACCACCTCGCTCTTCGATGCCTCCGTCACTTCTCTGGAATAGTCGGGCTTGGATAGCGGGTAGACAGTGCCGTGTTTAGACTTCTGTGCTAGTGCGTTCATTTCCATCACCCGTTGCATCCGGTATTTCTCCAAGAATGCATCATCCTCATCATCCTCAAGCTCGTCCAGCTCATCCAGATCCTTGCCCTCAAGGCGATTCTCATGTGCAAGTCGTCGGCCTTCGAGGATAGCCTCTTCGATCATAGGCGTTGGGGACGGGGGTTTTTCTGGTATGACGCCATGTTTCCGCAGGATATCGTTCCTGCATAGGTGTTAGGAGAGCTTTGGAAGGGCGAAAGAGAGCTTACCATTCTGTGTCTGCGTTGGGGTCGTCTATGGGCACATTGATTCTCTCGTCCATGGGGGCCGCCATTCTGGGGGTTTGTATGTGGTGGTTTCTGTTGCCTGTTGCACACAGTTGTGACGGAGATTCGGTGGTGGGCGGGCCGTTAGGAGCCTGGCGGGGTAGCAACTCGAATGAACTTCCCAAATATAGATATTGATATATAATTTACGAGTTATTTCTGCATGGCTACAAAGTGATATTGCTATAGTTTCGATTTTATTTTGATCAGAGTTTCTTGACTATCTATTCATGTTTTGGTCCAGATCACTGTCCCGTTCGTCTAGCCCTGATAAAAGATGGAATATCACGGCTTTTACCTGCGCGTTTGTACCCCTTACAAGAGCTCCCAAGTTCACTCTATACTGTCACAAAATCGCCACGCGTCGTTTCACAAGCGTTGTTAATACTGTAGAACGCCAGGAGGCAAAGGACACCGAGGCTGTAGAGTCACAGAAGTTGGTGGCGCCGGAAAGAAGGTTTTCGAGTCAGAGGGGCCGCATAGTCACAGAAGAATCCAAAAACGATCGTTCCAAGACGGTAACTTCATCGGCATATCGTCTTTTCCCTTTTTATTTCGTTTTGCCATCGTCGAAACTGGTATTTCTGTGCGCTTATCTCATCTGTCGCCACCAAACTTTCTCCGCAATCGCCAACCGGCCAGTCTCCAGCGGCCTTCGCTTAACCCACTAGCTCCAAAATATCCCACAAGCATTTTCCAAACTTTCCACTATACCACATCACCCGGCAACATCAACGAGCCATCAATCACCGCCAACACGCCAAAATCACCAACACTGATCAGGCAAAATGGTCCTCGCTGTTGATCTCCTCAACCCTTCGGCGTCTGCCGAAGCACGTAAGCACAAGCTGAAGGTATGAACGACTCTAGAACACCAGGGGCAAAACTGGCAACTGGAACAACCCAAACTAACATTGCGATGCAGAACCTCGTCCCAGCGCCGAGATCCTTCTTCATGGACGTCAAGTGCCCCGGCTGCTTCACGATCACCACCGTCTTCTCCCACGCACAAACCGTTGTCATCTGCGCCGGCTGCTCGACCGTTCTCTGCCAGCCCACTGGAGGAAAGGCCAGGCTCACCGAGGGCTGCTCTTTCCGCCGCAAGTAGACTTGGCGCCTCGCTACTTCTTCGACTCGCACCAGCACACTACCGGTGAAAAACTCCCCAAAGATGGGCAACAGCAACAGTGGGCGATGTAAGGGTGGAACTTGGGATTGGGAAGGAAAGCACGACGCTATCTGCTGTATTCTTGGGGCCTAGGCTGGTAGCTTACGGTTCTGAGTAGCTGGTAGCTTACGGTTATGAATGAATAACTGTGCTGGTAGCTTACGGTTCTGAGTAACTGTGCTGGAGTAATGAATACTGCTTTGCCTCAGTCGTGCATTGAATGCCAGTAACCCTAGCAACTGTTTGTGAATACCGGCTTGCTTTCGGAGTCGTGCATTGAATGCCAGTGAGCCTGGTGAATCCTGTTTTTCCTCAGTCATGCATTCAATACCAGTAAATCTATCAAATCTTTGTGATTACAGTCCATATATTGCATTGAATGTTTGCTTGTACTATAGTAAATGATGCAGCTAACACTGTAGCCTGCCGCAGGCAAATTCGTCCATGCTCCTCACGTGCTCCCAATCCACGCCTTTATCAACCGCATCGTAGCCAAATTTAATCATAACCCCCGAAGCAGCCACCTTTCACCCCATCCGGTTTCACCTGAACTCCAGCGCCAACCCCGCACCCTCATCCTCAACCTCTCCACTCCAAAACACTCGAGCTCATGAAGTAACCTTCATCCCAATCTGAAAATACACTCATCCTCACACCACCAGTCGTTTCCCTCACAAGCTACAATGCCAGCCCCAACCCATCAAGCCAAGCGGCCCTACGCCGGCACCCACAGCCAACACCACCAATCTTCGATAACATCCTACTTCCCCTCCCCCTCCGGCGCCGCCCCCTCCCCGACCACCGTCCGTAACGCCTCTTCGCCCCCAGTCCTCCCTGCGACCGTCCAATCCAGCCTCCTCAACGTCGGCATGCGTATTCGCAAATCCGTACCCGAGGGCTACAAGACCGGCTCCTACAGCTCCTTTGCGCTGTTCTCCGACCAGGCGCCCCCATCGAAGCCTCAGCAGCAACCACAACAGCAGCGCCGCGTGAAGCAAGTACCAGGCGGCGCGGCGAGGGAACTGGCACCGTTCTGCGGGATAATGAAGGTTGGCGGGTTGGCAGTTCAGGCCCCACAGGGCGGGGATGACGAATACCTGGATGACGACGATGGGGTGTTGGACGAAGATGACGTCCCGGGTATGAGCTCGCAGGGCTCGACTCTGAGTGCTTACTCCACCGCCGCGACACACAAACGCCGTCTCTCGGCTTCTTCGGTGGGCTCAGATGACGATGAGGGAGCGGCACAGTATAGCTGGGCCGATGTGGAGATCAGTCCTAAGACGCAGGCTCCGCAGCAGGGTCAGGCTTGGGGTGGGGCGGGGAACCGCGCGATGGCGCTGCCGAGGAGGATGAAGAGGGCTGGTGCTGGGGGAGCGATGGGTGGGCAGGAGAATGGGGTTGACTTTGAGGAGGCTGGGTTCTTGGATTATGCGGCGTTGGAGGAGGTGAATATGGGGGGGTTGTGATGTGTACAGTATTGTGTGAGTGGGATGGGATGGGTGAGATTGGGTTGGGGGGGCTTATTGCTTGGTGGGGGATAGTGTATGTTATTGGGTGGTGGTTTCGGTGTTATGAGCATATGGCGTTTACAGAGCGGGGTTTTAGCAAAGCTGCTTAGATTAATTTATGGAAACACTTCCTCAAAGAATGCATTGTATTGTGTCTTGTTCATCGCTTTGCATGGAGGCTCTTCAACTTTTGTGTTTCGAGATTGAAAAGAAGTTGCCGGAGATATTAAGGGTTCGCAAGGACCTGGACGAAGCATTAGGTCAGTTTCCATGTATGTGTTGGGCTAAGAGGGTACAAAAGGTAAAACACAAGAACTCGGGGAGACCAGGGCTCGTACTCTATTCGGAATCCCTCTCCACGTGCTAGATCCCGCGACGGCGACTGAACCAACAGAGGCAAGCCCACAACAAGAACAGTCGCGCCAGGCGGACGATATCACATCTGACGACGGCACAGCGGCAGCAGGAAGTATCAACGACAGAAAGAGGCAACGACAGAAAGACCTAACGGTGGCAGGAAGGACCAAACGACAACAGGAGTAGAATCTGCAGTAGGAAAGGCCAGAGGAAACAGTTGCGGTTGGTCCAGTGATCCGTGATGGGCAACGGCGTTCCTATCATCGCGTGCTCCTTGCATCGTTGCAGTGAAGTGCGTTGAATCCTCATCGTTTCGACGTCTCGGAACCTTGTATGCACAGAACGACGGTTGCTGCAATATGAGAAAAAAATCTACTAAATAAACCACACCATATTTGCGACACGAAATCGAGCCTGGGACGCCGCGAAGGGTCGTCTCCGGTGGGATCCCCGCCATACTCGTATCGTCTTGGAGGACGATGCTGGAGGCGTTAATCATGAGGAGTACAGCCACCGGAACAGGCGCCGAGACGAGCAGTTGGGGGCGAGGTTTGCTAGGGCAGCGTAGGGAACAAACAGTCGAAGCCATGCTCAGCAAATACTCAAGGTCAAGTGGACCGAGTTCGAAGCAGCCGCCTGTTGTATCTCGTGATGAAAGGGAATCCCGTAGCTGCGATGGAGCGGAGGATGGGTGACACCGCGTCACGGATAGCGATAAAAAGCAGAGAGTTGTCCAGCGTATTTGGAACAATCCTCATTCAGACCCCGAAAAGCGAGTGAAGCGGGTGGCATTGGCAGAGCTGGAAGTAGAATCGGAACGGGCGTTGATGGACAGTCACTAGAAACGTACTGCTGCTTTCTGTTTTCTGCTCTCTTGCTACCGCCCTTATGCTCACCTCCTTCTCTTTCTCACCGTGCAAGTCCTGCCATATGTTATACGGCTGAGCATCCCCAATGGCTCGGATCGGTCGTGCTGCCATCAACGCTTCAATCCCAGTGCCCTCCTTCGCTCTGGGTTTGCACTGGACAATGACCACAGGAGGTGCCTCTTGCTGTTGTCGCCCAGCTCCACGAGCCACCTGTGCATCTTAAGCAGTCACGCTGCTCTTGTATCCACTATTCGTCAATGTAATCATCCTGATACATAGGGGAATACCCATCTTCATATTTGACGGCACAGCAGACGCACGCGTGAAATGGGCAATTGTAGTATTTTAGGTAGTGCTCACTACATTTCCACATACAATACAAATTTCTACCCATACTCATCCCAAATCTCCCCGTACATATGGTGATAGTTCGCCTCCACCCCCTTCCCCCCAACATATCTCATTTTCTATATAACCCACCCACCAGCACCGAGCGTCGAGCTGCCAACATGAAACATCACATAGTCGAGATCGACACAGAGATGCTCAACCTGACACTAAAATTGGCTAGGCAGACGTCGTCGATGCTGAGTCCAGGTCAGGTTATGTCGAGGTTGTGGATGTGGACGCCGATGGCCCCTTTCTCACTGCCATCGCTTTCTCACTGCTGACCCCTTTCCCGCTGTCATCTTGCTATTCTCACCGTCGCGCTCCGCATCAGGGTTTAGATATCCTCCATCTTCATCTTTGACAGAGGTCACTCAGTCATATATCGCGGCCTTCCAACACGCCAGTTGCTCAAAAATGGAGTGCAAGGAGATATATTATATTAGCCCGGATTGCTGTATCAATCCCCAGTTATGCACAAGTCCCCATCAGACCCCATCCAACCATCTATAAAAACACCCATCCCAGTGCCCCAACGCCATCCCACTCATCGTACACACTCACCCCTCTCCCTCACGATCCAATCTACCTACACCTCCACAACCACCTCCTTCTCCCCCTTCTTGACCCCCTCAACCCCCTTCTTCCTCTGCTTCAACACATTCTCAATAAACGCCTCCCCCGCCTTATAACTACTCCTCACCAACGGCCCCGCCGCACAATACAAAAACCCCATCTCCAACGCCCTCTTCCTCCACGCCTCAAACACCTGCGGCGAGATATACTCCTCAACCTGCATATGGCGCTTCGTAGGACGCATGTACTGTCCGAATGTAACCACATCGACATTCACCTCCCTCAACCTTCTCAGGGCGTCCATAAGCTGCGGCTCCGTCTCCCCAAGTCCAAGCATAATGCTAGTCTTAGTGATCAAACTCGGCACTGCCTCCTTCGCGCGTCCCAGGACCTTCAAGCTCTGCGCGAACGTCGCGCGACGGTCACGGACCTGGGGGGTGAGTTCGTCTACCGTCTCGACGTTGTGGGCGTATACGTCTAGTCCCGAGAGGGCGACTTTATCGACCATCTCCAGCTTCCCTGCGAAATCCCCCGTCAGCGCTTCGACGAGGATTTCTCTCCCGCCCCCCTCGCGACTCTTGGACTTAATCTTCGCAATCGTCTCGGCGAAATGCGCTGCCCCGCCATCGAGAAGGTCGTCGCGGTCAACGCTCGTCAGAACCACGTATCCAAGCCCCCACCTCCTCAGCGCCTCGGCCGTGTTCTCGGGCTCATGCGGATCCAACGGCGCCAGGTCCCACGCCCCCTTCGCCTTCCTCGCCGTCTTCACAGAACAGAACCTACACCCCCTTGTGCACGTATCCCCCATCAACATAATGGTCGCCGTCGCAGAGGCCTTATCCGACCCCCCCCAACACTCCCCGATATTCGGACACCTTGCCTCTTCACACACTGTATGCAGTCCCAAGCCCCTCAGATCGGCCTTGATGGCTTTGAACCCCGCAGAGGTGTTGGGGGAGGGGATGGACGTCTTGAGCCAGCTGGGGAGGCGGGTGATTTCTTTCTTGCCCACCTTTGCGGTTCGGGGGCGCAGGGCGAGCATTTCGGCGGGGGTGAGGGGTTGGTCGATGTCCAGGTATTCGTCGAGGGTGGGGACGGGGGTGTCTTTGAAGTAGGTAGGGCGACCTTTGGGCTTGGCTGCGCTGGTGGTGGTGTCTGTGGCGGGCGTCTCGCCGGCGGGCGTCGCGAGGCCCCGGACTGAGGAGTTTATATAAACTGCCTTCGCGGCGTTGCGCAGCGGCGGTGCGTTAAGGCATCTGAAGCGGCTGCAGGACGCCGTGGCGTACATTGTGAGAGGGGTGTTCGTGCAGTGTTCGTGCAATTGGGAGGTCTACCGGTGAGGTGGTGTTTGTTGATGGGCATATGATTTGTGACCCCAGAGATATGGGGTGTGAATCAGCACCAGGCTGAGAAATTCGACGACGGGTACTGGCGGGAGCGGATGTCCGTGCCAGTTTGTGTTGAGGCACGTGACTTGGGTCAGGACGACGTTGATGTGTGGGTGTGAATAGTAGGAATAATTTATTCATATGTGGTATCTAATAATGCAGTTTCTACATGAGGCACTTTATTCTGTATTCTTGGTGGGAAGTATCGAGGCACTTCAAGTAATATCCGTAGTATATTCATTGAAACATCCAAATTTATTCCATCTATATTTCCAAACAAAGTTCAGCGACCCGTTCCTACCTTCCGAAACGCGTACGTATACGAACCTATTAAAATATCTACGCATCTAAAAGACACATACCTACAATTGCCTATTATAGAAAAAGTGATAATTGTAGTGAAATATCTCGATGTAGTGTAGACACCATTGTAGATGCAGCATCCCAGCAACTCGGAAAATCCAGAAAACCGCAGATCATGCTACAAAGGAACAAACTTCAAGAGTTTAAACCGCTGTCTCGATCAATTCCCAGAAAGGTAAAAGGTCACATAACAGCATATCAACTAGAAGCGGAAGAAAAAGTGGCGCGCGCTATCACTTGTTTGAACACAGCATTGAAAGTGTCACATATCGGACATAGCACAACAGTCACAATATATCGAACACAAAATGCATACCCTTTCCATATCCCGCTACATGCCCTTCACTTCCTTACATGAGCTCCGACACCCCCTTCACCAAGCCATCTGTAAAAATCCACTCCCCAAAGGGGGATCGCAAGAAGAAGTAGGATTCCCAGACATCGGCTTCTACCAGCAAACCAACCCCATCCCACCAGCCGGCGAGACGAGCGAAGAATGCTTAGGTGATGGTACGCAGACCGTCACATGCCCTTGCACACCACTCCAACAACAACACACCGGATCTCCCGTCCCCTTCTTCCACAACAATTAATAAACCCCCAAACAGACCCGAGATCCCTTCCCCACGTAAAAAGTAAAAAACAAGTAGTAGTTAAAAAGAGGAGTTGATGAACGAGCTAGACGCCGGACACAGCCCGCGGCGCGCACTTGAAAAGAAACCAGTTGGTATCTAGCCGATTGCAAGAACGACGAAGAGGTACTTCACAAACAAATGTAAAGGTGGGTATTCGAGAAGCGTAAAATGGGAAGAGAGAGAAAACGTAGAGTTTAAAGAGAAGAGACATCTATATGACACAGATCATCCCTAGATGCAGGATACCCATATCTCATTTCTCAACTCCATCTCCCTCTCTCCCCAGAGCCATAAGATGACAGAGAAGCCCCAAAGCGGGGAACAAAAGTAACGAGTAACGCATTAGCCTCGAGGCGAGGGCGGAGTCGCTTTCAAAGATGTCGGAGGCTCGTACAGGGCATGAATGCGTTGAAAAAAGGAATGATGATCGCATCGAACGATTTCGAAGATTGCAGCGCCCAAGGCGCTCACAACAAAGCCGCAACAGCAACGGCAATGAAGCCAAGCAGACCAGCGTTGGACGCGGACATGACTGGCGCAGCGCCAACAGAGCTGCTGGGCTTGGTGCCGGACCCAGTTGTAGTTGGGGCGATGACGCCGCCGGTGCCAGTGCCGATCGAGGTAGTGGCGTTCTGGGCGATAGCGGTGGCGGGCTGGATGTAGGTGGAGTTTGGGGCGATGGAGGAGGAGGAGGTGAGGGTCAGGGTGCTGACCTGCGAGACGTGGATGGTGCGCGTGATGGTGGCGGTGGAGGTGGTGGTTGCGACGGTGGTGTCCTGCGCGAGGGCGAGGAGGGGGAGGAGGGCCACGAGGGAGAGGTTGATGAGTTGCATCTTGAACTGATTGGGGTGGTAGATTGGGTTATGTGGTGGTGGTGGTGTTGTTGAAGTCGAGATTCAACCTCTGGCTTGTTGTTCGGAGAACTGATTTGCGTTGCGCGTGAGGGAGAGAGAGTGAGCGTGTTGATATTGGGACGACTTGCGACCGGAATTGGAATTGGAATTTGATTTTGAGAGAGTGTGGGTTTTCTGTTTCTGATTAGAAGTTTTTGTTAAAACGGGAATGACTTTGCCAACGAAGTCTGTATATGTGAGAGTGGATGGGTTGAAGAAGAAAGAAGAGAGGAGTGTGTGAAGGAGCGACGAGAAGTTGTTTTGAAGGCTGTCTGGGGGGTGGGGGAAGAACGGGAGAGTGGGTGGAGTGGGTGGAGTGGGTGGAGTGGGCGTTGTTGGGCGAACTGGGGGGGTTGTGGGTGGTGTGGGGGGGTGTGGATTGGTGGATTAAGAGTGAATTAGAATTAGCAGGCGAAGTGAAATTGAGTACTTTGCAGCCATGTGTATGTGTATGTGTATGTGTATGTGTATGTGTATGTATGTGTATGTGTATGTGTATGTGTATGTGTATGTGTATGTGTATGTGTATGTGTATGTGTATGTGTATGTGTATGTGTATGTGTATGTGTATGTATGTGTATGTGTATGTGTATGTATGTGTATGTGTATGTACCATCATGTGTACCATATGACGAGGGTACATTTACGGTACGATGGATGGTACATGTCTTGGATATCAAAGCACAGGGATTTCTGGTCATTCTGGTTGAAGGGTTGAAGGGCGCAATTCAGTGGTTGACGAGGGGCTGGCGGCATGTTGAGTAGGCGAGTGATTGGTGGGCGGGATAGCGGGTAGTCGGGAGCTGTCAGGAGAAAATGACAATTACTGGGCTGGCTTGGCACTCAGCAACATCCCATTGCCATTGCCAGCACATCACATGCAGCGGACCTGTCGCATCAAATCTTATTGCCAGTACGCTAGCAGGGGATGCATAACCCTAGTGTCAAGTGGCAAGCGGGCGAGACGAGGCGCGTTTTAATTGGCCGGGGGAGAGGAGAGGAGGGAAGGGAGAGGGGAGGAGGGAAGGGAGAGGGGAGGAGGGAAGGGAGAGGGGAGGATGGAAGGGAGGGGAGGATGGAAGGGAGAGGGGAGGATGGAAGGGAGAGGATGGAGGATGGAAGGGAGAATGGAGGAGGGAAGGGAGAATGGAGGAGGGAAGGGAGAATGGAGGAGGGAAGGGAGAATGGAGGAGGGAAGGGAGAATGGAGGAGGGAAGGGAGAATGGAGGAGGGAAGGGAGAATGGAGGAGGGAAGGGAGATGGGAGAAGAGGAGAAGAGAAGAAGGGGAAGAGGAGCGTTGTGGGCGTGTTCCTGGCGCTAGGCTGCGAAGAGGGTTAGTGGGGGGGTTGGGGGTGGTGGGCGTGTCTGGTGTGGTGTGGTGGTTGGTGTGTGGTGGGTGTGTGGTGGGTGGTGGTGGGTGTGGTGGTGGGTGTTGGTGGGTGTTGGTGGGTGTTGGTGGGTGTTGGTGGGTGTTGGTGGGTGTTGGTGGGTGTTGGTGGGTGTTGGTGGGTGTTGGTGGGTGTTGGTGGGTGTTGGTGGGTGTGGTGGTAGGCGTGTCTGGTGTGGTGGGTGTTGGTGGTGTTGGTGGGTGTGGTGGTGGGTGTGGTGGGTTAGTTATGTGGTATGGTGGTGGGTTAGTTACTTACAGTATGTGGTGTGGTGTGGTGTAAAGGCCCCTTGGCGGGAGATGGCGGGAGAGGTGCTTTAGTGGTAGGCGGGTGGTAGGCGGGTGGTAGGCGGGTGGTAGGCGGGTGGTAGGCGGGTGGTAGGCGGATGCTTTAGCTGCGGATGAGACCGCTATGGAGGTTACCTCGCCATCACCATCCCCAACACTCCACACCCGGCAGCCGCCACATCATTCGCACGCGCGGTAAGCAAGCACCGAGATTATAGCCACTAAACCAGATTACAAGCAATCTCACCATCCACCATCCGACATGACCCTTACCACACTTTCACTCACCAGTCCTCTACTCTACTCTACTCTACTCTACTCTACTACCTCTACTTTACCTCTTCTCTACTACCTCTACTCTACTATCTCTACTTCTACCATCTCTACTCTACCATCTCTATTCTACTATCTCTACTATCTCTACTACCTCCACTACTACCTCCACTACTACCTCCTATCTCTACTACCTCTACTACTTCTACTACCTCCTATCTCTACTACCTCTACTACTTCTACTACCTCTACTCTACTCTACTACTTCTGCTACCTCTACTCTACTACCTCTACTCTACTACTTCTACTACCACTTAAGTTACCACAGTAACCCAAGTTAGTACTATGACCGCCACACTACCAAGCCTTTTCCTACCCTCCTCCACAGATCGACTCGACGGGAAATGAGATGGGCCCCGAAATCCCTCATATCTATCAGCCGAACACGTGATCAGATATGGAACTGGAAAAGAAACATCTCACGTGACCCCTTGCCGATTGCGTGCTCAACGGCTGGTACGTGCCCGCCATTTTCATCTGACAGCCTTGCATATCGAAGCCCTGTCATTGGCCCGATAAAGCTTTGATGCGCCTGCCAAAGTTTATCTGCCTATCGCGCATTGAAAGCGGCATGTCAAAATGTAGGACCAGCATTTCCGAGGGATCAGACTCGTCCATTTTTTGCCCCCGGACCTCTAATTCTTATTTCATTGTATTGGTAAAACCACTGGCCTCTTATATTTTGTATTTAGAGGTCCATTTCCCTTCTTGGAGAGAGGTACGCCAGCTATATCAAAAGCGCCCGTCATACCTGTCGCCATCATCACAATCCGCATTTTCACACCCTCCGATATCCGGTCCCGCGCCTCTGGATGCTACAATGCGGACATCCCTCCTCACCTCGATCGATGCCACATCGCACATCCACCTCATAGTCGGCACCAATGCGCTCGCCGCCGCCCGGTGCGCGAAATCCCTCGAAGTCGGCGCCACGCCCATCGTCATCTTCCACCCGGATGAGTGGGAGCATGAGGTTCACCCCGCGCTCCAGCAGCATATCGACGACAAGGAGGTGAAGTGGCTATCCAAGCCCTACCACGACGACGATATCTCTACCCTCGGAAGGCCCGAATTAGACGGCTACGTCGACGCCGTCTTCGTCACCCTCAGCCCACGAGATCCTCTGAGTGCGTCCCCTCCCCCCCCACCACACCCCCCTCCCAAAATCCCAATACTAACCCCCCCCCCCAAAAGGCCTCCACATCTCCACCCACTGCAAACGCCACCGCGTCCCCATCAACATCGTCGACGCCCCCTCCCTCTGCACCTTCTCCATCCTCTCCACGCACACCGACGGCCCCCTCCAAATCGGGATAACCACCAACGGCAAAGGCTGCAAGCTCTCCTCCCGCATCCGTCGCGAAATTGCCTCCTCCCTCCCCCCCAACCTCGGCGCCGCCTGCGAGCGTCTGGGGCGCATAAGGCAGCGCATCCAAGCCGAAGACCACGCTGCGCACGCTGCGAAGTTCGCGGTGGATGAGGAGGATAGCGGGGAGCAGAGCGCGAGTTTTAATAAGCTGGTGAAGGAGGCGGATCGTGAGGCGGCCAAGGGGAGGAGGATGAGGTGGTTGAGTCAGATTTGCGAGTACTGGCCCCTAAGCCGACTGGCGGACGTCACGGATGCGGATATCGAAGCTGTGATGACGGCGTATACATCCGCGCCCTCCGCCTCGCCTTCCCTCGCTAGCACAGGAACTATCACTACCGCCACCTCCCCGCCGTCTCTCCCCGCTCCTCCTCCAGCAACTAAAAAGGGCCTCATCATACTCGCTGGCTCGGGGCCGGGACATCCGGATCTACTTACCCGGGCTACGCATCGCGCTATTCATTCCGCGACGTTGATCTTAGCAGATAAACTCGTTCCCGCCCCCATCCTCGCCCTGATCCCGCGCCGCACACCCTTACACATCGCGCGCAAATTCCCCGGTAACGCGGAGCGCGCGCAGGAGGAGTTGATGGCACTCGCTTTAGCCGGGTTGCGGCGGGGCGAAACGGTGTTGCGCTTGAAACAGGGGGATCCCTACCTCTACGGCCGGGGCGGGGAGGAGGTTGAATTCTTTAGGAAGGAGGGGTGGGGGGATAAGATTGTCGTACTCCCCGGAATCACGAGTGCCTTCTCCGCGCCCCTCTTTGCGGGTGTGCCAGCGACGCAGAGGGGGGTAGCGGACCAAGTGCTCGTCTGCACCGGGACAGGGAGGAAAGGGGTCCCGACCAAGCCACCGACGTATGTTGAGAGCCAGACGGTTGTTTTCTTGATGGCGTTGCATCGCATCGGCGGGTTAGTAGAGGATTTAACCACCTTTGCGCCGGAAGAAGCTGCTGTTGCTTCCACCTCCTCTTCCACTGACGCTGCTACCGCCGCTGCCGGCGCCGTCGCCGCCGCTGTTGCTGCTGGTGCCGCGAAGGTAGACGGTACACTCACACCCACCCGCGCCCTCTGGCCCCTATCAACACCCTGCGCCGTCATCGAACGCGCATCCTGCCCTGACCAGCGCGTTATCCGGACCACCCTCTCTTCCGTCGTTGCGGCAATCGAATCAGAAGGTTCGCGTCCACCTGGTCTGTTAGTGTTAGGGAAAGCTTGTGAAGCGCTCTGGACGCCTGTGGATGGGAAGAAGTGGGTTGTTGAGGAGGGGTTTAGGGGGTTGGAGTTCGCTGGTGGGGAGGGGGGGTTGGGGAGGTGCTTGAGGGGTGGGGAGGGGAGAGGGGGGGGAAGGTGGGGGTGGGGAAGGGGTTTGGGAGGGAGTTGGAGGTGGGGTTGGAGTTGGGGATATAGGTGGAGGGTGGTGGGGTGTAGATTTTGGGAATGAGAGAGGAGCGGATGGGATTGGATAGATGTGCATAGACATGGTGTTTGATGATTATGGAATAGATGGATCTCCATTGGGTATATAGACCAGACCAGGCCAGGGCAGCCGAATAAAACGCCCTAACAAACACCCCTCCCTTCTTTCACCGTCCCTAATCAACCCCCACCCTTTACTGAAAATCCTGCCCCGCATAACTAACACTCATCCTCAACTGCCTCTGCCGCTGCCGACTCTGCAACTGCAGCCTCTCCACCGCATACCCGAGCCGTTCCTTCTTCAGCCTCAACATCCGTAATTTCGCCTCCCCCCCCCCTCCCCTCCCGCCCCCACCCCCGGCGTCGTCCTACCATTCGCAGCACCAGCACCAGCACCGCTCGCGGCCCCACGCAGACCTAGCCGCCCTGCTTGTAGTTCCGCTTTTGCGCGTAGGGCCTGTTCGCGGCGCTCGAGACGGTCGAGATGCGATTCTGCGCGTGTGAGGAGCGTTGTTATGGCGGGGGCGAGCTCGGTGGCTAGGCTGTGTTGGGCGAGTGCTAGGGAGGGGGAGGGGGTGAGTTCGAAGTGCTGTGTTGTGTTAGCCTCTGCCGCCTGCTAGCTGCTAGCTAGGTGGATGGGGAGATGGGGAGGGGGGAGGAGGAGGGGAAAGGGGGAATATTTGTAGGGGGAGGAAGGAGGGGAAGGGGGGAACAATACACGAGTAGAGCCCAGCACAGTCGATAGGCGCGGGAAATCGCTAATCCCCTGGTCGAGGATTGAGATTGACGAATCGAGGAGTTGGAGGGAGGATTTGAGGGATTGGACGGAGGCGGAGAGGGAGGATGCTGAGCTGGTTGTTGACATTGTCGCGGTTCGGTCCCTCTGTCACCGAGAGTCTTTAGCTATGGGTGTATTGGTTTCCGTGGAGAGACAAGAGAGCCTTTGCGGCTCTGGGTGCGAGTTGCTGTGTAAATACAAGGTCACGTGCACCGCAGGGTCCTGGTCGGGAGAGACGACCATGACGATTCACCTTCAACCTTTGCCACAAAACGCCAATCTTGTCGATTTCCAAAGCATTATCTACCGGGAGAAGAAGAATTCGACCACCACCATGACGTCTAACCCGCTCACTTACGAGGCGTCGGCTGGGGAGACACACATGCAGGTCTCCTCCGCACTACCCGATGAGGTTATCCAATGTCTCCGGAACGCACGATTCGTAAGATCTCCCCTCCTCCCTCCCCTCTCTCTTTCCCCTATTTTCCTTATTCAGCGTACTCTTCATAGTAGACCCCGTCTAACACCACCCCCCCCCAGCTCCACCTCGCAACCTGCACCACGGACCTGCACCCCCACGTCTCCCTCATGAACTACACCTACCTCGCCTCGACCCCCTTCTCCCCCTCCCCAATCATAATAATGACCACCAACCCCTCCAGCCGCAAAATGCACAACCTCCTCTCCAACCCCCACGTCTCCCTCCTCGTGCACGACTGGGTCTCCCACCGTCCCCTCCCCACCGCCTCAACCACCATATCGCCCGAGCCCGAACAACCCGCCGCTCACCGATCATCCCTCGCCACACTTCTCCAGAACTTGAACTCCTCCGCGCTGTCTTCGATAAGCGCTTCGATTAATGGGGATGCGAGAGTTGTCGAGGGTGGGACGGAGGAGGAGAAGTGGTTGAGGGAGGCGCATTTGAGGGAGGCGCATTTGAGGAATAATACGTTTGGGGAGGGGGGGGGGGAGGAGAGGAGAGAGCAGGATGGCGGGAGGGGGTGCTTTATTGAGGGGGAGGAGGTTAGGGTGGTGGTGGTGAGGATTACGGATGGGAGGGTGGCGGATTGGAAGGGGGCGGTTAGGGATTGGAGTTTGGTGCCCAGGGAGAGGTTGGCTAATGGGGTTTAGGGGGTGGGAAATGGGGAGGGGGATACGGAATGGGTTGGGAACAAAAGGGATTGTAATGGGATATGCAATCGTGGATCTCAGTGTGCGGGGATCTCGCGCGGTTGCAAAGGGCATATATTTATTGCTCCCTCGTAATATGTATGTCTGCTTGCTTGGAAATGGGTACATACAAACTGAACTGGCAGCTTGTTATCTACCACTATTGTGACAAAGGTGCCAATCTGCTACTCCCAGCTCGTACAATCCGTCCCCACCTCAGACGCTAGAGACCACCACCGGCCTGCGTAGCTGGCACTCAACCGTCATCTCACAATCTCTCCACCGTATACCAGCTATCTAAGCAACCGGGCTCCACGGCATTGGGATCAAGATCCTCGACTGCATCGTCTGGATCAGCGGAACAGTCTTGTGCACCGTGTTCCCCCACCCCTCAACACCCCAGCTCTTCTCGCGCCTCAGCTTGCGCTCCTCCAGATCCGCAAACTGCCAAAGGTGGTGCACCGTGTTCAGGTCGCCGATCTGCACGAACCACGCACCGACGCCCTCCATCACCTCGCGGCGTGCCTTGAGGCCCTTGCGCCAGTGTGTCTCCCAGTCCAGCAGGTTGCCGGGGTGTAGTGTGTAGGAGCGCAGTTCGAAGAGGCCGCCGAGCTGGCGCGGGGGGCTTGTGGGCCAGAAGCTGAACTCTTGCATCAGAGAGACGCGCTTGGAGGTGATGAGGGTCTTGAGCTTCTTGTCGAAGGCGGGGAAGTCGGGGTGGTTGGCGATCGAGTGGAGGGAGGAGTGGTAGCCGTCGTATTTCTGGTACTCCCAGATGTGGACTGCAGGTTGTTAGAAATGCAAGATATGGTGATCGAAGAACTTACCAAAGGTATCGCTATCTCCAACTTCGGTGCGCCAGCTTCCTACCAAGTGGACCTTGTTCTCGGGCATGCTGGCCATCTTCGGGTACCAGTTCCCAACTAGCTCTACATACTCGTCGATCTTATCCGGCTTGACCTCATGGAACACAATCGAGTGAACATATTTGCCTCTTGCTAGAACCTGGGAGAAGGATTGCTCAATCTGCTGGTCCATCTCTCTCCCCTCCTTGGTGCCATAGATCAGCGAGGACAGCTTGCCAGTCGGTTTCTCGCCCTCGGGGCCGACGGGCTCGGCAGCTATGCTTAGTTTACCTAGTCCTAACATGTTAGAAACAGGGCCCGCAGTGCTCGCATGTGGAGCAGTGGGAGCTTCCGAAAGGAAACTAGGAGCTTGAGAAGAAGAGGGCGGGGTTGATGAGTTTACGGCGTCGAAACGGCCGGCTCCAGACTGACTTGGTTCGAACTTGGGCTTCTGCTTTGCAGCGAGATCGGCGCGGAATTCCTTCTGCTTCGCGTTGAATGAGTCGACACCGTTGTTGGTCACGTCTGCCAGTGACGGTGTCTTGGGCCGGATGGCTGTGGTTGTAAAGGCGCGAGTGGCTGATAGGACCGCTGTCGCTGAGCGCGAGCTTCGGCTTAGTTGAGAAGCAAGCATGGTTGCGATGATAATCGTCAGGCTATGTTAGCTGACGATACAAGACTTGGAGTCAGACTGTGCGTTGCAACAGCCGCTCTGAAGCTTAGATGAGGAAGCGCGGTGCTTTCTGTTGAGAGTGATAGTGATAGACGACGATCGACGTATGTAAACAAACGAAGTATAAGAGTACAAGTCGCAGGTTGAAAGAGTTTACTACAGAGTTGGAGATGGCTTCACAGATGCCAGATAGTTGGAGTTGTAAACGGGTGGAGCTTGATTAATGCCTGGTTTCCTTAACCCCGCGAGCTGTTGGGGTAACTTAAGTTATGTATTAGACGAGTCATTATCTCCATGCCTCCATGCCAAGAACATACCTTGAAGGCAGCCGATGACCGTGCGGGCTAGCGCTCAACATCACGTGAAATCACAACCTTTGATCAGTATCCGAGATCAGCCATTCCGAACCTCCCATCATCAAAAGCTCCCGATCAAGCACCTCACTACCCCCGCTACTCTACATACCCACCGTCAAGATGGCATTTTTCGGATTGAAGAAGTTCCCGGCCCCAATTGGTAAGTCAATTGAGCCCCAGCGCGCCCCTGCGCGCGTTTGTCCGGAATGGAAAAGACTGACTTCTGTTTAATAGCTGCGCCCCTTTGGCCATTCTACACCGCCGGTAAGAGATAGATCCCGACAGTCTCTCGCCCAGCGAAGCGAAGAGAGATACGGCATTATATAGTGATATTGACGATATACTCAGGCGCCGTTGTCCTTTACGGAATCAGCCAGGCTGCCAGCGCCATGTCCCAGTGTACGTGCACACCCATACCAAATTTTGCGACTGCTCCCTAACATCTCCTTCTAGCCGACGAGTTCAAGAACGACCCAAGGAACCGCTTCGTCAGCAAGGTCAAGGCTGCTGAGAAGCACTAGAGGACAATTGGAGGATGATGTGGGGTGGACTTGGGAAATAGACGTGCGGGCATAGAACTTTTGAGTTGGCACGAAACCTGTACATTGATATTATATGGAAAACCTTACCCAATGCCTGGGTTGTTGACTGGATTGTGTGTCGATTTATGTGATATGCTGATGATTTGTTGTATGAGGTGTAATGCTCAAATATGTTGAATCATTGAGGCCGTAAAGTAACGTAACGAAACAACATGCGGCTGTTATGTTCAATTAATATGTCACAGTATGGTATATCAATATTTTGACTGTGCAGACCATTATCTCGAATAATCTGGATATATACATCCAACCATAAACCCCAGTGATATCAAACCAGTCCCTCAAAACTCCGAATTCTCCTGCCAGGCCCTGAAATCATCTACAGCTCTTTAACAAGCTTCTTAACTAACTTCTTTTGTTCATCCATGCTTAACCCCTTGTCATCCGTATCCTGGATAGCCTTTCCTACTGCCAGTGTCGTCTTTGGGTTCTTGCTGTTAACCCAGACCTTTCCATTTCTGCCAACCGCAATTTCAAATGCGACTCCAGCGTCTCCCAGTTCCTCCAGCACGACAAGCTTTCCTTGTTCCGTAGGCTTGGGCATCATCAATCGCCTGGCCATGACGAGGGATACGGTGAAGAGCATGCCACCTGTTAGCAGCCCGAGGCCATCTGATTTTCCAGTTGACGAGGACACGCATTCCAGCTCCGGGTCCATGTGCTTGTTGGCCAGCGAGACACGCGCATAGATCAGGGAGCCCTGAACGAGCACCGGCCTGTTCTTCTTGGTTGCGCCCTCGAAAGAGAGCTGTGGTAGGGACGCATATGAGGTGTAGTCTGTGATGCTGGCATAATAAACGTCGACGGATGAATGGTGGACTGTGGCGATCACAAGGTCTCCAACGGTTGGAATATACTGCAATCGTTAGTTATGTGCCATTACCAGACAAGGGAGAACTTACTCGGCCGCCGTTAAACTCTACCCATATGGAATTCTTTCTGGTGTCTGTGCATAACTGCCCCGCGACAACTGGAGTGATGGTATTCGGTGGGATGTGCCTTAGACCTGGGCCAAGCTTGATAGGTAGAGTAGGATGTGAAGGAAGTAATTCCGAATCAATATGATCGCCGGGCAATACGAAAGTCATGGCTGCCATATGGAGGCCAAAAAGTTGGTGAATTTATTTATATGGCCGACTCGACTTCTGTACAAGGCCGTTTTCAACCTTCAGCCTTGTCGTTTGGGCTGCGGTAAAACCCGCGCTAAGGAAATAATTTCACGAGGATCAGACCAAGAAGACGACCACCCCCACTCCCATCCAAGGCCCAGAATTCTTACTCTCCTACAGAAAAGTGATCCCTTCTCATCTCCCACAAGAAGTCACATATTTCTACAAGATGGCCGCTCAAGAAAACACCCAGGGCGCACAGTCCGAGAGACACGCCATTGGTATCTCCTTTGGAAACTCAAACAGCTCGATCGCCTACACCACAATCGAGGATAAGGCCGAGGTTATTGCCAACGAGGATGGAGGTATGTAGTGTTTACGCCGTAGATATTTATGGTGCTAACTTGCTGTACTAGATCGTCAAATCCCCTCCATCATCTCTTACATCGACGGAGAGGAGTATGTCGGTAACCAGGCCAAGTCGCAACTCATCCGCAACAAGGACAACACTGTCGCATATTTCAGAGATTTCGTCGGCCAAGAGTAAGTGATATGACCTAGGGATCGGAAAAGTGCATACTGACCACTTGCCCAGGTTCAAGTCGATAGACCCAACCCACTCGCACGCATCTGCTCACCCAAAAGCCCATGAGAACACCGTCGCTTTCACCATCAAGGACAAGGCAGAGGGCGAGCCCTCCACCGTGACCGTCTCCGAGATCACCAGCCGCCTCATCAAGCGTCTCGTCGACTCGGCCACCGACTTCACCGGAAAGAAGGTTGACTCTGCTGTCATCGCCGTCCCCACCAACTTCACCGAGGCCCAGAAACAGGCTCTTACCGCTGCCGCCAAAGACGCCGGACTCGAGGTTCTCCAGCTGATCAACGAGCCCATCGCCGCCTTATTAGCATATGACGGTCGCCCAGATGCCAAGGTCTCCGACAAGATCGTCGTCGTTGCCGACTTCGGTGGAACCCGCTCAGACGTCACCGTCGTCGCCTCCAGAGGCGGCATGTACACTATCCTGGCCACGTCGCACGACTACGAGTTCGCCGGATGCCACCTCGACCAAGTGCTCATGGACCACTTCGCAAAGGAGTTCATCAAGTGGAATACCACCGACCCCCGCGCCGAGGCCCGCTCCCTCGCCAAGCTCAAGCTCGAGTCCGAGGCGGCCAAGAAGGCCCTCTCCATCGGCACCAACTCCAGCTTCAGCGTCGAGTCCCTCGCCGAGGGCATCGATTTCTCCTCCACCATCAACCGCCTGCGCTACGAGACCATCGGCCGCAAGGTCTTTGAGGGCTTCAACCGCCTCATCACCTCCACCATCGAGAAGGCCGACCTCGACGTCCTCGACATCGACCAGGTCATCATGTGCGGTGGCACCTCCCACACCCCCCGCATCGCCGCCAACTTCCGCAACATCTTCCCCGCCACCACCGAGATCCTCGCCCCCTCCACCACCCCCACGGCCATCAACCCATCGGAGCTCGCCGCTCGCGGTGCTGCCCTCCAGGCCTCCCTCATCCAGGAGTACGACGCTACTGATATCGAGCAGTCCACCCACGCGGCTGTCACAACCGTCAAGCACCTCGCCCACGCCCTGGGTGTTCTCGCCATCTCCGATGATCCCGCCCGCGGCGTCTTTGTCCCTATCGTCCCTGCGGAGACTGCTGCGCCGGCTCGCCGCACCATCCACATCGCTGCGCCAAAGGCTGGTGGTGATGTCCTAATCAAGGTTGTTGAGGGTGGCTCGCACATCAAGGTCACTCAGCCAGAGCCAAAGGCAAAGTCGAACGGCGCCAAGGTGGCCGATGCGCACGAGGATGGATCTGAGGATGATGAGTCGTCTGAGGAGGAGGAGGAGGAGACCCGCGAGAAGGTGTGGAAGGTTGGTGGTGTGCTTGCCGAGATCGCCGTTAAGGGTGTTAAGGCTGGTGGAAGCGTTGAGGTCACGATTAATGTTGCGGGTGATCTTGCGACCACGATCACGGCGAGGGAGGTTGGTGGTAAGGGAGGTGTTAGGGGGAACTTGGAGGCACCGCAGTAGGGAGCCAAACGGAGAGGTGTGATATTTGTATAGAGGTGTAGATGATAGACGAATTGGAGCTTAGACGTGATGAATTTACTGTCAGGGTCGATAGTTTTGCACAGTCTGGACTGCACAGTTAGAGAATAAAATTGGAGATTTTTACTGTTAGAACATGTATTGATTGAGACGGGGTTCACATTTGAGGAGGAGGTAGATGACCACAACAAACGCTATAAAGTTGTGTGGCACCACGGTGACATTCGAATTCCTGGTCTAGTCCGTGACTACGGATGTTCCACAACCCTAGAAAGATGTCCTGTAGTCCGTTGAAGGGGCTAAATCCGCCCCAGAGTATGTAAAAGCCCTCGCCAAAAAGTGTGTCAACGCCCAGCCCCCCTTTTTCTCACTGCCGCTCCCTTTCTCACCGTCGCCCCTTTCTCATCGTTGCCTGTCTTGCTCCACTCCCTATTATCACCGCCCCATAGCACTTGTTTACGGATTCTTTAATTCGGCTACTTGCAACCGCGTTTTCAACAGCCCGTTGGACGCATTCATCTAGAGTTGCCGATACGCACTCGTTCATTTTTTATTTTTTATTTTTATTTTTTCATAAAAAGTGCTTGCGCAGCCGACGCAGATTCAGTATCGCTGAGACACTATATAACATATTTATTCACTAGCATGAGTACCAGTGCGAAGTTGATGGTTGTGGCTGATCTGACAAGTCGAATATGATCATCACACATGCCTAATAACAGAAACGCGGCGATGGAGGGGGGGCATGAAATGGAATCTGGCTGGGGTTGGCAATGGCAACACGAGACATGGCAAATAGCAATAACCTGTAAATTTGAAATAAATTCGCCTTAGAAATCACCTATTAAAATGTGTGATGATTTTTTATAGCTAAAATAAACTCAGTCTGAGAAATCATCTATGGAAATGTGATGACTTTACATCACTAATTGGTAAATACAAAATAAATTCACATTCGGAAAATATTTATTAAAATGTGTTCTAGAATAAATTCAGTCTCGGAAATCACGTATTAGGTAGAATGACTTTTATAACTAAGTTAATAAATTCAAATAACTATCTATTACTAGATATATTACCGGCACCCAAATTCTCACATTTTTGACAGAGTCCAGCATCGTTGACAAAAATAAGAGAATCCAACTGTTGAACGATATCTACATCTCCAAGGCGTGTGGCAGGCACTGGAGCACTACTTCCATTGCTCACCCACACAAACCCCCTCCAAAACTCAAAAGTTAACGCACATAAAAGTGAGAAACTCAAAAAATAAACTCCCTCGGGTGGGCTCGAACCACCAACCTCTCGATTAACAGTCGAACGCGCTAGCCAATTGCGCCACGAGGGATGTTCTTGCTTGTTTGACAGTATTCTAAATCAGGTTTATGTACTGGAACTCTGTGTGGGCCGGTAGTAGCGCACGCAGAATTTTCATGTCTCATTTTCGGAAATATGCCCGCTTACTAGTGCGGTTGCGGGGCTGGATGCGCTAGTGGTTGGGTTAAAATAGATTAGCCGCAGAGCACGTGATAGCCCTAGTGTTTGGGTTAAAATAGATTAGCCACTGTACCACGTGACATACATTTCTGGATCATAGTGTTGGAAATTTGGGGGGAGGACCGTGGGATTCTTGGTTTTTAGCCTGGCTTACGGCGGCAAACTGGGCTGATACCCGACTGTAACACAGTTGCCAGAATTCCCATATATAGTACGTAGGCCCATTAGATAGTGTAATTCAATTGAATTTAATTCATTCTATATACTGTAGTCTACTGTCGAGTTTTCCTGCCCGTTGCGCAAAAGCCCGAAGGTTGTTGGAGGTGTACGGTGGTTCCGATTTTCGTGGGTCGGTGATTCACGTACAAATTAGTACTGTATCAACGGTCCGCTAGAATCATCACTTTAAACAGGCAAAAACGGAGTGAGGGGTGTACAGAATCTGGTCTTCAAGTCGATTGATTAAGCTATACTATCTACGGGGTCTACGTACGTTAAATAAACCTACCTCTGAGCCCCTGAATCCGTGGGCTAGGCCCAATCTGGCTTCAATTTCCCTGGGCCCACGTGAGGCCTTCAACAGCCCCCTTACGTAGTCCTGTAGTTGTATATATAGGGGTCTCTTCGAAGAAGAGGCTCCAAATCTCCTTTGCCGGTCTTGAAGGGGTTTGGGACTCTCTTCTATTTGGCTGGTGGCACTAGGAAATCCCTGGTGCACCGATTGAAGGCAGGCAGTGGCAATGGCTTTGTGAGCACATCGGCCAGCATGTCTGCTGTGGGCACATACGCCACTCTTACCTTTCTAAAAGCGATGAGCTGTCGTGTGTAATGGTACCGCACGTCGATGTGCTTGGTACGCTTGTGCGCCATCGGGTCTTCAGCAATGGCCAAGCATGCTTGGTTATCACCGAAAAGCTGGACGGCACGGTCCTTCCCAACGAGTTCTTCTCGTCGGAGCTCCAAGAGGAGCATGCGGAGCCATTGGCTCTGCTTTGCCGCATCGCATAGGTGTAATGGTGGGTGCACCAGATATGAGAATCTAGCCACCCAAGGAAGGGATGAATTTACTAAGACAACACACTGTCTTAGGAAACAGAGCCAAAGGGTTGTAGCTTAGACTATTCCACAACGCAGCAATCAGGTGTATGATGTGGTGAAGTGGTTTAGACAAGTTGCAACAAATGTTGAGTCTGGGAACTCAGGGGTAAGTCAGAGGTTAGCACCTCACTGACTTTTCAAAAACAGAGAATAACAAGATCAATGCTTGGAAGCTTGGAAAAGACGTAGAAGTATGTGCTAGTCGATTTACTGTATTGTCTGCTTGCCCTTTCTTAAGGAAAGGGCAATCCTATTTATGCCAAAGGAGTGTAGTTCTCTCATTTTCCATGACTTTCCATGACTAACCAGGCTTGGTAAATGTATTAGAAATCAAGTGCGACCCACAACTAGCTTGCTAATCATGTAGTGAACGTAAGAGAATCCCATAGAACCATCTCTTGGGTTCCTAGCCTATAGGAAGTGAAAAGGAGGTCCAAGGTCAGAGTACCTATAGACAAATTATGTCATAACTTAACCAATCTTGTGGGTAACTAAGGAGCGATGACGTGTAATGAATCATAGAGGGTTGTAGAAGCTTCTAGAGCTATCGTTCATGTTCCTAGGCCTCTAGTTGGTAGAGATATGCCATGTGGTAGTATTGACCCACCCCCTTAAGGAGGAGATTTTCTTAATAACTTGTTCAATGAGTGTCCAAATGATATGCCGTGATGTATGTAGCATAAACAGATGTAGTAGAAGAGTTTGCAGCAATCGTTGAGTAGTATTGCTTCTGTTGTTGGTGTGATAAGCCAAGATATGTATGGTGACTTGTAGGTTTGAGGAGGAGATTTCTAAGTTTGCTCTTGAGTTTGATAGCATACTGAGTGCAACGAATGTCAGTATGACAATAGGGCGATATATTCAGCCTCGGTGGTGGATGTGGCCACGCACCGTTGCTTCGCCGAGCTCCAGCTCACGAGCCCCTTGTTCAGTATGAACAGGTGCCCTGAGACTGAGTGGCGGTCTGTGTGATCACCAGCGTAGTCGGCATCACAGTATCCATGTAATTGGGGCGATAAATCGCCCCCTGTTCCCCCAAATACTAGCCGCAGATCCCTCGTACCCTTCACGTATCGAATGGCGTGAAGGACGCCGTTCCAGTTCCGGATTGTAGGTGCCGAGCAGCTCTGACTGAGCTGCCCCCAGACGTATGCAATATCCGGGCGTGTGCATACTGCCAGCCAGGCTAAGGACCCAACCCCCTGCTGGTACAGGTGTTGGTCTGCTTGCTGTTCGGTGCCGTCGCTTCTCAGGAGAGCGGTCCTGTCCGCAGCTGGCGTCAGGAAAGGCTTCGCCTTCTCGAGGCCGAAGCGCTTTACCAGCTGGTCGATGTAGGCCCCCTGATCGAGGAACAGGAGGCGTCTCTTCCTGTCCCGGGTCACCTGGATTCCGAGGATCTGGCCTACATCTCCGAGATCCTTGATCTGCCATCGTTCCTGAATGAAAGCAACAGCCTGATCGACGACTGCTGGGTCCTTCGCGAGGATGAGCATGTCGTCGACGTATAAGCCGACGAGAAGCTTGCGGTCTGTCGTGGCGAAAACGCTAGGGTCTGCGAATAGAGGCTCCAGTCCGAGCCCCTTTAGGCCTTTGCATGCCTCGATGTACCACTCACGGCCAGATTGCTTTAGGCCGTAGAGCGACTTCCGGATTCGCAAGGCACTGCCTTTTGGGCAGTCTAGTCCTTCTGGCGGTCTCATATAGACTTCCGCGTGCAAATCTGAGCGTGGATAGGCAACTCACGACGTCTACTTGACGGATCTCTAGATCCTCGTAGGCGCCGATCGCTAGCAGAAGCCTTAGTGACTCGGCCCTGATTGTGGGCGAGAATGTCTCTAGGAAGTCGTCTCCTGGAACCTGGCTAAAGCCCTGCGCGACGAGGCGGGCCTTGAAGCGGTCCACGAGGCCGGTGGGTGTATACTTGACATTGAACACCCATCGGCATCCTAGGAGGCGCTTCCCTTTCGGGAGCTCTGAGAGCTCCCATGTCCCGAGCGACTGGAGCTGGGCAAGCTCTTCCTGAGCGGCCTGTGCCCAGTCCGCCCCATAGGACGGGTCACCGAGGGCTTCCTTAAAGTCTCTTGGTATCGGGATCTTCTCGACGGCAGCATAGAGTGCCCCTCGAATCGGTTCGGCGCCCGCCTCTCACGGCCGCTACGCCTTACAGCGGGTTCTTCGATCGCCAGCTCAGCTTCTGCGAGAAGCTGGCGGCCTGGATCACCTTCGTCCTCCTCTTCGAGAGGGGAGACAGCTCTCGGCAGCGCTGCGCGTGCCTGGCTGTGGTGGTTTCTGCCACCGTCTTCTGGTGAACTGGACGTAGGGGGCGGTCGGTATGCCTCCTGGTTCATGTCCCTCCCTAGAGCGTTCACGCTCACAGGGGCATTGGTGTCCTCACCAATGTGCCCCTGTTCTAGAACAGGGAGGGTCTGGTCTGGCGCTAGATCAGCATAGCTGCTACTAGCATCTGCCTCCGGTGTCTGGTCGCTCCTTGCGGCCACTGGTGGCTGTCTAGTCATCTGTCTAGACGACTTTGGCGAGGGGCCTGTCTGTGGCCCTGCCTCCATGGGGTCGAATCCCACGGTTTCTGTGCTCTCGGCTTCGATGCCAGGCAGGTGGAGGCGTTGGCCTTCTACAAATCTTGGGGAGGTCGAGATGATGATTCTCTTCCTCTCGGGGTCGTACAGTCTGTACTGCTTCGAGGCGGGCATGTAGCCTACCAAGGCTGTCCGCAAGCCGTTCGGGGCCAGCTTGTCTTTGTCGTTCTGCTCAGGGGCGACGGTATGGTATACCGCGCAGCCCCAAGCACGGAGGTGCTCAACAGTCGGCTTCTTGCCGGTGTACGCCTCCTCAGGTGTCATTCCCTCTGGTCCGACTGGCGTCCTGTTTCGAATATAGGACGCTGCCATCACGGCCTCCGCCCAGAGCTCTGGGGGCAAGCCGGCGTGAGCCATCATGGCTCTTGCAGCCTGAACCAAAGCCCGGTTTAGGCGCTCTGAGACTGCGTTCTGCCACGGCGTGTATGCCGTGGTAAACTCGAATTGAACACCGTAGAAGGTCCTAAACATATTGTCTAGGCCCTTATACTCACTCCCGTTATCACAACGGACAATTTTCACCCTCAGTCCAGTTTCCAGCTCAACACGAGTCCGAAATTCGATGAACACCGTCCGCAGCTGGTCCTTTGTGCTAACAACGTACACCCAGGTCTTACGGGAGTAGTCGTCCGTAAAGGTGATAAAATACGCCGCTCCATTCAGAGCGGGTATTCTGTAAGGGCCCCAGATATCGCTATGCACGCGATCTAGAGGGGCCTTGGCATGCTCAGGGGCTTTGCGGCTGATCACCCTCGTGCTCTTGTTGAGCAAGCACGCTTCGCAGGGCTCAGCGATGCCCTCAATCGCCCCTGGCATACCGGTGACGGCAGTATGAACTAGGCGCAGGCTCTGGGAACTCAAGTGCCCAAAACGTCGATGCCACAGCATGGCATCCTTCGGCGATTTCGCCACCGCTCGCTGGGCGGTGACGACGCCATCCTATGTGCCGTTCAGTACATAGGAGCGGCCTATACGCTTGGCCTCTCCAATGACTCGCCCGTCGAGCTCAAGGAGCATCATGCCGCTCTTGACGGTCCTTGTCATGATGCCCCTATCCTGGAGATGGGGCACCGAGATGAGGTTTCCGGCGAGGAGCGGGACGTGCAACACGTTTAAGATCTGCACGCTGCGTATCCTGCCTTTGACGGCGGTCTGGAGGCTTACTGTACCTTCGGCGACTGCATCAATGCATGCCCCGTTAGCGATGTTCACCTGGATGGGCTCATCTAGGAGCCTGTAGTCGATGAAGGCCTCGCGGGCATAAGTCATATGCCGCGTACAGCCTGAATCGACGATCCAGGAGAGCTCTTGAGCTTGGCTGGCACCAGCCCAGTTGGCTGTAGCATTCTCATCGCATCTAGTGATGGCGATCCAGCTTGTCTCTGAGGCCATATGTGCCTCTTGCGACTGGGGCGAGAGTCCCTTGCCGCCACCTGGCGCAGCGAGGGGGCCGGTCGATGGCCCTTCTCTTCCACCAGCTCGTTCCTTCTTCCGGTCATTACAGTCACTCCTATAATGGCCGGACTTCTCGCAGTGGTAGCAGACCACGTCTGGGAACTGGTTCTGTGGTCTGCCGCCCCTCTCCCTTCCTTTGCCACGGCCGCGGCCGCGGCTGCGGCCAGCATCACCCTGTCTAGTTGTCGCCTGGAGGGCTGTTTCCTTAAGGGGCTTCGATGCCGCCAGCCTTCGTTCATGCTCGGTCAGGCGGGCGACCACCGAATCAAAGTCAGTGACATCAGCGATCTCGAGCTGCATCGTGACGGCCTCGTACTGGGGCCCGATGGCCCTGGCGGAGTCCGTCAGTATGGTTGTCTTAAGGCGTTCTGAGGGGCGTTCCTCAGGGTCGATGGACCCTATCTGGGCCTGGAGCGTATTAAGCTCCGTAACCCGTTCAGATATCGTCTTGCCAGTTTTCTGCACGGCGTAATTGTTGAAGGACCTGAGCTTCTCGCTCAGCTGCTGCTTGCCTACCGGCCCGTACAGCTCCTTCAACTTCGCCCACTGCTCCTGTGCAGTTTCCATATCGACGATGTACTCGAGGGCTTCCCTCGAGCACAGGCTCATTAGGAGCGTGCTTGCCTCCCAGTCTCTTATCTGGGCGGCCGAAGGTTCCTCACTTGTGGGGTCGCCTTCGCCAGTGTCTTCTGTGGTGGCAGCCACCTTTTCTTTGGGCTCTGCCTTCGTCGATTCGATGGCCGGCCAGAGTTTCTTGCTTTGGAGCAGGCGCTTGACCTGCGCGCTCCATGTCCGGTAGTTAGGGCCCGTCAGCTTCGTTATGAGGGCCCTCCCTGTACCACTGGTATCCATACTGGATGGTTTCCGGTCTGTTCCTGGCTTCGAGTATCGATGCCGTCTGTTCTGTTCCGTTTTCTGTCGGAACCGCTGCGGCTAGGGTGTGGCCTTCTTCACAGCGTTTCTGAGTCTTCTTTCGTAGAACTCAGTTCTCACTTATCGAAGTGAGACGTCGGAATCGAGATCTGATTAACCCCTGGGCGACTCCGGGCTCATAACCTGTTGGAGGTGTACGGTGGTTCCGATTTTCGTGGGTCGGTGATTCACGTACAAATTAGTACTGTATCAACGGTCCGCTAGAATCATCACTTTAAACAGGCAAAAACGGAGTGAGGGGTGTACAGAATCTGGTCTTCAAGTCGATTGATTAAGCTATACTATCTACGGGGTCTACGTACGTTAAATAAACCTACCTCTGAGCCCCTGAATCCGTGGGCTAGGCCCAATCTGGCTTCAATTTCCCTGGGCCCACGTGAGGCCTTCAACAAAGGTCCGGTCACCAAACACACCGCACGATTTGCTCAGGCGAGAGGTTAAACACTCCTGTTTTGAGGCTGAGTATGCAGGCGAATACCGAGGTACGATTGAGTGGATGGACCAAAACATATCTATTAAGTATGGCAGGTAGTCCACGTCAGGCGGATCCTTTATCATATATGCCTTTTCATCGCTCACTTCTCGATCACACAATGCGTCGTCAAAGAAATCTGAGTGAAAGTCGGCAGAAACGTGTTCTGTTCTCGCCTTGGCATTGGTTTCCTCATCCTTGGGTTGGCGCTTCGTCCTGGCTTGGGGCGTCCTAGCTTGGGGCTTATTTACATCGTGTTGATGCTGTGCAGGATCCGACTTCCTAGAATGGAGCCATTTTGCTGTCGAAAGACGGGACTGTAACTTTTCTTCGTCTTATACAAGTCGTCGATAGTGGCCAGCGCGTGGAGAGACTTGATATACGAGCTTCCAAGAGAACTTAACGCTTCTTCGAAAACGCGTAGGAGTCTAGTAGTGTCCATGTCTTTGCCTTTGAATAACGCAGACAGCTGTGTGAAGTCTGCTTGGCTTAGGAAATCAGGATGACTTGCTTCATACGGGCGTACACTGCGCAGAATCGACCGAATCCTTGTCCCCAAACCAATACTCGAAATAGGAAATTTCTCCATACCAAGGTTCATAGTTGCTAAGGCCTGCAGTGTTATCGATAGGCCCTATGACAAGGCGCATGTTGCCAGACTTCTCATAATACCTTGTCTCGTTCTCAAATACCGTTGTAATTGGCTCGTCCGATACTGCTTTCACTGTTTCGCCTAGATTCTCGTAGTATGACTTCCGAGACGTGGGTAACATCGTAACTGAGCCCCAGAACTGATCAGCAGTATCCTTAGGTGCATTGATAAGTGTTTGTTCAGCATCTTCAAACTCAGAATCTATGTCCATGCTGCGAGTGTCATAACTGTACCCGTTGTTGCGCCCATCATCATCGTTTACAGTTCGGACCTCAGCTACTTGTCGAGCCTGAGGAATGAGAATGCAGCCATCGAACGTGTCCAGCACAGCTCCTGGTGTCTTCGCATAACGACCTCTTGTGAGCTAGACGAGACCGTGGGAGGGCGGTTGCATATTCCTCTCGTCTCATATGTACCTAATAATAACGTCTTCGCTAGAAACACGAGACCTAGCAACAAGCTTGCGCAGCTCTCTCACTTTATTGTCCTGCCATCGTTGAAGCCGAAGAAAGCTAGAGCTCTGTAGCAGGCCAAAGAATGGAGTAGGAGGCCGGCCGACGAAGGAAGCATGCTTCATACATAAGATGCAAAAGTTGCTTATAGAAGCGACGGTCCGTTCCTGTGGAATCGAGAAAGCATTGTGCCGAGGTTTTTAATAGCTGGAGCCAAGAACCATTAAAAAATGAGCAATTAGTGCTATCCACTTTCGCAGACTCCCCAATAGCATCGGCAAGGTTGATGATGAATTTGAGAACAGTTTCATCTGTAACACCGCAAATGCCCCAACCGCCAAGTTCGTAGCCTGGTGAAACTCATTTGGAGACAGTCGGGATCCTTCAACAGTGACATGTCGGGTGCATGAGACCGGATCGCATAGTATCGAAGGTGGGCTAGGGGCAAAGACCATTGCAAGCCCCGGACATCGTAGTCATCCCCCCGCTTGAAGCCGATAGTCAAAATGCCATATGCCGGCACGAGCCGATCTTGTTGCCGCACAATAGCTGTAGCAACATCAAGTACATTGAGGTCGGGATAGAGGTGCCATGCAGAGAGCCCAAGCAGAAGCTCGCCCGATTGCATCTTCTGTGGAGAGCCGGACAGGAGGAGCTCGACGCCCTCCAGCGCTTCCACGTATGGATCACGCTGTCGTAAAGCTGCGGCTTCGAATCCGTAGCCAAGCCCTAGCACTAGCATCCCAATTAGCTAGATCTGCTCGGCTGACATCCTGCCTCGAAGCCATGAAGCTCTTCATCTCCAGTGATCCTGTCCTGTTTAATACCGCATCGATCTCACGCTTGCGGCCCTCTATAATCTCAACCCATATTGATATAGCCTCTGGTCCATTCCAGATTCTAGCCAACATGCATGCTAAGAGGTGGACGCGGATTGCTGCTTCTCCGGAGGTGGCAGCCGTCCATATGCTACTCGCGCCCACGCCGGCCTGCCCATGGAAGAACCCATGGTCACTTGTGTGCACCTGCTTGCACTTAGACGCAATCTCTGACGCCCGCAGACCGTAGCACCTCAGCAGTTCTGGAGTTTCGGGTAGAAGGGGCTCAAAGAGCGCGCCTAGCTTTCGGGCGGTGGAATGCAACTTTCCCTCCTCGGCCTCGACTCTGCGAGGCCGAGGAGAGACAGGGATTGCCCAAGTTCGTGGAACTCCGCCGGTGCAGCCAGTTTGACCACGGCGAAGTCGAAATTGATATTTAAGAGACCGGCTGTCACGTCGGAATTTGCGGAGACTAGATTTGCTTGAATACGCCCAACACACGTCATTATACCTGCTGGAAGTGTAAAGTCGGGTTTAGGATCCAAATAAATCCCTAAATCAAATTCCTAAATCAAGTTCGCATATCCTATTTAAACAATATGTAGTCCTTGAGTCCATTGCAGGATGGTAGAGGCGCAGCGACCTCATTGGTACAGTATACATACTGGCCAAAAAGCGGCAGTGCAGAGGCGCGACAAGAAACTGAGTGTTGTATCCTGCCCAAGGCTCTATAGATAGTGAAGGATGCGTGATGCTTGGCATAATGCCATATTAGACACTCCGAGAGGGACAAGGTCATATTTGGGGACATTTTTTAAGCGCCTCCCACACTGGTGTGAAGTCTAACTATCTATGTACGCCAGCTGAAAGACGAGGCATTATGGCGGAGTCTTGACTACATAGCCCCGCTTAACAGTCTTGTTGTTTATAGGCACTGTATCTGTCAATTTAATTCAGTTATAAGTAGCCTCCTACCTAAAATATAGCTATTTGTAAATATGACAGGCCACGAGGCTGCAGCAGCAACTAAACCCGCTGAAAACAGCACTGTAAACGTCACAACCTTGCGCGTTAATTTAGGGTTCTTATATAAGACTTTAAAGAGTAGATTTCTATGGAAGGAACAAAATATTAGGGTTTCGGTGGCGGACATCGTAGAGTACAGCCAAGTCGCGGCAGTCGCTAGGCTGCACTTTTCCCTTTTAGGCCACTGAAGGCTACCATCGTCCAAACCTTTGCAACCCCCATTCATGAGATAACGGCGAATTCAGCATGGCAAAGAGCAAGCGCGATAGCGCGTTTTTGGACTATGATGAGCCTTTCAAGCGCCCTCGACATTCCGGAAATGCCCCGCCAAAAGAAGGGACCCAAGGCCGCATCGACCCGACCTATGGCCAGAGGAGTGCTTTTCCTGGACTCGACGAGGATGGTGGCTTTGGGACTGAGGATAACGACCTCGACTACGGCGATGATGCTGGGGCTATAAGCTATTTGAGAGCTGTCAGGTGTGTTCATTTTCCCTACCCCCGTTGCGACAGTGAATAAAGATCGTGCTAACCCTGCTGGTTGTAGGTCCGAGGCTGCTGGAATACCGACTGTTCTCGTCGCACCTAAACCCATACTCGCAGGAGGCGACGAAGAGGACAGGGCTATCTACGATGACGGAGTGGGCGATAGTCGTGGCTTCTACTCGGACGGCGCGTATACCGCTGCGCCAGATCCACAACCTGACGCTCCCGCCGATATCCCAGCCGCGAAGCACCTGCGGGCCAAGTACTTCGAAAAGATCCTCGAGCGTTTCGAACACCTGCGCGAGCAGCTGGGCAATACCCCTCCAGACGATGTCGTTAAAAAACTCGACCAGAACCACGACTCGTACATGTCCGCCTCGGCTGCGGATTATAGGAAATGGAGGTGGAGGGTCATCAATACAGAGCCGATGAACGCGCAACTGGCGAGGATGGACAGAGCTACATCGCTCAGGCTTCTGAGATTATTGACAAACGACAAACTTGCGATGGGCGGGAGCACAGTTCCTTCCGAGAGGCTGAGCAGGTGGATTTGGGGGGTGCTGGCGAGACTGCCAGATAGTGGAGAGTTGAACAGCGAGGAAATTGGGTTAGTGAGGGATTTGGGCAAGAGAGCTGTATGGTTGGGCGTTGTGATAAATCAACCCCAGTCCGATACGGCAGCGGGGATGCCGGGAGATGAGTATAATGAGAGTGCGGAAGACTATGACGACGAAGAAGAAGATGGAGAGGTGGGAAATGAGTTTCCTATCCCCGAACGCGAAGAGAATGACGCACGGGAGAAGGCAGTTGAATATAGGACAGAGGTGGGCGCCCATAAGCCACGCGCTAATGCCCCAGCGGCCCCGCGGGATAATATATTTCGGTTCGATTCACCGGCCACGGAGTCAGTAACTGTACATGCCACTCTGGCAAAGGCTGTGCTCGAGGATTCTTTACCAAACCCAGAGATCTATAATTTCTTTCGTTTCGGCTACGGGGATCAGCTTACCGAAAAACAATTGGGAGCTAGAGAGTGCCTTCGCAACTTCTACAGACGAAATCGGGGATTTGCGCGCTCCAATTTACTGTTTTACTACCAGAGAAACCGTTTGGTGGAACAATACGACGGACCACTGCCACCAGCAAAGCAGGCTGGTGGCAATTGGGGATACGATTTTGAAGACTTTTTACACCAGAACCCAGGTTATTCACAATTTTTAGACTTTCCTAATGAGGACGCGCCACGAAACACTGCAGGTGTCAAATTTGGCGACGAAGCTTTTGACAGAGCCTGGCAGGCTGCTGGCCTTGATACTCCGCAAACTAGGGTATATGACAACGGCCAAGACGAAGAAGAAATCGCAATGGCAAAACTGGGTCTGTTTGCTGGCAGAGATCCTCGCCCAGCTATCATTGAAGAGCCCAAGCCTGAAGTGGAGGGTCAAGAGGAGACATTAGAAGTCGCGCGTGGTCGTATTCTTGCACAATTAGGAGAAGCAGGAGATGCTAACGCTGCTGAACTGGCTCGGGCAAGGGACGCTTTGAAGGAACAGGAGCTTAAGGAGCGAGCTTGTGAAGAAGAAGAAGACGCAGCGAGACTGCTGAATGCAAAGGCGACAGTGGACATGATCATCACTGTAGCGGGCGAAATATATAGACAGAGGGATCTGTTGGAGTTCAGGGAGACATGGGATTAGCGTTGATGGGGGAATCATACAATATTGTTTTAGTCTAATGTAATAGTAGACAGAGCTAAGAATTTGCACCTTGTTAGCAACTAGCTGTTGCTCAACTTCTCATCACACAACCACTACTTCTCATCGGCAAATTCAGCTTCGTCATAAGAATACCCTTGCTTCTTTAGTGCCCACTTGACCGCCGCCTGCACGTTATCCACAATCATCTTCGGCTCGTACTTTGGTGGCTTCCCCTCCTGCCACACGCCCGTCTTCACCAGAATGCTGTCCCAGCTCGTCCCAGTCGGGCTCTTGAAATTATTCGCGCCCCTGATATCGCTCTCCGGGTTGTCCCCAATCATAAACACCTGTTTGAGATCCCCTACTTCCTCGTGAAGAGCACTTAGTAGCTCAACCCTGTGCTTCTGCAGCACGCGCTCGGAGTACAGATACGTCTCTTGCGTAGGCTTCCCCATGACGAGCTTGGTCAGCTCCGCGCCGTCGGTAACCTCATCCCACACGCCCTGGAACGCGGCGCGGAAGCCACCCTGGCCGAGCCGCGAAAGAGGGTGCGAGGTGGCCCAGAACAGGTCCGGGTTGCTGAAGATGAGCTTTGGTTGGCCGTCCTGCAGCCACCCGTTGTTGGGGAGCGACTTGTCCCCGTTCTTGACGGAGTAGGTATTCAGCTCGCCCTTGGAGGAGAGAAGGAGGTCCAGTATGATTTGCGTGTCAAGTGCCCAGTCGTGGGGATCGGAGAACACAAAGATGGCGTCGACCTTGAGAGGTCCGGGGGGAAGCGGCTTGGCGATAGAGGAGTAGTGCGAGGCGTGAAGAGCAGCAAAAGGCCATATATTTGGGTGGGCGGTAAGGATATCTCCTGGAGTTACGACATTCTTGAAGCCATATCTGTGAGCAATATCCCTGACTCGTTGCTGATCGGTTCCGGTGACGAAAATCGTCTTGTCTTTCAGCGCCTCGTAGTCCTGGCTGCCGTTAACCATCTCCTGAAATGGCGTGTGACTCTGCACAAAGTTCTCTGGGCTTAATGGGATATCGAATCTTGAGCTTAACTCGGCGACACGCTCGGTTTCGTGCTTGCCGCCGCCATTGGTCAGGAGGATGAAGGGAATCGAGTGTTTATTTAAAAATCGCAGGGTTGAGGAGGCACCCGGTAGGCTCTTAGAGGAACGGAGGAGAACGCCATCGATATCGAAGGCAAAGGCGAAGTCTGGAGGCGCTGGCACCGTGGTATTATTGTCTCGCGGTGTTGACTGGTGACGGAATTGCCGTGCATGTCGCCGATGCGTTGTGAAGGCGGGGGATGCTGAGGCAGCAGAGCGGAGAACTGGGCGGGACCATGATGCTTGCAAGATTGGCCGGGTAAGGCTAGAAGAGCGAAGAGCTCTTGGAATAAGTAAAGGCTTCATGATCTATTATAACTTGACAATGCCAACTTATGTGAGTGTCAACGAGAAGGGCAGGAACGCGATGGTCCCTGTCCCTGAAACAAGCTCGAGTGGCTTGGAGCTAAGATAAGATAACGATCTATGGGTATCAACGGCATGACGTAGGAGAGAGGGGTTTAACAACCAAAGAAGGTCATTACACTGCTACACTGTCTAACTAGGTGAAGCTATTCTAAATGCATCCTGGTAGTATATTCGAATAGTAATCTTTTTGCATCTGTTAATGTCTAATGGGTCTTCGGGCAGGCCACTTGAGCTCCCCATATGAAGCAACACGGAAAATTGTTTCCCCGGAATGCATCATAGATTCAACGACGCCTGAACCATCAAAAGCTTCCCAAGTCGGCGCGCAACACTTTCTCATGTCTTATACCAATTACACTTTCAGGTGAAGCCACCGGATCTCAATAATGTTTGGCTGCTCAGGGAACTCGCCGTGAGCGGCAACGTTTGGCTGAACCCCGATTGCATTGTGTAAGTCGAATCCATCTCGAGACAATGGCCCTAGATGCTCAAAGCAACTGGGATGTTGAGATGCCGCAGTTGCGACTGGATGCGACTGGGACGGAGGAAAAACATTCATCAATGAGGCCCCATCAACCGGCCTTGGTCGCAACCTCGGCGTCTGGAAAAGAGATCGAGCTGCCCTTAGAGGTATTGATCCAGATTGTCTCGTACATACCGCGTCGACAACAGTACCAGAAAACTTTATGGGCATGCTGCCTTGTATCTCGCGCCTGGTACTCAGCAGCAATTATGTTCCTCTATGAACGACCACATATCGGAGGTGGCAACTTCCAAGAATTTGTCGCGACCATATGTCCATCCAAAAACGCCCACATTCGGAAGAGCCAGTTGGCGGGTATGGTCAAGATTCTAGATATGGGCTCACTTGTGCATGACGGCAGCAAAAGCTTGACCGCACGGCTTCTTGGGAGGTTAAAAGGCAGCCTCGAGGAGTTCGTTGCTCCCCAGGCGTCCTTCTCGATAAATTCTTTCGCAGCTCTGGCCAAGTGCAAGAATCTCAAATTCTTGAATCTTTCTCTGATGTCAGCTTCCATCTCAATCAGAGTTCTTTTCCAGACTCTCAAATCCTTAGATAAGCTGGAAACACTCTTCTTCCCCCGGACTTCGAACCAGGATGAGGGCTGTGAAAGCCCATATGATTGGCCTCCGAAATTGCAGGCGCTACATATCGCTGGAGGTTTGTCCGCATCGAACCTTTTTACAGCACTGAGAATTATACTGAATGGTGACAGGCGTTGACGATTACTTTCTTCGCGTTCATGCCACGAATATTCCTTCGTCCGTGGAAAGAATTAGCATCCAACATTGTTCGCAGATATATACTGAGTAAAGAAAATCCACTTCTTTGTTATGGCTTAACTAACTACTGCCAGGGCTTTGCAAGAGTTCCTGTTAACAGTTGGTCCACAGTTGCGGCACCTGACTCTGCGACACCCTCTGATTAAACTGCCGCCGGGGGTGCTTAATGGCGTCCTACAATGGTGTCCCAACCTGGTTGCCCTTCGTATCAGTGTTGATTATGTCTCTGATGCGTTGTTAGAGTCCAACGGAGTCAAATGTCACCCTCTTCGTGTTCTGGAGCTCGACTGCTCAAATTCTGCTGATGCCGAAGTTGGCATCTCACCAGATTCCATATGGCTAGCCATAGATAATGGTTATTTGCCAGACTTGCGTAGCATTATAGTTAATGCGCGGTTGGCATGGCAAGCTACAGAACGTCTTCGGACTTCCGTTTCTGATTTGGTGGAGCTGGTACAGGCCCGGGAACGAAAGAACCCGCTGAAGTTAACACCAGGCGTATGGAGTGTTGTGTCGTGAATAGGAGAAATATTCTGATTGCCCCATCGACCCCTTTGGTGAAAGCTCGATGTTTCATCTGGATGCCAGGCAATGAATGTCCAGGTAAATTTCAACAGCTGAATATATGTAGGCTATATCTACGCCACTGGAACAAGGTAGGTCATGAGATGGACATTGATGTTACATACATTTAACTCCTGAATCCAACAAACTTCCCTTTGTTCTGTATGTGATAATCATACTCTCTTCCCATTCAATCCGTGTCATGGATGCCTCTCTTTGACTTGTTGCGGGCGCTCGATGTTGTTAGAGCAGGTTGCGAGTTCTCTCCCTCTTTAATATAAGCTTCTTCTCCCGTTTAGTATTTGCCATCAGTGCCAGGTAACTCGACATACTTCAAACAGATCAAGAGCCTGAATAACAGGATAGGACGCAGAACAAGAAAAAGGCAAAAAGGGGCGCTAAACTGCATCAGGGGGGTTCCATACGTTTCTCTATGCTGCATACCTTCAAGGGCACCAACACTCTTCTACGTCTAAGCCATTAACATTCTCCCCAAGGCGGTATACATTACGTCGATCGATTGGCGATTCCGAATCTGGGCTATAGCCTGTTGCAGGGAAGCTAAGCTTCTATCGATCTAACATTCTGACTAGAACACATCTTGCTACTGTAAAACAAAGCATCGATCGATCCATCACCCCAACTGCAACTATACCTTGCTGCAGCGAAGCCAAGCTCCTCTGTGATTACGGGTGGCAGCTCTGCCCACTTGCTGATCTCAAAATAACCAAGTCTGATCACCGAAAATAACCCTGCCGCCGGTTGCCGGCTGCAATCGACGGCACGGTGTCCAAATAAACGACAACGGCGTTCAACGGAATGATTAGAGATCAGAGATTCAAGGATAATCATAGAACCCTTTCCGCGAAATGGGAGGTCATATCGGGCCTGATGGCTACTATCGAAGTTAGTTACCAGCTCTCCATCGTGACTTCCCTGGTACGAATGAACAGTCTAAAATAACACTTCATTTTAGGCCGCCGCAATCGCCAATCCAATGCTAACCGTCGCCGTAATGGGCCATCGCTGAACAGAACAGAATCGTATAGTCATATTCAAGTTGTCGCTCATCCGGATGCCAACTCGAATATAAGACAGGAGCCACAGAGTCCGTTTGTACAAAACAAATCGCTGCAAGACGAAGACTATAACATAGGTGAGTGCGGATACAATAACAATACACCAACAATAGCTTCTTCCTCTGGCTTTGCCCCATTTTCGTTTGCTCAGGTAGCTGCAAACATGTCTGGACCTGGCCGATCTTCAAATGCGAACAGTCGCGATATAACATATGATGGAGACGGGGAAGCAGCTCCTACAACGGACCAAGCATCATTCCAGGTAGTTGGTCCTCGCAGATGCACACTGAAAGTGAGCAGAAAGAAACCAAAGAAATGGTCTCCATTCGACCTTGGGAGTTCAGAAGGTGAATTTGATATAGATGATACGCGGGCCGCTATTCCTAAAACAGACAACCCAGTCCCCGAGCTTCCAACAAGCGTCCAGGAGGCCTTCTACACCTTCTACACCCCAATCGCAGAAACTCAACAACAAACCAACCAACTTCAGGAATTTTCTCCTACGCCCTCAGTAATATCTAGGGAGCGTCGTGAATCCTTCTTTGGTAACTCCAATACCAAATGCAATTCCGCCACAGATATTGCATTTAACGCAGCATTTCCACAGCTGCGCAATACACCAACGAAATCCCCGCTGGAACGTTCAATTATTCACAAGGAGGACCCTGAAGATACAAAGCTACGACTAGAACATATCATGGCGCGAATTGACGACGTCTTCGACGTGGAAGAATGGGATCCTGACTTGCCAGCTGGAGGTTCCAACAACTCACCTGAGCAACTTACTATAGAGCCTCAGAAGGTCACTTACACCACTGTGGGATCAGTTGCCAAAACTGACGCCGTTCCGACCTTCACGCCTCCTATTCGCATTCAACGTGAGGGTTCTGGTCGTCGTTTAACTGTTCCGGCGCCACGCGGAACTGACAATTACTACAACCGCAACCAGCAGCCTGGAAACAACTCCAGTCCCAATTATGGCCCTCCCACAAACATGAAGAATCCCAGATTTTCACAGCAGCAATATGCACCCCCTCCTCCACTCAATATCGCGGGGCTTGAAAACCTGCACTTGTCCGATCTCGAAAAGGAGGTTTTGTTCAACACAATGAACGCCACTGCTGTTGCTCCCCCCCAAAATGATCACCCGCAGGCTACCTCGGCACCGGACGTGTCGCTCAACAGTGCACCCAGCGGCAATTTCAGCGTCCAGAAAATGCTTCAGGAAGAGGCGTCTGGACCTAGCACTCATTTGACAGGCTCCTCAACCTTCGCTGGCCTCAATAAGATGCAAACTCTCCAAAGACTAGCTCAATTTGAGAACCCAGCACAGGTGTTTGCAAAAGGCCGCCTTGCAGAATTCAAAGCAGAGAAAATGAAGCAACAGATGTCTGAGATGGCCGCTTTGAGTGCTAAAGGCGCTTCCCAAGCTCAATCCTTTGAACATGGCAACAAAACTGGAATGCATCAATTTGGTGATACTGGACCGGATCCCTACAAGAATGCTGTCGTGAGCTATGGCTCACAGTATCCGGGCCAAGAGAACTGCAATCCTCTTCAGCCAGGCTACAACTCATTTGGGTGCGAGTACCCGATGAATGGATACGGTTCAAAGCCCCAACTTCTTGCTCCACAAGGTTATCCTCAACCGCTGACAGCTGGGCCTCCTCGACAAGGACAAAATTCAGTTGCTTTCAATAGGCTTGCTTGGACCTCTGGACACAGCCAGCTTGCAGATGCCCCACCACAATTCCAATCCCCACCGGTCGAAAAGCAGTTCTCTCCATGGAATACTCAATCTCCACCGGCCGAAAATCAATATTCTCCATGGAATAACCGACCTCAACCGGCTGAAAAGCAATACTCTCCATGGAATAACCGACCTCAACCGGCTGAAAAGCAATACTCTCCATGGAATAATGCCAACGGGAGCTTCAACCAGCAATCTCACCCCTTCAGCTCCACCGGGCAAAATCACATTAGAGATACGTTGTCACTTGAGGAGATGTCCAAGTACTACCCCAACGGCTTTGGTCCCAACTTCCAGTATGGCGGTGATCGCGAAGAGCTTGATGAAGACACAAAGCTATCCCTTCTGGGACTTGCAGATGATTCCTTGGAGGCTAAACAGCGTCGTAAGGCAGAGAAGCTTGATGAGTGGTTCTACAGCGGTCTCAGCCGTTTAAATATGACAACCACTGATCATATGCAGGAGCTCAAGAACAGAGACAAAGGGATTATACCATCAGCTCCACGTGCAAACATGGCCAATCGCGAAGTTCTCTCGGTGAAAGATATCAGGGACAAAACAAACTCGGAATGTGCTGCTCCTCTCATTGACAACCTCTTTGGGATCCTTGTGGCATACTCTGATAATGTTGCGCAGCCAACAAACAGGCGCATCATGAGCAAATTTGTCCAATCTCCAGCTTGGGCTCTTGACACTTCGGAGGAGGGCAAGAAGAGCATCTTTGGCGACGATTGGGTGGCACCGCCAAAGCGCTTGGGAAGGGACCCTCGCTATACCCGTTCCAAACTGAGCGAAATGTGGGACTAATGCTAACCACCTCTACCGATTTGTTGATAGCAATGCGTCAGCATTCCCAGGGCGTTGGATTACGAAGGCGCTAATATTGCCGAGGCTTTGGTGTTACTGGGTAGCTATGACAGGGACGGTGTTATGGATCTTATGGGGTGACTGCTATGACACTTTTGATGATTATGAAGAGACACCAACCTGTTTTTTGCTTTAGTTTTGCTTTTCGCCGATTTGTCAAGCTCAGCTTTTTGCTACTCTGGGAATGAACAAGCTACGGATAAAGATAGGCAACATTGCACCCAAATAAATAATGTGTCCCGAACAGAAGTTATCCTGCGTGTGATCACTAGATTTCATTCCGTCGGCAAGCTAACTGATATGTCTGTCCTAACATAACTGTAAATCGGCACCAATAATCCGGACCTCTTCGGTTCAACCCACAGTCGATGTCAGTTATTCTGACCTTCCACACCCTGGTATCTTAGAATTGCGATTTCCTCCCATATTCCTACACATCGTGCCGGTCATTCCTCCATAAACACACCTCATGCCCCAAACGCCAGTCATGCCTAGTATACAATGCTCATTTCTCATCCTCCGGGTCCTTCGAGTCCTTCGAGTTCTTCTTCCTCTCGAAGATACCCGCTAACCACTCCTCCAGCTCCCTCTCTGCCTTCGAATCCCCTCCCCCAGCAACCCTCTCCGTCCCCAACCGCCCCCTCATCTTCGCCCTCAACTCGTCTATACTCGCGATATCAAACGCCCACAGCATTCCACCGGTACACATCATGGCCAAACTGAACACATTCGCCGTCGCAATAGTCAGCGCATCCATAGCCTCGACTTGCAGATTGAGAGGCGGCGCCGCCTGGTTCGAGGGTTGGTAGAACGACGGAACGATGGCTTTGTAGCGCCGTACGAGCGAGCGGCGTGTGATCAGGCTTGCGATGCCAAAGAAGGCCGCGCCGCCGAAGAAGAGACCGAGTTGGCGGCGGTTGCGGAGGCTGGGGGAGATGGCGGGTTTGGCGGTTGGCGCTGGGGCGGCCTCATTTGGGCGGGTTGAAGACATGGCTGGGGCTTCGGCGTGGGCCATTGGAGGGTGAATTTGCGCTGAGGTTGTCGGGGGGGTGCAATCCACTTGTATATAGTTTCGGGTAGCTTGAGGATGAGATACGCCGGTCTAATCGATTGGAAGTTGTGCGCGAGACGTGAGAGCGACAGAGAGCGAGGTCCAGAATTTAGATCTTGAATACTATATCGGGAATAGCGCCAAAATGTATAATATGTTATGGTCACATGATGGGGTTTCTGCTCCATACAGATTTATTATACCTACCCGTTGCTCACATATACTATGGTGGTTAGGAGTCGTTTGTAAATAACTAAGTGGGGTCCTGACATTAATGGCTCTGCTCTTGTTTGAAAACACGTTTTTGAATACAAGGTGGAAATTTGGTAGAAGAGAATGTATTGTGAGAATTTATAAACAAGTCGTTCCCAAATTAGTATATTTCTATAATCTCCGAAACATCTGTATAATTTACTAACTGCTCAGAATATAATCTAATATGTCCACTATTTTTCAAGCCCATAATCGTCGTGACCAAACTTTTCGCTTCGCTCAAGCTGTACATAGACACCCGTCGCACTCAGTGCCTATTTCAATACGAGTTAGCCTCTGCAACTTCCGAAGACATTGCCGTGCACCTACCAAGCGCATCGCCACGAGCGTTGTTCAAGGCTATATCTCAAGTGGAAGCGGCCTGTACGCTAGCAGGGAAAGCGGTAATTCCTTGAGCGAATCTGATTCCCAATGGACCATCCTGCAAGCAGAGCTGTGGGTAGTCAATAGAAGAGATTTCTTCGAGGTTCCGACACAAGGGCCTTTCTCCCATCCCTCGCCCCGTAACCATTTTCACCTTATCCGCCAGAGACAGTTTGGCCAACGATGTAGCAGCCTTTGCATGGGAAGCATCCCAGCCGCCATCGCCAGCTCGGGCGGTCGGCACTGCACTACTCAATGGAAGAAGCGCTGCAAGTGCCAGAGTGGCACTTCCGAGGAAAGTCATGGCAACAAAGGACTGAGTGTCGCAAAAAACAAGACAATAGAAGGACAAACGAAATGTTCCACCTACGCGGGGGTATGCCTTCATTTATGGAAAGCCATCCATGAGATGATGGGCGCGCAACTACTCTACCTACCTTTGCAGATGCCAGACCTAAAGAGCAGATATCGGTACCGCCAGGACAGAGGTATAGCGCCTCTATGCCTTCAAGCTTGAAAGGCGATTGCTCAATTAGGGACATGGCCGCCCTGGGCCGGCATTTGGAGTTGATCACAGGGAACATTCTCCCCGCACATGTGGCGGGGAGTAAGTTAGCGGGCATGGCTGGGCTAAAGTATGAACGGCATCCGGGAGTGGAGGTGGGAAGCGGCGATCGTCAGGATTGTCGGCATCATGGCATATAAACGGAAATGCGGACAAGAGCCTGGCCAATATACTGCGATATAATTTAGTGGAGAAGAAAAAGAGAGTGATGAAATGCCAGATCACGCTCGTTGTTCCAGATATATGATGCGGCCCGTGCTGCCGTATTGTTGGTGTTAATTGATTGTTGAATTTGGCTCTGAAGATAAAAATTATTCACGTGATAAGACATCTCTTAATTTTGAAGTTATGTGGCGTGTGTCAAAGAGATTGAGAGTCCGAGATCATGCCCACATAGTCTGGTGTAGATCCAGTTTAAGACGATTAGAGTGGATTCGTTGCGCCGTTATTTATGACTTTCTGATGTACAATATCTGTCTCTTCCTGCCTTCAGCTGAGGCTTCTGCCAAACTTAGCTTTTAATCATATCTTTCAGTCGTCTATTTTAGGTCTGATATACTTCTCATACACATATCATACACCCTTGATTGTAACCTCCAGCCTGCCGTTTAGGCTCGATCAATCTTCCCGCTATAGTCACCGATATGATCCAGAATAATCCTCGCCGCATCCATAGGGCTATGTTGGCGTCCAATAGCCTCCACAAAATCGCCCTCTGGATCCATCAAGTAGAAGTAAATACTGTGGTCCACCAGGTAATCCTGGCCCGGCTTCACTCCCTGCGGTGTGCTGAAGTATACCCGATACTTCTTGCACACGTCCTTGACCTGGTCCCAGGTTCCCGTCAACCCCACCAGCCCTGGATGGAATTCCGCCAGATACTCCTTCACCACCGCCGGCGTGTCGCGCGCTGGGTCGCAGGTGATGAAGACCGGCACCATGGCGCCAGGCTGCTTCGCCTCCACGAGATCGATCATCGATGCCATCTTATCGAGCTCCTCCGGGCAGATATCAGGGCAGTGCGTAAACCCAAAGTATACGAGGCTGTACTTCCCCTTCAGATTCTCCTCCGTGTAGGCCTTTCCGTCGTGGTCGACGAGTGTGAATGGTCCCCCCACCTTTGGGCGCCCGACGCCTTTAGCTGCTTCGGCGATTCGTGCACGCTCCATACGTGCCTTCTCGTAGCGGAAATAGAAGATCAGACTGGCGCCCGAAGCGAGGAAGATGACACCTGCTTTCCAGGAGAACGGCTACGGGAACTGTTAGCGAATGTAGAGGATTTGGATGACGGGCCTCGGAACGGAGGGGATTGAATTGCATGCGCAATTGAATGACAAAGGGAACACAGCACGTACCCCCGACTTATATCTACTCTTTGCCTCCTCCACGGACCTAGCTGGGCGCATAGCTGTCTTGCTAAATGCCCTCCGTGCACCATGGATGCCGCCCAAATTCGATACGGCAGACCGGGTTCGGAGCGTAGCTAGGCATTGTGTCCGTGGGATCTGTGATAGCATCGTGGGAGAGAGCGCAGAGAGCAGCGAGCTGCTCGGTATTAAGGACCTCGACATTGTGGAAGGGTTGTGGTTGGAAATGTGGCCGAGGAATTTCCCTCGAGGGTCTGTACTGGATTGACAATCCTCAGATGCGACTCCAAGCTATCGCCTTGTTATGGTCTAGCGTCTTTTTAGCGCACGACCCACTCTATTCGCACAAACACGTCACGTGAAATTTGAGAATTGAGCATCATTCCATCAACACAACTACTCGAACTTCATTATCACAATTAATATGCATATGCACCGATCTGGATTTATCACAACGATTTTTTGAGTCTATTGGGAGAGCAGATATAATTACAGGTATTACGCCCCCAAGTCTGCAAAGGAAAACGCCAATATCTCGCTCACTCCGCTCTCTCTGATATAATTCGCCCAAATCAGCTTCCTAATCAAATACCACCTGCTTGCCCCCACGAAAATGCTCGAACGATTAAACAAAAGAAAAATTATGATCCATTTGGGTCTGCATCCTCCTCCGAGATGGCATCTGGTGACCAAAGTGTAGGTAAGGGGGTTGGCCGACAGAGCAGTGCTCCCAATGCCACCTCCTAATCCCACCAAAGCGCCAGTAATTATTCTGACGTTGCAAGGGCCGGAGCTATTAGCAGCACGATAAACGCCGAAGGTGTGTAGAGGATGCGCAAGTCGTTACATTGTCAAACTAGTCGCTGTGTCGCATGCCTCACCCAGAAAATGTGTGGGACGCCGAAGATCATTTAAGACGCAGCTGGGTCGGACAAAGACCCGGTAAAGTGGCGCAAGCTCAGGATCAATTCCAAATTGAAGCTAATTCCTCAACGAGCCGCCCAAATATCGCGGCCAATTGCTCCATACTTTCGCCGAATACTCGCCGATTAATCCCTGCTGCGGCTGACTTGGCTCGCGCTCGTCCTGCTTCGCTCGTCCTCCTCCAAAACGTCGCTCAGACGGGTAGGGTGCTGGTGTCTATCCCACCCGCTTCCGCTGCCATACGCCTGGCCAGAGTAATCGACGGGCTCCATGGGTGCAGCTGCGCTCGTGCGGGGAGGGTAATCTCCGCTGGTTATTGGAATCACTCCGTACTGCTGCAAATGGGCGTGCCCTCTAGCTCTGGCCTCAGTCACACGCTCGTCGTCCGATTCGGCCTCCGAAATCGGTCGCTGGTAGGGGATCTTGTTTCCGCGCGCATCGCGTCTGAACTGGCCTTGGGGGTCGATTTCATACTCTTCCTCACTGAGAGTTCCCAAGTCTGAGCCAACGTCCCCTGGGTGGAGCGTTGCGCCTTGCTGTTGCTGGTAGAAACCTCCCGGTGTTTGCTGTGTGGCTGGAGCATGGGCATCTGGCGGGGTTGAGGTCGAGCTGGGGGGGTGTGGGCGGGATGTCGTTCCAGAAGCGGAGCTTGAGGTTTGCTGGCGGGATGATGCAGCTCCGCCACTTGTGGCGGGTGCGGCAGACCTAGACTCGACGAATGGGTCGGTCTGGCGGGCGCGTCCGCTCTGGTTGTAGAGCTCCTCAGAATCTTGCTGGCCTCCCATGCTTGCTGCGGTTGGTCCACCAGGGTATGGACCTTCACGAGTCGCCGGTCTATCTCTCTGAGCAGTGCTGGTGTGCCTGCTAGGAGCTCCCTGCATCATGGGGACGACTTGCACACCACCCACAAGTGTGGGCTGCCCATCGCGTAAAGAGGCGGTTCTCTCGCGCTCCTCTTGCTCACGACGTCCAAGTTCTTCCCAAGCACGTCGAGCCTCTTCCTTCGAGATTTGCAATTCTCTTTTCAATTCGTTGATTAGTTTTTCCGAGTTGTTTTTCTCAGATTCTTTTTGCACCGCAGCTTGGATTGCAGCAGCCTTTCCCTGTCTCTCAGATTGGAGGAGGGTATCGAGCATTCCCTGTCTCTCAGCCATCTTCTCCTGTTCGGCTCTGGTGTCGAAGAACCATCTCTGAAATTTGCGTTCCGAGGAAGCCCGAAGACGTTGAAGTTCTACAACAGCGTGGAAAAGGTTGGCGCCTGCTGCAGATAGGTCGGTGACTTGACGCGAAAGCTGAGATGAGATCGGATCACGCTGGATCTCACTAGTATTTTCTTCGAGGCGGCGAATCCAGTAAGATGTCAGTCCCTCCCAGTGTGCAGACAGGGTCTCCCAACGCTCGAACGCGTGAGGAAATGTCGAACCGGTGTTCCTTTTCCCCTGAGCAACAGCGTCCAGAGGATCCACAGCCGGCTCGGCCAGAGGCGCCCTTTGCTCAGGCTGTGCAGTGGGATCTGGGCCAGCTTGGGGAGCGGCTCCACCTTGAGCTGCTGCGCGTGCTGCCCTCCTAGCTGCAGCTGGATCGCCGCCGCCCAATGCGGTACCACCAGTGCCGCGACCTTGCAACGATGCATCCCCAGCCTTGTTAACTTGGTCACCACTTACAACTATACCTCCAGACGTACGATTCGATCTCTGGGAGTTGTCTGATATTCTTTGACCACCTCCACCTCCACCTCCACTCCCCCTTGCTCCTCCACCACCACCAGCAGCAGTTGCTCTCCTCTCGTCGCTTATTCTCCTTTCCTCAAGGACCCTTTGCTCTTCTTCTTGTCGTTGCCTCTGGAGCTCGGCCTCAGCGGCGGCTCGTTTCTTCTCTTCTCTGGCCTGACGCTCTATCATGATCTGCTTTGGGCCTCTCAAACCTGCAGGCGAGCCCGTTGGCTGTGGCACACTTGGTCTCATTGATCCATTATTGGTGCGTCCGTTGCCAGCGTAGGCTGGTGCGCCCCCCACCGGTAGATCTGACATCGAAGCGTTCTCCTCCTCCCAAACAGGCGTGAAGTCTGTCGGATGTCGCAGCGCTTCCTCTAGCGTGTAGAGGATAGCTGCAGCGGTATGCTTGTTGACTCGTACTGCTCTGTGTGGTCGTAGCTTCTCGTCAGGACCCTGGAAGTCCTTAGATCGGACTGCGTATGGCTCTTGCTCTTCAGGTAGTCCCGCAGCCTCTTGAGGTGCAGCTTGGTATGGTTGAGGCTCAACAAACCTCACATGCGGTGGGCTCGGTTCTGAGGTTAAGCTGGGGCTTGGGCTCGGAGTGATGCCAACTGATACAGCTTCAATGTGTGTACGTCGCTGAAGTGAGTTCGCTTGCGAGAGAGATTCGAGGTTGGGAGTGCGTCGTAGAGTCCTGGCGCTAACAGAGGAGATTGACGGACTATATCTGGCTTGAGAGAATGATGAGAGCTGGCGTGACTTATCAATGGACGTTGACGTTTCGTTGGGCGCGTAAAGGTCGTTAGATCGGGGGAAAGTTGGTTTCGACAATGCTGTTGGTGGTGGTGGTGGAGTGGAAAGCTTGGAAGGCAAGATGGTTGCGGCCTATGCTTTGTTTACCTTCTCACAGTCAACCTTTCCGTTGTAGTTCTGAATATGGAAGGTTGGGATTCGATCTACGCCTGGCAAGTAAACCTTGTGGGTAAACCTGAGGAACGGTATCGAAGAAAGTTATTGAGTTAAACTTTGTGAGAGAGTGTACCCAGAGATGTGGTTGTCTGGGGTGGAAGGTGACTTGGTCCTGGTCTCGATATGGGGAGGTTGGGGTCGTGTAAAAAGCAGGAGGCGCAGGCGAGACAACGACGACGCGACAACAGTTGACAACGCGACAACAGTTGACAACGCAGCAATATCGAATTATTGAAGATGAAAAAGAACTTTTGTTTCGCAAATCCAATACTCCAAATGGCCAATAAACCACCAAGCGTAAAGAAAGAGGTGAATGAAAGAAGTCGGTAACTAAGAGCGCGACACAGTTGAAGAGCTTCCAGAAGAGTTATGCGCCCAACTCGCACAATTAAGCTAACAGGCTCGCACTTGCGCAAACTGTCGCAACTTAAGAGCAGGCGAAGTGATACGAAAGGGCCAGGAGAATGCGGTGGACCTGGTGTGAAGTTCATGCCCTTTCGTTGCGAGGTTCAATTGCGATTTGCGATGGGCCGAGCCGCCCGCTGTAAGTGTTGGACTTGGTCAACTCGGGTATTCGTTCATGCGCGTTGGATATGAGTTTTCAGCGGAAGGGCTTCAAATTGGCATCGGGTCGGGACAGCGCGTCTCCGTATAAAGCCTGATCGCTCTCTCTCACCAGCGCTTATCACGAACTGTCGTGTTCGCTATAATCCTACGTCAAGACTGCAGCCACTGTCTCCCAGCATGATTGTCTCAGTCACCGCGCGACGCCTTCGTTTGTAAAACACGAAAGGGCAGGGGGAGACGGAGATTTGGATGTGGGACTATGGAGATTAAAATGACCGTCGCACTTTGTGGATACACAGGGCAGAACCAACGCGTGCTTGCTGCAAGTCTCGTGGGATCTCGGCCATTTTTACAATTTATGTCACTGTTTCACGGTGAGAAATGCAGGTTGGATGCCTTATTATCCCTGGCTGAGCGGTTTAGGTACATTTTGATGCGTTGTTCTTTCTGGTGCTAGGATGGTTGGGCGAATAATACGCACCAAGCAAGCGGCTCTTTAGGGATGGTTTAGCCATCATCATAAGCAGTCAGGTTTTCAGTGTAATTCCGATGTTGGTTATTCCGTGAAAAAGGGTCCAATATTCAGTGCGAGTGGGTTTGATGCAAACAGATCAATACTTATGGATTTCTGGATCAATGATTGAGACTTGTAAACAAAAATTATACCCAGAGCAACTTTCCGTGCCAGAGCATTTACTGTCGAATCCACATAAGAGACCTGTCAGATGGCAAAACTAGTGATTTCGGAACGGGAGGTTATCCGATTTGTAAGTTCACACGGAAGCCCCAGAACAGTTCACATCGACATATGCACATAACTCAATTGTAGACTCTGTTGTTTACAAAACACACATTGCTTGATGATACTAAACGCTCTGCGCTCGTTTCCCCTGTATTTGGTGCCCTTTTCTCATCATCATTCAGATGCAAACGGGATTCTCCCAGCCTCCCCATTTAATGGCCAATCAGGCGCTTCAAATCTGCAGGATAATTTCCAACACATGCAGCATCATTGGTCCACGTGTCTCAATACGCAACAGAATAGGAGCCGTATGATAATAGCAATTTGAGGGGTATTTGAACCAAGGGGAGTTATTTCTGTTGAAGCTAATAAGAATAAGCACGTTGCCCATATCACGTGTCGTAGACTGAAACCCAAAATCACGTGATATTGATATTCAGGTACGCCAGGGACCGTCCCTGAGACAGCGCGCTAAACAAGTGTTTTACCTGGTTGGGAGTGAAGAAAGTGAGCGCACAGAATAGCAAAAATAACAGCTGCGACACAGCCGCGACAGTTTATGCGGCGGCTATTCCTAGAGAAAACTGCCCTGGTTGTCTGCACTCCAAGACTGGCCGCGAAGAGCGCGGTGACAGCCCACTGAACCAATTCTACTTATTCAACACCCAGATGTCATATCAAGGCATCATATCGACGTACATATCAACCGGTCAATTTTCGTCTCAGGATTATTTAATAGTCACATGATGCATCCTACCTGCCTAAAACGTGGTGATTCACAACGATCAATGATCTGCACTAGCGTGAGGAACCCGCGATTTCAGCCCTTTTTGACGCTTGGCGCACGAGGGCAGCAGTGCTATTGGCCATTCACCCGCGCGACATTCGGAACCCTCTGAACAAAACCAATCAACTGTATCAGCCTAGGATTCCAGAATATGGAACCCTGCGGCTGAAAGGGCGCAGCGGCGGTGTGCCGCCAGATGTTGGTCCTCTTCAACGTGAGGGTCATTCTCTTTCCTCATCTTCGTGCCCTCTCTTTCCATTTAGTTTGTTTTTGTCTAGCGCTTTGTTGATGCATTGCGTTTCGCGATAAATAACAGAGCCCAGAAGATCCGTCATCCTCGGCGACGCATTGAGCCGACCAACCTCCGCCCTCTCGGGTCTCGACGACGAGACCGCAACGATGCCTTTTTCAGCGGCAATTAACCTGCTCCTCCCGCTCCTACTCGCGTCTTCCTCTCTCGCAGGCGTCGTGCCCATACCGATATGGAAGCAGCCAGCCTCAGCTAGAGACCACACCCGGCGAGACATCCATTCTCGCGCAACGGTATTAGAACAGCTTGACAACAGCCATCTGCGCGGGTCCTACTATGCCAACATCACAGTCGGGACGCCTCCGCAGCCCATCTCGGTAATCCTGGATACTGGAAGCAGCGATTTATGGATTCTTGCCAAAACGGCCAATGTCTGCCTTAATCCTAAACCCATCAAGCAATTGCCCGGAGATGTAGGGTGTATTGGAGGAACCTGTGAGATCAATCACAGCGTCGGGCGGTGGACTCGTACTGACTACCAACAGATGATCACCTCAAATCCTCTACATATAACAAGCTAATAAGCAACGGCTTCCAAATCCAATATGTCGACCAAACAGGGAGCACCGGCGATTACATATCGGAGACTGTTTCCTTCAATGGGCAAAACAAGAGCAATAATGCGATAAAAAAGCTACAAATCGGCCTTGCGAGCACCAGTACACTCCCCGTTGGAGTCATGGGCGTAGGCTACAACTCGTCAGTAGCCGCGGCTACAGTCTACCCAAACATCATTGATCAAATGGTCAACCAGGGGTTGATTAACACACGCGCCTACTCACTTTGGCTCGACGACCTCTCAGCCGCCACCGGACAGGTCCTCTTCGGCGGCATCGACACGGCCAAATACGACGGCTCTCTCTCCATCCTACCCCTTCTAGGCGATGACAAGGGCGGGAGGCCCACCTCGTTCGCCGTCGCCCTGAACGGTATCTCCGTCGGCCACAAAGGCAAAATGACCTCCATAACCTCCTCCGACTTCGCCATCCCCGTCATCCTTGACTCCGGCACCACACACACCCTCCTCCCCAAAGCCGTCGTGAAGTCCGTCATCAGGGGTCTCGGCGCATACGACTTCACCTCCCAAATCGGCGCCATCCTCGTCGACTGCGGACTCCGCAGCCAGAACCCGGATTTCATCCTCGGTTTCCAATTCGGCAACTCTACCACCGCGCCAACTATCAATGTCAATCTCAGCGAGCTGATCCTCGATTTCCCCAGCCTCGACCAGGCACAGGTCAAAGACTCATTCCAGTCATGGGACAGCGTATGCTACCTCGCCATGGCAGATAGCAGCACCGTGACCGACCACCCCATCTACCTCCTCGGCGACGCCTTCCTGCGCTCCGCGTACGTGGTGTACGATATTGATAACGACGAGATCGGGATCGCGCAGTCGAACTTTAATAGTGAGACGAACAAGATTGTTGAGATCATGGCTGGCCAGAAGATCCTGTCTATTAAGGGACAGCCGGATAATCCGAGCAAAGTAGTGCCGACGGCGACCCGCGAGGCGGGGTTTACGGGGCTCGTTAAGTCGACGAAGGGCGCGGAGACGAGTAGTGCTGCTGTTGCTCGCGCGGTGCCGAGTGGAGGAGGCGCGGCGCTGGTTGTGATGGCGGTGTGGCTTTGTTTTGCGGGTTTGGGGGGGTTGATGATTGTTGTTTGAGAGAGCGAGAATTGGAATGGCGTAGACGGGAGTGGGGATTTGAACTGTGGCTGCTAGGACAAACGTAGGATTACAATTTGGATACTCCCAGTTGCTGGGTGCAGCGAGCATCAGAATGGCATAGAGCCGGGGAGTTTGGAACAGTGGCGGTGGTGAAGACACGCGCCCGATTAGACATTTGATATTTATTGATTGGCTGAAGTTTGGCGGGAGCATACTACATTTTTTTAAGATATTTGAAGAGGCTTGGTGCTTTCATCAAACCTGTGGATATGGATATCGGGGCAGAGGTATAAATTCTGGAAAGTAGAAATAGAGAGATAGGAGAGCTCTTAGAATTGGAAATAAAGATATAATAAATCGGAGATGGGGAAATCTACACATTGAGATAGGCAATATAAAACCATCATGCAACATCGACATACATCGGACGAACTCCCATCACATGACCCCCATCTCTTCCCCAGCACCTGCCGTTTTCACATTTTCCAAACGCCAGCCATCTCGATCACCTCCTCCTAACCGCCGGGCAACTCTGCCCCCCCCTTCTCCCCTCAAGATCGTACTCCGCTCCATACACTCCAGTAAACCTTGGCACGTTCCATCCCCTGAGCTAGCCAGGTGGGATTACAGTGGTGGTGGTTGCAGATCAATCCATCGTACAGAAACGGGGGCGGGGGAGTTATTCCCGCGCAGTGCGGCGGCGCAGAGTAGGGGGAGGGAAGATCCAATCTCCCCAGCAAGCAGCGGCATTAGGCGTGGAGACGTGAGAGATGGGGGGAGGTGAGAGGGGCTGGGGGATGTTTGGGGGGGGGGGTTCGCACTGAGTCTGGAAGATGAAGAAGGTCCCAAAGAAGCATTTCCGATCTTTCCAGACGCAGATGGGATTATTAATATAACGGTGTGGTGGTTTAGCTCGAGGTTGGAGAGGCTGGAAGAGCCGCTATGTATGTCTCACATTGGGAATGGGACGGACGGACGGGGTGGGATCCGACAGGCTCGCTGGGAGGGAGGGCGGCGCGTGGGGGTGCTATGTACGCTGCTTACAAGTACTGTGGCCACTGTGTATCCTCTCACCCCAGCAGAGCGATAGAACACTCGCTCAACTTTCAATTTCTGCGACTTCGGAATGCACATGCACATGCATGCACATGCACATGCACATGCACATTTCCCTCCCCCGTCCGTACCCCTGAATCCCTGCGCAATATCAACCGTTTTAACACTCTGATCAGAAATGGTAATCAAGGACGATTAGCGGGTCATACGCTGTGGAGCCAAGTAGAGTAAGTGGTGTGGTGTGTGGTGTGTACAGTGTGTACAGTACTAAATCCAGTACGACGGTCGTTAAATCCTTCCCTCCTCGCCCATCTCGTCGCTGCGTGTGGCGACCGTGTGGGCCCCTTGCAAGTTGCAAAAAAAGAGGCGCGTGGAGTGGAGACGTCGAATGGGGAAAAGTCCAAGGCTCAAAACGCCATCTCATCTTGTCTAAAACGCCGACAATACCCACGCCCACGCAACTTCACACGCCAGCACCATTGGATCTAGTTACGGGATCAGCGATCAGCATCAGGAAAAGAAGCATGGGCTTTCTTTCTTGCTCTCTTTCCCCTCCCGAGAACGTGGTGGGAAAGCGATCAGTTCCCCCGAGAGAGCAGCCCTGGCTTGTCTCAGGGGAATAGTGTTTAGAGAGACCGAGTGTGCCCTTGTCAGAATCAACTTACAAGAGCATGACTGGTGTTTGGGTGGCTGGTGATGTACAGTACCATGTGGGATTGTAGTGTATTGTGTTGTATTGAATCACACGGAGGAGGTGGTAGGTGGGGTTGGCCATCCATCCATGCTAATGCACAACCTAGGCGCGTCGACGACCAACATAACATATTGAAACGCCCTCGCACTCCTCTCGCCCTCGTGGGAAGGATCTGAAGGGGGCAAGGATCTAAACGGCCGTTGTTACTACTAAACTACTACTGTAGTAGTTAGTACATGCACCACAGAAAAGCAATCCGATTACCGCCCTAAACGTAACTTAACTCGGTATACTCTGTCCGGAGCTAGGGCCCGACGGTTGGTAGAGCCCGACACCTTTGTGCGCTCTCGACGTCCCTTGAAAACCCGCGGGAAGGAATAGCTTTCAAGCCAGGTCGTACTCGTAACCGCAGCAGCTCTCCAAGGCAGACATTCCATGCATGGGACGTCAACGGGTGACAGGATCTAGCTTACATCCGGAGGTAATGTTCAAAAAGTTTTGTGAGTGGATCGAGCATGGGACCCCGGAATGTGTGCACAACAGCATAAACTCATGTATCGATTACATATAAAACATGAGGCGAGATGCACCATCGATTTGCGCGCAGCCCTGTACGTGGCTTTTATAGTCACCCCGACAAAGCCTATGCTATGCCCGCCATGCCCGCCATGCCCACCCATATCCATAACCCATACCCATACCATTGCCATGCTCCCATGCCATGATCCTCCCATCCCATCCAGTCTGCATCCCTCCCTCCCTTGAACCCTCCCCTGCACCCCCCTCCAACCCACGAGCTGGAAGATCCTCTAACGTTCTTCGTCTCTCCAAGGTCCAACGGAAAAGTCGTAAGCCCCAGTAAAAAAAGCCTCATGCAACCTCTTTCCTTGACTCTCCAGCATTAGAGCACATCCCCAATGCATCAATCATGCAATGCATGGGAGGAAACAGCACACTTCCTTGGTCGAGCAGGCGACGGCGGCGGGAAAAGGCTGTGACCACTCTGAAATCCGACGCAGGAGTGGAAACGCACATACCGCAATACCGGAATACCGCACACATATCTGGAATTGACAGTTCCTGCGCGCCCGCCCGCGCAATTGTTCCTCTCAATGCCGTGTCGTTCATCTTTGCTCGATTCATACTGTGCACAACCCCCCTCCAACGAAGGTTCCCATTGCCATCCTTGCCTGCCAACTAACTGTCCGTTCAAACTGCCGCCCAGGACTCGCCTTGGCGGTTCCGTGTGGGATTGTAGATTGTAGCGGTATAGAGTGTACTGGGTATACCCAGTATACCCAGTATACCCAGTACACTCTATACCCAGTACACTGTATACCCATTACACTCTATACCCAGTACACTCTATACCCAGTACACTGTATACCCAGTATACCCAGTATACCCAGTACACTGTATACCCAGTACACTGTATACCCAGTAGTTACACTGTATACCCATTACACTGTATACCCATTACACTGTATACCCAGTACACTCTATACCCAGTACACTCTATACCCAGTACACTCTATACCCAGTACACTCTATACCCAGTACACTGTATACCCAGTACACTCTATACCCAGTACACTGTATACCCAGTACACTGTATACCCAGTACACTCTATACCCAGTACACTCTATACCCAGTACACTCTATACCCAGTACACTCTATACCCAGTACACTCTATACCCAACACTCTATACCCAGTACACTCTATACTCAGTACACTGTATACCCAGTACACTGTATACCCAGTACACTGTATACCCAGTACACTGTATACCCAGTACACTCTATACCCAGTACACTCTATACCCAGTACACTCAATGTACATACATACCATACTTTACTCCTACTATTACTCCCAGGCCGCCTACGCCTGCTCATGACTAGCCGTAGTCCACTTATATTATATCATCCCACTTGGTTCTCTCTTTCGTCTGTAATCTTCCCCAACTTCCACGTCTTTTCCAACAATACCAATACCTTATTGAACCACTATATATCCCCCCGAGCCCCGAGTTTCTCTAAACAGTTATTTTGTGTTACCATTTAATACGCCCGTTCGATTTCCAACGTCTCTCCTCGTCTTCTCTACCCTCACTCTTGAAAGGTGCAATCTCGCCTGTTAATAACCTCAACCCACCACTGCATTCTGGATTTGCTACCATCCGATCTGATTACCCGTTCAACTTGTTCGCTTTCTGGTCGAGTATCGCAGCCGTGCAGTTTAATAAAGATTCGAGGGGGTTATTCTTCGAAGGAGCCACTGATCTGAACGAGCGGATCGTTCAGCGGCAACAGTTCGGCTCTCATTCTCATCAAGCGCTACTGCTGGCTTTTGAGAACAGCGCAGCCGAAACCAGAACCGTTTGCGAGGCCATACAGCGACTCCTGGTTCAGACATCACTGCTTCAGTATCTTGTCGCCCTCTAATTAATTCTACAAGTCCGCTACCTGGACCCTACAGCGACTCGTGCACAGTCCACCATCAACGTTCGCGGACCTGATAGACGCCGTCGTTATCAGTTTCTGCCAGCAGCTTTCAGATAGTACTTGTCACCCGGTTGCTCTTTGGTCTTCAGTCACAGATCGCAATCTACCGTTTCTAAAGGCAGGCCTGCTCGGACAGAGATAGCCTTCGTCCGCGCGTTGTTTGGCGCAACAGTTGCTACACCACCTTGACCAACCCTTCCCGGCAATGAATCTCTCGAACCTGGTGCACGAGAGGAAGGTGAGACAACCGGTGGCTGTGAATTATCTCTCAGAGGAGCAGTTTGGGCAGCAAAGGTTCCAAGCACAGAAGTATTCAGAGTACTACGACGGCAGCTTCGCAGGATCATACGCACAACCAACACAGTCATACTCGCACGTTCAAGTCCCGCAACCGCCGCCGTCTCCTCCGATGGAGGAAATCGCAAAATGCTCTCTCCCTTCAATATCAAGCCTTCTCGGAATCGCAGACAACAATCCCTCTCAGCAACATGAACAGTCTCGTCCAAGTAAGCCCTCCATTCCCCTCCCTTGACCCCCATCTAACGCACCACAAGTGTCCCAACATACATCCGATAGCCGTAAGAACTCCGCACACTACACACCCTCCAGCGCAGCGACGACGCCGCGACAGTCGCTCCCACTCACTCCACCCACGCACCCTGACTCGGCGCCCGAAAGCCGCCATTCCCCGTCCTCATCCATCTCCTCCACCTCGCAATACAGCTGTGCGTCGACACCCGCAGCTTACAGCTTTCAACCCGGACCCACTGGCAACTTAGGATTTAACCCAGAGAGAGAGGGATTTTCAGGCGCAGAACCGCGGAGAGCTTCCGTTGCTCTATCGCAACCGCAATATGGCCTTCAATCTTCGTACCCTGTGGCACCAGCTCAGCAAATGAACGGCTACTACCCTCCTCCTATGCCTGAAAACCCTCCACTCCCAGACGGAGTATACTACCAACAACGGCCACTTCTCAAGGTACGTCAAGCCCATTCCCATTTTTCTACTCAACTAATAAAACCACAGTACACAACACCCCCCTCCACAAACCCCTGGCAACACCACCACTACATCGCCCCCTCCTCCTCGTGCTTCCCCCTCCCGCAAGACCGCTACATCTGCCCAACCTGCAACAAAGCCTTCTCGCGCCCCTCCAGCCTCAAAATTCACAGCCACAGCCACACGGGCGAGAAGCCCTTCCGCTGTCCCGTCCGCGGATGCGGCAAGAAGTTTAGCGTGCGGAGTAACATGAAGCGCCACGAGCGGGGGTGCATGGGGATGGCATTTGCTGAGACTTGAGACATGGGACGGGGTCGGGAGGGGGGGGATGCGAGCGATCAATCGATTTTCTATCTATCTGACATATTATTATTTAGGACGGCGAAACGGGGGCTTGGGGGGGGGGGCGTTTGAGAAGTGGGTCTGCGTTGGACTTTAGGGGGGAGCGTTTTTTGTTGAAAAACGGGGGGGGAGAAGATATAACTGCAAAGAAATTGGGAGTTACTTGAGGCGAAAGAATGGCTATTACGGGGTGGGGGGTTATTTAGTTATTACGAGACTTTGGTTTTCTCACGAGAAAGCGTTCATACGATAACGAACGCCCAGGGCGACCACTTTCGATTCAGCGATGTGAAGAGAAGATAAACACACAAAATTTAATCACAATACGAAATGCAAACATATCCATTTCCACATACATAAGTCTCTATTTTTATGCCACTCCGCTGGTGAGACTGACTCTCTTCTCCATATTCCTTTGGACTATCCATCCCAAGTCTTAAGATCCGCCAGTATAATACATGTAATACGGAGCCCGGCTGGGAGTTTCTGTACCCCCCCCCAACCTCCCTGCCCTAGAGGGAGTTCGGAATCCGAGACTACCATCGCTGTAACGATCATAGCTCGTAATCTGATATCATAACACCCTAACTTACATACTCTCTCCCAAGCTAGATGGATTGAAGCCCTTCGCAAACGCTTGCTTGACGGGCAGTACGTCACTCTGTGTCGGCGATGTACCGAGCCAGAAGTAGGATCTAAACCCATAAGCCCTAAAGTCTTCAAAAGCCTATAGTTGAGACACAACGCCTCGCGGATTTCCCTCGGCTAGTACTGCTTGCTGTTTGTGGAAATGTCATGACCGCGACAGGCAGGAAACCGCTGGTAGCGAACTGACCTGTAAGGGAGCGCGCTGAAACGGGGAGGCGCATCTTGCCTGTCACCCTCGTCCGTCTCTGTCCCTTATTCCCAGGCTAGCCGCTGATAGAACCTCCCCGCCCCATCAACCTTGTCTTAAGTCTGTGACACAGTGAGAGACCGCGTCTGTTAGCGGCTCTACGGGACGGACCTCAGGACGGGCCTTTCATCTCAAGAACGGGTAGAGGGTACAACCAGAGACAGCACAGAATACGGTCTACGTAGCAAGTATAGTATGGTATAGTATGGATGGAAAGAAGCAAATTGAGGTATCTGATACTTTACGGTGAGACAGCTATGTGAGACTTGCAGGAAATCACAAAATAACGTGTACTTCCCGTCTCTACATACGGTGATAACTTGCACGGCAGTAAATCAGGAACAATACATACAGGGACAGTACAATATGTATGAGTATTGTAAGTCCACAGAATCTCCTCTTCTTCTTTACCCAATTCCTGATTCCTGTACGCTGAGCAAAGCCACTCTACGGACTACAACCAACAGTGTCGTAGGATAACGGGTCAAAGTACCAGTACACCTGCTTGACACGCCGCCTCCTCCGAAATGAGCAGTACCTCCCCCGCCGCGCCACACACGGTCACACACGGTCACACACGGGGGCGAGAGGGAGGGCAATGTGCATCTCACGTGCTTAACGGGGACGATCTTATCTGGCACGCTCCCGCGCCGACTTGTCAGTGGTCTAGATGCTGATCTGCGCTGCAGGTAGATGATCCGCGAACGACCAGGAAGGACGGGGGGAGGTACTGGTACTTGCCAGGGCGACGACATCACACACGTTTTTTTGGCTTTGGGGAGGCGGGGGAGGCGGGGGATAGGGGGTAGGGGGGTAGGGTAACGGGGGTAGGGGGCTAGGGTAACGGGGGTAGGGGGGGGATGGGGTGTAGAACACTCTATTCATCGCCATCCAGATCCATGGGATTATGCTGGGACCAGCAAATTCGTGGGGGTTCAGCGGAGCAGGCGGCAGGGCGTCGCAGGGCAGAGCGTCGCAGGGCAGCAATGCTAGGAGCGCAAGACGGGAGGAGAAAAAATAATAAGTGGCGTTGTGGGCAAAAGGGGAAGGAGAAGCTACCCTGCCGCTGTGCATTTTTTGTGCGATGGGAGTTTCTGATACGTCACAAGCATACCACTACATACAGAGCGGATTACAGGCAGGCAAGACAGGCATGATGAGGATCCTACGCGACGGACGGGTAGGATGCTGCCGTCCGGCACGCAGCGATGGACGAGACATTTTGCGGAGTGCCTTGCTGATCTGGCGGCGCTGTCTAGGTTGGGAGGGAATATGCTTGGTGCTAATGCCTTTGATGAGCGGTGCATAAAGTGCAAGTTGGTGGGCCAGGTGCGGTGTTTTTCCTTTCGATATCTTGGATTTTGTCTCCTGTTGCCACCGATGTGCGCTCTCGTCAACATAGCACAATTGATGGTGTGCTGTTATGCCATGGACTAGGGTTAGCATCCTCCAAAGTTGGTTGGGAGAGAGGGACTTCCTATCCCATGTTCCATCCCTTCAAAACATTCCCCAATTGATTTAGGCATGCAAGTCTCGAACCATCTTCGACTGTGCCAAGCAAGCACGCAAGCAACATACTGGTAAACATACTGGGATTGTTAAACTATGAGGGAAATAGCCCGACCCAACAACCTCCACCCCTCCCGACTTCTATTCTGGGAGAGACAGCCCCATCATCCCGCACCACAATGTGTTCCGCGGGGGGCGAACCACCAACGCCGCCCCATCAAGGCCAGAAATGGAGTCAAAGCTACTACTACCTGCCACCGTGGAGGCGAAGGGTCGCAACGCAGCTAGCCACCCTGCGGCACACCGATACTGTTCCCAAGTCCGCAGATCAGACAGACAGCGGCGTTATGTATGTATGTACGTACCACCCGACGCTCTGTTACGGGAGGAGGATTGTGTGTGCTTGTGCACGCACACATGCAAATATTGCACCAGCAACCAACTCGTGGAGCTGGCGACAAAAGCAGTCAAGCAGCGAGCGGTATTTGTGATATCGAACCCCGAGTGACCAATGAGTCATAGACGCAGTTGGATATCACCAACAAGACACCGAAGAACAAGTCGCGGGAAGGGCAGCGCCGCCTGCAAGGTGCATCCTGTCTGTGTTGTCTCGCGTTACACTGACTTCCCATGCCCTGCCCTGCCCTGCCCTGCCCTGCCCTGCCCTGCCCTGCCCTGCCCTGCCCTGCCCTGCCCTGCCCTGCCCTGCCCTGCCCTGCCCTGCCCTGCCCTGCCCTGCCCTGCCCTGTTGCAATCAGGCAGTGGGCCTACCGATCGACAACACCTACAGTACGGCGCCATAAGTATGCATACACGTCTGTGCTTCTCCCATACAAAAAGACACTCGTTTACTGCAATTTAAGCACAGACCTGTATTCATACTTATGGCGGCGTACGGAGTACTGTATCATCATCACCATCACCCCCCCCTCGCCGACACATACACACATACACCACAAGCACTACCAAAACCGACAGTCCCATCGCTAGGATTGGCAGTGCCCGACGACGCCGAAGCAGTGGCTAGAATCAGCGATGTGGGCTCTCAACCGCCATTAGTGGAGCGCCGCTGCTGCTGTTTGCTACGAGGTGGTGTGTGGGGTCCTGTCGATTAACGGAGGGCTGCCTGTCTGCTTGTCGGAGAGAGGACGCTCAATGCTACCCTACGCCCACTGGGGACGCTCTGAGTGGCCTCTCCTGCGCTGTGGGGGACGGAGCGACTGGCTCCTGTTCCCAGTATGCTGAGTAGTTAGTTGCTGCATCGCTCCAACAGAATATCCCCTGTAGCCTACCATCGTAGTCATAATCGTTGTCGCTTGAGGCCTCACTGGGGCTCCTTAGGGCCTCCTAGGGGCCTCACCCCTCCCTTCAGAAAATAACGGAGTGTCCAGGCTGTGTTGGGATAGTTATTCACAGCAAAACAGCTCTGTTTCCCTGGTTCCCTGCACCGACATATGTCCACAACGCTGCTCCGACGCTATAATTGCCTCAAAGAGACAATGGATTACATAGCTAAATTGCTCCCTGTCTCTACATCCTGTACCCTACAGACAGAGCTCCACAGCTAGTGTTGTGGAGAGCTTACACGCATGCTATCCCTAGCTCTAGCTCTCTCTGAACAGCTTCAGTCTCACTTAGCTCCTATTCCAGTCGACCGGGTGTATGCCGTCACGTCCGCTGTGCTCCATACGCCCTCCCAGCTCCCAGGGCCTCTTCAGTCACATTGAGATTCCTGGCCCCCGCCAAGAACAACAACAGGGTTCCCTCCTGGGAACGGAGAGTCACCCTTGTTTTGAGGCTACAAAGGCAACGTGGGCGATCCTCATCGAGAGAATGCGTTTCATGACAGTCCCGACAGGGCGTTTGCCTGCAGTAGAGAGGTAAGAGGGAGGTACTCTAATTTACTCTCTTTATTACCTCAGCGGACAATATTAATGTATACATTAGGAAATTGTTTTGTAGGATTGATTGATCTTTCTAGGCCCTATCCTTAGCTATATCATAATATGATGTGTTATGGCCGCAATCCCTACTCCGGTAACGTTTCCTTTAGCCAAATTGACCTCAGATAGCGGAATTGATTGCAATTAACGACAAGGACAACTATGAACAATTTCAAGTCTTCAAGACATATGCATGGTGCTTCCGGTCCAGCTTGAGCAGAATGCAGTAATGCTCTACGCTGCGTCCAAAAGGGGGAAGCAGATACATTCTTAATACAAGCCGTGGTGGCCGCCCAGGCCCTCAGATGATCAGCAGCCATGCACCATCCCTTGCCCATAGCTTTACCGAAGCTCAGACTCCCTTCTGTCGTACCATTCTGTCGGCAACACAGCTGCGTCCAGCTTACCGCACAGTAGCTCCTGTCCAGGGTGCAATGATGGGGTTTGTACTGGGGCACAGGCCGCCTTCGCTTTCGTTGTGGGACGATGTTTCCGCGGCGAAAGCTGGGGCTGGAGGCACACCATCACGCCTCTACTACCAATTGGATTAGGGCCGCGTTTCACGAATGTGCTGAACGATGGGATGGAATGTGATAGTTTGTTGGTATATATGTCACATGTCATTTATATTGCTATTCTACTGACACTTGAATCGTATGTAGGGAGGGAGACATGGGGACAGCCTGCGTATGCATGTTATCCCGTTGTGCGACTCGCCGGGGTTGTCAAACTTGAAACCCGCCAGGCGCTGCATGGCAGTCACAGGAATACCGACGGTTGCAGGTTATCACCATTTCTGCACAATGCTGGATTGTGTTCGGGGGGGAACAGCGGTAGCTTGCTTTCTCGACATGCAGCCCAGGCCGATACAAGCCAGCTCTCCCCAGTTTAGAGTCGGCGCCTCATGAGTGGCAAGCGTCAAACGCGGCCGGACGGCGCTGCAGGATGTTCCGCACAGTAGGCCTCCCGCTTCTTGTGCCATTCAAGTTTCAATCACAAAACACATGTCTCAAATGCTAGTGTGACGAGGCCGAGGCAGTAGAATTGTCCAGACGATGGACGTGCCCGGCTATCTCTCCTCGCGCTCTGACTTAACAAGCTCTGATATAGAGGAACTCGGTCAGGATCTTCTCTGTAGCGCGAGCTAGAAACTGTTATTAGAGGTACCTCCTCGCCACGCTTTCTACTGGCGCTGAGCACGTTGTGAGGGGGCTCGTGGCGCTAGGGCGAGGGGTTAGTGAGTTAGTGATGAGATAAATATTGACAATATTGCTATGCACAGGAGTCATTTATGTCAGGGCTATAACGCAGTTATTATTATCCCACCTCTTGTCCGGCTATCGAAACCTAGCCTTCAAACAAGGCCCCCTCGAGGCGCCTCTCCCAGCGGCGCCAACTGCAACGGGCAGTATCGCCGCCCTCGCACATCATCTGTTGTGCAAACGCACTGCTGGACCGGGTGGCAAGAAACCAGTACCACGGCACTAGGTATTGGGGCTGTCGACTGGAACGACGACGGAGGAGACTAGAACGTCTAAGTTAAGGCATATTTCCCAGTGTTCTCGTACGATACCATCGTACCCCTGTTGAAGGAAATATGTCGAGATAGGAGAACCTTCAGCGTTGCCACAAAGCATTATTGCGATATACGCTCAATGTACGCTCAATCCTCCCTATATCGTTTGCCAGCTGGGTTAATTGAAGTACTTGACTTTTTGGCAGTAGTGGCAAAGCAAGGATGAAGCAAGGCCGTTTGTTAGACTCCAAGTTTAGCATCTGGGCAATGAGATGTTCAGGCGTAGTTGATTTGCGAGACGCTAGTATCCCGACTCCTTTCTGAAAATCTGCTTGGACGGGGATATGAGAGGAAACCTGCCACTCTGGAACAAACATTCTGAGACCGATAATTCCGCAAGACCAGATATCGAGACCTACACCATGGACCTAATGTAGCATGTCCGGCGCTTGGTATCCAGGAGTGCTGCCTTTCCACTGATTGGCCTCTGTGAGTGAATCTGGACGGTTTGCCCATAGTCAAGAATCACCACCGCTATTCTGCGTTCATCGTACGACACAACGCCAATGTTAGAAAGCTTGAGATCTCGATGGAGAAGTGGGAAAGGGCTTGCATTGTGCAGAGCATGCACCCCTTGCAGTAATTGGTAAAACGCTATGATCCTCAGGTCTGGGGACAACTTCAACAACATCTCGGTGAGTGTAAGCCTAGCAAAAGGCTGGATGATAAAGACGACTCTCTCTGGGCGGGCCGGCAGACCATGACGTTCGTCGTCTTCGTTTTCTGGGCTGGTAAACCAGGTATCTCCACGCTCATAGTAGACACCACGCTTAACCAATAGTTGTGGATGGCTAGGTAGATGATCCAGAATAGAAAGCTCTCCCGCAATATCCCTCATCGTTTTCGAAGTCCTCACTATAGTCTTTGCTGCCGCTGGCTCCCCAGTGACTCTGTGCTTTGCTGCACTAACTGTTCCAAACCCTCCTGAGCCCGCTGTTCCCTTGCATACCCAATCATCGAGCGTGAAGTCCCACGGGGATGGCGTAGCAGATATGTCAGGCGGAGGGGCAGGTCTTGAGAGATACCATCTGAAGTATGCGTTTAAATTCGATTGATAGGTTACTTCGTCGGCATTAACATATTCCAGGCAGTATGTGAGGTTGCCAAAGGAGACGATCTGTGATCTTGAAGTGATGGCATGTGATCCTGCGGAGAATTCCTCGGTGCCAACAAAAATGGATGCCCCTGGTGGAGGAGACTTGACACACAAGCAGCACGAGCTGTCAAAGTAGAAGATGGCATGCTTGCCGCGTACACTTCTCTTGCCATGGAAACTTATTATAGATCAGGATAGATGTACAAAGGCTATAGCAATCGTTGGCATACAAGACAAAAAATGGCGCAAGACAAGAAGCTCAACGGCGCCAGATATACTGGATTTCCTGAGCCCTTCAGTAAAGGACAGTGCCATTGTCTTCTTACTCATCTATATGGCCTAACGCTCTAGATCGCAATACCACCTTGCGTCATCCAGACGCGGACATCTCCCCTCAAGCATTCCTGGAAGCTTCCGATATTATCGCCAAGCGCTCCATCTCGCGTACTCGCAATCATAGCAGCAGGAAGAAGGGATTCCTCAACTCTCGCGACATAGAGAAAGACATGAAGAATGCAGATGATCTGCATGCTGAACATAAGGCATGAGCAGAGTCAAAGATTATGGCGAGAGCAGCAAATGTGGTGATTGAGTCTATAAGCATACACACATCTATCCCTTTCTGAGAATATTGAGCATGAGATAAAAAAACGTCCCATATAACATGTCTACCCTAATATCCAAGCTGAAATTTATTGTATCCTACAAAGTAGAAATAAACGCAGCAGTAGCTAGTTAAGCCAGATGCGAATGCATCGAAATGTGCCCAAATCGACGCATCCAACTGTTTCCCGTTAGCTTCAGAGTATTCTATTTTCTCGATATTCCCTACCTGGTGAAGTCCTTGGCCAGTAGCTGTGCAGAAAATTCCCACACCAGTTTGTTCTTATTTCGGGCAGGCTGAAGTTGTGATTTCGAAAAGTAAGTTCTTCTCTGCTAAAATCAAGCTGTTCTCTTCCACGAAGGGACCGACTGATTCTGAAACTAGAGTAAGGTACAGTGGGGTAATAATTTGCTACCTGTGGTAAGGAAATTTAAAGAGATAATTGAGCAGATGAGATTTATTATGTAGATAGAGTGGAAATAAATGGACTGTTGATATCAAACAAAATACTCAGTGACAACAGATATCCTTTCCAGCTTCTTGATACCGGCTACTTATACTGTTCTGTCGATAACGGACGGGTGGTCCATCCAGTGATCCGCCCTCAAATTCTGTAACACCCCTCCCCTGGTCTAACCACCTGGAAAGTAGAACTAAACTCGGAAGTGGCTAGTTAAGCCAAAGTCGAATGCATTGATATGGACCAAAGTCAACGCATCCTACAAATATCATTCAAGAATATCCTTCCAAGACATGTGGTTCATTGCTGTCTCTTCCCATTTCGACTACCGCCTTTTAAACACCAGTCATATAAAACCGCCACCCCCTCTGGATCCAGCCGTTAGTGCACCACACAGCTCCTTCCTCATCAATAATGACACGTAAGCAATGGATATGTTGCCTCTGCATCCCGCTACAACAACAAGACAGGATAGTCTCAGATAAGGAAATTCCTTGGCTAGACTCCCATTAAAGCGCCTGACACCTTGGAAATGATAATGGCGCAATACCTCCACCATCTCGAGCATCAACGTTCCCATTTCAGCGTCCGGCTGTGCAACTCTTCTTTCAGCTCCTTTCAGGTCTATAAGCTCATTCGCAATCAGTCTGCCTTGCCTCGCGGAAATGCAGCGCACGGTGAGTCCGGAACTCAGCTGAAGCTCGCCATTACAAACCAACATGACCAAGATCAAGGGGGTTATGCAGCCCTCAGCCTATCTAGCGGAGGATGCAGCTGTTCTCCACTCACAAGCGCAAGAAACGGCCAGATCAGGGGTTTCTGCAGCTCACCAATCTGATTTTACCCCTGAAATACCATTAGCTCGAGCTCTGCAGTAATGCACTGCCTCAAAGAGAGGCAAGACCATGTGATGATTGATCAGCAACTTAGCTCGTCGTATCTGACCGAGGTCTATAAGAAGGGCCTCCCTCCCACTTCTTAAGAGCCAACTTTCCACGTCCTTTACTCTCAAGCCTCATCGCAGATACGCAGCGATACAAAATCAGCATGACCGCTTCAACTCAAACAATCGGTATGGCTCCGATAGCTCAGACATGGACAGACATGACAGACGATGAGTTCATTGAGTGTTGTATGGAAGTCCCTTGCGGGGGGGCCGAATTCGAATGCATGGCGAGAAGTGGTGGCTGGATTGGGAGGGGGGCAGGGGTTGCGTTGTCCTTCTTCCTTGTTGTTGGGGAGTTGGGGGGCGGGTTTACGTAGTACAGTTGCAAGTGTGGGAAAAGATTTGTCACGAAGTGTAGCGAAGTGTAGCAAACATTTTGATGTTGAGTAAGGGGCTTTGGAGGAGGTTTTGCGGTGAGTAGTTGTAAGTCCAGAGTTCGTCCTGGGTTTGGTTCTCCTGGCCGACATTCCCGTAGCGTTGGCTCACTCCTCTGTGGGCGAGGTAAGGGTTAATTGAGCTTGGGATATGGATGGAAAAACAACGCATATTTGCTGTATTTTTTCGGCTTGGGCTGGTAGCTGACGGCTCTGAGTACTGGATTGAATACTATCCTGATTCAATCGTGCTCTGAAATCTAGTATCCCTTTAAACTCCGTGTGCTTTGATGTCAATAATCTGGCAACTCTTTGTGATTCTGGCTCTGTATTTCCCTGATTTATGTCTGTATATACTGTTCTCTTCGTCGAACTGTGTCTGCGATGCCCCTGCCATGCCCAGATCCCATCGCTTTCCCACTCTCTACTCAAGGCACATCGTTGAGTGACTGTTCACACCCAGGAGCGCCCAAGTTCATCAACTAAACATATCGCAAGACATTAAATAGCCCAGAGGGTGATGGTAATGGCCAGGTCTGGAGTTCTTGTTTGTTCTCAGATAAGTTATATTGGAGGTTGAAGCAGTTAAATAGTATAGATTCATTAATTATTACTGAACAACGATAGATATAAACGTCGCTCCGAAAGCCTCCTCTCGAATACCTCTTTCACATCACTTCCATCAAACCTATACCATCTATACCTCCAACTTCTCAACGCCCACGAGCACCGCCTCCGCATTCAAAGCATCGATCTCAGCCTGCACGAACGGAATCCCACCAGCCAACCTCCCCTCCATCGTCTCCTGCTCGATCTCCCCTGGAAAAAAAATCCTATCCACACCCGCCATCTTCTCACTCCCCACGACCTTCTGATACAGCGTATCCATCCTCTCCTTAAACGCATCCAAATCCATAAACAAATCAGGCTTAATCGCCACAAGAAAATGTCCCACATCCGCCGGCTTCGACGGATCATACGGCCCCGTCACTCCTCCCGCAAACGCACTCCCCGACAAAACCCCAGAGAACACATCCATCATCACAGCCAACCCGCTCCCCTTCGGGCCCCCCATCGGTAGCATAACGCCCTTCAACGCCTCTGCGGGGTCCTCCGTCGGCCTCCCCTCCCCATCCAGTGCCCAGTCACCCGGGATCTTCTCACCCCGCCTCAGCGCCTTATGAATCTTCCCCCGCGCGGCAACACTGGGTGCCATATCCAGAATAAACGACTTCGTCTTACCCGCCGGCGCTCCCGCTGCAATGGGACTCACACCCATCAACTTCTCGCGCCCGCCCCAGGCTGGGAGCGCCGGCGACGAATTCGTGAAGACCAACGACATCAGACCGGCATCAAGAGCTTGCTGGACTAGCCATGCGGACATACCGAAGTGGTTGGAGTGGCTAATTGACACCATGCCGATGCCATACACCTTCGCGGCCTCGATAGCAGCTTCCATTCCCTGGTGGGCTGAGACAAAGCCGAATGCGTTCTTCCCGTCGATGTGTGCGGCGACGGGGGTGGTTTGGATTAAGACGGGCTCGGCGGTGGGGGAGAGGACACCGCTGCGGATGCGGGCGAGGTAGGAGGGTAGGCGCTGGGTGCCGTGCGTGTCGATGCCGCGGAGGTCGGCGAGGACGAGGGCTTTGGCGATGATGGTGGCGTGGGCGGGGGTGACGGAGTTGGCTTCTAGGAGTCTTTGGGCGAAGGATTGGAGGGAGGTGGGTTGGATGTTGGTCATGCTCTGTTGGGGGTCTGATGCTGAGGCCATGATGGCGATGTTGTGGTGGTGGTTGAGGTGAGTGGGGGTTTCTTTTAGCACAACATTGATTGAGAGGGTTGGTGCGGCGGGAAAGGATCCAATGGATGCACAATTGTAATTTCTGAGAGGGAATCGGGCCTAAGAAGCTTATTGTTGGGGATTGGAAGCTTTATGACGGTTGATGTGCGGGGCAGACCGAGTTAAATCTTACTCCACATATGGTTAGTAGTAGTCTCCCTTCTCCTCCGATATGTCCTTCCGGAAGCAGGCTCACGGCGCAGAGTAGCTCATACTAAAATATTAGAGAAATGACATTTATCTCATGAGCTCCTGCATAGGCCTTTCACGGCAGTTTCAAAGTTCTACGTGAGATATAATTTGCGGGATGGCCAGAAGTGTGTTGCCCAAAAACGGACATGGGGAAACTTTGGAGAATGCGGGGAATTGGGGTCTTCACCCCCGCAAGACCAATGTCCCAGCAGATCAGCGTTATTCTAGATGTGTCCCGTCTGGCTCCTTCACAACATATTCTACGTCACCAGAAGTCCGCCGAGCTATATTATATCCTTGGACATGGATTCGAGGTTTGGGTGCAAAGGGGCCAACATATATATCTAGCTGGGGAGACACACGACTGTGCCAAACCCAGCCCAGACTCAAGCTTGCGGAAACTATCAATGTGCGTATACGAGCTATATATGACTATATCACTGGGTCTGTTTTCGAGGCTGGCCGTTTGCCGGCTGTGGTGCGAACGGCGGATGTGGTTGGAAACCCAATTTCCTAGCGCAGACGGCGTATTGATGCTGAGTATACACATTTCAATACCGGCAGAAACAGAGGCACAAGCTGCAGGTTGATATAGTAGATCAATTGGTAATATATTGCTTCTATTTGACGAGATGTATAGGGACTGTATCGAACACTTCGAACTACTCTGTCAGGTGAAATTCAAGAGCAGTAGATACGGAACGCATGTTTTGTCTCCCGTCCGACAACGAAGAGTCCCAATGAAAGGACCTTCACATCTCGCATCGCCATAGAAGACGCGGTGCTACACAATGGTCAAACGGTATAATTTCGAAAAAGAAGAAGAGGAAATTCCCAGCCCAAGCGAACTTTGAAGATATTGCTGCATAGTGGGGCGTCTTGCTTATGTAACGCGCTAAAACCGGCGATTCCTATCCGAAAAACTTCGTAGCCTACAACTCCTCCCACAAACTTTTGCTTCTTCCTTTTTCTTTTCTTAAATATCCAAAAACCATGGAATCCCTCGCTGGTACAAGCTGGGATGTCGTGATTGAGGGGACGGGGCTGCAGCAGTCTCTACTGGCACTGTGAGTGCCTCTGGCCTAACCTTGCTTTGCTTTGCTTTGCTTGCGTCATGTCTGACTGACGCAGCCTTTGAAGGGCTCTGTCGCGATCGGACAAGAAGGTGCTTCACGTCGATGGGAATAACTACTATGGTGGCTCCGAAGCTGCCTTCAGCTTACAGGAAGTGGAAGCTTGGGTGGAGAGCTTAACAGGTACGATTCGACGTTGAAGATTGCCTGAAGCTCGGTCCACTAATGCTGGTTTAGCTACCCCTGCCGCGCCATTCTCAAATGTGTCATTGCGGAAAGCAGAAACGAGCGCGTCGAGTGCGAAGAAGCTGTCCCCTTCACGGGCGTACACTCTTACACTCTCGCCGCAGATCATATATGCCAAATCCAAGCTCGTCTCACAGCTGGTATCTTCACAAGTCTACCGACAACTGGAGTTCCAGGCTGTGGGGAACTGGTGGTTATATAAAAATACCTCTGGTGCCTCCCCGGCTGCGCATGAAGCTGGAAAGCTGAGGCGCATGCCGAATGGCCGAGAAGATATCTTCTCGGACAGGAGCATTGATGTCAGAGCCAAGCGCGGGCTGATGAAGTTCATCAAGTTCGTTGTTGACTTTGAGAACCAGACAGGTGTATGGGAGACCCATGCTGATACTCCCTTCGTGGAGTTTCTGGCGTCACAGTTCCAGCTGCCCCCATCTATGCAGACATATCTTGTTGCTTTGACCCTGTCATTGGAGCCCCCGGCGGTTACTTCTGTTCGATATGCCCTGCCTAGGATTGCAAGACATCTTACATCAATTGGTGTATTTGGACCTGGCTTTGGGGCAGTCGTCCCAAAGTGGGGTGGGGGTGCAGAGATTGCACAGGTGGGATGTAGAGCAGGCGCCGTTGGAGGTGCTGTCTATGTTTTGGGCACTGGCATTTCTGGCATCGACACTGGCTCGACTGACGTTAGCCTCAAGTTCACCAATGACGAGGCTGTTCAGTCTCGGTACTACGTCTCTTCGCAAGATAAGGCCATCAAAGAAATCGACCCGGACGCCTCGACGGTTTCGAAGCTCGTCGCCATCGTTTCCTCCGACCTGTCGTCTCTCTTCGTCTCAACCGTGGAAGGTGCCCCGATTGCAGCGGTTGCAGTTGTCGCCTTCCCGGCCGACGCGGTCGATGTGGATGGTCAAACCTCAACGCAGCCGATATTTATCATGGTGCATTCGAGCGACTCGGGGGAGTGCCCTCAAGGACAATGTAAGCTCAACTCTTTTTTTTTCATATCGTTACCATGCAAGCATTCTATGATGATTCAACCTCGAATACTTATCTACATTGTCTGATACCCCTTGAAGATACAACCTCTGACAGTCTGATGAATGCTTCTCATTTACATTTAACTATGTTCCTCGTTACAGAAGACATGCTAACATGAATTGATTTTAAGATGTACTATACGCCAGTACCACCAATATTCGAAACCCGAAAGGGCGCTTGGAATCAGCTGTGTCAAAACTTTTGAAATTCATGGATGCTTCACGTGCAGATACGGAGGGTTCGGAGCAGGATGCTGTTCTCTTCGAGATGTATTATGAACAGTGCCGTTCTTCAACTTCGAACCTGGCGTCTAACACTTCATGTGCCTTGCCATCTTCGTCATTGGACCTGTCGTTCGACGATACTACATTGGATGGCGTCGAGGACGCATGGCGTCGTATTATGGGGAGTCCTGAAACGGAATCTCCATATATGGTGTTCGAGACTCGAGAGCAATTGGGTGATGATGATAATGGCATGGATGGACTATAATGACATCTTTAGAGGCGGCGCGTTAGGAGTTTGCAACATACCCATGAATGAATTATATGCTATTTTCCGAACCTCTTGCCGATCTACCGTAGTACCTGACAGCCAACACGAGGCAATCATGTGCCGCAAAGCGCTTTCGCCTGGCTCAATTCCGTCCGATCAATCACGGCCCGTGCTACCCTTCGGTTGAGCGGGCCCGACTATGCCGCCTTGGATCGAGACCAAATCGTGAAGCTTCTGCCAAGCTGCCACTATCGATCCAAGGCGGCATAGTCGGGCCCGCTCAACCGAAGGGTAGCACGGGCCGTGATTGATCGGACGGAATTGAGCTAGGCGAATCAGCGACGCCCTGTAAGCGCCTTATGCATGAAGGAAAGACGGCCACCACCGAATAGCTCCATGCAATTGGTGGCGATGGACGTGATCGTCACCACCGTCACAGTTGTTTGTGGGTGGTGACTGAAGGGAAGAATCCATGTTGCCAGATCATACCCTGATCTGTGCTGGTCAGTCAATGGACGACTCTAACGCCCCCCCAGCTGGCCCCAGTGGCCCTCCGGCTTGTCTTGCGGTATTTTGCTGCACCTCCTTCCACTTCGTCTTCAGCTCCTCGGAAAAGGTATCTGGTCTTGCGCTGCCCTGCCTTTCACCTAGCACTGCTAGACGGTAAAGGTTTCCCAGGTGCGCCGGCACTGAGTTGGCTTGCATATATCTACGCACCAGTCCTCCCCCAGCCAGAGTTTGGGCACTCACGGAGACTTCGGCATCCGACTCTGGAGGAGAGCCCAAGCACTCCATCAAGCTCAGTTGCATAAGAGCGGGACAATTTTTCAATGTTCAGCCACTCACAACTGCCGATCTCCACCGTTGTCCCAAGTCAACTAGCCTGTCTATCGATCACATTGGCTCGATCAGTAAAGCACCATAACATTACTCGGGTTTTTATTGGACTACTCTACTACAGGGATAGCGACGATCATCACCCTACATACATTTATTAAGTAGTGTAGGAACCTCCCGTGCTTCCGAGCGACTAAGTTCGGAATCTGGTGATGCATTCATTGGGAACGACGAAAGAAGAATACTTTATCCCAGTCGCATCTCGCCTTCCTCTCTGTTGCTCTCCCATTTTTACGTGTCTAGCGATTTAGATGGCTGTGTCGACACTCGCTATATAATACTCACTTGAGGAATCTGGCATTTCTCTCAGACGTCTCGCCGCTTACTCCCAATACGAGTCGATATACCCTGTTTGCGATTGAGCGTGGGCCACTTCCAGCCCAACCTGCCATGAACCGCAGCGACCAGTTTTGCAGCCACATCGATGAGCTGTGTCGGAGGATCGAATAACGAGCCACAGACTCTGTGCGCCTCACGGACCTGAACACCAACGAAGCCGCCTCCGAAGCGCACCGTTACCTGCAGGATGTCGACGTTGATAGGAAAAGGGGTGGAGGGCGCATCAAATACGGTTGTGGAATTAGCAAGGAGGGTATACATACCGACGACGGAGTCGAGTCTACCGGGCCAAATCCAAGCAAACACAGTCGATCCGTGGAAGGATGCTGGAAAATATGCGCTGGGCTGGACATACTTTTGCGCGGTGATGGTGTTTCTGGTCTCGGCGACGCGTGTATACCACTGGTGGACAGACAAGATGAGACAGGCGCTGTACAAAACAGAGGTGCAAAAACACATGCTGGCCTATTCGCCAGAGTCAGAATATGCCATGAGCAATATAGGGACAAGCAACACGGTTGACCAGCTCTTCCCGCGCGAGATTGAGAAGCCAATTCGACCGGACTATCAATCGTCTGCTTCTTCGATAAACTTCATCAATGATACGCTGGCGTTATTTCGATGGATATTCTATCGCCCAATTCCCGAAATCAACTATTATAAAAAGAAGCGCCTCAGTTTTCCCTCCCTGGCAATTGTGGGCATCATTTTCATCGCATTGGCGTTCGTTGCTCTCTACTGCTTCCTACCACAGCCTCTGTACTGGCAAAGCATGGCTTTCGGCTCTCCTCCCGTTGCTATCCGAGCCGGGATGCTGGCTGTGGCCATGACTCCATGGATTGTGGCTTCGTCCATGAAGGCAAATTTGATAACGATGTTAACTGGGATTAGCCATGAGAGACTGAATGTCTTACATAGATGGGGCGGATACCTATGCTTGTTCCTCGCACTCGTGCACACAGTGCCATTTTACATGCAGGCAGCCAGCGATATCAAGGGATATGAACAGTTCCAACTCCTGTTTCCGAATACCAGCGGATACATCTTCGGAACGGGAATCGCCTGTCTCATACCACTAGGATGGCTCTGTTTTGGATCTCTGCCATTTCTGCGCAGCATGGCGTACGAGTTGTTCCTCATACTTCATGTCCCGGTCTCAGTGGCATACGTTGGCTTACTATTCTGGCATTGTCGCAACTTTCTGACGTCTTGGAGTTACCTCTACGCCACCGTTACGATCTGGGCACTCTCTTATTTCATCAGAGCGTTCAATTTGAACTGGATGAACCCAAGGAGGCTATCATTCCTGGTTGGCGACGAAGCGGCTATCCAGCTGATGGCCGAGAATGCGATCAAGGTCACCATACCAACGCAGATGAAGTGGCGCCCTGGCCAGTTCGTATACCTGAGAATGCCAGGAATCTCCATCTTCGACAACCATCCTTTCACGATTTCGTCGCTGTGCAGTGAAGATTTCCCATCTGATTACGGCGAGTTGTACCGCGATTGCACTGTAGTTTTCCGTCCATTCGGTGGGTTTACTCGCAGAGTGCTTGAGACAGCAACCGAGAAGGGCCCATTCCAGACGTATCGAGCCTACCTTGATGGGCCGTACGGTGGGATGCAAAGAGAGCTTGCAGCCTTTGAAACAGTCGTTTTGATTGGAGGAGGAAGTGGTATTACAGCAATTGTTTCACAGCTCTTGAATCTCATCAAGAGGATGAGAGATGGGAAGGCGGTGACCCTTAAGATCGAAGTTATCTGGGCGTTGAAGAGGCTTGAGGCGATGGATTGGTTCCGAGAGGAGCTCCGCATCTGCCGCGAGTTTGCGCCACCAGACACAGTGACTTGCCAGTTTTTCGTGACTGCCGCTGTAAGACAGAGCAGGATACAAGGATTTAGCGAGCGCGCACCAAGGCCTCTAAGTAACATGTTCCATGACAAGCTGGACGGCTTTGTGGCGGGCATTGCGTCGAAAAGGAATTCGGCGCTGATCCGAGATGAGGCACAGGGTGATCCAGAGAGAGAACGCGAATTGAGAGAGGAAGATCAGGATGCTATTACAGCCTTACCGCGCCAGAAACACCTACAGCCAACCGTCTTCCCACCACCTCCAAAGCAAATCTTCAATGGCGCCCCAGCTGATCCGGGCTCTGCACAAAGGGCATCACTTAGAGCCCTAGAAGGCCGCAGAGAAAGCTCAGACGATGAGCACTCCGCCACGCGAAACTACCTCTCGCCGAACTCATCAAGGCTCAGCAATCGCGAATTCCACTTCCCTCCTCCATCTCCCGGCCGCAACGCACCATACTTCCACTATGCCCCGCCATCTCCAAACCGGGCTTCTTTCCCTCCCCCCCCACCATCTGACGGGCCCCAATCACACCAATCAACACCATCCCAAGGCTCCGGCGCCTTTCCTCCCCCACCACCACCAGCACATGTCCGCACCGGCAAGTCCCTCGACCTCTTTATCACCATCCCCTCAACCGGCGCACCCGCCCCCTCGGCAGCCGCAGACTTCGATTTCGGTTTCCCTAGCACACCAACCGAGTTCCAGAAGAACCTGATGCGCTTCGCCTTCGTGAATCCGCTCAAGAAGAAAGAGGGCTGGTCGACTGAGTACGGCCGCCCGGACTTGGCGTACATGCTCAAGGAGATGGCGACGGGTGGTGCGGATGGATGTGGCATCCTTGGGAGGAGGACGTGCGTGTTTGTGTGTGGACCGCCGGCGATGAGAATTGATGTCGCAAATGCGGTGGCGGGGCTGCAGGCAGATATTTGGGGTGATGGTAGTAAGGATGAGATTTTCCTGCATACGGAGAATTATGCGATATAGGCTTTTTGGGAATGGGATTGTATCTTGGCGGGGCGCATGGGGGTTAGCACGCATGATCGGATGCGATGGGGTTTTGATATATCTATTTTATACCATGGTGACTTATACAGTCGTCTCATTTCAAACTAATTGAATACTCCAAGATCCAATATTATACAACCGTGCACTTAACGAATGGTATCCGCAGCAAAACTCCACATCCCAACATCCCGTTCAATATCTCCTCTCCCTCAATTCAACCTCTCCCCTTACTCAGGCTTCGCCTGTTCTTGCCCTGGCCTACCCACCTCCTCAGCATGTTCAAACACACCACCCAATTCATTCCCCTCCCTCTTCACCCTCCCCGACCTATCCCACCCCTGCATTCCCCATCCCTGCTCTTTGAGATCCCTCTGGCGCTCCACCTCAAACTTATCATGACGCTTATTCTTAGAGCTCCAGAGGAAGGAGAAGAGCGCCGTGACGATAATGAACAGCGCGATGAAGCCGATCATGATTCCGATCTCCTGCCTGTTGTTCGCGTGCAGCATCGGCAGCTTGGGGGTTACGGCGACCATTTTCGCGGATGCGTGTGTGTTGTTGTGCGACGTTGAAATCCGGGATTGATGCGGGATATTGGGGTATTTATGGGTAACTGGTGATGGTTTTGTATCTGTTTTTGAGGTTCAAAACATCGGGGTTCGCGGTGTTCGAGGCGATGAAGTCCCTTTATGGAGTGGTGTGAGAGTGGTGTGAGAAGCTGGATTTTCTGGCCCCGGTTGTCATTGCGTCATAGATCGTTCCCGTTTACCCCTCGAGTGGCTGTTTTCCTTAGTGTAATGTGGGGGATTGTGGCGAAGGGAATAATGACGTAGTGTCCATTGGGGGGATTTTGCACTAGTGTGGTCGACCGTTGCGGACACTACTCGCGCCGTCGGCCTAGTGGTATAATGCGACCAGTTACAGAGATTATACCGGCATATAGACTCTTATGATCGCGTTTCTGCATGTCACGGACCTTTCCTCGCATGCCCTCTCTCAGTCAGATACAGCTATACTGTGCATCATTACTGCCTCGGCTATGTAAGTGTTGGAACTACGTTCCTAGATGTACGCTGCACAGTGTAGCTTGTATACTGGCTATATGTATATATAGGGCTTCGCACCCATAGTTTACCCAATCAAGTCGTCAAACTCCAATTATGTGTTCAACAGTAAGTGTTGTAGAATTAGTCGCCTGCTAAATGGCAAATATATTTATCAGGCAGACTAATTCGACGTGCTGCAGAGTTACCGAGTACAAACTGCGGTACTCGGTAACTCTGCAGCAGTAATGTGTGGTATACACATCGCTCGATTTAATATGTATTGCTCGGATTCTGGTTCCAGATCTTCGGCCATCACTGCGTAGAGAATGTCCGATGCGAGAGTAAACCAGGTTAGTTCCGTGTCAGGAGCTACCCCCAGGCTCTGAATGAGGAAGCAAATAAGATCGTGCATGGTGTATGAGAGTCCAATGGTATGATCTGCTTCTACTGCCTGCTCTAGCATGGATGCTTTTTTAAGCTGGTACAGCTCTTCTTGTCTTCTTGTCTTATCACCCAGCAAATTCCTCAAGTTGCGACAAAATGGCTGCTTTTGGACAGCAGGGGCGGCTATTCTCTGTCGCCTGAAACAACTCCAAGTGGATTTCTTTCGTGTTGACACTGGCGGGGTTTTTTTCGTATTTGAATGATGAGAACAGCCGAATTGGGATATTCTCGGGACACAAAAATGATAGGAGCCGCAGAAGATCCGCTCTACCATGATATTTCCTCAAGCTCTGAGAATGCAACATTGAACAGCCTTGCGAAAGGACGTATAGACGAGTCTATAGCGCTATAGCGGTGGCCCAAAACCTACATTACCGTGATGAAGAATATATCTCACGGGTCTGTATATTACCTTCATCTTGCCATCTTTGTTGCTCAATACCTCCAGGAGGCCTTCTAGGTGTCGACCATCTCTTTTCTGGTAAGAAGCCGCCTGGGCAATGGCAATAGGTAGATTCCCAAGAAACTGAAGGATTTGTCTTGCTAGCACTTTTGTCTCGTGTTGTCTCGATTGCAGGCGATAACGCGCAACTTTTGAGAAACAAATATAGAGATTCTGATTCCTGCATTTTTTCTAGCGGAATGCACCTTTGCCTTCCTCTTCTTTCCGTTATTTTCAGATTCGCAAGGTCTTCTTCATTACTGGATCCTTTCTCCAACTCGTGTATAATGGACAAGTTAACCATTAGCCAAGTCCATAAACTTCACAGCCGTCAAGATCTTATTTGCTGCTGTCACAGCCGTGGTCCCGGTGTGCATCAATGTTTTTATCAATGTATCTCTCAGGCCCGTACAAATTGAACTAAATTGAACTAGATCTTCAAGGGAAATTCTTAACGTCTCCGTCAATCACTTGCTACGGAACAAGATGGCAGGCTGTGTATTGCGCCTTGGGGTTGAAGGAAGGGACCCCAGGGAAACTCCAGCCGCGCTACTCTACGAATAGATATGTACTGAAGCTGAACTGGGGTGCGCATATGCATAGATAACACCGAATTATATCTGTATCCACCCTCGCCGTCTCCCACAGCTCTCCTCCTTTCCTCCCATCGACTATGTCCAACACCCATCAACGCCCCCTCTTTCGCGCCTACAACCCCCGCCCAACCTCTCCATCCGAAGAAGAACTGAAATCGACAGCAATCATGGGAAACAGCAGCAGTTCCCAGTACGACATACACAGCCTTATGCCCACCCGCGGTCCCTTGCCATCATGTAACAATTGCTAACGCATTTCTGCGTCCCACAGGACCGCGAACCGCAAGAGTTCCACAGTCTGCCCAAGTCCAGCTCGTGCCCCCAGCCAAGCGGCAGAGACCAGCGTAGCCCCAACACCCAGCAGCAAAACATGGGGTACAGGCAGCAGAATCAGAATGGAGGGCGCCAGCAACGTGGGTACAACCAGCAGCAGTATAGCGGAAACCGGGCTCTGGATGACAGGGACGACGATCCGTGCTGTTATGATGGGGAGTTTTGCTCTGTTGGCACAGATGGCCTTGTGCGGATTCGTTCCATGAGAGTTAGTTTTTTAGATCACTGTCAGCGCGATAGATAGATGAAATGATACCAAATATTTTTTTCAATCATGTGTTCAGCCCTTCTGCGTTAAGCATTGAGTGAGTGTGCAGGTTTGGATAATATATTCTAGAGCTGAGAGCAAACCCCTTCTATTCGACCAAAATATAACATTCATGGAAAGCCGATGGACAAACCGAGCTATCACATCCCAAAATCGCATCCCATTTCCTAGCCATTTAAGCAATGCACGGCGAGAAGGACTCACACAGCAAAATCCACGCTCCCTTCAAACATAGCCACAAAATCTACGTCAAACTCTTCCAGCCACTCCGGTCTGAGCACCTCCTTATTCTGTGGAATTTCTTCTCCCGTCTCGTCAAGGACTTCAGCCTCAGCATCAATCTCACAGGGCTCACAGTCGACTTGCTCATCCCCGCCGTTATCGTCTACCCGCGCTCTTTTCTCGGGCAACTGCAATAGATCCGCAGACCTTCCTCGCTTCAAAACCATCCCCTCACTCATACTCACTCGGCTACTGCTCGCCGTATACTTGTCATAGTCGACAACAGCATCCACAAAGCTAGAGGTCGCTTCATGCATTGGCTCTGCTTCAGGCATTTGCTCTCCCCCAGGCAGTTGCTCGGCTTCATAAAACAAACTGTCCGGGATATCGTCCCCAAAATCACCAAATGGAGTTCCAGCATCTGCCAGATCGGCCATATATCCAGGGTATGCATCATCAGCAGATGCATCGCCCTGCCCCAGAAGCCATGGCGGAGATGGGAGATCATTCCCACTCAAACCATCCCCATCAGTATCTTCGTTTGGGCCACTCTTCTCCAGGAATGCGTCGTACGGCTTTGTCCCATTTCCATACTGTGCCAGCGGTTTGTTGTTTCTCAGCGTCTGAACTGGTTCCGAATTAGACACGTTCGAGTGCAGAGCATGCAGCTTTCTATAGTCCCTTGGAGCAAACTTCTCATAGCGAGCGGGTGACCTATTTTCTGAAAGGTCGATAATCTCCATGTCGTTAAATTGATATTCATTCTTATCAAATTCTTTGAGTGCCAGTTGTTGGCCCATTGACTTGCTAGCAGATTTTGACACTTCCGCATCAGCGGTTTCTTCTGGCGTTTTCTTCGTCGCATCTTGTTTTGTCTTCTTCTGCACCTTGCGTGGCTTGTCCACCCCTTCATGGCAACACTTGTGCTTGCAAGTTTTACCGTTCTTTAGTGCATTTCCCCCTCCACAAATATGATTGCACATCCATTTACCATTGCCCATCTGGACTGGCTCTGGTCGTTCTGCGTCATCGTTTTCCTCGGGGACTGCTCTCTGCTGATTCGCAATATCATCAATATCAATGAACTGGTCAGGTACGACATTGTCATCAGCTGTGTGGCCAGCTGACTCCTCAGCACTCCTGACAGCAGCAAGCAAATCCTGGTCTGCAATATTGTCATCCCATTCGAAATCAGCGTCGCTGTCTCCGCCACCATCATCCGTGCTGAGAATAACCTTGGGAACAACCTTCTGCGTAGGCTGCACCACAGGAAAGAGCGAGTAAGGAATATTCGGTGCCAGAATCACAGACTGAACTGTCCCAATGATCTCATCACAGGCAAGGAAACAACTTATAGCATCACTAGAATTCGACAACTCGGTAGAAAAGTGCACTTCGAACCCCTTCTCAAGATTCTTAATATTCCCTCGCCAAAAGTGCGCCAGGTTACCGTTGGAGACGCCAGCCACGAAAGTCAATGAGATTTGCCGATGCCTCCAGAATGGGGCCTTTTGATTTTTCAAGCCAAGCCGTGCCCTGATCTTGACCTTGGGTAGTTGTCCTGATTTGACAATTCTGCCCATGATCTCTGCACTTAAAGCTAGGCGTGGGAATGATTTTAGCGAATCTAGTAGCTTATGGCCAAATGGCGGATTCCTGGTCAAAATCCGCTCAATCGTCGCGGAATCAGTCGCAATGAGCTTTGCAACGCTATTTATTCCACCTGTAACCATCTTCTTGACAGCTGCCGGCCCAATGCTGGGAATTTGCCTTAGCTGCAACGGGAGATGCTCCCAAAACTCCGCGGATATACTTCTTGACAGCTCTAAGGCATTCTGCGTTGCCAGTGCGTCGCAATCAACTGCTTTGCAGTCGACAACACATCGAACCAGTCGATGGATTCGTTCAAATACTATGGCTTTGTCGGTCTGGTACTGCCTCCTATTAAACTCCTTGTCGTTGGGAGTATCCACACCACCAAGTTGAACTTGTATGATGAGCGAAATCTTGTGGGCAGTCGTTGAGACATTCTGCTTGATCGGGTATTTGATAAATGGCGACTTATTGAACTCTCGGAACGCTGCCCGCTCTGTCGGTTTCATTCTCAGGTCTTTGAATTCTGAGGCTTGAGATATGATATGCAACTATCAAAGTTAGCTTCCAAAACTTAAGCTTGTGAGATTCACTAACCATTTGACCCATTCCCGCGTGTTCAGGGATGCTCAGTAGCAACTGCATGGTCTCAAATTTTACCATGTACCTTGACATTGCCTGGCCGTATTCCGTGCACGTGAATTTTTGGTCAGAAGTGACGAGCTTAGTATCTTGAAGCATCTTAATATCCCGCTCACAGACCTGTTCTAGTCTCTCGTCGGGGTCTCTACTTCCTGTATCACAACTGAATTTGTAATAAGTAGGGTTTTGCTTCATGCGGACACTCATGAACGTTCCGGCAAGCCATTGCTTTGCGGAGTATAGATCACGGACGGTACCAAGGCCAATCTCCGAGTTCAGATGTTCAATGAGATTCAAGTGCAGCGTGCTTTCAAGTGCATCCTGACCTGATATCATCCTTTTGTAGCGGTCAATGCTGGATTGTCGCGTCATGATTATTGCAACGGCAGAGTCATCGAATTGTGGTCTCCCAGCTCGTCCAAGCATCTGCATCACTTCAAGGTCTGGATACTCTGTAAGGCCGCCATCCTGATATCCGACTGTGCCTTTGAGAACCACCAAGTGACAAGGGAGATTGATACCGACGGCCAACGTTGACGTGCAGCATATGACTCTGATTTGACCATTCAGATACGATTTCTCAATCACTATTCGATCACCTGGATCCAATCCGGCATGGTGATAAGCAACGCCTCTGGCAATTAGATCTTGGAGATCTTTACTGCTCACTGGTACCCTCGTTGTGGGAGCAGGCCAAGCACGATCGACAACACGAGAGCTTGCCCACCATTCTGCAAGTTTAGCAGCAGTGTTCTCACAAGATTTTCTCGTGAAGCAGAACACTATTATTGGTTTCTTGTGTGTATATTTGGCGATAAGTGCTGGTAGTTTCCCGTCTAAATACGAGTCGAATGCATAGTCATTGATGTTGCTATCGAACCCGTGAACATGCTTCTGGAGCTTCACCGGGCGGAACTCTTCTCCAAATGTCTCACGATGAGCAGGAAGGTGGGTATTCGTGTGATCTTTTCCTAGCCACACCGCGATATCGTGTGAATTTGGTGCTGTAGCACTCAACGCCACAAACCGAACATTGGCACCAATGGACTTCATCCGCGAAACAACAGCTTCCAGAGTTGCTCCTCGGTTTTCTTTCAGGATGTGAACTTCATCAATAAGAAATAGCTTCACCAGCTGAAGCAACTTGATATAATCTTTCCACTTCCTAGTGATGCTGTCCCATTTCTCGGGTGTCGTAACAATTATCGTTGCACTTCCAACCTTTCGCATTTCTGCTGCGTCGGTGTCGCCAGTCAATTCAGCCGTGGCGATGTTCAGGTTTCCAAACTTAACTCCCCAATCCCGGGCTCTTTCAGAGCATAGTGATTTTGTAGGAGCTTGGTAGACAATTTTAAACTGTCCAGATGAATGTGACTCAATGAGCCTCACGATAGCCAGTTCAAGGATGGCAGTTTTGCCACCACCAGTAGGGGCAGAGACGACAAGATTATCATCGCTCTTATAAGCCACTGGGAAAACCTTGGATTGTACGGCATTGAAAAGTGGGAATGGAAAGACGGACCGAAACCTGTCAGGGAGCTCACGCGTTGATGCCAACTGGATGCCATTTACCATGGGAGGGGCACGAGGAATATCAAAAGCGCCTCTGGGATCTAGAGTTTCGTGCGGTGGACTCTCTTCGTATACGGGTTGGGGCTCCGGGGATCTTGTCCGTTGACTTGCACGAGCTTCTCGGCGCCTAACAATCCGTCTGGTTGGGCTGGATCCTGGGAGGTTCGGAGAAGGACTTCGGTATCCAGGTGGAGTAAAGCCCTGTCCAGCTGTAGGAGTTAGTCTACTGCATCTGGGTTACCGGCCGAAGAATCACTCACATAGAATGAAAGGCGGAGATGGCTGTTGCCTCCGCGGTTGAAGTTGGCTGAATCGATTATCGGCATAATGGAAGGCAGATGTATCGTCGGGTGAGCTTGGTGGTTGGGCTACCCTCATACTTGGAGGCTGTGTGCAAAGGTTTGCCAGTGTTGAAGCCCGATTTGCAATTCGGTGAGCTCCGTTTGGATTGCCATAAGTATGAAAGGCATCATCGCCCCCAATGGTAGATCCATGAGCAGTCAGCAAACTTCTGGGAGTGAGTGAGATTCGTGAGGTTCCAATGCCATGTTGCTGTATGGCATCAGATTGTAGGCCTTGTCTATCTGTACACCCACACGATTAGATCCGGGGCATACCATAGAGAATTGGAAGTAGCTTACCAAAGGTCTCCACAGCATATTGAGGTGGTCGTAGAATTTGTTGCTGTGAAGGTCTAAAAGAAAAAACATCCTGGAGGCTCCTGCTATCGCTGAAGTGACGGCTGAATGTTGGCTGAGCTGGAGGTAGAGTATTCGCACGAGAAAATGGAATCATGGGATACACATCATCCTGAATATTTACACTGGCATTGTCGATGATCCTCTGCATCCGTGGATCCATTTGGAACCCCATAATGAGGCAGGAGAGAAGGAAAACTTAGAGGAGCAGCATTGGAACAAGAGGCATTTCAGAGATGAACATATATGAGAGAAGATTAAGAGAGTGATAATCACTGGAGGCTAACTTATCAATTGGAGATTATTTCAATGGCAGAAATTGAAAACTGAGGATACAGAGACTCAGCTGTAAGATGTGGACAATTGTGAGGTTGAATATTGGAATCGAAATCGGTGAGGTTGGACGGGTTGGGACAAGGGGCTTTCGCCAGATGCTCCAGCTGTACTGGGAGGTGCCAGTACCTGACATAAAACAACAACATTCCAAATCACACATAGCAATATGCTGGGCTCTTTCGGCGCATTTTTCTCAGACAAACGAATCTGGACACCTACATATAGTTGCTGATGAGCTGGATAGAAATGAACCCTGCATCCAGGTTCAAACAGAAGGATATAGTGTGAAAGTCGCAGGGAGAGAAAGGGTAGTAAAATACCTATCCATAATACTCAAACAAATATATTTCTATAAACTCCATCCAAATGGAACGGAAATATATCTCACATCCGGCCCACCTCAGCTGATTTCCAAAGCCTCGTCTAACTGGCCTCGCAATCTTCGCTGCCCAAGATCCCTTTCATGCAAAATGCTTCCCTCCAGTCTAACCGCCTACCCTACCCTCCTGACTCCTGGTATCACACCTTGCCGTCGTTCGGCATTTCCATTTCGAATCCTGCCTAGTTTAGTTTTTACCGTTCCTTGCCCAGTTGATTTACATGCCCATATATGCAGCGAGAGAATTGACCATTCAGTCTTCTCGCTTGCCTTTCCAGGCGGCGCCCGTCCTCGGTTGGCCGATTGGCGAACTTGGCCGGCTCGTGCTCAGGCCCGCTTTGTTCGTATTCATTATTCCTAATGGGGTAAGAAGGTTCTTCTTGTCTTCAGCGGGAGTGTAGCCGTTGTCAATCGTCGTCTTCTCGTAGGTTGCAATGTTGATGGGCGGTGGGCGGGAGCGGCCCTTGTCATTAAGGCTGTAGAGGTATGTTGCAAAAATGACCACCGCAGTGCCAATGAGAAACTATAATAGGTCAGAACCGCTTCTCTCCAGAACTTGTTCGGGGATGGCTGAGACTCACATTAAGCGTAACCTTGAAGTCGAAGAACCAAACGCTGAACAAAAAGCTCAAAATAATGCTGATACTTGTTGCGAAGTTCTTCGCAATGTTATCCGCGTAGTTAATACACATTGCCACCAAAACACCACCAAGCGCCTGGAACGCAATTGCCGTCCAGACGACAGAATTGTAGCCCGCGAAAAATCCGTTCTTTGCAATTTCGCCGCCGTCTTTGTACACAACTCCGATGAGGAGGGCAGGGAAAAGGGAGTAGAATGAGAGCTGAACATTGCGTGTCCAGACTGTGATGGACGCCGAGCTATCCTTCAAGACCTTCTCGAAATATACACCTGTCAAACCCGAAATAACGGAGGCAGTCAGGACGGCGATGCAACCGAGGGAGTAATTCATGGCTGCCTTTTCATGGCCAAGATCCTTGTCGATGCCCTCATAAGTAGCAGAGCGCTTTGTTAACGCCGAAAGACTTCTCTTCGTTACTTCATCTGCGACATGATGGGCCGCCTGTCCAACCTCGTGGAATGACCGCGGAAACGCGAATTTCGACGCATCCTCGAAAATGGTGGCGTAAGAGACCTTATCGGAAGATGGAAGCTGCACGATGACAACACCAATAGTGAGTAATACAAGAGCGGTCCATTTCCGTCCAGAAAGTGAGCGTCGAAGCATGGTTACGCTGAAAAGGGCAGTGGTAAGAATCTAGAACGCACGGATTGGTTAGTTTGTTGTATTTGTCTCGAAGAATGGGGGGGAGACCTTTAGTTGATACAAAATTTGAAAGTGAACAGCATCCAAATTGCTCACTGCAATATACTGGAGAGAGTTTTGAAGGGTATATAACGACGCGGGAATCGCTAGCTTCCAGCCATCTCCGGAAAACACAGAGTTGTAAAGTTGTTCAAATAGTGTCGTAGATGGCGTTGATGGCGGCATTGTCCGCGAAATATCGTATAATGCTATGGTTAAGCTGACAGATAGTTTGAGGACTTCGTTCAAGAGGACCGCGGTGGATGTGAAGTAACGGTGCCCACCAATAACGGGCATGATGCGGGAGTAATGCATAATCTAGTTTTTATCAGCCGCCATCCCATGTTCTCACAATCGACCGTATGCAAGTTCGGTAATTTCATAATGGGAGTAGATCGCAAGGAGACATACGAGAATGAGGGCGGAGTTTTGGAAGGTGAGCTGGAGGCACTGTGGTTAGTATGACTTCATCATTGTTCTTGGGGGAAAAGAGCTCACGGTGATTAGGGAAACATGTTTCATTGGCACCCCATAGAATGTCGCACTCTGCGACTTCTCCCCCGGTGCCATGGTGAGTTTCTTTTGAAGTAAATCCCAAGGTTGGGTTGAGCTTCGTCGATGCGCCCAGCAGTCTCTCTGTCTATCGGCTGCCCGTGAACCGACCAGGCGCAACACAGCTGCAAGCCTCTTTTTCTTCCCAGCAAAGCAAAAAATATGCAGCGAGGTCAGAACCAGTGATGAGAGTTTCACCCAAATCCACTTTCTTGTAGCCGTGCAGAGGAAGAGTTGAGGAAGCGTTGTGCAGCGTCCGTGAAACCGCAGAGACAATGAAGGGCACAATGAAGGGCAAAGGGCCGCACAGGGCGCAGTTCTAGAACTGTGGATAAATCGTGACAGCGCGACAAAACGCACTCACCCACCAAAACAGGGTTAGTCCCCAGCGTGTGAGGGAGCTCACTTGGCGCCACAGCATTACTCGTACTTTGGATTAATAAATGTACTCGCTACCTGTAGTAGAGTAGTCCAACAAAAACCCGAGTATGTAATGTTATGCTGCTTTGCCACTCGTGCGTACGCGACGCGTTATTGAGCCGCCATTAACTCCAAAGCGACAGCCAGAGCTTACTCGAGATGAACGTCTTCGGATTTATACTCTATATAATGATGCAAAATGGTCAACATACGAAGCTGTTATTGATGCTAATGGATGGCATACAAAATATTAATGTAGATTATTATTTCTCGCAACTTTTTAAAACAGCGGAGAGGTGGAACTACTCGTACGTACATGGGTCCCTTGTTAACAATTACGAGTACATGGGGTTTAGCGCCGTTTCCCCGGCTATTACGAAGATCTGGGTGGGCGAGATCGGGAGGTACGTACCGCACAGTCGAGGAGCCTACATGTGACATTTTGGCTACCGCTGTCGTCCATTATGGCAGCTTTGTTTGAGTGCAACATGTAACAACAAACTAATGAATAAATTCAACCACACAGTGCTATATATGCCAGATCAAGGATTTAAATCAGCCAGTCACTTATGAGTCAATATAGGAGAGCTTTATTGTTATTTTACGAGCTATAAATGGTCCCTCTTCCGACATTACGGTGGCACAAGTACTACACAACCCAATTACCCGCAGTCATGTAAGGATACAGCACTCGGCGAGCTCATCGATAGCTCGAAGAGCTCGGGCTTTGCAAACGGGAGATATAGTGGATAGGGCATCATATCTAGTTTGGTAATCCGATGGCAATAGTGTGTTTGATTGATCGCACGATCGCATTTCTTTACTGTCGATATTCTTCAAGTGAGGGGTGGCAAATTCAAATGTTACAAGTCACAGTACAATATTGGCACACAAACAAGATAGCTGCCATCGGTATGAGGGTTATATTTCTACCATCTGCACTTGGGTAGCAGTACTACCATCAAGCTATCCTATTCCGCGACCAGTACAAGTTCCCAGTCCCATATCATTATTACCAAGACTCCTTTTCATATGCCTCCCAAGTATGTGTATACCCATCATGCGCCATCGCGATGCAAAAAAGATAACAAAAAAGAAAAACGTATCATGAAAATCATCATCCAAGGGTAGTGCCCCTGAACTTCCCAACTATCTAGTTGCGGTACCCTAGAAAGCGGGAGATAATGTTCTGGCTGCGGCCCATTCCCATGCTCATAGCCATGCGGGCACGGCGGGAGGACTGCTGGGTAGCTTGCTCAATATCGTACATGGTGGTGATGTCCGGTTGGACTTTGCCGTGGGTGGGAGCGGCGATGTAGACTTGCTCAGGGCTCATCGTAGGAGCGACTGGCAGGTAGTAGTCATCAGACTGGCTGGGGAACATATCGACTTTGAGATCTTCCCGGAAGGAGTTCATAGACGGAATTCGTGATATCGGTGTGTTTGATCGGCTGCGGCTGGACTCTCGAGATGAGTGGCCGGAGTAGCATCCCATGCTATACGAGCCGGTGGTGTCGGCGGTGCCGCTGCGGGAGAGATCCGGAATATCTGATGCGGATGGTGTGCGACGCTTGAGGAACTCGGCCTTGTATGCCTTTGCTGAGTTGTACATGGCTCTTGGCTGTGCCACTGTTGGCTCACTTGTCTCCGTGCGAACATTGAAGTCGTCCAAGGCAGGGCGTGCGATTCTCAAAGTGTTGCGTTCCGCCTCACGTTGCGCCAGGTACTCGCGATGGCGGTTCTTGATCTGTCTATCTTCCTCGATAGCATTGCGGATGGGATCCAAGAAGTGCTCAAAGTGACCCTCAAGCTCTGCGAGACCAAAGTTGAGATCCCAATCCAAAAGGTAGAGGAGTTGTCTCTCCATAAGGTTGACCTCGTTCCCGGAAAAGCCGAATTGGGAAAAATCTTGGTACAACGTCGAAGGTACCGAGGTATACCCAGCCCAATGTTTGTTCTTTGGGGAGGAGTCGTTGAGGAACTTGGCAGAGAGGATAAGGCACGCGAGGAAGATGCGGTGAGTCGTGCATCTTAAACCCTTGGCAACGGGTGGGAGCTTCTTCTTAAGACGGTGAAGGTACAAAAGAGTGGTCATCAATGTCGGGACTTGAACGTTTGAGTGGATAACGAGGGAAGTGATGAACTGCTCGAGAGATGGGATCTTGAGGTCGGCAGCCGACAGGGCTGGTGGCGGCGTTGTTGGCGGTGTGGGGGTTTGAAGCTGAACCTGTTCTGTGGTGGGGAAAGTCTCACACTGAATGACTGCCTGGGCCATCTCGGCGAGGTATGAAATCATATCCTCTGTAACCGGAGTGCAGACGAAGTGGTCGAAGGCGGCATCCTGATGTTGGGGACGGCGGCGTGTGGAATCCATTGCGAGATGTTGGTAGATGATTCGTGAAAATGCTGGTGCTTTGAATGTTGAAAGTGAGAAAAATGAAGTCCAAAGCTAACCAGAAAATGTCGGTGTGCGAAAAAGAGGAAAGTATCTACTGAAGAAATAATCCGCAGAAGATATAAGATGAGGCTTAGTATTGATGGGTACTTCAATACACAGCCAGGTGATTGTTGAGCGTGCGAATGGATTTAACAATAGGGAGTTCCTATTGACTATTGGCGACAATTGCTATTGTCGTTTTGGCGGTGGGTTGGTGCGCAAGGCTGATGCTACAAGAAGGCTGACTGGTGGATTTCGAGAGGACCAAGACGCTGGGGTTGACGAATAACAAAAACGAACTTTTTTGGCTGCGCAAATGCGTAATCTGACCAGCAGAATAAAAATTAAGGATTATAGATATATCGAAGGAGTTCGAATAACAAGGCTTATGAGAGTATCGTTCAAAAAAGGAAAGGCAAAAAGGAATCCAACACCGGGCTAGAGATGACGAGGCAGGATATCCCAAAAGGCGGAAATGAGCGACCTTAAAAGCCTGGAGGCTTCTCAATGCAGCTGGAGTTTGGCCTAGTTGGCACTGGAGAACGCCTGCGTCAAACGGCAATGTGCAGGGGTTGATAGGGCGAGGCAGTGCTAAATGGGGAACCGAGGGCGCGAAGCAGACTCCTCTTTGACGCTCAGCGGCAACACAAACACGACCCTGTTTGAAAGGCCACCGGTACGGAGACCCAAAACTGGAGCGCGGCAATGAAATGAGCTCGCAAGGATATCGTGACTGGCGATGGAGAGCGGGTATCGCGTTGGTGGCGCAGGCTAGATGTTGTGGGAGGAGCTGGGTGAGGTTGACGCCGTTGTGAGGCTTTGTTGGGTCTGATCTGCTTGGCTGTGGCGAAGGATGGATGATACAATGCAGTGACAGGCTTCGAGCACAGTTTCGATCAACGAGGGCGCTTGGGTATGATTCTGTGGGTTTTTGTGTGTTTGAGATTCGACTGTGACTGTTGGTCTGGTATCGTCTGTGAATGTCGATACACCGGTCGTGGTCAATCCTTTCAATGATGGTGGTGAGAAACGAGCAAGGTCTTACTTTCGTCGTGACAAGACTTCAAGCATACAGCAATGAGAAAGCGATCGAGGACGACGAGGTGGGCTACGTGGTTCTACTTATTCGGAAAGACCATAAGAAGGGCATTGTATTCTGTCACCTGTTTCAATTTTACAACACCCATTATTCCATTATTTTTCAGACATCCTGCAGCCCTGGCAACGCCAACAAGGTGCCAACCCGAAATATGAAGTCTAACGACTGCCTTGTGCAGAGTCGTAAGGGCCTACGCCAGCTCCGTTCCTATGGTTGGCCCAGGACTCTTCGCGGCTTCTCTCGCGTGGTCCGGCACGGAACAGGCCTGTGGGATCTCAAGAATCGGGAATAGCATGTACTCGCCTCACCAACATTAACTGACAAGTACTCAGAACCACTGAATTCGGCTTGGCTCCCAGCTTCTCTCTCCTTGCCATCCTGGTCCTAAGACACTATACGGCCATCTGACTGGCACACTCGGGGGCATTCAAACTACACGGCCGTGTACACGGCCGCAAATTACGGCTCTTCATTGACTTCACTCACATGCTTTACCTGTATCGTGACTGGATCACAGCGTACCAGCAACGCGGTGGACTGTGCCGTTTCAGAATCTAGGGGGCGCCATAAGCTGACCAGCAGGCCACCAGCTGAACAGGCATCGGACGACGACGAAAGAGTCTCGTCCAAACAATAGCCCGTATGCTAAGCAGAGACCTTGTCCCGCTTCGAGGCAACAATGCTGTCAAAATGTCTTACATGGCTACCTAAAGGAGCCACGCCACGAGAGACAGTGGAGTAGCTGGCAATAGAGTATTCCAGAGTCGCTCAGAAAGTGACGCCTCAGGCCGTGGCGTAAAGTATACAAATACGCGTCGTCGATCTTTAGTCATTTCATGCATTGTTGGCATGAGAAGGGACAGATATTCAGCTTCGGAGGCCCCAAAGACAATGCGCCATCTCATCTCCAACTCTTCCAGCTCTTCATGCGAGGGGAGGCCACAAAATTGCGCACTTTGTTAGGCGAATTACGAATGTTTCAAGCAAGGCTATTTACCATATCGGCCATATACCTGCGATCGCCTTCGACATGATTGATGTACATGAGATCTACCAGGTTGCGATCTCACCACAACACGACCGCAAGGGCTGTTGATTCGACTACCTTTAGGAATTCTGAAACAAGCTGGTAAACACAATGTTTTGACATGGGAAATTGGTATGCACACCAGTTTGGACAACCGTTCGGATAACATGGCACAAAGATTCGCTGATAGCATAAGCTTAAGGGGATGCCAGCACACAGAAGTTATGCGCAGGGTGTTCTGCAGAGCCCTGAATTGTGAACATCTCAGCCAACCCCTTTTTTGTACAGGCGCTACGATGCATCATCTCTCCCTTTTTGCCTGCAGTGGTCTACAGAAATCAGGAGTAAGGTGCATAAGTCTTGCTGTCCCGTAAAGGAGGCTTCAGGCAAGGAGGTCTCCCCGAGAAGCAACTATCGAAAAACCAAGAAATAGTTTACATACCGCGTAATCGGACAGTGAACCCCAGACCCCCAAACGAGGCTATGTCCACCGCGCATCCGCCGTTCAAGCCACCCGCATCTTGCCCGCCACACCAATATTTGATTCGCTAGTCTCGTCCCGTGTTGAAACAGCCACCCAACCAATCGTCCATCTCGCCTGTCGCTGCGCTCACGACTTCCCAGGCTCGTGACGGCTATAAGCCAGCTGGACGGCCGCATGATATACCCAGCTGTGCTGGCCACGGGTTATGGTGTGGCCGAGGTGTGCTGTGGCGAGGCAACTTTAGGGGGTCAAGACCCTAACCCTAGAACGCTTCATGTGAGGAACGTGCTCGTCCGAGGATGCTCGTGATCGTCAACCCCTAGTCGCACAATGCAATACTCGAGCACAATCAACGCGCAGATTTGTACGGAGTACAATCATCCCTTGATCTCCAGACGCCTTGGAGGGCAGTGTAGCGTCGTTTACAGCACTTATCCCAGGTACAAGCGCACATCGGTCTCTGGTTGGCTACTTCGAGGCGGGCGCTAAGCGCCCGAATCCTACGGCCCCTCGTTTGACGCTACCCCTCCACGCGTACATCAAGCGCCTACCTCCCCTCCTCCATCCCAGCGCTTCGAACGTCCCCTCCGAATTTTCCAGTTTATTCTTGTAGCGACAGGCAAGCGCCTTCTCAAACGGCGCTGCGCTTACGCAGCGTGGGGGCGCTTGACGGTGCCACAGGAACGAGTATTTATAGATCCGGCGCCAAGATTGGACTGCCACAATGCAACCGTGGTTCTGGAATGTAGGCGGGTGTTTGGAAACGGACATAGCTCTCTATGCAGAGGGTTTCAGCGCCGTCTGTTTACATCCAAAGAGTAGTGATGACTAGTTTTCAGGAGCTCTTGAAGGATATTACTCTGGTATATCGTGAGTGACAGCGAAAACCAAAGCATGAGCACGCAGGATGACAATTGATGAAGGTAAGCATTTGTTAAGGGAATTTATACTCTTGGGTTTATTGATATTTAGGTTTTGTGCATTAGATCGTAGTTTGGTAAAAAGTGTATTATTTGTTAGTATGCCTAGGAAATAAATTATATCAGATAAACTATTCAAAATTATATTCTAAAAAACCACGAGCTATTATTCTTTGTTGGTCGTCGATAATATTTGAGCATCAAAATGACGTGGCGAGCACAACATAGTATTGCCGTGTTCGGGGATGATATAGAGAACTTTCGACGTGAAAGAAGGGCCAGAATACCACCATTTTCAATCACCACATGGACGACTGATCTTGTCACTACACTTCTGTCGCTACACCTCTTGTCACCCACCACCGTCACTCGTAGCATAGAAAGGGGCGATTATGAGTATCCTCCGGATCTTTTGTGATATCCCCAGTGCGGCACGAAAGGGTAAGAGCTGATAAGTATTCAGTCTTTGGTGAGCCTTCTGCGTAGGTGAGAGTCTTGGACGCCTTCTTGGATTTGATTCGATTATTAAGAGCATGTCCATAATAGCTTACATACTGCTGAAGCCGGCAGCGATGAAGGGATTTGGATGTTCCCTGAACTCCATATCAGAGCTGTCGAAGCCATCTTCGGCGTCGTTGCTGTTGTCCATATTGAGTAGGTAGACCGTAGAATCAAATGTGAGCTTTTCGGTTTGCATATCCATTCATCTCCATCTCCATCTCCTCTCCTGTTGTCTTTTAAACGATTGTATTCACATTCATACACTATTCTCCCGCGTGTTATAAGCTGGAATGCCAGCTATTTTCACTGTGAACACCCAATAAATATAAAACAACTAGCATAAGACAGGAATGGCGGTATTTACAAACTTTACCATCTGCAGTGGTAATGGAGTTGAAAATTAATATTTTGTTACCTCACGGCGCACGTGTAGTTCCAAGCCCTAACGAAAGTGTGTCAACCGCGGGGTAGAAAAAATATTTATTCACAGTACCTTGCAGGGTTACAGTACGTATATCGCATCGCGTTCTCCATTCTACTGTCGCGTTTATATAAGTTCATGCCGCCGACCCGGAATAACTGAAATATTCTGGCTCGGAGACATCGAACTACGGCGCGGTCGTTGATTGATGTTATCTATCCACCGACCCCACCATCCCTCCTGACTTGTCGCCGCCTCTCGGACATCCATACCGCTCGCTAAGTTAGATAAGTTAGATATCCCGAAACTCGCATTTCTTGATCAACATCGCAGCTTCTTTCTTGACTCCTCTGCGCGTTTCTGTTATTGCATGCGACGATGTCAGCTACTCGAAGACAACAACTTTAAGAGGGAATTCAAGTGCGAACCCAGCCCTTTGTGATCACCGCCATAAGAACGCCCCTCAGAATGGGCGCCATATTAACGAATCGACAAGCTGAAGAGCTGTACGTTTATCTCGTGGTGGTTATAGCTGAAGACTTGATTGATGCTAACGATATACTCCCAGACACAAGTCGATCATAGCATACCTATCAGCGAATAACCTACCAAACACAGCTGCCGCCCTCAGGGAAGAATTGAGTCTTGGAGAAGATGTCTACGATGCAGCTACAGCAAAGAAATATGAATCGCTGCTGGAGAAGAAGTGGACAAGCGTCGTCCGGTTACAAAAGAAGGTACGAATAGAATGCAGTGTCTCCCCACAGTCTACCACTCTTGACCGCCCCTCTTAGTGATCTCTCTCTGACCAGCTTCCCATTACAGATAATGGATCTCGAATCCCGAAATGTGGAACTGCAATCCGAAGTCGACAATGCGACGCCTACCTCCCTATCCAAACGGAACCAAGACCCGACAGCTTGGCTTCCCAAAACCCCTCCGCGACACACATTGGAATCACACCGAGATACCGTCAACTGCGTTGCTTTCCACCCTATATTCTCCTCCATTGCGTCTGGATCTGACGACTATACCATCAAGATTTGGGACTGGGAGCTTGGTGAACTAGAGATGACAATCAAGGGCCACACGAGAGCAATTCTAGACCTTGACTATGGCGGACCGAAAGGTCGTGTACTGCTGGCATCCTGCAGCTCCGATCTGACTATCAAACTATGGGACCCAGCAGATGCCTACAAGAATATCCGGACCTTGCCGGGCCACGATCACAGCGTTAGTGCTGTACGATTCATACCTTCAGGGTCATCATCTGGAAACCTGCTTGTCAGCGCAAGTAGAGATAAAACCCTAAAAATATGGGACGTCACCACCGGCTACTGCGTGAAGACACTAAACGGCCACTCCGGCTGGATTCGCGCCGTCAGCCCTTCCTCTGACGGGCGTTTCCTCCTCTCAACTGGCGACGATATGTCCGCTCGGCTGTGGGACATCTCGGCTTCGAATCCAGAAAGCAAGCAGGCCATGTTCGGCCACGAGCACTACAATGAGTGCTGTGCATTGGCGCCACCTACCTCCTATCAGAACTTTGCCACCCTGGCCGGACTGAAGAAGCCCCCACCCGCAAGTAGCACGGCGGAGTTCATGGCCACCGGATCGAGAGACAAGACGATTAGGCTCTGGGATGCTCGGGGGACTTGCCTCATGACCCTAGTTGGCCACGATAATTGGGTACGAGACCTCGTTTTCCATCCAGGTGGTAAATACCTCTTCTCTGTGTCGGACGACAAGTCGTTGAGGTGCTGGGATTTGAGCCAACAAGGAAAGTGTGTCAGGGTCCTCCGGGATGCACACGAGCACTTTGTTACATGTATACGGTGGGCACCCGGGATTGTCAAAGGGGAGCAAGCGGCAGAGGAGCAAAATGGTGGGGCCGTTGGAACGCCGAAGAAAGCGGTGGCGCCTGAGGTTCAGATACGATGTGTGATTGCAACAGGGGGTGTGGATTGCAAGTTGAAGATATTTGCAAACTAAGGCTACAGTACAACTACGATATGCAGACCGGCAGCATGACATTGACGAGAGATTATACTAGAATGAGAGATGGCCGAGCCGAGACGCGGGAGGGCCTAAACAGAGACAAGGATTGCCACTGCGTCTTTGCAGGGGAAGGCCGAGATTGTGCTGGGAGAACTTTACGGAGTGGAATCGTGAGGATGTATCGGGAAAGATGGACCAACCAACATTGCTCCTGTGATCTTGGCAATCATAGATATTACTGTGCGGTATATGTGCATCCACGGCCGACATACTGGATCCCCATACCCAAAACATATCAGATTACAACACGCACTCGAAAGCTATGTCCAGTGCAGTTCAAGACTACCGACGAAGCGGGGGTGGGGACACAAGCTAGGATATCAGTGGCTTAGCTCAGAATGAAGTAACGAATAGCTCGAAGAAACCTCTTGATTGCTGGCAAAGCTATATGTGCTTGCAGTGGCTATTGTGGAAGCATCTCCTTCTATAGCGCTGGGGAATATGTGTCTTGAGCTTCAAAAGGAGCATTAGACAAATTAGATACAATGTATGCTACTAGAAGTCGACAAGCCTGGTTTTGGACTGTGGGTGGTGAAATAGCTGATCTGATGTTATGTCGTCTTGGCGGGCGTTATTTGGACGTCTAGTTTGCATGTTGCAGTAAACCACAATTCTACTCGCTCGTGTCAATGTTGCCTAAAAGTACTTTTTTGAACATCCTTGCATTCTATTTACTCTCCCCACCAACGCCTAAGCAACGGTGGCGTGATTTCAGCCGTGTCATCAGGAAATACATAGAAGGCGAGGGCGATTATACTGTAGAGTCCAAGGAGCTGATACTATTAGTATATGTTGGATACATATGACTGTCGAGAGAAACTTACCATGGAGCCTTCCATATAATTCGAGGACCCATCAACGATAACTGATGAGACAACGAGAACGCTCAGGAAGAATACAACTGTCTCGAAGGTCTCGAAGTGCAGCGTCATTGGCTGATCAATAATCCACCCCAGAACCACCAAGAACGGTGTCACGAGCAAGGCAATCTGCATAGAGCTTCCAACCGCAACACCCATTGCCAAGTCCATCTTATCCTTCAACGCCACTACAATAGCCGTGACGTGCTCGGCGGCGTTGCCGACGATAGGGAGCAGGATGAGACCCACGAACGTCTTCGAAACGTGAATTTTGGCAACGAGAGCATCGATGCTGTCCACAAGGTAATCGGCGCAGATGGCAACGGCGATGGTGGTAACGATCAGAACGAAGGTAGCAGCCCAAGGGCTCATCTGCGGCTCCTCAAGGTCGTGCTCCTCGTCATCCGTCTCGGTGCCGGCCTCGTGCTCGGCGTTGAAAAGGTTGGCGTGGGTGCGGAGCTGGAAGGTAAGGTATAGGGCGTATAGAACCAGCAGAATGATGGCGGTGCCGCGGGAAAGCAAGAGCATGGTGTCCTCCGTGTTGGCGCTGGAACCGGCGATGACGGTGTAGAGCGTGGCAGGGATGATTAGGGATGCCGAGGCAAGGATTAGCAGTGATGACATTGTGCCTGCAGCTGTCGAGTTGAACCTCTGCTCGATTCCTTGGACGGTGCCGGTGCGCGTGTTGTGGATGCCGCCGGCCACGAAGCAGCAGCCGAGGACGAGGAGGACGTTGGAGAGGATGCTGCCCAGCATGCTGGACTGGACAATGCGGATTTCGCCATTGCGGAGAGCAACGATACACACCTGGGGTTGGGTTAGCATGCATATCTCGGGCATCTCTTCTGATAATTATAACATACAATGAGTTCAACGGCATTGCCAAATGTCGCATTCATCAGTCCTCCCAGCGTCTGTCCCAATTTCATAGATATTTCCTCAGTGGCAAAAGAGAGAACCGCCGCCAATGGCATGATGGCAAAGAAGTTGAGCGCGAAGACCGTCACTGGATCCCATCCCGTCGCACCAGCAACTATTCCAAGTGGCACGAAGACCAGGAGGACGTTCACGTAGTTGCTCAGCAGCGTAATCTTCGTAATCGTGAACACTGTCGCAGGGTACCGGACCAATGGATTTTCGCTCTGGTCTCCAGGCGTGGACGACTTCGCAAAGACTGCGCTCCATGTATTCTCTCCGGAAGTATTGATATTGCCATTGAGCAGGCTGGTGCGCTCGTCTTGGGCCGGCATCTCGTTGTCGGCGACTCGTCTGTGGCTGTTCGATGCTGAGCGGATGAAGCGCTTGAATGCAGGAGATGCTGCAATTAAAAGTCAACGTCAGCCACCAGTCACTTATAACAGTCCGAGAGATTATCTGTAGGGAGTTGGAATAAATATCCCCGACTATCCCGCAAACTACGGTAGTGCTTGGCCATTTTGCGCAGCAGCACTACCACGATAGAGTAGCGGGTAATTAGGCGCTAATCACAACCAGAACTTGAAGCTGGTGGGCGACGTTGACCATTGGACCCACATGATACTGGGAGCAAGTCTCGCAGTTGCATCATAAATCTCCCATAAACTGCTCTAATCACTTGACTAGATAGCCCTTGATGGGATAGAATGAGAGAATTAGGCCTCGTAATTCTCCATGTGGACAAAATAGCTAACGTAAGGACGAAGAAGCTATCGAGGTAGTAGTGGGCGAGAACAGGGCGAACGGACTCTGCACTTGGGAATTGCAGCCCCAATCACAACATATCCGTAGAGTTGGGTTTCAGTAGGGAAACTCACAGGCCATATTGGATTCGCTGCAAGGAAACGATCGGGGTTGCGATTTAGGCTCAGTCGTTGCGCGGGGGAACAGCTGGGAGCTGGTGCGCCTCCTTGACTTGCGACGTCGTCGGAGTTTGGTACTGCAGAGTACTGTGGGCGTATTGGTTCAGGAGAGGGCCTGAATCGCGACAGGGTCCTGTGGGAGAATGATGCTGCGATAGCTGTGTTTCACCGCACGCAGATGAAGCTCCGTCAGGTCTCTAGTATGTACTGAGAGGGGATCAGCGAATGGAGAGATCAGTTTGCTTCAGTGGTAATTGCAGCCAAGAAGTTAAAATTGCTGATTGATGTCCTTCGTAATGTCAAAAGACTTATGACGGGCGAAGAGGTGGTGTTGTAGGAGAAACGGTGAACGCGCTTGGGTGGGGACAACTTTAGCTTGCTATAGGTTCCATAAAGCTTGGACTTTTGTTTGTTGCTGGGCGCTTGGTAGGCGGGTGTTGATGGATCAACATCTGTTCGACTGTATGGAGTATTTCACACTTGCATAGCCACACTTGGCGTTTGTTGGCAAGGAAAATGTGGCGGCATGGGAGCTGGAACGCCGGATATTTCACGTAGGCGTCACAACAACGCTCTACCTACAGGCACGGAAAAATGTATAGGCATGATGGGGACACAGATATCCCCAACATGTATCACGGCAGCTCCCAAGACGAGAGACGTCTGGGGATCCGAATCCATTTATTGGTATTTATACTTTTTGCTGTCTGTCGCACTATGTGCCACCCCCAGACAATCATATTTGAAGAACTTTCCCGAACGCCGTCGCTAATGCCAAAAGCTTTGAGAGTCTCTCGAATCTGTCCCATGCAGAACCGATACTCTATGATCCAATGAGCTAAGTGCACCCCGTAGACCATCCTTTCAGCCTCTCAAGTGGTCAAAATCTCTCAGCAGATGCTCCATATGAACATTAGTAGTCCGGCCATCCTTCCTCGGCGGCCTCTTCTTCTTATCCTTCGCCTTTGGTGGTGCCTTCACCCGCTTGCTTGGGTCCTCACTGGCAGGCTTTTGGCCGGCCTCGATAAGCTTCCTAACGAGGTCATCCGGATCTGCCAGTTCAATGCGGTGCCACATAGCCTCAAACTCGGGTTCAACAGGATGGCGTAGCGTAGGGTCATCGGCCCAAACCATGCGGGCGTGTCCGTCCTTCTTTGTTCGGGTGACAAGTAAACGATGCTGCTTCTCCAACTCAGTGATAGCATCCTCACAATCTGGCCAGCCGTCCTTGAGTTCCTTCACCGAAACACCCTGAGCATCCGCCTTCTTCTGTAAATACGCCAGAAGCTGATCTTTCGTTCGCACATTGATGATAGGTCTGTGCTGGAACTTGCCAGAATCCCATGCCTGTACTTTCTTCTTTGGGTCTGTAATCCATTCCAACCTTCCGTGTTTCCGAAGAATTGCAGCCAGAGTACGCTTTTGTTGATCAGGAAGGCCCATAAACGACATATACTCAAGAATTTCCTTGAAGCTTTTCGGCTCTCCCTTCTTCTTCAAAAATTCAATGATGTATGTGACTTGTGTGTATGAATCGCTGCCATAGCCTGTTTCTGACGGCTGAGAATAGACGACTGGCAGGGTCTCGCGCTTGCGCTTCTGATCTTTTGAACTCGGAGACGGAGTGGACTGGCTCGCTGAAGATGGAGATGGAGCAGATGCAGACGCTGCTGCAAATGTGCGCTTGTTAGAGACCCTCGAGGCAGCTCCCTGTACATTACTTTTGAATGCGTTCTGAGCCTTGTCTAGGTATGAAGACATCTTTGCTGTCGAGTATGGAAGTGAGCGGATGGTGAATAGGCCGCAATGTCGGTATGCTAAGTCGTCGAGGACGCTTTGGGCGGTTGGGGCCAAGGTCTCTCAAATCAGAGTGTTTGATGAGCCTCGAAGAGGTGAGGGGTTGTTTCCGCTCAAGTTGACTTCAGACCCTCAAGTTTGAGAAGCTCGCCTCTGGTGATTCGAGAAAGTTGTGAAATGCGCACACGTAGGCCCATGAAAGAAGATAAAGATACGCTGGTGATCTGTTCGTGGAGAAGCTCGACATGTTCGTAGTTGGTCTGCCGAGTTGGAACAAGGTGAATGACTCCGATAAGAGTCAAAGTCGGCCAAAGTCAAAGAAGCCGCAGCGACCTGCAGCCTCGCCAAATCGCGCTAGTGGAGCTTTCGACGCAACTGTTTACCGAAGGGCATACCAAGATCACAAAGGGAACTTCACTTCGAAAGCGCAAACCCGCCCTCACCATCGACAAACAGCGATCTAAGAGTGCTGGACACTGGCATTTGGGTCGCATGATGCTGGACTAGTGACAAACTTATTTTGTCTAGGAAACATCCATTGGTGACTCACCAGTCACACAATTCAACCACCTCACCTCACTACAGTCCCCAAGCACCACGCGAAAAATATCCTGATATATGCTCCTGGCTTGAGGTTTTTACGTCTCCTCTAGGGGACCTGTACTGAACATGGCAGCCGCCACGGTGGATATAGGGTTCCTCTCTGGATACCTCAACCTACCACAGCCGTCACTAACAGAGGCTCTCGACTCACCAACCACGGAGCTTGTCAATGCTGTCCTTCTTGCTGTAAGCACAAAGGCTCGTGAACACCAGGAGCTTGAAGCAGATAAACATCAGGTCGATACGGAGTTGGAAGCGGCTATACTTGGCTCAGAAACCAGAACCAAAGATTTACAGCAAACCGCGGATAAGGCCTTGAAGGAAGCAAATGTACTCCGAGAGAAGCTTGCCGCTGAAGGTACTAATTGAGCCAACAACTGTTGCAAACAGCTAGCTAACGGAATTGATAGAAACCGCACGCGTTTCACTCGACACGGAGCTTCAGCAACTTAAATCCTCGTCATTCACATCATCATCAGAAGCCGACAGCCTGCGCGCTCGCATTGCCAGTCTCGAAGGCGCGAACCGCGATACCCTCTCAATTGTGGCATCAAAGAGCGCTGCAAACGATTCACTTGCACAGGATCTCCAGAAACAACACCAGAAGGGCCTGGAGCTAAGTCAACAAGTATCGACGCTGCAGCAATCAGTACAAAACGCAAACTCAGCTCTGTCAAGCGCTAAATTCCGAGAGCAAAATGTGCAGCAGGAACTCGAGCAAGCGAAGAGGAATAACGAATGGCTTGACAACGAACTGAAGACGAAAAGCGCAGAGTCCTTAAAGCTCCGCAAAGAGAAGGGCGCACGCATTGCAGAACTACAACGACAAAATGAAGAAGCCACGGCCAATTTGGAAGCTGCCAAGCGCACCGAGACTGCACTGCGCACTCGACTTGAGGAGGTGCAGAAGAAGGCAGAGGAGTCTCTGGCTAAAGTCCAACAGCTCCAAGAAGTTGCGGCAAACACAGAAGAAGGGTTCAGACAGGAGCTGGAGAGTTCAAGGCGTCTCGCGGAGCTTCAAACGCAGCGAACCGAGACCCAAACCAACAGATTGAACGATCTAGAGGCACAGCTGGATAAAGAAAAGGATGACTTGGCGGCAGAGATTGCAAGACACCAACAAGATGCCGAGGCAGACTCCCAGGAACGAGACAGGCTAGAGCACCGTATCGCAGAGCTCGAAGCTGAAGTTGATCGACTCGAGGCTGCTGCGTCTGCAACATATCCAGCATCTGTTCCGGGAACTCCAAGACAGGGCCTCAATGGCTTATTCCGAAGTGGTTCACCGGGTGTTTTCGCAACACCTGGTTCTACGAGGAAGTCTACCATTACTGCAACACAAGCAATTGAAGAGCTGTACAAGGTTAAGGGTCAATTGGCAACGGAGCGACGAAGAACCGAGCGCCTTACTGCTGAAATGGAGGATATGATGCAAGGCCTTGAGGCGAAGCAGCCCGAAATCGAGGAAATGCAGCATGAGCACGAACGCCTCCAACAGGAAATTGTGGAGATGTCTAAATTCGTCGACGTGACCGGCAAGGAAAGAGATAGGGCGAAGAAGGATGCAAGAAAGGCTCTCAGCGAAGCCAAGACATCCCAAGCTGAGTTGGAGATCCTTCGACAGCAGTTGCGCGACCTCAGTGTCCAAGTAAAGATGCTCCTATGCGATTTGGATGCTCAGCAGAGAGGAATGGACTCCTTAACAGGGCCAGAACGCATGCAGCTCGAGCGCCTGGCACGGGGCGAAGTTAGTGAAGACGCCCTTCAAGGTCTCACTGACACAGACAAATTTATCAGCCAACGCCTTACAGTGTTCCGAAGTGTAAGCGACTTACAAGATAAGAACCTCGAGCTACTGACACTCACGAGAGAACTCGGCGCAAAGATGGAAAGCGAGGAGGCTCTAGCTGAGAAGCACAAGGCCTCGCAAGACCATGAGATGGTCCAGCAACTGGAAAGGAAGGTCGAGCAATGCAATGACGAGATCCGTTCTCTGGTTGCCAGGTCCGAAAGCTACATCAAGGAGAGAGATATGTTCCGACGTATGTTGCAGCATCGTGGTCAGCTACCTCCGAACTCTGACCTCGAGTCTGTTTTCGGCCAATCCGTCAATGGCGAGGTCGTAAGCAGTGTCGAGGCACCAAATGCGAAGGACAGTGCCAATTACGCAACTCTGTTGCGCGAGCTCCAGAGCCATTTCGATCAATACCGAGAGGAACAGTCTATTGATCGCCGAACTATGAAAGAACAGGCCGGAAAGCTTGCGTCAGAGAAGTCTGCACTTCAGTCCGAGATTGCCAAGATCAACAGCCAACTTACACTCGCCAAGGAGCGTTACGAAATGCTCCACGCTAACTACGCCATGCTCCAAAACGAAAACAGTGAGCTTCAAAAGCGCTCTCAAGTTCTTTCCGAAAGCGCAGCAAAGCAAGATCTTAGGACCCAGCAAGTTGCTGAGGACTTGATCGAGTCAAAGGGACTTGTCGAGAGTATGAGAAACGACATTGCCAATCTCAAGGCCGAAAAGAAGTTATGGACTGAAATTCAAGGACGTCTTCACGAAGATAACAACAATCTGATGAACGAACGAAGCCAGCTTAACACTCTTCTTGCCAAACAGCAAAATCTGCAAAACGAACGCGAACTGACAGAATCTGAGTCGAGACGTAGACTGCAGACACAACTCGAGACTCTCGAATCGGAGCTTTCTGCGACAAAGCGGAAACTGAGCGATGAAGTCGAGGACAACAAGAAGGCACAATTACGGAAAGAATACGATACACAGCAAAGCCAGAAGCGTATCGACGAGCTTGCGACCTCATTGAGCACGACCCGCGAGGAGTTGGTTGCAGCAAAAACCACGCGTGATCACCTTCAAACGCGCGTTGATGAGCTAACAATCGAGCTGAAGAGCGCGGAGGAGCGTGTTGAAGTCCTTCAACCAAGACCCACCCCACGACCCGGAGCTAACGGCACAACCACTGGCGACGAGCAGACAGAGCAGGATGCCATCAGCAGAGAGCAAGAGTTGGGTATCGAGGTCTCAGAACTCAAGAGAGATCTCGAATTGGCGAAATCGGAGCTTGAGAACGCGAAGTCTCAGACCGAACAGTACAAGGGCATTAGCCAGTCTTCGGAAGAGGACCTGCAGAAGTTCCAAGAATCCCAAGAGGAGTATCAACAGGAGATGGACAAGATCATCGAGGAGAAGGATGCCAAGATTCGAGAATTGCAGCAACGTGTTGATGATCTTTCTACTGAGTTGAGCACCACCGACACTGAGCTCAACAATCTGCGCAACGAGAAAGCCGAGACCGCCCGCCGTACCGCAGAGGATAAGGCTGTATTGAAAGCGGAGATTACACGTTTGAAGGACGAGGACGAGCGACACACCCTCACCTTGCAGTTCCACCAGCAAGACCTACGAGCTCAGGCGGAGATTGCAACAAAGGCACAGCAAGACTACGAAAACGAGCTTGTTAAGCATGCCGATGCTGCCCGACTTCTACAGGAATTGCGCACTAGTTACAATGTGCTGAAGTCAGAGTCAGCAGGCCTCAAATCCGAGGCAGAATCTGCAAAGGTGACTCTGACCCAAAGTCAGGCATCATGGGAAGAGCGACGAAGCCAGTTTGAGAAAGAACTTCAAGAGCTGCGCCGCCGGAAGGATGATATTTCTTCGCAAAACACAATTCTCTTGCAGCAATTTGAAAGCGTTAGTGCGCAAGTCACCGCTCTGCAACAAAGCCGCGCAGCCGCAGCTGAAAATGGCGACACGGAAACTGCAGAGGCGACAGCGACTTCAAATAAGACAGTCGAAGGCCTCCGCGAGCTCATCACATACCTTAGACGCGACAAGGAAATCATCGATGTACAGTACGAGCTTTCCATCCAAGAATCTAAGCGCCTCAAGCAGCAATTCGACTATGCCCAATCCCAACTCGACGAAGCCAGGCTCAAGTTGGATCAGGAGAGGCGTGCTCAAGCCGATGGCTCCCGCAGCAACTTGGCTCATAAAGACCTCATGGAGAAGATTAATGAGCTTAACCTATTCCGCGAGAGTAGCATTACTCTCCGCAACGAGGCCCGACAAGCCCAAGCACAACTGGCAGACAAGACAAAGCAAGTGGAGGAGCTTATGGAGAAGTTCCAGCCCCTAGAGAATAAGGTCCGGGAGCTTGAGAATGCCAAGGAGATGCAAGATGGCGAGGTGAAGCTCCTACAAGAAGACCGTGACCGCTGGCAGAGGAGGAACCAGGAGATCCTCTCGAAGTACGACCGTATCGACCCCGCTGAGATGGAGCAGTTGAAGGCTTCACTAGCGTCTCTTCAGGCCGAGCGTGATGCGCTTACGATTGACCAGCAGCCACTCCAGGAGAAGGTGCAGACGTTGGAGGTCGAGAAGGCTCAGTGGCAGGTGTCGCGTCAGAAGCTTATCGAGCAGGCGAAGGAGCGTTCGCGTGTACTTACTAAGGAGAAGAACGAGCGAGTTGCTGAGCGCACTGCCGAGAGAGACGCTGCGATCCAAGAGAAGGAAGCGCTCGAACAACAGCTGTCAACTGTCCAACAGGAACTGAGCACTTCCATACAGGAAAGACAGGCTCTGGAGGAGCAGCTGACACGCATCAAAGCCGAGAGTGAAGCTAGCAAGGGGGATGCCGCGGCAACATCCACTACTAATGCCCCTGAAAGCGCAAACCAGCTACAGGTTGGTACCGAGCAGAGTGGCGCGGTTGATCAACAACTAGACGCGCTTCGCAAAGAGCTTGAGTTTGCAAAGAAAGAGAAGCAGGACGTCGAAGCACAACTTGCAAACATCCGCCAAGAACTTGAGACCGCTCGAACTGAAAGAGATCAAGCTGCAGCTAGAGCAGCTCAAGCTGAAGCATCAAAGCCTGCACCGCAAGCCGATACTTCAATGGATAGTGCCGAGGAAGGCCAAGTGGATGAAACTGCTCCATCGAAGCCCACCGACGATGAACGCAAAGCCCTTGAAGAACGCACTCTTGCTGCGGAAACTAGGCTTCAGCAACTCGAGGAGTCTGTCGAAGCTACACTCAAGCAGAGATCCGAAAAGATGAAAACAGCACTCAACAAGAAGCTCGCCGAATCAAGAGACACTACCAAGGCTGCTCTCGAAGCGGAGTATGCTCTCAAACTTGAGCAAGAAAGAAAAATCTGGCTCGCCGAACAAGGCGCCACTGAGCCAAAGGTGTCGGCCACTCCGAAGGCTGAAGGTGCTTCAGAGGCTGCGCCGCCGGCTACTCCTTTAACACCATCAGCAAAACCCCCTACACCAATGGGCGAACTCACCAACCTCACCAACCTCACCGATGAACAAGTCCGGACTCTTCTCACCACAAACGCCACACTGAAGAATATTTTCACTGGAAACATCAGGAAAAAGATCGAAGAACAGACCAAGAAATTGAAGGAAGAATTCGAGAAGGAGAAGGAAGAAGTTGTGAAGAAGGCCGATGAAGCAAAGACTAAGGCTGTAATCATGGAAGGCAAAAAGTCAGAGCTAAAAATCAACCTGACCAACAACAAGGTTAAGATGGCTACAGCTAAACTGGAAGTCGTCGAGAAAGCTGCTACCGAAACGCCCGAGAAGCCTGTTGGCGAAGTTTGGGAGATTGCCAAGAACGCGAAGCCGCCTGCCAATGTCGTACCTGCTCCTGCACCGACTCCAGCAGCCGGCTCTGCCATCCCTACTCCGGGTGCTAAACCTGAAGGAGCTCCAGCCGCGTCCGGCATTCGAGCACCGTCTGTTTCTGTTCCAGGAACATCGCAAGGCTCGCGCCCATCGACCCCCTCTACTCAACAACCCCAGGCAATACCAGCGGCTACGGCTCCGCAAGGCCCTGGTCAAGCCAATACTGCTCAGGCACAAGGTTCAAATATACCTGCTGTAAGTATTTCCTCTACTTATTCCCGTTCTGATCCTAAACTGACTTCTGTCCAGCCGTCTGGAATACCGTCAGCACCAGGAGGACCCCGTACTGGCCTTCCTGTACCGAGAGGTGGCGGCGCTGCACGTGGAAGAGGTGCGTACCAAGCGCCTCGCGGACAGAGCGGCATTGGACGCGGGAGAGGTGGAGGTCAGAACCAAAGAGGTGGAATGAACGCAGGTGCTCCAGCATTTGCTCCAAATGCTGGAACCAAGAGACCGCATGATGATGCTGGAGGCGTAGGACAGCAGAAGCGGATGAGAGGTGGTGGTGGTGGTGGTGGTGGTGGACAATAAGGGTGATTTGGGACGGTAATATGGAGAAGGGGAGATGATATTCGGAAGGGAACTGGACTTGATGTGCATTTAATTTGTTGCTATGTATTATATCTGTGTTGCATAGTTTACGTGGGCTGGCTGGCTATATTGAGCATTGGCTTAGGCTCAGGCGTATGAATGGGGAAGCTTTGAGACTGAGAAAATGGAGCCCACGGTGGTGGATGGAAAATGAATACAATTAAGGACTTCAAAGCACAAAGCACTTCTGATCAAATTTGAACAAAATAATCGCCCTTGTTAACCTGGGTATACCGAATCTTGCTCACCCACCATACATGCACCGCCTAATATGCCGTCTACATGAATTTCTCGGGTTTGCTGGCCACCAGCTTCCTCAGCACCTCCACATGTCTCCTTGTACTCTTCAACTTGGCCTCGTCGCTTTCAGTTTTATCAATCCTACGAAGCCCGTCACCAAACAGCACTGTGTAGTCTTCTAGAACTTCTCCCGCTGCGACTTTGCAGAACGCTCCAATACGGCAGAATTTCCCTATCTTGGCCCCAGAACCGACGCGTGCGTTTGCCTCAATGTGTGTGCCGTCCCCAACGTGAGAAGCCTCAACCACCGCACCAATATCGATAGCGACGTTATCGCCGATGGTAACACCCGGGAGCTTGGGGTCTGCGGCTGCTGTTGGGGCGGAGAGTAGGCCGATTGAGGCACGTTCGGATATTATGCACATTGAACCGATAGAAACGGGGCCATGGGTAGAGATAAGGCGGGCGCGGGGATGGATAATCGAGTAGCTGCGTATTAAGATGGGCTGGGTCCCTATGAGGACGGCAATTTCGGAAATGGTTATCGATGAGGAGAAGGAGACGGGCGGCTTTGGGGTGGAAGAGCCTGGTGCCACGGGGCGCTTGGTTGACATTATGGCGGGGAGAACGAGGAATCAAAGCCTTCGAAGGTAGTTCAACTGTAACAGCTGGTGTAATTCGCAGGACCTGGGAGTTCTGAAGTATGAGAGTTGATTTGGTAGCTTGCTATGTGTTTATTGTGGTAATTCCTGAGAAGGTCCTTTGTTCTCTGTGGGTGCTCTCGCGAGCCCCTAGAAACTGATACTGCGGGAAGTGAAGTGAGTGTTGGAGTAAATATTTTTATTGAAGAATTTCTAGCATATAGAATAAATAGGTAGGTTTATTGGTAGGTTATTGTATCAATGAAACAGAGAGATGTGGTTTACCTTTGATATATTGTTCTCAAAATGCTTCACAGAGCGAAAGTCGACGTAGGCGACTGTAATCCTGGTAACTTAATAATGTCGGTTGATGTTGTGAGGGTTGGAGGCGCTACCACAGTAGCCGCACCAGCCAATCACGGAAGCGGATTATCAATGAAGCTCGAATTCCAATCGAACCTCAATTTGTACACCAACACCACGGATCCGCTCCTCTCACCACAACCAACGTGCAGTACGCAGTTGAGCGCAACCCATGATCAGCACGATGTTGTCGCGAAACGCCACGTCACCCGCGCTCACGTCAATTGCGTCGCGAGTACTGCCAGGAGCAGCCTCTGCGGGGGCTCGTCTTGGTGGTCCGGGTGCGTCCGCAGCACAGCAACAAACAAGAGGATTGGCAACTGTCCAGGATGCTCCAGCACCGAAGAGGATATATGGAGGCTTGAGAGATCAGGACCGCATCTTCCAGAACTTGTACAGCCACCACGGCCCAGATCTCGCCAGCGCGAAGAAGTACGGCGATTGGCACAAGACGAAGGAGATCTTGGATAAAGGTCATGACTGGGTACGTCCATCTTGCTCTAAAAGTGCCCTTTGATTATATCCTAATGCTGTACAGATTATTTCCGAGGTCAAGGCTTCCGGTCTTAGAGGACGTGGGGGTGCCGGCTTCCCGTCAGGGTTGAAATGGTCGTTCATGAACTTCAAGGGTTGGGAGAACGACAGCAAGCCACGTTATCTGGTCGTCAATGCAGATGAGGGCGAGCCTGGAACCTGCAAGGACAGAGAAATTATGCGAAAAGACCCACACAAGCTCCTCGAGGGATGTTTAGTTGCTGGCCGCGCCATGAACTGCACCGCCGCCTACATCTACATTCGTGGCGAGTTCATTCACGAAGCTGCTGTTTTGCAGAATGCTATCCAGGAGGCCTACAAGGATGGACTGATTGGCAAGAACGCTTGCAACAGTGGATACGACTTCGATATCTATCTGCACCGCGGAATGGGCGCCTACGTTTGCGGAGAGGAGACTTCTCTCATCGAGTCCCTCGAGGGCAAGCCAGGAAAGCCTCGCCTAAAGCCCCCGTTCCCAGCATCTGTCGGACTTTTCGGATGCCCATCTACTGTCGCCAACGTCGAGACTATTGCCGTCGCACCTACGATCTGCAGAAGAGGAGGTGATTGGTTCGCCGGATTCGGACGAGAGCGCAACGCTGGTACCAAGCTTTTCTGTATCTCTGGTCATGTCAACAACCCTTGCACAGTCGAGGAAGAGATGTCCATCCCTCTGCGCGAGCTGATCGACAAGCACTGTGGTGGTGTTCGCGGCGGCTGGGATAACCTCAAGGCCATTATTCCTGGTGGCTCATCCACACCCATCCTGCCAAAATCTGTCTGCGACGACCAAATAATGGACTTCGATGGCCTGAAGGACAGCCAGTCTGGGCTCGGTACGGCAGCAGTCATTGTTATGGACAAAAGCACCGACGTTGTCCGTGCCATCTCCAGACTCTCGCACTTCTACCGCCACGAGTCCTGTGGCCAGTGCACTCCCTGCCGTGAGGGCAGCAAATGGACCGAGCAAATCATGCAGCGCTTCGAGAAGGGACAAGGAAGAGAGCGTGAAATTGACATGCTTCAGGAGCTTACCAAGCAAGTTGAGGGCCACACCATCTGTGCTCTTGGAGAGGCGTTCGCCTGGCCCATCCAGGGTCTCATCCGTCACTTCCGCCCCGAGCTAGAGGCACGTATGCAAAAGTTTGCGGAGGAGAACGGCGGCGCCGCCTTGGCTGGTGGATGGCAACACGACTCGAATGCTCAGGGCAAGTTGGTGGCACCCGGCCAGTAAGAAGTGGCGCGGGGTAGTTGTATATATGGACTCTCATTGCTATTGTATAGAGTTCAATTTGGCGTTTCTTTGCATTATGGTTGTAGAGTTGAGTCAGTTTAGTGGGGTACAGATAAAACTATTGAAATCATATATCGATTTGCATCATTGCTTGCGCCGTGAAGACAAGATTTATAGTTTTTACATTTGATATACTCGTTGAAGTGTACCTTCAAGCTATGTTGTACAATTGCATTCATGCTCCAGCGCCGTATATGCCATTTCCCACTCATACCCCGATATGTATACACCCATACACCGTGCCATCACCCCGAGATATCCAGTCTAGAGTAAGGTATGCCGCCAGCGATTCATTGTACATGCAACCTCAGCCACTCCTCAATCCAGGTCGATCTCAAATGCTCTTCCAAATCCAACTCGTCGCCTCCTGAACCTCCTGGTATTACCCTATTTTCATCATCCGCCCCCAAAATAGCACAGTTCTAGTCCGCCCTATTTCATTGCTTCTGCCTCATATTCTTCCGGCAACTCAAACCCAACCCTCCTTGCCGTCAACTTGACCCTCTCCTCCTCATCCATATTCATCCCCGGGTTGTAGCGTTCGAGCAGCGTCGCATACATCCTTTGTGCCTTCAGGTACTGCAGGTACTGCTGCGCATGATCCACGGCTACTTTTTGTGGCGATCCGGACGGCGCAGATGAGAATGCTGTACGGATACGGTTCTGCACAGGCGATGCCTTGAGGCGGTGGGACGGGAGCTCGCGCAAGAAGGAGCGGTAGAGGGCGCGGAGGTGCGCGGGGGCGACAGTGGAGGACATTGTGTGTTGGCTTTATAAGAGGGTAATTGAGTTGATCGGATGTGTCGAGAGGGATTGTTCGTGGTTTCTTGAGTCGTGGATGATGGAAATATTGGGTGGCTACGGCAAAACGTCGGGAAACGTGGCGCATCAGTCGAAATTATATTACACGGCTGCAAGGCTGAGGATCTGTATATTTGCGACTGCACCATTTCCAATAGCACCAACGGACAACGGAAACTGCGACTTAATCTGCGAATTTTAATCGCCCATACTTATTAATGGGGGGCTCTCTGCCTATGAGGTGCCTGCGGTCGGGATCAAGAAGCGTATTTGGGCGATATGTGCCGCAGATCGAAGCTACGAGCGATGCGGCAACCTTGGGAATAAGAGGACTCCGAACAAGACGCCGAGTTGGCAGAACCACAACAAATGCAGAGGAAGGGGTTGCGGATAGCCCGAAGACACAATCCGATGTAGGGCCCGAAGTTGTGTCTTGGGACGAGATAGCCGCGAAGATTGAAGCCTTAGCAACCCAACGACTTCCGAATTCACAGTCCAAAAAGACCAAACCTCCCAAGCCAGCAGGCAATAAACAGAAGCCATTAGCGTTATCTCCAGCAGAAAAACCTTCCCCGAAACAGGCAGCAACATCACAACCGCAACAGACAGGCCCTCCACCCAAATCCCGCGACTACCTCAAGTTACCCTCGAATTCTCTCTCCGAACACTGGGACACCCTTCCTCCCTCACAAGAACAGCTTGTGCATGCCGAGAAATTCTTCCGCCAGAGGCCCCCACGGCCATTCGTCTGGTCAGCCCCAAAATTCCACTCCATGGCCTTCGGCTCCTCCCCCGAAGTCTGTTTCCTCGGGCGCTCCAACGTTGGGAAGTCATCGCTCCTGAACGCACTCTTCGGTGGCAACATCGCAAACGTGAGTTCGAAACCGGGCCGCACAAAGATGATGAACGCATTCAATGTGGGCGATAGTACGGATGCGTCCAAGAACCTTGTAGTGCTCGATATGCCAGGGTATGGAAAAGGGGGACACGCCGACTGGGGGAAGGAGGTACTGAAGTATCTAGGCAAGCGGAAGGAGCTCAAGCGCGCATTCGTGCTTGTTGATGCTGAAGTGGGACTGAAGAAAACGGATGAGCAGCTCTTGGCGATTTTTAGAACGGAGGAAATTCCGCACCAGATCGTGCTCAGCAAAGTTGACAAGCTACTATTCCCGAAGAACCGGAAACCCAGTGAGGGAGCACTAGAGAGCAGAATGCAGGTTCTAAAACGGGTGATGGAGATGACCAGACGCACCACCCAGCCAAACCCAGAGGATATGAGTGGTGCGCTGGGTGAAATCATTGGATGCTGTTCAGAGAGGCCGTTTGGCCAAGTTTTGGGCATTAATGAGGTTAGACATGCTATGCTGCAGGCAGCTGGCTTGGAAAAAAAGATGGATAGGAAGCTAATTGCCGAGACCGAAATTGTGTCCCACGACGATATCTTTGGAAAAGATCCTTGAGAGATGCAGCGGGACTGTCTGCAGCGGGCCCTCTCACGCCACCGATTGTTCCACGCCTGCTTATTTCACCTCTCCGAGAGGAATGGGTCATCTAAGGGAAGGTGGTGCAAGTCAGACAGATATGGTGATGGCGGAATAATCAAGCTACGAGAGCAGCAAATCCATAGTCGAAAAGCTGGACTGAGCGAATATTAGTTGCGGAATATACGCCAGATAGCCCTGGTGTGTCTCTCGAAAGGGGAGACACGGTTGATGGATGTATATCTATGGTGAAGAGGTGAGAATAGACCCATATACAGTGCGATTGACACGACGATGTAGAATATTTCAAAATAACAACATGGTTGCAACCAAACTGTACAGTACCATTCGTTATAGTTATATAATTACCTTCAATCATATACATATAATATCTCCAAAAAAAATACAAAAAAAGAAGATTGAGGTCGTACCCGGGATCGAACCGGGATCTCAAGAAGACATGTGATGGCTGAACATCCTCAAAATCTCACGTGCTAACCATTACACTATACAACCTTGGTTTAGGGGCTAATGCTCGCTAATCCGGTAGATAAGGGAGACACATTTTTCGCGCTAGTCCCAATGCTAACACTATTTGGCAATCTCCATATCTATCACTACATAACAGTTGCGCACGAGCTCAATTCACGTCGACTCACAAGATAATGCAGGGAATTTGGTTGTAGCGCTCTGAAATGCTGAATTCTCATACATCATCAGATGCCGATGTGACGATTCCTATCTAGACTATACTACATACAAACAATGTGTGCACCTCGCAGCTGGCCCCAGTCGAGTCAGTGCCTGGAGCAAATGCTACCTGGTCGATAACGCAACGATGCTCTTTATAATCCCCCATTCTCCCTGATTATTTCTTCCCTTCCATTCATTAATCCCTTTACATATGCCCATGCATCTTTATCCTCCTCCCAATATCCCATATCCCAATCTACCCCGTTGTTCGGCCAGTATCAGCGACCCCCTGCGAGGACGCCACGGTAGTACTCCACGCTCAGGTCAGCCGTGTGCTTCAAGTACTTGTCTTCCGTAAGAGGCAGTCTAAGGACTCTGCTCTGTTCATGTCCCTGCATTGCGTTAGTCAGAATCCATAAAACACCAGGTTGCTGGGCAAATCTTACCTTTCCATTCTTCCCAAGCTGAACCACCACCCTCGCAACACACGCCCCGATCTCCTGGACCGCCACCTTCTCCAAGAAACCCACACTCTTCACATCCGATAGCATAGCCGGAAGGCTGCGCAACAACCTCTCCGCAGCTTGCCCGTCATGCTCGCCTTGCTTCTCTCCATCCAACAAGGTCAGGTAGTCCGCATACGTGGCACCGCCAAGATTCCAGTCGCGAATACCCCCTTCCCTCTGTTGAAAGCCGCTAAGTAGTTTGCGCAGCGTCGTATCATCCTGCTCAATGACTGCAGTGGGCGCGACGACCTTGTAGAAAGTGCGGTGCGCTTCGTCGAAGTCACCGGCACGGATGAGACATTCTACCTCGCGCTTGGGATCCTTGAGGACGGCGCGCATGTAGAGTGCCTTTGCGTCCCAGATCCACGAAGGTGGTATCTTGAACTCGTCGATAAGGGTAGTGAAAGCTGGTCCGTCTTCTGCCCCGATGCGGCCGGCGTGGTGAGCGAGGTGATCTTGGATGCTCTTCGTACGAGCAGCCGGTGACGACAAGTGGAGGAGCACAAATACACCGTCGAGCCAATGACCATCATTGGTAAGCTGAGCTGCGAATGACAAAGTAAGCTCATCAGCCTTTTCGTCGGCCTGTTCACCGTATGAGCACTTGCCAGACGCTGTAAGTGCCTGGCTAAGCTGCCAAGAAAATCGCATGTTTAATGGCGACAACTGAGAGTTTTCAGGGCGGAGAACAGCTTGGAGGTCTGTCTTTCTGTCCGAGTACAGCTTAAGCAATCCCCAGAGAAGGTCCTCGCGATCTTCTAGGTGTTGATCGTCCCAAAGCGGCGAGATGTTTTGCTCCACATACCACGCGAAAGGCTTGGATGACTCCTTGTCTTGCTGAAGATCTTCATTGAACTTCAACACGGCATGCTCAAGCTCCTCCGTGCTCGAGATGGCATACCAAAGTCTGAGGCCAAATGCTTGTCTCCAGTCTAACCCAAATCGCTTAGACATGATGAAAGAGTCAATGCGGTCTTCGATAGGCGCTCCTTTGATGCCATCACAAACACAAACGTTGCCAGCCAGGATTTCGTAAATAGCTCTGAGAGGTTGGTTGATCTCCGAGAGCACTCTAGCTTTGTTCCACTCGTTCAGCTGCTCCCGGATGTTCTTGCGCACAGACTCATTGCCATCAAGTAAAGCTACCAGGGTAGCGAGATGGTAGTCTTTGCCAGTTAAGAGCTGGGTGCAAGCGTCGGGAATTCGATGCCCGCTGAGAGCAGCAATGGCCTTTTCTTCAGACGATTTTGCCATTGTGATCTGTCTTGTGGAGGCCTGTTCAACAACCTTTTCCCAGAATGCAGAAAGGTTGTCCTTGCGCAAGAACTTGAATGCTGCTGGGAATCCCTTCAAATCGTCAGGGATCTCGATCTCGTCAAATAGAATGCTTGCAAGCTCCCAGACGAGGTTCTCGTGAATAGCTGCTGGGTGGCGCGAGTCTCGGTCGCGAACGAAATCACTGAATTTAAATGGCAGAGAGAGTCTGGCTTGTGGGATGCCTCCGGCTTGATCCACTTGAGCCAATTTCTTTTGGATTGAGAGAGAGTTCGGTGTCGACTCGTCTGAAAACTTGGCGAATCGAATATCCTTATCTTCACTGGTAAGAACAGTTGTTTGGGAAAGAAGGCCATGCATCTCAATGGCCTTGGTGGCTTGGTCATCGGCTGCGGATGCTGCATAAACAAGGGTTCCTGTGGGACCCCAGCTCGGCTTGACTGAATTGTGAAATTGTTGGTCGATCTCATCCATATCCTCCTCATTCAGATTGCTGGACTTGGACTTCTTCTTGTATGGCCACTCAAACCCAGTTCCTCGCGCTGATATCTGTGCTACCTTCGCTGTCTTTGCTGGCTTTGCCGGACTTTTTGGTTCACCAAACAGTGAATGCATGAGGTCGATGCTAGTTGCGAAGCCACGGCCATCAGATACCACACGGCTCTTGACCTTGGAAACAAGTGTTTTTTGAGGGGAGCCAAAGAGAAGAGCATCCGTTTCCATGTCTCGAATCTGCTTCAAATGTTCCCGGTCCTGCTTCTGAGGGCTAATGGTCTGCTCTAGCATGTCCATCCAGTTGTCGTCGTTCAACTCCAATTTGCGCTCGAGTGGTGACCCAGCAGCACGCGACTCACGTAGTCGTGCTCGCATAAGGCCTCCTGGAGCTTCACCTACTTCCTTCTCAAAACTCTCCTGTGCGTAGTCACTCTCATGCTCCGCGGTAGCGTCAGGATGAGGGTAAGAGCCCGCCATCTCATTACTCGCAATCCTGACCAATTCATTGTCTTGGTAACTCTCGTCGTGGCCCATAGGCTCCCCGACGTCGTCGCTTGACAATGAACCCAGGGAGCGCTCATCTAAAAAAGACTGGTTGTCCTGAATATAGTGATCGTCCTCCATCTCATCATCTTCAACAGCTTCCGATGCATCGAATGCGCCTGGGAAAACTTTGCGCTTCTTGAAGTCGAAGGTATCCTCGGGGTCAGACTCCGTAATTACGCTCTCATCGAATGTCGATTCAAAAGACTGATCGTGCTGAATGGCCCTTGGCGTTCTGGTTTGTGGGGTTGGTGTGTTTGGTGCAGCGCTGAGTGTGCTCTGGCCAAAGTCGTCTTGAGTCTCATCGCCAACCTCAGAATCGTCATCATAATCCAGACCATATGTCGTAAAGTGAGGAACTTTGAATGTCCATACACCAATAGATTTATCGTAACTCAAGAACTCAGTATCCGGAACTCTCGTGAGGCGCTTCAAATGTCTGTCCATTTGGGCCTTAATATGCTCAGGCGACAGTTTGCGCTTGTCAAGCCTTGGCCAAGAATTCTCCATCTGGATGATCGAGGGAACATTCATGCCCTGACCCATCGGCGGCTTGTTGGGGTACCCTGGAGGGTAAACAGTAGCGGCGCGAATTTGGAGGTCAACGATCGTGCCAAAAATCTTGTCGAGATCAACGTTTGACAAGTCAACAGGAGCATCGAAGTTCACAGTGGCGACTCCGCGTCGACCAACTTTGAAGTTGCTGATCCTTTGGCGCTGAGTTCGATTCATGGCCTCGATTTCTGGTCTCGATGGCTTCATCCAATACTCTCCTGGTACCTGATCAGGCTGGATTGCCAGGGGAAAGGGCTTCTCGCCGGCAGATGGACTACCCTCCTCGGGGACGATAGCCAACTCCTGTCCTTTAACCTGCTCCATTTCTGGCTCGTTGGAGGTTCCATTTGTCCTGGGGCCAGCGCCGTTCGTGCTGCGAGTGGAGCGTAGGAATCCCATCTCCTCAGCAGACGGGGTTGGTCCGACATTGGTATGAACCTGCTTCAGCGGGCTTGATGTGCTGGATGCGGGGCGACTGTTGTTTCCGTTGCCATTGGACGACTCAAAGCTTACTCGCTTCTTGAGGATTCCATTCTGCTGCTCCTTGGGCTCTTTGCTTGGGGGGCTGAAAAAGTCCGCACGAATGCTTCTATCGATAACCAGTCTCTTCATGCTGCCAGTGCTGTTGAATCTAGCACTCGGACTAGCGGAGAAAGCTCCTGGGGTTAGAATGCTGTCTTGGTTGAACGACGTGTTGTAGGAGTTCCTGAGGCTGCTTGTCGACATACTCTTCGAGAGCTTGTTCTGGCTAAGGCTGGCCCCAAGCAATGAGTTCCCGAAGCCTCCAGGTGTACTAGTTACGCTAGAAGCGCTGTTGGGAGTTCCATACGTGCTATATGTGAAGCCGAAGCCACCACGCCTTTGGGGCGTGCTAAGACGTGATCCCGAAGAAGGGCTGAGCTTGTATAGAGGGATAATGCCAGCCTTCTTCTGCTTCGACAGACTCGAGAGAGGCGTTGCGAGCGGGCCTGGGTTGGTGAGGTCTGGCGTGGCGAGATTTGAGAACATTGAACCTGCGCCAAACGCTGCAGGGTCATTGATACTGGTAGTAAGCTGTCCCTGTTGTTGCTGCTGCTGCTGCTGGCCCTGCTGCGAGCCGCCGAATAACGAGCTACCTCCGAAAAGAGAACCGCCTTGCTGAGCTTGCTGTGGCTGCTGCTGTGGCTGCTGGCCAACATTGCCGAACAATGAGCTCCCAGTACTTTGCTGGGTGTTGCCGAAAAGACCACCTCCGGTTTGAGCAGGCTGGGTGGCGCCGAATAATGGCTTCGCTTGCTGGCCACCTCCGAAAAGGCTGCTCCCCGTATTCTGAGCTTGCTGGGGTTGCTGTTGACCGAATCCACTGAAGAGGCCACCACCACCAGTGCCGGCTGCGGGTGCCGCAGCAGGTTGGCCAAACAGACTGCCGGTGGCGGGTGCGGCTGGCTTTGCGCCGAAGAGGCCACCGGTACTTGCAGCGGCTGGTGCTGCGCCGAATCCTGTACCGGCTTGCTGAGCTGGTTGTCCAAACAAAGAACTGCCCGTGGCCGCTGGCTGGGCCCCGAAGAGGCCTGTGCCTGTGACTGCGGGTTTGGGTGCACCACCAAAGAGAGAGGTAGGAGCTGCCGCTTGTTGCTGAGTGCCTCCGAAGCCACCAAACAGGTTCGATGCCGCGGCTGGCTGGGCAGGAGTCGCACCAAATGGATTCGCTGGTGCAGGGGTTTGTGTCTGGCCAAAGGGGTTGGATGCGGGAGTCGCTCCAAACCCAGTCGTTGATGCACCACCAAATGGCGTCGTAGATGCGGCAGGAGCCCCAAACAATGGCTTGTTGGGTGTGCTGCCAAAGAGCGAAGGCGCAGACGTCGTTGCCGGTTGCGCCCCAAATCCTGTATTCGTAGCTGTATTCGTAGCTCCGAATCCTGTAGAGGGCGTGGAGCCAAACCCAGACTGGGTAGCCCCAAAAAGCCCACCGGTGGCAGGTTTCTGCTGTTGCCCGAATAGGCCTCCTCCTGCAGTGGTACTAGCACCAAATCCTGTGCTTGGCGTGGTTGTTTGACCAAATGGGTTCGATGCCGTGTTAGTTTGCCCGAATAGACCACCTCCGGTGTTGGTGGTGCCGCCAGCACCAAAGCCCGAAGCTGGCTGCTGAGTACCACCGAAGCCGCCAAAACCAGTGGACGTGCCAAAAGCACCAGCCTGCCCACCGGAGTTGGCGTGTTTGCGGCCTTGCGCGTAATCAGCCAGCCTCAACTCTTCTTGGGAGAACTTGACGTATGGTTGCTGGAAGCATATATTTTCAAACCTTCCTTGTTGGTTTCCGGAGACGTTGGGCTCCTTCTCAACAGTGGGTTGAAAGGGGACAGAAGCTGTTCCCTGGCACTCTTGGCTCGCACCGCCCAGAGTGCTGGTAGCGGCTCCAAATCCTCCACCGGTATTTCCTCCACCAAATGCACCGCCAGTGCCGGTATTGGCGCCAAAGGGGCTGGCTGCTGGTGTCGCCCCAAACCCGGTCGTTGGGGGCTTTGGGGCACCAAAAAGACCACCGCCACCGAATCCAGTATTTGTGTTGCTAGTAGTGCTGGCACCAAATCCACCAAACCCCGTGTTTGCTGCCGGAGTCGTCGTGGATGCGCCGAAAAGACTGTTCCCTGTGGTTCCTGTCGATCCAAAGGGTTTGTTGGCGGTAGAACCAAAGCCGGTGTTCTGTGTAGCGCCGAATCCTATTTGAGTTGTTAGTCGTCTGCGCGGTATAGGTCCCATAGGTTTATGCGAAGTCGGCAATTGAGAGAGCGTCGATATTAGGTCCTGCGCATCTGCCATATCGCCGGCGTGGGCCGATAGTTATAGAGCGGCCGAAGTTTGTCGCAGCGAGGGCGCGGCTCCATATCGACGGGGCAGGCACCTCCCTCGATGCCCAAAACAAATGGTGCATTCTCGACGTACCTCCAGAACCGCCAAATCCACCCGTGTTGCCACCAAAGGCGCTCGTCCCGGTATTGTTCTGCGCGCTTCCAAAGCCAGTTCCGGTCGAGGAAGCACCGAATCCTGTAGGTACGAGAAGGTTCGAGTGAGCCCCAGCTTCGCCAGTGTGCCCCGTTGCAGGCAGTCGAGCTCCGTCGCGTCCGGGATGTAAAGAAAATGAGGATTGCATACCTGTATTTGTATTTGTAGATTGGCCAAAGCCGCCGAAGCCCGTGTTCTGTTGCTGCTGGGCATTGTTTTGCTGGCCGAAGCCACCGAATCCACCGAAGCCCGACATTGTCACTGCTGTCAATGGGTTGATGAGCTTTCAGACAGAGCTGGAAGGTTGCAGGAGTCGTTGAAGTTGCCTCCTAGAATTGCGACACGCCGTCCGCCTCAAAGTTTTGGTTGTCGTGCTCAAAAATGTGATCGCGGCAAGCATAACAGGCTGGTATTAAAGTAGCTGAAGACGACCTGTCTCAGCTGTCTCGACGATGGATGAATCAGCGAATTCGTCAAGCGTGAACAGCAATCGAGATGATATAACGTGCCTCGTCTTTTTTGTCGGTCGTGGTCAAGGTTACCTCTCGCTTATACAACACATCAAGCGCTCATGGTAGGAGGCAACAACACGTGACTTATACAAGCACTAGTGTCTCCCAAATGTCGAAATAAGCATTGGACATGATAACTGGTGTTTACAGCAGAGTGATTAAAATCAAAATCAAGGCAATCAATCGCTCAGAACTGTAATCAACAAGGCAGTTACTTATAAATAGACTTAAATGCTTTAAATTCTATTTGCTTAAATTGTGGTATGAGTCTTCAGGTAAGGCAGTCGTGTAGCCCCTTTTTCCAGGCTGCACGTGGTAACTTACAGTACTGTACAGTAATTCACGCCTTTGTCAGCAATACAACTGATAAGTTAAGGCATACTGGCCGTATAGCGTGTTTTTATCTGTTTCGTAGTAATCGAATGGGATAACTATACAGATGAGGATGGCGACTCCAATCGGAGTCATAATGACCAACTCCAATGCCACTTATCACCACAATTTGCCAGTCATAGAAATCTAACCCCTATGGACCGCTTCTGGTCAACGTGAATTATATTGGCGCCTGAGGCCTAAACTTAAACTCTTTGTGGGCTGAATGGCGCGGCGCGTCGGAGCCAAAGCTCCAAGCGCGTTCCTTGCCATATCCCCGTAATTCCTCAGTCGAGTACCATTAAAGACATATAAAAATTCAGCCACTGCACATTCCAGCACAACGTCAGACCCTCCCCGTGCCGTCTGCGACCACATACACACCCTCTCAACGCGCCGACGCCATGGCATCCTCCCAGCACCCCTCCTTCCCCATCCGCCCATATCCCTCCTCCATCTCCGGTCCCTCCCAACAACCCCCCCAGTCCTCCACCCGCGGAAAGCCCCTCAGCTTCAGTCAATCACACGCCCCCGCCGCCCGCGAGGCAGCGCGCATCGAGCGCGACCGCCTCGATCGCGAGCGCCAGCAAGTTGCGCAAAAATCGTCCCATGCGCAATCGCAAGCGCCGAGCGCACTGTCGCAGTTAGCGGACGAGCAGCGCGACGAGGTGAATGAGGCTGTGAGTATGCGCTTTCATTTTGGCAGGTACATGGCTGATTATGGGATAGTTCGCGCTGTTTGACTTGGATAAGGATGGCCTCATCGACTACCACGAGTTCAAGGTTGCGCTCAAGGCGCTCGGTTTCGACCTGCCCAAACCGGAATTACTGGACCTGCTCACCTCCCATGGAATAGCTCCGCCATCATACCAGGTGCCTCCAGGATCGTCGGGGCAGCATGTGGTTCCGGCGTCTAGGTTGCATCTTACGCTCAATTCGTTTCAGCAAATCGCCTCTGAGCTGATCCTGGCTCGGGACCCGCGCGACGAGATCCTACGGGCGTTTGACCTCTTTGATACGGAAGGGAAGGGCATGATATCTTTGGACGATTTACGGAGGGTAGCGCGGGAATTAGGGGAGGGCTTGGAAGAGGAGGAATTGTCGGCGATGATTGAGGAGTTTGATCTTGAGGGGAAGGGAGGGGTGGGGAGAGATGAGTTTATTGGAATTTGCATGAACTGATATGGTATTGGAATGGGATAAAAGGCACGGGGTCCACGGATTGTGGACTTGCGGATGGTGTTTGGATGGTGTTTGTCACATGGCTGTGGTTGGGCTGTGCCGTTTTTGATATGGGATATGACAGCGCGGAGTATAATGGCGCAGGATTATATGTATGTATGCCTTGTATCAATGATTACAGAAGTGGTTCTGATGAACTCAGATCTTCGGAGTGGCCTCAAGAGCTTGTTTTCTGGATCTGAATCTTAGGTATGTATGATAGCCACCAGCGTATATATCACCAAAAATATATGCAAAAAGATGGGTGCACCGGATTCGAACCGATGACCTCCTGAATTTTCCTGGTTTACTTTGAGAACTATTGTCTAAAGCCATACAAGGTTAAACAAGACGCTATGCGAGTAGAACGTGCGTGGTCAGAGATTTTTATTCTTGACTAACCCCCAGTTGAACCACCTCTCGAATTGAATGAATCCAATCAAGTAGGAGCAGAAATCAAGAGCACTACCACTGCGCCAGCACCCTGTTTTTGTTGGATGTGTTTGGTTTAACTGCCTTTTAAGTGTATTGCGTTTGTCAGATAGCAAACAGTGAGAACCAGTAAGAACAATGAGACAGTGAGCAGAGTGAGAACGGAAACAGCAGGATGCTTAGCAACAGATAAAGGCGGTGTTATTCGTTTAATCTAGTAATATTAGAAAGCATATTGTCAGTTATCTACCTATGAAACTATTCATTGATGATATATATTATTCATATAAACCAAAAGTCTTAAGGATAGTCCGAAATAAGACATTCGGGGCTCAGACATTCATGATCCCCGCAAGAGCTTATATCAACTACAAATAATAAAACATACCCTAATTTTACATAGAAATCACATTTAGAGATCAATTCATAATCTTCAATCTCAATATAAATTACGTTCCCAGCAAGTGAATGAAAACAGCCATTGAATCACGTGCTAGGAGGCTCAATTGGGACTTGCGCTTGCCACATACTGCACTAGCGCGATTACGTCCTCCTGTGCACGATCAAGTACAGCGTCATCTTGCACCGCCTGACAGATTGAGTGGCCAACCAACATTTTCCTACACCGCAAAACCCCGAACCTTTTCCCTCGTTATAACCAAACTTTCCCTGGAGCTTTCCTTGTGCGGATCCTAAATAGCGTCATATTATTGTTTCCATCAACTGAACCAACCGGATAAAACCGTTCGATTGATACTCGGTCTGGCAAAGACCCTGCACCACGTTACCTCCGTCGGCGGCGCAATTAGATCTGCCAAGGTCCCCCGCTCCAGCCACCCTCACTCACAACGACATTATCGCCGCCGAGTCCTATCACTACCCCCCCGAATAAGCGCCATCGCTGCTACTAGATTGGGCCTGCTAGCCTGCGGACGAGTGCGATAATACCGAGTTCCTCCTCCTATACCATCTCACTGGTTGCACGACCACACCCGCCGCAACCATGTCGAAGGTTATGCGAAGCGTGAAGAATGTCACCAAGGGCTACTCATCAGTGCAGGTGAAGGTTCGCAATGGTGAGATATACTCGTTGCGCACGGTTAAACCGGCCAGCAAGTGGACTGACCGATTGAAATAGCCACGAGCAACGATCCATGGGGCCCGACTGGGACGGAGATGCAGGAAATCTCCCAGATGACATACAACTCGTATGGTCCCCCCGATTCGAGCAAATGCGGCGTCGCAAATAACAGCTGCTGATATGACGCAGGTCAACCGAGTTCTACGAGATAATGTACATGATAGATAAGCGTCTCAACGACAAGGGGAAGAACTGGCGCCACGTCCTCAAGGCCTTGAAGGTCCTGGATTACTGTCTGCACGAGGGCTCCGAGATGGTCGTGACATGGGCACGCAAGAACGTCTTCATCATCAAGACCCTCCGCGAGTTCCAGCACATCGACGACGACGGCCGCGACGTCGGGCAGAATGGTACGTTTGCACTTGCCCGAGCAAACCCCCAAGCTAACCAGTCAACAGTCCGCGTATCCGCAAAAGAACTCACCTCCCTGATCCTCGACGAAGAGCGTCTCCGCGCCGAGCGCAGCGATCGCAAATCCTGGAAGTCCCGCGTAACCGGCATCGAAGAGTACGCCTCCTCCGAGACCTCCCCGCCCCCCCGCCACGAGCGCACCCACCGCGCCCAGCGCGCCGATGAAGAAGACGCCGAGTACAAGCTCGCCATCGAAGCATCCAAGCACCAAGAGGAAGAGGACCGCAAGAAGCGCCAAAGCCGGCAGGGCGAGCCCGACGACGACGACCTCGCCAAAGCCATCAAGCTCAGCAAAGAGGAAGAGGACCTGCGGCTCAAGGAACTCGAGGACGCGAACGCGCAGAGCCTATTCGACGACGACCCCGTGCAGATGCAGGGTAACCAGCCGCAATTCACCGGCTATAACCAAGGCTACCAGCAGCAAGGCGCCGTCGACTGGTCTGGCAACCCCATCGACATGTCCCAGGGCCAACAGCCCAACTACCTCAACGCCTACGCCACCGGCTACCCGCAAGCCCAGCAGCAGCAGACGGGCTACCAAACGGGCTACCCGAACGGCTTCCCCAGCTTCGATCAATACGTGCAGCAGCAGACCGCGCAGACGTCTCCCTTCCCGTCGTCCCAGAACTACAACCCCTACGCCCAGCAACCCCAGCAGCAGCAACCTGAACCCATCGTCCCAGCAAACACCAACAACCCCTGGGCCACAAGCGCCCAAACCGCAGTCCAAGCCCAAGCCCCCGCCCCAACAGGCTCAAACAACCCCTTCGCGACCTCTCGCCCCGCACCAGCGCAGACATCCTCCCAACCCACCCTCTCAACCTTACAAGAGCAAAAAACACTCTCCTCCTTCAACCAACCGCAATTCTCCCAACCCTCCTCCTTTACCCCCTCCCCGGCCCAACAACAGCGCCAACAACAGCAACGACAACAACAACAGAAACCCCAATCCCCCTACGAAGCCCGCCTCGCCTCCCTCCTCGAAAGCGGCGACGGCATGGACACCTTCGGGAACACGGGTAACCTCCGCATCCCCGCTCAGCACACCGCGCCCGGCACGTTTGTCAACTCTGCGGGTGCTGGGTTGCCGGGCTTGAATTCCCAGCAGACGGGGGTGAATCCGTTTGTGCAGGGGCAGTTTACGGGAATGCCGCAGGCGCAGTATGGAGGACAGCAGGGGATGCAGCATGCGCAGACGGGGGGGGGGAATCCGTTTGGAAGGCAGCAGGGGGGGCAGGGGGGGAATTTGATTGATTTTTAAGTTTGATGGGGAGTGGGGGAAGGGGGAAAGGGAGGGAGGGGGGAGGTGGGTTTTTTTTGTCTTGCGAGCGGATGAAAATTCGAGTGGGGAAGTTGCGTTGTGTTTAGACTGGATGGAGATTGCTTCGTACGATGGATGGAGGATAATGTAGTGGGGATGGTGGGTGGGTAGTGGTAGATTATGGAAAGGTGAATTGAAATCGAGATGAGAATTTAAGCAAGTTGTGTCTGTGCTGAGTTTGTCTATCTTGCCCCCTTCCTGTCTCCCTCCGTTGTCTTAGGGGGGTGGTTTTGAGCCTATCCCTCCCCGCTACTTATTCTCACATCACTGCTTATTCCACATCTCCTCCACATCACATCACCACTTAATCCACAATCCTCCACATCACCCCATCATCCCATCCCATCCCTCAAACCCAGCAGCCCAGCAGTCACGCCCCAAAAGATACGAAGTTGCAGGCCTATAAACCCATCATATTACATATATGTTACGGCCCAACCACGAATAGTATAATATAATAGTAAATATTGAATTGCTCTATACTACGTTTCCAATAGTGTCTGCTCTTGCCCGCTTCCTCCGCTTTGGCCTCTTAATTAAAGCTAATTTTGTACGGGTAGCTAGGCCTGATAAGTTACCACAGTCATGACCATCATTATGGCAGTGTACGCTACACTCCTTAATTTCCTTATAACAACGGCACCTCTTTGTACTACACTGTCCTTTACATTGACATGAGATTCCTACCCGTGCGCTTGTAGAAGCCTCTCTAGCAGCAAGCCCTAGCGTTACTTACTTTGTAGAAGTAGGAATTAAGATATCAGACCAGAGAGTTTGCTCTACAACTCCAAGTGATTTTGTAGGTATAAGGCATTGTATAATACCAGAGAGTGTAAGAACCTGATATTAGTGTAGGTAAGGCTCTTCTAGAATGCGTGTAAAGAGCCTCTTATTAGAGGTTCTATCCTCTTAAGGAACCTTAATAGAGACTATAGCTCTAATATCAAAGTATTAACGTGCATGTATAACGAAAGTGCCAAACAAGCGAAAGTGCCAAAATATCGTGACTACCCCATAAGAATTGCGATAAATCCACCACAACAATATAAATTAATTAAAACTACTCAGAGTCCTCTTCCTAAGACCTGTCTATTACAATCTGACAAGTGCGCGCATTGTGTCCAGTCTCACCACACTTGCCACAGCGACGTGCATGGGTTTCTTCCCTTGGCTTCCGACCACTACTTGCCCTTATTTCTTGCTCTAGTCCTGTAGCTCCTGTGCTACCTGTTGACTAAGTGATCCTCCTTGCTGTAGTCGTGTTTTTTTAGCTCTCCGGCGCTTGCTTAGCACTTCATTTGCCTGTTGCAGGTTTTGGTTCTCTGCTTTTAACAATGCTAATTGATGCATTATTTGCGATGCACCCTTTGTAAACTGGTCAACAGCTGCATAGATTGAGGTTGGAGAGCTATTTTGATGATGCGCAATTCGGTTTTTAATGAAAGTAGACTGTGATACAGCTTCAGTTGGGTTATTTGGTGTCTGAGAAACCCATGGTTGAGCGGTGTTTGGGCGAGAGGTTGGAGGTGTTGGCGTCTTAAACCTAAGGTCAAGTGTAGATATTACACTCTCAGGGCTAAATGAAAGAAGCCCAGCACCTCGGAACCCTCCCTGAATATTGCTTTCTGTCATTGCAATGTTAAATGCAGCGTGGAAGGCAGGAAAGAAGTCATCCTTAGTAATGTGAATAATATGAGCCCGCATCATATCTTCAATTTGCCGACCGTAAGCTCTCTTTAATGGGCCAAAACAGCCAACATCAAGTGGTTGGAGTATATGGGAAGAGTGAGCAGGCATACAAAGCGTAATAATGTTGTGTTCTTTGCAGTACTCCTCAAACTTGTCTGAGTGGTGGCTCTCATGACCATCAAGGACTAACAAGCGATAACCACCAACACTCCGGGGCTTTGTGTGCTTCTCAAAATGCTGAATCCAATCCATACCTCTCTCGTTTGTAGTCCAGCCATTTGCAGTAACAGCGATTACCCAATCTGCTGGAAATCCACTATTCTCATACCAAGATGCAAGGTGGTTTTTACCTGCCACAATGACAAATGGCGGCACTGCCCAACCTTGAGAACTAACGCCTTGGATTACTCTAACCCATTCCCGATTGCCAGGCTGCACCTTTTTTGCCTTTGCCCGCCCATCTGAGCTCGTTACTACCGTTGCGCTTGAGATGACGCCCATCATAAACCCAGTCTCATCAAAGTTGTAGATATCTGCATTGTTGATGCCATACTTTAGAATTGTGTTCCATACAAGCTCAAACCAGCCACGAATGACTTCTGGATCTTCGCACTTAGCCCTCTGGTAGTCGTATTTTTGCTGGAAGCGTGTCCGGAGCTCTACATGGCGCTTAACAAAGTTTGAAGCCCAACGTGACCCGACGTGTGGCGCGTCGCGTGTTGCAAGTAGTCGATTTGCCATATCTTCAACAATAGACAACTGAGGAGGGAACCCTTTAGCAGCTAAGTCAAGTATATACTGAACAAGAACTGATTCCTCTAGGTTACTTAATTTTCGTAAGTTGGCTTGGATATCGCGTCGTGAAGGTACACCTTGTAAACGGTGACGTAGCTTGCGGTGGTCTACGGAATAGATCCTAGCTGCAACTCGAAGGCGCAAATTTGGGTCGCTTTGCATAGCTTGGATAGCTAGCACTAATTTGCTTTCATCATTTTTATGGCGCATGTTTTGTTGTGGAGGAATTTAACATTTACTTGGGGGGGTTGGTCACCGCATGATTTTGGCACTTTCGCTTGTTTGGCACTTTCGTTATACATGCACGTTAACCGAACATCGTCTTAGCGGCATTTGACTGTACTTGCTTTGATTTAAAGTGGTAGGTTTAGCGAGGCAAGACATCTTGCTTCCCACAAGACAACTTGCTTATTCCGACTGGGAGCGAAGCGACCAGGCAGATCCGACGATTATATACCACCAAAACTATTAATAAATACTAGATATAATACACTTTCATCATCACCTCTCCTATCAAATATGTCCCCTTCCGTAAAGACCATCTAAACGTCAAAAAAGAAAAACCCGAACAGCAAACAAAAACAGCTAATAAACAAGAAACAGACGATAAATCCAAAAAACAACAACAAACAGATCATCTATCCCACCACCGCGCTCTCGATTTCGATCCCTAACCGCCCACCAAACAAAGGGAATGGTAATATATACTGTAACGTTGGGTATTCATCACCCCCCGCACCCGTTCCCCCCTTTTGAAAAACGCTCTCCCCCTTCCCATCCGCGCAACCAGAAAAACCGAAAAAATCGATACACCTCCCCTGGTTGTGAGTCCGTGGTTGCGAGTTCGTGAGTGGTCGGGTTGGCCCTCGTCTCCCCCGCTACCACCCAAACCCCTCGCCCCCCACACTCCCAACAGCACTCAACCTCACCGCCCGTCCCTTAACAGTACCCATGAAACTCTCTCTTTCTCTCTCCCGTTCCCTCTCCCTCTCCCTCTCCCGTTCTCTCTCCCGTTCCCGTTCCCTCTCCCGGACTCTCCTCTCATCCCCACCCCCCCCAAACCGTTCCCTATCGCTCCGTTCACTCCTCACGCTCCTCGCGCTTCGGACCGACTTCTGCCCCCCCGCGCCGTTCGTGACGGGTCCCCCATTATTGTTGTCGAGGCAGAAGACAACACTCTCACCACTCACAGTGGAGCTGTTACTCATTCCACTCCTCACGCTCCCTCTCAGCATTAATCCACTTCCCCCTCCTAAATTCCTCCCAGCCCCACCACCCCCGCCACCCCCTCCGCCAATAGTCACAACACTAGCAGTCCCCACATCCAACGACCCCTCGGCCAGGATCTTATCCCGCATCCTCGCTCTCTTCCGGCGCAGTGCCGAGAGCAGCGCCTGTTCCTGTGGTGTGACAGCCATTAAATTCGCTGCCGCCGCTGTTGCTGAGGTGGGAACGGCGGGGACGGCGTAGGAGGGGTTAGGGGAGCGTGAGGAGGTGTGTGTTGAAGTGGCGCTGCCTATGGGGAGGTGTGTGTTGTGGCCATTGGTGTATCCATTCCCATTCCCATTCGCGTATCCGTTCCCATTAGAATATCCATTTGTATACCCATTGAACCCGTTAGAATACCCTGTCCCCTCACTCCCCTGCCTCTCATGCCCAGGACTCATCGGACTCACCGGACTCGGCAGCCCCTCCACCAGCGGCCTACTCCTCGGCGCCGTACTCCTCAGCGTACTAGCCGTCCTTGAGCTATTCACACTCCTCATCGTACTCGCCTTACTCGCCGAGCTCGGCTGTCGTCTGACGCCTTGCGGGACACCCGGCAGCGCACCACCCGGCGGCGGGATAGCGGTAGTAGGCGGCGAGGAAGCGGAGGATCGCCATGGTCCAGAGAGGTGCGGCGAGATGGGGGAGGGGATGGTGAGGAAGTTGCTGTGATGCGGGCTTGGTGTGTTCAAGGAAGGGTGGGAAGTCGAGCTAGCGGGGCGGGGGAAGGCGTCGAGGTTGCGGAGGGGTTTTGGTTTCTGTCGTATCTTTGATGAACTAGACTGTTTTTTCGCCGACGACGAGGTGGTGCTACTACTACTCTTATGCGTCGTCCCACCATTCGTCTGCGATCGCGCAGTATTCCTCTCCCCCGCCCTCCTAGCGCCATTCCCCATCCCATCGCTCTCGAAGGTATCCTTATCATCCCCCCTCTCCTCGTCATCAGACGACGACGATTCGGATAGGGAGAGAATGCTATTCTGCTGTAGATTCGAGTTCGAAAACACACTCCGCCTAGACGTCCCAGTCGTCTTACTCGAATCGCTCACCCGGCTCGTGGCATCCCAATTCTGCCCCCCACCGCCCCCGCCAGCACCGAGGTGATCGCGCGCGCGCCACGCTGCGTGCGCCGATGGCGGGGGCGCTGTATCCCTACCATCATGTTTGTTTCTGGGACGGAGATCAGGGTAGGCTACTCCATTCGGCGCCTCGTGTCTCGGTCTCGGTGCCGTGATTACCGGGACCTTCGCCGCCACAGCGGCACGGGGCTCAGGCACAGGCGCCGGACTCCGATCCGCGTAGACGCGCTGCTCGTAGTGATCCCACAGATCGTCTGTGGCGTGGTGATCGCTCTGGAACTGGACCGTCTTCTCGTCCCTCAGGCGATCGACGGGCGGCGAAACGACGGCCGATTTCTGGCGCACGATAGGCGGGTTGTTACCCAGTTTGCGGGCATAGGCTGCGTCGGTAGCGGAGGAGGAGGAGATGCCTGAGGCGACGGAGGGGGGGCGGAGGGATTGTGCGTCTTTTGATTTTTTGTGGAAGAGGCGGGTGAGGTCGAGGCGGGAGGTTTTTTTCTTGGGGGGTTGCATGGGGGAGGAGGGGAAGTAGCTGCCCCTGTCTCTGTTGTGGGTGGTCACGTCGTCGTCGCCGTCGTCTTTGGCGATGGAGTCGATGCCATGCGGACTGAGTGGGCTGTGGAGCATATTGGAGACGACGGGCTGGTAGCCCTTGCGGAGTGCGAGGTCGCGCGCCGACGAGGCGGAGGTCTGCTGTGACACAGCGAGGGGCGTAGATCCGCGGTCATAGTAAGACCGTAATGTGGAATTCGACCTCTCCAACCTGATATCCGGCAAGTCACTCGCCATATCCTCTCCACCTCCATAATCCCCTCTCATCACCGCCCCGCGGCCCAGCAGCGTCGGCGACGCCTTGCAGTCCAACCGTATCGGCGGCACCCCCCCTCCCTCAGAGGCACTGAAAGCGTTGTCCTCTGTCGTCGACTCGGCTATCTCAATGCTCATCCGGCTCGGGCTCGTGGCCGCTCGACTGCGCGTCGTCGAGGACGGTGTGTAGGATCGCCATGTACCGTCGTCTTCGCGGCTGGGGGAGTCGATATTGAGGTTCCCCGTGCCGAGGAGACGCTGTGCTTTCGAGAGGGGTTGTTGCTGTCGCTGCTGCGGCGGGCGGGAATTGCTGCTCGAGGAAGTCGTGGGTATAGATTCTGTTTTCGCGGGAGGGAGGACCGAGGCGCGGCGCCCTGGGACGGGGAAGAAGAATTTCGAGGTCCTGCCCATAGCCGCGGATGGGGGGGGAACGGCGGCGGCGGTGGTGGTTGCGATGGTTATATTGCGGCGGTGAGGGGGGGATTTGTTGGGGATTTCTCGAGAGGGAGAGAGGTGAGAGTGAGGGTGAGACGTGAGGTTTGAAGTTTCCCAGACCCGATCAGCCAAGGAATGTGGAGGGTGAGGGCTAGGCGCGAAGGGATCTAGCGTGAAGACTGTTGATTGATGTGGAGTTGTGAAGTTCTATCCCGACATCGAGACTCGCCATACCACTATACTCGACTACTATACTCGATCTACACGACGACCATGCTGTGTTCCCATACAGTCCTCTGAGATATGCGTATAGTTGCATGGTCGAAGTTAGAGACGCTACAACGGTGCCCCGCAACATCAGGATCCCCCCTCGGCACGCACCAAGGAGCATGTGGACTCCGACTCACTACTGTAACTACAGTATGCCCCGCGAAATGGGTGCCCCGAGACAAGATATTCTATAGTGTCTTCGATTGTCAATCTCCCCACACTGACATCCACAGCTGTCTCTCATCGATGGAGATCCCTCCATGCCTCCTCTTCTCCCCCACAGTTTGAAACGACGACAGTGCTGTGGAATGTCAATATTGAGAGCCCAACTCCAGAATCGTAGCCACCTAACGGAGATTAACACTCCCCCTGCACTACGGTACACTACCAATTCAAACCCGTGCACAGTCCGCCCCCTGCTCCAGCCCTGATGCTACGCTGAGACTGAGTGCCGAACGAGGCCGGAGATGAGTGGGCGTGCGTTCGTTGGTTAGGTGATGGGAGCGCGAGGAGTAGAGTGCGAGTACAGTATGAGTACCTGGGTGAGTTACGTATGGAAGGATGGGGATCCGGGGAGGTTGGGGGATCGGCGGGGTGACGATGGGGATGGGATGGGAGATCAGAGATGGGGATCTGGGAAGAGGGATGATGGGATGGAGAAGGAGATTTGTCACATCTCTCTCCGAAACGGGGTATGAAGTGTTACTTGCGTGAACAAGAAAGAGGTTCTTCTATCCCTCATTCTCACCCCTTTTCCCGGGTTGGGCTCTTACATAGGATGCATACCCTTTTTCTGCCTGCGCTATCTATGCCTTCATCACATATCAAAACCCCGTGCTTCCACCGCTGTTTCCTACCTCCTTCATTTACATTTAAATAAGAGGGGGCAAATGAGATGATGATGATGATGATGATCTTTATTTACGTCTAGCGGAACGCGGGTGTCACCCGCGGCCAAGGAGCTCCCGAAAGGTATGGGGACGTGCTAAGCTATGGGTTTATGTCAGTTCTTGCGTGTTTGCGTGAGCTGTAAGGCCCGTTGACTAAGCGCCTTCCCCGCCAGTTAGGATGGTGTTAGGTTTGCTAGTAGAGGGCGGTGCTCGGAGGTTCTCCCGAAAGGGGGTGTATGCGGGACCGGTTGGTCTGATGTTACAGCCACTGCGAGTGTGGTGTGTAGTAGGCCACTTTAGCATCGTAATTTGAGTGTAACAGCGTAGCAGCTTTAGCCTAGATAGGAAATGATGCAACTATAATCTAAGCCCCCCTGTTGCCACTATTTCCTAATGTAGTCTAAAGTGATACAGTGTAGCAGCTTAGGTCTTGGCAGTCTGTTCCTAAATAGGTTAGTATTATAAGTAAAATCCAATGTTAGAAAATGAAGCTGTAGATATTATCAACTGTATAGTTATATATAATAATGAATAATGCTTTTACCAACCCCTATAGGTTAGCACTAATAATCATAATAATCATGACTAACGTACATGTATAGCGAAAGCGCCAAACAAGCGAAAGCGCCAAAATGATGCGGTGACCAAACCCCCCAACTAAATGTTAAATTCCTCAACAACAAAACATGCCCCATAAAAACGATGAAAGCCAATTAGTGCTAGCTATCCAGGCTATGCAAAGCGACCCAAAGTTACGCCTTCGAGTTGCTGCTAGGATCTATTCTGTGGACCACCGCAAGCTAGGTCGTCGTCTAGAAGGTGTACCTTCACGACGCGATATCCAAGCCAACTCACGGAAATTAACTAACCTAGAGGAGTCCGTCCTTGTTCAGTATATACTCGACCTAGCTGCCAAAGGGTTTCCTCCTCGGCTGTCTGTTGTTGAAGATATGGCAAGTCGACTACTTGCAACACGCGACGCGTCACGCGTTGGGTCGCGTTGGGCTTCAAACTTTGTTAAGCGGCGTGTAGAGCTCCAGACACGCTTTCAGTGCAAATACGACTACCAGAGGGCTAAGTGCGAAGATCCAGAAGTTATTAATGGCTGGTTTGAGCTTGTGCGTAACACAATTGCGAAATATGGTATTGATGAAGCAGATATCTACAACTTTGATGAGACTGGGTTTATGATGGGCGTTATCTCAACTGCTATGGTTGTAACAAGCTCAGACGGGCGGGCAAAAGCAAAGAAGGTACAGCCTGGTAATCGGGAATGGGTTACAGTAATCCAAGGCGTTAGTTCTCAAGGTTGGGCAGTACCACCATTTATCATTGTTGCAGGCAAAAACCACCTTACATCTTGGTATGAGAATAGTGGATTTTCAAGCGATTGGGTAATTTCTGTTACTGAAAATGGCTGGACTACAAACGAGAGAGGCATGGATTGGATTCAGCACTTTGAGAAGCATACAAAGGCCCGGAGTGTTGGTGGTTATCGTTTGTTAGTCCTTGATGGTCATGAGAGCCACCACTCAGATGAGTTTGAGGAGTACTGCAAGGAACACAACATTATTACGCTTTGTATGCCTGCTCACTCTTCTCATCTACTCCAGCCACTTGATGTTGGCTGTTTCGGCCCGTTAAAGCAGGCCTATGGTCGGCAAATTGAAGATATGATGCAGGCTCATATTTCTCATATTACAAAGGATGACTTCTTTCCTGCCTTCCACGCTGCATTTAACACTACAATGACGGAAAGTAACATTCGAGGCGGGTTCCGAGGGGCAGGGCTTCTTCCATTTGACCCTGAGAGAGTGATATCTACACTTGATCTTAAGTTAAGGACACCAACGCCTCCAAGCTCCCGCCCAGGTACTGCTCAACCTTGGGTTTCTCAGACACCAAACAACCCAATTGAAGCTATGTCACAGTCTACATTTATTAAAACTCGGATTTCACGCCATCAAAATAGCTCTCCAACCTCAATCTATGCAGCTGTTGACCAGTTTACAAAGGGTGCATCGCAAATAATGCATCAATTAGCACTGCTAAAGGGAGAGAACCAAAACCTACGACAGGCAAATGAAGTACTAAGCAAGCGCCGGAGAGCTAGGAAAACACGACTACAGCAAGGAGGATCACTTAGTCAACAAGGGGCGCAAGAGCTACAGGATGAGAGGGATGTTGTGCAGCAGGTAGAGCAGGAAATAAGGGCAAGCCGTGGTCGGAAGCCAAGGGAAGAAACCCGTGCCCGTCGCTGTGGCAAGTGTGGTGAGACTGGGCACAATGCGCGCACGTGTCAGATTGTAATAGACACCTCTGAGGAAGAGGACTCCGAGTAGTTTCAATTGATTTCTAATGTTGTGGTAGATTTATCGCAATGTTTGTCGTGAGGGTAGATAATTTTGGCGCTTTCGCTTGTTTGGCGCTTTCGCTATACATGTACGTTATTCTAATAGTCAAATATTATGTAAGCATGACTAGTCATAATCATGAATATTCATGATTATGATTATATGAGTTTTTAATCATGACTAGTCATGATTATCACATGATGTTAGAATCATGTAGCCTAATAATTATCTCGTATAACGTGCATGTATAACGAAAGTGCCAAACAAGCGAAAGTGCCAAAATCATGCGGTGACCAACCCCCCCAAGTAAATGTTAAATTCCTCCACAACAAAACATGCGCCATAAAAATGATGAAAGCAAATTAGTGCTAGCTATCCAAGCTATGCAAAGCGACCCAAATTTGCGCCTTCGAGTTGCAGCTAGGATCTATTCCGTAGACCACCGCAAGCTACGTCACCGTTTACAAGGTGTACCTTCACGACGCGATATCCAAGCCAACTTACGAAAATTAAGTAACCTAGAGGAATCAGTTCTTGTTCAGTATATACTTGACTTAGCTGCTAAAGGGTTCCCTCCTCAGTTGTCTATTGTTGAAGATATGGCAAATCGACTACTTGCAACACGCGACGCGCCACACGTCGGGTCACGTTGGGCTTCAAACTTTGTTAAGCGCCATGTAGAGCTCCGGACACGCTTCCAGCAAAAATACGACTACCAGAGGGCTAAGTGCGAAGATCCAGAAGTCATTCGTGGCTGGTTTGAGCTTGTATGGAACACAATTCTAAAGTATGGCATCAACAATGCAGATATCTACAACTTTGATGAGACTGGGTTTATGATGGGCGTCATCTCAAGCGCAACGGTAGTAACGAGCTCAGATGGGCGGGCAAAGGCAAAAAAGGTGCAGCCTGGCAATCGGGAATGGGTTAGAGTAATCCAAGGCGTTAGTTCTCAAGGTTGGGCAGTGCCGCCATTTGTCATTGTGGCAGGTAAAAACCACCTTGCATCTTGGTATGAGAATAGTGGATTTCCAGCAGATTGGGTAATCGCTGTTACTGCAAATGGCTGGACTACAAACGAGAGAGGTATGGATTGGATTCAGCATTTTGAGAAGCACACAAAGCCCCGGAGTGTTGGTGGTTATCGCTTGTTAGTCCTTGATGGTCATGAGAGCCACCACTCAGACAAGTTTGAGGAGTACTGCAAAGAACACAACATTATTACGCTTTGTATGCCTGCTCACTCTTCCCATATACTCCAACCACTTGATGTTGGCTGTTTTGGCCCATTAAAGAGAGCTTACGGTCGGCAAATTGAAGATATGATGCGGGCTCATATTATTCACATTACTAAGGATGACTTCTTTCCTGCCTTCCACGCTGCATTTAACATTGCAATGACAGAAAGCAATATTCAGGGAGGGTTCCGAGGTGCTGGGCTTCTTTCATTTAGCCCTGAGAGTGTAATATCTACACTTGACCTTAGGTTTAAGACGCCAACACCTCCAACCTCTCGCCCAAACACCGCTCAACCATGGGTTTCTCAGACACCAAATAACCCAACTGAAGCTGTATCACAGTCTACTTTCATTAAAAACCGAATTGCGCATCATCAAAATAGCTCTCCAACCTCAATCTATGCAGCTGTTGACCAGTTTACAAAGGGTGCATCGCAAATAATGCATCAATTAGCATTGTTAAAAGCAGAGAACCAAAACCTGCAACAGGCAAATGAAGTGCTAAGCAAGCGCCGGAGAGCTAAAAAAACACGACTACAGCAAGGAGGATCACTTAGTCAACAGGTAGCACAGGAGCTACAGGACGAGAGGGACATTGTGCAGCAAGTAGAGCAAGAAATAAGGGCAAGTAGTGGTCGGAAGCCAAGGGAAGAAACCCATGCACGTCGCTGTGGCAAGTGTGGTGAGACTGGACACAATGCGCGCACTTGTCAGATTGTAATAGACAGGTCTGAGGAAGAGGACTCCGAGTAGTTTTAATTAATTTATATTGTTGTGGTGGATTTATCGCAATTCTTATGGGGTAGTCGCGATATTTTGGCACTTTCGCTTGTTTGGCACTTTCGTTATACATGCACGTTATCTTAAAAACAAATTTCCTCCCATACTAAATAGCAAACAAATCTCGAAGGACCGCTCTAAACTTCTTTACCTCCCGGGTTGGGCCATTCAAGTCCCTCCTTACTTTCTTCTATCACTAGAGCCTCTATCCCGCCCAAAAATACCCTCTAGGTACCACAAATTAAACATCCCCAACCCGACCCAAACTTCAGCCACCACCTCTCAGGTAGCCTTCGTACTCGACTCCTTCCCCTCCGTCTCCTTCTCTTTTGGCATTTCAAACGTCTCCGCCAATTTCAAATACTTCCAAACAACTAAAAAATCTACTCGTTAGCACTACGATCGAACATGCATCCACTTCTTCGAAAGAACTCACCCGTCAACCCCAAATCTTCGCCAAACGATGCCTTCAGCTGCTCCTCCCCCGCCGCAACATTATCCGCATAGAACGTAGCGGCCTTCTTCCCGACTGCAAGTGCAATCATGGGTTCCACGGAGGGCGCATCAACGAGCTTCGTGTCGGTTCCACCCTCGGCCTGCAACATCATCTGGTGCATGTTGGCGATAGCGATCTGGGCAAAGTACATAGCGGCTCCACAGCGCTTGATGCCTGTCCAAGCCATGATGTCCCCGGCCGCAAAGTGGTATTCGGCGTTGGGAACGGTGGAAGGGAATCGGAGTCTGCAGGTCTATTAGCGCATTTTTGCCTAGTGGGGTAGCGAGGGCGCAAACTGAGGGGTGACGGCGATGAAGCCTTCGTGGTCGAGGGCCGAGGCTGGGGCATAAGTGGAGGTTGGCACGGGGCGAGAGATAGCCCAGATGACTTTCCCGGCGCGCAAGGTCTTGCCGCTCTTGAGGCGAACGGTGAAGCCTGTGTCGGTTAGGCTATCGGGGTTGGAGCTGACGACGCGCTCGCTGAGAATGGTCTCGACGCCTTGCTCGTGTAAGAGGCCTAGGGCAACGTCTTTGAATTTATCGGGTAGCGGTTCCCCGCTTAAGACGTGATCATGGGAGTGGATTAGTTTGACCGATTTGTCTGGGAAGCATAGTTTAAGCTCAGCAGACATCTCAACCCCAACGGCTCCTGTGATAATAGTGAGCCAAGTGAATTTATGTTAGGCGGGAACAGGGCAACAAACCGCCCCCAACGATCACGATGCTCTCTGATACAGAGCGTATGTCGCTGATATGTGACTTGCACTCCTCAAGGTACTTCTCCCTGAAAATGGACTGCGGCACGGAAGGATGCTCTCTCCGGAGACCAGAGCAGCATATGGCATAGTCGTATTCGACAATCGAGGTATGGCCAGTAGAGTAAGTTATCGTTGCCGTCTTCGACGAGCAATTGAGGTTTGTCACGCTGCCCTGGACAACGCGGATTGAAGGGTGTTGAATAGCCTTCACATCAGCGTACTTCCTCCACGCTTTCTCGCCGTATGCATCATCCGCTAACGCGAGCGGCGATCCGATAGTGTGATCTGTTTGTGGTGGTATAAGAATAGGTCGCATGCAAGATGATCAGATAAGATACTAGATGGGAGCGAGACTTACAAAACCCATCCCTCTCATCGACCATCGTAATCTGCACCGACGATCGCAGCGGCTTGCCGGTGACCGGCGGCAACGGGACAGATGTCGGACGGTGCTCTCCTCCATTCGCCAGTTCCAAGAGATGAATGACGGCGCTCAGCCCGGCATATGCACCGCCAATGACTAGGACTCTGTTCTGCGGCTTCTCAACGACATTCTCGGGCACGACCTGGACCATCTCGGCCGGCGCCGGCTCCTCTTTGCTAAATAGGAAACCCATGGTAGACTGGCTTTGGGTGGGATGGTGCGAAGTGGCGTGGAAGAAGAAAAACAGCAAAGAAGCAAGACAAATAATGAGGGTAGGAGAAGTCAGCCGGAGTGGAAGGTGTACAGGTGCCATGAAAGCTGGCCATGAGCTGGCATCTTAAAGCAAGTCACGGCCCCTCTGGCTCATACATACTAAAGTACATCGGCACCACGGAACTGCGTGGAGTACTCCGCACCGTACTCCGCACGGTATAACTGAACCACGTTGGAACATGGTATCCAACCCATGTCTGGCGGGTCTGATGGGCCTGACTGACTTCGCCCATCTGATAAGATCAACCATTGTCGGCCATTTGTGGCCATTGGTAGGTAATTGCTGGGAGTGGATCTAGTGACTGCCGCTCTAAAGGGAAAGGAACGAACAAGAACAGGGCGGCCCATCGCACCTGCCAAGAGCCATCGTTCTCGGAGTGTCGGCATAATAGTAATGCGGATATGGTATTTGAGATAACGGGACGCGCGACTGGTTAGCTAAGATAGGTAAAAGTGGCAGGAACGGCGGGAACAGAGGGAACGGTGTGATATCGCAATAGCGGCGACAGCGACTCATGCACTTTGCACATTGTATGTGCATCTGTACAGGGCAGATTAGTATGAGGGAACATCAAATATCCCCTGTCATGCTTACGCGGTCGGGTTTCGAGATCGTCCCATGTTTCATCACTTTTATCTAATCAGATTGCGGGTCTACGTGGGATGCACACGCCAAGGGCTAATGATGATTATGGCGGAGACTGGAGTTGTTGACAGGGTAACAAGTCCTTGTCTCGGAGATACTAAAACAGTAGTATGTATAGCAGAGTTCTTCCCTGCTCCTTGGCAAATGGCAGGGAGATGGTCGTCGCTTAGAGTTATCAGATCCGTCGATAGCTGATGAGTTGGCTTTTGGTGGTTTTTGACGGTTTCGATGGGTGACACGGGCATGGATGCCGCATTATCAGATGGGAGGGTCCATGTACGCTCTTGGTTAGCCAGCGTCCATGGGTGACTACCCTTGGACAGGTATCCAGCCATATCCATCAATCCTTCGCGGCGCATGGATATCTGGACTGTCTGGTTATATCTCGAATCCATAATGATGGATGCTGGAGATAAATTTGCTAGCTGTTGAATAGCCGTGGCTTTGCCAGTACAGTTGAACCTGGATATAAGGATGCCCTCGGGACCGGGCGTGGCATCCTTATAGCGAGGATATCCTTATGTGGCGGTTCACGGAAATCTCGTGTCTTGCCATATCTGGATTATCAAAAGCCTTCACACCTTGAAGAGTGATAAGCCACTGCAAATCTGAGTCAAACGACTCAAGCTGGCCGCCACGGTCCCCGCTTCGTAACGCCTCAGCCAACTGATCTGGTGACATTAAAATTTCTAGCCGTCCAGTTCTCCGGTAATGGTCTGGCAGATCTTCTCCAGCTTTGAGAATAAGGCCATACCAGCGGTAGCCGTATGCTTCGATCGGGCAGTATGCCACAGGCATGAACTGAAATTCCCCATACGAGGCGGGAAAGGTGTCTCGGTAGATAAAGAATAGAATATATGCAGTGTTCCCCAAATAGTATTCGAATAGTATTCGAATAGTATTCGAATAGTATTCGGGGTTTTCCCGAATACTCACCATCTAGGAGTATTCGGCGAATACTCATTCGAATCCTCGCCGAATAGTATTTGAGTATTTAGAGGTTCAACTGTAGTATATAGTAATGAAATATGATAACTGTCTACTCGCTATTATCCTCCTCCTCATCGCTTATAACCCCCCAATCCCATAGGCAGAGTAGATATCGAAGAGTTGAAGGTAATAACCTGTTCCTTTTCTTTGTAACTATATCACCGCCGACACCAAATATACGCTCTGACGCTGCCGATGAGGCTGGAATTGCCAAATAGTCCCGTGCGATCCGTGATATAACTGGATACTGATACTGCTTTGCGTGCCAATATTTGAGGATATTAGTATTACGGTCGACACCATTCTCTTTGAACCATCGTCGCCACTAACTTCCTCAATAGAAGGCCCACGATGATGATACATCTCGTCGTCGGAATCAAGTTCTCTTAGAGGGCTGCTCAGTTTCGGCAGCAATAGTAGCTTCAATAGCAGCAAACTGTATATCGTTCTCACAGACTTTATACCAGTTATAGCAAGCTGCGAACTGTGCTCTTGCCCTATCTCGTTTTACAGCGTCTACACTATTTGGCATATAAAATTCGTATACTTAAGTTGAATCTTGGGTCGCAGATAGTAGCAATTGACGAGTGGCTTGAGCCTTGATTTGTCACAAGGTTATAATAAGTATCAAGCTTATTATAAGATGCTTTACAAGCTGCGCTGATTGTTGCTGTTGTCGATGGAGCGTTTTCCATTGCCTTAAGCTTATTTAAAAGCTGTAGATAGTGTGGAATACAGACGTTCAATGTTGGATAATTATCTGCTTGAACTTGCTCTGCTGGTTTGACGAATATCTTAAAGAACGCCTTTAGTCCATGTAACACTTGCCATTCTATTGATGTAATGATAATATCACACATACTTAAATCCATCGTTTGCGAAGCACATAAAGCATTGATCGGCTGCTCAAGCTTCAAAGTGTTCTCAAGCATATAATATGTTGAGTTCCATCGTACAGGCATATCGAGGCCTAGGAGCATGAACGATAGCTCTAAAAAGCTCCTACGAATCTCTATGATTCATTACATGTCATCGCTCTTTAGTTACCCACAAGATTGGTTAAGTTATGACATAATTTGTCTATAGGGGTACTCTGACCTTGGACCTCCTTTTACTTCCTATAGGCTACAAACCTAAGAGATGGTTCTATGGGATTCTCTTACGTCGACTACAGTTACCAAGCCTGGTAAGTCATGGAAAGTCTTGGAAAATGAGAGAACTACATTCCTTTAGCATAAATAGGATTGCCCTTTCCTTAAGAAAGGGCAAGCAGACAATACAGTAAATCGACTATCACATACTTGTCTTTTCCAAGCTTCCAAGCATTCATCTTGTTACTCCTTGTTTCTGAAAAGTCAGTGAGGTGTTAACCTCTGACTTACCCCTGAGTTCCCAGACTCAACATTTGTTGCAACTTGTCTGAACCACTTCACTACATCACACACCTGATTGCTGCGTTGTGGAATAGTCTAAGCTACAACCCTTTGGCTCTGTTTCCTAAGACAGTGTGTTGTCTTAGTAAATTTATCCCTTCCTTGGGTGGCTAGATTCTCTCATCTGGTGCACCCACCACTACACTCCTCCTGCTGCACCCCGTCTTGTCATCTCTGTACCCCGCCTCATCGTTTCTGCGCCCCGCCTCGTCGTCTCTGCACCCCGCCTTGTTGTCTCTGCGCCCCACCCTGTTGGTGCTGCCTCACCAGCGTGGGGCCCAGCGAGTTTAGAAGCGAAAGATGGGGGAAATGAGGGAGATGAGGGGAATGAGGGGGATTGGGGGGAGAAGGAGGTATAGATGGTTGGAGCTAGTGGTGAGAGACAGGCAGTTTTGGGTCTCACTTACCGTGAGGCTGAGGATGAGTGGCTTCGGGCTGGGCGTCGCCGCCTCTTTGCTCGGGAGATTGCCCTAATCCTTCGGATTAGGCGTGATATTCTTGGCACTGATGCTGGCTCATTAGATGCCTTGGCTGAGGCCCTTCGGAGTTATGAGAGAGAGTCCCGTGTTGGGGATCCTGACCTCCTCAAACCCATCCTTCCTAATGGGGATGATGATTTATTCATCATTCCTCAGAGGTCAGCTCCTCGTGCTTGTCAGAGTGTAGAGGAGGTAGAGGAGGATCAGAGGTTGTTACGTAGAAGAAGTTTATAGTACTATAGTACTATTAAATGTCACAAACCTATAGTGACTCTTGTGTAGTTGGTGCAGTTGGTGCAGTTCGTGTAGTTAGCATCACTTGACCTGGCAAATTGACTGTGATGCCTGTCTGCGCCATAATACTGTAGACAGTAAGGTATTATGCTGTAGTATACTATATATAATAATTTAGAAACTAATAGCATTAATATAGAATGAAATAGTAATAGTACTACTCATCATCATCAATCCAAGAATTAGTCGAAAGATTTAGCCATGACTTTAAACACTCTAAATACTCAATAGTATCAACCCCTAGTCGGTTCCTTCGATCTGTAATTGTGATCTTTGCCCCTGAGAATAAACGTTCAGGCTCAGCACTCATTGCAGGTATTGATAAGATATCAAGAGCCATCTTTTGGAGGTTTGGATATGCTATCTGCTGAGCGCCTTCCATCCACCAACCCTGAGCATCACATTCAGGGGTAACTGGAGCTTGGCAGTATTTCAAATACTCATCTTGAATAGCTGGTTTGACAGCGTTTTTGTGTAGCCCACTCCTCAAATGCGCTCTTCTTATTTTGAGGTTGAATTGCAGCTATAATTGATGGTTCAATTGTTGGCTTGTAATGCTCATCCCATAGTGATTGAACAGCTATCTTTGCTGGTGTTACCCAGTTAATAGGCCAATTCTCTTCAATACTTCCATTTTTGACTTGGAATGAGTATTCCAGCAGCAATATACGCAGAAGACCTATAAAGTGTTAGTACTATAGACTATTGATAGTACTATTACATACCGCTCAGTTAGTGCATAATACTTGTCTATAACCTTCCAAGCTGAGTTGAAACATGGGCTAAGTATTATATCGTCTTGAAATTGTTGTTTGCCTTTCTCTAATTGCTCAAGAAGGAATTCCATAGATAATAATACCCGTTCTAGTGTAGCTTCTCGGCCTTCTGTAGCTAACTTCGCTTGATGAAAGAACTGGAGGCAGTCATGGATGTGTGATAGTATTATCCAATCACTCTCTGTCAATTCGTCTTGGCTTAGGTCGTAGTACTCCTTGTGACAGTATCCATTGATAGCTTTCTTCATATTGTCATCAAGAGCATTATGAAGCATCAAGTACCATGAGTTCCATCGAGTCTTGTAATCCCGAGAAAGCCTTTTACCATCACTATACTTCTCAAACGTTGCCTGGCGTTGGCGAGAATGTTGAATATACACTACAATATTATGTAGCTTCCCTAGCGGGCCTGCATTCCTCCATGTTTCAACCTGTACTTGTGATGCTTCTTGAGAGTTGTTATCCACAGAAAGAGCATCCCCGTATGGAAATAAGAATGCTTGTGCTGCTAGGTTGATGATATGGCCATTGCAATGAAGTCGGTAGTGTTGAGCATCATATTTAACACCTTGGAGTGATAGTACTATATAGTAGAAGTTAGAATTTTATAGTACTATCATTTTTTGTAATAGGACTAACGATTTGAAAGGCTTATCATCATAGTATCATTATTTGATGCATTGTCCATCATGAAATAACGTGCATGTGTAACGAAAGTGCCAAACAAGCGAAAGTGCCAAAATATCGTGACTACCCCATAAGAATTGCGATAAATCCACCACAACAATATAAATTAATTAAAACTACTCAGAGTCCTCTTCCTCAGACCTGTCTATTACAATCTGACAAGTGCGCGCATTGTGTCCAGTCTCACCACACTTGCCACAGCGACGTGCATGGGTTTCTTCCCTTGGCTTCCGACCACTACTTGCCCTTATTTCTTGCTCTACTTGCTGCACAATGTCCCTCTCGTCCTGTAGCTCCTGTGCTACCTGTTGACTAAGTGATCCTCCTTGCTGTAGTCGTGTTTTTTTAGCTCTCCGGCGCTTGCTTAGCACTTCATTTGCCTGTTGCAGGTTTTGGTTCTCTGCTTTTAACAATGCTAATTGATGCATTATTTGCGATGCACCCTTTGTAAACTGGTCAACAGCTGCATAGATTGAGGTTGGAGAGCTATTTTGATGATGCGCAATTCAGTTTTTAATGAAAGTAGACTGTGATACAGCTTCAGTTGGGTTATTTGGTGTCTGAGAAACCCATGGTTGAGCGGTGTTTGGGCGAGAGGTTGGAGGTGTTGGCGTCTTAAACCTAAGGTCAAGTGTAGATATTACACTCTCAGGGCTAAATGGAAGAAGCCCAGCACCTCGGAACCCTCCCTGAATATTGCTTTCTGTCATTGCAATGTTAAATGCAGCGTGGAAGGCAGGAAAGAAGTCATCCTTAGTAATGTGAATAATATGAGCCCGCATCATACCTTCAATTTGCCGACCGTAAGCTCTCTTTAATGGGCCAAAACAGCCAACATCAAGTGGTTGGAGTATATGGGAAGAGTGAGCAGGCATACAAAGCGTAATAATGTTGTGTTCTTTGCAGTACTCCTCAAACTTGTCTGAGTGGTGGCTCTCATGACCATCAAGGACTAACAAGCGATAACCACCAACACTCCAGGGCTTTGTGTGCTTCTCAAAATGCTGAATCCAATCCATACCTCTCTCGTTTGTAGTCCAGCCATTTGCAGTAACAGCGATTACCCAATCTGCTGGAAATCCACTATTCTCATACCAAGATGCAAGGTGGTTTTTACCTGCCACAATGACAAATGGCGGCACTGCCCAACCTTGAGAACTAATGCCTTGGATTACTGTAACCCATTCTCGATTGCCAGGCTGCACCTTTTTTGCCTTTGCCCGCCCATCTGAGCTCGTTACTACCGTTGCGCTTGAGATGACGCCCATCATAAACCCAGTCTCATCAAAGTTGTAGATATCTGCATTGTTGATGCCATACTTTAGAATTGTGTTCCATACAAGCTCAAACCAGCCACGAATGACTTCTGGATCTTCGCACTTAGCCCTCTGGTAGTCGTATTTTTGCTGGAAGCGTGTCCGGAGCTCTACATGGCGCTTAACAAAGTTTGAAGCCCAATGTGACCCGACGTGTGGCGCGTCGCATGTTGCAAGTAGTCGATTTGCCATATCTTCAACAATAGACAACTGAGGAGGGAACCCTTTAGCAGCTAAGTCAAGTATATACTGAACAAGAACTGATTCCTCTAGGTTACTTAATTTTCGTAAGTTGGCTTGGATATCGCGTCGTGAAGGTACACCTTGTAAATGGTGACGTAGCTTGCGGTGGTCTACGGAATAGATCCTAGCTGCAACTCGAAGGCGCAAATTTGGGTCGCTTTGCATAGCTTGGATAGCTAGCACTAATTTGCTTTCATCATTTTTATGGCGCATGTTTTGTTGTGGAGGAATTTAACATTTACTTGGGGGGGTTGGTCACCGCATGATTTTGGCACTTTCGCTTGTTTGGCACTTTCGTTATACATGCACGTTAAATCTTTTAAATAATTACTTATTTATTCAAAAGGGTAAGTTATTCAATTTTTTTATAATATTATTATACTAACTATTTTTAGAGATGAAGAAGTTCCTAGTCTTTATAGACAAAATATAATAGATTCTTTAAATCTATATTATAATATAGCTAAAGAATCTATTAAAGATGAATTTGACATTTTTGAACATATTCAAAGGTATATGTTCCGACCCAACTACGAATATTGCCCATTCGCGAATCGGTCAACCCATTCGCGAATGGGTTGACCCAACCACGAATATGCCTGTTCGCGAATGGGTTGACCCAGTCGCGAATAGTAGAAGTAAGAGTAGCAAGTAAGAGTAGAAATAGTATATTGATCTAAACTGTGTTTCCGACTGTATCAGCTCTGGCCCGCTTTCTCCTAGGCCTATTAACTAGAGCGATTTCTGTCCGAATAGTTAGACCTGATAGATTTCCACAATCATGATCATCCTTATGGCAGTGTATGCTACATTGCCTATCCTCTTTATAGCACCTACATCGCTTTGTATTACAAACCCCTTTACATTGACATGATACTCCTACCCGTTCACTTGTAGAAGCCTCTCTTGCAGCTAGCGTAAGTGTGACTTCCCTTGTAGAATTAGGAATAATAATATCTGGCCATAGAGCTTGGTCTACAGCCCCTAGCTCTTTAGTAGGAATAAGGCGTTTAATAATACCAGATAAGGTGACAACCTTATACCTATGAGAGTAAGGCTCATCCAATATACGTGCAAAGAGCTGCTTATTATCAGTTGATGTCCTATCTTCTCGTGGAACTTTTAAGGAGACTATTGCCCCAATATCAAAGTGCTAAATATCATGCTTCTTTGTGTACTTTCGCACCATCTTGGCTCTTGCTTTCTGGGTAGATTCTGTAGCCCGTTGAATTACTAGATCTTGTGTCTGATCCTCAACTCTAGGCTCAATTCTAGGCTGAGCCCGGCTCCTGCTCCTACGCTCGAGCTGAGCTTGGAGCTCGAGCTCGCTCTCAGGTTCGCTGTGGGGTTCGCTCTGGGGTTCGCTCTGGGGTTCGCTCTGGGGCTCGTAGGCATCAATGTCAAACCACTCATCAATTGGAGAGCTCCGAATCGGTGGTGTAATTCGTAGGTTGATTTCTGAGCCAGCGTCTGGGCTAATTCGCATTGTAATTTGAGAGTTCCCCTGGCGAATTCCAAGCTAGCTTGGGCTGGTGGACTTGGGCTTAGAGTGTATATTGGAGCTTGAGTAGAGTCTTCTTGAGCAATCCCAATAGTAATATCCTTCTGCTTCTGGCTATTAAGCCAGTCGATATATGATGTACGCTCTCGAAATAGCAACTCTGCAGCTGCACACCCAATTGTAGAGTGCTTTTGAGTGTTTATAGCCAACGTAACTTCTAATAACCCATCGGCCCACTCTGTAGATCCATGATCCATTTTCCATGCTCGTAGCTTTGCTTCAACAACTCCATTTGCCTGCTCAACTAGGCCTTGCGTCTGTGGTGACCGTGGCGCTCCATTTATCACTTGGATTCCATACTTTCGTAGTAGTATAAGTAGAACCCCTTTAAATTCCTTTCCATTATCGCACTGTATAATCTTAGGTGGTAAGAAAGCTGCAATAAAGAGAGCAATGGCGTCTGCAATAGGCTCTGCGTGCTTGCTCTTTAATGGATATAGCTGGGTATATTTTGAGAAGTGATCTTTGACGTGTAATATCCATTTAAATTGACCTGACAGCTCGTGTCTCATATCAATAAGGTCGATCTGTACTCTCTCCCATGCTCTTTCTGTAACAATTGGAGCCAATGGAGCTTTGGTTGTAGCTGGCCTATTTAAAGCACAGTTCTTACATCGTTTGAGTATAAACTCAACCTCTTCTCGCTTTATCCCATAGTATTTCTGTTGAACTATTGCCCAAGTCTTCATATAGCCGGCGTGGAGAAGTTGTAAATGTTCGCTAGCAATAGCATCGAAGGCCTCACTTTCTGGAACAGTATATCGTGGGTTTAAGAACTTAGAATCAGGCTTTCGATATAGCTTGTTGTTTATAAGTTGGAATTCTGTATGCGCACGATGTTTAAGCCTTGAATCTGTCGGGTTGTCGGGCTTAAGATGAGGATTATCAAGGTGTGTATGCATTCGGTGCCATTTCTCATACGGAATACGCTCTCGATTGACGTATTTTGGAGCCTGGACATAAGACTGGAATGCTGCGCGAATATCACTAGGAAATGGATTGATAGAAGCAACTATAGCTGTATTTAGAGACGCCATATTGAGTATTGAAGGTTGTACGTTGAATAGCTACAATATTACAGCTATATTCTACACCGCTACTCTATTCGCGACTGGGTTGAGTGGATCAACCCAGTCGCGAATAGGTCAACCCATTCGCGAACAGGCATATTCGTGGTTCGCGAATGGGTTGACCGATTCGCGAATGGGCAATATTCGTGGTTGGGTCGGAACATATACGTGAGTAAGCAGAAATTGCACAAGCGAGCACGGATCCTACGGATATTGTTCAACAAATACGAAACGGGAAAACGTCTGGGCCCTTCTCAGCCCCCGCAATCCGCTAGCGAGCAATCTAAACCGGACCTCACGTCTGCTTTGCCCAGGCCTTCTTGCTAAATACAGCGTCATTCTGCAACAGTGCGTAAGGCGTCGTCTCGTCACATTGGAAACGATGCGCAGGTTCGTCGCCATCATTGTGGCTTAGGGTTGGCGATGACCGCCGTAGGATCTGTATGATTCATCTCCCCGCACCCGATAGTCTCCTCGGGTCAGTGGTACAGACAGCTGATGGTGCTCGCCGGTTACTATATTATTTATCTTACTGCATCGAAGAGTTTCCTTGGGGTGACACAGACAGCTGGAGCGCCATTCCTCAGCCTCACGATTTTAACTAGGCAGTCTACACCCTCGGTGGGTTTGACAAATCTCAGAACCTACTCCCGCTACAGCAAGTGATACTTCTAGAAGAAGCTATAAAAGGCGAAAGCTGAATAATAAGGCCGTCGAAAAGTATAATCATGTGTGGACTTTAATCGATGACTGTATTGTTTCAAGAAACACAGACGTCTGACGGAGGTTTCTTCCAGACAGACCCGAATACCTTCATCGTGGAAGGGCTTTGAAACACAGTCGCAGCTTCAACCATGGTTCTCGGCAACCTAACTGATCGACATGATCGTCCTAACAGCCAACAAAGGGTGCTAATAACTTTTTTTGAGGCTCCTATTATTGGTTAAGCCTCAACGAGAACGTGAGAAACTGCGAACGGTAGGCCAAGCTACATTTGTCTAGTTGCAATTGAAGCAATCGAACAAGGCGTCATGTGGTGATGATGCCTCCACGATGATATTATCATACTATAAGTCGTGCCGTCTTCTATTTCCTACAGAATGAGTAAACACATGTCTACTTCATTCCTTTTAATTCTACAACATAAACACGAGCGCGGTTACCTCGACGCGAGGTTGAATGCATGTCGTACAAGCATACCCTTACACCCAGTTGCGATCAAAGATATTGGGTGTTCGCATATGGTGCGACCGGGTCTCGCAACTTGCCCTGAATGTGGCTCATGCTCAGCTAATAAGGGATGCACTTCCCCTCTCATTCAATTTCTATCTTTGCAATATCGGTCACAAGCCGGGTTCGTGCTACCTCCTGAGCTAATACCTTGTGCTGTGTTTGCTTTCTTTTTACAACTCACCATGTGCTCTAGGCCGTTCTAGCATCACAAATACCTGCGATATGTGGCTGTAAATGGCGGGGATATTGCTAATCTGCTGAGAATCACCTCATTCTATCTTATCATGCACCGACGGACAGAAGCCAATGGTCAGCGTTTGGTCATACGGCCACTCCTGGCATATGTCTATTATATTGCAAAAAAGTCATAACATCCCGCCCTATGATATGGGCTGCAGGGGAATACGACCCGAAAGTAATGGCGGGAGAATTATGTACGCATACCGCGGGGCGCTATAGGTGCGGGGGAACTCAGAGCCCCCCCTCCATGCGTGGATCCACGCCTTGAACAAGGAGCAGTTTCTTACCGCAAGTTACCGTGATAGGTTGCACTACGGTGATCATTGGTGCTATCGATTAGAGGGTCCTACTCCGTATTGATTACGGCTATTGGGCTCCGTGATATTACTGCGGTGAAGTGGGTAACACTTTAAACCAAAATCTATATAAGGATCTCGAATCCCCCGGGCCCCTAATCATCCGCTCAAACACAAACGCTTCTTCCACTATCCAGATCCATTATCATTGTTCCAATACAGACCACCCTCATCAATCAATATGCTTTCCATCGGATCCCTCTTGGCCTGCGTCGTCGCCGTCGCCGCAGGCCCAAACCCTGCTCTTGGCGTGCTTGTTGCCACTGGCACAAGCAGCTCCGTCCGTCCTAACCCATCCCAGGTTTACATCAACAGTATTTCTTACGGCGGAACTGGATGCCCACAAGGCTCTGTGGGATCCTTCATCTCAGATAATAGGCAGACGTGGGTGTCCAAAGACGTCATTGTAGTTGTTGATGCTTACCCATCTTCAAGGTTCACACTCATTTTCGACTCCTACGTCGCATCCATCGGCCCCACTGTTGCCGCCACCGAGAATCGCAAGAACTGCCAGCTGAACTTAGACCTCCAGTACCCATCTGGCCAGTACAGCATCTTCACAACGCAGTTCCGTGGCTACGCCGTTCTCGACAAAGGCGTACAGGGTACGCAGAAGGCCACATATTACTTCTCTGGCCAGCCCGAGCAGGCCTCCAGTTCTACCGTCTTTAATGGCCCCATCTCAACTGATTATGCCACTGGATGCCAAAAACATAGGGATGTGGCCATCAATGGAGTCATCTGTGAGGAGACCGGTCGCGCCAGTAACACTGCTAGTCAAACAGACCTAGGAGTTGATGTTAAGTGGGAGAGCTTGTCCACAAGGAGACCAGATGGTGGAGGTGAATGGGACACTATCAGAAACAGGCTTGTAAGTACCCTTCCTGTAGCTACAAGCATATGAAGCGGAATCGCTTCGCGCTCCATTTGTTGATATTGCAGATTTGTGTGCATGCACTAACTATGAGCAGGCATAAAGTAGATTTAAGCAATCTTCGAGACCAGGCAAGCACTTTCGTCGATTCTAAAGCTGCTCGTTCTTGGCAATTTGGCCTGCGGACATTGGTGTGGATCAAGTTTGGTGAATTGGTGGGCTATTGGATGGGAAGTATTGGCCGTGAGTGGATGTTGGTAGTTGGTAGCTCGTATACTGTCAGATCAAATGCATTGTCTGAAAATTGCTTTTCAGCTAAATGTGACTGCTTTGACCGCAAAGCTTGTGATCTCCCTATCTTTGCTCTCTGGCTTTGGTTTAAACAATAATAGCATATCAGAGGGTTGCTCAATAAGGACTATCTCATGGGAAAGGGTATGGTTAACCCGTTGCCTAGATTCAACTAGTTGAATGTGCCAGTCCGTGCAACAATATCTTCAAGAGCTAGGTTCGTAAAACCCGGAACTTTGCGCAGTGTGACTCCCCTATCTTTATTCCTAACTGCTGTACCGACCATATAGTTGCGACCTAATGCTTGGAGCTCCATTGTAACATTCTCGAGGTGTTCGCCCTTGAAGTAAATCTCAAAATCCGTCATGGTCTCGCCGAGAAGAAGGTCGGAGTCATCGAAGAGGGCTTCTTTATTTGCTGCGGGGACTTTGAATGTTCGAAACTCCAAGTCTCGTAGCCATGGCGCCAAGAGGGCCTCTCCGGTCATTTTGATATACGCTTCCCTGAGGCACCAGAAAGCGAAGAAACGTCGCAGCTTCGCGTCGATAATGATACCGGCATCTAATTTCTGAAGAGCACCAGAACTGGTGGTCCAGGAAACTGGCTCATCACGCCGCTCGCAATTCGCGATAGCATCCAGTGCCTCCTCTCCCACGTGGATTTGTAAAGGTAGAGAGAGATTCTCGGTGTTGTACTTCATGTAGTGCACTTCGTGGGGAGAGAAGACATCAGAATGCATGTCAATCCATGCAAAAAGGCCATCCTTGTGGATGGTAGCATTATCCGAGCGCTCGTTAACACAGACGACATCGATTCCAACCTCGACTTCAGGGCTAGCGCAGGCGATCAAGGGAACTAGCCCTGCTTGGTGAGAGACGTTGAACTCCAGTGCCATTCCTACACCATTACTGGGATAGAAGCACGGTTTTCCATTTTCATCTCTGGAGACAGTGGATAGGGCCCATGGGACGCTTCCTAGCTCATGGATAACCAGATGCTTCAGCAAATGCGACGCTAGGCTCATCTTGGCATCCCGGACGAACCAGTACTTCAAAACCCTCTGCTTTTCCTGGGGCGGCAAAATCGCCAGAGCATCGGCTGCCTACAACTTGATCAGTACAATATGAGGTGCTGTTTGGGGTATACTTACCACCCGCTCAAATGCTTGCATCTGTTCCTTCGCGCCAAGGGTTCCGGGAACAACCCATAGCTTCCGCGTGTCGACTATCCATCGAAGAAATTTAATTTCTGAGCTTGCCATTTCAAAAACAAGAACTAAACGTCAATAACTCCAGTTGCGGGTTCAGAATAACTAAATACCCAAGATTTGTGACGTTGCCAACGGAGAATGCTTCAGCTTTGCTGGAGTTCGGGATGGTCGGGGGAATATTATTCCGGCCGATATGTATTCGCGCCGTACTAGAGCAATTTAGATTTGCTGATATCAAGCTTCTGCGTAGAGCATACAGCAGTAATCGGTATTCGAAGCTTTATAGCCGTTTCCAGCATATAGTACGGGCAGGGGAAGCAGGTGCAGGAGCTTCTTATAAAAGCAATCCTCTCTGCATCTGGCCTACAAAGATATCCGAAAGAGTTCGCCCGATTTCCCTCTCCAGCAAGATGGGGACGCAGACAGTCCCCAATACATCACAGCAAATCCTGGTTGCTCTCTAAGGCTGGGATGGTGGTGATGCAAGCATCATTGATCCTTCGCTGCATGCCTCTCCGGGAAGATGATGTTGAGGATAACTTCCTTGATGCAGTCCATGAGGAATTTAGATGATTGCCAGGAGCTCAAGCTTAAACCGGAGGATATTATTATCTGCGCATTTGCTGCAATGGCGGTGTCAAATGCTGCCACCTGCTCACCAATAACCCAAGCTGACATAATCCAGGACATAGATGACGCAGTCTACAAAGGAAGGAGGTCCTTTATCCGACTTTGTTCTTGTGCACACTTATGAAGGACCACCGAGGCAAAGGCAGGGGTGTCATACTGACATTCGTTGCACTCAGTTTGCTATCAAACTCAAGAGCAAACTTAGAAATCTCCTCCTCAAACCTACAAGTCACTATACATATTTTAGCTTGTCACACCAACAATGTCATACTGACATTCGTTGCACTCAGTTTGCTATCAAACTCAAGAGCAAACTTAGAAATCTCCTCCTCAAACCTACAAGTCACCATACATATCTTGGCTTATCACACCAACAACAGAAGCAATACTACTCAACGATTGCTGCAAACTCTTCTACTACATCTGTTTATGCTACATACATCACGGCATATCATTTGGACACTCATTGAACAAGTTATTAAGAAAATCTCCTCCTTAAGGGGGTAGGCCAATACTACCACATGGCATATCTCTACCAACTAGAGGCCTAGGAACATGAACGATAGCTCTAGAAGCTTCTACAACCCTCTATGATTCATTACACGTCATCGCTCCTTAGTTACCCACAAGATTGGTTAAGTTATGACATAATTTGTCTATAGGTACTCTGACCTTGGACCTCCTTTTCACTTCCTATAGGCTAGGAACCCAAGAGATGGTTCTATGGGATTCTCTTACGTTCACTACATGATTAGCAAGCTAGTTGTGGGTCGCACTTGATTTCTAATACATTTACCAAGCCTGGTTAGTCATGGAAAGTCATGGAAAATGAGAGAACTACACTCCTTTGGCATAAATAGGATTGCCCTTTCCTTAAGAAAGGGCAAGCAGACAATACAGTAAATCGACTAGCACATACTTCTACGTCTTTTCCAAGCTTCCAAGCTTCCAAGCATTGATCTTGTTATTCTCTGTTTTTGAAAAGTCAGTGAGGTGCTAACCTCTGACTTACCCCTGAGTTCTCAGACTCAACATTTGTTGCAACTTGTCTAAACCACTTCACCACATCATACACCTGATTGCTGCGTTGTGGAATAGTCCAAGCTACAACCCTTTGGCTCTGTTTCCTAAGACAGTGTGTTGTCTTAGTAAATTCATCCCTTCCTTGGGTGGCTAGATTCTCATATCTGGTGCACCCACCATTACAAACAACAAGAGCAATACTACTCAATGACTGCTACAACCCTCTATGATTCATTACACGTCATTGCTCCTTAGTTACTGGGCCGATATGACCACATAGCATATCTCTACAACCCTCTATGATTCATTACATGACATCACTCCTTAGTTACTGGGCTAATACTACACATGACATATCTCTATCAACTAGAGGCCTACGAACATGAACGATAGCTCCAAAAGCCTTCTACAACCCTCTATGATTCATTACACGTCATCGCTCCTTAGTTACCCACAAGGTTGGTTAAGTTATCACATAATTTGTCTATAGGGGTACTCTGACCTTGGACCTCCTTTCACTTCCTATAGGCTAGAAACCTAGGAGATGGTTCTATGGGATTCTCTTACGTCGACTACAGTTACCAAGCCTGGTTAGTCATGGAAAGTCTTGGAAAATGAGAGAACTACATTCCTTTAGCATAAATAGGATTGCCCTTTCCTTAAGAAAGGGCAAGCAGACAATACAGTAAATTGACTATCACATACTTCCACGTCTTTTCAAAGCTTCCAAGCATTGATCTTGTTACTCCTTGTTTCTGAAAAGTCAATGAGGTGCTAACCTCTGACTTATCCCTGAGTTCTCAGACTCAACATTTGTTACAACTTGTCTAAACCACTCCACTATATCATACACCTGATTGCTGTGTTGTGGAATAGTCTAAGCTACGACCCTTTCGCTCTTTTTCTAAGACAGTGTGTTGTCTTAGTAAAATCATCCCTTCCTTGGGTGGCTAGATTCTCACATCTGGTGCACCCACCATTACAGTTTGAGGAGGAGATTTCTAAGTTTGCTCTTGAGTTTGATAGCAAACTGAGTGCAACGAATGTCAGTATGACACAACTGCATAAACTCGCCCAAGATAGATACTATCTCTCCCTGCCTCCATTGACCGATATTTAACGAAGTCAGACCAGACAATTGGAGTCCCATCGAAATAGCGGGCATGTTCTCCAGATGATGTGCGACCTGAGCAAAGCCACGAATCAGAGTGTATCAACGAACCACCCAAGGCCATGCCACATTCCCTCCCAGATGTCCTTGGATGACAGAATTCTTGCTATTAAAGACGAGAGCTCAAACCAGTACTCGGTGTTCCACCCACTCGCTTTGCTCGTAGGTGGCGACAGCAAGTTGTGCGTGCGACAGCAAGATGTGCGACACATAAAAAGAAGAAAAAGACGCCTTATATATCAACTAACGTGGTTGATCAGTACGTCGGACATATCAGTACCTCGGACACTTTTCATTGGCATTCTACTTTGAATATCAATAAATCAACCATAACATATTAAATTAACTATAACTAAGCGGAATCAGATGAACTAGACATATCTATAGCTTCTTGACAAGTTCGCGCATTATGACCAGCTTTTCCACAGATCCCACAGCATCGCCTAGACGGTTGCCCCTCCTTGCGACTACCCCCAACCGCATGTACGTCGCGTCGTACCTGCTCATCCACATCCTTCTGTGCGATAATAGCCTGTGCATCCTCTACTATAAGTGCACCTCCTTCACGGACACGAGCCTTTTTAGCCCTGCGGCGTTTGCTAAGGGCTTCGTTGGCTGCTCGAAGGGTACGTACCTCAGCAGACAGAAGGGTGTTCTCATGTGCTAGTCGCTCCGTACCCTTTGCCAATGCAATAACTGTCCCGAAGAGTGGAGTTGGCGAGCTTCCTTGGTGACGGGCAATTCGATTTCGAACGAGGGTTGTTTGTGAAAGAGCTTCAGTTGGGTTGGAAGGGGTCTGGGAGACCCAAGGGTTGGTGTTGGCAGTAGAGGGTCTAGAGGGAGTTGGAGTCCGTAACCTCACGTCAAGCTTTGAAAGCACTGCTTGCGGGTCGAAAGGCACTAAGCCAGCTCCGCGGAACCCGGACTGGGCATTTTGGGCTGTCATGGATTCCAGATATGCTGCTCTAAAGGCGAGAAAGAACTCGACCTTGGTAATGTGGTTGATATGAGCCTTAATGAAGGTCTCAATCAGCCGACCATATGCCCACTTCAACACACTAAAGCACCCGACATCAAGTGGCTGAGTTAAATGAGACGAGTGGGGAGGTAGTCCAAGAGTTATAATGTTGTGTGCCTTGCAGTACTCTTGGAACTCGGCCGATTCATGACTCTCGTGCCCGTCTAACACCAGCATTCGATATGGACCCCTTGCACGAACAGCAGTATGTTTGTCGAAGTGTTTCAACCATTCTAGACCCGTCTCATTGTTTGTCCATCCATTGCTTGTCGGTTTAACAACCCAGTTGTGTGGAAGGCCGCCGTCTGTATACCAATTTGCAAGATGATTCTTGCCTTTAACTACCAAAAATGGAGGAATACTCCAGCCGTCACTGTTGATACAAGCAATCGCTGTAGCCCATTCCCGATTCCCTGGCTGAACTGCCTTACCTCTGCCAAGTCGATCTGCACGGGTAACAACCATTGCAGGGCAAATCACACCCATCATAAACCCAGTTTCGTCAAAGTTATAGAAGTCGCAGTCCAAAACACCATATTTTGCCCTCATATTTTCCACTAGTCGAAACCACGCGCCAATTAGTTCAGGATCTTCGCACAAGGCCCTTTGGAAGTCGTAAACGCGATTAAAACGCGTCTTTAATTCTGGACGTCGTTGTACAAATCGGTGAGCCCAGAGCTTCCCGACGCGCCTCCCTCCACGCGATTCGAGTATAAAATTTGCCATATCTTCTACACCAGCAAGCCGGGGTGCAAATCCTCTTGAATCCATATCAAGTATATTCTGAATAACCACCTCCTCTTCTAGTATAGTTAATTTCATCATTGCAGGCCGGCGTTCGTAGACAGTAGTTCGGCCGTTCATTCTGTCGCAGAGTGTAGAATGAGGTACTTCATAGAGCTTAGCAGCCTTCCGACGACTTAGATTTTTTGATGTTCGGATAGCCTCGATAGCTAGAATGATTTTTGCTTCTTGGGTAATCACTGACATAATAAAAGGTGAAAAAAACGCGTTGTGAAGTTAGAGGGTAGGAAATTCGGGAAAAGTGTCCGAGGTACTGATATGTCCGACGTACTGATAAACCACGTTATATAACTATATAATTAAAACATAAAATCAATAGAACTACTATCACTATCGCTACTGCCACTATTGCTACTACTATCACTTTGATCCTTACTATACTGTAAAATGATCACTTTTGATTTCAACCCTTCCTTCTTCCGCTCTGCTACCCGCTTCCTCTCAACCTTACGCTCTTCAATTTCGATTTTAAGTGCTTGCGCTTGTAGCTGCTTTACTACTTGGTCCGATTCCCTTGCTGCTCTTGCGTCTTCTTTTGCTTGCAACTTTGCTTCCTTCTCTTCCCGCATTTTCCGTGCCTGATGCATTTAACTGCCTTCTGCTCTACTGCACGTAGAGTCATAACATCTAGCTCGGTCTTATAGAGCTCTGCCCGGTGTAGAACAACTGTAGTTCCACATGCAAATGATTGAAACCCTTCTCTTTGTAATGGTGGGTGCACCAGATGTGAGAATCTAGCCACCCAAGGAAGGAATGAATTTACTAAGACAACACACTGTCTTAGGAAACAGAGCCAAAGGGTTGTAGCTTAGACTATTCCACAACGCAGCAATCAGGTGTGTGATGTAGTGAAGTGGTTCAGACAAGTTGCAACAAATGTTGAGTCTGGGAACTCAGGGGTAAGAGAGGTTAACACCTCACTGACTTTTCAGAAACAAGGAGTAACAAGATCAATGCTTGGAAGCTTGGAAAAGACGTGGAAGTATGTGATAGTCGATTTACTGTATTGTCTTAAGGAAAGGGCAATCCTATTTATGCTAGAGGAGTGTAGTTCTCTCATTTTCCAAGACTTTCCATGACTTACCAGGCTTGGTAACTGTAGTCGACGTAAGAGAATCCCATAGAACCATCTCTTAGGTTCGTAGCCTATAGGAAGTAAAAGGAGGTCCAAGGTCAGAGTACCCCTATAGACAAATTATGTCATAGACAAATTATGTCATAACTTAACCAATCTTGTGGGTAACTAAAGAGCGATGACGTGTAATGAATCATAGAGATTCGTAGGAGCTTTTAGAGCTATCGTTCATGCTCCTAGGCCTCTAGTTGGTAGAGATATGTCATGTGGTAGTATGAGTGATGTCATGTAATGAATCATAGAGGGTTGTAGAGATATGCTATGTGGTAATATCGGCCCAGTAACTAAGGAGCGATGATGTGTAATGAATCATAGATGGTTGTAGCAATCGTTGAGTAGTATTGCTCTTGTTGTTGGTGTGATAAGCCAAAATATGTATAGTGACTTGTAGGTTTGAGGAGGAGATTTCCAAGTTTGCTCTTGAGTTTGATAGCAAACTGAGTGCAACGAATGTCAGTATGACACTCTTGAAGGTGATGAGAAAGCTTCCTCTGCTCTCTTCTGCCAATGTTCAACTGCTTGCACACTTTGCATAGTTGTTTTCGGTGTTGAGATAATATTATATGAAGCAAATGGCTCATAATCAGGTGTTTGATTCTGAGTCTCTTGTATCTTGTCAATTACAAGTGGAGGATTATATGGATATAGTCCTGCATTTCTCCAACCAGATTGAATTGTACGGACAGTTAGAGATTGCCGTCGGATTTGCGGGATGTCTGAAAGGAACGTATGTAGTTTATACTCATAGTCGTAGCTACGTACTGCTTGATCAAGTGCCTTTTGATGAAAGTGTTTGCACTGCTTAAAAACTGCTACATCAAGAGGTTGTAATAGATGTGTTGTATGAGCAGGAAGGCAGCAAATAACAATGTTATGCTCTTCTGCTAATGTAAGAAAGCGCTCTGTTTTATGAGAGTCATGGCCGTCAAGTAATAAGAGGCGAGTATCATCTGGTGCCATATGCTCTGCAGATAGTTGGATAAAATGCATAAGGTATTGGATTGCAATGTCGTCGTTTGAATACCCGCTCTCATTTACAATAATGAGAGCATTTGGCTCAAGGTCATCATTGTACCATGAATCCATATGAAGTTTGCCAGGGATAATGATAGCTTCTGCAAGTGCAGCACCACTTGCATTTACTGCCTCAATTACAGTAACAGAGAGCCGATTCTCAGGATTATCAACAGTCCACTGCTTTACACCGATTGGTACAATAACAGCTGTAGACTTATAACACCCAATCATATAGCCTGTCTCATCAACATTCCATAAATTATATTGCTTAATGTTATGTTTTGTAATAAGGGCGTTATATGTGAGAAAGAATTCCTCAAACACCTCTTTCTTTTGTGCTTGCTTCCGATGTGTATTTAACGTCTTCGTGTGAATTGTATGAAATTCGGGGTGTGCTTTTAGAAAGTGTTGTAGCCACCGTTGTGATGGTATCGTACAGGTCGTAAGTCTGCAACTGCCTGTAGTATCATAGATCGGTTGGCAGGGACCCCGCGCTTAAGTTGGTCGTATATGAATTGACAGACCGCAGTCTCTTGCGATTGAGATAAGACTCGATTGCTACCTCCGTGGGGTAATTGAGGAGACGTAGTACTCGTAATACGACGTCAGAGTGTCTCACGGTTGACATTGAATATATTTGCAACCCAAGCAATTGTATATGTACTTGGTTGTTTTAAGAAGAACTGTTGGGCCTCATTAAGGCGAGCAATCATAGTAGGATCGTTATTTTGAGGCATTGTAGATACTACGTTATGAAGAATACTATTATTTTCTCTATATATCAAAATAGCGGTGTACGCACATCTTGCTGTCGCACGCACAACTTGCTGTCACCAGTGGTAGTTGGGCAACCATTCGTCTCTTGAGTGTCCCAACATCTCGTGGCAAATCTGCCAGCTCCTTGAGGGATTGGATGAGGCCAAGGCCCTCACGCAACATAGCAAAGGACTTTCGGGATATGTTGTAGGTTTCAGCATACGAAGCTAGAAATTGCTCGAAAGTTGTCATCGGTTTTGATGACCGATTGTAACTAACGGGCTCTGACTGGTCCTCACTAGGGAGAACTGTGTTCTCAATAGTAGTTCCAATAGGAGGAGGCATTATGCTGTTGAGGAATTCCTCAGAAGGGAACTCTAGCTCAGTAGAATCAGCGTTATCTTCTTCGTCGTTAGGGTCAGGATATGTGTTGGCATCGTCATCCGTAGGGATATCCTTGGATAAAACTTCTTCAACTGTCTGTGTTGTAAGTTCCTGGAGGTCTTGCGGCCCATCCACACTGTTCCCATCACTGTTACTGTTCTCTTCACCATAGTCAAATGTAGCATCATCGAGTTGATCATCTTCTATTTCATCATCTCTATCTGCTTGTGTATTTGATGTCTGCTGCCTTAATCTATCTACCACTGATACCCTTCGCTGGGGAAACAGAGGTGCGAGTAATTCAGCCCTCTTCCCTACTCGGCTTCTCTGAAAACGGGCTGGCATCTCAAAAAACGGTGCAGCTATGGGCCACCTATGGTTTGGAATGTTCAAGGTACCCAAACTTCTGGTTTTGAGCCGAAGTCCAACAGCCCACGATTGCGAGAGGCTGTATCAACAGCAGAGCACAATGTCGAAGAGGCTGCAGATTTTTTCGACGTGGGGAGAGTGCCAGGATTGGCTGGGAACCCTGGGGGATTGAGATAGATTGACTTGAAATAGCTAAGTATCCTTCCTTTCTGTTGTGGCGCTGTCGCTGGCAGATGCTGGGCCGAGAATAATCAGCTTGAATCAGGGTGGGGATTTCGCTGGAATCGCTAGGGGGTGGGAAAGCAAGCCAAAGCAAGAAGCTGTTGACTTTCCTCACTGCTTTGAGGCCACTAGCGGGAAGATATGTCAAGACTGTCACAACTGGTAGTAGGTAGAAGTGGGTTAAAGCCAGGGGAGATTTCCTATTGCTCGGCGAAGCTGGGGGGGATTTCCTGGATGCTGGGTAAGCTGGGGAGATTTCCTGTTGAGGATTTGCTTTAGCTGGGCAAAGCTGGGGGAGATTTCCTATCGCCTGGGAGGATTTGCTTTGGCTGGGCAAAGCTGGGGAGACTTTGCTGTCGCTCAGCAAAGTTGGAGGGAGATTTTCTGGATGCTGGGCGGTATTGCAGATGATTTCCTGGATGTTGCGCAGAAGGTGGGAGGATTTGCTTTGGCAGGAGGAAGTCGGAGAGAATTTCCATTTTGATAATCTGCTCAGATGATCTGGATGCAAGCTGCATCAACATGTGCAGTTTCCGTTGCTTCAATTTTAGGTATATCGGGAAGCGTAGTAGGATATAGATTGAGGAATTGTTTCGGCAGACTCTCTTCATGGGCAGAAGAGGAGGTTGTGAGGGTCGTAAGGGCGAGTGCAAGGAGGCACGAGGAGAGGAGACTTGACTTCTGACTCTGAGGAGGCAGCTTCAAGGTGTTTTTCTTGGTGTTGTCACCGGTTTGCGTTCATATTTAGGCAGTGTGGTGAAATGAGAACAGTGCTCGGCTCTATGCGATATGTTTATCTGAGGTGATGCAGTCTATAAAACAATTAGTATAATTCATACTCTTTATCTTTCCTTCAACTTACCTTTGATTCTTGTCGCTGCCTGTGGTGAGGTTAGTAGTGAGGTTGGTGATAAAGTGGTGATGTGCACACTGTTGGGAGTAATTCTGCGGTGCTGGGATATAGGGCCAAGAATGTATGTAAATCCCCGATTACCGTAATTAGTCCCGGGCGCACCAGAACAGAACGCTTCACTGTAGTACAGTAAAATAGAATAAATGAATCAATTCAATTGCTCCCTATCCTACGGGCCTACGTATCCTATTTGTAGGCAAAGGGGGAAGCCCGAATACCCTGTACAACTAAGGGGTAATTACCTGAGCCGTGTAGGGTTTCGGTGGCTGCATCAGACTCTGCACAACCGTCTAGCATAGGAGTCGGACGGTCGCCTTGGGAAACACAGCTGTCTCAGGGCCAAACGGCCACCGTATCCCAAGGTCTGTGTCCACCTTCCCCCATCCAACACACACAAGCCGTTAGTCTAGGTCACGTGACCGGAATCTCCGGATAGCTTCAATTCACGCCAACCTTACCACCTCAGCATCTTCACCATATACTAGTTATCGGCAACGTTGCGGGCATAGGTTCCTTTTCACTTTTGTCTTCAGATTTACTGTCTCTAGTAGCAGTAGACGTTTCATACCCCCATTCTTCCCATTAGTTCAAGTTTCATCGTGGTTACTTTTCTCTAGGTCATTTAATGACAATGGGCTATGAGCCAGGCCGCCGCAATGGCAAGAAGTCACAGAATAAAATGAAGGCAAGCTACACTCTATATTTTTTGATTATCTCAGGTAATGACTATCTGCACAGCATCACAAGCAATAGGAGCCATCCCGCCACCAAGACCTTCTCACAGATGATGAACTCCCCCTCAACTCTGATGGCCAAACGACACCAGTGCATGATTAGCAAGGCCACAACTATCGAGAAGACACTCCTCCTACCAGCAGCCGCCTTACTGGAGATGAAGTCAACAACACTCTTTTTGTCACGCCAGTGACAACTAGGCCAATGCTGAGAGAGGCTGCCGAAGCAAATACTGCCCTATCGAAGAAACGCCACCAGAGCCACACTGATGATCCTAGCAAGAACCCTGGCACAACCTACCCTGGCTATCATAACCGCCAAGTTGCTGCTGAGATGGAACAGTATGGGAATAGGAAACCCGCGAAGCAGAGGACAAGTGGACTGAGATATCTGAACAAATTGATCGGGAAGCGCGCTTCCTTCTCCTCCTGCATATGAATATAAAAGAAGATGTCCTGAAAAAGGTGCTCCCAGAGTATCCAATCGAGTCAACAATATATGGGAATGTCCATGTTGTCCTTATGGAAAAGGTCAAACGTTACCGGTATTCACTCATCGAGGATCTTATAGTAAGTAATACATCTCCTATCTCAAATGTAATTTCTAACATCTTTACAGCTTCACGTCAAGACTGCAATGAATGTAGCAGATGGATCTGGTATTCGTTACAGCAAGACCTTAGATGGCCTTGGAGATATGTTTCGTACTCGGTATACGGCTGCGAATTTTTTGGAGGCATTTCGATTCATACACCATTATATCGACCTTGAGAAAAGCAGCGACCTCGCCCAGTACTATGTCAAGGAACTTTACATCAACGCTTGTGCCCGGACGAAATTGATGATGGACTGGAAATCTGACCCTAATCGAAAGGCTGTTAGCTACACTCCTGAGAAAGCTTTACGGATTTCCTCCAACGCTTTCCCTTGATTGCGGATTACGATCAGCTCGACAAAGATGAGTTCCACGAGACCTTTAAACGGCGCTCAAATACAAAGGCACCAAAACCTATCTCGAAGAAACGTGCCCTTATTCAAGGACAAGAATATATCTTGAGTAGGGCTTCTCCGCCGCCGCCAAAGCGCCGCAAAGAAACTCTAGTCCCTGGGCGTAGTGCTCGGGCAATAGAGTGAGATGTTTGCCGCCTCTTCTTGCGGTTAATTTACACTTGCTTTGGGGGGCATTCTCTTGTGCCCTGCTGTTGGGCTTGTGGCTTGGGCTGGGAAGTTGGCATTATGTTGCTGACCTCCTCGATGGAACATTTTTGGACTTTGCTGTTCTGGGCTGGGCGTTCTAGCTGGATATCTTGGGTTGAGGCATGTTTGCTGTCGGAATAAGAGTGGCTACGGATCACAATGGCATTGTTTGAAGCTGGATCTGGCATGAATACTGGCTATATGATAGAAATAATATGCAATGAAGCTTGATTCCCATGCCTGATTTAACACCTGCTTTCCTGTGCCTGCCGCCTCTCTTCTGTGTTCCTCCGCAGCTTGCGTCGCTGCCGTGATCAAAATGATCATACTCTTGGTGCTCTAGCCCACGCCGTCGCCGATCTATCCTGCCGCTGAAGGAAGGCTTCCCGGGCTCCAAGAGCTCTACAGATTCCAATGACAGATAGCTGTGTGTCTATCAAGCTATCTGCCCTTGGAATCTTGGCCTCATTTTTCAATTTCCTCGCTCACTTTCCTCTCCCGGTCTTCTTCACCATTTTCCTTCACCGTTTTCCTTCGCCGTTTCCTTTGCCAGTCTCCTTCGCCGGCCTCCTTCGCTGGTCTCCTCATCCGGTCTCCTCATCTGGTCTCCTTCGCCGGTCTCCTTGCCGTTTTCGACCACCGATTCTACCACCGTTCCCTCTGTCGTTTCCATCACCATTCGCCTCTGTCATTTCCTTCGCTGTTTCGTTTGCCATTCTTCAGTTCCTCTTTGCCTTTCTTGCTTGCTGGCGTGCCTTTCAACTCTTGCGGCTTCCTTGCCGCCACTCCAACTCCTGGTCCCAGGACCGCCCATTGCCTCATCCACGGCCGCGATGGGTTCCATTCGAGGAAACCAGAAACGCCCGCCCTTGGTCTCGCCCTGAGGACGGTGATAGTACTGTCCTCACTCCACGCCGACAGTGTCAGGACTGAGGAGTGAGTGCTTCAAGTCAGTATTGGCGGTCGCCGTCATGGACTCATGACGATAGTGTGGCCGGCGACGGCAATATCACATCAACGGCCCCAGGATCACAAACGGTGAGCAAATTTTACTGTCATACTACTGTCAATTTCCTATCTACTGTTCTAAAGCTTCAACCGTATGGGTTGAAGCTTTGATCCTGGATTTTGGACGGTCTTCGGACCGGTGCACGGGCCAACTGACCGTGGGATGACCGGTCAAAATAGGTGTGATCCCCGGACCGTCCTCGGACCCCTCGCCAAATACGTGGCGCGCCGGTAAGGTAGAGTCCACATGCTTATTCTTCTTAGCGCTGATGAACTGCCGCCCAAGTGTACAAGTACCAAGTACACTACACTCACCCACCACAGGGACCGAACTGGGACTTTGGGACGTACCTTTTAGGGGACACACAAACCGCCCAGCGTACCCGCCCACCAGCCTTGCAGGGGTTGATAGTCGGGATTCATTTCCACCCTCGACAGTCCCTCGATCCCTTACAATCCCCTCAAGTTCTCCTTTTTTGTTTTTTGCCCTTTCATTGCTTTTCCATTTAATACAGCATGTATATATACACGACATATACCATATACAGCATATACGACATATACAGCACATATAGCACATACAACACACGCTTCGCCCTTATGACAGCTGTCTTGGCGTGATGGCAAATTGGGCGGGCGCCATGATTAGCACGATACGCTGGCGCAACGTGGTCCTGGTACTCGTCGTGCTGACAGCGCTTCACTTTATCTTTATCGACGACACGCTACGGAATTCCTATTCGTCGTACAATATCCCGGACAAAGAGCATAGCGCCGTCAGCGAGCCGCCGAAGGTGGCCGAAGACAATGCGCCCGTAGATGTTGGGAAGACGGCCCCCGAATTGGCGAAAGCCTCTGCGCTGGTCGTGGCGGGAGACAGCAAGCCAGCCGACCCCAAACCTACATCTGTTGCGAAGCCTGCGGATGCCAAACCGAGCTGCGGCGAGTTTTATGCGGATGGTGGGGCGGCGGCGGCGGCGGGCGCGGATAAGGATAAGGAGATTGCTGCTGAACCGACAGCGCCAGCAGCGCCCGAAACAACATCTACACCCGCGCCTTTCGACTCGGGCGATAAGGATGAATATCTCGCTATCTGCGTTTCGGTCAAGGACCAGTACCTCGATGTCCTGGAGTGGCTGACGCACCACTACCACCACCATAATGTCCGACGATTCTATCTGATGGATGACGGCTCCACGCCAGTTCTTGCCACGCTGGACTTCAGCAGCGCAGTCGACCCGAAAGCGATCACCCATCGCTACTACCACCCGGCGACTCGACTATTCAAGCACCAGCAACTCGTCGCCTACGACGAGTGCATCGCGCTCTTCGGACACAAGCACAAGTGGATGGCCTTCCTCGACGCCGACGAGTTCCTCGAAGTCCGCGGCAAGGATACGCTGCACGCCATGCTCAAGGAGCTCGACAGCGACGAGAAGATCGGCGCGCTCGCCATCAACTGGCAGATCCACACCTCGTCTGGCCTCTTGAAGCGACCCGCCTCATCACGCAAGTCCTTCGTGACCTGCATCGAGAACTACGACAACCCGGGCCACGACCCGGGATTCGGCAAGGAGAACGAGCACATCAAGACGATTGTCAAGACGAAGTCGTACAACAAGCCGCTCAACCCGCATAAATTCGAGCTCAAGGACGGCGCGCGCACGGTGGGCGAGAAGGGCGATAATGTGGACAGACTCGCGTGGCGCGTGCCGATTACGACGGATCGCATCTCGGTGCACCATTTTGCATCGAAGAGCAGGGAGCAGTTCGAGGCGAAGATTAGTCGCGGGAATGGGATGGGGGATCCGAAGGGGTGGGAGTGGTGGAATCACACGGAGAGCTTGCCGGATTACAAGTGCGAGGAGATGACGAAGTATGACCCGTAAATGTCGCTGGAGGGATGGGGGAGAAGGGGTGGCTTGGATACCGATTGCTAATTTTGCGATATTCTGAGATGTTGGAGGGGCCTCATTTTGGCTAGGAGTTTATTTTTGGTCATACTATTGGGGATGACGAGATATTGGTGTAGACTGTATATATAGTCCGAAGTGTCTGTCAGATCACTGTGTTTATGATATTATACAGATACAAATCACATACTTGTACATTTGGTCTTTCCTTTTGGATTTCTCCTTCGCTCACATGCTCACTTTCATCCCAGCATCCCCAAGCCGTGGCGCTATCACGATGATGCTATCAAGGGTGTCCCTGAACACTTTTTTCGAGGAGGGTTGCCGGCGAATAGTCGGACCGAAACCCTATGGCCATGGTTATTCTAGCCCAACACATGACGTATGGGCCTATACGCACAGGTGATGGCACCGTGTGATCTGCAGCGAGCTCAGCTTTCTTCGCACTATATAAAGTTCATAAATTCTCCGGCCTGTAGCACACAGACGCGTTAGACGATATACCAATCTTCAGGATATTATAAGTTGCAAATATGTCGTCTTTTGTGGAGAAGTCAACGGCCAAGGCCAAGGAGATCGCGTATGTTCAATGCACTAGGCAATTGAAATGTGTTTGATACTTATATTTTACCAGGGCGGATGACATCTCAAGGGCTAAGGAAATTGCTTTCAAGACGGCCAGCTCTGGCTCATTTTGGTACCCCATTAAGGTAAGTGGCTAGTCGCAGTATCAATTGGGTCGATCTGACTATCCACAGGGCATTTTTTACTTCTTGTATCATCGGAACCTATGGTAGGTTGCACGAGCATGTGTTCATTACCAGTACTAATGCATGTTGGTGCAGGAAGCCATTTACCTCCCGTCTTCTCTCCACCTTGACTCTGTCGGTTTCCGTGGTGTTCTTCATGTTCATCTTCACCTATATCCCCCAGGGTATGTGATACTTTCCCATCCCACCCGGTGTATTCTGACGTTACACAGTCACGATTCTATTTTTCACCAGCGGACCACTGGCTCCGCTCTCGGCAGTCCTACTCGTCCTCAGTGAGAGCTCGACTATCATCAACATGCTCGCCCGGTCATTCCTGATCCACGAAGCTCTTGACGACACCTTCGATGCCGTCCTGCTGACTAGGAACGAGGATGTCTTGGTATCCGGTGGGCGTAAACTCAACAAGAGCACCGATCCAATTAGTCGGGTATGTATTGCCAGGCCCCTCTTTTCCGCTGTGCATGCATGCTGACGGACCTGAAGCTTGGTGCCACCATTAAGAACCCGTTTCACAACTTTACGCCGAAGGCAATTATCAGGTGAAATTTTCACTTTTGGAAGAATTGAGGCAGCGGCTAATAGACGCAGATATGTTTTGTATCTACCGCTCAACTTCATTCCAGTGGTGGGAACTATCACGTTCCTAATCCTGCAGGGCAGAGGCCGCGGAACATGCAAGTCCAAACCGTCGCCTGAAATGTGTATAGTACTAACGCACTTGTCCAGATGCGCACTCACGCGTAAGAATAGCCCATTGGATTCGTAGAGTTCACAGGCCCTCTGCTAATATGTGATACAGTATTTCCAACTCAAGAAGATGAGCGCTTCCAGCCAGAATAAGTTTGTGCAAGAGAACGTCGGCCCTTACACTGCGTGAGTAGTTACCCCCATGCCAGATATGGATTTTCAGCTGACTGTTTTGGAGGTTCGGTATCGTTGCTTCGCTGCTTGAGATGGTTCCCATCGCGTCGATTTTCTTCTCGTTCACGAACACAGGTGAGTTCATAATATACTTGTCGAAGGGACGGAGCTAATCACTTACTAGTGGGCGCCGCGTTATGGGCTTCTGATATTGAGAAGAGCGAGAATGGGATGGATGATATTGCCAATCCGGATTCAGTGGAGCTTAACGCTAAGGGAGAGTAGAGAGATAAGGTGATGTCGTTTCGTCGCTGGATGGATGATTGACTGGATAGGGTGAGGTTTTGGATATGGTTGAAGGATTTCATCATATGTGGTCGCGTTGGAGTCGTTCTCTAGACCTTATATATACTGGCTGGAGACATTGGTAGATATAGTATCCGATGGATAAATGGAGCAATATGGAGATGGAGTTTATTATTTCTAGGTAGAAATTAGCGGAGTCTGAGATAATATCAAGACATTCAAAGTCGATGACATATTTCGAGAGCAAACAGCTCAAATCTCGAACATGAAATTTCCCCAACACCTCTGTTACACCTCCCCCGACCCACAGCCCAACTCACTCCCCCTTCCTACCAACAAACCTAAAAACAACCCCCCAAACCACATCTTACAACCCATCCATTCCCCCCCCCTCTCCCCCAATACCTCCAAATCTTCCTCAGCCATTGTCCTCTCCCCCACCTCCCCCACAACCTCAAACCCCCATTTCCTCCCCTCCTCCACCACCTCCTCCACCACCTCCTCCACCACCTCCTCCACCACCTCCTCAATACTATACAAACCCCGCCTGTCCCCTCCGCCCCATCTCTTCATGCATATTAGTCACGAGCAAGTGCCCTCGTTCCTTGGCTAGAAGCTTTTTCACAGACCCGAAAAAGACGGCAGGGGCTAAATGTTCAAGTACTAGCGCTGATAGCACAGCGTCCGCACCGCACGCCTCCTCTGGCGGCGCGGTGTCTGAAGGCGCGTCAAAGACGTGGAATTCTGTGGAGGAAATGGACGTGGTGCTATCGGCAGTGATGGCGGAACAGCGCTGACGCGCGATGTCAAGCATGGAGGGGGAGCGATCGAGGGCGTGGATGGAGGATATTTTTGTGCTGGAGGGGGGGAGCAAGAGTTTAGCGGTGTTGCGGCCGGTGCCGCAGCCTAGTTCGGTGGGTTCTAGTGTTGAGGATGAGGTTGCTTTTGTGTACGTAATGTTTGATAAATTATCCGTTTCACTCCGCATTTTGACTTGAATTCCCGACATCCAAGCATGACAGGATTGCAATTAGATGTGGATATATTTGTAACCGACAAGGATAACATTTCTAGCTTATCTATATAATTCATAATGGGCAAGTCTGCTGCCCTCCTCTTCGTTCTTGGCTTCTGCCATGCATCTGTCCAGCCGAGGCTGCCAGATACCATACCTTTCTCCACGTTCCTCTGTTCACCGCTGGCAATAATCGTTGGTTCTCAAACCACCGCCTGGAGGCGAAAAGGCGAAAGCGAACTGGGACGCGAAAGCGATTGTGGGACACTTCGGGAGCGGACTCGCGACGCGACACGACCGACCATGAACACGACTGACAACGTAACAATGCTGTAAATATATATAAGTTATAGAATTAAATAATTAAAAAATATTTGGATCAATATTGTCAGGCAGTGATTGATCATCACAGCCACCGTCACTTGCATCGTGAATCATGTCGTAGTCCAAGCCTGCAAAGTTCACGTACCCACTCTCCTCGATGGCTAACAGTCGGTCCGCCTCCTCCTCCTCCTCACGTTTCTTCTGTGTAACGTCCGGGTCAATGATTTCTGTACGTAAGCCAATTGGTGGCTCCGTGTCTGGGTTACTTTTTTGAAATTCATGTAGGTCCTTTTTCCGTGTACGTTCTGCCTTCCGTGCATCGATGCCAGCACGGAGCTGCATCTTACGCTCAACGTTCACCATGCGTGTTCTCTCTCTTTTCTCCCGTGCTTCTTCTAAAAGTTGCTTCTTTACCTTCTTCTCATAAATCCTTTGCCGTGCATGTTCAACTGTAATAGCACCACCTTTTTGAATAGATTTCCGACTTCTAACCTTCCGCTGTCGTTGCTCAGTCATAATAGTAGTAATTTGTACAAGCTCTGACTGGAACAGCTCAGCCTCTGTTAACTGAGTTTGGATTTCAGTATAAGAAGACGCCCACTTTTGCCGTGACGGTGAACTAAGGATCTTATCAAATGTTTGACTCCATGTTGAAAGATCATAACTTGCTTGAAATGCGCGTTGTGGTGTTTCTAAAACTTCTGGTTTTGCATATATAGCAACCTTCTCTTGAATCTTTTTATAGTTAGGTGGCCAAATACCTGCATCTCTAAAAGACTTGATACAGTTACCCTTTGTAAATGTCTGCTTACGGATAGTAGACAAGTCTCTAAAGAGAGATATAACATTATAATCTGTATCAAAATTCTGGATTGCTTGTTGAATTGCACGTCGGTGCCAATGTTTATATTGTGCAAACACAGTAACATCTAGCGGTTGTAGAATATGCGTAAGATGAGACGGAAACACATGTAAGTGTATATTGTGTTGATGTGCAAGTATTATAAACTCTGGAACTTCATGTGAGACATGAGAGTCCATTATTAACAATTTCATTCTTATAGACGGTGTATGTTGAATAAAATGCTGTAGATATTCCATTGCAAGCTCAGAGTTTGTATATCCGGAATCGGATACTGCAACTTTCTCATCACCGTGTAGATTGTCATGGTACCAACTTTCCATGTGTAATTTTCCTTGTATAATAAGGAACGGTGGAAGTGCAATGCCAGCAGCTGAAATTGTCTCTATAACTGTAAGACTTTGTCTGTTCTCTGGAGCTTGTATATAAAGCTATAAATATTAGAATAATATAAAGTAAGATAAGTAGAAACAACTTACCTCCTTTACTGCAGATGGTACCAACACATGTTCACCGGTGCTCATTCCTACACGGAATCCAACTTCATCAAAGTTGTAGATATCACCTGCAGTAATATCTAGTTGATTACACACATCTTTAAATTCATAAAACCATTCTTTAATAGCTGATACTTCATGAGATGCAACCCGTGCTGCTTCAATTGGCCGGGTTTTTATTGTATGGAAGTTGTGTTGTTGTGTCTTAATCCATGTCTGGAACCACCGTTGTGATGGTGGTGCACGTGTTGGAGTTTCTGCTGCACGTAGTTGGCAGATGGCACTGAACACCATAGGCTTAGTTGCACCGTACCCATTTTCGTACGAGCGTTGGATGTATCTTTGTATAGCTGTAACTTGTACATCAGACAGTACTCTGTTCTGGCCTCCGCGTGGCACAGCGGTGCGTTGTGGTGATGCGCGTCGTTGTCGTAGTCGTATAGTCCGGAGCGTACTTGGGTTTACTCTGTACATCCGTGCTACTGTAGCACTCTTCTCTGTTGGGTTTTCATTTAAAAATTCAATGGCATTTAAAAGAGCTTCATTTTTATTTACTTCAACTACCGGCATAGTTGTGGTTGTAGTTGTGCTCGTTGTCGGTCATGTTCATGGTCGGTCGTGTCGCGTCGCGAGTCCGCTCCCGAAGTGTCCCACAATCGCTTTCGCGTCCCAGTTCGCTTTCGCCAACCGCCTCCAGGCGGTGGTTTGAGAACCAACGATTACTCGACAGGACAGGCAATGAGAAAAGTCTATGGTATATGAAATAATAGGTTCGTAATCTTATATTGGCCCCTAATTGCTAATGTAGCCATTATTAGCAGCTATCTGACACCTTGCTGGTGCGCCGCGACGGCGCCTCGGACCCCGCCAAGGGAACCCCCACCAAGCAACCTCGCCTCCCGCACAACTTCCTCCTGAAAGTCTCTCATCCGCAAGCTTCACATTAGCTACGACTCGTTCTATCGTAACGAATAGAGCAATCATATAACCACGTCTACGATGTCACTCCCAGGCGCATCTCAACGGCCGCGTATCTCTCGCTCGAACACTGCACAGCGCGCGGAGTACGACTACTTCTCCGACAACCCGCCGCCGAAGCAACTCGAGACTCATTCTAAACTAGCTCAAGAATTCATCGAATACCATGCTGCTGCCAATAACCGCGTCGTGCTGATAACCTCCGGGGGCACTACTGTTCCCCTCGAGCGCCAGACAGTGCGTTTTATCGACAACTTCAGCGCTGGTACTCGCGGTGCCACGTCGGCCGAATACTTTCTCGAGGCGGGGTACGCCGTCATCTTCCTGCATCGCCAATTCTCGCTGCTTCCCTACTCGCGGCACTACTCCCATGCCACCGACTGTTTCCTCGACTTCCTTTCCGAGTCCGCCGACGGGACTGTGGTCGCGAACCAGGAGCACCAGGACAAAATGGTCCACGTGTTGCGCAAATACAACTCCGCCAAGGCCAAAAACCTTCTTCTTACCCTCCCATTCACAACCATCACCGACTACCTCTTCATCCTTCGCTCTGTGAGCCAGCTCATGCGCCCCCTCGGCGCCCACGGCCTCCTCTACCTCGCCGCCGCCGTATCCGACTTCTTCGTTCCCCCGACCCGCATGGTCGAGCACAAAATCCAATCCACCGACGCCGTTAAGAGCCGAGCACCAGAATCCCCCGAAGTCTCCAACCTCGGCATTGTGGACCGTTCCCCAGGCCCCACCGCCTCTCCCCTCGATACCACCAACGACTCCCCCGGCTCCGAAGACGAAGTCTTTGACAACTTCGACTCGTCACCGCGCGTGCCGCGCTCCAAGCGTTTGATAGTCGATCTAGACCCCGTCCCGAAGTTCCTCAAGAACCTCGTCGATGGCTGGGCACCCGAAGGCATGATCGTCTCCTTCAAGCTCGAGACTGATCCCGAGATACTCGTCCACAAGGCTGAGTACAGTCTCGAGCGATACCAGCACCACCTCGTCATTGGCAACCTGCTTAGCACGCGTAAGTGGGAGGTGGTGTTTGTGAGCAAGGGCCGTGCGGTAGAGGGATCGCGCATGCGCGAAGAGTGGATCCGTGTGCCGAGGCAAAGGCGAGGAACGGGAGTCAAGGATTGGACGGGAAAGGCGGCCCTGTTAACAGTAGGTGATAAGGTGGGCGTAGCGGATGCGATTGAGGATGAGAGGGAGCACCCGAGTGATCCAGCCGACCTGATGGGCGAGCCGGAGATCGAGATCGAGGGGTTGATTATCCCCGCAGTGGCAGACATGCATACGGCGCATATTCAAGCGCATTGGAAGGTAGCGCCGGTCGCTTGATCTTCGTGTGGCTTGTTTGTATGATGCCGAGAGTGGGAGTGACGTGGATTTATCTAAAAGCATGTTGTACTAATTAAAGAGAGATTTGCTGTCGTCTAATTGCCATTTATCACGTAAATATGACCTAGTTTCGTCCAATTACATCTATATCTATTCAACCCATATACTATAGAGTATATGACCATGTATATATCGTTTTTTCCAACCAGCCAAATTGTATATGGTCTCACATCCCCTCTGAACCCCCCGTTCCCCTCTCCTTCGGAAATTCAATAACAACCTTAATCACCAAACCCCCATCCTTATCCACTGCCTGCCCGGCAATAGCAAACGCGTCCTTCACGCCCCCAAACCCAGTATTGACTAATATGTGTAACCATATTAGTCAAGTCCGGCAGCCCACTCTTTCCCTCACTCACCAACTCCGCCGCCTCCCGATACAACCCAGCATATCGAAACACACCCAACAAATCCACCTCCCGCAGCGCCGCGGCCGACACCGGCAGCGTCTGCACCGGCGTCCCCATACCCACAAGCATGACCTTCCCGCCCGGTCTAGCCGCCAAAATCGCAGTCTGCAAGCTCGCCTCCGCACCTGTACACTCCATAACCGTATCCACCACCCCACCCAACTCCTTCGCCTTCTCCCTCAGCTCACCCGCCATCATCGCTACCGTCGCGAGGTTCGCAGCTACATCCCCACGGGGCGTGAGCGGGACGACGAAACTCGAGTCGGCGAAGGCGTTCTTTGTTGCGAAATCGATGCGGAGGGGCTGTATATCGGAGAGTATGACGCGATGGCCATTCGCCTTGGCGACGGCTGCGCAGAGGAGACCGACTGCCCCGGCACCGATGATAAGGATTGTGGAGTTGGCGGGGAGCGCGGCGCGGCGGTGCGTGTGCATTGCTACGCTGAGGGGTTCGATGAGGGCGCCGAGGCGGGGATCGAGGGTTGGCGGGAGTCTGGGGGGTTAGTTAGTTGCTGATTGTAGTTACGGCTGGGATTGTGAGGGTGCTTATTTGTCTGCAGGGTGGTTGATCTCGCTCTGAAGGGTACCCTGGAAATGGGGCCAGCTCTTCGCGCTGCTGCGGAAGCGGGGATCGGGACATATGTTATAACGTCCCACGGCGCACAGGTCGCAGGTGCGGCACGGCAGGCCGACTTCGAGGGCGACGAAGTCGCCGTTACTTAGTTGGGGGCCAGGGTGTGGCGGACGGGACTGTTCCCTGCCAAGCGTGAGCTGGGGTTTAGACGAACTATGCGGATATCTTTGGGCCTGTGTAGAACGCACGCTGTTAGGGAAATTGGGGTCGCCATATTGTAGAGGTGGGTTGGAAAGTATGAAGAGATGTTAAGGGGTTCGGAGTATGTATATAACTCGAATATATATCCCTTCGGCGGCCATAGAAGCGTGGGGTGTCTCGAGATAAGCTGGGGTAAAATGCGGGGTGGTAGGGGGGTCACCTATCCTAAAAATAATTTATCCGCGTTTAGAAGGCGGGACATGAAAGTGAAATGGACCTACATTTAATTAATAGTTTACATAGTTTCATATTCTCACTTAGACTAAAATTCGGTTAGACGGGGCATTATTTCAATAGATGCTATCATATTTAAACCTTAATTTTGAATGTATTTCTCAGATGGCCGGCCATGCCTATTTAGTTGTAATATCTACTCTAAATATACCTTCGTCCTTTTCATCGCAACCAGACTTGATTTCCGTTTCTAATGCGCAAAACGGAAATCAAGTCAGCCAGGAGTTGACATTACCTCTTGTTCCCTTCATCTGTCGTTGTCTCAAGATAGGTATCCTTCTCCTCTTGCGTCATCACACTCCATTTCTTCTCGCGCGTGTAGTTCCTCCACACATAATAGTACTTCGTCCCGATGATGAGTGCGAAGTTCCACGCGACGAAACCGAGCAAGATCTTGTTACCACGGCGGTAGTTCGGCTTATCGTCATCTCGGTATATCTATATCGGTGAGCAGGCGCCCGAAACAGACAGAACATGCCAGAAGTGGCCTTACATTTGAACCAACGATGCTGCTAGCTTGAACAAACATGTTATACAGAGCTGTACCAACTGTCCTCGACGTACCGAGCCTGCATTGCGGCTGACCGAGGCGACTGTATAGAGTTAGCGCTATTTTTTTCACTAATAATTATTGAAAGCATACCGATGATCGCATATGTGTACGGAAATCCAACCATGAGGATGCTGAGGGCGTATTTCACCCAGGGACTCGAATTTCCTGGGATAACTTCTAGTGCGATGAGGAGCGGGAGGGCCAAATCTGCGAGACAAGTATGACAAAGAACCTGCTATTGATCTTTTCCGAATACCAGGTCCAGAAGAGGAGCTGGAGGAGCGTGAGCACGGAACCTGGGATAACCAGGAGATTGGTCTCAAACAATGTCAAATAGGCTGCGACTGGTTGAAATGGAGTGCCCCACGTAAACCCGATTAGGTACGCAGGCCACAGGTCATAATCGCAGAGTGCCTTCCAGAAGAGACCCAATGTGATACCCTGTCGGTTGTGCATATCGCCCTGAGCGTTGTTAGCCAACGCTATTCGACAAATCGGAGTTCTCGGCGGGAATTTATAGTACAGGCCGGGGCCACCGGTGCCAGTGGATCAGGGAACGGCTCGCCTGCCATGTCGGTGGCAACGGTAAACAAACACGTCAATGGGCGAAGGATCAACGAATGAAGACAGCCTGCTTTCTAATAGGAAACGTTCGAATGACCTGCTCGACACTGGACAATGAAACATGATCAATTAGAGGACTCAACTACTCGAGAGGCGACAGACAGTATTTATGTTCTTTTCCAAAGAAGCCATGCCCAGCATCCTCAACGTTGGGAGTTGTCAAGACAAGCTCCTTCAGGCCTCATCGCACATGCCCCCACGCTTATAGTAAAGGGCCTATCTCACATCGCGTTATATAAATTGCGCGATGCCATTGAAGACTGTCACCATAGTCCATTCTATAACGCGCAGCTAAACACCGGGAGGGGACTAGGCGGACATCTCCCGGCGACGAAGCTTTCTCCAGGAGCCCACATAGCTAATGTCAAGGACGAGAATATGGTGCAAAGCGACGGATCCCGCATGGCGATACACGCGTGGTGATCACACCCTAGCCAAGGAAGATAACATACAACGCCGACCACCGCGACCGCCGCATGTGAGGACGGCGACAGCGGGATTAAAAACGCCGATTGCTACTGCAGTAGAGACGGTAGAGGGTCCAACATTGCAAAAGGAAGTGATGTGATAGGAGCAGAGCGGGAGAGCGTTGCGGAGTCCCAACTTACTGGCGCCGCGAAGATGCCATTTTGATACTCGAGTGCGCCTTACAGCCAAAGTTTTCGGTCTAGCCAGGTCGACGGTCGGCGTTAAAACTGTTGAGAATATCTTGGGATTGACTCGACTACCCTATCCTACAGAGGGGATAGGCCCCATTTTAGTACTGTATTCCTACTGGTTGTGCTCGGTAATCCCACGGTAGGTTCCGGGCTACGGCACCATTATCATTTATCCCCAACATAAACTTCTCCTGAAATGATCATGTGATTCAGCTGGTCCAACGCAGAACATCTTCCTCCGTCAATGCAGAAGCTCTAGACAAGGATTGCGAATTATTTAAACTCCTACTCCGCATCTCTGCTGCACGGAGTGCACGCGGCATCACTTGGCCAGCTAAAAACGTCCCAATGCCCGTCGACGTATTCATAACGAGACCAGCCGCGATATGTAACTTCTCCGGTTTTTCACAGATATCCCACGCGCCCCCACTCCTCCTTTCGAGGTGAGACTCCGCATAGTTGATTATGATGTACATATTCCTCTCTATGTCTAAAATAATATACCATTCCTTTCTCCCACACGAGCTTCAGTATCCACTAGTTTCCCCTCTGCCCCGTCGGCCCCCCCGTTCTCCACGCCCTCAAAGGTAACGCCTGCAACTGCAACGCCCTCTCCCTAATATAGCCCCAGAATGTGAGTACTCCTATAATAACACAGACAACGTTTGTGATGTAGTATCCATCACGCGTAATATTACACACGCCACCGCCGTCAATACAGCGGTGCTTATCTACTTCCAACGCGCAGCTGAACGCCTCAGTCACGAGCGGCGACTTGAGGGCCGCTGATAAGGCCGTTGAGCCGGGCACAGGTGGCACGCAAGTCGCCTGAGTGAACTGGTCGACGAGCTTGAGAATGAAGAAACGCGGGAAGGTACCACCCAAATTCGAGACCCTGGATGTGTTAGCTCGCTGACACATCCGTGGGAGTAGGGGGGGGGGGAGGGGGCGGAGATATGCAGCGGACTTACGTAGCAAGGAGCGTCATGTACGTCCCTCCGATGACCGGATCCGCGATGCGCGCATGGAAGGCGCTAATCGCCACGAACATGACGGTGTTGGTGAAGGTACTGAAAATGTGCGACGCGATCACGACAAGCAGGTACGACGTGTCAACGCCATTTGCTGGGAATATCATGACAGTCAACTGGGCGATCACGGCAGCACCAAGGCGTGCGACGAAGGCCCAGCTCCACAGCCGCATGGGCGTGTATTTTGTACTCCATTTTCCGGCATAGTAGCCGAGGGCGATCTCGAAGGGGAAGTCAATGAGGACGGTCAAAGCCAGGTCTTCCTGGCTGAAGCCCTTGTCGAGAAGCTTGAGATTCGTTACGGCGTCGTTAGCCTGGAAGCCAACCTTGGCGATCAAGTGGATGATGATGATGGTCTGGATGTTCTTGAGCTTCAAAACTTTCCACATAACCTTATACACATCCCAGATGCCGTCTTCGTTCTTCGTCTTCTCCTCTTTCTTTAGAAATGCGAGGCCCATCGTCACGATCAAGTACGCCCAGCCCCAGAATGCCAGGTAGCCGCCAAGTGTCATAACACCTTCCGTGGATGGCAAGGCGCGGAACCATTTGTTCGCAAACTCTGGCGAGTTGAATGCCAGGAAGACAGTGTACGACATGAACTGTCCCGCTGTCAAGCCGACGGTCTGCGCGGTGGACGCATAGCTCAGGTTTTGTGGCGACAGCAACGTGAGAGCCCAGCCGTCAACAGCAATATCCTGTGTTGCACACATGAACACAAGGAAAAACCACCAGCCGGTGAAGTCCCAAACACCGCCACCGCCCTCCTGTCCTGCTGTGACCATCATTGCTTTAACGTTCGCGCCTAGCCAGATCATCCCGAAACCAGAGAGCATCTGAATGGGCAGAATCCACGACTTCCGTCTCCCAAGCCGCGGCGTCCAACACGCATCAATGATAGGACTCCACAGCAGCTTCAGCGAGTAAGGATACGACGCCAAGCTAAAAATCCCAATCTGGCCATACGACAAATGCGCCTTCAACAAAAACGGCACTGACCCCGTCGCCAATCCCATCGGCACACCTTGCAAAAAGTATAAGATCACCAACAGCACAAAATTCCTCCGGTCCTGCATCGGCAGCTCAAAGAAGCCATTATTGGAAGGCGCTGGCGTGATGGGGACGTGCTGGTCGAGGCTAAACGATTCCCGCGCCATGAGGTTCGCCGTCACAGACGGTGAGTCCAGCGACACATTCTTGCGCCGTAGCTCGACGTTTCCGTTCATGTCGGCGTCTCCGTTCCCGGCTGACGTGGGGGCCGAGAGCGCGGAGGCGGGCTCCTTGTTCGTGCGGCGGCTTCGGGCGCCCATGGGCTCGTCCGAGTCGTAGTCGGTGTTATCGGAGCTTGAATCCTCGTGTAGCAGGTGTTGTGTGTCTTTTCAACCCCTCTCGTGTATTCCCGCGTGTCGTCCGTTGGATCGGGAGGATCTATTGTTCGCTCGTGGGTTGGTTTGGTCGAGGTTGTCGAGTTCGACGTCGTCGTGGCCGTGCAGTGACGCTGGCTGGTTGTTGTGCAAGGGTAGAAGTGAAATATGATTAGAATCCGAAAGCGAGTGTAGAGAAAGATGAGAGAATGTGTCGCCCTGTGGAGTAGGCATCCATGTGGTTATGTCAGAAAGAATTGGCCTCGATTGGGAAATATGGAAGGCAGTCGTCGCTATTCGCCAAAATGTCTTGGTGGTGAAGTGCAAGCGGGCCAGGCGTCAGAAACTGTGGAGCTAATTGCCTGAAATGGTCGTATAAAGTAGCGAGCGACGTGTCCTGATTGATACAGGCGGATCAGAAGGGGTGGAATCTGTCTTTGTCACGATATCATACTTGATCATAAGAACTAGATTTCGAGATATAGTTCTCATGGGTTAGGGTTAACCCTAACCCAATCAAGTCGTCAAACTCCAATTATGTGTTCTACAGGTTATGAGCCCGGGTAAGCGCAACATGCGCTGCGCCAAATACACATAATTGACGGCTTCCCTCATAGCTCTCGCAGGAGAGAGTAGCTATGTTGTACGGTCGAGCGAACCTGTCGCCCTCACGGAAAGCCTCCTCACGACCACCACCACACAGCGGAAGCAGCACCGATTATACGACGAGTGCAGGGCACACCAAGCAAGCGACTACTTCGAACGTAAGAGCTAGGAATACTGTTGGGACTTCAGTTCGGATCAACTGGACCTTATAGGGGCGTAGCCAGGACAGACCAGCCAGATTTGACACCATAAGGGTGCGCAAGCGGGGTCATACTGTGGATAGGATGGGCTGGGAAAGAGGGATAGGCAGAGACTTGGATTTAGGAGGACTTAGCAGGGGCGTTATACTGGCGGCATCAACACTAATCGTCGTGACCAACCTGTTCGCTTTGCTCAAGGTTGGAGTAAGCAATACGCGGCTGCCCAACCCGAGAGGAAGCAATATGCGGCTCGTCGGAACGTGCGTGTACACCGCCACTCCTCAACAAAACCTCCACCATAGTTGTCCATAGTATTTAGATAGTAATTATATGCAATTCATTTAATGGAAGGGACTCCTCTATCAAATGCTCCTAGAGAACCCCTCTGAAACAGCAACTACTGCCAGTCGGATTTTCAAAGTGCCTAAATCAACGATACAGTCAAGCATCAGCCGACTAGCCCAGCAGCTCCCACACCGAGGGGGCCAGAATAAGCTACTCTCTACTGCGCAGACAGAGGCCATAAAGAAATGGTTCCTTGAGCAGTATTACCTAGGACTAGGAATATGATATTTGCTGCTGTCTGTAAGCTGCGGAGCCCACAGCTGCCCCCGTCACAAAGCTGGCTTACAAAATTTATACAGAATGAGCTTAAGGAATATCACTTTATTACTACGAAGCCAATTGCGCAGCAGCGTACGAAGGCTCAAGATGAGCCTACAGTTCTAAAGTGGTTTCAAGAGTACGGCTGGTTTATACTAGAGCGTGGTATACAGAGTCAATCTGGAATATGGATGAAACTGGCTTTCGGGTTGGGATTCGAGGTGGAGAGCATGTGATTGTGCCATGAGCCGCAAAGGAGCTCTACATCCCAAGCCCTGAAAATCGTACGTCTATTACTATACTTGAGGATGTGTCTGCAACTGGAAAAGTCATACCGCCTGTACTTATCATTCCGGGCAAAATACACATGGATTCTTGGTACCACGCCAACCTTCAAGGCACAGAGCTCATCATGCTCTCTGACACTGGATTTTCAAACAGCCAGCTTGCCTTACGGTGGCTAGAGCACTTTTCAGAGCATACTCCCTCTGAGGAAACGAAGGTTCTACTACTTGACTCTCATGTGAGCCATACAAGCGATGATTTCGTCATTATGGCAGTAAACCACAATATTATCATATACACATTCCCATCCCATCTTACTCATATTTTACAGCCACTAGATGTGTGGATCTTCCAGCCGTATAAGCACTGGCACAGAGAGGCTGTGCTTGCTGCCATACGTGATATGGATGTTACATATGACCTACAGTCCTTTATGAGGGATCTTACCAAAATGTGGCTACAGACTTTTAAGGAGTCTACAATTATATCAGCTTTCCAGAAAGCAGGAATTTGACCAGTAAGCCACATTATAGCTCTCGCAAAGCTACTTACGTACTCACAGCCGCCTGCTCCTATGCCTACACCTACGCCTCTACCTATACGGGTTTCTACACCAAAACCATCGACTTTTAGGGGGGTTGAAGAGGGGCTACAGTACTGGAAACAACGGGTTCCAGAGGGTTTTAGTAGCCCCTTGAGGGAGAGCTACAAGAATTGGCTCACAGGAACGGAAGAGGTTGTAGTAGGAGGCCAGTTTCAAGAGCTTGACCTACTGGCTTTTCGACGCCAGGTTGAGGAGTTGAAGAAGCGGTCGAGCTGAAGCCGGGCTCGCCTTCAGTTTGGAGGTGAGCTTACGGCAGCTCACGCTCACGAGCTTCGGGCCCAGTCCTGCTCTGAACAGGTTTGATTTGCCGTATGTAGTTAGTAGATAGATTAGTAATGTAGAAAATATAACATCGTTCTAGTGTAATACACTTCTGATGGTGAAAAGTTACAATTTATGCGGCCATATCGACGATGCCTCTGAAACCGACGATTACCAGCATACCAGCTGGGTTCCAGGGCATGTGGCGATTGGATCCAAGTCTGAATAGGGGCGAAAGCACCCCTATTCAAGCAATTACTATGGCCAGTGGTTTTTACTCTGGTGGTGAAGACGCTGATGACGATGGTGGAGATGACCACGGTGATGACGAAAACCAAAGTGAGAACGGCACCCCCAACCAAGCACCGCCTTTACAATCAAATATGCAAGGAAGACCAAGGAAGAAGTGTAAGGACACAGGGCACCCAGCTCACAGTAATAGCATGTGAGAGTGCGAGTCGGAGGCTAAACGGATGCTATCCTATAGGTCTACTATGAAGGATACAAAAAAGATGAAGGGGGGACCCCGTTGAGTCTGTTTCCTTAAATACCCGAAACGGGTCCGAGTCGGTTAATCCAACCCTAGCCCTGAACCTTCCACTGCAACAGGTCCGCATCGACCCCAAACCCTACACCCTTACCATTCCCCACTATAGTGTAACTCGCTATGTGCTCCTCAACTGGTACGAAACAGCACCGAGTCAGTTTTCATGCCCGTGGTGACCATAACAGCTCTGAGGCAGGTCCTTCGAGTATCTAGGTAAGGAGGCATCCTTACACTACCCCCATCCTGAGAGAGTGCTTTGTCCTCAAAGTCGCTGAATGTTATCTTGTATGCGGAGGGTTTGCTGCGAGGTGAGTTGTGGTGGTGGTCGTGTCCGGAACAGCTCCGCTTAGAATTGGATTCTACATTTTGCTTTGTGATATCGGTTCGTTATTTTTGGGGGTCCGAATGGGTACCATGCTATTTTTTGGGGGTCTGAATGGGTACCGGAAGGCATCCGTTAGGTAATTGTAGTCGAAATTTGTAGCATGAAAGGGGAAGTGGCCACGCTAACCCGATTCGGAGTTCATTGTTGTAAAGCCAGTATGTGAGCTCATCATTGGCCTGTCGAAGGATCTGGCTCTCTGATTTTAATAGGGCTAACTGATGCATAACCTTTGATGCGCCCTTTTCAATCTGGTTAACAGCATCAAAAATTGAGGTTGGCGAACTATTTTGATGCCTAGAGATCCGATTCTTAATGAACGTAGATATTCTTACGACTGCCTGTATCTACCATGGTCTATTCCAGCGGCGTTATCAATCCAAGCCAGAAAGTCTCACCACACTGCTAATTTGTGACCCATCCTTGTTACAAAGACAACGAGATGGATATCATTACCACCGCGCAAAATAGAGCACGCGCTGAGGGAATTTTGAGGTAACAAGGCAGATGCATTCGCGCTGGCGGTGATTGATGATGCCGGTCTGATCACCACTTACCTGTCAAAAGGGCTGCACACACAACACAGCTTCTATTTTCTCCTGCATTCTATGACGAGATTTGACGGTCTCAAAACCGTCACGCCCAGCCCTACAGAGAAGGTCTGCTCTTTTGATATGACCGACGACATGCTTGCCACTATTCTTCTATAAATCACAATAATAGGGCATTATGTCGGGCCAATTTATTAAGTATTTAGGCTTGGTGTGTTCAATCGGGGGGGCAAATATGATATCACTGCCGCTCAGATCCGGGCGGCAAACGTCACGGATTATGAGAGTATCATTGAGCACTTCGTCGATATCAAAGAACAGCTCAAGAAGTCAAAGCCTATCGCTGAATCCGCCCGGCAAGCCTCTACGGACACTAGAAATACGGGGGGTGAAAGGGGTGGACGAGGTGGCGGGGGCAGACCGAAGGCGGCAGGGCCGTCGACTGGAGCCCTCGCTGCCCCTGGCGGTGGAAAGGGGTTATCACCGCCTCCACTGGAGGGGGCGAACGCGGCCTATATCCGGACTGCTCGTGTCACCGAGACGTCCTGGGTCGCCGCGATCGATGATGATGATGATGATGATGATAATATTTATTTACGTCCAGCAGGTGGCGGGCGAAGCCGGCCACCCTGTAAAACCTCCCGAAGGGTATGGGGACGTGCTATGCTAGGGGTGTATGTACAGAGTATGACCTTAGATAGCATTTCGTGAATGTGCGCATGGCCTTATTGCCAGATGTCTGAGTGCCTTCCCCGCCTGTTGGGATGGCGTCAGTTATTTGTTAGAGGGGGTAGTTCCTCTACGGATGGTCCTGGTGGTTCAGGGATGGACGTGCAGCTGGTGGCGTGCTGCTGTGGGAGGTCGAGAGGTGTGTCCTGCCACCGTGCCGTGGGGTCGGGGCCCCATAGTGTGGTTGCAGGTTAGTGGAGTTGGGGGGGGTGGGGTGGTGTTTTAGAGAGGGGTTATTGTGCTGGACCCCTCCAGCCAGGCTGCGTGTGCCTGCTAGTGCGATATCGTCAGGGATTGTGTCGCGTTAGGGCGCTATCGTGGTTCAGGGTATTTCCTGGGTCGGACCCGGGAAATTACTTCAGGAGCCAGGCCTAGGGCTGGGTGCACCCGTTGCGCGCAGCGGGCAGTTGTGCGGGCGTGGGGGGGCCTTCCAGTTCCTTTGTTCTAGTCCTGCGTGGCCTCGTCATTCCGATTTCCCCAGCCGGGCAAAGGTTTTGTGGGCTAGGCCTAGGGAAACATATGCCGGTCTAGAGTAGCCATTAGCGGGGGCATATTGTGGTGTAGAACTCCGTGGCTTGGAGGAGAGTGGCGAAGTCAGCTGGTTTAGCCATGAGGCGTGTGAGGTAATCAATGCCAGCGGCTGGGGTGTTTGGTCGGGCTTCTGGTCGCTGTGGCCAGTGGCGAAATTGGGATGGGGTGGTAGTCTTTCGGCAGTGTATGATGTGGTCAGGGGTCTTAGGTCTACCGCACGAGCAGAGGAGTTGGGCGTCCTCATGTGCGAACTTGGTGTGGTACCAGGAAAAGTCTCCGTGGGAGGAGCGTATCGCTAGGAGCCTGTGTAGCGTCATCCGGGGGAGGTCGAGCTCTGGGAGAGGCTTCACTTGGTAAATGAGGTTCCATTTGTTGTGCCAGGTGGAGAGCTTAGTGCATAGAACCATCTCTTAGGTTCCTAGCCTATAGGAAGTAAAAGGAGGTCCAAGGTCAGAGTAGCCCTATAGACAAATCAGGGTAGTCAATAGTTTATTCAGTTCAGTTTTAGGCTGGAACTGAACTGACGAAATAAATTTAAGCTAGAACTGAACTGAACTGAATAAGATAAGTACAAAACGGAACTAAACTGACTAAACTGAATAAACTATATAGTTTTGCAGTTCCTTATAACCAAGATTTCAAGCATTCTGTAGCCTCGATAGATTCAACTCCCAACTTATTCCTTATATCAGTGGCGGTGAGTTTTGAGCCAGAAAACAACCTTTCTGGCTCAGCAGACATTGCAGGAATAGACAATATATTAATTGCCATTAAAGAAAGATTAGGATAGATGTGCCGCTGTGTTGGTTCCAACCACCAAGACCGTGAATCTTTGATTTCTGTTAACAAAGGAGCTTGAAGATATCGAGTGTATTCATCCATCTCCATCTGTATACCTGCCTTTTTCTTCTGCCAAGCTACAAACTTATTTTCCCGGCCTAATAGCTGCTTGCTTACTGAAATTGATGGAGGAGAAAGAACAATAGCATTAGATTTATACTTCTCTTCCCAAAACCCTTTTATTTTTTCCTTCCCTGTAGCAACCCATTTAGGCTCCCACGTCTGCTCAAAATACTCCCACTTAGAGGATGGACAGAGAACGATTGTAGCAATATACACTGGCGATTGGTCAGTGTATTCATAGTATTTCTGGAGTTTAGACCAACCAGAATTGCAGCATGGAAGCATATATCTATCGTCGACGTATCGAGTCTTCCCCTCCTCAAACTGCTCTAATAGAAAGTCCATTGTAGGAAGCACCTTCTCTAGGGTAGCAGCCCTGCCTTCCGATGAAATTGTAGCATCCTCAAAGTACTGAAGCAAGTCCCTAATCTTCTGTAGATTACCCCAGTCGCCGGTACAGCAAATACGTCAATAGCTTCGCGTCGCCGAGGCTCTAAACAACAGTCTATCATCTTAAACCAAGAGTTCCAACAAGTTGAGTTATCGCGGATAAGGTTTAAGCCCTGAGTCTGGTCTTGAAATCGCTGGATTCGTTGCGTGCTCCGGCGAATATAAACTACTAGGTTGTGTAGCTTTCCGAGAGGTCCTTTCTGGCGCCAATCGTGCATCTCTACTTCCGTTGGCGTAGTATATTGACTGGTGTTATTATGCTCTGCGAGAGCTTCATCTTGAGTGTCAAATAAAAAAGATTGAGCTGAGAGATTAATAATATGACCATTGCAGCGAAGCCGGAAGTGCTTAGGATCATACGAAATCTCGTGCTGAGTCTGCAGATCTAGGGTAATCTTGTTAGCTAGAGTAAATAATATAAGATAAAGAATCATACTAGCTGATAGATGTGTCATCATAGTATTGTTATTCTCTGCGTTGTCCATCATCATATATCCAATCTTAGAGATAGTCCTCTACTACTTCTAATAGCACAGAAGCTAAATTCTCCCCACTGTGCTCCCCACGAAGCTCTTTCATAGCTAGAACCGATTGCTGGAGAGCTCCCTGCTCATTGGTAGTGACTGACGATTCTGAGAAGTGCATGTGCATTTGGTGAAGTCCATAAGTCGAGGGTAAAATGGATAGAAGAGATTGCTGACTGGAGGGCTAATTTGACGTGTTCCTTCTCTTGCTGAAAGGCCCGGAGTATCCAGCCTTGAATGGTTGCATGTGCAGATGGTAGCCAAGTGTTAATATCAGGGTTTATGTACTCCAAAAGCGTATGGAATTTCTCTCTTTCTACCATGCGGAAAGAGACATTACAAGAAGTAATCCAACGAACAACAAGTTGCTCTAGCGTTCCAGGGTCTAATGTAGCTCCGTTGGTATCAGAATTAAGATGCCGGCGTGAGTAGGAAGCTTCTTGACCTCGTTCGAAAGCATGGCAGATTGTAGCTTGCCTAGCTAGAGACTGATATTTTTCTTCATAGATACTGGGCATCTCAAGGTGCTGCGTGATATTCCGTGTGCCTGCAGACTCTTTGTAAGCTTTCGGGCATAGCTTACACCTCCATATTGATTCTCCAGTATTGTTGGTCCAAATTGTATCTCGTCCACCTTCAGAATCAGGTAAATGATCCCATACCCAAGACCTGTGAGAAGTATTGCGTTTGCGTTTGTGAGAAGCTGGTGCTGATGAGGTGGAAGCTGTTGAATTAAGTGTATCTTCATTTAGATTCTCACTCGCAAGATCAGATAACTCATTAGAAGACACTTGAGAAGACATTATAAATAAATTGATCTGTAAAACGAAGTTCAATTCCTAGAAAACACTTTAATATTTAAGGGTAACTGTGTCCTTTACGCAAAGTGAGACATGTCTTAAACTATATAGTTTAAACTATATAGTTTAAACTATAGAACTACAGTTCTCGTAAGCTAAAACGGAACTGAATGGAATAAGGAAATCTATTAACTGAACTGTAAACTGTAGAACTGAACTGAAAAATGCAGTTTAAACTGCAGTTTTGGAAAACTATTGACTACCCTGAGACAAATTATGTCATAACTTAACCAATCTTGTGGTTAACTAAGGAGCGATGACGTGTAATGAATCATAGAGGGTTGTAGAAGCTTTTGGAGCTATCTTCCTACAACTGGACTGAGGCACCTTCACCAACAATTGCTGTCCCTGGTATTCCACCACTTTGGTCCGCTCCAAGAGCCCCTCGGCAGCTGAAAAAAGACTCGGGGCTCATCTACATCGCCCAAAATGCAGCCCGCCATCCGGACAGTCCGCTTGAGCCCTTATTTCGGGCGTTGTGCATCACGAATCCTTCATTTGACATACGCTCGATTGATGTCGTGACGGATAGAAACAATATCCGTAAACTACTCTCATTCATCAACCCCAGCATGACCAGAAACGGGCTTGAAACATTCACCATCAACATAGAGGTCACGAAAAACACTGCAATATTCTGTCGCGATGAGACCACGACTCACGAGTTTATTGGACCAGATGAGTTCAAAGGCTATGGCCGTGAATTCGAAAAGGTATACACAACTAGGCAGATCGGCGCGAGTACTGGACATCACAGGATTATTACATACCGCTTCGGTGGCCTGAACTGCATCGTCCGCCATGAAACGGACGGATATGTCGACACTGATGCAAGGATACCCTCGTCTGATGCCAAAGGTCCAGAGAGTGACAGTCTCTCAAGTATGCTGGGATCTTTGACTCTATCCTCGACCAACGGGCCGCCTATTACCACTTCTGGGTCCAAATTGACAATTAAAAAAGAAGGTCAAATGATATCGCTCAAATCAACCTAAACACGCGTCTTCCATAAGCGTATTGAAATTCACGAGGTCGCACCGCAGCTCTGGATATCTCAAACTCCTAAGCTCGTGCGGGCTTACCACCGCAGGGGTACGTTTCCGGTACCAGAGGTTGAAGATGTAGCTGCCGATATCAAGACTTGGGAAGAAGGCAACCAAAGAGACCTGAGGAAATTGGCTCCACTAATTAGCAAAACTATCGGTGCGGTGAAGGGATGTAACGTGCATGTATAACGAAAGTGCCAAACAAGCGAAAGTGCCAAAATCATGCGGTGACCAACCCCCCCAACTAAATGTTAAATTCCTCCACAACAAAACATGCGCCATAAAAATGATGAAAGCAAATTAGTGCTAGCTATCCAAGCTATGCAAAGCGACCCAAATTTGCGCCTTCGAGTTGCAGCTAGGATCTATTCCGTAGACCACCGCAAGCTACGTCACCGTTTACAAGGTGTACCTTCACGACGCGATATCCAAGCCAAGTTACGGAAATTAAGTAACCTAGAGGAATCAGTTCTTGTTCAGTATATACTTGACTTAGCTGCTAAAGGGTTCCCTCCTCAGTTGTCTATTGTTGAAGATATGGCAAGTCGACTACTTGCAACACGCGACGCGCCACGCGTCGGGTCACGTTGGGCTTCAAACTTTGTTAAGCACCATGTAGAGCTCCGGACATGCTTCCAGCGAAAATACGACTACCAGAGGGCTAAGTGCGAAGATCCAGAAGTCATTCGTGGCTGGTTTGAGCTTGTATGGAACACAATTCTAAAGTATGGCATCAACAATGCAGATATCTACAACTTTGATGAGACTGGGTTTATGATGGGCGTCATCTCAAGCGCAACGGTAGTAACGAGCTCAGATGGGCGGGCAAAGGCAAAAAAGGTGCAGCCTGGCAATCGGGAATGGGTTACAGTAATCCAAGGCATTAGTTCTCAAGGTTGGGCAGTGCTGCCATTTGTCATTGTGGCAGGTAAAAGCCACCTTGCATCTTGGTATGAGAATAGTGGATTTCCAGCAGATTGGGTAATCGCTGTTACTGCAAATGGCTGGACTACAAACGAGAGAGGTATGGATTGGATTCAGCATTTTGAGAAGCACACAAAGCCCCGGAGTGTTGGTGGTTATCGCTTGTTAGTCCTTGATGGTCATGAGAGCCACCACTCAGACAAGTTTGAGGAGTACTGCAAAGAACACAACATTATTACGCTTTGTATGCCTGGTCACTCTTTCCATATACTCCAACCACTTGATGTTGGCTGTTTTGGCCCATTAAAGAGAGCTTACGGTCAGCAAATTGAAGATATGATGCGGGCTCATATTATTCACATTACTAAGGATGACTTCTTTCCTGCCTTCCACGCTGCATTTAACATTGCAATGACAGAAAGCAATATTCAGGGAGGGTTCCGAGGTGCTGGGCTTCTTCCATTTAGCCCTGAGAGTGTAATATCTACACTTGACCTTAGGTTTAAGACGCCAACACCTCCAACCTCTCGCCCAAACACCGCTCAACCATGGGTTTCTCAGACACCAAATAACCCAACTGAAGCTGTATCACAGTCTACTTTCATTAAAAACCGAATTGCGCATCATCAAAATAGCTCTCCAACCTCAATCTTTGCAGCTGTTGACCAGTTTACAAAGGGTGCATCGCAAATAATGCATCAATTAGCATTGTTAAAAGCAGAGAACCAAAACCTGCGACAGGCAAATGAAGTGCTAAGCAAGCGCCGGAGAGCTAAAAAAACACGACTACAGCAAGGAGGATCACTTAGTCAACAGGTAGCACAGGAGCTACAGGACGAGAGGGACGTTGTGCAGCAAGTAGAGCAAGAAATAAGGGCAAGTAGTGGTCGGAAGCCAAGGGAAGAAACCCATGCACGTCGCTGTGGCAAGTGTGGTGAGACTGGACACAATGTGCGCACTTGTCAGATTGTAATAGACAGGTCTGAGGAAGAGGACTCCGAGTAGTTTTAATTAATTTATATTGTTGTGGTGGATTTATCGCAATTCTTATGGGGTAGTCGCGATATTTTGGCACTTTCGCTTGTTTGGCACTTTCGTTATACATGCACGTTAGTGGAAATGCTATTGTCAAGTATGATTTACTGGGAGATAAACTGGTAATTCGGAAGGTGGACAGGAAGAAGATGTTGCCAAATGACTTGTATTCCATGTGGGATGATAGGGCGGATTCTGAAGCTACTTCAGATAATGATGTAGCAGCCGTCAAGCCTGTCAACGAGATTGAGAGTAAAGCTGACGACAAGAGCGCTGTATTTAGCCCAGGAGATACGAAGGGCAAACATGAGAGCGCAACGAACATAGAAAGGTCTCCACCATGGAAGAAGGACCTTCTAGGAGTTCTCAACTAGAGTTTTAGCTACAATGCGCACGCTCTTTAGAATCTGCAGCCCAGATATTTAACTATTTGTTCTACGTAACGGAGAGCGTTTGTTCTTCCAAATATGAAACCACCACGAAGGAGCTAGTGAGTGCAAATAAGTAACGAAATATTGTCCCTGGGACTGGCTCCTGTATACATATCGCACATTGTGGCATAATCATTACTTTGCTTACTCTGTTCAATGATTCGTCTCCTGTTCGCGCTCTGCCTGGCCGCAGGCCCGATTCGATCGTGTTGAATCCTCGGCCCGGAAGCAGGGATCAGGGCCCTGATACCGAAGCTGTGTCAGCCAGCTTCGTGATCCTCCGGATCCTGGATCTTCCGATTCTAAAGCTTCGATTCTGAAGCTCCAGGGAACGAACTGTAACCAGGAGGGTTTTAGGATCCGAACCACGAATAGGCACACCCGTAACAGTATATATAGTACTTAGAATAGCTTCAATTATAAAAAACATGCATTATAAAATTATCACTTCGGGCCCTACTGCTTCGTGACTGTATTTTCGGCTTATATTCTCTACCTACTGCCCTACGGATATTGTCCAACAACTTTGATAGGAAGGGCCGGGTTTGGATTGGTGAGTTGCGTATGGAAATTCGAAATTCTGATCGAAATTTAATCAGGCGTTCGCGGAAATGATGGAAGAAGCAATAAATTCAACGTTCATTATTGCACAAGAAATCCACTGAGGCATTAGAGTGGTTGGAGAGAGTGTTTTCGCTTTTCGCGTTTCAAGTTAGAGTAATCTGATTGTCAACCAAGGAGTTATGGCCATATGGTACCATCCGCAATATTCCCATCGCTTACGTTGGAGGCATCAACACAGCACTCCCTGGTCCCCATAAGGCTGAAAATGTCTTTGCACCAGCTCGTGTATCTAACTACAGTATAAGTTTTGATCGATCGTTGTAGAGCTTCCAAGGTGCATCCTGTTTCTATTTCTTCGCTATCTACCTCCATCTCACAAAAACCTGAGTCAATTTGGAATATGGATGAAACGGGATTCAGCGCACAAACACTCAGAACCGCCATGGTAACCCCACTTCAGCTGTATGTTATCTACGTTGGGTGGTGTTTTTAAGATCTTACTGGCAACTGACATTGATATTAATGAAAGAGATGATGAGGGATGGTCAGCTAGGCATGTAGCAGCATCTTGGAGATCTTATGATATCCTATGTGATATTATGTGGAGATATATGCAACGACAAACGAGGGAGTATTGGCCTCTCCCAAGATGAGGATTTCTATAGGAGGCTTATGCCAAATTGGTGTGGATGAATGCAGTCTCTCATTTCCGAAAGCTATATCATCCCGTCCATTGCCTTCAGTTTAAAAAAACTACAATCCATGCCATCGAATGCCACGGTCCGCGTAAAAATTTAAAATGTCCGCCATCTGCTCGGACTCATGTAGAACATAGTCTACCTTCGCAGAGGAGCCTTTTATCAGAGGGCTTGATCGCTCGCTGTCCAATTCATATAGATTGACATCCAACGAGCGCAATGTAATGATACTTTACTCCGTCTGGTATTTGCCTCTCAAGTTCGAGCTCTTTCGATTCCTCGAGGAACTTTGTAATGCCCTTACTTGGTCGGATAGCGTCAAGATTTGTGTCCTTGTACAGGTCCGTCAATCTTTTTGAACAACTACAACTGTATTTAGAACATAAAGAAGAACTGCAACAAGGCCGCAAGAATTGTCAATTGTCTGCTTCAAAAAATCGACATTGCCGTTGATTATCGGCACCCGTTTGGCTTCAAACGCCGCCTTTTCCAGTTCATCGTCTTGTAGCAAGCGAGAGTAGTCGGCAGGTGGGCTCTAAAGGCGGCAACGGCGCTGTTGCCGATGTGAGAAAATCGGACATAATACCCGTGCGTGCGAGAGGCGCTAGGAGTCAATTACGATTGAATAAGAGTCCGATAGTTCCGATACTCAGGGAAAATCGCAGTGTATCGGTCGGCTGGAAAACATAAACCAGCTCATATCTCAGCATCTCTGGGCAATAAAAAACCCCTATATTAGGAGGGAAAAGCCTGACTTGCCATGTCTTCTCATGCCTGCTCCAGCCCAATTGCCTTCCTGAATCTCTCGAACTTGATCTTGTCTAACGCCTTTGTCAAGCCATCGGCTACCTGACTCTCTGTCTCGATATACTGAAGCTCTATAGCTCCCTCGTTAACCTTGTCTCATACAAAATGATGTTGTATATCAATATGTTTAGTACGGGCGTGAAATTGAGGGTTCTTCGCAAGTGCAATAGCACCTTGGTTATCGCAGTATATAATCGTCGCTTGCGCCTTGTATGCTGCTTCAGGTTGTACAGTACGCAACTGTAATTCACACCTAAAATCATGGATTACGCAACTTAATATCTTAACAACCCTTTGATAATACATTATCAAAATCCGTTCTCATCCTTTTATAAGCATTTAAAGTACTTTGTTCAAATCTAAAAGAAAATGGCATTGTAGTTACTAAGGTATTGAGTTTTGACTCCCATTTTTGACCTAAATCTTAGTATCTGAATAACCCTAAGACCAATTGCTTTAAAATTTGAACAGAGTACTTTAAATTCTTAAAGGGCTAAATATGCATTTTTATATTTTATTATCAAAGGGTTGTTGAGATATTAAGTTGCGAAATCCATGATTTTAGATGTGAAATGCGCTGTGTGACTTAGGGGTGTGCTGTAATGGTGGGTGCACCAGATGTGAGAATCTAGCCACCCAAGGAAGGGATGATTTTACTAAGACAAACACTGTCTTAGGAAACAGAGCCAAATGGTTGTAGCTTAGACTATTCCACAATGCAGCAATCAGGTGTATAATGTGGTGAAGTGGTTTAGACAAGTTGCAACAAATGTTGAGTCTGAGAACTCAGGGGTAAGTCACAGGTTAGCACCTCACTGACTTTTCAGAAACAGAGAATAACAAGATTAATGCTTGGAAGCTTGGAAAAGACGTAGAAATATGTGCTAGTCGATTTACTGTATTGTCTGCTTGCCCTTTCTTAAGGAAAGGGCAATCCTATTTATGCCAAAGGAGTGTAGTTCTCTCATTTTCCATGACTTTCCATGACTAACCAGGCTTGGTAAATGTATTAGCAATCAAGTGCGACCCACAACTAGCTTGCTAATCATGTAGCGAACATAAGAGAATCCCATAGAACTATCTCTTGGGTTCGTAGCCTATAGGAAGTGAAAAGGAGGTCCAAGGTCAGAGTACCTATAGACAAATTATGTCATAACTTAACCAATCTTGTGGGTAACTAAGGAGTGATGACGTGTAATGAACCATAGAGGGTTCTAGAAGCTTCTAGAGCTATCGTTCATGTTCCTAGGGCTCTAGTTGGTAGAGATATGCCATGTGGTAGTATTGGCCCACCCCTTTAAGGAGGAGATTTTCTTAATAACTTGTTCAATGAGTGTCAAAATGATATGCCGTGATGTATGTAGCATAAACAGATGTAGTAGAAGAGTTTGCAGCAATCGTTGAGTAGTATTGCTTCTGTTGTTGGTGTGATAAGCCAAGATATGTATGGTGACTTGTAGGTTTGAGGAGGAGATTTCTAAGTTTGCTCTTGAGTTTGATAGCAAACTGAGTGCAACGAATGTCAGTATGACATGTGCGCGACTTAGTGATATACCACGTTATAAAGTATTAGTATTTATTTAATATAACGTGCATGTATAACAAAAGTGCCAAACAAGCGAAAGTGCCAAAATATCGCGACTACCCCATAAGAATTGCGATAAATCCACCACAACAATATAAATTAATTAAAACTACTCGGAGTCCTCTTCCTCAGACCTGTCTATTACAATCTGACAACTGCGCGCATTGTGTCCAGTCTCACCACACTTGCCACAGCGACGTGCATGGGTTTCTTCCCTTGGCTTCCGACCACTACTTGCCCTTATTTCTTGCTCTACTTGCTGCACAACGTCCCTATCGTCCTGTAGCTCCTGTGCTACCTGTTGACTAAGTGATCCTCCTTGCTGTAGTCGTGTTTTTTTAGCTCTCCGGCGCTTGCTTAGCACTTCATTTGCCTGTCGCAGGTTTTGGTTCTCTGCTTTTAACAATGCTAATTGATGCATTATTTGCGATGCACCCTTTGTAAACTGGTCAACAGCTGCAAAGATTGAGGTTGGAGAGCTATTTTGATGATGCGCAATTCGGTTTTTAATGAAAGTAGACTGTGATACAGCTTCAGTTGGGTTATTTGGTGTCTGAGAAACCCATGGTTGAGCGGTGTTTGGGCGAGAGGTTGGAGGTGTTGGCGTCTTAAACCTAAGGTCAAGTGTAGATATTACACTCTCAGGGCTAAATGGAAGAAGCCCAGCACCTCGGAACCCTCCCTGAATATTGCTTTCTGTCATTGCAATGTTAAATGCAGCGTGGAAGGCAGGAAAGAAGTCATCCTTAGTAATGTGAATAATATGAGCCCGCATCATATCTTCAATTTGCTGACCGTAAGCTCTCTTTAATGGGCCAAAACAGCCAACATCAAGTGGTTGGAGTATATGGGAAGAGTGACCAGGCATACAAAGCGTAATAATGTTGTGTTCTTTGCAGTACTCCTCAAACTTGTCTGAGTGGTGGCTCTCATGACCATCAAGGACTAACAAGCGATAACCACCAACACTCCGGGGCTTTGTGTGCTTCTCAAAATGCTGAATCCAATCCATACCTCTCTCGTTTGTAGTCCAGCCATTTGCAGTAACAGCGATTACCCAATCTGCTGGAAATCCACTATTCTCATACCAAGATGCAAGGTGGCTTTTACCTGCCACAATGACAAATGGCAGCACTGCCCAACCTTGAGAACTAATGCCTTGGATTACTGTAACCCATTCCCGATTGCCAGGCTGCACCTTTTTTGCCTTTGCCTGCCCATCTGAGCTCGTTACTACCGTTGCGCTTGAGATGGCGCGTCGCGTGTTGCAAGTAGTCGACTTGCCATATCTTCAACAATAGACAACTGAGGAGGGAACCCTTTAGCAGCTAAGTCAAGTATATACTGAACAAGAACTGATTCCTCTAGGTTACTTAATTTCCGTAACTTGGCTTGGATATCGCGTCGTGAAGGTACACCTTGTAAACGGTGACGTAGCTTGCGGTGGTCTACGGAATAGATCCTAGCTGCAACTCGAAGGCGCAAATTTGGGTCGCTTTGCATAGCTTGGATAGCTAGCACTAATTTGCTTTCATCATTTTTATGGCGCATGTTTTGTTGTGGAGGAATTTAACATTTAGTTGGGGGGGTTGGTCACCGCATGATTTTGGCACTTTCGCTTGTTTGGCACTTTCGTTATACATGCACGTTATATGTTAAGAGTACTAAGAATACTTACATTCTTCTATTTTTCCTTCATCTTTTTTATTAGTAGGTATAGCTTTATGCTTGCTTTTATAATGAACAATATAATTACTAGTAGATTGCCCTAGTTTTTGATTTCTCCATAGGTGGCTAATAAAAGTTAATTAGTGGAAGGAACTAAGCCAGAAGGGAAGGGCGAATGGCACCCAGTTGCCTTTTTCAGCAAATATTAATAAACTATAAAAAGAGAATACTTACTTGCAGAATTTTTGAGAACATATAACAGTAAGTGTCCTAGGTTGATTTTCAATAATTAGAATTAACTCTCTAGTAAAAAGTCTTGCTCTAAAGATATAAAGGCTGATTTTCCATTAGAATTTGAAATCCAGGGGTATTTTGATGTAATAAAGACATTTTTAAATAAAAGTATAACGTGCATGTATAACAAAAGTGCCAAACAAGCGAAAGTGCCAAAATCATGAGGTGACCAACTGCCCCTGTTACGATGGTCACGGAGGTCAAGAAGCCAGTCAGGAGAATAATAAGCTAGATTGAATCTAAAGAGAGAAGAAGAAGAAGAAGGAAGGAAGGTGAGGCTATTCCTCGTAATATACAGTTGTCCGCTTAGCGGTTGTAGCCTTGGTGGCTAAGGCTGCACCCGTAACAACCGTAACAACCATAACAACCGTAACAACCATAACAACCGTAACAACCGTAACAACCGTAACAACCGTAACAACCGTAACAACCGTAACAACCGTAACAACAACCGTAACAACCGTAACAACCGTAACAACCGTAACAACCGTAACAACCGTAACAACCGTAACAACCGTAACAACCGTAACAACCGTAACAACCGTAACAACCGTAACAACCGTAACAACCGTAACAACCGTAACAACCGTAACAACCGTAACAACCGTACAACCGTAACAACCATAACAACTGTAATAACCGTAACAACCATAACAACCGTAACAACCATAACAACCGTAACAACCGTAACAACCATAACAACCGTAACAACCGTAACAACCATAACAACCATAACAACCATAAGCTATAATCGTAACACCCCCAACTAAATGTTAAATTCCTCCACAACAAAACATGTGCCATAAAAATGATGCAAGCAAATTAGTGCTAGCTATCCAAGCTATGCAAAGCGACCCAAATTTGTGCCTTCAAGTTGCAGCTAGGATCTATTCCATAGACCACCGCAAGCTACGTCACCATTTACAATGTGTACCTTCACAATGTGATATCCAAGCCAACTTACGGAAATTAAGTAACCTAGAGGAATCAGTTCTTGTTCAGTATATACTTGACTTAGCTGCTAAAGGGTTCCCTCCTCAGTTGTCTATTGTTGAAGATATGGCAAATCGACTACTTGCAACATGCGACGCGCCATGCGTCAGGTCACGTTGGGCTTCAAACTTTGTTAAGCGCCATGTAGAGCTCCGGAAACGCTTCCAGTGAAAATATGATTACCAGAGGGCTAAGTGCGAAGATCCAGAAGTCATTCATGGCTGGTTTGAGCTTGTATGGAACACAATTCTAAAGTACGGCATTAACAATGCAGATATCTACAACTTTGATGAGACTGGGTTTATGATGGGCGTCATCTCAAGCACAACGGTAGTAACGAGCTCAGACGGGTGGGCAAAGGCAAAAAGGTGCAGCCTGGCAATTGGGAATGGGTTACAGTAATCCAAGGCATTATGTCATACTGACATTCATTGCACTCAGTTTGCTATAAAACTCAAGAGCAAACTTAGAAATCTCCTCCTCAAACCTACAAGTCACTAATCGTCGTAACCAACTTTTCGCTTCGCTCAAGGTTGGAGGAAGCGATCCGCGCGCACGAGAAATGGAGGGGAAGCGAAGTGCGCGCACGAGAAAAATTGTAGTCCTAAGTACCTCCCTATAGTAAATTGTATGTAAAGGTACAAAATTTCACCATTTTAAAAAATTATCATTTCCTCATTCCCATGATCACTCCCATTCCCGCTCCCATTTCCACTCCCATTCTCATATTCGCCCTCACTTTCGAGGGTTTCTGGATCAGGAATTGGGACCTCTAATTCCGGAGGAATTGGGAGGTCTAATCCCTGAAGAGTAGCCAGGCTCTTCTTCCGGAAACGCTCTTCTTTCCGGGCCTTAATTCCAGCCTGGTGGAGCTGCTTCTGGGCCTGGTTTCTAGCCTGGCGAGCCTCCCGGGCTTCTTTGGCTGCGAGCTTCTGGGCCCGAAGCTCGGCTTTCTGGGCCCGAAGCTCGTGGTCTTCGGCAGCTACGAGCTCACCTCCGTTCTGAAGCCGGGCCCGGCTTCGGCTCGCCCGCTTCTTCGACTCCTCCACCTGCGGCTGAGCCACCCGTAGGTCAAGTTCTTGGAGCCGGCCTACCGCCATAACCTCTTCAGCCCCAGTAAGCCAGTTCGTATAGCTTGTACGTGAGGGGCTACTAAAGGCCTCCGGAACCCGGTCTTTCCAGCGCTGTAGCCCCTCTTCAACCCCCCGAAAAGTGGAGGGTTTAGGGGTAATAGGCCGTATTGGTAAGGTAGGCGTAGGCTCTTCTGTAGGCTGGGTAGTAGGCAGCGAGTATGTACGTAGCTTCGTGAGGGCTGTATTACAGCTTATTGGCCAGATTCCAGCTTTCCGGAAAGCTGAGAGTATTGTAGACTCCTTAAAAGTCTGTTCCCGGATTTTGGTGAGATCTCTCATAAATGAGGGTAGGTCATATGTAACGTCCATATTCCGTATGGCATAGGGCACAGCCTCTCGGTGCCAGTGCTTATATGGCTGGAATATTCCCACATCTAATGGCTGTAAAATGTGTGTAAGGTGTGAGGGAAAGGCGAAACTGATGATGTTATATTTGTCTGCTGTAATGATGAAATCATCGCTCGTATGGCTTATATGAGAATCAAGGAGTAGAACCCTGGGATTCCCATTTGCATATGGAGCTGTATGCACTGCAAAGTGCTCTAGCCACCGTAAGGCAAGCTGGCTATTCGAATAGCCAGTATCGGAGAGTAATATCAGTTCTTTGCCTTTAAGATTTTCTGGGTACCAAGAATCCATATGGATTTTACCCGGTACAATAAGTACAGGTGGAATTACTCTTCCTGTTGCAGATACTGTCTCCATAACTGTAATAGATGTACGATTCTCAGGGCTTGGAGTATAGAGTTCTTTTACTGCCTGTGGTACCATAACTCTCTCACCTCCAGGAATTCCAATCCTAAATCCCGTTTCATCCATATTCCAAATTGACTCCGGTAATATATTGCGATCCCATATAAATTGGAAGTATTTTTCAAACCATTCAATAATCTTAGATTCGTCTTGGGCTTTCGTACGCTGCTGTGCAATAGGCTTTGTAGTGATAAAATGGAATTCGAAGCTGATTCTGAATATATTTAGTAAGCCAGCTCTGTGACGGTGGAGGTAATGGGCTCCGGAGCTGGCAGACTGCAGTAAATAGCATATTCCTATTGGCTCCAAGCCCTAGGTAATATTGCTCGAGGATCCATTTCTTAAGGGCCTCTGCCTGAGCAGTAGAGAGTACCCTATTCTGCCCCCCTTTACGTTGCTGTGGGTTCTGAATACGGCGCTTGATGCTTCCTCGTAGAGTTGATTCTGGGACCTTGAAAATACGACTAGCAACACGCCTCGACTCAGAAGGATTTTCTGCGAGCCACTCACGGGCATTTGATATAGGAGTCCCTTCCATTAAATGAATTACATCAGGTTACAATATAAATTACTATGTACAGCTATGGAAATGGTTTTGTTGAAGAGTAGCGGTGAACAGACGCACGTTTCTCGTGCGCGTACTTCGCTTCCCCTCCATTTCTCGTGCACGCGGATCGCTTCCTCCAACCTTGAGCGAAGCGAAAAGTTGGTTACGACGATTATACATATTTTGGCTTATCACACCAACAACAAGAGCAATACTACTCAATGATTGCTACAACCCTCTATGATTTATTACACGTCATTGCTCCTTAGTTACTGGGCCGATATTACCACAGTGTAAGGACACAGGGCACCCAGCTCACAGTAATAGCATATGAGAGTGCGAGTTGGAGGCTAAATGGATGCTATCCTATAGGTCTACTACGAAGGATACAAAAAAGATGACGAGGAACCCCATTGGGTCAATTCCCTTAAGTACCCGAAATGGGTCCGAGTCAGCTAACCGGCCCTAACTAGCCCCACATGACCGTAACCCATCTGACTCAGATCCCTTCCGTCACTGAGGGCGGAGGCAGGGCGGAGGCATCCTTACACTACCCCCCCTCTTAAGAGAGTGTTTTGTTCACGAAACACGCTGTGAGAATCATTTCCGCAACATCTCCGAATGGTATCCGTGAAAAGAGCGTTCTATATTGGCGGGAATTCTGTTTGTAATTGCATCTGTAAGAACCCTTTTATGTGCCGTGTCGGGAAGGTGCATTGTATGTCATGCTAGAGTTGTGCTGTATTGACTCCGTTTAGTGTGTGAAACCAGAGTTTGTTTTGTTAGCTCTGGGTTACATTCCTGGTGGTCCGAGTGGACTCCGAATCGCATCCGCGAAGCGTTCGGGTTGAACTGTCCTACTTATGAAAGGAGAAGTGGCTGCACTAACCCGATTCAGAGTTCATTGTTGTAAGTCAGAGTATGAGTATGCCGCTGCACCCACTTCTTCTTGTTGTCTTCAACAACAACGCCAGCGACTACCCATCCGAGAACAGTAAGTGACCCCTCCTTGTGGATTGTGTGGCGGTGTGCTAATAAATTGGATAGAATATTTCCAATCCATGAGAACGAGTAGGTGATGGGGACGCGTTGGCACATGGGTAATAACATGTGCTGGGGTGACGGGATTCACAGAATTCCAACTTGACGATGCCGATTCCAACTTCCGCGGGAGCTTTGTCGGAGGCGTTCTGTGTCCTCTGCCTGCGCTGCTTTTGGGCCAAAGCTCATTGTTACGATTACAGCTCACAGCTCACAGCTTGTTAGGGTTGTTAGGGTTGTAGCCTTAGCCACCAAGGTTACAACCGCTAAGCAGACAACTGTATGTTATGAGGAATAGCCTCACCTTCCTTCCTTCTTCTTCTTCTTCTCTCTTTAGATTCAATCTAGATTACTTTTCCTGGACTGGCATCATGACCTCTATGACCATCGTAACATAAGATTGAATCTCATTTCTTTATTAGCTCATCCTGAGCAAGAAAAAGAAACTAGAAACCAGCACAAACCTTTGAGCAACAGAACCCTCAAACCAGAAACCAGCACAAACCTTTGAGCAACAGAACCTCCAGAACCAGAAATCTAAACTCAGACCAACCAGAGCTACACATTGAACCAGAACCAGAACCAGAACACCAGAACATCAAATCCAGAAACCACAAGTCAACTCAATACCACACTCAAGCATCAGAACCCAGAACATTATATCAGCAGAATTAGACCTTTCCGTGATGCTCCCTCAACAAGGATATAACCGTGACGGAAGTGCGCTCCTCTTGAGTGGCTCATACGGCCGACAACTGCATAATAGGGCCTTCACCACATACGTGTCTAGTTCCTGATACCAACAAAGTCAGAAGAAGATCCTGACCTCGACAATTCCAAGGACAAGAAGCGAAGCCTACTATAATGGCACGCGATGCACAAGGACATGTCATCCGTGACAGGAGTCAAGATCAAGGACAAGAAACCCAATCTACTACAAGCAATGAGGACTGCTTAGAAAGCCACACCTACAATAGAAGGGAAACACTACTCGACGATCCAGAACGCCAAGCTACCCTTTGCATTTGGGAGCTTAAAGACCTCTTTTCCTCCTCTTATTTCAATTTCAACAACAACAGCAACTGCGAGCGACCACCATCTGAGGACTGTAAGTGTTCCGTCCTCATCCGTTTGTGAGCAGGGTACTAACAATTGTGTAGTGACAATTATCATCCAACCAACGAGTACATGATGGGAACGCGTTGGCACGCGGGGGGGAATGCATATTTGTGCTGGGCTAACAGGATCCCAGATCACACTTCTCGAAGATGCCGGTTCCACCTCCAGCCGGAGCCCTGTCAGTCGCTTTCCGTGTGCTCTGTCTGCGCTGCCTTCGGGCCAAAGCTCGAGGAGTCCAGGCGCACGCCTGCGTCTGGTCTTCTTCATCGTCAAAGTGCGAGTACTGCACGGCGCAGCACTCTCCCTGTGTCTCAGTGTGTTTCCTTGTGGTGTTCGGTTGGTTGGTTGGCTGTTGCTAACCGTTTGGTGGATAGCTGCCCTGGTCCCTCGACAAGGAGTACCGAGCCCTCCTCGCTGCTGAAGCAGCCCTCCCTGTCGTCGCCGCTGACATCGTCGCTGCTGCTGCGGATGCAAATCGGGTGGCCCTTGTGGCCGCCCAGAGTGTTCCGAAGTTCCACTCTGCGGCAGAGCGAGACTCCTACGAGGAGGCTCGCGCCACGCGCGCTGCCATCGAGGAGGGGTTCGCCATGAGCATGCCCCTTCCCCCGTGCTGTTTTAGTGCTGACTCGGTGTAGCAAATCCAGTCGTCTCTGCATCGTCTTCGGAGGGGTCTTCGCGTGGGTTCGCTTCGACCCTTCGTCTCTCATGGTGGTAGCCGCTTGATGCGATGCTGGTGAGACGTTTGGGAAGGGTGGCTCTCGGAAGAGTTGCGGTGGTGAGTCTGCCCTGGCTTAGAGCTTAATTAGTTTAGGGTCGTAGGTAGCAAAGACTCTGTTTTTCCTGCTTGGTCGTCCCTTCCGTGATCGTAGCCTGGCTCTCCCCTCTCCCATTCCGTAACCCATCTAGGTAAGTCTCGCGGTGGTCCTGGTAGTTCTGGGTGTTCCGTGTAAAACTCTCTGAGTTTATGAGGAGAGTTCCTGAAGTTCATGGCTAGATACCACTCTGGGTCCGGATCGTATCCTACCCAGCTAACCTGGTATTGTAGTTGCTTCCGTGGGATCCTCACAGCTAGGATCCTTTCCACTTGCCATTCCTCTTGTCCGTTTATCATTGTACTACTAGGCTCAGGCGGTTCTTGTCACGGTTCACCAAGGCATAGGGCGCCAGTTGGGTATTATGAATTAAACTCAATCTAGAGAAGAAAGGAAAGAGAAGAGGAGCACTCGAGCAGTGGCTCGATCTATATACAGCTATGTTGTTGTGGAGTGAATTCTCTTTAGCGAGACCAGTTCTGAGAATTCACTTCACAACTGAAAACTTCGCTCCAACCCCAGAAAGCTCCCCACACCCCTGAACCCCCACTCGAGCTGCAAGGCGCACTTGATATCGTAACACTACCCCCCCCCTACTCCAGAGTTGATCTCCTGATCAAGAAATCCCATTTTCAAAAAAAAAACAATTGTCTCCAGCTCTCATTTTGGTTTCTGAGGGTATTTTCTGTGATATGCTTGGGTAACTTCTGGAGAATTTTCAAAGCTCTCTGCAGTATACCATGTCTCATCCGGTGGATAGTTCTTCCAAGCTGCCTTGTAGAAAAGCTTCTTTCGAATAACTTTTGAGTCGAGGATTTCGTCCACTTCCCACTCCTCTTCGCCATTGACAATGACTGGAGGCTCTGGCTCCTGTTGCTGCTCTTCGATTGCATCATTCGAGTCAAGTCTTAATAGATTGGCATGAAATACTGGATGAATCTTCATGCTGTTTGGAAATTTGAGCCGATATGCAACTTGCCCAATTCGCTCTAGAATTTCAAAAGGTCCCACTTGCTTGTGGTCTAGCTTCTTTGATGGCCTCTGTGTCTTTATATTTCGAGTTGAAAGCCATACTCTGTCTCCCATTTGATAGCGTGGTGCAGGTTTCCTTTTCTTGTTCGCGAAATGTTACATTTTTGCTTGCGAGAGCGTGATTTCATCCTGCAGAAACTCCCAAACCTTTGCCATGGTCTGAGCTATGTTCTTGTGCTCTTGTTTGGCTTCGTGATATGCTTGCTGCTCTGTATCGAAGCTCATTCTTGGTTCATAGCCCTTGTTCGCAAAAAACGCACTTGTCTTGGTTGCATCTGATGGCAAACTGTTGGCAGCAAACTCCGCCATGCACAAGTATGAAACCCAATTGTCTTAAAGATTGTTCACATGAGCTCGCAAGTAGCGTTCGAGCTCTGCATTGAATCGCTGAGTCTGTCCATCTGTTTCTGGGTGGAAGGCAGTTGAAAGTTTGGCCGAAATTTTCCAAATTTTGCAGAGCAAATTCCAGACTTCTGTAATGAACTGAGGACCTCTGTCTGATATTATCGAGTTTGGTAGACCATGATGCTTCCATACATGTCGAAGTAAGAGCTGTGCTGTAGCTTCTGCAGTAGTCCCTTCTTGCCAGCAAAACACGGAATGAAATGTCTTTCTTTCGTCAACCTGCATGCAACAACCAAGATAGCATTGTTCCCTTCACAGAGTGGTAATCCTGTCACGAAATCCATTGATATATCCATCCATGGTCGACTGTCAATAGGGATTGGTTGTAGAAGTCCATTGTAGGAATCTCGAGATGGTTTCAATTTTCGACAACTATGGCAGTTTTTGATATATCGAATTATTGTTTTGTCCATGTTTGGCCAGTAATAGTGCTGTTTCATGACTCGCAGCATCTTTCCAGCTCCTGGATGTCCCATAGAAGGTTGTTCATGAACTTCTCTCAACAAGTCCACCTGAATGGTTTCTGGCACCCAAATCGATTTTGATATTCTAGCATGCCGTTTTTGAGTTCGCAATAAGCCAATGCAAACTCTTTGCTTGTTCGATCACCATTCTCAAGCTTCTGTAGTGTAGCCTTGCAGAATTTGTCTTTCAGTTGAGACTTTTGGATTTTCTCAAGAATTGTCATTTCTCTGATATGAGTTTCCACTGGAGCTAGCTGAGCTGTTTGGCCTTGTTCTTTGAGTTTCTGAATGTCTGGATGTAGCCTAAAAGGTGGTAGCAACACCTGAAGCTGTTGCTTTTGTCGATCATCCTCATCATTGCCTTCTGGTCTGTCACCAGGCCTTCGAGTCAAAGCATCTGCTTTTCCATTTTGCTTCCCAGGCCTATAGATGACCTGGAAGTTGTATTGAGAGAGGAATTCAGCCCATCGAGCTTGTCTTCTTGTCAGCTTCTTGGTGGACATGAAGTATTCCAAGCTTTTGTGATCAGACAAGACTTGGACTGGAAAATCTGTCCCTTCAAGTTCTGGTCTCCATGCTTCGAAACATCTGATGATTGCAAGCAATTCCTTGTCATATATCTCGTAATTGCATTCTGCAGGTGCTAGCTTTTTCGAGAAGTATGCCACTGGATGTAGAACCCCTTGATCATCTTTTTGTGACAAGACTCCTGATGAGATGAAGTCTGAGGAATCTGCTTCGACATAGGCTGTCTTGTTTCTATCGAAATGCCTTAAGACAGGAGCTTCTGTGACTGTTTGTTTCAACAGCTCGAATGCAGTTTGGCATGCATGAGTCCATTCGAATATCTGATCCTTTCTGGTAAGGTTCACCAATGGCCTCATGATGCTGGAGTAATTTCGGATGAACCTTCGATAGAAATTGCAGAATCCAATGAAAGCTTGCATATCCCTGAGCGATTTTGGAGTTCGCCATTCCAATATAGTAGAAACCTTTGCAGGGTCCATGCGAATGCCATTGACTCCCACGATGAGTCCTAGGAATTTGGTTTCTTGGACGAAAAACTCACATTTTGAGATATCTGCTTGCAGTCCAGCTTCTCGAAGCTTCTGTAGGACTTTCCTTATGTGCTCTGTATGCTCCGCTCGAGTAGCACTGTAGATAAGAATGTCATCCATGTATGCGGTGACGAATTGGTTGAGGTAATCCATGAGGGTTTCATTCATGTACCTCTGGAATGTTGCTGGACCATTTGTTAGTCCGAAGGGCATGACCTTGTATTTGTAGGATCCAAATCGAGTTCTGAATGTAGTGAGGTCTTCATCTTCTTCTGTCTGCATTCAAATTCGATTGAAGGCATGTCGAATGTCCAGTTTGGTGAGATATTTTGCTCCTATGACTTGGGCCAGCGTTTCATCAATGAGTGGTATGGGATATCGATCCTTTTTCGTTATGGCATTTAGCTTCCTGTAGTCAACACAGAATCGAAGACCACCACCTGGCTTTCTCACAAACATAATGGGTGAAGAGTATGGGGCTTTGCTTGCTTCAATGAACCCTTTTGGCAAGTGCTCGAAGACATATTCTTCGACCAAATCAAGTTCTTCCTTTGACATATTCCAGAGTGGTGCATATCCCAGCTTTGCATCACCTTCGAGTTCAATATGATGGTCTGAAGGTCGATGGGGAGGTAGCTTGTCTGCTGCCATTTTTGAAAAAACATCCAAAAATTCATGAAATTCCTTCGGAAGGATCAGTCGAGTTTTGGTCTTGTTCTTGTGCTTGATTATGTCCTTCATTGATATAGAGCAGACTTGAGCTCCTCTTTGCTTTATGAGCATTCGAAATGGTGCTGCGCCAATCATTGCTATGGTGCAAGGTTTTGGTTTTTCCACTTTGAGGAGGTTCCGGAGGAGGCGTTTCTTTGGCTTTCTTCTTTGGCCTTTGTCTTTCGCTTTTAGATATAGGCTCTGTTTCGAGGGCTCGATCTGGTATAGAATGGTTGCAATAATCTCCAGTGAAGAGGACTTGATCATTGATCATATCGAGAACAACTCCATGTTGCTTCATCCAAGCTTTCCCGAGAATGATGGAATGTTTTCCCAGCGAAGTAATGAATAATGGACATAGGCTTTCCACATGCTCTCCCACTTGTAGTCGAGGATATATAGCATGTGTGATAGCAGGGGCAGCCTCTCCATTGAATCCTTCAACTTGTTTTGGCTTCACAAGTTCGACTGGGGCTATCCCTTCGATTTCACATATTCTTTCTGCATCAGCAGCATTAATGAAGTTTCCACCTGTGGCACCAGTATCGATCAATGCATGGACAATAGCTTTGTATTTTCCTATTCTACAAGTAGCTAAGAAAGGGGTGTCCGGATCAAAACTGGATCTCGAGGAAGAAGCTGCAATTCTGGCTGCACTGCCTCTAGTGATGACTTGTCTAGAGGCTATTCGTTTTCCGAATCGATGATAACTCAGCTGTAGATACCTCATTCACTTGAGCTTTGAGCTTCTGGGGACAATCTCGAGCTCGATGTCCATTTTGTCAGCATATGAAGCATTTCCCAAGTTTCATGAGCATTTCTTTTATGCCTGGCCCTGATTTTGAGTTTGGCCCATGTTGTTCGAAAATGACTTTGGCTTCCTTTTGTCTTCTTGTTCCTTGATCCGCTGAATGTTCTGGTCGATGAGCATGCATTTCTTTGCAAACTCGTGAAGTGTAGTAGCTCCAACTTCAGCCACTAAGGCTTTCTGCATCTGTTGGTTGACTTTGAAGCGCAAGTCATCCAGCAAAGTTTCTTCAGAGTAATCAAGCTCTGTCGTGAGCCTTTGGAACTCAGCCCAGAACACTGCAAAGGTGTTGTTTCTCTGATACAGCTTTCGATACTCAGTTTGAGCTGTGTGCCTTCAATCGGGATCACTGAAGACTTTTTCCAAAAGTTCGAGAATTTCTTCTGCTGTCTGCAATTTGTTTGTAGAGTTTGGTCGAAGCCTTGGATTGACATGTCGAACTGCCAGTCCTCCCAGTCGACTCTGAATGTAGCTCATTTGTAAAGTCTGTGTTGGAAAATGATCAATGTTGGCTTCGAGCTTGAGGCGAATTTTCACAACCCAGTCTTCAAATGCTGGCTCTATCCCATCTGTGAGGATTGGAGGGTCTGGAATCCGAGCTGACAGTCGACTGTGAGAGTGGTGTCCTGGTTCATTCTTCAGAGCTTGTTGGGTTTGCTTTTCAAGATATTTCTGAATTGTTTGTTGCTCTGTGATTTGTTGCTCGTGTCATACTGACATTCGTTGCACTCAGTTTGCTATCAAACTCAAGAGCAAACTTAGAAATCTCCTCCTCAAACCTACAAGTCACCATACATATCTTGGCTTATCACACCAACAACAGAAGCAATACTACTCAACGATTGCTGCAAACTCTTCTACTACATCTGTTTATGCTACATACATCACGGCATATCATTTGGACACTCATTGAACAAGTTATTAAGAAAATCTCCTCCTTAAGGGGGTGGGCCAATACTACCACATGGCATATCTCTACCAACTAGAGGCCTAGGAACATGAACGATAGCTCTAGAAGCTTCTACAACCCTCTATGATTCATTACACGTCATCGCTCCTTAGTTACCCACAAGATTGGTTAAGTTATGACATAATTTGTCTATAGGTACTCTGACCTTGGACCTCCTTTTAACTTCCTATAGGCTAGGAACCCAAGAGATGGTTCTATGGGATTCTCTTACGTTCACTACATGATTAGCAAGCTAGTTGTGGGTCGCACTTGATTTCTAATACATTTACCAAGCCTGGTTAGTCATGGAAAGTCATGGAAAATGAGAGAACTACACTCCTTTGGCATAAATAGGATTGCCCTTTCCTTAAGAAAGGGCAAGCAGGCAATACAGTAAATCGACTATCACATACTTCCACGTCTTTTCCAAGCTTCCAAGCATTCATCTTGTTATTCTCTGTTTCTGAAAAGTCAGTGAGGTGCTAACCTCTGACTTACCCCTGAGTTCTCAGACTCAACATTTGTTGCAACTTGTCTAAACCACTTCACTACATCACACACCTGATTGCTGCGTTGTGGAATAGTCTAAGCTATGACCCTTTGGCTCTGTTTTCTAAGACAGTGTGTTGTCTTAGTAAATTCATCCCTTCCTTGGGTGGCTAGATTCTCACATCTGGTGCACCCACCATTACAGCTCGTTGCTCTGGATCAGTTCCTGTAACTGGAGAATGGCATTATCCTTTTCAGCCAGTATCGAATTTGAGTCCTCTGCTAGGGCCAAATAGTCCCGAAGAATGTTCTTGTGCAAAGTCCATGCCATTTTCTGGTTGGCGACAGATAGTTTCTGGAATTCGTCAAAGGTTTCAACATTCCATTCAGCCTTTTCATGTCGATTTGCAAGTATAGATTCATGTCTCTCTTGAGCTGTTTTGCCCAGAGTGTGAAGGAAGGTTTCGGATTTGAAATTAGGATCATGAAGTTCATTGGTTTGGTTTGCAGAGCTTGGAATTGATGCTCCTTCTGCCAGGGATTCCTGGTCTTGTTCTGGATCATTTCGAGCTGCCATTGCAGCTTTTTCTTCAGCTGTATAAGCCATAGCGAGTTGCTATTTCAATTTCAGTTTATATCGTCAACTCAGACACATATTGCCAAAGGCCCTATTGTGCAGTTGTTGGCCGTAGGAGCCACTCGAGAGGAGTGCACTTCCCTCACAGTTATATCCTTGTCGAGGGAGCGTTGTAAAAGGTCTGACTTGCTATCGTAAGAGTTCTTGCCCTAGTAGGGGGTCATTCAGAGCCTTAATAAGGACTTCCGGTGAGAAAACGTCATGTATTTGAGAACCAGTAGGTAGTTCTATTCGGAATGCGTGTCCTATCCGTTCGAGCACCATATATGGTCCGACCCATTGTTGGCCCAACTTGCGGCTAGGGCGATAGTTCTTCAAATTCTTGGTTGACAGGTACATTCTATCACCTACATCCCACTCAATGCCCTTCGGCGTCGGTTCCCATGCTTAGACATATCCTCTTGTGCTTTGGCCATGTTCTCCTTTGTGCGAGCACATGGAGTATGCATTCAGTCAGCCACCGCTTTGGCTTCCTTTCAGTTTAGAGTCTCCTGAGGGTTGGGGCCCTTTGGGGTGTGCCAATCCCAACTCGTACGCGGATCCGTTCCGTACTTGAGTCAGTAGGGGGTCATTCCAATTGATGCGTGGGGCAATGTCATTTGTACTCGGTCCATTATGGGAATAAGCTCACTCCAGTTGTCCTGATAGTAAGATACGAAAGGCCTCAGTCTCTGGTCGATGTACCGGTTCATGATTTCCATCTGACCATCGGTCTGCTTATGGTAGGCAGTCGACAGCGTCACCTTTACGCCTATAATTCAGCAAAACTCTTGCCAAAAGGAGGAGACAAACTGTGGTCCGCGGTCACTGATGATTGACTCTGGGGTGTGTCCGAATCGATATATCCATTCGATGAACAACTGTGGCCTTTGACGTGCATTGGTAGTCTTATGGCACGGTATAGTCACCGAACTCTTTCTGAGTCGATCCATAAACACCAAGATGCTATAATATCCATGCTTGTCCTTTGGAAACTCTTTGAAGTCCATGTTGAGGTGTTGCATAGGGTATTCGGGTACGGGCAGTGGGTGTAGGAATCCTTGTTGCTTGGTGACATTGGTATGAGAAAGCCGACATGTCACACATTCCTCACATAGGCAAACAATCCGCTTCCATCTTGACCCAGTGGTACTTCAGAGCAATCAATTGATAGGTTTTCCAGCCGCTAGGATGTGCCACCGACACCTGGTCCTGCGTACATAGCTCAGTGTGACGGTTCACACATAGCTGGCCTTTGTATAGAAGAAGCCGGCCGTTCAATGTGAACCCGTCAGGTAGGTGGTGTTTCGCACGTGTTTCTGTAAATTACTCTCTGTTGTCCTCACATAAAGCCTCTATTAAATCGAAAGGCATCTGGGGCTTGGGGGTCTCCATCGAATTAATGGATGCTATGTAGCTCTCGGCAAGTTCGGTGCTGATTCGCGGGTGCAGGTGGCTTGGACCTAACAATACCCTCACCCTACTATCAAGCTTGGCTTTCTGCTGCGTTACCAAGTCTTGGTCTCTTCGGCTTAGAATATCTGCCTTCTGGTTATTATTGCCCACAGTGTACATAATGCAGAAGTTCAAGTCGGAGAGTAGTTCCATCCACCGAACCTGCTTCGCGGTGAGAACCTTGGTAGACATGAAATATTCCAGCGAACGGTGGTCAGTGTAAACGTCGACTCGGTGGCGCACCGAAGCCAACTCGGGTCTCCATTTTTGGAAGTCTTTCACAATTGTGTATAGTTCCTTGTCGTGGATCTCCCAGTTGATCTCATGGCCAGATAGGATGTGACTATAAAACCTTACGGGGTAACAACGCTTGTCGGGGTGTTCTTGTGAAAGGACACCAGCTACGACTCCATCGGACGAGTCTGTTTCCAACTTCGTAGGCAATTTGGGGTTGAAGTGGTGAAGTGCCTGTACGGTTAGGAGTTGTCACCGCAACTCTTCGAAAGCAGCCTCACATTCGCCTGTCCACAGGAACGGCTCCGAAGGACTAGTGATAGTAGTGAGGGCTTGGCTATCTTGCCGAAATTCCAAATGAATTGTCTATAGAACCCACAGAATCCAAGGTAGGATTTCACACCCGTAACCGTGCTCAGTCGGATCCAGTTACGAAGTGGTTCTATTTTGTCAGGGTCCGCTTCGCACCGGAAGTAGTCAGGATGTATCCTAAGTACTTGGTCCTAGTAACGTTAAACTTGCATTTTTGTATATCTGCCTGGAGTCCAGCTTCTTGTAGATGCTGTAGGACCTTGTGTACATGGTCTATGTGTTCCGTAGGGTCCTCGGAGTAGATGTGTAAGGATGCCTCCGTACCTAGATACTCGAAGCTGTTCAGAACTGTTATGGTCACTACAAGCATGAAATCCGATTCGGTGTGGTTTCGAAGCAGTAGAGGAGCACATAGCGAGTTACACTATAGTGTGGGATGGTAAGGGTGTAGGGTTCAGGGTTGATGCTGACCTGTTGCGGTGGAAGGATCAGGGCTAGGGTTGGGATAACTGAGTCGGGCCCGTTTCGGGTACTCAAGGAAACAGACTCGACAGGGTTCCCCCTTCATCTTTTTTGTATCCTTCGTAGTAGACCTATAGGATAGCATCCATTTAGCCTCCGACTCGCACTCTAATATGCTATTACTGTGAGCTGGGTGCCCTGTGTCCTTACATTATACAAAAAAGATCACGCCTGCCAGGGACGGCCGTACTTAAATAATATCCCACACCGGAACGACTCAGGAGAACTACCATTACACCATCGACTGTGACTCAGTGACGTTTCGGAGGAGAGACCTGACGACTTCAAATAGCCGTGATTCCAGAGATCTCACGGACAGCCAGTGGATCAGGGTTTGATTCTTCAGAACAAGCTGGTAAAGTCGCCGACGCGTTGGCGCCAAATAGGATGCGAGATCCTTAAGAACCCCCTCATAGCACAGAGGAAATTGTGGACAAGAGCGTTGATAGCTACGAGCTACCGGAAGTCAAGCTCTTTCGAATCGGACATGATACACACCCAAGGCAATATGTCGAAAAAGCTGACATAAACATACCCCAAGACAACGACGGTCAACTGCCCAGAATGACTACCAGACAAACCACCGCTGAAGCTATGACCGCTGGGCCATCCTAAGAAATCCCGAGTCGAATGGACCACCTCGAAGCACAGATACGGGAGGTCAAGGATCTATTAGTTGTCCTGTCGGCATCCCAGACCAGAATCCCGTCCACACCGCCGGTGGACGCCCTCATACCCGCAGTTGAAGCTACGGAGCAACGAACGCCTCGCACACAAAACCCCCGAGACAGTTCAATTGCCACCTCTTCAGAACACTCGTTCTCCATCGATTCCAGGGTCGTCACGAATGCACACCAAGGACCCTCTGAATCGCTATAAGAAATCAACCATCTCTGAGAAAATTCTTCCTCTCAGCGATGGGGTAGAACATACCTTCCTACAATGGAGCGCTTCGATTCGGGACCAACTCGTAGTCAATGAGGACCACTACCTTACCAACGTCTTGAGAAGAGCATTGATATGGGGAACTACGACCGGCCTGGCAAAGACCTACCTAGAGCCCCAATACATGTCCGCTACGCATTGGTTCCGCAGTGCTGAGGAGATGATGGATCTACGAGGTTCATACTACCTCACAGGCAACGAGGCGGAACAGGCCAGGAACCTCTTCGACGACCTGCAAATGGGAGAGAAGGGGCATGCTAGCGAAACCTTCCCAGAGTTCAAGGCTCGTTTCCAAAGTGCAGCTATCACAGGACAAGTCTCTCTGTCGGAATGGTTTCAGTACATGTGGAACAAGTTGACTCCCCAATTCCGCAGCCACGTCGCGATTATCAAAAACCAATGGAATGGAGAATACCAGACCATGGTACGAGAACTTACTGCCTTCGACCAGGAACGGCGCCGGAACAACGAATTGAATCCGCTACCCGCTCTCGCAAGGAAGTCCACACGTACCACGGCTATGGCAAAGGCGTCGTCAGCGTCAAATCCGACTCGAGCCACATCCGCTCTGTCCACCCAAACCGCGTTCCTTCCCAAGCCAGCCATACCGGAACGTTTGAGTACCACAGTCCCTGCACCCTCAGGAAACTGTTTCAACTGTGGCAAGCCCGGCCATTTCCAGGACAAATGCCCCCTTAACGCTACTATCAAGGAAATGGACCGTAATGACCCCGAGGCAGAAGAACAATGGTAAGAAGCCGTGGAACTTCAATCGGATGCGTCCCTCGAGGAAAACGACGAGTCCTTGGAGAAGGCTCCTTCCTAGGTCTACGCAAATGTGACCTGCGAGGACTAGACTAACGAGAACTCCTGGGAGGTACCCAGTTCTTAGCCGACACAACCCTGAGTATGAATGGACTCGGGGTGCAAACTAAGTCCCTAGTAGACGCAGGAGCAAACGGCTACCTCGTCATTAACAAGCCTTTCGCAATACGACTGTCGAAAGCGCTTCAGAGCCCCGTACGGAAACTACCCTACTCTGTACCCATACGTGGATTTCAGCGCAAAATCCAAGGCCACATATCGGAGTATATTCGGTTACACTTAACAGTCGAAGGACGCCGGATATATAACTGCCTCTTTGTACTCCTGGACCTCAGAGCACAAGATGTGATAATTGGGAAGAAGCTTTTCAGCCGCTTCCAAATACTACTCGACTCTGCAAAGAGCCAGTTAGTATGGCCAAAGGAGTACCCGCCCACTCCTAGCTGGAGCAAGAAGATCACCTTGCCCTACCACTCATGCGAAACGTCCATTAAACATCCTGCATACCAGTCGGATGCGAATCGCCGGGATTCCGCAATCCACCGCGAAGACAGACGCCGTGCAGGCGGATGCTCGATGGACATGAAAGTATTAATTCCGACTACGAAGAGATCACCGATACGCTATCGAACCCACTACGAAACCAGGAGGTTTCTCCCCCATCGCAGAAAACCCTAGTACATAGGTTTACGCCCATGCATATATGCGAAATCAGTGCAAATGCTTTCCACCACGAGATGATGTGAAACGACTCCGAGTTTTTTCAGACTAGCATCTACGAAATCGATCAGATCATTCATGAAAAGGAGTTGGTAGAGGATGAAGAAACGCTCCGCCTCATCCAGCAGAAGCTTCCGCATATGTACGGGAAGTACACTGATGTCTTTTCGAAGTTGGAATCGGATTGAATTCCCCCCCACTGCATATACGACCACAAGATACAGCTCGAAGCCCCTTTACCAAACGCTTTCTCCCCGTTATATCGACAGGGCACCGAAGAGCTTAAGGCTAACAAGCAATACCTGCTGGAAAACCTGGAAAATGGATTCATCGTCAACAGCAACAGCCCCTTCGCGTCTCCTCTCCTATTCGTAAAGAAAGCGGATGGCAAATTAAGATTTTGCATCGATTACCGGAAGTTAAATGGTCTCACCCGAAATGATCCCTACCCCATTCTGCGTATCGGCTAACTACTAGGACGGGTGTCGAAAGCAAAAATCTTCACGAAGCTAGATATTAGGCAGGCCTTCCATCATATACTAATGCACCCCGACTCAGAAGAGTATACTACCTTTCGGACTCGCTATGGAACCTACAAATGCAAAGTGTTGCCGTTTGGCCTGACAAACGGTCCCGCAACCTACCATCTATTCAGAGTACCCTACGGAACACATAGAGCAAGTGCATAAGGTCCTACAGTGACTCCGAGAAGCTGGGCTCCAAGCCGATTTGAACAAATGCGAGTTCAACGTCACCAGGACAAAATCTTGGGTTATGTTCTCACTACCTCCAGTGTCGAAGCGGACCCCGACAAAATCGAACCCCTTCGTAACTGGATCTGACCGACCACTGTTACGGGTGTGAAGTCCTACCTGGGATTCTGTGGCTTCTATAGACAATTCATTCGCAATTTTGGCAAAATAGCAAAGCCCCTCACCACCATCACTAGTCCATCGGAGCCATTCCGGTGGACAGACGAATGTGAGGATGCGTTCGAGGAATTGCGACGACAACTTTTAGCGGTACAGGCACTTCACCACTTCAACCCCAAATTGCCTACGAAGCTGGAGACCGACTCCTCTGATAAGAGTGGTAGCTGGTGTCCTGTCTCAAGAACACCCTGACAAGCGATGGTACCCCGTAAGCTTTTACAGTCATGTCATATCCGGACATGAGATCAACTGGGAGATCCACGACAAGGAACTTTTCGCAATAGTAAAGGCCTTCGGAAAATGGAGGCCCGAGTTGGCTTCGGTGCGCCACTGAGTCGACGTGTACACTGACCACCGTTTGCTGGAATATTTCATGTCTACCAAGGTTCTCACCGCGAAGCAGGTTAGATGGATGGGGCAAGAATAACCAGAAGGCAGATATTCTGAGCCGAAGAAACCAGTTCTTGGTAACGCAGCAGAAAGTCAAGCTTGATAGTAGGGCGAGGGTATTGTTAGGTCCAAGCCGCCTGCACCCCCGAATCAGCACCAAACTCGCCGAGAGCTACATAGCATCCATTAATACGATGGACACCCCCAAGCCCCAGGTGCCCTTCAATTTAATAGAGGCGCTATGCGCGGACAATCGGAAGTCATTCACCGAGACTCGCGTGAAACAACCACTACCGGATGGATTCACGATGAACGACCAGCTCCTCCTGTACAAAGGCCGCCTATGTGTGAATCGCCACACCGACCTATGTACAAAACTGATCCGGGAAGCGCACGATCAAGTGTCGTCAGCACATCCAAGTGGCAGGAAAACCTACCAATTGCTTGCTCCAAAGTATCATTGGGTCGGGATGGAAGCGGACTGTTTGCAGTATGTACGAAACTGCGTGACATGCCGGCTTTGTCACACCAATGTCACTAAGCAACAAGGATTCCTACACCCACTACCCGTACCCGAATATCCTATGCAACACCTCACCATGGACTTCAAGGAGTTCCCAAGGGACAAGCACTGATACGATAGCATCTTAGTGTTTATGGACCGACTCAGAAAGAGTTCAGTGACCATACCTTGCTACAAAACCACAACTGCCCGGCAGATGGCGCAATTGTTCATCGAATGGATATACCGATTCGGACACACTCCGGAGTCGATTGTAAGCGACTGTGGACCCCAATTCGTATCATCCTTTTGGCAAGAGTTCTGTCGAATTATCGGCGTTAAGGTTAAGCTGTCGACTGTCTATCATAAGCAGACTGATGGGCAGACGAAAATCATGAACCGATACATCGATCAAAGACTGAGGCCTTTCGTATCCCATTATCAGGATAACTGGAGCGAACTCATCCCCATAATGGACCGCGTTCAAATGACACTCCCCCACGCATCCATTGGCATGACCCCCTACCGACTCAAGTACAGAACCGATCCGCGTACGAGTTGGAATTGGAACACTCTGAAAAGCACCAACCCCTGGGAGACCCTAAACTGAGAGGAAGCCAAGGCGGTTGCAGACCGAATGCATACCACATGGGTCCACGCAAAGGAAAACATGGCAAAGGCACAAGAGGAAATGTCTAAGCACGCGAATCGACGCTGAAGGCCATCGACTGGGACGTAGGAGATAGAGTGTACCTATCGACTAAAAATTTGAAAAACTCTCGTCCTAGCCGCAAGCTGGGCCAACAATGGGTCGGATCATATACGGTGTTGGAACGGATTGGGCATGCATTTCGATTGGAACTACCTACCGGTTCTCAAATACACGATGTGTTCCCACCAGATCCGAACAATCCCCTACCTGGCCAAGATCCGCCTGAGCCTAGCAGCAAAGTGATAGACGGCGTAGAGGAGTGGGAAGTGGAAAAGATCCTCACTGTAAGGCTCCGCCGGAAGCAACTACAATACCAGGTTAGTTGGGTCGGATACGATCCGGACCCGGAGTGGTACCCAGCATCAAACTTCACGAACTCTCCCCATAAACTCTGAGAGTTTCATACGGAATACCCAGATTTACCAGGACCACCTCAAGAACTACTCGGAGGGGTTACGGCAGTGTCATACTGACATTCGTTGCACTCAGTTTGCTATCAAACTCAAGAGCAAACTTGGAAATCTCCTCCTCAAACCTACAAGTCACTATACATATTTTGGCTTATCACACCAACAACAAGAGCAATACTACTCAACGATTGCTACAACCATCTATGATTCATTACACATCATCGCTCCTTAGTTACTGGGCCGATATTACCACATAGCATATCTCTACAACCCTCTATGATTCATTACATGACATCACTCATACTACCACATGACATCTCTCTACCAACTAGAGACCTAGGAGCATGAACGATAGCTCTAAAAGCTCCTACGAACCTCTATGATTCATTACATGTCATCGCTCTTTAGTTACCCACAAGATTGGTTAAGTTATGACATAATTTGTCTATGACATAATTTGTCTATGACATAATTTGTCTATGACATAATTTTTCTATAGGGGTACTCTGACCTTGGACCTCCTTTTACTTCCTATAGGCTACGAACCTAAGAGATGGTTCTATGGGATTCTCTTACGTCGACTATAGTTCCCAAGCCTGGTTAGTCATGGAAAGTCTTGGAAAATGAGAGAACTACACTCCTTTAGCATAAATAGGATTGCCCTTTCCTTAAGAAAGGGCAAGCAGACAATACAGTAAATCAACTATCACATACTTCCACGTCTTTTCCAAGCTTCCAAGCATTGATCTTGTTACTCCTTGTTTCTGAAAAGTCAGTGAGGTGTTAACCTCTGACTTACCCCTGAGTTCCCAGACTCAACATTTGTTGCAACTTGTCTGAACCACTTCACTACATCACACACCTGATTGCTGCGTTGTGGAATAGTCTAAGCTACGATCCTTTGGCTCTGTTTTCTAAGACAGTGTGTTGTCTTAGTAAATTCATCCCTTCCTTGGGTGGCTAGATTCTCACATCTGGTGCACCCACCATTACAGGCAGGGCATACGGGAAAGGAACAAAACTACGATCATGGAGGAAAAGACAAAGCGGAAGAAACAGAGTGATTACTATCTGCGACTCTAAGCTAGAAATACCCTCCGAGCCAGGGCGCACTCACCACCCTAACACTTGCGGGAGCCACCCTTCCCAAACGTCTCACTGTCGTCGCAACAAGCCGCTACCACCATGAGAGACGAAGGGTCGAAGTAACCCCATGCAAAGGGCCAGGTGTAACACTGACTTCTAAACGATAGAAGACACAGAGGTTTCTTGCATAAGGTTGACTTGACAGAGGAGGCAGGGTATTAGACACAAAGGCTTTCCAAGTAACACGTTACAGTATTGTAAAGAATACTATATTGAGTTGAGCACGAAGCTCCTATCTAAGGAAATACTATCTACTTATATAGTGGCGTCATGCCTCGTGGGTAAACTGGATAGTTGGCGGATAGCTAGATATTCAGGATAGTTCGTGGATAGCTCCAGCTAGGAGTCGGCGGGTACTCCTTTGGCCATACTAACCAGCTGCAGAGTCGAGTAGTATTCGGAAGCGGCTGAAAAGCTTCTTCCCAATTATCACATCTTGTGCTCCGAGGTCCAGGAGTACAAAGGGGCAGTTATATATCTGGCGTCCTTGAACTGTTAAGTGTAACTGAATATACTCCGATACATGGCCTTGGATTTTGCGCTGAAATCCACGTATGGGTACAGAGTAGGGTAGTTTCCGTATGGGGCTCTGAAGCGCTTTCGACAGTCGTATTGCGAAAGGCTTGTTAATGACGAGGTAGCCGTTTGCTCCTGTGTCTGCTAGGGACTTCGTTTGCACCCCGAGTCCATTCATACTCAGGGTCGTGTCGACTAAGAACTGGGTGCCTCCCAGGAGTTCTCGTAAGTCTAGTCCTCGCAGGTCACATTTGCGTAGACCTAGGAAGGAGCCTTCTCCTAGGCCTCGTCGTTTTCCTCGAGGGACGCATCTGATTGAAGTTCCACGGCTTCTTCCCATTGTTCTTCAGCCTCGGGGTCGTTACGGTCCATTTACTTGATAGTAGCGTTAAGGGGGCATTTGTCCTGGAAATGGCCAGGCTTGCCACACTTGAAACAGTTTCCTGAGGGCGCAGGGACTGTGGTTCTCACACGTTCCGGTATGGCTGGCTTGGGGAGGAACGCGGTTCGGGTAAACAGAGCGGGTGTGGCTCGAGTCGGCACCGACAATTTTGCCGTATCTGTGGTACGTGTGGACGTCCTTGCGAGAGCGGGTAGCGGGTTCAATTCGTTGTTCCGGCGCCGTTCCTGATCAAAGGCAGTAAGTTCTCGTACCATGGTCTGGTATTCTCCATTCCATTGGTTTTTGATGATCACGACGCAGCTGCAGAATTGGGGAGTCAACTTGTTCCACATGTACCGAAACCATTCCGACTTGGAGACTTGTCCTGTGAAGCTGCGCTTTGGAAACGAGCCTTGAACTCTGGGAAGGTTTCGGCAGCATGCCCTTTCTCTCCCATTTGCAGGTCGTCAAAGAGGTTCCTGGCCTGTTCTGTCTCGTTGCCTGTGAGGTAGTATGAACCTAGTAGATCCATCATCTCCTCAGCACTGCGGAACCCATGCGTAGCGGACAGGTATTGGGGCTCTAGGTAGGTCTTCGCCAGGCCGGTCGTAGTTCCCCATATCAACACTCTTCTCGAGACGTCGGTAAGGTAGTGGTCATCATTGACTACGAGTCGATCCCGAATCGAAGCGCTCCATTGTAAGAAGGTATGTTCTACCCCATCGCTGAGAGGAAGGGTTTTCTCAGAGGATGGTTGATTTCTTATAGCGATTTGGAGGGTCCTCGGTGTGCATTCGTGACGACCCTGGAATTGAGGGAGAACGAGTGTTCCGAAGACGCGGCAATTGAACTGTCTCGGGGGTGTTTCGTGTGCGAGGCGTTCGTTGCTCCGTAGATTCGACTGTGGGTATTGGGGCGTCCACCGGCGGTGTGGACGGGATTCTAGTCTGGGATACCGACAGGATAACTAGTAGATCCTTGACCTCCCGTATCTGTGCTCCATTCGACTCGGGATGTCTTCGGATGGCCCAGCGGTCGTAGCTGCAGCAGTGGTTTGTCTGGTAGTCATTCTGGACAGTTGACCGTCCTTGTCTTGGGGTATGTTTGATGTCGGCTTTTTCGACATATTGCCTCGGGTGTGTATCGTGTCCGATACGAAAGAGCTTGACTTCCGGTAGCTTGTAGCTATCAACGCTCTTGTCCACAATTTCCTCTGTGCTATGAGGGGGTTCTTAAGGATCTCGTATCCTATTTGGCGCCAACGCATCGGCGACTTTACCAGCTTGTTCTGAAGAATCAAACCCTGATCCACTGGCTGTCCGTGAGATCTCTGGAATCACGGCTATTTGAAGTCGTCAGGTCTCTCCTCTGAAACGTCACCGAGTCGCAGTGGATGGTGTAACGGTAGTTCTCTGCGTCGTTCCGGTTTGGGATATTATTGAAGTACGGCCGTCCCCAGCAGGCGTGATCTTTTTTGTATAATGTAAGGACACAGGAGCACCCAGCTCACAGTAATAATATATGAGAGTGCGAGTCGGAGGCTAAACGGATGCTATCCTATAGGTCTACTACGAAGGATACAAAAAAGATGATGGGGGAACCCCGTGATTCTCTGAAGTACCCGAAACCCATCCGACTCGGTTCCGACTCGGTTAGCCCACCCAAATAATCACACATGATGCTCCAGCTACCCAAAGTCTACTCCCTACAATGAGAGACGAGAAGGCATCCTTACAAAAGGAGTGTAGTTCTCTCATTTTCCAAGTCTTTCCATGACTAACCAGGCTTGGTAACTGTAGTCGACGTAAGAGAATCCCATAGAACCATCTCCTAGCTTCCTAGCCTATAGGAAGTGAAAGGAGGTCCGAGGGCAGAGTACCCCTATAGACAAATTATGTCATAACTTAACCAATCTTGTGGGTAACTAAGGAGCAATGACGTGTAATGAATCATAGAGGGTTGTAGAAGCTTTTGGAGCTATCGTTCATGTTCCTAGGCCTCTAGTTGATAGAGATATGTCATGTGTAGTATTAGCCCAGTAACTAAGGAGTGATGTCATGTAATGAATCATAGAGGGTTGTAGAGATATGCTATGTGGTCATATCGGCCCAGTAACTAAGGAGCAATGACATGTAATGAATCATAGAGGGTTGTAGCAATCGTTGAGTAGTATTTCTCTTGTTCTTGGTGTGACAAGCCAAAATATGTATAGTGACTTGTAGGTTTGAGGAGGAGATTTCTAAGTTTGGTCTTGAGTTTGATAGCAAACTGAGTGCAACGAATGTCAGTATGACATGATCCCCCTCTTAAGGACGTTTGTTAGCTGTCTGCTTGCCCTTTAGCCAGTTGGCTTTCTTAGAAAGAAATTCTAGAATGAGCTTAGATGCATTTTTTAGATTTCTCTTAGGCTCCCAAGTGTTGTCACTTGTAGGATAGCCTTTCCACTTAACGAGGAAGTAGTCCTGACCTCTAGGTATCTTTTTGTCAAGGATAGACTCTACTTCATATTCTGGTTGATCCAAAATCAGAACAGGAGGTGGAGGAGACTGAAGTGGTCTTAAGGAACTTTCTTGTGCCTTAGACAAGAGAGATGCATGGAAAACATTATGGATAGTCCAAGTAGGTGGCAATGCAAGCTCGAAAGCATTCTTGCCAATAGTCCTTGTGATCTTAAAATGTCCAAGTCTTTTAGTATCAAGTTTGTCTGAAGGTCTAGTAGTTGTGATATGTCTTCTAGACAAAAAGACTTGATCACCAACTTTGAATTGTGGTGCAACCACCCCCCTGTTAAAAGCCTGAGCCTGCTCGTCTTGTGCACGCTGTATTTGGACCTTGAGATAGTCCTGGAGGCCCTTAAGGTAGATGATTCTTTCAGTAGCAGAAGGGTTTTTGAGATTTTCAGGACAATTAAGTTGTGCCACTTCAAACCTAGGGTGATAACCATAGTTTGCATAGAAAGGCGTCTCTTTTGTGGTGTTAGAGATTGTGTTGTTGTAAGCAAATTCTGCAAGATGGAGAAGATCTGCCCAGTTGTCTTGAGCATAGTTTGTATAAATTCTTAGATATTGTCAAGTACAGAGTTGACTCTCTCTGTCTGGCCATCTGTTTGAGGGTGATAAGCTGTAGAAATGCGTTGTTCCATGTTTAAGAGTTTACAGAACTCCTTAAAAAAGTTTGAAGTGAAAACTGCTCCCCTATCTGAGATCCAGTGTCCAGGAATTCCATGATATTTAAAGACCACCTTGAGGAATAGCCACGCAAGTTCAGAAGCTGTGATAGTCTCATTGCAAGGCTCAAAGTGTGCCATTTTTGTGAGCCTTTCTACCACCACAAGGATAGAGTCATAAGGGGTAGCACCCCCTTTTGGGATAGAAGAAGGCAACTTGACTATAAAGTCAATGGATATGGAGTCCCATGGGCGTTCTGGTATAGGTAGAGGCTGCAAGAGGCCATAGGGCTTTTGCCGTGTAGGTTTGTTCGAGTTGCAAGCAGTGCAAGAAGATATATAGTCTTGAAGAGTAGTCCTTAGAGTAGGTCAGTAGAACTTTCTTGTTAGAAGTTCATAAGTTTTTGCAAAGCCAAAGTGCCCTGCAGCTGGAGCATCATGGAACTGCTGTAGGAGGTGTAGCTGTAATCGTTTATCCCTTGGGACATAGATATAGCTCTTGAATAAGAGAAGTCCTTGCTGATTTTTTGAGAAATTTTGTAGTCCAACTTTCTCAAGAGAGGAACCTTTCTTCTGGAGGTATTCCAAAGTTCTTTTGGCAAAGGGATCATGGTTATAAGCATCTTAGAATGCTTTAAGAAGTGTTACTGAGGGTGTATAGTCTTTAAAGGTCTCTGGTTTCTGAGAAGAGGTAATGGGGGCAACTTGGCCCAATGAGGGCGGAAGCTGGTGAGTCAGCAGAGTATCCTGGTTTGGAAAAAGGGCGTTGGTTGTTGATTGTTGCTGCCAAAAGTGATAATTTTAGCTGGAATACATAGATCAAAAGTACCTGTTAGATGGATGGAGATGCCGACCAAAGGGATGGGTGAGACAGAGCAGGCCCGTATGGACCAACTTCTATATATTACACACCGCCGAGGAACCCCGCTCTCGTACTTACTTCAGCTGTGCTAGCCTTTGGTCGCAAAATTTTCCGTCCGCCATTTTACAAACCCGCTCATATGGCCGGAACGGTTGCCCGTTGTCGGAATGGCTCCAACATCATCGGCTCGGAGGGAGGTTGCCATATAGCCTCATAGCGGCACGGCGCGAAGAGAGGCGGAGAAGATACGGACAAGGAGACACCGGAGCATTCCCCGCTAGGAACGCCCAGCACGGAGACGGTAGAAGTCGCGGCAGTGGCATTTTTGAATTAAGAAAGGACTTTGGGACGTTGTATTCTTTGTCTATTGCTAGAGTATTCTGAGACTGTGTATTCCGCTTCCCATTGAGCATGGAAGCTCATCTATGCGCCTGCCACACATGTAGACCCCTATCCGGCGCTTGATCCAAGTCAGCGATTACAGGATAGTTCCGAATCTGCGAAAATTTGTTAGTTTTGCTCCTCATCTCTCCACCCGAATCAGAACTCTCAAATCACTCACCCAAACGTCGTCTTAATACTCCTCACATAATACTCATTCCAGTTCCTCCTCGTCACCTCCTCCTGCCCGACCGGCACCCCCTTCCACTCGACCCTCATAACCGTAACCCCATCAACATCATTCTGATCAAACACCAACTCGAGCGTCGAATAGTGACCCGCAGGCCACTGATCCAAGCGCCAGCTCTGCACGATCCTCCTCGGCTCCTCAAGAACCTCATACTTCCCACTAACATTCCCCCCAAAGATCTCAAACTTCCCCCCCACCTTCGCGCCCTCGAACAGCCTTGGCTGCGCGCGAGTGAACGCCGCGATGCGAGCCGGGTCGGTAAAAGTGGCGTAGAGCTCCGCGGCCGTGGTGCGGAACTCCTCGCTAGCGGTCACGGTGGTGGTGTTGACGTTGGACGTCTTGTTGGAGGCTGTGGTTGGGGCGGCGGTCGCGGCTTCGGAGGGCTGGAGGTGAGTTGGGGTGCGCCAGCCGGAGGAGGGGTTGTCGGAGGGGGCGTGCTGGATATCTTTCCCGTGCTCGCTGACGAGGGCAGGGCCGAGCTTGGCGAAGATGGTCCGGAGTTGGGGGACGAGGGTGGAACGGACGAGGTCTTTTACGGGTTGCTTGGAGGAGGCTTCGGAGAAGATGTCGATATCGAACTGGGATGAGAAGAGAGGGGTTAATGAGAGTGGTCTATGGTGGGTGGGAGGAAGGGGGGAGGACATACGACATACTCGTCCTCCTCGGTGTCATGGGCGACCTCGGGGACGGTGATGTTACCGCTAACGGCCTCATCATCTTTGGTTTTCCCTTTGCGAGACAAAAAAAATCAGATCAGTTCAAACTGTTTTGCGGCAAAAAAAATCATGATGTGGTAATATAGCTAACTAACCGGAATACTCTAAGACCAGCTTCACATCGAAGATGGTGATGACCTTGCCCTTGCGCTGGTTCACGTCGACATCTCCGTCCATGCTCGTCAGTTTATCTATCTTGGCCGTCACGCCGCCCACCGAGGCCTGCACATCGGCCAGGTTCTCCTCGAGCCACTGCTTCGTCCAGCCCGCGGCGTTCTTGTTCACCCAGTGCCAGTTGTTGGGGTTGTGGAGCACCATTGTGGCGGTTCTGTAGTGAGTTGGGTTTTTACGGGGAGGGGATGATGGATGTGTTCACTGAAGACTCGAGTTAGCAGATGTTCCCGAAAGAGCAGTGAGCAAAAGATCGAGCTCGAGGTTTGAATAGGTTCAGAAGAAGGCCGAAGCCAAAGCATTGTCATCAATGAAAAGAGTACAAGTTCGCTCTATGACTGGTGCCAGCTGATGTATCGTCATAACATTTGGGGGGAGGGGGAAGAGACAAAGAAAAAAAACGGAACTGTGGTAGTATATTGTCCACAGCGAAAGCGACAAAGGACATACCTAGAAAGGAAGGAGAGGCGCTGACATAAAAATTATATAAAAATCGTCAAAGAATCGTGATACAGGAGGAAAACAGAGGAGGAGGTTTGGTGGGGGAAGGTGAAGTTGTTTTTGAAGGGTTTGTTCACGGCGCGCCCTTTTGTAAGGAAAGATCTAGAAGAGTTGTGCGATTGGCGCGGCGGAATTTTCCGCCGACCGGGCCGACGGGTCTCCGTCCAAGCTATCTCGGCAGTCTATACTCCGTATATACATATATGTATATGCAATTATCCAGACAAGGGTAGCTAATCAGAATGATTATTAGACGTCACCTCTCACATAAGAGACATACAATGACGATGATTTCAAGTCACTTTCATATAACACGCAAAAAATAGGATAACCGATCGTGAATAGTATGTCTACACAGCGAAGTAACACTCTTATTGAGCCATGATAGGCACAAGCTATTCTATACATGCTATTCTGGTATCTGAACGACCAAAGGCTCGCTATTTTAGGAGCTACAAGCTTCACAGACAGAGCCATCCCTCCCGTGCCTGCTCAAAAACCCCGCTGCCATGCATGACCCTGCCCAACCTAACGTCCAACAAAAAACGCCTGACAAAGGCCTTACAATAAAATGCTCGATTTGTGTCTGTGTGCTGTTTCATGATGATAATTGTGTGATTGTGATAGTCGTTATGATGATGATTGTGATGATAGTCATTGTGATGTTGATGATGATGATAAGTCTCTACGCCACGACCTCGTCGTCTTCCGTGATTCTGTCATACTCCGATGGCTGTAGCAAGATCCTGTTGTTGCGATCTTCGGCGGGTACTCCGTCTCGAGACGCACCGAAGTCAAGTATCTATTAGATAGTTAATGCTGATAAGACCCAAATGCTATGAAGGCACATACCTCTATAAACGTGAACCCTTCTCTCTGTACAGCTGCAACACATCTTCTCTCGTCGAATTTCACCTGCCAGACTCCACTGAGATCCGTCAGGAGGTCTTGAATGCACTCTCCAGTCTTGACGTTCCACATCTTCAGCGTGCGGTCCGAGCCGGATACCACCTTGTTACCATCGTGCTGGAAACATGTGATGGCACCGGTGTGAGCGGTAAGCGTGTTCTTGCATTGCCCATTCTCTGGGTCCCAGATCCTCAGCGTAGAATCCGCTGCAGCTGAGACCAGGCGCTCGTCTTTCAGGTCCAGTAGACCCACTAGGGAGGAGTGGCCATCGAGGGTGAAGAGGCACATTCCAGTCTCCAGTGACCAGATCTTCACTGTGTTATCCATAGAGCCGCTGATGCAACGCTTACGTTTATGATCGAGTACAACACTGTACACTTTCTGGATATGACCGCGAAGCTGGTGTACGCTCTCTCCAGTGGAGATCTTCCATACCCTGACCGACGAATCGTAGCTGCCACTCACGAGGGTGTCTTCGTGGGCAGCGATAGCACGCACAGAGCTGGTGTGGCCTTGCAGAGTACGGACGTAGTATGGACAGTCTGAATCATTCGCGGGAGGGCCAGCTGCGAGATATTTCTTAGACCCCTGTTCCGGCAATCTCCATACTCGGAGCTGTGCATCGCGGGAACCTGTAATAATCAAAGGCTTCTCGGGAACCATGACTGGCCTATCATTGTAGACCTTTCCAGTGTCGAGAGGCATCAAAATTTGGAGACATCTAACAGTTGATGTATGCCCGTGGAAAATCTGGGTGCACAAGCCCTTTTCAATATCCCACACACGGACTGACCTATCAGTTGATCCTGAGACGAGGACATTGCCTTCGTATTGCAATGCCCATACTCCGCCATCGTGTCCCGTCAGTCTCTTCCGAAGGGCACCCGTTTTCGTGTCGTATATGTGAATAAATGTGTCGTCGCTGCCAGTAATTATTTTGTCATCATCAAACTGGAGACAGGTAATGACGTGTCTTGGGTGTGCCGGGAAAGCCACATGTCGAGGTGCCACTTTGCCGCCACTCATCCAACTGCGTTGTAACATGAAGTGGCGCCTGTAGAGGGACTTGTAAAGGTGAAGTTTCCTCAAACTAGGAAGTCCAATTTCAGGGGCTGGCACTGCTAGAGCCGCCGCAGTTGCGGCAGCGTTAGGGCCCTCAGATTTGCGAGCCGAGCTGTGGTATTTTGAAGCTAGGCTTGTGTGTCGTGGCCTCTCTGTGACCTCTGCAGAAACGGCTCTTCTCTTTGACCTCTCTGGTCCATAGTTGATGTGGGCCCTCTTCCTTTTCCCTCCTTGGCGTAGGGATCCGGAGTGGCCAGCATGGGATCTAGTAGCAGTTGGAATGCTATCCACGTCAGATGACCCAGGACGCTGGCTGAGATCTTTCTCGCAGCCATCTGGACCATGCGGGTCTTGCCAGCCCCAGCCTTCCCTGATCGCCCGCTCCACTTCGCCCTCGGGGAGAACAAAGCGATGTCTTTCGATGAGTTCTTTCCATCCAGCCTCGTTCGTGTCGTTGATATCTCTCCAACGCTTGGAAACTTGTGCAGCACGGCAGCGGTCCCGGTGATCAAGGAAGCTAAGAATCTGTAGGCTCAACTCTGTCGGAAGTTCTTCGAGGAAGTCGCACTTTAAAGCTGGATTGACGACCCCGGCAATCACATGTAGGGTCTTTCTATTGCAGCGACGAAGAAATTGGTACATCATGAATGTCTTCATTTCCGAGGGCATCGAGTCGAAATTTTCTAGCATCGATGTCACATCCATAGCATTCCGTGGAGGTGCGTTTGCCAATGCATATTGTTCATTGGCATGGCCCAGTGACTCAAATGTCGACTTAGACTCTGCTGTGGCCGACAAAAGTGCATTGCCGGAAGCCTGTGATTCGGGGTCATCTCGTACTACCAGCTGAGCATTATGAAGATTCGCCGCAGCTAAAGTTGGTGATAGGCTTGGACTTGGCAAGCTGGCCCCATGGGTGGCTCCTCCCGCACTTACGGACGACCGGAGTACGGATGGCCCCGAAGAATCATCATTTAATGGAAAAGGCTCAAGATCTGATTCTGCGATAGGCGGTGTGGCAGTGGCGCTGGGGAACGAGCCTTGACTAGCAGTAAGGGATGGACTAGTGGCCTCCTCGAAAGAGCTATTCAGTGTCGACTCGGTAGCGGACGAGGTCAGCTGGGTCTGGAGCGGGCTTGTTTCGCGGTGACCGGTATCAGGAGTCGACAACATGGCAGGGTTGAACGAGGCGCGTCTGCTTGATGAGATCATCCGGTGTGGGAAGCTAGAACAGTGGGCGTCCAAGGGCGGTTGCTCCAGGCTGGATTGGCGTCGCGGGGCGTCCGAAATCCCGAGGAATGAATCGGGAGACCTTGGGTTTGTTGGTAAATATGATTGTGAGTTTTCGTCCGCATTCTGGAAGCGCCTTGATGATCTGGTGGTATCGGGAGTTACGTATGCTCTTAAGCCTGTGAGTCCTCGTGACTGTAGTGTGGGAGGTGGCCGAGGTCTGGATGAAGATGGAGATGCCTGGAGGATTAAAAGTCAGTGGTTCGTTATCAGATAGGTGGGGGGGGGAAGCATACGGAGGATAACGGCTTGCGGTCCTCACGGAAGTGCACAACCTCGCCGTTAACCTCGTAGGAGAAGCTTGAGATGGCTTCCGGCGTTGACTTCCTTGCCAGCGGGTATTGTTTCAAGTCGAGACTCTCCAACGGCAGAGGCGGTCGGACAAATAGAGGCGGATATGATCTCTTCGTGGTTGTGGTGGTTGTGACTGTCTTCGTCTCGACACATTCGGCAAGATCGATTTGAAATGTCGACGAATCCCGGCTCTCCTGGTTGACCGGTCCGTCCCAAGCCATCTCGTCTTGGGGGCTGGGGGTTACACACCCATCGGGCTGAGAATCTTGTAGACTAGCAGTTGCCTTCGGCGAGAGTACAGTGGTGATGTGGTTTGGCGGGAGTAATTTGGCTCTTTGAGCCACTGTGGCCTGGCATGTCGCTGGTGGCCATCGGGGCGGCTCCATATTCAGCTGCCAGGTTTCTAAAGATAGAGACGCATAAACCCGATAGACGGACGAGAAATATATAGAAGGCCGAAGTTGTGTTCTCGAAACGCGCTCAGGACTGTGGGACACGAGACCTGGTACGCGTTTTGACGGCTCCTGCGATAAGGATAAGTTTCGAGGCGGCTAGAACGGCCGAACCTGGTGTACAGGGACGATCGTAGAACACTCCAGTAATTAAAGTTCCGGTATTCGAAGCAACAGCTAGAAGATGGCAGCCGTCGATAGATATCGTGTTGGGTACTGACTTATGGTAGTATCGGCAAGGGAGGGGCGGGTTGGCGGAGGAGGCGAAGTTGGATTACGGAGAGGAAAACGGCAACGATGAGTGGCGGGGGGCGCGTGGAAAGAGGAACGGCGGCAATCCTCGTCTGACCTTACCCCAAAGAGCCCGAGGGAGAAGACGAAGCTGGGGTTGTTATGTTAACGCGGGGCGTAAATGGGCTGACAGTTGAGGTTGAAGTTGAGGTCAAAGTCGAAGTTTGAAGAGGAAGCTAGTGGAGTGGAGGGGGGGTGGTGGTGGTGGTGGTGGTGGCGGCGGTGGTGGTGGTGGTGGTGGTGGTGGTGGTGGTGGAGGATGGCAGGCGCTTCGGGGATTTAGTCGAGCAGGCGGCGGGAGATGCCTCGACTCAACTCTGCCTCGTCTTGGCTAAGATTAGTGTTAGTCGGGGTACTTTGTAAATCGCGGAGTGCGGAGTACACGGGCGAAGTACCGTGCCAAGTTAGTAGGAGGAACCAGTAGGACAGAGTCCGTAGTGTGCACTAAAATACAGAAAGCGTGATGTGACGAGCTAACTAGATACGGTTAAGCGTGGGGTAAGCAACATAAATCCAAGAATAAAGGAATAACTTATAATTTCTGTTCGACAGGATCAGTTATTCCCATTTCGCTTTATTCTTGGATTTATGTTGCTATATTGCTATATTCTGTAGCATTTTACACACGTGTATATCCCATGATTTGTATATTCTCTACTCTCTCGTTATCTGCTCTCTCTCCTCTTCCTCTGCTCTTTACTCTCCATCGTCCTTCTCTGCTCACTCTGCTCACTCTGCTGTCTCTACTCCGTCAACCTTCTACGGCATCTCTTTCCTCTCTAGGATCTCCATAGTCTCTCTGCTCCTTGAAATATCACACAAGACAATACTCTACCAACTGCACCTTCTGTAGACCACCGAGATCTTATCATCTACCTACTGCAGGATACTGAGAACCGATCATCTTCCTTTCGTTCTTTCCGTATTCAGCGTAAACAACAGCACTATGGATTGTGTTGCCTGCTTTGTCTGCCATACACTCTCTGGTACACAGCGCGTCTGCACGTGCGCCCTTCCTCTTTCGGTTCTTGTCCCCTCTCCCTCTTCCGTTCTTCCCCTCTTCCGTTCTTCCCCTCTCCCCTCTCCCCTCTTTTCATCTATTCCTTCTTTCCATCTCTTCCTTCTTTCCATCTCTCCCCTCTTTCCATCTCTTCATATTGTATTCACCTTTTTCCATCTCGTCTACTCTTCATATTGTATTCATCTGTTTCCTCCTCCTCTTTACATTCTCTTTTCCTCGTTCAGCCTCTCACCTCACTTGTCAAATTTCGTCTCTGCTCTCGTGAATCATTCACTGCTCTGCCTCTCCCTCTCACTCAATCGGAACTTCATCATTGTCCTGCCATAATCTCCATCTTCGTCGTGAAGATGAGAACACGGTCGGCACGTCAATGCCAAGGCGCTGCTGCCTCAACCGCCGTGATGCTGATTCCCAACCCCACCCAGACAGTATCGAAGATCAACCAGGCGCAGTCTCTCCACATAATCCAAACCACAGTCTCAGCAGCGCTTTCCACCATACTATGGATCAACAACCTCTTTCCTGACGATCATTTCGAGACACGCAGTTACAACCTTGACGATCCGGCTTTCGCTTACACTATAAAGCCCCTAGCTCAAACTATTCGGGAAAGGAGGCAACAGGGAACCGGCGAAGCAAGGGTTACTTGGGAGTTTCTCCTCAGAGGGAAAACTACAAAGGTCGATAAGATCTGGTTGTGGCTGGTTAGAATTCACTCCCTTCCCACCGTTCACGCTACTTACGAAACAAAGGACGGAGTTTGCGACGCCATCAAGCATGGATATTTGGCAACATTTCAGATTACCTTCCACAAGGGGATAGTGTCACGCGACACCATAGCTGTAGCTTACGTGTTGAGGTTCAGCTACTCCAAGAATGGAGGCGAGATTCAGCTTGACATTTTGGCAGGAAATCAAGAGGTCGAAGTAACAACAGAGGACAAGCATAATTTGAGGAACATGTTTCATAAACTCATAACGATGTCCCAAGAAACAATGAAATTCCCAGGTATGCCCCACAGCCACGCCATCGACAGTGTTTGATTCCTTTATAGAAGATCCAACAATAAGCTTGCAATTGACCTACAACGAAACCTGCCCACCCGATTATCGTCCGATGGGATTTGTCGTCGCTCCTGACCCGAGTATAATAATGGACGAACATAATGGCATGAGACTTGGTGACATGGACACGAAATATCACCGGTATGTCCCTATGGTATTTTGGCCTCATTTGCTAACTGTTTAGTGTTGGAATGAGCCTCGTCATTCCGCTACCAACCGCCGCCCATGGCTCAAATGGGTCTTCCCGGGCTGCGAGACGGTCCAACTCCCAGCTGATCTTGAACGACAGCAACCTCGTGTCCACTCCAGCTACTGCTTCCCCTTCTGATGGCTCCAGCTTCTTGAATACCCAGGAGCGCGCAGAAATACAACTAGTGCGCGAAATGGTAACGTACACTTAGTCTGTCTTTGTGCGGATCCTTGCTGACGATATTGCAGGTCCCCATGGGACGAGAAGTTGGAGATACCCAACGAGTGCAGGATACCCACTCACAAACAAGTCCTTCAGAGGGATCATTACCCACACCGCCACGTGCACCCACCGGACAAGGTATCCCACCACCAGATGAGAGACGATTCTATTTCGACCGTGAAACTATTCGAAATCTCCATCCAACCCACAAGTGGCGGAATGGGCAGGTTCAGGTTTCGCACAGTGAAGCCCAAGACATAGAGTGCCATTGCGGAAAGCAATTTGCCAGCATGACTGTAAGATTCAATGCCATGTACTCATTGTCAATACTGATTATTACAGGTACAATGTGAAATCTGTCAAAAGAGACAACACCTTCATTGCCACGGATACCTTGAAACAGACGTCATGGATACCCATGTGTGCTACACATGTCTTTTGCATGCTGAGCCTGATCTCAGCAATGAAATGCAAGGGCTGTGGTTATTGAGACAAATTGTCTGGGTTGCATCTATGGAGAAGTATCCGCCCAAAGAAGCCGACTTGGCTGTCCGCATAGGTGAGCTGCCACAAATAGCCGAGTATTATAGTGAGATACTTACCGTTCGTTATTTAGGTTGCCTGGTGAAAGACGTTGTAGCCGTGAGCCAGAGGCTAGTCCAGGAGAAGTACCTGCGGAAAGTCAGCAAGCCACAGAGCAAGAAGCATAAGGACTATCACAGGCGGTCTCAGATACCACCTTATCAGTTCGTAGCGGAGGAAAAGGGGCGACTGTTCAAGGAATATCTTAATCCTACATTTGGGATAGAGAAATACGTATGTACTTGTATTTGAATCCTTTGATCACACTTCAAACTAACGAGTCAAACCACTCTAGCTCCACGAACATCCGCAGGCCTCAGCCGCCAAGCCAAAGCTCGAGCAATCATCATCACAGGCGGGCCCCGACTTTCGCATGAGCTCAATGGCACCTGAATCTGTGATGCTCATGCCAACTTCACGCCCACCGGCGACGCCGCAACCCCCCGGCGCGAAGCTCATCGGTACCGGTCCCCTATACGGCATCTTCGACGCTGATGACGACGCCGTGACACCCCATCCCGGCCATGTGGCTGCGGCGTCTAGCATGAGCAGTAGCACGCAGGGCTCGCCGAGCCAGATGGGCGGTCCTGGACCACGGCCGCCTCTGGCTCTGGGTGTGAAGAGGAAAGGGGATGATTTGGAGAGAGGTGCAAGGAGCCTGAAGCGAACGGATTGCGTGCACAGTCCTTTTCTGCTGAATAGGGCAGTGTGAGTGTGGCGTCATGGGGGGATGTTGAATTCGCGGGGGATTACGGAGATGGCTGGGTCTGGCTTAATGTTTTGGCGCCTCGTTAAATTGCTGGGTTGGGGGTGTTTCGCTCGATTTTGGGAGGGGAGTTGTACAAGCTGGCTGGATGCTCGAATGGGCTGGGCGGGGCTGCGAGATCACTGCATATGTAACTTAGCCTTTTGCTGATATATACTATAGATCGGCTTAAAATAACATCAATTTTTTCAACCTTTTCTACCAACCGGAAATATAGATTCCATTCTCCTTCTTTTTGTATCCTCTGCAACGCCCCTGGCTGGTGGTGGATGCACGTGAACAATATAAATAGCAGAACCCAGAACACAATGAGGCACGAATAACCAGCTTCAACATTCAAAATCTCGGATTGGAGATTAATGGCCGAAGTTTGACCGAGACGGCGATGGGTTGTTCATAGAGCTCTGGTTCTGTAGATATGTGGGGGAACGGGGTTGAGAAAGGTTGTTCATAGAGCTCTGGTTCTGTGGATGTGTGGGGGAAAAAGGGGGGTGGTGAGAATGGGGGGGGTGGTGAGAAAGGGGGGGGTGGTGAGAAAAGGGGGGGGGGGGAGAGAAAGGGGGGGTGGTGAGAAAAGGGGGGTCAGCAGCCATGAGTCCCTCGCAACGGGCGCTGATGATGGTGGGATAGGATGGGTCGGCGGCCATGAGTCCCTCGCAACGGGCGCTGATGATGTGCACAATCTTCCGGTTTTGAGTGTGCTTCCCGTCAGCCATTGAAATATCTCACAAACACATTTTCATTTTCGATGATACCATTCACAACTCGGGCTATCCGCAGTTTTTTGTAGTGCACTGTCTGTTCTGAGGTAAGGGGTTGGGGGAATCATTATTTTATCATTTCTGGGTATCTATCCTATTCTGACAATACCGTGTGTTACTGTACGCCCATATAACATACAAGCCCAATAACGCCATCCAGGCCGTACATCACTGTCAGAAACCAAGAGCAGCGTACTTCCCTGCCTCCTCCGGACGGGAGCGAACAAGTCGCTGTATAGCCCTCGCTCGTCTCGCTTTCTCCCGTTCCTCTCTCGCTTTTATCTCTTTCTCGCTGGGCGCCTTCACTACCGCGGCATCTTCCTCCACCTTAGCTTCCGCCTTCTCCTTCTCCATCCTACCTCTCTTCTCCTTCCCCTCTCCACCATCATACTTCTCCCGCTTCGCCCTCCTCTCCCTCCTCCTCTTCCGCCTCTCCTCTTCCTCGACCCTCCACTTCTCGCCCTCAGCCTCCTCCCTACACCTCCTCTCCTCCTCCCCCGTCACCACCCACGGAACCTTCAACACGTCCTCCCTAAACCTGACCCCCTCCCTCCACGCCCCCACCTCCGCCCTCGTATCCCCCAGTATAACAATCGCCTTCATAGCCAGCTGTCTCACGCCGCGAAACTCCCTGATACCCCCCTTCACCTTCACCACTTTGCCGATATCCACGCCACGCAGCTTCGGGCCGTCGGGGGAGACCATCGCGTCGTCTGCTGGGCGCTCGGTGGAGACTGCGATGGCTGCTACTGTGGCAGTGGCCTCCGACCGGGGGGGTGCGAGACATGTAGCTTCGATTGTGGCGCCGCTGCCGTCATCGATGGTGATGCAGACGCGGTTATAGAATTCGTCCATCGCGACGATAATCCCAGTGAGACGCACCCATTTCATAGGGTGGTTGAGGTGAAAGTAAATCCCCTGCCCTGCTTTATGTCAGTCTTCCATCCACAAACTTGCCCAGATCACTCTTCCCCTTCCAGTGTCGTCCCGGCACGGATCGCAAAGCCTGGTTTGGCTACAGCTGAAATCATACGGAGAGACGAACCTTCATACTCCGCCACCTCGCGCAGCGCAAACACGTCCACGGCGCGCAGTGGGCACCAGCGTCCCAGGGTCGGGCTCAGCCCATGACAGTGGCTCGGGTACAGCACGGGCAGGGTCGTCATCGGTTGCGTCAGGGCTCATCGTCGGTGGGCATGTCGCGGCTTTGCGGGCTGGGTGTTCATGGCCTGTTTTGTGCCCTGGCGGATTGCGGCGCGTTGATGGTGAGTTGTGCGTGTCTGGGTGGTTGATGGTGGGAGTGGTGTGGGAGGCGCGTAAGCGACGCGATATCACGTGTGTGGTTGGATCTGGACTGGGATAGGTAGCTCATGAGGGTGGGACTGATGGAAAACGAGGAGTAGTTTGGAAGTTTGTAATAAAAAGAGTTATGTTTTGAAGACACTTGGCTTCGATGTTATTGTAATATCAATGGCTACCATTTGTGATGTTTGTAGTTTTGGTGTTAGTTTATCCTTTACGTACGTAGTTATCTAACGTTTATGCCAACAAATACATATCTATATTACCCCTCTGTTCCGTTCAGTTTCTTTTTTCAAAAAGAAACTGAACGGAACAGAGGGGTCTCTTCGTAGTGACAATTACCATTTATCACTATGCGCTGGCACTCTAGAGGCCTTGGCGGCACGACCTTCTCCACGAAGGAGGCTCAAATAATTCTTGCCTGAATTACTAGGCCTCAAAGCCTCCAACCAAGATTCCGAATAATTTTGAGCTTCACGAAGTATCGTCAATTCCACAATACAGCCCGCGATGCCACCACGCATATCTCTACGGACCGCCTCAAGGTTCCTGAACATTCGGCCGGCCCCCCAGCCATCAATTGCCTGTCACACACCCATTACCCTCCGCACACACCCCGTTCGCGCCTTCGCAGACTCGAAACACCCCAAACCGAGCTCAAACCCGACATCGTCAGATGCCCTGCCTAATGCGAGCGAGGAAGCCGTACAGGTCGGCAAGGCTACCGGCAAAGCCACACCAGAGCTGGACCAAGGGACACCAGTGCAGGAGGTATGAGCTCATCCAACCCGCGCGACCCAAGCGGCGAACTGACTGGAGTAGATCTTAAAACGGGACCCCGAGCTAGCGGAGAAGGCGCCTGAAGTGATGAAGGAGAAGCCTACGGATGCGAAGAGGAGTGCAGAGGCCGCGGGCGAAGAGGGAGCCACGACTTTTGATAACCTGCTGGCACTGGGACAGATGGAGGCGATTGTCAATGGAGGGCACGCGAGTGATATGACGCCAGAGATGGTGGGCCATAAATTCCCGCTGCCGGATATGCCGTTGAAGCCATTTTCGAATCGCAAGGAGCGCTATGATCCGATCGTTTCTCAGGTCACAAACCTCCTCATGCAACACGGCAAGCTGAGCATTGCTCAAAGGGTAGTTCTCCACTTCCATCATCCCAGATTCTGGCAGAATGACGCAGCTAACGCCTGTCTCGTTTTCCAGCATATGTCCTACATCCTCAACCAGCTCCGCACTGCACCTCCCCCAGTGCCGTCTCAAGCTCGCCCCCTCGTCCCTGGCTCCCCGCCCCCAATCGAACTGCCTCTAAACCCAATCAACTACCTCGCCGTCGCCATCGATTCCATCGCACCTCTCATGCGCATCCGCCAACTGAAGGGTGCCGCCGGAGGTGGTTTGTCGCTGCCAGTTCCTGTCCCCCTGAGCCTGCGCCAGCGCCGCCGCACAGCCATCATGTGGATCCTGGATACGGTACTCAAGAAGAAGAGCCGTGGCAGTGGGCCCACGATGTTTGCGCAGCGCTTCGCGGATGAGATTATCAGTGTGGTAGAAGGAAAGAGCGGCGTGTGGGATAAGCGGGCGATGGTACACAAGGCCGCAACGTCAGCGAGAGTGAACTTGACTTATTCGAGGATGAAGGGGAGGAGGCTGTAGGGGTTAACATCTGGGGAGTTGGTGGTTGATGTAAGATATGTATAGAGGCTTGAATGTACTATAGAGCTACTGTGCAAGCTGTATCAACTGGGGGTTAGTTCTCGAGGTGGACCTGGTAACTCTGGGTATTCCGTGTGAAACTCTCTGAGTTTATGGGGAGAGTTCATGAAGTTCGATACTGGGTACTCCGATAAAGGTCTAAATATGATAATTGCAGTTTAAAACTGGGGGTTAGTTCTCGAGGTGGACCTGGTAACTCTGGGTATTCCGTGTTCACTTGTGGGAATAGTTACTGTGCACCCACTGCTGACTGTGGTATGTGGAGTATTTCAACGAACTAATTGGCTGACAACCACATATCCCCGTCTTCGGACTTCGGGCCACACCAGCACCCCTCATGGGATCGTCAAACCCCCATTTTCATTTTTAAGGCACTAGAACACACATCTATTTCCCAATTGAGAATAACGTGACTGCCGACGGCAGCGCGTTGACTCGCAAGTGCGATGTGTAATGTGCTGGAATTTTCGCGTCGCCTCGCATGCCATGCGCCCTGAGAATTCTGCAGCGACATGCGGAGCTGGAGATCTTTGGCCCCATGCCCCTCCACGGTACTACTGCATGCTGCACCAAAATAGCGTCGACAAAGGCAAGGAACAAAAAAAATATGGTGCAATTACGCCTCGGGAAACAAGGTGGAACAGACTGTATTATTCTCATAGTGCTGCTTTTTGAAGTGCTTTTCCAAAGCCCTCATACACTACACGTCCCTTTTTTTTGTAGCAAATCCGTTGAAATCCAAAATAAATCCCTAGTCCTGCTCATACATATTCTCCTGGACGCCCCAATATTCCTTCTTGCGCCGGACTACGCCCCAATATCCATTCCGATGAGCATCCCGAATCTAAGCCAAGTCGTTTCATATCATATCATACAGGTGCTGCTGGAAGCAAGTGTTCGTCTCGCTCCGAAAATCGCTGGCGCACAGATGATGCGAGAGCATAAATTTCTACCATCCGTGTCGGCCCGGTGTTGGTGACGTTGGGCTGGAGTTGCCAAGGGCCTTGAGAGCCACTTCTGCAGCGTCTTCTTTGGCGTTGTTGAGGTATTGGCCGTCGTACCAATATCGGGCGGCAATGCTTTGGCCGGACACCGTGACAGTGCTAGACCAGGCAGTTCGGCCTCCTTGTGACAAAAGTCAGCTGATTATTTTTAAGGAAACTGAATTTTGAGCTTTCATACCTCGTCTGTCGGAGACAATGCTGAAAACTGGTGGGTTGATTTGCGCGGTGCGGCATCTCTCTGAGAGATATTAGAATCAACATTCAATGGCGCCAATGATCTGTGCACTGTGACCCACCTTGAAGCTTGTCTTGCCAGGTGCTTGTTGCGGGACTGGGGCTTGAATAAGACATGTTGAGTGTGTATATCTATATATGTGGATATATAGTTGGAATTGAGTGAGTGGTTGGTGAGTAAAGAGACTAATTATTGGAAGGTTTTAGCTTGGAAGAAAAGTTGATGAAGCTGTTGAGCATCCGGAATCTTTATACTTATTCTCTATTGTGACGAATGGGTAGCTTGATGTAGGACTAGCTGGCACTCATGAGGCCAGCGCGAAGGTGCAGGCGGATATGCAACCTAACCAGGACTCGGCACCATGCATCCCACAGAACAAATTCCGGTCGTATGATCGGAAGGTAAGTATGGCTCGGCCTGAGATAGCATCTATATTTGGCAAAGCGCTGCAAGGTAGTCCAAGGGGGGGGCGACGAAGGGTGGGTTTCAATAGCTTCATAGTGAAAGTTGTACAAATACAATGAGGGCGAGCAAAAGCAATTTGGGGACTGGGCATAAAAAAACGATAAGTGCCAACACAGCAGAAACATGTATTTGGGGATAAATACCTATGGACTAAGACCAATCCGTATGTATATCTAAGAGCGGATGGGTAATGAACGACATGTGTGTTGTGATTAGGTTGAAATGAGTTGGAACAATGGCCGAGGTAAGCGTGAGCACGCCTCTGGCGCAGTTGGGTTCTGGAAGGACAGCACCCCTCCTGATGCCTTATCTCATTAATGTGACCGTCATCGCGGGAATTTTCTGAGTAGATCCTCTTAGAGGCGCGGTATGGTATGCACTGGAGACTAGCCAATTGGGCCGAATTCGACATGACCACCAACGGTGGGAATGGCGCTGGCACAGCTTACCTGCATAGCGCCCTTGCAGCCTCATCCATAAAGTGGAGAGTGTTGACCCTTTGGTAAATGCTGTCGTTTGGATAAAATATTTCTGTCAAACCGAAACACGATATGATCTGGCGCCTGTTGAAAGGCGGAGGCGGATGCAGCAAGGTTCAGGCTGGAATGAGTACCCGTTTATCCCCCGTCACTTCTACCCTATCCCAGGCAGTCAGCCACCAATGGATGGTATTTGCCTCCCCCGAGCAAAGAAAATTTACTGGAATGAGCAAGACAATATTTCTGAGCAATTTGGTTCTCACGATACTAAGAAACGTGCGTCTCAAATGGACAGTGAGACATCCCCAAGAACAAGAAGTCTCAACCCCCCCGGCCCCCTTCCTATATCCGATAGTGCTAATTCCAAGGGGATGGAAGATGGCAGGCATCTAAGAAGACGTTAGAAGCAAGTCATTTCTTCCCATGCTGTGTCGCACGTATCTCCTGGCTGGGTATGCGTGGTTGGGAGTACAAAGCACAGGGCATCGACCGACACAAACAGTTTCCTTCTGAAAAGAGTTTATCTCAGCTCTGACAAACAATATATTGTCGCCTCATTGGTATCATCCTCGTGGCGCTCCTGGTACATGACGAGTCACTTGCCCAACCGATCTCAGCATGGATCTTGCAGATCTTAAGGCTGCTAGGTGTTGAGGGAAAGAAGCTGTGGGAGCTTCTGTGGAGGTATGTGAGGTGCGACGACCTGGCTCAGAAAAGTGCCGCTTCCCTGGTATATGTGGAAAACCGGCGATGAGGTATACAGCGTCAGATCCTAGTAACATCAGAGATTATGCAAAAATACAGGACTGCTAGGCCACAACTCCACCTGTCGGAGTAGCTTTCCGTCGGGCTGATGCATTACACGGCGAGATCGTGATCACAGCCGCCATCGTCAATGGCGGCAACACACATATCGGCGGGGTACATAGCGTCTGAAGCTTTCGAAAATACTATTCCAAATGTACCACATTTCTTTGCCTGGTAGAGCGAGTCAACGTCCTGAACCCTGCACACCGGTCGGCGATCTGATGCAAGCCTAGCTCGTCATCTACTTTGGGATAGAAGATCCTGGACGTACTCGTAAAGTAGCAATGCCCAAGGTAATGTGTACATCGCTTTCAACCTCGCCTTGCACTATATCGGCGTCGTTGCAACTTCAATGCAACCCTGGAAGGTTTGAGTGGCCTGTGAGCTTTGGTCAGATAACCCTTAGCTGTTGGTTGGTTGTTGGGGGACGAGCCAGGTTCAAAAGGGGTAGATAATCTGAGGCCAGTAGGAGGTGACCCATCGGCCGCGCAAATATGATATGCGTGACGGCCTGCTGTGTCGTCTGAGACAATTTGATGGATTCGTGTCAGGTAATTGATTCGATAGGCTTGTACGCGTGACAAGAAATATAACTTGTAGAGTACAAATTTTAAGATGGGACTGTGCATGATAAATCACTTAGAGGGTAGTAGAGGCTTCGAAACCTTGTCACCTATTAATCTTTACAAAAAAAATGCAAATAAAAATCGAGAGTTTTGGTCACTCAGAGCTATAATTATCATTACGGCATTTTATCAGTTTTAATTGTAGGAATTATATCAATTTCCAGCAATTAACGATCCCTCGGACTCCCGGGCTGCACGCACGAGTCGTGACACCCCATGGGGATGAATCGATAAGGCTTTGGGCTCCACGTCTACTCCCTCCCACCCAGTGGCGCCCCCCGCGCCCGCGTGCTCTCCCCAGCATTTCTTGTAACCCAGCGACTCGCAAGCCTCATCGCTGAGACGCGGCCCGCACCGAGGTGGCACATCGCAATCACGTAGGGACCCCAAGATTGCGCAACATGGTGACTAACCAGATGCGTCCCGAGGGCGGCCTTACACCCGCTAGATCGAGCGCGATGCTGCGTTATGCATGTGTTGTTGTCGTATGCAGCTATGCCCAGCGCAGCGCGCCCTGTCCGGTCAGCGCGACCTACGTAACCGCAGCACCCGCCTCGGCGCCCTGTCACAAGGGTCCTCCGATTGAGACACGTTGAGCTCAGGGACAGATGGATATAGCCGTGGGAGGGTGCCTTGGTTCAATCACTACCTCATAGTTACTGGCATTGTACTGCTTTCCAAAGGCGAACCTCTGATGGAATTCCACGATTTACGAAGGATGCCATTTTGCCCACCCCTTGGGTTACTTGCCTCCCCCCTTGTTGTCTACTAAGTCAGAGTCTCACTCCCGGAATGCTAAATATCAGCCAAGAGACTACATGACAACAGATGTCTTATTTTTCAATTACACTTATACTGAGAAACTTAGTGCCCCTTGGCATAATCACGCAGTTATGCCAAACGCGTAGTGAAGTCGCAAAAGGGTTGTTAAGCTAAAGAGTTCAGGATGGACGATTGAAATGCAAGTACTGAGAGCAAATAGATGAAGGGATGACGTTCTATTCTACTTCAACTAAAATACAGGAGGCGATCGCTGACTATATACCCAGTCTCGATCAGGGGCTTGCAGTACTGACAAATTCAACACTCCCACTCAGGAATGCGAGCTATAGTCTAGCCATTGCTCTCTGGCAGCAGTCATATAAATAAAGACCCAAATAGCAACTGTTGTGTGTGACGTCGCTAGCCACGTGTTAATGTCGGCATTTAGATAGTGTTGGATGGGGGAAGGTGGACACAGACCTTGGGATACGGTGGCCGTTTGGCCCTGAGACAGCTGTGTTTCCCAAGGCGACCGTCCGACTCCTATGCTAGACGGTTGTGCAGAGTCTGATGCAGCCACCGAAACCCTACACGGCTCAGGTAATTACCCTAGTTGTACAGGGTATTCGGGCTTCCCCCTTTGCCTACAAATAGGATACGTAGGCCCGTAGGATAGGGAGCAATTGAATTGATTCATTTATTCTATTTTACTGTACTACAGTGAAGCGTTCTGTTCTGGTGCGCCCGGGACTAATTGCGGTAATCGGGGATTTACATACATTCTTGGCCCTATATCCCAGCACCGCAGAATTACTCCCAACAGGTTATGAGCCCGGTGCCACTCAGAACGCCCCGGGAATCGATTTAATTCCGAAATCCTCACATCGATAAAGTGAGAACCTGAACTGCTCACCGGGAACCCTCGGTCACAAGAAGCCCGCAGCAAGCAGACTTCCAGCTCAGTGACAGGATTCCGGCCTCACTAAGAAAGTGATAACTGCCCCGAAAAAAAAATGGAGGTTACCACCTCCCCCGAACGGCCCCGGCTTGCGAAGCTTACAGGGCCAAACTATCGGAACTGGGCGACGCAGATGCGCCTTATCCTTATGGATCAGAGGGTATGGAGCGCCATCGACCAGGCTTATAATCTGGACGACGACGTCTTGCTCAACGACTTTGGGATCTCGCCCCTGCCTAAGTCAAAGAGCGGAAAGGAGGGCGAAGATGCCCTGGCTGAGGCCGAGCCGAAGCCCAAGACTAAGGAAGAGCTATTCGCTCAGGCCAAGAAGGACCAGCTCGCTGAGCGAAGATGCGTCCGGGCGAGCACCCTTATCCTGTCAGGATGCGCCCAGAATATCGTCGACCAGATCGTCCGCTTCCGCACAGCGAAGGAGAAATGGGAGAAGCTCGAGAAGCTGTTTGCTCGGACTGAGATACAGCAGATATCCTCGAAGACCGAAGCCTTCAACAGGTACTCGCCTCCCCTGATGGCATCGGTGAGCGAAATCGTCACCCGGCTCGACGATCTCCAGGATGAGATAAACCAGATGAACCCCAGAGAAGCGCCCACAGACTTGAATAAGTCTGGCCGCCTCGTCGCGATCCTATCGAAGCGCGGGGGCAAGTACGATATCACAGCCGCCCAGATTATGGCAGCGAAAGTCACCGACTACGAGGATATCGTCCAGCACTTCCTCGATATCGAGGAAAAGATAGCAGAGGCCAAACCCGTTGCAGAGTCAGCTCGACAGGCTTCGACCGGCGATGAGTCGCCAAAGGCAAGGAGCGGTCGGGGCAGAGGCGGGGGAGGCAGGTTCTCCCCAAGAAGGGCCCGTACGTGCTACCACTGCGGGAAGACCGGCCACTTCGAGAGAGAGTGCCGGTCGAAGTAGCGAGGAGAGCCCCCATCGGCAGGGTCGTCGACCGGCCCGCTCGCCGCTCCTGGTGGCGGAAAGGGGTTATCACCACCCCCCGAAGGAGCGGACGTCGCCATCGCTAATGTGGTCACTGCCCCATCCACCGAGACGTCTTGGATCGCCACCATCGATAGTGCGGCCTGGGTCGGCGAAGCTCAGGACAAAAGCGTGGCCTGGATCATGGATTCGGGCTGTTCCCGTCATATGACGTTCGACGAGAAAAGTTTTGTCGACTACGCCCCCCTCGACAGACCAATCCCAGTTAGACTTGCTAACGGGATGGAGATCCAAGCCGTCGCTGAAGGAACTGTCGCCTTCAATATCGTCCTCAGGGGTGGAAAGCACCGTATCCAGCTCCACGGGGTACTCCACGTACCAGGGCTTGCTGGGAACCTGATCTCGGTTTCCGGCCTCCAAGACAGGGGGATCATGACCCGTACGACCAGCAGCGGGAAGATGCTCCTTGAGCTCAAGGGCCAGGTAATCGGCACTGCCGTTCGGTCTGGCCACTCCTACGTCCTTGACGGCACCTAGGAAGGCGCCGTCGCTGCGCTACGCGCAGTGGCGATGTCACCAGAAGAAGCCATGCTCTGGCATCGGCGATTCGGGCACTTGAGCTTGAAGAGCCTGAGTTCGGCCCATACTGTCGTCGATGGTATACCAGGGCCGATCGGTGACCTCGCGGACCCGTGTGGAGAGTGCCTGCTCAACAAGAGTACGCGGGTCATAAACAGGAAGGCATCAGAGCACGCAAAAGCCCCCCTTGACAGGATCCATAGCGATATCTGGGGGCCCTACCGGGTGCCGGATATCCACGGTGGGAACGTCTATTTCGTTACTTTTACGGACGACTACACCAGGAAGACCTGGGTCTACGTTATGACTGCGAAATCGCAGTTACGGACGGTCTTCATGGCTTCAAGGTCCGCGTCGAGCAGGAAACCGGCAGGAAGATCAGGATTGTGCGCTGCGACAACGCTAGCGAGTACGTGGCCCTAGAGAAGGATATTGGACCTACCCAGGGCATACTGTTCGAATATATGACGCCGTATACGTCATATCAGAACGGCGTTTCTGAACGCCTGAACCGAGCGCTGGTGGCCCTGATCCGGGCGATGCTTGCCTACGCACACCTGCCCAGGAAGCTCTGGTCTGAGGCGCTGATGGCAGCCAGTTACCTGCGTAACAGGCTACCTATTGGGCCAGACGATAAGTCTCCCGAGGAGGCATACAGCAGCAGACGGCCGTCTGTAGCCCATATCCGGGTTTAGGGTTGCGTCGCATACGCCAACATCTCAATGGAACAGAGGGGCGGCGACAAGCTTGCCCCGAACGCCATACGGACTGCTCTGGTCGGCTATATGCCGACCTCAAAGCAGTACCGGCTGTACGATCCGGTCGGAGACCGGATCCTTATTGCAACCTCAGTGAGGTTCGTGGAGAGTCAGATCCTTGACCTCCAGGGCAATGATTCCGATGAAGGATCGCCCGAGGATGTAGGTTTCGATCCCATGGGGGCCTATGTCCCACAGGAACCTGCTATCGAAGCAGAAGAACCCGGCGACCAGAGCGGCAGCGCCCCAGAAGAGGGACCGCCTATTGGTGATATCGCGGATCGCCCTGCAGTGACCCCGCACGAACAGCTGCTGGGGTGGAGGGACCGCATCAGCGGCGAAGACGGTAGCCAGGACGATGGCAGCGACCAGCTCTTCCTCGAGGAAGAAGATGATCTGGGTTCTCCAGGGGACCAGATCCTCGTAGAAAGTGAAGCTGCTCTGCGGGAAGTTCCACCCGCTGAAGAACCAATCGTTCGGCGAAGCGAAAGGGAGCGTCGACCAACGCGGCTGTTCGAAGGTGCCCTCGAGGCATCGACGCCGTCGAAAATACCGATCCCTGAACGATATTCCGAGGCGATCAACGACCCTGACCACGGTGCAGACTGGGCTCTAGCTGTTAAGGAAGAACTGGCGCAGCTCCAGTCGCTTGGAACCTGGGAGCTGGCAAAGCTCCCGCGCGGAAAACGAGTTCTGGGTCGTCGCTGGGTGTTCAACGTCAAGTATACACCTAGGCTGCGCACTACTCGCCCAATACTCGGCTCACTCACTCAGTGGGTTACTCAGCTGGGTGAGTAGCTGAACCTTTCACTCGACTCGGTGAGTGAGGCCAATACTCAGTTACTCTGTAAAAACCCAGTGAGTACTCGGCTGTCACGTGTAAGATATATGCATTACGTGAACAGTCCCTCATACGATTAATACTGTTTTATGGTTACAGTTGTAAGTTAACTTAAAGTATTACATTTATCAGCATCACTCTACCATCTCTAATAAGCTGTGAGAACGAATCACGTATATTCCTCTATCTAAGTACCACGATTATCAGAAGATTATCAGAACACTATATTATATATGCTCAAGAACATCTTTCCACCTTGCTTGATGAGGCCGGCCAGACCTACTAATACCTAAAGTATTTATAGGGTCTTGACGAGTAGCTTGAAAGATATCAAGTAGATCTCTTCCAGTCTTCCGAGGGCGTTGGATAGGCGTTGGTGGCGAGGACGGCATATCCTTATCTTCATCGTCATGAATAGTTGGAAGTATAGGCTCCTCATTATTACCATCTTCTCTTATATCTTCATTATCTGGGATATCGTCATCTGGGATGTCGTATAAGGTCTCGTTAAGACGGTCAGCCCTATCTCTTTCTTCACCTTGTTGGTAGCGCATTTGTCGTTCTTCATGTGCAGCTTGTGATAAGTCTTGCTGTTGCTGTGGCCGCTGAGGATTAAACGGAGGATATTGTACCTTTGAATATGTCTCTCGGATATGTGTATTTGATCGTGGTTCTTCTTCATCGCTGATATATTGTAACTCGATAGAATTGCACATCCGTTGTCGTTGTGCCTCATACTCTTCTTCGACTTGCTCCTCAGTCATATCAACGACGTCCATCATATCTGCAAGCTTGTCACGATGACCTTGACGATTCTTGTATTGTCGAGAGTAATATATAAGCATAATACTCTTAATCGTCTCAGGATTAAGTTGACCACGTCGGTGGCCACATACGTCCTTTGCGGCACTAAAGACTCGCTCAACTCCAGACTCAGCAGCAGGAATACAAAGTATATCACGAGCCATTGCTGATAGACCAGGAAATTGCTCTTCCTTTTGTTGCCAAAATAGCAATATCTTTGTGTAGATATGTGCTATACAAGTTAGAATAAGATTATCAGAAGATTACCAGAAACTTACGAGCATCAAGATAGAGATCAGCCTCATTCACATATTCCTCTCGCTGGCCCCGAGTCCCATTTAATGTCTGACTTTGCTGCAATACTAAGGCTAATGGATCCATATCTGCATCTCGTAATCCTGATTGACTCGCAACTCGCACTGTAGAGTACTGCTCTTTATAAAGAGTCCTAAACTGTTGTTCAAACTCTGTCTCCCAATTTCGTATTGAAAAGTCAAGCTTGCAAACCTTTTTGTTAAAGTGTGAGAGCTTCACACTAGGATTTAAGATACTAGCAAATGCGAAGATAGATCCAGTATTTGTGTATAGCTTGTTATAATACTTCCTAATCTTCTTCTCTGCAGCATCGATTGCTAAAGTCATCTTTGCTGCCCATGGATATGTCTTATGCCGTAGCCGGTGCCGAGTTCCTTCAAGCGTTGATAAGAGTTTTTGATATACTCCAAGTGTATAGCAGAAAGGTCCGGCTGACGATCCAATGTTTGTTGTAAAGAAGTTGAATGGCCTTGTAAGATCAATGATGTATTCGATGTGCTTCCATTCTAGCTCGCTAAGTCTGAACATGTGAGCACCATGATCGCCTCGAGTATATTGATTGATTGTTGACTTGAGTTGCTGTGCTCGCAGAAGCATATGGCATGTCGAATCCCATCGAGTTGATACATCTTGAATAAGTCGAAGAAGCCTCTGAGATGATTGACCCCGGTTCATGTTTGCCTTTTGCAAAGTCATAAACCTGTTCCTTCGAGTTTGACTTGAATTAACAAAGATAGTGAGCTTCCGGAGCTATGAGATATTAGAAAAGACTACCAGAAGTTTACCAGAACTAACAAGAGAATATATACCTTTCCAAGTGTAAATCCAATACCCTTGTCCTTCTGCAACTTTGCAAGGCCCTCCATCTGATTCTCTTCTTCCCAGTTCATTAAGATCTCTTGATTTGTTGGCGTAATCCGGATTCGACCAAGGAGAGCACTAAGGGCAAGTTGAATAACGTGAGCTAGGCAGGGTATGTGTTGTACTTTTCCTCCAATGAAATGCTCGTTGTCTGCAATACTATCAAGCATTATTTCCACATCTCTCATCATTGAAGTGTTGTTTGACGCATTATCAGTCGTAATGGATATAATTCGTCCTTCTAAATGCTGCCTTGTGATAACTTTTTCAAGTATTCCACATAACTCAGCACCAGTATGCTCTGTATATATAGGTTCAAACCCAATCAAGACCTCTTGCATTTTCCAATGACGGTCGATAAATGATGCAATAACACCCATAAATGAAAGTCGAGTAACACTTGACCAACAGTCGAGCGATAATGCAATCTTTGAACCAGGAACAACATCTTGTAGCATCTCTTCTTCGATTTGTGTGAGCTTTGTTGTTAAGAGGTTTCGAATAGTTGTTGCTGAGGGTAGTGGATAGTGAGGATTCTGTAAGATAGCAAGCCTTTTCCATTCAGGATCCTCGACTGAGCGGAACGAGCTATGAGTTGAGATAACTGTGTATAGAACTTGTTCGTAAAATGCCTCTTGTGTGAGAATATGATCCTATTATAGATATTAGCCTATATAATTCTGGTAATAATCTGGTAATCCTTACCTGTTGAGGTCGCATCTGATTGATTCGCATTTGATAGAGACTATCCTTACCCATCCGTGACTTCTTTTTGCAAATGTCTGATGCAAGATGTGTTGCCATAGACTTTGGGCCAGCAGACTTGATTGCAGGATGCGTAAGGGCCTTCGAACAATAGGTACAAATGACACATGGTCTCCAGAAAGCCGGTCTGCTCCTTGGTGATAAATTCTCCAGTATTGAGAACTCCGGTTGGTTGAATCCCATGCAATCTTCGTAAGGAGTTTTGTAGTATGATCTGAGTGTTGTTCATACCATCGTGATAGCTTCCACCACTCAATGAATACATCGTGTGTATCCTTAGTCCATTTGATGAATTGGTTTAATTTGCCAGTATATTCGAGGCCCGCAGGGATTTGATTTAATGAAGATAGTCGTTGAGAAGAGGGAAGAGAGTCTGAGAATATATTAGAAATAGGATTGTCAGAGTCAAACAACTCTGAATATTGCGATGACATTTGGCAAGTAGCAAATTGTTTGATTATCAGAAGATTACCAGAAGTCTGGCTACGATGAAATACTTAAATCTCTATAGCCCCTATTCGCGTCGGAAAATCAAATACTCCATTTCTCTCCTCTACTCTAACTCCAGAAACAACATATCCTGTGCAGCTGATACCTTAGCCCACTTTTCCTTATCAAATTTCTTAGAGTAGACAAGTAAGAACGCCTCTTTGAAGCTAGAACTATGAGTGGAGACTTGTAACCATCCGTTGTCGACAAGATTGTAAGACTTTGGGTACCACTGCGCAGGTCCTGGTAATTGGGCCCACTTTCCAAACTTCCAAGCTGTAAAGTTTGTCCAAACTGCCTGCTCGTACAAACAGAAATATTTATGTGGTGGGATAACGTTGTGAAAAGTGCTATAATAAACAATTAGTATCTCTAGAAGATTGCTAGAATGATCAGAGACGTACCCTTCTTCTACATCAATCCATGGCATATATTCAAAGAGATGCTCAGGCTTCTTTCTCAGCTTTCCAGCCTTTCTCGTATATGAGCGGATACAGCTATCCCAGAAATGTTGCCACTTGCGGAAATTGGACTCTTCATGGGCCTATCAACCGTTAGTATTACCAGAAGATTACCAGAAGATTACCAGACTATGAGGTACCAACATCAATGCGTGCTTGAGTTAAGAGAGCCTGGATGCTAGCGATCTCTTCATCAGAAAGCTCATCTGGTAGAACAGCCTCGTCATTTAAAATATCGTCGCGCCGTAACATAAGCTCCAACTCTAAATCGTCTTCAACCTCAGTATCCTCCCATTCGCTGTTATGATCGTCATCGATTGGGATACTGGTGATACCCTCAAATGCAACAAGCTCAGACAGAAGTTGTGGCGGAGTAGATGGTGGGGCTTGTGGAGAAGAAGAAGGGGCGCTAGTATTCTTGACTTTCTGATTCGCAATGCAAGATGCATGGGTGCCCTTTTCAGTCCTGTTTATAGTTAGATTAAGGCTACCAGAGATTACCAGAAGGAACTTACCGAACACGAATACGCTCAACCTTCAATTCATTCTGTAGACGTGTCTTGTCTTCAGCAGAGGCAGCGATATACTTTGCAGACTTGTATAACTTCTTTAAGTAGTAGCTCAGATCGCCATGGTCAGCCTTGAGTGCTAAATGAACAGCCTTCTCATCTTCAGTAAGGTTGGAGACGCGGTTGCGAGCTTTGATAGTATTCAAATTAGTGGAGAGTTCTTCAGGTGCCTTGCGTTTCGCCATGCTAAACACGTGATTAGCAGAAGATCATCAGAAGTTCTGACTGTAGAATCAAGATAATAAACTTACTTGAGGTCCTAGTGAAGAGGTAAAGCGCAAAAGAGAAGAAGAATGTGTAGATCGGAACGTAACCAAGGAAGGTGGTTGGTTGTAAGGTTGTTGTTTTTTTAAAGTTGCAAACAATTATATTCGTCAAGGAATATTCACCTGCAAATAATTACTGTTCTAAACAACACTACAACGCGTACCTTCAAACAGTGTTCGGCAGATACTACCCAGGTAGTATCTGGGTCCTCGCCAGGTAAGGTAAGTATCTGAGCGACTTTGCTCAGGTAAGGTAGGTATTTACAGATACTTTAGCAGGTAGTTGAGCCTCAATTCCGTATACAAAAATGACGCTTTTGATATTTGAAATAGATAATGATATGTAACTAGAATATGTAACTAGAAAAGTGAAACTCGTGACAAATATAATAATAAAATAGACAGCCCCTATTCCTATTCTTCTGCCTCATCATCTGCATCATCACCGTCGCTGTCGGCATCTGGTAAATAACCCCAATTCCGTAAGCAAAGCATATATCTAATTGTCGATGGCGACAATCTATTCCTTTTCTTAGTAATGATATCGCTACCATTGCTAAATACCCGTTCTGATGGTGCTGATGTCGCAGGAATTGCAAGATGGTCTCGAGCAACTTGAGCAATTATTGGATATTGATATTGCTTTGCAGACCAATATTTGAGAATATCAGTATGCTCACCAGGCCGTGGTTCAAGCATCCATCGTTTCCATTCTGGTTCTTCAAATGATATACCCTCTGATGCAAATAAATCTTCATCAGAATCTGGTTCTTGCACTCTAGTATTTGCATTTCCTAATGCATCTGCAAGAGCTGTTTCACGTTCAATACGCTCTGTATCAAGATGATATTGCCGTGTCTTATATGTTCTACAAACATCTTCAAACTGTGCTCTTGCCCGTGTGATTCGTACATGATCTGTACTATCTGGATATATCTTTTTAAACACTGTATGGTTCATCCGTGGATCGCAAATTGTAGCTACAGCTGAGTGCTTACATTGCTGATTTGTTGCAAGAGTATAATACGCGTGAAGCTTTTGATAAGCTACTGTGCATGCAATACCAATTGCTGAGTGCTCGCCAACTTCTTGTTGCATCTTCTTAACTTTATTTATCATTTTAAGATAAAGTGGAATAGCAAAGTTAAGTGACGGGTATGTATCACTTTGTAGCCGTCTTGATGGTTTGAGAAATATTAAGAACAGTCGTTCAAGATCTTTAATAACAGCCCAATCTCCTGTAGTTAATGCAATATCTTTCATACTAATATCAAGCTGTTGTGTTATGCATACTGCTGTGATTGGTATTTGGAGTTTTAATGCTGTATCAAGCATACGATGTGTTGAATTCCATCGTACTGGCATATCAAGTGATAGTTGCTGTGGTTTTAAACCTATAGCTTTGACTTGTCGTTGTAAAGCATCCTTCCATGCTCGTCGATTACGAAAGACATAGATATGTCTTCGTAGCTTTGCAAGAGCATTCATGACTTCCACATGACTATCTCTACTAAATGGAATCCGAGCTGCACCTTGCTCACACCGGTATGTCTCTGTCTCTACATCTGGTTCTGCTTTTAAACTCGTAAGAGCGGCTTGAACTGTGATATTTATGATATGTGCAATACACCGGACATCGCCTTCTTTGACAGTAAATGTCCAACCTATAGCTTTGACTTGTCGTTGTAAAGCATCCTTCCATGCTCGTCGATTACGAAAGACATAGATATGTCTTCGTAGCTTTGCAAGAGCATTCATGACTTCCACATGACTATCTCTACTAAATGGAATCCGAGCTGCACCTTGCTCACACCGGTATGTCTCTGTCTCTACATCTGGTTCTGCTTTTAAACTCGTAAGAGCGGCTTGAACTGTGATATTTATGATATGTGCAATACACCGGACATCGCCTTCTTTGACAGTAAATGTCCAAGGTTGTTGAGTTGATGTTTGGGCGTTGCTAGCCAATTTCTCATATTCTGAGAGCATCACAGTATTTGATGATGCGTTGTCTCAGGTGCATGTAAAGATAGCGCCTGTAATAGCTATACTATCTGTTACAGCTGCTAATTGCTGAGCTAAGTATTCACCGCTATGAATAGGCTCTTGAAGATGTATCACATCAAGCAATTTTGATTTCTGCTGCCATTTATCATTAATCCAATGAGCGGTAACAGCAGCATACTCTGTATAGTTCCGTGCAGACCATGCATCTGTCGTTATGGATATCCGGCCTCCATGTATAATATGAGAATGGAGTTCAAGCTGTAGTATGCCTCGGTGATATGAGAATTGGCGTTGTAGTTCTCGGTGCAATGTTCTTGACGAAAGTGATAACACAGATGGACTTAAGAACCGTACTAATTGACGATATGAATAGCTTTCGATAATGCGTAAAGACAGGTTATTAGATACTATAAACGATAGCACTAACTCTCTATATTTGGCTGGATTGTTTGTTGGTCTTGATTCATGGGTCGCTGGTCTCCGAGGCTCAAAAAATGATGATGTGCTGCTAGATTGACTTGAAGGCGCTGTATTCTTGTGTTTAAGAGCATCATAGATTCCTTTATGCTTAAGACTATAGTGTTTCCAAAGATTGCCAGTTGAAGCAGCAGCTTGAGCATGGGTTTGAGCTGCGGGCGAGTATCCGCAATTAGGCTGCATACAGCATACTTTGATAGTTGGCGGGTTGCTCTCAAGTAGTATTCTTGAATATAGTTCCTTCGTGAACAGCAGCGACTGCGTTGGCGGTAGCATTTGGCTAGGCGGGTGTAGACGGACAGGAATTGGATTTGATTGCTGAAAAGGGGTAAAAAGCCCTGGTAGGGCTGGCTCATCGTGAGGATTATAGCCATCAAGGTCCGTCGGCACGTCTGACAACGGAGAGTCACTCATTTTCACGGCAATTATCACCATATCAAGCATGAAGACGAGTATTTCAACGTTAGCATTTGTGCGGCTTGGCTACACTTGGCAATACTTGGCATGTATCTGGGTAAGTATCTGAAAATACCGGGATACTCAGGTATTTTGAGAATGAGCCCAGGTAGGTAATTACCCAGGTAATTACCTGAACACCACAGGTAATCAGGTATCTGTGCCGCACACTGCCTTCAAATAAAACACATACCTTTCAACCTCTACCTCTTTCTTTACTCTTTCTACAACATCCTTGCTACAAACTCACTGTAAGTACATATATCTTTTGATCTACTTCTTTGTCTTGTGTATACTTCACTAACTCATCTTAATGTTAGCAAATGGCTCGTATTAAGCAAACTGCTAGGAGATCAACTGGCGGCACAGCACCAAGGATGCCACTTGGATTACAGGCTGGCTCTAGGCTTGGTGGAAAGGGAAAGGGAGAGGAAAAGGCTGTGCGCACAGCAAGAAAAGCTCCAGTTCGCTCATCTCAAGCTTGCAACAATCATGCTCAGAAGGCCATGCGCCGTGCAAAGTCTGGTAAGAGGATTACCAGAGGATTACCAGAACTCTCTAATAAACATATAGGCACCAAGGCTCTCCGCGATATCAGAAGACAGCAACTTGATACTCGCCTGATTATTCCAAAGCTCTCATTCCAGCGTCTTGTTAGGGAAATCGCACAAGACTTCAAGTCCAATCTTCGCTTCCAGCAATCTGCTATCCTAGCTCTCCAGGAAGCTGCCGAATGCTTCCTCATTCGAGAATTTGAGAGTATGATACTTGAACATAGTGACAGGGACATACTAACAGTTATAGTGACAAATCTCCTTGCTATTCATGCGAAGAGAGTGACAATTCAGGCAAAGGATATGGTATTGGTTCGGCGTTTGCGGGATATGATGTTTAATCATGGAGCTGTAGGCTTAATCGATGGAAATGTCTCACCCAGGAATGAAGGTTAGATAAGTTCTGGCAACCTTCTGGTAACCTGGTACCTAAAGGCAAAGGTTATAGTGTGGAATAGGATATCAACGACATGGGAATGGAGTTATTGAGTTATGGCGTTTTACGATATCGATATCAATGTCAAGTCACGATCACACCCCCTTTTCAATGACTAATCAAACACGTGATATAACTGGGTTGCCAAGACCTATACTAGGTACCCGGCAAGTGAGTAATCCTCATTCAACAATACTCGGGATATGAGTGAGTAACTCAGCTGGGTGAGTAGAAATTCTACTACTCGACTCATGAGTACCCAGTGCGCAGCCTATATACACCCACCGGCCTGGTTGACCGCTTCAAGGCAAGACTCGTTGCGCAGGGTTTCGGTCAGATCCCTGGTGATGACTACCTCGAGACGTTCTAACCGACGATCCGAGCAGAGTCCCTCCGGCTCCTGCTGTCGATCGGTGCCAGTGAGGATCTGGAAATCCGGCAGATCGACGTGTTGAGCGCCTACCCACGTTCCAACCTCCACGCAGAGGTCTATATGGCACCGCCCGAAGGGTTATACTGCCCGGACGGCCAGGTACTGCGACTGCGGAAGTCGCTATACGGCCTGAAGCAGGCCGGCCGCGAGTGGTATATTGAGGCCTGTAAAGGCCTCGGCGAGCTGGGTTTCGAACCGGTATTCAGCGAACCCAGTATCTTCGTAACCTCTGACCGGAAGATCCTGATCGGTCTATACGTCGACGATATGCTGATCCTAGGCAAGGATCATCCAGAGATCGACCGGGTGGTCAAGGGAATCGGAAAACGCTGGAAGATCAAGGATCTCGGAGAGGTGGATATGATACCGGGTATCAGGGTCACCCGCGACCGAAGAAGCTGCCGGTTATACCTCGACCAAGAAGGGTATATTGACGAGATCGTCAAGCGTTTCCGCCTTGAGCAGACCACGCCGCGCCTGACGCCTGCGACGGTCGATCGCGCTGCCCTTCTCAAGGGCGATGACGGTGAGGCTGAAGCCGACCAGTACCTCTACCAGCGTGGTATAGGGTCCTTGGCCTGGCTTGCCTTGTGCTCACGGCCGGATATCGCGTACGCCTGGGGTCAGCTCAGCCAGAGCTGCTCTAGGCCTACGATACGAAACTGGAACGGGGTTCTCCACGTACTACGCTATGTGAAGAAGACCCGGGACTTAAGACTCTCCTTCGGGGGAGAGGGTTTAGGGAGCGGCATACCACCCCACCTATGCGGCTACAGCGACTCGGATTACGCAGGGGACCATATCGATCGGCACTCGATATCTGGCTACATATTCATGCTGAATAGGGGGCCTATTAGCTGGACGTCGGCGAAGCAGCGCTGCGTCGCGACATCCACTACTGAAGCAGAGTATATCGCTCTCTGCGAGGCAAGCAAGCAGGGGCAGTGGCTCCGCACGCTCCTCCAGGAAATCGGCCGCGAAAGACTGCTCGGCGGCAGGGGAAATCGGGTCCAGATCTTCGGCGACAACCAGGCCAGCCTAGCGATCGCTTCAGATCCGATGTCCCATCGCCGGACGAAGCATATCGACGTACGTTACCACTACATACGCCAGCTAATCGCCTTCGGCAAGATGGCTATCGAGTACGTTCCCACCAAGGATATGCTGGCGGACCTACTGAACGAAGCCGCTCCCGCTGCCGGCTCTCGCGCACTGCATACAGGGATACCTGGTGCAGCGAGGCCCGTAGGACCCTAGAATGCACCTCTCTACGGCAACAGCCTGCCGTCTGGCAGACAGGGCCGTTTGCCGCCCAGGCGAACCGCCGTTCGGCGCAGGCAGGCCTGCTGTAGGCAAAATCTCGGGGGCGCCAAGCTCTCGGCGTGCTCGGCGACCCCTATTTTGGTCACTATCGGCGCCGAAGTCTGGGTAGAAAAGGGGGGCGGAGACTGAGAGGCCGCTGGATGGTAGGGGGCTGTGCAGCAGCACCACAGCGGTGAGAAAGCTGGTCGATATGCAGTATCGATGGTAGGGGGCTGTAGTGACAGCACCCTACAGTGACGAGAAGAGCGTTCGGCGGCAACACCGAACGCAAGGAGAGGATGGGTCCAACACCGAGTCCTCGGCCCTGTCCATAAAGGACAGGAGGCAATGACCTGGCCGGCGCGGCCATTGCTTTCGCGCTTTACCGGAATCACGGTAAAGAGAAAAAGAAGGAAGGAAGGATCCTTCCTCCATATATTCGTACTCAATAAGAGCTGGTTACTGAAGGTTTCCGGCGTGGGTGGTGTGTAACGCTGACTTCTAAACGATAGAAGACACAGAGGTTTCTTGCGTAAGGTTGACTTGACAGAGGAGGCAGGGGATTAGACACAAAGGCTTTCCAAGTAACACGTTACAGTATTGTAAAGAATACTATATTGAGTTGAGCACAAAGCTCCTATCTAAGGAAATACTATCTACTTATATAGTGGCGTCCTGCCTCATGGGTAATCTGGATAGTTGGCGGATAGCTAGATATTCAGGATAGTTCATGGATAGCTCAACTATCCAATATCCACTAGTTTCTGCAACTATCCATTAGCCCCGTCACATGGCAGCCTACCCCGCTTGCCCCCTGTGACTCACACGTCACGTTACTAGGCCCTGGTCCTGTAACCATGACGTCACATTACCGTAGCCGTAACATGGTGGTTGGTAATATCCAGTCTGCCACCCGATTATTTCATTTTATCATTTTTCCTCCGGACTACGTAAGGGGGCTGTTGGATGGGGGAAGGTGGACACAGACCTTGGGATACGGTGGCTGTTTGGCCCTGAGACAGCTGTGTTTCCCAAGGCGACCGTCCGACTCCTATGCTAGATGGTTGTGCAGAGTCTGATGCAGCCACCGAAACCCTACACGGCTCAGGTAATTACCCTAGTTGTACAGGGTATTTGGGCTTCCCCCTTTGCCTACAAATAGGATACGTAGGCCCGTAGGATAGGGAGCAATTGAATTGATTCATTTATTCCATTTTACTGTACTACAGTGAAGCGTTCTGTTCTGGTGCGCCCGGGACTAATTACGGTAATCGGGGATTTACATACATTCTTGGCCCTATATCCCAGCACCACAGAATTACTCCCAACAGATAGGTTAGGAAGGCTCGGCATTTGAGAGATTCTGCTAATCGTAATGGTTGATTACAGCTCACAATAAATCGGGTATAAAGAACCTCGATGGTGTTACCATCAAGCTTAGTGGCAGCAGTAGACTCTGTAACAGTTTCAAGTTTCCGGCGCTTGAAAGGATTGTTACCAGCATTATCCATTGCAGCTGCAATACTCAGCTGCACGTTCTTGACATGCTGTTCCGCTGAGAATCCTCAAAGATACCATGCTCCCTGTTAAGATGCAGCTTCGGATTCAGTGTCCCACCAGACAGCTCATAGGACTGCAAGCAGAATTGACAGCGCCACTCTGGCTTTCCATCTGCCCTCAGAAATAGATGCTGAACATCAACACTATCCCTCATATATTTGTATACCCAAGCTTTGCGGCACGGGCTCTTCCCTTGGATTTGCCTCGTGATACACTTGTTGAGGCATTAGAGGATGGTGTCTGTGTCGATTGCGGAAGAACTGCGTCGTCATACTGGCTGCTGTTCAGTTCTGATGTGCCAGTTGATGACAGCGCAGCAGCAGAGCCTCCTACAAAGCGTTGTTTGGGACATTTTGTGGATGTTTTTTTTCCCACAGTGCAGTATTACCGGAAATTTTTATTGCGACTTTCACTCCTAGCATGTTTCAAACTACTAGTTGAACTGGCAGTTTGGCATTGATCAACTAGTTCAACTGATAGTTCCGAGCGCATCAACTAAACCAACTATTTACAAGGATTTCTCAACCAAACCAACCAACTGCTAAACTAACTGACTAACTGCTCAACCATCGACCACACTGTATACACGGTAGTGGAGAGCAGGATCAAGATCAAGAGGCATTACAAGAAGTTCTTTCACATTATACTCAAGATGTTGAGGATCCTGGAGCTCAAGATGATGACGAAAGCAGTGAGCAAGTCTTGCTGCCTGTGCCAACAACTCAGTCAGCTTTACAAGCCACACAAGTTCTAATTGAGTTTCTTGAGGCTGGGAATAGTGGCGTATTAAGTACGGAGTATTTAAGAACTTTAGAACGGCTTGAGCGGCTTGTCAAGGTTAAGCAGGCAAATGAGGTCATTCAAGGCACTTTGGACAGTTGGATAACGTAGTCACGTGTATTTGATACCACAATAATCTTGTTAACACGATATGAAATTACGTGATGCTATCCATCGTGTTATCGAGATTTTACTGTATATAACAATCTATCAATTGAAGTTATTCGAACCCCTTGTTTCAAATTTTAAGCCTCAATACTAGCTGTATACGGCTAGTAATACGGCCCGTATACAACCAGTCTCGGTTGCCATTTCGCTGGGCTCTAGTGGCTTTGGTATTCGTAACTTCCCGAGTATCAAAGGACACAATCCAAAAGCATTGCAAAGTTCCTGGGTGGTTTTATTCCAAAGAGGATCCAGCGCATTAATGCCTAAGCCAACTTGTGCAACTTATGCCCAGAATCGTTGTTTTAAGTCGTCGTTCGCTTTGTGGTATCCAGACTTATCGTGGCTGATGCCCATCTAATACTATCAGTATATTGCAATAGCTTCAATATTGCAATACTAATATTGCAATATATTGTTGCAGTGCAATAGTCGGAATTCAAATATTGTTGCAGTGCAATAGTAGATTTTGTTTGCAATATATTGCAATATTGTTACGGCTACGGTAACGTGACGTCATGGTTACAGGACCAGGGCCTAGTAACGTGATGTGTGAGTCACAGGGGGCAAGCGGGGTAGGCTGCCATGTGACGGGGCTAATGGATAGTTGCAGAAACTAGTGGATATTGGATAGTTGAGCTATCCACGAACTATCCTGAATATCTAGCTATCCCCCAACTATCCAGATTACCCATGAGGCAGGACGCCACTATATAAGTAGATAGTATTTCCTTAGATAGGAGCTTTGTGCTCAACTCAATATAGTATTCTTTACAATACTGTAACGTGTTACTTGGAAAGCCTTTGTGTCTAATCCCCTGCCTCCTCTGTCAAGTCAACCTTACGCAAGAAACCTCTGTGTCTTCTATCGTTTAGAAGTCAGCGTTACAAATATCACACTACTGGCAACACTGCATATGCTGGTAAGCGGCTCTACCGGCTACGGTCATTGCCCGCTCGCCCATAAATTTGAGAATTGAAGTGAGGAAGATAGCAACTACAGGTGAGACAACTCCAATTAAATTAGAGTATATGTTGGTGGGATGCGAATGTTCTAGCTCGGTATAGTGATCTTCATCCTCCTTTTCCATGTCTCCAAGTGATGAATACACCATGCAGCATAGACGTGTGCGTTTCCATACCAGCTCCGAATCCCAGTCTCCACTCGGCTCAATGCCATGGTGAAATGAGTTTAGCTCTTATTCATCACCAGCACCCAGGTATTCATCCAATTCTTGATCGGCTTGGTAAATTGCCTCCCCTGCGAGTTTTGGCCTTAGTGTTTTGACCACTGCGAGACGGAGCAAAGCCATAATCGGGGGGGGAAGCGGTTTGCGCCACCTCGAAGCGAGAGGAAGCAGTTTGCGCCACCTCAACTTGCATACGTTTACTGCTACTCCTTACCAAAACCTTCGGCATTCCCCCCCATAGTAATTTATATAGTAATTAAATGTAATTCATTTAATGGAAGGGACTTCTCTATCAGATGCCTGTGAATGGCTTGCAGCAAATCCCTCTGATCTTGTCATACTGACATTAGTTGCACTCAGTTTGCTATCAAACTCAAGAGCAAACTTGGAAATCTCCTCCTCAAACCTACAAGTCACTATACATATTTTGGCTTATCACACCAACAACAAGAGCAATACTACTCAACGATTGCTACAACCATCTATGATTCATTACACATCATCGCTCCTTAGTTACTGGGCCGATATTACCACATAGCATATCTCTACAATCCTCTATGATTCATTACATGACATCACTCATACTACCACATGACATATCTCTACCAACTAGAGGCCTAGGAGCATGAACGATAGCTCTAAAAGCTCCTACGAACCTCTATGATTCATTACATGTCATCGCTCTTTAGTTACCCACAAGATTGGTTAAGTTATGACATAATTTGTCTATGACATAATTTGTCTATGACATAATTTGTCTATGACATAATTTGTCTATGACATAATTTGTCTATAGGGGTACTCTGACCTTGGACCTCCTTTTACTTCCTATAGGCTACGAACCTAAGAGATGGTTCTATGGGATTCTCTTATGTCGACTACAGTTACCAAGCCTGGTAAGTCATGGAAAGTCTTGGAAAATGAGAGAACTACACTCCTTTAGCATAAATAGGATTGCCCTTTCCTTAAGAAAGGGCAAGCAGACAATACAGTAAATCGACTAGCACATACTTCTACGTCTTTTCCAAGCTTCCAAGCATTGATCTTGTTATTCTCTGTTTTTGAAAAGTCAGTGAGGTGCTAACCTCTGACTTACCCCTGAGTTCTCAGACTCAACATTTGTTGCAACTTGTCTAAACCACTTCACCACATCATACACCTGATTGCTGCGTTGTGGAATAGTCTAAGCTACAACCCTTTGGCTCTGTTTCCTAAGACAGTGTGTTGTCTTAGTAAATTCATCCCTTCCTTGGGTGGCTAGATTCTCATATCTGGTGCACCCACCATTACAGAGCTTTTAGAGCTATCGTTCATGCTCCTAGGCCTCTAGTTGGTAGAGATATGTCATGTGGTAGTATGAGTGATGTCATGTAATGAATCATAGAGGGTTGTAGAGATATGCTATGTGGTAATATCGGCCCAGTAACTAAGGAGCGATGATGTGTAATAAATCATAGATGGTTGTAGCAATCGTTGAGTAGTATTGCTCTTGTTGTTGGTGTGATAAGCCAAAATATGTATAGTGACTTGTAGGTTTGAGGAGGAGATTTCCAAGTTTGCTCTTGAGTTTGATAGCAAACTGAGTGCAACGAATGTCAGTATGACAGAAGGGGGCTGTGATTGGTGAAAGGGGGAGCTGTAAGTTGGTGAGAGTGAGTGAGTGGTCCAGGGGTAAATCTGGGAGGGGAGAGGAATAGGATGATTGGCACTGTGGGCTCTCTGACCATGACGTAAACAAGATTCAAACGTCATTTATTGAATCGGCTTGCTAAAGTTCAAAAACTCAAGTTTCTTGCGACATCACTAAAGTATATGCAAGAATGACGTGTGAAAGAAAATATCATCCCTTGTTATTCCCGAGGTCTTTCAGCTTACTTTCAAACGCTCAAGTCATCTGTTCGCCGTTTCTCATTGTTTTCTATTACTTCGTTGATCATTCGCAATTAGCAGGTATTTGCCGCAACATCCATTATGAACGAGTCCGTACTACAACTAAAGTGTGGCATCAAGGTTTTCATTATAGCCCGACACTGTCCATACGTGTGGTCGCAATGAAAAGTCATAACTGATACGGTACTTTTAGAATGATGATTGGGGCAAAAAGGGAAAGAAATCTCAAGCTGCTCGACTCTGGTCAAAGACTGCTGGCAATGGACCAATAGATGACAGCAAAATGTGTTCGGAGGTTAGTAAATTTATCAGCGGGAATGCAGCAGGCGTTCTGATCCAAAAATGCAGATGTGGATGGGTACACACCCCAAGAATACCTCATATGTTATATCATCCGGGTTGCCACTTGCAGACCATCTGAAGCAGAACCTGCAAATATTCGGCAGGGCCGGAGTAGATCGGGAGTCGAAATCCCTTTTCTTTCAAAGGTGAGCTCCTCTACTAGGGAATTGGTCTGTAAAGAGTATTACTAAACCTGTAAGGATTATGTGGACAACGTGCCTTAAGCCTTAGGTATAGCAGACAGTACTGTATTCAACAAGCTAGACTCTAAGCCCCTAATAGTACGGGGCTCAGCTACTTTATCTACTCGGGGCCTTAGTCGGACTTGGGCCCCCGGCGGTCCGCCTCCGACTCGGGGATACGTGTCCCCTAGTGGGGCCTTGATGCCTGAGGACCCACGGCCTCTAGGGTGACCCGACTCTGACGCAGCCACACCAGCTTATACCCGTGGCTACTATACCCGTGACAATACCCCGTTAGTGACACCAGTATAACACAGGGCGTAGGAGTGTAGGCCGTTGTTGTAATATGTCACATGATCTCAGCACCACTTCCCCGCAATTTCAGGCAGCAATAGATAGACAGGAATACACGCATATTACTCAACAATTATGAGCCCGGAGCAACTCCAAGAGGCATTTTGAAGCCTATAGAAACCCGTACGGACCTAATACCCCTCCTAGGAGTCGAAAAAACCATCATTATGGCAACCCTACAGAAGGCGGGGGTGGTCCTCACAAGCCCTAGAGACTGGGACGAGTGGATAGAGACTATCAAAACTGCTTCAATGAAGGCAGGAGTATGGGGGTATATCGTCCATCAATCGAGGACCCTCCTACACTCCTACAGCCCGTTCGACCTATTCCTGAGTTCGTACGGAGTGCCACGCAAGCTGGTGGTGGTGTTACTGCTCAAACAAGACCTGGAGTGTCAACAAGAGCTTCAGGTAGCCAGACCATCCAACCTTCAGTAGAAGGCCAACAGCAATTAACGCCAATTACGTACGCATCTCTTACAGAAGATCAGAAGGAACAGCTTCAAAACCTACAAGCTGATTTCCAATATGAGCGCAAGGTGTGGGAAAAGCAGGAGGAAGCAATTTAGGGGCTTCGCTCTAAGATCCAAGAAACCATCAAACGCAACTTCCTACCCTATACCTACAATTGCGATACTCCGTACGATATGCTTAGAAAGCTACGAGACCGATTCGCACCTACTCAAAGAGCTAGAATCGGAGAATGGAGACTAGAATGGCAAAAGGCTGCGAAAATGCAAAGAGGCAAGGACCTTGAAGACTGGCTCCTAAACTGGGAGAATCTATACACTCAAGGCCGTACGCTACAGACAACAGAGGTTATCGACCCTCACGACGCTATCTATACCTTCCTTGATGCAATAGGACCTTGCGAATTCCGAGGACCATGGAAACACAAGCTAGAGAAGCAGACAAAGTCGTACGAATTTGAGGAGGTCCTACAACAGTATAGAACCAACCGTAGGCAAGAGAGATTCACCCAGAAACCTAGGGGGGAACATGGAGTTTTCGCACTACAAGAGGATGACAATAGCGACCTACAGCCAATGCTCCAAGGCCGTACGAACAACCTACAACAAGGTCAGCAAGGTCAGAGAGGCAGAAAACAGAAAAATCAGGCTCGACTAGACTGCCCTTGCGGAACAACACACAAGTGGCGGGACTGCCTCTATGTGATGAAGTCAAAGCGTACGAGGCAATGGCGCCCAAATAAAGAGATTGAAGTTAAAGTAGAGGCCTATATAAGTGACAAACCAGGATTCCAGTATGTTATCCAAAAGGCAGAAGAACAGAACAATTTCAACAACCCGAATGGAGTACAATCCCGTACAAATACAGATCCACCTATGTCTTTCACTACAGTCTTCCAAGTTTCCCAAGGACTAAAGCCGAAAACCTCAGCCTATGAGCTCTCTAAAAGCATAATTCTCGACTCTGGAGCTACAATTCACGTCTGCAACGACCGTACGAGGTTCTACAATATCCAAGAATGTCAAGATAATAGCTACCTCTTAGCTGGAGACCAAAGGGTGAAGATTGAAGCATTTGGGTCTGTAGATATTACAGTCCAAAACGGGGAGGATAAGAAGTCTCTATGGACTATCACCCTTACAGATACAGCTCTCGTTTCATCCTTCCACACTTCAGTCGCTTCTCTTAGACGATTCATCCAAAAGGGAGTTCATTGGAATACACGTATGGAGATCAACCGTTCTGCAACACTCCAATGCTTCATGGACAATGGGTTCTTGAATACATCAAAAATGAGCCTACCCGAGCTGTTTATAGCACTCAGGATCAACAGGACAACGTTGTCCTATCTTGGTACGGACCTCGTAAGGACCTAAAAGGCACTGCAAAGGAATGGCATAACCGCATGGGACACCTAAACCAAAACGCCATTAGAAAACTCCAAGAGAAGACCGCTGGAGTTATCGTCACAGACCTAGACTCGTACGATACTCAGTGCGAAGTATGCCGACTTACGCATGCTACAAGGCAGATTTCTAGAAGATCTACACCACGCTCAAAAGTGCCATATGAGAAGGTCCACCTTGACCTAATCCAAATGCCAGAGGCGTACGATGGCAGCACACAAGCCTTACACTTCCTATGTGATAATTGCCGCATGAACCACGTCTATACTATTAAGGATAAAACACAAGGAACGCTCCTACAGACGATTAAGGACTTTGTGAGCTACGTACGGAGAAGATGGGGGTTCCAAATCCACATATTCCACCTAGATGGTGAAGCCTCACTTGGAAATGAATGGGAGGGTTGGATTAAGGACGAAGGATATGAAATCCACATCTCTCCACCCTATACAGCAGAGCCGAACGGAGGAATAGAGAGGTCAGGCCGTACGATAATCACACGATCACGCGCACTTAAAGAATCAGCCAACTTACCAGAAGGAATGTGGCCTGAGATTTTCAAAACAGCAGGGTACCTCATAAACCGCCCACCATCGTCAGTCATAAATGATGAGACCCCGTATGGACTTCTACTCCAGTCCTTACCTACAGAGAGCCAAAAGCCAGAGCTACTTAAGCCATTACTCTCTCATATTCGCGCTTATGGCTGTAGAGCCTATGCCCTTATTCTAAACAAGCCAAAGCTTGAGAGGATACAGAGGAACACCCAAATAGGCTACCTAGTTGGCTATAACTCTACAAACATATTCCGCATTTGGGACTTAAAAGGGTTATAGTTACAAGAGACGTTACCTTTGATGAGACAAAGGCTTATGACCCTTCGTACGAGGCTCAGCTTGTCCAAACAGAGCTCGAAAAGACAGTTCAGGTCATTGAAATACCAGATATTCAAGATCAAGAAGATGAGAAGTTTGAGGGGGAACAACAGCCTCAGAACGGGACAACAATTCCGTACGAATCAGAGGCAACAAACACCTCCTCTCCTCAAGAAGAGCCGTCTACTCAGAAGGACCACGGAGCTACAGAGCTACAGGAACAACTTCAAACGCCTGAAATGACACCGGAACGCCCTGAGGACACTGTACGAAGACACGACGTCTACCTAGCTACAATAGCGATACCAGAAGCAAAGCTAAGCTTACACCAAGCTTTCCTAGTAGGAACGGAGTTCAATCGACAGAGCATACACCGTACGGACCTACCAGCTGCTCCAAAGTTCTGGAATCAACTCCAAACTCATCCACATCGAATAGAATTCCAAGCTGCAGCTGCAAAGGAAATAGGAGACCTTCGAAAGCAAGGAACATTCACATCTGTCAACGACAGCTCCGTACGGAACTTTGTGATACCCCTTATGTGGGTTTTCACATACAAATTCAATGACAATGGCTACCTTCTTAAATATAAGGCTAGACTTGTTGTAAGAGGCGACCTACAACGCTATTCTATCCATGATGAGACGTACGCAGCTACGCTTGCTTCAAAAACCTTCCGAGCGTTAATGGCAATCACAGCCTACTTTGATTTGGATACACAACAATTAGATGCTATAAATGCATTCACAAACATCCGTATTGACGAGGAGGTCTACGTACGGTGTGCAGACGGCTACCAGGAGCAAGGAAAATGCTGGAAACTTAACAGGGCACTCTATGGACTTCGAAGGTCCCCCTTACTCTGGTTTCGAGACTTCTCAGAGACACTCAAGGCTCTAGGCCTCGTACAGGTCCCAGAAGCACAGTGCCTCTTTGTATCTTCAAAGATTATTGTCTTCTTCTATGTTGACGATATTTGCATCCTTAGCCATCCTAGCCACAAAATGGAGGCAACACAGTTCCGTACGAGACTGATGGAAGCATATGAGTTTCGAGAAATAGGAGAACTTCAATGGTTCTTAGGCATAAGAATTGTGAGGGACCGCACCCAGAAAACCCTATGGCTGTGCCAGGACTCCTATATTGACAAGATCACAACTACGTACGGAGTAGCCTCTATTCGATCCACCCGAACGCCAATGGTTACAGACAACCTAACCCAATTTGACGGCCAGGCAGATAAGCAACAAATCCATCTTTACCAACAGAAAGTAGGATCAGCAACTACGCAGCAGTCGTAACGAGACCTGATATAGCCCGTACGACACAGAAACTATCGGAATTTCTCATCAAGACCACATGGCTGCAGTCGACAGACTTCTACTCTACCTTAAGGATACTAAGACCCTAGCTCTTCAGTTTGGACCTAATATTCAAGAGGCTCGCTTTCAATGCTCTAGTGACGCTTCGTACGCAGACTGCGAATCAACAAGAAAGAGCACAGAGGGTTATTTGTTTACCTTATTTGGAGGGGCAATAGACTGGCGCTGCTCAAAGCAGAAGACTGTGTCAACCTCTACAACAGAGGCAGAGCTTCTAGCTTTGTCCCACAGTGCGAAACAGCTCTATTGGTGGCAGCGTTTCTTCAACACAATCAAACTCGATCTAAACGAGCAATACTCACTTAATTTTGATAATTTGCAGACCGTACGGATCTTACTTAAGGAGTCTCCAAAGCTAGTTATAAAGCTGAAGCATATTGACGTCCACTCACATTGGTTAAGACAGGAGGTTGAGCATCGGAACCTCAATATTAAGTGGATAGCTACGTACGAGATGCCAGCAGACGGCTTTACTAAGGCCCTACCCCATCAGAAGCACAAGGAGTTCATTAAACATTTGAACCTTGTAGACATAAAGCATCTCCTACAACACAACCCCGTATGAAGCACTGGCTACCTTTGTACTATGGAAAGCAGCCCCCTAGACCAAAGAGTCTAGTCTTCTACTTCACTAACTGAAAAGTGAGGCAAGACAAGAATAGCTAATGGATGAGTTCCGTACGGAGGTAGAACTCTCAAAAGCACCAAAGCCGCCTACAGTTACACCTAGTTTTACTATGCGTTCTTATTTCAACTTTCCCAATGGAATACCTTGGGAAATAATAAACATACACTCATTTGGAAGACTACACAACTCCGTATGACATAGATGCAATATATGCATGGAGATTTCACATTCATTTTTCGAAATTCCAAACCCATTTCAACAAAGGGGGGAAGGCAGACAAGAGCAGGAGAAATCCCTGACTTTTACTATACAAAAACAGGAGAATCACCCATTTTCCCACACTCACAACTACGTACGGACCTGTCACATTAAAATTGCAGAGAAATCCACTGTCATTTAGGCCTCATTCACAACTGAGAGCACCAGAACCCGAGAGCACCAGAACACCGAGAGCACCAGAACACTGAGAGCACCAGAACACCGAGAGCACCAGAACACTGAGAGCACTAGAAGTGAGGCGTACAGAGATTACCCACGAAGCTGAGCAGCAGCTTCTTCATCAATAGCTTTCTGTCGGGCGAAGGCACGGGTGCCAGATCTTTTCCCAGCTTTGGGAGATAGCGGAGGTGGTGGCGTGGCAGGTCTCCAAGTTTTCAACAGAAAGGTACAAACTTACTCAAGGAACAAGCAGCTGACTTGTGCTTCATTGCACAGTTACCACAGGCTCCTTCCTGCAGCTCGCCATAGTGATGGCAGGTAGAGAAGAAGGGACGAGCCCGAGCACTGCCCCGATCGTGTACACACTGGTCACAGCTAGCATCTATGTCTCCTACAGCCTGGATGTACCAAGCCGTTGTCTGTTGTGGGTGGTCAGACTCCACCACACCAGCAACACCGTACGGACAGGCCAATTCCATGCCAACCACAATTGGGGGTAGGGATGGTATTTTGACCCTCTCATACTCCGGCAAGTCATCATGGAGGTCAGCCCTGATCTCAACCAGAGCCATGTCTTGAGGCTTAATTTCACCAATAAACAGTCATTGTGAGTCACGTACGGAGCTGTGCGACAGTGGAAAGTTGGTGCTTGGTAGTGGCGGGGGTGGGGGTAGAAAAAGGTTGTTGGCCCAGAACTCCAAATTCAGACCCATACGGATTTGCCTGCGAGCCTTCCTACTTAGTATGCGGTACTGGGATACATGGGGGGGTGCGTTGTAATATGTCACATGATCTCAGCACCACTTCCCCGCAATTTCAGGCAGCAGTAGATAGACAGGAATACACACGCATATTACTCAACAGCGTGCGACGCCAATTGGGGAGCACGACAATAACACTGGCCAATATGCCACCGTATCCCACGGTGCCCGTCCTCTTTTCCCCAACAATTTGGGACGCACGAGACACTAGAAACGTTAGAGTTTTGTTTCGAAAAACAACATAATTTTATGTCGTCTCCCCTCTCACACCTCTCACAAGCTCCAGCCCTGCAACGTCGGAGTCTCTGCCCCCTTGAAGGCAGCATATCGCGATGAAACTGAATGACTATATCGGGTTACAAATGCAATCGGCAAGGAGCATTTCACATCTCTGTACAGCCCTGCAAGGGATAAGGCGTTCACGAAGAGAAATATCACTGCTGCATGGGCTGCGAGTGGTTTGTTTCCGTTCAACCCAGACAGAGTGCTTAGAACTATACAGAAGCCCCACGCTCAATTAACCATTCCGCAAGCTGCTGACATGAAGGTGGGTTCTTGTCTGCAAGACAAAGTACTAAAATCGCCTGTGACTCCAGTGTCAGCAGATGCTCATTGCTCATAACCTGATCAAACAGGATCAGTCAAGTACACAGCGCCAACAAAGGCATGTACAGAAGCTTGCTAACGGCGCCCAAATGTCCTTCGCCAAAGTTGCTCTCCTCCGGGATCAAAAGCAATCCTTGATCACAATAGGATCCAAAATCTAGCTAATTAGGAAAAAGCCTTGCCTCTTTGGCATTCAGCCACCGTCGCGTGGCGTATTTACACAAAACATTAACGATCACGAAAGGACTGATTGGAACCCTAGAGTCACAAGCAGCATTGGTACAAATGATTCGAGAACGAAAAGCTGAACCCCCCGCCATAACAATATTTGATTTCAGGTTCAGTCTACGCTTCCAGGTCGACCCTTTAATTCCACACCAAGGGCATTTCTGGTCATTGAACCCCATGCGCGACTACTTCGAGTTTACTCCCCAGCCGCTATTCCATCATCCGCTGCCTGTCTTTGTAGTCAAATTAGTTGTTTTCGAAGTATTATGCCCCTTTACCGCTCGCATTGGCGTACTTCCACGCATGGAAGTGTGCACTAGAAGAGTAGAATTTGGGATATCTTCATAAATCGCTCCGCCTTGAGCTTTAATATTAGCTGCCCCACTCGCACGAAGTTGCTTCTCTAACAAATTGACGTTTTTGATGTTGGCTCTGAATACTGCGTCTGCAAGAGCATCGAAAACTGGAACAAGGCCGATGAAGAAGCTAACGGCTATGTTGGACAACAAGGGGAACTGTATAGAAAGGTAGGCCACCCTCAACCTGGAGGCAAGTACGATAAACTATTATTGCCATGATAAGACCTATCACGTCACCAAAGCTGTCGTAATATGTTAGTAAGGTTGTAACTAATAGGGTAGATGCAGGTTTTTAATTACACCGGAATTATGCCAATTACTGCTCCAACCGAATTTTCTTCCGCAGCACTTGAACTTCCCGTCAAGGCTGTGGGCCCGCCATCTGGCTTTCGTGAGAATCTGGCAATCATGCTCGGATATCCCTGTCGATGATATTTTGCGCACTGATTCAAAGCCTTTCATTTTGTTGTAACGGAGCATATTATTCACGTTGTGGACTAAGGGTACTATGGGAGATTTGAATGTCTCCGTTCGGAGAAAGATCACTTTATATGCGTATATTCTCAAAATCTACAATGGAAGCCACAGTGGGATTCGTCTCCAATTGTGGCCACAAGGCCAGTTTAGAATACTTATGCCTACTTTACCACTACGGCTTTCTACACTAAAACACTCAACTTTTAGGGAGGGAGAGGGGCCAGTGTGGGTAATAGTCCAAATAGTCCGTCCAAGGTCTTAAACTGGACTGGACTGTATATTTATGTGGTCAAACTGGACGGACTGTGAAACTGACTAATAAACTGACAGTTTCAGACGGAGGTGCTCAATCATTGATTCCCGGCCAGCAACTGTATGGCGCACACGGGCAGCCTCTGCGTCAAATCACAATTACGTAGATCCGTTTTGGCGACTACTTCTGGTTCAGAGAATCGGCGCGGTCGTATTTCAGCTCCTATGTTAGATAATATAAATAGTAGTTTTATAGACCACAATATTAGGACTTTTGGCACAATCACTAAATGTCTATCGCGCAAATAGTACTGCTTGATACCCTTATTGCGGAAAAAATCGTTCGAGATAGAGGATGTCTTCTTAAGTTGGTTGCACACCAAACGTTACAGTCATGTCCATATCCGTACGCTGCAGAGGCGGCGTTAGACTTGCAGAATGACCCTCAATCTTTAATCAATGCCATGGAAGAAGTCCACGGATGGCTCGGCGGAGCTAGGAAGTGGGATGGAATTGATAATCTCGCTTTAAGGACGGCGGGTTTTGCTCGCGTTTGTTAAAAGATGGGTCTTCGTGGGAGAAGAAAAGGGGGGGTCGTATGAAAGGTGTTACTTAAAATTATTACATGCTGTTCACTCTGTGTTCATATCAACGGGGTTGATATTCAATGTACTCTCATGATGGGCGTCAAATCCTTTTGCACGGAATAGGAAAATTTGCCTCGGCTTCCGACTACTACCTACACGCTCTTCCTCTCTTATTTGCTGCGCAACATTATTCTCATCTTGTAGATCCTGTCCACCTTGTATAGAAAGTGATACTCCTCGTCTTAAACGCATCTTAGTCCTCCGACGCAAGCTCCATTTAAGCTGTGGATTTAGGACAACCGCTGCTACATATACTGGTGATGTTTCTGTGACATTGTAATATCTGTCGAGTAATTTCCAGGCGTTATTGATGCAAACCGTAATGTGATCATAACCTAAGTGTTCATAATCTTGTTTTGCAGCTTCAACAGATGATGCAGCAGAATCTCCATTGAGGGTAGAATCTCCCATATTGATCCACGTTTTCCATCCTTGGCTTGGCTTTCCATGCGCAGTGTTAACTCTTGGAATGGTTTCAATAAAGCTAGAATACGTGTAAGCTGATCCCAGTCATCCCGTGTCAGTTGATCTTGAGCTATGTCTTTGTCGAAACTTCTTGCTGCAAAGAGATCTATTGGATCCTTCAAACGCATAGCCCGCTCAATCATGCTGTATGTTGAATTCCAGCGTGTGGCATTATCCGCAACAACCATCAGCTGCTCAATTTCCAATCCTTCTTGCCGTTGGATTCGGAAAAACTCCTCTTGCCGTTGGGGCGTTCTGCGTATATGGTGAACAGTGTTGTGAAGTTTACCAACTGGACCTTTATGCCGCCAAAGTTCAAGTTCACGCTGCTCGTTTGATAACAGATGAGCTGCAGAGACATCGATTTCAAATGATTCTGCATCTGTACCAAAGAGAAAAGCTTTGACGACTAAGTTTAGCACATGCCCTGTACAGCGTAAACGTCGAGCTTTTTGCTGACTGACCAAGCCATCAGCTAACTCAAGCTTTTGGCAGACGGATAATACGCAAACATCATTGGAAGATGCTTTATCAAGCATAAAGTAACCAATCTTCGACCGTAGTGAATACTCATCAATAACTGACAGTACTGCTTCTGCCATATTCTTGCCAGTGTGCTACCCACGTAAACGTTGCAAACCTAGCAAAGCTGATTGTGTTGTGGTTCCGTTAATCCAGTGGCCCACACAAGAAGAGCAAGGAAATTTGTTGATGTCCACATGTCAAAACTTAGATGAACTTGACCTTCGTAGTTTGCAAACATTGTCTGGACATGAGTTTTTTGTGTTTGAAACTCTTTCATAACCCAGCCTCAAATGGTGTTATGAGAACGTGGTAAAAGATCTCCTAATACTGCATTACAGTATACTAGTAGCTCACGGAACTGCTCGTGTTCTACTTCTGAAAATCTGACGTTTGTGCACACTATCCATCGCAGTAATAAGGTCTTAAATTTTGCGAAATCGATCGTTGATACTACACTATAAGCTGCAGCTCGCTGCTGTTGAAGCACAGATCGAGGTCGAGAACTAGATGTACCATCCTTGGATTTACCGTGGAAATGAATCATGTGGTTCATTGCATGTGTAGTTGTCCTTGACGAGTATGTCTTTGTAACCCTCTTATTATAGCACAACTGGCATAACCAGAATGGTGTGTCATCACGGACCCGGATGATCTCCTGGCCATGCTGCCAAACCCACGAGGTATTTGGACGTTTCCCAGGTGGTGCAGAGCGAAATCCAGCTGGCAAACTTATAGCTGTCAGTGCTAGGCCGCTGGAATCAGGTAAACTCTCTGGCGGTATATGTGGTGTGCTGTGGAATGATCCATCTGATGGGTTGGATGAGTAGAGCTGTTCAAGCTCAAAGTCAGATAAGCCCCCTAGAATGCTTTGCGCATCAGAGAGTTGTGGAGAGTTATCAGTCATAATGGTGTAAATGAAGTAGTAAGATTGAAGACCAGAGAAGAAGCCGACCTTGAATTTAACATGTAGGAAATGGCGGTGAAGCCCTGGTTCACAGTAACGGGATTTCACCAATCACGATCTCAGAATAAAGCAGACGGTCTATTTGGTCTGTCGACTGGTAGACTGTCGGCAGACCAAACAGACAGTCTGTCGACTTGCAGACGGTCTGTTTGGTCTGCTGACATGAGAACCTCTCGTCAGTCGGTCTGGCTAAGATTTTGAGGCGGTCTGGTCGGTCTATTTAGACCGACCGAGCAGACCGTCTATTTAGGTCGGTCTATTGCCAACACTGCTCACACCTTACACACATTTTACAGCCATATAAGCACTGGCACCGAGAGGCTGTGCTCTATGCCATACGGAATATGGACGTTACATACGACCTACCCTCATTTATGAGAGATCTCACCAAAATCCGGGAACAGACTTTTAAGGAGTCTACAATACTCTCAGCTTTCCGGAAAGCTGGAATCTGGCCAATAAGCTGTAATACAGCCCTCACGAACGTACATACTCGCTGCCTACTACCCAGCCTACAGAAGAGCCTACACCTACCTTACCAATACGGCCTATTACCCCTAAACCCTCCACTTTTCAGGGGGTTGAAGAAGGGCTACAGCGCTGGAAAGACCGGGTTCCGGAGGCCTTTAGTAGCCCCTCACATACGAGCTATACGAACTGGCTTACTGGGGCTCAAGAGGTTATGGCGGTAGGCCGGCTTCAAGAACTTGACCTACGGGTGGCTCGGCGGAAGTGGAGGAGTCGAAGAAGTGGGCGAGCCGAAGCCGGGCCCGGCTTCAGAACGGAGGTGAGCTCGTAGCTACCGAAGCCCACGAGCTTCGGGCCCGGAAAGCCAAGCTTCTAGCCCAGAACCTCGCAGCCAAAGAAGCCCGGGAGGCTCGCCAGGCTAGAAACCAGGCCCAGAAGCAGCTCAACCAGGCTGGAATTAAGGCCCGGAAAGAAGAGCGTTTCCAGAAGAAGAGCCTGGCTACTCTTCAGGGATTAGGCCTCCCAATTCCTCCGGAATTAGAGGTCCCAATTCCTGATCCAGAAACCCTCGAAAGTGAGGGCGAATATGAGAATGGGAGTGGGAATGGGAGCGGGAATGGGAGTGATCATGGGAATGAGGAAATGATAATTTTTTAAAATGGTGAAATTTTGTACCTTTACATACAATTTACTATAGGGAGGTACTTAGGACTACAATTTTTCTCGTGCGCGCACTTCGCTTCCCCTCCATTTCTCGTGCACGCGGATCGCTTCCTCCAACCTTAAGCGAAGAGAAAAGTTGGTTACGACGGTTATTGATTCAGGAAGCAGGAGGGGGGCTGAGGTATATATTAAAAAATAAAAATAAAAATATTATGTATAATTTATTACAATAACGTACATGTATAGCGAAAGCGCCAAACAAGCGAAAGCGCCAAAATTATCTACCCTCACGACAAACATTGCGATAAATCTACCACAACATTAGAAATCAATTGAAACTACTCGGAGTCCTCTTCCTCAGAGGTGTCTATTACAATCTGACACGTGCGCGCATTGTGCCCAGTCTCACCACACTTGCCACAGCGACGGGCACGGGTTTCTTCCCTTGGCTTCCGACCACGGCTTGCCCTTATTTCCTGCTCTACCTGCTGCACAACATCCCTCTCATCCTGTAGCTCTTGCGCCCCTTGTTGACTAAGTGATCCTCCTTGCTGTAGTCGTGTCTTCCTAGCTCTCCGGCGCTTGCTTAGTACTTCATTTGCCTGTCGTAGGTTTTGGTTCTCTCCCTTTAGCAGTGCTAATTGATGCATTATTTGCGATGCACCCTTTGTAAACTGGTCAACAGCTGCATAGATTGAGGTTGGAGAGCTATTTTGATGGCGTGAAATCCGAGTTTTAATAAATGTAGACTGTGACATAGCTTCAATTGGGTTGTTTGGTGTCTGAGAAACCCAAGGTTGAGCAGTACCTGGGCGGGAGCTTGGAGGCGTTGGTGTCCTTAACTTAAGATCAAGTGTAGATATCACTCTCTCAGGGTCAAATGGAAGAAGCCCTGCCCCTCGGAACCCGCCTCAAATGTTACTTTCCGTCATTGTAGTGTTAAATGCAGCGTGGAAGGCAGGAAAGAAGTCATCCTTTGTAATATGAGAAATATGAGCCTGCATCATATCTTCAATTTGCCGACCATAGGCCTGCTTTAACGGGCCGAAACAGCCAACATCAAGTGGCTGGAGTAGATGAGAAGAGTGAGCAGGCATACAAAGCGTAATAATGTTGTGTTCCTTGCAGTACTCCTCAAACTCATCTGAGTGGTGGCTCTCATGACCATCAAGGACTAACAAGCGATAACCACCAACACTCCGGGCCTTTGTATGCTTCTCAAAGTGCTGAATCCAATCCATGCCTCTCTCGTTTGTAGTCCAGCCATTTTCAGTAACAGAAATCACCCAATCGCTTGAAAATCCACTATTCTCATACCAAGATGTAAGGTGGTTTTTGCCTGCAACAATGATAAATGGTGGTACTGCCCAACCTTGAGAACTAACGCCTTGGATTACTGTAACCCATTCCCGATTACCAGGCTGTACCTTCTTTGCTTTTGCCCGCCCGTCTGAGCTTGTTACAACCATAGCAGTTGAGATAACGCCCATCATAAACCCAGTCTCATCAAAGTTGTAGATATCTGCTTCATCGATACCATATTTCGCAATTGTGTTACGCACAAGCTCAAACCAGCCATTAATAACTTCTGGATCTTCGCACTTAGCCCTCTGGTAGTAGTATTTGCGCTGAAAGCGTGTCTGGAGCTCTACACGCCGCTTAACAAAGTTTGAAGCCCAACGCGACCCAACGCGTGACGCGTCGCGTGTTGCAAGTAGTCGACTTGCCATATCTTCAACAACAGACAGCCGAGGAGGAAACCCTTTGGCAGCTAGGTCGAGTATATACTGAACAAGGACGGACTCCTCTAGGTTAGTTAATTTCTGTGAGTTGGCTTGGATATCGCGTCGTGAAGGTACACCTTCTAGACGACGACCTAGCTTGCGGTGGTCCACAGAATAGATCCTAGCAGCAACTTGAAGGCGTAACTTTGGGTCGCTTTGCATAGCCTGGATAGCTAGCACTAATTGGCTTTCATCGTTTTTATGGGGCATGTTTTGTTGTTGAGGAATTTAACATTTAGTTGGGGGGTTTGGTCACCGCATCATTTTGGCGCTTTCGCTTGTTTGGCGCTTTCGCTATACATGTACGTTACCTATATAAGAAAAGAAAGGAGTACATTTTACTATTTAGGCCCTAATCTATATATTTAATAAAAAATATAAGTCTAACCTTACACCCGTTTTCACCCTTTATAAGTTCCCCCTAATTACTACTCTTATAAAGAAACCTCTTATCCCCTTTAGCTCTAATAGATAAACTCACTTATTCTGCATCTTCCTCATCATCTCCGCCGCCTCAAATGCATACTTACACTTCATCCTCAACGCAGCTCCATACCTATACATCACTAGCGGAAACGATAAGCATAATAGCGTTAAGAACGCCGGCACAGACGTCGCCCAATGAATCCCCAACCGCTCATACATCTGCGTCGTGAACAACGGAAACACCGCGCCCACTACCGATCGAAAGATCGCCGCCGCAGCAAGCACGGATGCAACGTAGATGATATACGAATCAATGAGGTAGTTCAAGATGGGCAGGATGAGGAGCACGCAGCCAATGCCAAACGGCGCAGATAGCACGATACTAACCGCCCAGTGGATTTCCGGGCCGTTCGTCCAGGCGAACGCGAACATGCCGATGGGGATGGCGAGCCCGCCCACAATCGCAGGCGGGAGGCACGATTCAGCGGTTGCGGACTTGGCATGGGAGAGCCGCGCGTAGCAGGTGTTATTGTCATAGATGGCGTAGGCAAGGCCGAGGACGATGCCAATGGCGATGCCGGTGAAAGTGAGGCCGCCGATGCCTTCGGACCAGCCGTGGGTGGAATTGTAGACGATGGGCATGGCACCCATGAAGAGGTAGATGGTGCCGTAGATGAGGGCCATGTAGAGGGAGGCGATGAGGACGATGGGCTCGAGGAAGAGGAGGACCCAGGGGCGGAAGAGAGCGCAGGCGAAGACTTCGGAGGGGAGCTTTTTGCCTTGGCTCTTTTCTAGGATGCTAATGTAGATTTTATTGGGGTCGTCTTTCAAGAGGGCTATTACTTTGCGGGTGAGGAGGACAGGGCCGTAGGTTTCAGGGACAAAGATGGCACCGGGGATGCCTACGTCTTGTTAGTTTTGGGTCCACTATGTCCAGCAGGACATAGTAAGGGCAAGATAATCACCTATCACCCCAATAAATATACAACACACCCCCTGCACCCACCTCCACCCCACATTCTCCGCTACGAACCCGCCTACTACAGGCCCTAGGATCGGCCCTAAAAATGGCGCCACACAATACAGTGTCATCGCCAACCCTCTCTGCGCGGGCACGAAGAGATCCGCGATTGCGCCACCCGAGTTGACAAGCGGCGAGCCCCCAAAGGTGCCGGCAAAGAATCGCAATACCATGAGGGTTGTGACGTTCCGGCTAGCCGCGGAGCCGCCGAGAAAGGCGACCATGGCGATGTGGGAGGTGAACCAGAGGATTTGTCGCCCGTAGAGCTCAGACCTGGGGGGTTAGTATGGAATTGATTTGGTGATGATACGTAGGTGTGGATACGGATAGATGGTGTACTTACTGAAGATTGTCAGCTTGTGTCTGAAGGGGTGGGCACATATTATATTAAACTTACCAAAGGACCCCAAACAGCAGGCCCAATCGCAAACCCAAGCACAAAGACCAAAACGCCTATAATAAACACCTCAGCGCTGATGTCAAAATCAGCAATGACCTCGTTCGCCGATTCGGCATATGCGGACGATGTGAGCATGACAGTGTTAGAGGTGATTGCGGAAAGTGGGAATTACACACGGATTTGTATGGTAATCCCCAACCACCGTAATTGATTCCTTGCGGGTAACGGAGCAGAAGCTTCACAGTAGAACACGGTAAATACAGTATATAGATCAAAATTAATTACTACCTAATCTACGGGCCTACGTACGCTATTTGTAGCCCCGGGGGAAACCCCCAAAACCCTGACGAGCTGAGCTTTCCGGACTTCAGCTGGGTTTGGATCAGTGGCTTCCAATAGTATGGCGCCACTGTCTCACCCGTAAACTAAACTGGGAGTTGGATGATCCCACGGGGATAACCCGTTATGTTGGGTGTAAAAACCCACTGTTTCCCAGCGGGAAAGTCCGTTTCCCTCAACAGACGGCGAAGACGGACAGGGTCACGATGGCTGTGATGAACCATTTCCGAGGCGTGGACCAGTTCATGGGGTTCGTGGGGTCAGAGGGCTGGAATTTAACTAGTGTGCGTCATGGGTAATCGGTGGTTGCAAACCGCCGGTCTGAAGATTTTCCAACCCAGACCACGGTCTGGGTTGGAAATACTGAAGAAACCGCCCAGACCGACGTGGGCACCCAGCGGTTCCTTGGCAACCCATCACGTGTGATGAATTGTCACACGTGATGGGTTGCCACAAATACAATCGTTACTATAGTTATTACTATACAGTTACAATAGACCAATATAACGTGGTTTATCAGTACGTCGGACATATCAGTACCTCGGACACTTTTCATTGGCATTCTACTTTGAATATCAATAAATCAACCATAACATATTAAATTAACTATAACTAAGCGGAATCAGATGAACTAGACATATCTATAGCTTCTTGACAAGTTCGCGCATTATGATCAGCTTTTCCACAGATCCCACAGCATCGCCTAGACGGTTGCCCCTCCTTGCGACTACCCCCAACCGCACGTACGTCGCGTCGTACCTGCTCATCCACATCCTTCTGTGCGATAATAGCCTGTGCATCCTCTACTATAAGTGCACCTCCTTCACGGACACGAGCCTTTTTAGCCCTGCGGCGTTTGCTAAGGGCTTCGTTGGCTGCTCGAAGTGTACGTACCTCAGCAGACAGAAGGGTGTTCTCATGTGCTAGTCGCTCCGTACCCTTTGCCAATGCAATAACTGTCCCGAAGAGTGGAGTTGGCGAGCTTCCTTGGTGACGGGCAATTCGATTTCGAACGAGGGTTGTTTGTGAAAGAGCTTCAGTTGGGTTGGAAGGGGTCTGGGAGACCCAAGGGTTGGTGTTGGCAGTAGAGGGTCTAGAGGGAGTTGGAGTCCGTAACCTCACGTCAAGCTTTGAAAGCACTGCTTGCGGGTCGAAAGGCACTAAGCCAGCTCCGCGGAACCCGGACTGGGCGTTTTGGGCTGTCATGGATTCCAGATATGCTGCTCTAAAGGCGAGAAATAACTCGACCTTGGTAATGTGGTTGATATGAGCCTTAATGAAGGTCTCAATCTGCCGACCATATGCCCGCTTCAACACACTAAAGCACCCGACATCAAGTGGCTGAGTTAAATGAGACGAGTGGGGAGGTAGTCCAAGAGTTATAATGTTGTGTGCCTTGCAGTACTCTTGGAACTCGGCCGATTCATGACTCTCGTGCCCGTCTAACACCAGCATTCGATATGGACCCCTTGCACGAACAGCAGTATGTTTGTCGAAGTGTTTCAACCATTCTAGACCCGTCTCATTGTTTGTCCATCCATTGCTTGTCAGTTTAACAACCCAGTTGTGTGGAAGGCCGCCGTCTGTATACCAATTTGCAAGATGATTCTTGCCTTTAACTACCAAAAATGGAGGAATACTCCAGCCGTCACTGTTGATACAAGCAATCGCTGTAGCCCATTCCCGATTCCCTGGCTGAACTGCCTTACCTCTGCCAAGTCGATCTGCACGGGTAACAACCATTGCAGGGCAAATCACACCCATCATAAACCCAGTTTCGTCAAAGTTATAGAAGTCGCAGTCCAAAACACCATATTTTGCCCTCATATTTTCCACTAGTCGAAACCACGCGCCAATTAGTTCAGGATCTTCGCACAAGGCCCTTTGGAAGTCGTAAACGCGATTAAAATGTGTCTTTAATTCTGGACGTCGTTGTACAAATCGGTGGGCCCAGAGCTTCCCGACGCGCCTCCCTCCACACGATTCGAGTATAAAATTTGCCATATCTTCTACACCAGCAAGCCGGGGTGCAAATCCTCTTGAATCCATATCAAGTATATTCCGAATAACCACCTCCTCTTCTAGTATAGTTAATTTCATCATTGCAGGCCGGCGTTCGTAGACAGTAGTTCGGCCGTTCATTCTGTTGCAGAGTGTAGAATGAGGTACTTCATAGAGCTTAGCAGCCTTCCGACGACTTAGATTTTTCGATGTTGGGATAGCCTCGATAGCTAGAATGATTTTTGCTTCTTGGGTAATCACTGACATAATAAAAGGTGGAAAAAGCGCGTTGTGAAGTTAGAGGGTAGGAAATTCGGGAAAAGTGTCCGAGGTACTGATATGTCTGACGTACTGATAAACCACGTTAGTAGAAACGTTTAATTGGATTTCTACTATCTGTATCCTGCTACTCATTTGCCCTATTCCTGGTATCTTCCATCTCTCCTATCTTAGTTGGCCTGGAAATGAAAACCCCGTCATGTGTAAGTGCATCTGCTGGACAAGCTTCATGTCCTTCTGTTGAATTGTGACTCTCTTTGCGTGGATAGCAGCCAGCTGGGTCACTATAACAATTACTATAATGATTACTATAAACGTGTAGACTCACTTACTTTCAAACTCCTTGACAAGTGTAGTTTCTGCAGCTTCCTGTAAAGCAGAAATTGCAGAAGATTGAAGCTGAAAGTCCTCGCGAGGGTGCAAGTCGCTGATGATCTCACAGATAAGTCGCGTGAATGGCACACGGGGAAGGAGAGGTTCTGTCGATTTTTGGTACTTTTTGATTTGTCGGAGAGCAACAGCTGTTTTTGATCAGAAAGGATTTATAGTAATAGTTATAGTAATCAACTTACTATAACTATTACTATAAATGACCTGGCTTATAACGATGGCTTTTCTTCGCGGCCTTCTTCACAATCTTCTTTCCGCTGATCCCTGAGGTCTTTCTTGGAGCCTTTCCAGCAGTCTTTTGGGCCGGCATCTTCTTGCTGAACTTTTGACCAGGTGCAAACGTTGGAATTGGACCTTTCCAAACCTTGTGTTGTGTCGCTGGAGGGGTCTGGAGTTGAAGGCGTGCACTCTGGCGAGTTGGAGTCTTTGGCTCAAGTGCTGGTTGTACTTGTGGTTGTCATGACCAAAGTGAATAGTTGTTGCATGAATTTGTGGGATTGTTTGAGTGGGGCTTTTTTTCCATCGGGCTCGGTTTCAGATTCGGAGCTTGTGACTGGATCAGGGGCATCGTAGGCAGCGTCCAGATCCATGACACTAAAAGAGGGTTACTATAAGTATTACTATAAGATTTGGGTGCTTTACTTACCAGTTTGCCAGCCAGTAGCAATTCACATAGCCATGTTGATCTGAAGGTCGGGGGAGTGTTGTGTAGGAAAAATAAAGGTAGGGTGAGGTTGCTGTTGTTGGGGTTGTAGCTCACTTAGTAAAATGTCTTCAGCTTCACTTTTTGTATGGTAGTAGGCGATAAAGGTGAATTCTTCCACAACAATAGTAAGGACAACAATAGTAAGCGACCTTATTGACGTGTTTTACCCCACAACAACAACCTTCTTCTTCAACCTTCTTCTTCAACCTTCTTCTTCAACCTTCTTCTTCAACCTTCTTCGTGAACCCCCAACACCCCCAACACCACCAACACTTCTAAGATCAAGGAGGTAAGTCTACTCAATCCTTTCTACTTACTTTATAGTAATTGTTATAGTAAGACAGCCACGATGGTTGGAAAACGAAAGAACGACGACGAGAAGTCGAAGAACAAGAATACCCAGCAGGTCACAAAATGCCGCAACAACATGAGTGAAGTTGAACACAGAATCAACAACGCCAACAGGGCAGATACAGCTGCTGTTTCATATGCCTTGCGAAATCTCCGGGCAACTTCTGAGTTCAAGAACCTCGACAGCCAAGCTCAAGAACGTCGAGTAGAAGCCAAAAAAACCGAGGTAGCTCTCAAGCGCTAAGATCTATTCCTATCTACTGTTATAGTAATAAGTATAGTAACATAGAAACAGTGTACGTGATGGAAAGTATGCAACTGTTGTTCAGCAACGTCTTGGGATTGGTGAGGGAGGGGGGGCATATTCTCTTTGGGACGACGGAAACATTGCTTGGGAAACCGAGGATGAGGATGATGAGGTAGTGCAAGAGGCTATGTGGAGAGAAGATGAGAAGGCCAATGGCGTTGATGATGTTGGAATTCAGAAGATCCAGAGAGAGATGGTGGCACAATCTGTCGCTACAACCAAGGTATGGATGAGAACCCATTACCCATTACATTTGAGCTTTACTAATATAATATAGAAGGTGGATCAGTTGGGATTCTCCCTCTGGCGCCGAAAGTGGAGGGTTGCATACCAATCAACGTTACGACTAATGAAGAAGGTCAACACAGACCCAGACTTCCTTGAGAAATTGCCCCCTGCAATTGATCCAACTACAGGGTAAGTAACTATAGTAATAATTATAGTAACTAGCTAACATCTCTAGGATCTACTACAACAAGGTTCCGCCACATCTATACTTCTCAAAGACGGAAATGGCTGTTTGGAGAAACTTCACCTCATGGAATCTTGATGGTGACATTGCATATCTTCCTGGGCCAGCTGAGTGGTACCCTGATGATTACGATACTACTCAGCATGGTTTCCATGTTGATCTTGATGCTGGCAGAGCATATGAAGCTTGGGAGATGTTGGCTGAAGAAACCGAGCCTACCAATTTCAAGTGGGTCTTGCCATCCGATGATACATTGGTACTGTTGCCTCCAACAAAAGAATCAGAGGAGTTTCTCAGCCAGTTCTACGAAATGTAGATTAGTTTCTTCTTCTACAATAGTCTAGGTAGATCAATACACTACTGTTGACGCTACCACTTCTTAGTTTACTATAAATATTACTATAATTGGCTTATAAGGCTATAGGCCCATAATACCAAAACACGCTACTACCATATACTCCACAAGTAATCTAAAATATTCTAAAGAGGAGAATTCAAGCGAAATAGAGAAGTACGTATAGAATAGATGTAGACCTTAATAAATATTCAGGTTGACTGTTTTATTTTCCTTATAATAATATAATATTGAATATTTTAAAATATTATGTCTTATAACCAATCTTTAAGTTCGCCAGCACAACCTTATAGTGATGTATTCTCTCTTGATGAGCCTTTATCTAGTAATAGAACACCTGAGATTGAGTCCTCCCAACAACTTAACAACCAATGGGATGGGCTAGAAAAGATCCAAGGTCTAAATGTGCTAAAGTGGACGCCTTCAAAGGCAGACCTATTCAACAACTGGTGGCATTACAGTCCTGGTATAAAGAGCAGCCAAATATGTTTTTAAGCACTGATAAGCAAATCAACTGGGGGTCAACAACCCGGACCTCATTATCATGGAGACACTTTGACCAAGGAGCTCGAAAATCAACTGGGGAACCAGTAATTGTTTGCCAGAGGTGTTTGAAAATACTCATCCACCCAAGTATTAAAGGCTCAGGGACAAGCACAATGAGCACTCACCTTCAATCTGCTGGGTGTATAAGGAAGTCATCAAACCATTCTACATTACATCAGAGCCAGCTCCGCCTCTCACAATCCTCTCCAGTAAGCAATATTACATATTACTATACTTATTACTATAAACATACCTAACTATTATTTAGAGTATGCGGCTACAACCAGAAGACGACCCAAAGGGAGCATTCTACAGTTACGTTCTTGAGACTGTAGTATCTCTTAACATATCATTCTGATTTGTTGAGAATCCTATTTGGAGAGAGATGGCATTATGGCAGAATCAGAAATATCCACTTCCTTCACCAACAACCTTATGGCGGCGCCTTGATGTTATGGTTAGTAATGCACAGCAGATTGCCCTTCATGGTCTTGTACCTGGGGCAAGGTGTGCATTATCTCTTGACAATTGGTCTAGCCCTGGAACAAGGCACTCCTTTATGGGTATTATGGCAACATTCATTACTGATAAATGGGATACCATGAGGCTTTAATTGGGTTTGAGTATCTTGATGGAGCCCATACAGGGAAAGATCTTGCAACCTTGTCCAGCGTGTTATAACCCAATATCACCTCGATGGTAGAGTTCATTGTATTACAACTGATAATGCAAGTAATAATACTTCAATGATGGGTGTTATTAACGACATGGTAAAAGAGCTATCATCAGAGCCAACAAGATACCATGATGGAGTCATTCACCATATACCATGCTTCGCACATATTGTCCAGCTTGCACAAAAGGCTCTCCTTGGGTCAATCCGATTAAACCCAACAAACTCAGAGCTACAGACTGACTGGGATGAAAATTCAGCCAACGAGGTTAGAGATCTAACTAAAGAGAGGGGCCTTACATGGACCCTTGCCAAGGTATGTTTATAGTAATTTTTATAGTAATTGCCACTAATATAAAACTAGCTTCGGAAGCTAGCTGTCTTTATGAATTCAAGTTCACAGCGAAGAGAGAGATTTATGGAAATCCAAAGACAGTGTATTAAAGATGGAGCAAAGGTCTTACGACTTATCCAAGATGTGTTGACGCGATGGGACTCAACCCTTTGTTGCAACTTGTCTGAACCACTTCACTACATCACACACCTGATTGCTGCATTGTGGAATAGTCTAAGCTACGACCCTTTGGCTCTTTTTCCTAAGACAGTGTGTTGTCTTAGTAAATTCATCCCTTCCTTGGGTGGCTAGATTCTCACATCTGGTGCACCCACCACTACAATAAAGTCGTTCTGCGTCAACAGCATTCACAAAGTTTCCTCCAGTAGCTCCAGTATCGATAAGAGCTTGTGCTTTGATTTTTTATTTTCCTATCATACAAGTAACTATGAATGGAGTATCTGGATCTAATTGAGGAAGAAATTGCAATTCTGGCTGTCATGACACCTTCAGTGACGTCTTGTCTGAAGGTTATTCTTTTCCCGAAAGTGGAGCATCATAAGTGCTAACTTCGTGGACTTGAGCATTCTTGGTAGGACATTCATAAGCTCGGTGTCCAGTTTGCTGGCAATGGAAGCAGCGGCCTTCCTGCATTAAGTTCTCAGTTGCAGGGTTCTGATGTGGTGCACGATATAGTCTTGGTGGTCTAAAGCCAGCAGGTGGGTTTGTAGTAGGCTGCTTAGCCTTACTGTGAAAGTCTTGTGGCTTAAAGGCTTGCTGAATAACTTGAGGGACAGTGCGAGCATCTTGGATTTGAAGTTGCTGGATATTCTGATCAATCAGTAAGCACTTTTGTGCAAAGGCATGGAGAGAGCTTGGATTTATCTCTGCTATTAAAGCAGTCTGCATCTTCGTATTAACCTTATGGCAGAGGTCATCAATGAGGGTCTCCTCTGAGTAATCCAGTTCAACAGTGAGTCTCTGGAACTCTGCCCAAAAGGTAGCAAAGTTATCCTTGTTTTGGACGCTCTAGTGTCTTTGAATAACATAATAGATGCGGTATTGAAAAACTCAACCAGAGGCAAGAGAATCATGAACGTGAGAGGATCCTATCTTGGCTGAGCCCAGTCAGCCCTTCTACACAGCAGAGTGAATTATTCAATTCTCACCAAGCTAGGACAGGGACGTGGTTGCTGAAAACGGAGAGGTTTCAGCAATGGGTCGGCGGTGAAGAGCAGATTCTTTTCTGCCCTGGGATTCCTGGGGCCGGAAAGACAGTTCTCTCATCAATCATTATTAATCATCTAGGTATTTCCTAACCAAGACGAGATCGGAATCACATACCTCTTTTGCAACTATCGGCAGCAGCATACACTTGTTGAGCTCTATTCTGCCCTTCTAAGACAAGCCGTGCAGCGAAAGCCCTCACTTCCAGATAGTATTAGATCCTTTTATCAGAACTACTACTCAGTGAAAGGGAGTCGTCCTTCTGAAGATGATGTATTAGGCGAATTACGATCTGTGCTTTCGTCATGCATAAGAGCTTTTATCATCATCGATGCCCTTGATGAATGTCAGATTTTTGATGGCAGTCATAGCATACATCATCCATTTATTCGCCAGCTTATCCGTCTGCAAGATGAAGGTTTCAAAATTCTTGCGACATCTCGACCAGATCAGGAGATTGCGGTGTATTTTGAGGGCGCCACTTCTCTTGAGATACAGGCAAGCACCGAAGACATCCAGTACTATATTGACAGGCGCCTCGGAGATCTCCCACTATTTGTCCGAAAGAGACCAAACCTGCAGCACGTCATCAAGGATACTATTACCGAATTAGCTAAAGAAATGTATAATATTTATACCAGTCTGAGAGAGTGCTAATATAATTAGGTTCCTCCTAGCTCGGCTCTATTTTAATCTACTCCTCGACCAATCAAACGAAAAGGGAATTCAAAGGATGCTAGAACAGTTCCGTACTGGCTCCGAGTCTAATGCTTATGACCATGCATATAATGAGACTATGAGCAGAATCAATCGCCAGGGTGCAAATGCCTCTGATCTCGTGAAGAAGACTGTCACGTAGAGTTCTTGCATCAAATTCTCAAGATTGAAAAATGCTGCAATGGGCTCTGCCTTTATATCACTTGTTTTTATCCCGCATTCCTCAATGCCAGTAAACGGTTCAAATCCACAGCGATCATATGCAGATATTTTAGCCTGACTCTGAAGAAACTTCAGAGCATTAGATCCAATCTCAGGCCCATCTCGGAAATGATGTCCCCAATTGTAGGATGAGTAATTATAGAAGGGGTATTCGCGAGGAATATCTTCAATCTTAGCTTCAGTTTCGAATTGATCCTCAAACACATTGTATGATATGTATGTCAAACAACTGTCCGTTATTAGCTCGTGAATATTAGGGAACCACGTCTTCCAGGTGCCCTCAAAGTACTTCTGGGTGGTATAGTGGACAAGCGCCACATTACTCGTTTGCTCGTCGACAATAACTAGACCACAGCAGTATGAAGTCAATTGTTCGATGTCAGTGATGTTCGTCTCGTCAAATTCGCTCGTTTCAATCTCGACCGCGAGCACCTGTTCTAGCTCAGCGACCGTCAGGATTCGTTTTGCGTTTATAATCCAACCGATGGTCTTTGTCACAGCCCGATAGACACGCCGGTGCACCACCCCATACTCAGGGGCATGCTGGCATACCACCCCATACTCAGGGGCACGCCGGGTACGCCTCCGTACTCGGTCGGAGACACGCTGGCGTACGCCCCCGGACTCAAAGACACACCAGCGTACGCCAGCGTACGCGAGAGTACACCCCGTACTTATAAATACGCCTACGTACTTAAAAGTATACTTACGTAAGCATTCCCCTTTATATAGAGTATATAAACATATAGAGATACTCTTATACAAGAGTATCTAAAGTCCTATCTATTACAATACATGATCACTATCCACGCCACGAAAATTAACATCAGAATTACTCCCGTGTTTGAGTGAAGCCCCATCATGGCCACCCTCAGCCTCCACTAAGGGCAACTGTTGTGGTTCGGTGCTGAGAAGTTCAGGATTAGCACCCCTATCCAAGAGCAGGTTAAGTACCTTCTCATGGCCGCCCCATGCGGCCCAGGATAGCGGGGTGTAACCTGATCGATCACTGCCATTGATATTGGCGCTATTATTCAGGAGCATCGTAACCACCATATCGTGACCATTCATAGCTGCTAAGTGTAATGGCGTCTGTCTCGTGTGAGAATTTGTATCAATACAGGCACCCCTATTTAGAAGAAGCTTTACGGTCGACTCTGAGCCATACGAAGCAGCTAGGCATAATGGGGTCTGGTCGTGGTTGTCCCCTCTAGCCTCGATATTAGCCCCACCATCTAATAAAAGGTTTGTTTGTATCTCGTAACCCCTTTTTGCAGCTCGATGCAGTGGAGTTTCTCCATCCATGTTCTTGGCTTCGGTGTTAGCGCCCTTGTCTAAGAGAATCCTAACCATGCCTTCATTGTTCACCTGCCAAGGTAGGAAATATCTGGTGGCTTTATGCAGCGGTGTTTCCCCATATTTGCCGATGATGTTTGGGCTGATACCTAGTTCAAGGAAAAGTTCAACTACTGCCGGTTGACTACTAAATGCTGCGTGATGTAAAGCGCCGTCTCCATCTTCACTCATGCTATTGAGATTGGCGCCCATGCTTAGGAGCAGTTTGACTGTCGTCATATGCCCTCGTTTTGTGGAAGTAACAAATGGCATCCTTCCCCAGTTGGACTTAGATTCAATGTTGGCGCCTCTATCCATCAGCAGTGTGACTACTGTATCATGTCCTTTAGATGCAGCAGTGTCCAATGGAGTCTCAGAGCTTAAATTCTGGATTTAACATCGGCATTATTATCCAGGAGAAGCTTGGCTATCGCTCCATGACCCTGTGACGCAGCCGCGTGTGATGGTGACATGCCATCTACGCATATTATATTAGTATTAGCGCCTCTATCAAGAAGCATCTTGGTTAGCATCTCATGGCCGTGGATTACAGCCAAGAATAGAGGTGTGCTCTTAGTCGAACCCCTTTGCACATGGCGAGCGCTGAAGGTCACATATCGGGAGCAAGTCTCCTTATAGCAGCCGGAGCGAGACCAGATATACCAGATCGATTTGGGCGAACACCACTATTTGCTGCTATCTGCGGAGGTCATCTTGACATGGTTCAATTCCTAATCAGCTTACCAGGAGTTAATAATGTTAATTATCTATAGGTAATGGAGGGCCGTGAGACTCTTTATGTCTTTAGTGACCTAGCATACACAGCTGCCTTTAGAACCGCTTGCCATTTTGAGCATCTGCTTAGGTGATTTGCACTGTAGGAGGATGAGCAGTAATGGAATACCGCTTTATCCTCCGTTTGAATCAAAGTTAAGAGTGTTTGGACATGTCCTAACGACATGGACATATACAGCATTTAGGAAGGGACTACTGTAATGCTGACTTCTAAAGATAGAAGACACAGAGGTTTCTTGCGAAGGTTGACTTGACAGAGGAGGCAGGGGATTAAACACAAAGGCTTTCCAAGTAACACGTTACAGTATTGTAAAGAATACTATATTGAGTTGAGCACGAAGCTCCTATCTAAGGAAATACTATCTACTTATATAGTGGCGTCGTGCCAAAGGAATATCAAGGATATTTTGGATAACAAATATCCATGATATCATCTGCTATACATCATGTGGGGTTGTGGCTGTAAGCGCTAGCCTTGTGACTCACAGGTCACATTACTAGAGCCTAGCCCCACTAGCCCTGTAACCATGACATCATATTACCGTAGCCGTAACACATAGCTGTAACACTATTCTTCGAGCCTAGCTCTAGAGGTTGGTGCAAATCGGTCCTTAAACTTAACAAGCATTTCGTATGGAGTATTACAATTGTATGCGTAAGGTAGGAATTCCCGTCTTATAGTATCTTAGATCTTATACTGTAGCCCCTAAATTACTTCCTCCTGTTTCTCCTATATTTTTCAGTTATATTAGAAGTCTGCTTGTAGGTTTAGAAGTTCTTCCTTCTAGTCATCTATAGGCAACTCTATGTGAAATAAGTTATAAATCTTTTACTCAATTAAATATACAGATGCATGCAAAACTCTTGACCTAATGGAATTCATGAAAAGCACCTTATGGATAATTTATATGGGATTAGGGAATCCATATGATGAATTTTCAGTATAACTAACACTTTGACCTCTTCACCTATACCGCTTTAGAATCGGGTTTTTGTATGTCTCAATTACCCGATCAGTTTATTTTAATTGGCTTATTTACTTGATGGGCTTAGTATGTTAGTGAACATGGTCCACTAGAGCCTGCCTAGTTATAACGAACCCAAAAAGGCTTAATATTTAAGTTAATAGTTTGTGAAAATCTGCTGTCAATAATTCAGAAGTGGCTCACTCTTGACTCCCATTAACCCCATTTTATTTAATTCAAAGTTTTTGATACTTTAACGCTCTTGATTTCTGCTCGTTACTTGACGAAGTGCCGAAGTTCTGGGGCAATACAGCGCACTGCGCTAACTGCGCCACGACATTTCCCCGCCTTCCGCTACGGAACCCTGGAACTACTATAATTCTAACACACAGGGAGTTTGACATGACTCGTCATAGCACAATTGGGTTTAGCTCTGTTTAAATGGTCCAGCCACCTCGGGAGTTTCTCTCCGCCGTCATAAAGCTCGTGGAAGAAGAAAAAACTCATCCAGAATAAGCTAGGTCGAGAAATGTTATTCTTATAACTTATAAATCTAAGGGAAGTATTATTGTGGTGGGAAATACTCAGCTGCTCTCGCGAGACTGGCTTCGTTTCAGAGGTCCTAATTATCTACCAGCTGTATATTCATAGGGCAGGGGAGCGATTTGTAGTATTTCGTCAATAGTTAATGATTCCTGGAAAGATGGCCAGAAAACCCGCGCAAACATAATCCAAATGTCATTCGAACTTGAGTTGGCTGGAACAAACACTACCATCGCTGAGCTAACACAGCCGACATGCTGACTGGGCATGAGGAAAACACACGTTAACTTAGTTTAATTTCATTTAAGTTCAAATCACTAAAGTTCATACTTTCTGCATTCCTTCAAATTTATCATAAAATTCGCTCTCTCTTTCTTCTAATCCTTAAAAACCCTTATGGAGTGTGAACTCGGAGCGGATTATCTAGAGTTGGAATACCTAGAATATATTAGTATTAGAGCATACATAACCCTGTTTAGTGCTTACTGTAGTCCACTGTAAGGCCTAAATAGGCAATTCTAAAATGAGTTGGAATTGAGGATTTGAAAAGTTGTGATCTTCATGATTTTCGTGAGTTTACCTATGACATGACAAGGGAAATTACTAGTAAATTGTATGTAATTCTCCCATTCCGGCCATACCCCCTACGGCGTTCCCTTTGTAGTCCCCTATGTGACTAGAGCCCTTTGTTCCCTCTGTAGAATACTGGCCTTTGATAAATTTTTCTACTTCAGTAAGTGCTTTGGAACTGGGCGGGAGGGGGGAGAGGTGGTGGCGCCCAGAAAAACATACATCGCGGTACTTCTATTGCCATACAAATATATATATAAATTGAAGTACCTATATGTACCCTTTTGCGACTGCCACCACTGCAAATTACCCCTATTCGACCACCACCTTCGTTATAAAATATCTTTGCGACGTAGCTACTATATTACTTCAATTCAGAGGTAGTTATAGTAATTAGATCTAATGTCTAATACCAAAGACCTAGAACTGACTGCGATTGCTACTTGTGCTAATGTTCTGGTTATTCGGCATAATTGCCGTCGTCGATACCATCGGTGGCTCTTACGACAGTTATATACAACTCAACGCCCACAGACCCGACTTACTTACGAGTATGATAAGTTCAACTGGAGCTTACGGGCATGGGTAGCCATACTCCTGGATGGGTAGCTCATAAATTCTGGTAGGCTTTTAGGTTATAACTCTATATGGTTCTTATTACTCACAGTTAACAGGTTTTCCATTGACGAAATAGCTCGGCTTGTGCCACTGCTAAAGCTTCATACAATAGTCTGGAGCAGGCGGGTAAACCCAGACCCAGAGACTGCTATTTGCATAGTCTTGGCCCATCTTGCGTATCGCGTTGGACAACATGTGTTGACCTTTTTGGATGGTCTTAGGATAAAGGGCTACAGTCACAGTCGCAGCCTTTAACAGCTCACTTTAAAGCTGTGATACTATTAACGAACTGTTATACTTGTATACAGGGTAATTTGATTGGAACGAAGTTTCTGGTGCCTCCACCAACAGTAGAGGAATATCTTCTTTGTACTAGCTAGGATATATATGTATTACTTGACTCTATCCAACCCTCTACCCCATTATATTTGCTACTATCCGTACTTTCAATTGGAATGTTTCGTCGGATAGGCCCATGTAATGCCTGCTGAAGAAGAGATATCATAGCTCCCGGATCTGATGATCGACTTGCTGTAACTGCGAAGTATTATAGGATTATCAATGTTCTCGTTGTGACTTTCCTGCTGCCCTCCCTGCCCTCTTGCATTACTCTGTCTATACTGATCCTTCACCATACTCATGAACGACTCAAAGACAGATAATACTGGGTCGTCAGCCTGTGTATTTAATCACTCTTTAAGGAGCAATTGAGTCTGAGACGGTGACAAAGTTCGGGGCTGTCTATGATGGCGTCTTTCTCGACTACTTGAACGGCCACGAGGAGCTGAAGTTCCTCGTAGTACTGGTGTTGGTGTTCATAGTAGGGTTGGTGTTTCCAGGGGAGTTGAGTCTATAGAGTGAACACTCTCGCCGTTCTCACTTTGCCTTTCTTCTGCAGAATCATCTAGTATATCCTCGTCGTCAGGATCGTCAAAGCCAGGGCACTCTTGTGCTCTCTGGCCAATGGATCTATTACGACTTTGAGGATAAGTCTGCGGGTGCCTCCGCTTTGTAGCAAGAGCAACGGATAACAAGTCTCGAGTATTGAGCGCTCGCTGCGACGAAGTGATAACAGTATTTGCTGCCTACTTCGCTGTGTTTCAATCTGCTTTTCCTCAGTAACAACACCAATCCAGTTATCAGTTTGGACAGTCAATTCCGACTCGCTATCAGTTTGTCCAGTCCCAAGCCCATCGAGGTATTTCCTTCTCTTGTCGATTTCCCGCTGTACTACTCAGTAGAGACTCTTGTGGTCTTTACCAGTCTTGTAAGGACACAGGGCACCCAGCTCACAGTAATAGCATATGAGAGTACAAGACGGAGGCTAAACGGATGCTATCCTATAGGTCTACTATGAAGGATACAAAAAAGATGAAGGGGGAACCCCGTCCCGTCTGTTTCCTTGAGTACCCGAAACGGGCCCGACTCGGTTATCCCAACCCTAGCCCTGATCCTTCCAGCGCAACAGGTCAGCATCGACCCTGAACCCTACATCATTACCATCCCCCACTATAGTGTAACTCGCTATGTGCTCCTCTACTGCTTCGAAACCACACCGAATCAGATTTCATGCTTGTAGTGACCGTAACAGTTTTGAGACAGGTTCTTCGAGTATCTAGGTACGGAGGCATCCTTACACTACCCCCCGTCTTAAGAGAGTGCTTTGTCTGCAAAGCACGCCGCCCGCCTATACTCCGGAACCCATCCGGGTAGCGTTGGTGAGCTTAGGCGTTCTTTGTCGTAGGGTTTGCGCGCATGGCCGCATTAGTGACAACCGCATTGGTCTGATGTGATGGGAGATGGAAAAATAGTCCTGGAGCAGTAATACCGTATCAGCTCCGTCTGGTATGCGACTACTTTTTGTTTTCTTTGTTCGATCTCTGGCTTAGTGGTGATGGTCCGAATGAGCACCGGGAGATATCCGCTACAGGTACGCGTCAAAAGTTCCCCATCGCACACGGAGGGTGGCTGCGTTAACCCGATTCGGGTGTCATTGTCGTAAGCCAAATCTGAGTTCAGAGCTTCGCCCACTTTCTCGTTTTTTATTCTTTACTTCACAACAACAACGCCCACAAACCGACCTCCGAGACCAGTAAGTGGCCACTCCCCATCTGTTTCCTGATCGTCTACTAACTGATTGTATAGTATATCCACAATCTGAACGAACGAGTAGGTGATGGGAGCGCGTTGGCAAACTGGTGATAACTTGGGCTTGGCTGACGGAATCGCAGATTCCAAAAAAAAATCGAAGATGCCGGTTCCGACCCCATCCGGGGCCCTTACGGTTACCTTCCACGTGCTCTATCTGCACTGCCTTTGGGCCAAAGCCCATGGGATTCAGTCCCACGACTACATCTGGTCCTCGACCAGTTCAGAGTGTGGGTACTGCACCGCGCAGCACTCGCCTTGCGTCCCGGTAGGTTTTCTTGTGGGGTTCGGTGTTTGGTTTGGTTGGCCATTGCTGACTTTGGTGGAAGCTGCCCTGGTTCCTTGGGGAAGAGTTTGCGGCCCTCCTGGCCGCTGAAGAGGCCACCCCCCTCATCTCCGCCGACGTCGTCGCCGCCGCCACCGAAGCCAATCGGGTGGCCATCCTGGCTGCCCAGAGCATGCCAAAGTTCCGCCCCGAGGCGGAGCGTGACCTCTACAAGGAGGCACGCGCCAGTCAGGCTGCCCTCGAGTTGGGGTTGGCCGTGAGTAGACCCCCTTCCCCTTGGGACCCGGGGTAGTTTCGATGCTGACTCTGGGCAGCAAATTCGGTCGTCGCTGCGCCGTCTCCGGACGGAACAGGAGAGCGTTCCTGCTCTCTTGGGGGAGTTGGTGGCTGCTGTGGGCAAACTGCCCACCACTGCCGCTCCCGCGGTTGCTCCAACTTGGGGGAATGGGAGGGGGAGGATGGGGAAGTTGGGGTGGCCTACGGGGCCTAGGTGGGGGAAGACCCTGTGTCGGAGGGGACTCGGGCCTGGTGTTATGGCTACAGTAACATGATGTCATGGTTACAGGGCCAGGGCCTAGTAACATGACGTGTGAGTCACAGTGGGAATCGGGGTAGGCTGCCATGTGATGGGGCTAATGGATAGTTGCAGAAACTAGTGGACCCTACCCAAACGTCTCACCGGCGTCGCAACAAGCAGCTACCACCCTACCCAAATGTCTCACCGGCGTCGCAACAAGCAGCTACCACCATGAGAGACAAAGGGTCGAAGTGACCCCACGCGAAGGGCCAGGCCTGAGTCCCCTCCAACACAGGGTCTTCCCCCACCTAGGCCCCGTAGGCCGCCCCAACTTCCCCATCCTCCCCCTCCCTCCTTCCATCACCCCGAATCGGAGCGACCGCGGTAGCGGCAGCGGTGGGCAGTTTGCCCACAGCAGCCACCAACTCCCCCAAGAGAGCAGGAATGCTCTCCTGTTCCGTCCAGAGACGGCGCAGCGACGACCGAATTTGCTGGCCAGAGTCAGCATCGAAACCACACCGAGTCCCAAGGGGAAGGGGGTCTACTCACGGCCAGCCCCAACTCAAGGGCAGCCCGAGTGGCGCGTGCCTCCTCGTAGAGGTCCCGCTCTGGGCGGCCAGGAGGGCCACCTGATTGGCCTCGGTGGCGGCGGCAATGACGTTGGCGGGAAGGAGGGGGGTGGCCTCTTCGGCGGTGTCATACTGACATTCGTTGCACTCAGTTTGCTATCAAACTCAAGAGCAAACTTAGAAATCTCCTCCTCAAACCTACAAGTCACCATACATATCTTGGCTTATCACACCAACAACAGAAGCAATACTACTCAACGATTGCTGCAAACTCTTCTACTACATCTGTTTATGCTACATACATCACGGCATATTATTTGGACACTCATTGAACAAGTTATTAAGAAAATCTCCTCCTTAGTTACTGGGCTAATACTACCACATGACATATCTCTACCAACTAGAGTCCTAGGAACATGAACGATAGCTCCAAAAGCTTCTACAACCCTCTATGATTCATTACACAACATCGCTCCTTAGTTACCCACAAGATTGGTTAAGTTATGACATAATTTGTCTATATGGGTACTCTGACCTTGGACCTCCTTTCACTTCCTATAGGCTAGGAACCTAAGAGATGGTTCTATGGGATTCTCTTACATTGACTACAGTTACCAAGACTGGTTAGTCATTGAAAGTCTTGGAAAATGAGAGAACTACACTCCTTTGGCATAAATAGGATTGCCCTTTCCTTAAGAAAGGGCAAGCAGACAATACAGTAAATCGACTATCACATACTTCTATGTCTTTTCCAAGCTTCTAAGCATTTATCTTGTTACTCCTTGTTTTGAAAAGTCAGTGAGGTGTTAACCTCTAACTTATCCCTTATCCCTGAGTTCTCAGACTCAACATTTGTTACAACTTCTCTAAACCACTCCAATACATCATACACCTGATTGCTGCATTGTGGAATAGTCTAAGCTACGACCCTTTGGCTGTATTTCCTAAAACAGTGTGTTGTCTTAGTAAAATCATCCCTTCCTTGGGTGGCTAGATTCTCACATCTGGTGCACCCACCATTACACGTTAGTTCTCAAGGTTGGGCAGTGCTGCCATTTGTCATTGTGGCAGGTAAAAACCACCTTGCATCTTGGTATGAGAATAGCGGATTTCCAGCAGATTGGGTAATCGCTGTTACTGCAAATGGCTGGACTACAAACGAGAGAGGTATGGATTGGATTCAGCATTTTGAGAAGCACACAAAGCCCCGGAGTGTTGGTGGTTATCACTTGTTAGTCCTTGATGGTCATGAGAGCCACCACTCAGACAAGTTTGAGGAGTACTGCAAAGAACACAACATTATTACGCTTTGTATGCCTGGTCACTCTTCCCATATACTCCAACCACTTGATGTTGGCTGTTTTGGCCCATTAAAGAGAGCTTACGGTCGGCAAATTGAAGATGTGATGCGGGCTCATATTATTCATACTAAGGATGACTTCTTTGCTGCCTTCCACACTGCATTTAACATTGCAATGACAGAAAGCAATATTCAGGGAGGGTTCTGAGGTGCTGTGTTTCTTCCATTTAACCCTGAGAGTGTAATATCTACACTTGACCTTAGGTTTAAGACGCCAACACCTCCAACCTCTCGCCCAAACACCGCTCAACCATGGGTTTCTCAGACACCAAATATCACAGTCTACTTTCATTAAAAACTGAATTGCACATCATCAAAATAGCTCTCCAACCTCAATCTATGCAGCTGTTGACCAGTTTAGAAAGGGTGCATCGCAAATAATGCATCAATTAGCATTGTTAAAAGCAGAGAACCAAAACCTGTGACAGGCAAATGAAGTGCTAAGCAAGCGCCGGAGAGCAAAAAAAACACGACTATAGCAAGGAGGATCACTTAGTCAACAGGTAGCACAGGAGCTACAGGACGAGAGGGATGTTGTGCAGCAAGTAGAGCACGAAATAAGGGCAAGTAGTGGTTGGAAGCCAAGGGAAGAAACCCATGCAAGTCGCTGTGGCAAGTGTGGTGAGACTGGGCACAATGTGCGCACTTGTCAGATTGTAATAGACACGTCTGACGAAGAGGACTCTGAGTAGTTTTAATTAATTTATATTGTTGTGGAGGATTTATCGCAATTCTTATGGGGTAGTCGCGATATTTTGGCACTTTCGCTTGTTTGGCACTTTTGTTATACATGCACGTTAACGTGGTTTATCAGTACCCAGTTAGCTTTTCGCATTTTCTCCACACCCTAGCTTCAATACGCGTTATTTCAATAATAAAGTATGTCTGTTCATACCCAAGAAGCTAGAATCATCTTAGCTATTGAGGCTATTCGTATGACTAAAAAGCTTACTTGTCTTTGTGCAGCAAAGATCTATAACGTACCTTATTCTACACTTACCGGTAGAATGAACGGTCGTACAGATATTCGTGAGAGATAACCAGCTGCCCAAAACTTGACTGAACTTGAAGAGGAAGTAATTAGTCAACATATAATTGACTTAGATTCAAAAGGATTTGCACCCCGGTTGGATGGTATTGAAGATATGGCCAACTATCTCCTCGAAACGCATCAGGGAAAGCGTGTTGGGAAGCTCTGGGCACATCGATTTGTACGACGACGCCCAGAACTAAAGACGCATTTTAATCGTGTTTATGACTTCCAAAGGACCTTATGCGAAGATCCTGTGCTTATTGGAGGGTGGTTTGAGCTCGTACGAAACATGAGAGCTAAATATGGGGTGTTGGATTGCGATTTCTACAACTTCGATGAGACAGGGTTTATGATGGGCGTGATCGGTCCTGGAATGGTAGTTACGTGCTCCGATCGACGTGGCCGAGGCAAGGCAGTTCAGCCTGGCAATCGTGAATGGGCTACAGCAATCGTGTGCATCAATGGTGAGGGCAGAAGTGTGCCTCCATTTCTGGTCGTACAAGGGGTTAATCACCTTGCAATTTGGTATACTGAAAGTGGCTTACCACATGACTGGGCTATCAAACCAACAAGCAATGGATGGACTGACAATGAGACGGGTCTTGAGTGGTTAAAGCACTTCGACAAGCATACTGCTCATACGGCAAAGGGCCCTTATCGAATGTTGGTTCTTGATGGGCATGAGAGTCATGATTCAGCTGCATTTCAAGCATATTGCAAGTCCAACAACATTATACCCCTTTGTTTGCCTGCTCATTCCTCTCATTTAACCCAGCCACTTGATGTCGGGTGCTTTAGTGTATTAAAACGGTCGTACGGTCTTCAAATTGAGCACTTTATTAAGGCTCATATTAATCATATCAGCAAGGTTGATGTTACGGCTAAGTGCTAGTGCTATGGCTAGCGCTTACAGCTGCAACCTTATGCAAGAAACCTCTGTGTCTTCTATCATTTAGAAGTCAGCGTTACAGTTGAGTTCTTTATTGCGTTCAAGGCGGCGTACGAGCAGTCACTTTCAGTCCAAAATGGCCAAGCTGGATTCCGGGGAGCTGGTTTAATAACGTACGATCCTCAAGTAGTTATATCTAAGCTTGATGTTAACTTACAAGCGGTTACACCTCCTTGGCTCCCCTCGGTAGATGAGGACCCTTGGGTCTCTCAGACGCTTCAAGAGCTTCGGTCTTTCACAAACAACCTTAGTTAAAGGTCGTATTGCACGTCACCAAGGAAGCTCGCCGACGCCTATTTTTAAGACAGTTGCTTCATTAGCAAAGGGGACAGAGCTTTTAGCTCACAAGGTCACTTTGTTACAAGCTGAGATACATTCACTTCGTACGGCAAATGAGGCACTTAGTAAATGCCGTAGAGCTAAAAAGACAAGTATTTGTCAAGGGGGTGTACTTACTGTCGAGGATGCGCATGATATTCTAAGTCAAACTGAGTTAGACGAGCAGATTCGACACGATAGGCGTTCAGGAGGGGGTGTTCAAGGCAAAGGGAATCTGACCGTACGACGCTGTGGCACTTGGGGAGAGACTGGTCATAATTCAAGAATGTGTCAAGATACTATCACTGTATAACCTTTAGTAGATCCGCAATTAGTTTAGTTAAATTTAATTCGTTGTTGTTGTTTAATATTAATTCTTCGTACGAAGGTACGAAAAAGTTAACCGGGTACTGATATTAACCGGGTACTGATAAACCACATTATACGCTTTATCAATAATCATGATTATGATTACGACTAACGTGCATGTATAACGAAAGTGCCAAACAAGCGAAAGTGCCAAAATATCGCGACTACCCCATAAGAATTGCGATAAATCCACCACAACAATATAAATTAATTAAAACTACTCGGAGTCCTCTTCCTCAGACCTGTCTATTACAATCTGACAAGTGCGCGCATTGTGTCCAGTCTCACCACACTTGCCACAGCGACGTGCATGGGTTTCTTTCCTTGGCTTCCGACCACTACTTGCCCTTATTTCTTGCTCTACTTGCTGCACAACATCCCTCTCGTCCTGTAGCTCCTGTGCTACCTGTTGACTAAGTGATCCTCCTTGCTGTAGTCGTGTTTTTTTAGCTCTCCGGCGCTTGCTTAGCACTTCATTTGCCTGTCACAGGTTTTGGTTCTCTGCTTTTAACAATGCTAATTGATGCATTATTTGCGATGCACCCTTTCTAAACTGGTCAACAGCTGCATAGATTGAGGTTGGAGAGCTATTTTGATGATGTGCAATTCAGTTTTTAATGAAAGTAGACTGTGATATTTGGTGTCTGAGAAACCCATGGTTGAGCGGTGTTTGGGCGAGAGGTTGGAGGTGTTGGCGTCTTAAACCTAAGGTCAAGTGTAGATATTACACTCTCAGGGTTAAATGGAAGAAACACAGCACCTCAGAACCCTCCCTGAATATTGCTTTCTGTCATTGCAATGTTAAATGCAGTGTGGAAGGCAGGAAAGAAGTCATCCTTAGTAATGTGAATAATATGAGCCCGCATCATATCTTCAATTTGCTGACCGTAAGCTCTCTTTAATGGGCCAAAACAGCCAACATCAAGTGATTGGAGTATATGGGAAGAGTGACCAGGCATACAAAGCGTAATAATGTTGTGTTCTTTGCAGTACTCCTCAAACTTGTCTGAGTGGTGGCTCTCATGACCATCAAGGACTAACAAGCGATAACCACCAACACTCCGGGGCTTTGTGTGCTTCTCAAAATGCTTAATCCAATCCATACCTCTCTCGTTTGTAGTCCAGCCATTTGCAGTAACAGCGATTACCCAATCTGCTGGAAATCCGCTATTCTCATACCAAGATGCAAGGTGGTTTTTACCTGCCACAATGACAAATGGCGGCACTGCCCAACCTTGAGAACTAACGCCTTGGATTACTGTAACCCATTCCCGATTGCCAGGTTGCACCTTTTTTGCCTTTGCCCGCCCATCTGAGCTCGTTACTACCGTTGCGCTTGAGATGACGCCCATCATAAACCCAGTCTCATCAAAGTTGTAGATATCTGCATTGTTGATGCCATACTTTAGAATTGTGTTCCATACAAGCTCAAACCAGCCACGAATGACTTCTGGATCTTCGCACTTAGCCCTCTGGTAGTCGTATTTTCGCTGGAAGCGTGTCCGGAGCTCTACATGGCGCTTAACAAAGTTTGAAGCCCAACGTGACCCGACGCGTGGCGCGTCACGTGTTGCAAGTAGTCAATTTGCCATATCTTCAACAATAGACAACTGAGGAGGGAACCCTTTAGCAGCTAAGTCAAGTATATACTGAACAAGAACTGATTCCTCTAGGTTACTTAATTTCCATAAGTTGGCTTGGATATCGCGTCGTGAAGGTATGCCTTGTAAACGGTGACGTAGCTTGCGGTGGTCTACGGAATAGATCCTAGCTGCAACTCGAAGGCGCAAATTTGGGTCGCTTTGCATAGCTTGGATAGCTAGCACTAATTTGCTTTCATCATTTTTATGGCGCATGTTTTGTTGTGGAGGAATTTAACATTTAGTTGGGGGGGTTGGTCACCGCATGATTTTGGCACTTTCGCTTGTTTGGCACTTTCGTTATACATGCACGTTAAATAATCATGATTATAATTGATTTTCTAACCCTGCTCCCGGTGGCATCATAACTCTCCTCCCCTCCCTACAAGAGGAAACAAACAATTTTAATATCAGTTTATAACAGTCATGTGATGACTAGAGGCGCCAGCAACAGCGCATATTTGACAACTATCATAGGTCTCTTTAAAAGTCTAACTTCCTTAGTCTTACTACCGCTCGGTATAAGGAATATATCCCGTGTTGGTAAAGAGTAAAGTGCGTCGGGGGTGCTGGATTACTTGGAGTCGACAACAGATTGAAGCATCAGGAGAGATGGACCTCCGAGAATCGTGACCCACTGGATGAGGCCTAGCAGTACAATTATTAGGATATCTATTATTTTCTCATACTGTCGATTGTTGAGAGCTGGGTAATACGTGAAACGATACGAGTTAATGATATAGTCGTCTATAGTCGTCTTCAGCATTTTGTGGGTTTCCTGTGTTGTGAGTGGCGACTTGTTGATTGATTCATCACACACTTCTCCCTGTCCACTAAAGCCACACTACTTATCTATGTAGACGAGGCTTCGTCAACCTTAACCCTCCCGCTTCCACCCACCACATTCATACTCATACCTCTACCTCTCCTACATATCACGATTAGAATACGATACTCTCGCGTTTTATATTTTCGACAATATCAACGATACGCTTGAGCTGGATGCTGTCTCATTCGCGCACTCTACAGCCTGAGAGCTGAACGGCCGGCCCCGCAGCCCCGTGGCTACTACATCACACGCCATCATGAGGACTCCCAGGGTCTTCCTTCTCCTTGCCTTCGTCCTCGTATCTTTCACGCTTCTGATATTATCCTTACAATCTTCTTCTAAACCCATCGAACATACCGAAAACCAGGCGAAAGCTGATAATAGCGGGGTGCTCAGCACCTTCTCATTCAACACGCCACTGTCGCTCTTCCCACCGAATGCTATCATTAGCTTGACCGACGACAATACGACTTCTTTCCTTGCTCGACCTGCGGCATTTGGACCTCCTCTACCAACTACAGGTTTGAGCGGCCAGCTCTGGGTCGGGAGTGGATTTGGCGACGACAGTCTCCGACATGGCATTATATCAACGGGCGGGGAAGGCGAGCTGGGCTGCAGCGACGTCATGCCCGAGGGAAATAACATTGTCGCGCGACCCCTCGACAATTTGTTAACATCTACCACACCGCATAACAGACACAGAAGGAATGCGGCAAGAAGTGCCGCAGCGGACGATGGAACTGATGACAACCGTTATAACACGGCGTCTGACGCCACGGTCGACCGGCGGATGGTCTCTGGCTGGCCACTCAAGAGCAGCACGAACTCCGGCGCCAGCCATGCCGATATCCAATCTATCCAGGAAAGCGCTGAAATTGCAGGAAAGGTCGTCATGCTGAGCAGAGGCGGCTGTGGGTTCCTCGAGAAAGTCGAATGGGCACAACGAAGAGGTGGTATAGCTGTTATCGTGGCGGATGATACCCGTGGAGGCCCATTAATCCAAATGTATGCTCGCGGCGATACGTCAAACGTTACCATTCCGTCTGTATTTACATCGCATACGACCGCCCACCTTTTATCGTCTTTGATTCCTCCCGGTACATATATCGAGGATGCAACCAACGAAGACGGGAATTCAATGCTCAAGGTTAAACACTCCAAGAAATCAAAGCGAAAGAAGAAGAAGGCATCGAAACAGCGCAAGTCTAGAAAGGGATCGACTGGTGCGGTGCCAAAGGGTTATACTGTTTCCTCAAAAATGTCGACTGAGCCCGCCGTGGCACAGTCGCGACGTGACTCTTGGCTCGGGCGCCTGCTCTGGGGCTCCAAGCCAAGTCAGCCTGCCAAGAAAGATTTTCTGGATTGGGTCGTAGTTGATGAGTGGGATGACCAGAAAGTCCCCATTACAGGTTCAAAGGCAGACACCAAGGGCAAAGTAGCCTCGAAAGCTACTCCCAAGGACAATTTCGTTGGTGTCGATGACTGGAGGGACCCCGACTTTATTAAAAACGCTGGCGCCGACAACTCGAAACCACGTGAAGAAGCACAAGAAAGTTCTGGCCAAGTTCAAAACAAGTCTCCCATTGAAAGGTTATATACTCCTTCTGCTAACATCGAAGAGAAAAATCCAAAATCCGACCAGAAGACCGAAAATCTTAGTGCCGAAAACCCTGGCCTATCTTCTAAGTTATTTGGCGATGATGATGAAAATGACATCAAAGGAACCGGCATGGAAAGCGAAGATGACGACGGTGGACCTGACTACGACAATGCACATGAGGGCCTATGGGTAACTTTGACCCGAACTAGCGGGGCTACTCCATTCTTCGATACTCTACTAGTGCTCGTTGTTAGCCCACTCGTTACTCTGACAGTAGTCTACACCCTTCTGCTCGTCAGGTCGCGGATTCGACAACGCCGATGGCGCGCTCCCAAGTCTGTGGTTGAGAGGCTCCCAGTACGCACGTATCGGACGATCCCTACAACTTCCAGCAACCAGTCACGGCAACCCTCACCTTCAAGTTCGTCACCGACAACCCCTCTACTCCAGCGATCGCCTACTAGTTCGCGGCCGCGTTCTAGAACAACCTCTACTCTCCCTGAATCGGCAATCGTATCTCGAACGAATTCAGACGAGTTGGTAACGCCCAAACCACGTCGCGCAAACGAGCATGAGAAGAAGGGCGACTGGAAAAAGTATATGGGTAGGCAGATTGAGTGCGTGGTGTGTCTTGAGGAATACGTCGATGGCGTAAGCAGGGTTATGAGTCTCCCCTGCGGCCACGAGTTCCACGTTGATTGCATGTAAGTCTTTCTCCTCTCTCAATGCATCACGAGCGTTGCAGCTGACGAAACCTAGTACCCCATGGCTCACTACGCGCCGCCGGACATGTCCGATCTGCAAAGGCGACGTTGTGCGATCGCTGGCTCGAGGTGGATCCTCCAGCTCTACCCCGCGGTACGAGCCTTACCGCGATGACAGCGACGAGGACGAGGACGACCTGGAGTCCCAAGTGGTAAACACTTTGAACGAGTCTCCAGCCGCTGGTCGTCCAATTTCTCCGGGAGCTACAACCGATGCCGACGTTGAACGTGGTGTCGCTTCTCCCATCGCCTCGCCGGCGCGAAGCTCGGGTACGAATGGCAGCTGGCTCTCCAATATTGCGGCGCGGCTTGGGATATCGTTGTCGCCCCCATCGTCAGAAGAAGATCGCGCGAGGTAGATCCTCTGCATTATGATCGTAATGAGCGTCTGGCGTTGTTCATGTTTGTACCTACCATTGGAGAGGAGGCTGTTCTGGTTGGCATCGGAAGGGGAGTCTTTTGGGGGCGTTTTATTTATAACTTTCCGCTTAGTGGTGTCGTGCGAACCTTAGTAATCCATCACCAAGTAATACATCTCCAGGATTAATGGTCCGTCTGATGATTCTATTGGTATTATATCTGTTGATCCTACTATCCGTAACGTTGATCGATCCATAAAATGATAATTGTTTGCGATCAAGACTCTTCGACTCACTTCGTTCCACTGCCCCTGGCTGTCTTCCCGTCTTATTACATTGCTCATTAGCCACTAGCTTGCCTACGATTTTACAAATGGAACTCTTCGCCTCGAAACTAGCATGATCACGGCTGCTTGTGTCGGTATACGAAGCTGAGGGTATAATTTGGAATCCATCGGCCTAAAACGCACGCGATATCTTCATGGTTACTCGAGTTATGCTACCATCACCCGGCTCCCGTGCGTTTATCCACCTTGCACAAAGCTGGCCGAATCCAGTCACTCTACATACCAACCCCTCTCCGCTCGGTATACTGTCATATCGGAATGGAATCGATATTGATAGGCTAGTAGTCCACTGGGGTTTTTACTATCCGTCGGAAGTTCTGGCATAGCTTAATTTGGATGCATGGATGTTGACCTCTCCCAGGTACCAGAATGGCGGTAGAATAGAGGGGACAATGAACAGCCTGCCGTTGAGCTTTCACGCATCCCACTAGCGACGGCAGTTTTTGACAGGGGCCCTATACAATGGCGGTCGCGGATTCATGGTGATTATGGATCGCTATATACAATAACAGATGCAGCTACCCTATTTCCCGCCAACTGTCACTCCTTTCGCCTTCCAAAGCTCGTATTTCTTCGAACATCGTATCGCAATGATTCTGCTCCCCAAGTTTGTGTGCAGCATAATTCTTGGGCTAAGGATTTAACACAGTAAGACGCCGGCACATAGCGATCGCTCGTAGGTGGCCGAAATGGCCAGTGATGGCCAGATGTGCTACCAGGAAGATGGAGAGGGATAAGGACAATGATGATCTGTTATTAAATTAGTCTTGTATGGGTTAAACTCCACGAGTTTAAGAAGTGGGGTTGGCGTTTACCTGTCACCAGGTCTCCGAGAAGACTCTGTTTCTGGATACTTGCTCCGTCCATAATAAGTCTTGACGAAGAAACTGTGCCAAACTATATCATAATAAAGGCTCTTGGTCGTTTAGGGCTGTAACTATCATGTTATTGCCTGTTAGTAGACCAAACCAGTTTCTAATAAACTAATTTTTAAAATATTTTAATATTTTAATATTACTTTTATCAGCTTCAATTTTAATACTACGAGACAAACCCCAAACCCGAAACACCTAAGAGGAGAGCGATGGAACGACGGTTCGACTCCGTCACGAAGTTCCCGGTCAGGGTTAGCACAAATAATCATAATAATCATGACTAACGTACTCCACAAGCGAGCGGCGCACACAAGTGAGTGGCGCACGCATCACGAATTCTATAACTCTAGAGGTTAATTTCACAACAATACAATTTATTAAACCCTATAGAACTACCCTAATTAGAAACCTCCCTTAATGGACACGTACGGGCAGTATGCGCGAGTGATTTACACATACTACACGTCCGTGGTGCACGAGTTTGTGGCTCTGTAGGTTGACCTGCAACCCTACCTACAATATCTATATCTGCTGTTTGTAGTCGATCTAGGCCCTCCTGGACTGTCAAAATACCTCCTTTAGCTACATACGACCTCCTTACTGCTCTCTTCTTCTTTTGTCTTTCATTTTCGGTCCGCAATTGCTTGTTTTCCTCCGTTAGAAGAGCCGCATTATGCATAGCCATTTGACAGCCTTTAACTAGCTGCTGGAACGCCTGATCTGTAGGACTTGATAAACCTGCTGTACGACGTTGAATGCGCCCCTTAATTGCTGTAACCTGAAGCTCTAATTGACTAGCATTATGAGGCGTTTCGGGTACCCAACAGTCTTGTAGGGCAGGAAGAAGCAGAGGTGGAGTTGGCGTCCGTAACTGAGTATTAAGCTTTGACAGCACTCGTTCTGGGTCGTACGGGACTAGACCTGTAGCTGCAAACCCACTACGGACCACATTAAGGGCCATAGACTCTTTGCGGGCCGAAAGGTAGGCTGTAAGGAAATCCGGTTTGTCAATATGGTTTAGTCCAACCCGCATATATCTTTCAATTTGTTGTCCGTATGACCGTTTTAGAACCGCAAAACAGCTAACGTCTAATGGCTGTAAGAGATGTGATGAATGCGGCGGCATGCAAAGCGTAATAATTGAGTGCTCGGAACAGAATAGGTCAAACTCTGGAGTCGAATGGCTCCCGTGTCCGTCGAGAATAAGAAGCCGATAAACCCCCTTCGTACGGTCCTTTGTATGCTTCTGAAAGACGTCCGTAAGCCAAGCAAGGCCTAGAGAATCGTCCGTCCACCCGTTTTCACTAACTGCAATTGTCCAGTCTAAAGGCAAAGTGTCTGTGTACCAAGTCGATATATGAACCTTGCCCTCAAAAATAACCATTGCTGGCAAGCTCCATCCGTCTGAAGATATTGATTCAATAACAGTAACCCATTCGCGGTTCCCTGGCTGTACGCAAACTGGCTTGCCAGCCCGCTCAGAACCTGTAATTACCTTCGCGGTCGTGACTACTCCCATTTGAAACCCAGTCTCGTCAAAGTTGTAGATGTCCTCCTCTTGAATCCCATATTTAGCAATTGTATTCCGTACAAGCCGAAACCAGTCCCGAATAATCGTAGGATCTTCGCATTTTGCCCGCTGATAGTCGTATTTATGGGTGTATTTTGATTGGAGGGAGTTGTGTCGTCGTACGAAATTATAAACCCAGTTCTGGCCAACTGTAGGAGTCTGATCCTGGTCTGCGTCAGTCCGTTTTTGAAGAAGTAGATTTGCCATTTGTCGAAAGGAATTAGCTCTAAGTGGTAGGCCTCGTTCCTCCATAGATAATATCCATTGGATAAGTGTTAACTCCTCAGTAGCTGTAAGTTTGAGGTTTGCGGACTGTAAATCGCGTCGCGCGGTCCGTCCTTTAACGCGCGCCCGCAGAGTGGACTCAGGAAGATCGTACGCGACCGCAGCACCTCTAACACTCGTAAAATGGCCGTTTTTATAGGCTTGGAGTGCAAGAGTCATTCGACCCTCTTTGTGGATTAATTGCAGGTCAATTGGTTGAGACATATTGATTTAAAGGATACTATACGCGTTAGAATTCGTGATGCGTGCGCCACTTACTTGTGTGCGCCGCTCGCTTGTGGAGTACGTTATTCAAATAGTCAAATATTACATAAGCATGATTACTCATAACGTACTTGACAAGCGAGTCGTATTTGCATGCGAGTCGTATCGCAACACACCAAATCTGCACTTTACGGACACTAATGACTATAATGGCTCAACCACAGAACACTCCGGCTAGTCAGATTGAAGGCCGAATTGATTTAGCTATTCAGGCCTTCCATCAAGGCTATTTTAGCAACCTTAAAGCAGCTTGTACAACCTACGATGTGCCATACACAACTGTCCGCGACCGCGTTAACGGACGCGTTGCTCGACGCGATTTACAACCTGCAAACAAAAAACTTAGCAACACAGAGGAGTCAACACTTGTCGAATGGATATTATCTATGGAGAAACGAGGTCTACCCCTTAGATCTGAATCTGTATGGCAAATGGCAAATCTATTACTCCAAAAATGGTCTGACGCGGTCTACTCTACCCCTCTTACAGTTGGCCAACGATGGGTTTACAACTTTGTAAAGCGCCACCCTTTCCTCCAATCAAAGTACACCCGTAAATACGATTATCAACGGGCAAAATGTGAAGATCCTACCGTTATTCGGGATTGGTTTCGACTTTTACAGAACACAATTGCCAAATATGGGATTCAGGAAGATGACATATATAACTTTGACGAGACGGGATTTCAAATGGGAGTGATTACAACCGCAAAAGTGATTACGGGTTCTGAGGGGGCCCATAAGCCCATTTGTGTGCAGCCAGGGAACCGTGAATGGGTTACCGTTATTGAGTCAATTGCAGCAAGCGGGTGGAGTGTGCCACCAATGGTTATATTTGAGGGAAAGGTCCATATATCAAGTTGGTATACGGATACCTTGCCTCGAGATTGGACCATTGCAGTTAGTAATAACGGGTGGACGGACGACTCTTTAGGCCTTACCTGGCTTATGGACGTCTTCCAGAAGCACACAAAGGACCGTACAAAGGGTGTTTACAGGCTCTTGATTCTTGACGGACATGGAAGCCATTCCACTCCTGAATTTGACCTGTTTTGCAAGGAGCACTCAATTCTCACACTCTGTATGCCTCCACACTCGTCACATCTTTTGCAACCACTTGACGTTAGCTGCTTTGCAGTTATGAAACGGTTATACGGAAAACAAATCGAGGGGTATATGCGGGTTGGAGTTAGTCATATTGACAAACCTGACTTACTTACAGCCTACCTTGCAGCCCGCAAAGACTCTATAACACCTAATGTGATCCGTAGTGGCTTTGCAGCCACTGGCATACACCCATACGACCCAGAACGGGTGCTCTCAAAGCTGAATACTCAATTACGGACACCAACCCCACCTCTACTTCTCCTAGACACTACCCAGGACCGTTGGGTACCTGAAACGCCCCATAATGTTAGTCAATTGGACCGTCAGGCTACTGCAATTAAGGAATCTGTTTAGCGCCGTACAGCAGGCTTCTCAAGCCCTACAGAGCAGGCATTCCAGCAGCTAGTAAAAGGGTGCCAAATGACTATGCATAATGCGGTCCTTCTTGCGGACGAAAACAAGCAGCTACGGGCCGCAAATTAGAGGCAAAAGAAGAAGAGAGCCGTGAGGAGGTCGTATATAGCTACGGGAGGTGTTTTAACAGTTCAGGAAGGCCTAGAGCGGGCACAAACAGCAAATATAGTAGTTGAGGCTAGGGTTACAGGTTAGCTAGCAGACCTGCAAATACGTGCACCACCAGCATGTAGTATGTGTAGATCACTCACACATACTGCCCGTACATGCCCATTAAAGCAGGTTCCTAATTAGGGTAACGTGCATGTATAACGAAAGTGCCAAACAAGCGAAAGTGCCAAAATATCGCGACTACCCCATAAGAATTGCGATAAATCCACCACAACAATATAAATTAATCAAAACTACTCGGAGTCCTCTTCCTCAGACCTGTCTATTACAATCTGACAAGTGCGCGCATTGTGTCCAGTCTCACCACACTTGCCACAGCGATGTGCATGGTTTTTTTTCCTTGGCTTCCGACCACTACTTGCCCTTATTTCTTGCTCTACTTGCTGCACAACATCCCTCTCGTCCTGTAGCTCCTGTGCTACCTGTTGACTAAGTGATCCTCCTTGCTGTAGTCGTGTTTTTTTAGCTCTCCGGCGCTTGCTTAGCACTTCATTTGCCTGTCACAGGTTTTGGTTCTCTGCTTTTAACAATGCTAATTGATGCATTATTTGCGATGCACCCTTTGTAAACTGGTCAACAGCTGCATAGATTGAGGTTGGAGAGCTATTTTGATGATGCGCAATTCAGTTTTTAATGAAAGTAGACTGTGATACAGCTTCAGTTGTGTTATTTGGTGTCTGAGAAACCCATGGTTGAGCGGTGTTTGGGCGAGAGGTTGGAGGTGTTGGCGTCTTAAACCTAAGGTCAAGTGTAGATATTACACTCTCAGGGCTAAATGGAAGAAGCCCAGCACCTCGGAACCCTCCCTGAATATTGCTTTCTGTCATTGCAATGTTAAATGCAGTGTGGAAGGCAGGAAAGAAGTCATCCTTAGTAATGTGAATAATATGAGCCCGCATCATATCTTCAATTTGCTGACCGTAAGCTCTCTTTAATGGGCCAAAACAGCCAACATCAAGTGATTGGAGTATATGGGAAGAGTGACCAGGCATACAAAGTGTAATAATGTTGTGTTCTTTGCAGTACTCCTCAAACTTGTCTGAGTGGTGGCTCTCATGACCATCAAGGACTAACAAGCGATAACCACCAACACTCCGGGGCTTTGTGTGCTTCTCAAAATGCTGAATCCAATCCATACCTCTCTCGTTTGTAGTCCAGCCATTTGCAGTAACAGCGATTACCCAATCTGCTGGAAATCCGCTATTCTCATACCAAGATGCAAGGTGGTTTTTACCTGCCACAATGACAAATGGCGGCACTGCCCAACCTTGAGAACTAACGCCTTGGATTACTGTAACCCATTCCCGATTGCCAGGTTGCACCTTTTTTGCCTTTGCCCGCCCATCTGAGCTCGTTACTACCGTTGCGCTTGAGATGACGCCCATCATAAACCCAGTCTCATCAAAGTTGTAGATATCTGCATTGTTGATGCCATACTTTAGAATTGTGTTCCATACAAGCTCAAACCAGCCACGAATGACTTCTGGATCTTCGCACTTAGCCCTCTGGTAGTCGTATTTTCGCTGGAAGCGTGTCCGGAGCTCTACATGGCGCTTAACAAAGTTTGAAGCCCAACGTGACCCGACGCGTGGCGCGTCACGTGTTGCAAGTAGTCAATTTGCCATATCTTCAACAATAGACAACTGAGGAGGGAACCCTTTAGCAGCTAAGTCAAGTATATACTGAACAAGAACTGATTCCTCTAGGTTACTTAATTTCCGTAAGTTGGCTTGGATATCGCGTCGTGAAGGTATGCCTTGTAAACGGTGACGTAGCTTGCGGTGGTCTACGGAATAGATCCTAGCTGCAACTCGAAGGTGCAAATTTGGGTCGCTTTGCATAGCTTGGATAGCTAGCACTAATTTGCTTTCATCATTTTTATGGCGCATGTTTTGTTGTGGAGGAATTTAACATTTAGTTGGGGGGGTTGATCACCGCATGATTTTGGCACTTTCGCTTGTTTGGCACTTTCGTTATACATGCACATTAGTTTTAGAGGTTTTAAATAATTAATTTGTTGAGTTATTAACCTGTAAAGTGCAGATTTGGTGTGTTGCGATATGACTCGCATGCAAATACGACTCGCTTGTCAAGTACGTTAATCATGAATATTCATGATTATCACATGATGTTAGAATCATGTGGCCTAAGAAAAGGAAACCAAATATATATTAATCTATCTAAATACTACTTAAAGTATTAATTTAGCTATAAATTCCTCTTCTAGATCATCTTCTTATAGGAGCACTAGTAGCAGGGATTTGTAAATAGCGCCTAGCTATAGTAGCTGTTACGATTATAGCTTACAGCTTATTACAGTTGTTATGGGTGCAGCCTTAGCCACCAAGGCTACAACCGCTAAGCGGACAACTGTATATTACAAGGAATAGCCTCACCTTCCTTCTTTCTTCTTCTTCTTCTCTCTTTAGATTTAATCTAGCTTATTATTCTCCGGACTGGCTTCTTGACCTCCATGACCATTGTAACATAAGATTGAATCTCACCTTTCTTTTGCTCTCTGAGCCTGAACCTTGATCTGAAATTCGAATTCCCTTCTTTGGAAACCCTACAACCATATCTTCAAGTCGATTCCAGAACACACTAGAACACCACAGAACACCACAGACTTCATAGATCAGACCTTTCACAACGCTCCCTCGACAAGAAATATAGCTGTGAGGGGAGTGCGCTCCTCTCTACAGTCGACAAACTGCATAATAGGGCCTTTGGCGATACGAGTCTGATCTACTGAATACGAAAACTGAAAGAATAGCAAAGCTGCTATGGCACACACGGCCAAAGAAAAAGCCAAGATGGCTGACCGAAACCCAGAAGACTATGAGGCTATAAATGAGAAAACAACCTTAGCAGATGAGTCTGAGAAGAGAGATGAACTTCAAGATGACTTCCTTGAAGCCGAAGAAGATTTCAAGAGGATGGGCAAAACAGCTCAAGAAAGACACCAGTCTATACTATCAAACGGCAACCAGAAGAGGACTTGGAATGTCAACACCTACACTGAATTCCAAAAGCTGTCACCTAGCAGCCAAGAGTACACCTGGTCAATGTTGAAAGCCATTATGAAGGACTACTTCATCGTCAGTCAAGCTTCTAATGCTACTATTGCAGAGCGAAATGATGCTATTCTACAGCTCCAAGAAGAAATTCAAGACAAGGATGAAAAGATTACTGAACTGCAAGGCATTCAAAAATATCTTGAGAATACAGCTGTTTTTCGCAATGCAGCACCTCGCCAGTCTGCTTGCATTCCAGATCCTCCTATTCTTACAGATGGGATTGAACCAGCTTTTGAAGACTGGGTTGTGAAGATCCGACTCAAGCTGGAAGCCAACATCGACCACTTCCCAAATGACAAGATGCAGATGAGTTATCTCCAAAGCAGACTAGGAGGACTCGCAGTTCGCCATGTGAACCCAAGGCTTCGCATTACCTCACCAAACATGCTTCAGTCAGCAGAAGAAATCCTCCAACTCCTTGAGAAAGTGTTTAGCAACCCCGATAGGAGACACACTGCACAAACTGAGTATCGCAAGTTATACCAAGGCAAGAATACCTTCACAACATTCTGGGCTGAATTCCAGAGACTCACTGCAGAGCTGGACTACTCAGAAGAGACCTTGCTTGACGATCTCTGATTTAAAATCAACCAAGGCATGCAGAAAGCCCTTGTTGCAGAAGTGGTAGCTACCACCCTACATGAATTCGCGAAGAAATACATGCTTGTGGACCAAAACCTACAGAGAATTCAAGAAAAGGAGAAGAGAATGAAGCCACAGCCGTTCGCCTACCAGAAGCAGAGTGGCCAGAGCCCTACTGCTAGTACTGCTGTTGAAATAGTGGCACTCCAGAAGAAGCTCTACCACCCTCCCCACCAAGATCCTGAGAAAGAATCGCTCATGAAGCTTGGCAAATGCTTCCATTGCCACGAAAGCGGCCATTGTGCTCACGACTGCCCTCAGAAACAGAAAGGCAGACTCAATGAGATTTCTGCTACTGAGGATCCTACCCAGTATGAGTCGGGAAAAGAATAGCCTCTAGAAAAGACGTCGCTACAGGTTCTACAGCAAGAATTGCCTCCTCTGCCTTATCATTATCCCATTTTGACTATGACACTCCGTTCTTAGCTACCTGCAGAATAGGAAGAAATCAAATTGTCATGCAAGCCTTAATGGATAGCGGTGCAACAGGTGGAGGAAGCTTTGTGAATGCTGTTGACGCAAAACAAATTTGTGAAATTGAGAACATATCTCCTATCCAACTTATAAAACCAAAGAACATTGAAGGATTTAATGGAGTTGCAGCATCTACAGTTACGCATGATATATACCCTCGACTACAAATTGGAGATCACATTGAAAGTCTATGCCCTCTATTCATTACTACTCTTGGGAAACATTCTATCATTCTTGGGAAAGCTTGGATGAAGCAGCATGGAGTCACACTCAATATGGTAAACGACCAAGTCATCTTTACAAAGGGTCACTGCCAGAACACTATACCAACAGACACTTTAAAAGTGAAAACTGCAAGTCCCCAAGCTGAGAAGCAAATACAAGATAAAGAAGCTCTGAAGCCAGCCCTCCAACCTCATTATAAGAACAAGAACACATGCACTGTTACAATGATTGGAGCTGCACCATTCAATATGCTTCGGAAGCAGAAAGGAGCTAAGGTTTTTGCAGTATCATTTAAAGATATACTCGCTGCCTTTGCCTTTGCCTTTGCCTTTGCCTTTGCCTTTGCCTTTGCCTTTGCCTTTGCCTTTGCCTTTGCCTTTGCCTTTGCCTTTGCCTTTGCCTTTGCCTTTGCCTTTGCCTTTGCCTTTGCCTTTGCCTTTGCCTTTGCCTTTGCCTTTGCCTTTGCCTTTGCCTTTGCCTTTGCCTTTGTCTTTGCCTTTGTCTTTGACTTTGCCCCTTGATAGTATGGAGGAAGGCGATGATATCGTCGTTCTTGCTGCTATAGCAGCAGCGATACATTACCGCCGCTATCGACAACAGCGCAAGGAACAACGCCGTCAAACTGCTTTTGAGTATAAGCAGTTTGACTTCGACCTTGATTCAAGAAGAACACATATTATTACACATAGCATCAACAGCTTCTGGTGTCATTGAGGAAGTATTGATGATATAGGCGACCCCATTTTCAGATGTTTCGGGGTATTCTGGTAAATCTGTTGTATAGTTTACCTTCCTTATCCAGGTTGCTTTGTTGCTAACATGGCTTGAAATAACTGTGGTTGTTTCGATCTTAATGCATTAGTAATGCATTAAGTATATATTAGGCGGCTCTTACCTTCTCCCCCTCTTCTTCTTCTTCAGTGACAAGTGGTTCTTCCCGATATCTTTCATCCTCAAATTGAAGACTACTATCAATACTAACAGTATTAGACCATAGGTCTAGTTGAGGGAGGTAGTGAAATTATCTCATCCATTGTGAATAATGCATTAGCAATGAATTACTACTGTTGTTGTTGCCATGCCCTACAGGTTTTACGTTGGTAGGAAATTAGGGCCCTATTATATACCATCTTTAGCCCTACCTGACCATATCATGTGATGCTACGCGAGCTTAGCTGACCAACGTGCAAGGTTTAGTCATAAAAGTGGAGCATTTTCGGGTCAGCTGAGCTAACCCCTGATGGTCTGCTCACCTGTGTACTCTCTTTTGCATTTTCGCTTTTTTCGACTTTTTTGCCGGGGTCGTCACCCATTTTCGCTTTTTTTGGCCCTATGTACCTATGTACCCCTACCCAAACTTTAACATTGAATAACTTTTGTACCTAATGAGCTACGGACTTCATGTCAGTTTTATTGAATTCGCGCGATTGAGCTCTAGGGTTTTCATCATATAAACTAATTGATGAGACAAGTGGATCATGTGTTACAGTGCACCTTTGAATTTTCGACTTTTGAGACCTTTACTAGGTAGGCGGCCACCATCGCAGCCGGTTTTGAATTTTCGACTTTTTCTGAATTTTTGCCGGGTAGGTCGATTATAGCGTTTGGTACCTTATGCGAAGCCATGGTGTGGGCGGCATGGGCGGCATGGGGCGGTGTTGGTGTGGGCCGGTGCTGGGAGCGGTGTCGCACTTTCGAATTTTCGGCCCTATGTACCTATGTACCCTCACCCCACCAAAATCTGACCCACATAAGTTCAACATTGAAAACTAAAGAGCTATCGACTCAGGAGCGATTTTATGAGTTTCGCGCGTTTCCAGAGCACGTAAATATGTATATATACAATTTGGTTGGATCGCTAGTTGGTGCAGTACAATTGATTGAATGGCTGGCTTAGGTACATACCACATGTACTCACCACACAGGTGCAATTACATTTTCGCATTTTCGGCCCTATATATCTATGTACTCCTCCCAAGCTGGCCCAACTTGTCCAACTTCAACATGGAATAACTGTTTTACCTAAAGAGCTATCGACTCGGGGGTTGCTTTATACATTTTGCACGCTTCGGGCGCACTAGAATGCCCATATAAAGTATGTTGTAAAGTCACAGACTGGTGCAGGGCTGGCGATTGAAAGTATAGCACACGCGTAGATTGTGTAAGTTCCTTTTTGTTGTGGTTCAGCCACGTCAAATGCCTCACAGTCAAACCTTCTGTCTTCCCAACCCGGTGCTTCTTTAACCCTAATGCTGTTTGAGTCTGTTCCTGTCCGCTATTTATTACTGCATCTCTGCGCAAATAGAAGTCCTTAAAACCCCAGGTTTTTGCACACCTAGGCTAGGCCTCGTTTGTCTCTGCCCGAATTAGCTAGTTTTTCGCTATGCGGCCGGAACCTTAAGTAGTTTCCTTTTCGGCCTCGTATATAGTCTAGCATAGCAAATACAATCACTGTTATCTCTAGGGGTTGGGCTTTAGTTATACTATACCTAACCTTCGTGATTCGCTAATTACCAAACGACCAAACAACAACTGCACAAAACAACCCCTATACAAACAACAATATGGCGTGGGTCATGGACCCGAAACGACAGCACGCCCGGCTCGACCACCTGCTCCAGACAAAAGCTTTCGAGGACGTCAACCTCCAGCCTAGCATGACTACCCGCGAGTATGCCCGCAAGGCCCTGAAGAGGTGGTACAAGTGGAATGAGGGCTGCAAGGTCGTTCAACAAGGTACCAGATACCCTGGGCTTGGGCTTGATCTTGGAGCTTGCCTATCCAAAGGTTCCAAGAGCTTCGATCTTTGAGGATAACTCGATAGAGTGACGTGGCGCTTAGCGACTCCATTGTTGGGCTCTACTTCTGATTCTGAAGGAGAGTACTCGTTTGATTCATATGATCGGTGAGCAGAGAAATGATGCTTAACTGCTTGTAGGTTTTGAAAATTCTTGCGGATATACCGGGCTCATAACTGTCACATATAACTGTGCTCGCGATCACGTGAATGTGTAATGAATTGAATACTCTGGTCTCTACGTAATGTGGGTGTAAGGACGCAGGGCACCGTATCACGAGAAGTGGCATATGGGAGTGCGAGTCGGATATGAGTCGGTGCAATCCTATAGGTCTACTACGAAGGATACAAAAAAGATGAAGGTGTAACCCTGTATGACTGTTCCCTTAAAATACCCGAAACCGCTCCGACTCAGCTAGCTCCCTGTTTGCCTAAGGCTTCCTTACGTTATGTGCCTAAGGCTGTCAGTCGCGACTGACCCGTAACGGCCCCGAGTCTCGATGACGCCACGTGACGGCCGTAACTACCCCGAGTAAGGAGGCATCCTTACACTACCCCCCGCCTTGAGAAGGTGCTTTGTCCTCAAAGCACGCAAGCCGAGTAGCTGCCGCGACGAGCCCTTGTTTGGGTTGGTGGGTGAGGTGCGGGCGCCAAGACTAGAATGCCCTTTGTTTGTCCAGAAGGCTGATGGTAGGCGGCCGTATAGGCACTAGAAGTGGTCTGAATCCGTTTGCGCAAAGTCGCGTCCTTGTTGTGTACGCGGCGATTAGTGTTGCGAGGGTCCGTATTGGTATTGAATAGGGTCCGCGCGGTATGTGTCGACATAGAATTTCGATGTAAGGGGGAAATTTCGCGCTAACCTGATTCGGACGGCTTTGTTATAAGCCAGAATATGAATTCGAGCTTCGCCCACAACTTGTTGTTTTCTTCACAACAACGACGCTGACCCCCTCCCGAGACAGGTAAGTGGCCCTTCCGATGGTACAGCTGGATGCTAACAGGTTGTTTTTAGATACAAAAACACAACGAACGATTTGGTAGGTGACGGAACCGCGCTGGCGCGGTGGTGATAACTTGGGTTGGGCTGACGGGAAATCGCAGATTTCCAATTTGAAGATGCCGGTTCCCCCTCCTCCCGGCGCCCTCACTGTGGCTTTCCGCCAGCAGTGTATGCGCTGCGTGCGTGCCAAAGGGCGCAAGAAGGACGGAGATCCCGCCGTCTCGTGTGTGTGGAGCTTGGAAAGCTCCAAGTGTGAGCGCTGCGTGGCCCAACACGCAACGTGTGTTCCGGTGGGTTCTCGTTTGGTTTTCGGTTTTGTGGTTTGTCTGTCTGCCCGTCGCTGACCTCTGGAGATAGATCTCCTGGTTTGCTGGCCCGGAGTACCAGAAGCTCCTGGCTGCCGAGGCAGCAACCCCTCCCGTCCCCGCCGCCATCAAGGCCGCTGCGGCGGAGATTGGGCGTGTGGTCACATTGGCCACCGCCAATATGCCGAAGTTCCGCTCCCCGGCCGAGCTTTCGGCCTATATGGAGAGTTGCGCCCTCCGCGCCGCCATCGAGGACGGCCTGGAGGTAAGTTTTCCGTTTCCCTTGTGTGTTTTTGGTTCTCGCGCTGACGACCGTAGCGGGTCCGCCAGGCCGTGGCCGTCGTGGGCCAGAAATCGGCCCTGATCCTGGTGAACCAGGAGAAGGAGATCGCTGCCCTTGATGGGGTGGCTTCTGCGGTGGATGCGGTGGGGGAGTTGGTGGAGAGGATCCCCGACGTCCTCGCCGCGGCGGCGAAGGTGGGCAGTGGTGGGGGGAAGAAGAGGAAGAGGGGGGCGGAGGAGGTGGCGGAGGAGGGGGTGACCGTCGACCTTGGGTGATAGGCCCTGTGTCGGAGGGAACTCGGGCGTGGTCTTTCGCGTGGGGTCACTTCGACCCTTCGTCTCTCATGGTGGTAGCCGCTTGTTGCGACGCCGGTGAGACGTTTGGGAAGGATGGCTTCCGCAAGGGCTACGGCTCTGAGGGTGCCCTGGCTTAGAGGGTGTTTAGTTTAGTGTTGTAGGTAGCAACGACGCTGTTTTCCTCTGCTTTGCCGTGCCTCTCGTGATCGTAGCTTGGTTTGCCTGTCTCCCATTCCGTGATCCAGCCGGGTAGGTCCTGCGGCGGTCCTGGCAGGTTTGGGTACTCCGCGTGGAACTCCCGGATTTTGTAGGGGGAGTTCTTAAAGTTTGAGGCGGGGTACCATTCCGGGTCCGGATCGTATCCGACCCAGGATACCTGGTATTGAAGTTGTTTTCGCCGGATCCTTACGGCGAGGATCTTTTCGACCTCCCACTCCTCTAGGCCGTCTACGACTTTGCTGCTTGGCTCAGGCGCTGCTTGACCGGGCAGCGGGTTATTCGGAGCCTTGATGAGTACGTCTGGAGAGAAGACATCGTGTATTTGGGAACCCTTCGGTAGGTCTAGTCGGAAGGCGTGTCCGATTTGTTCCAGTACCGTATAGGGTCCGACCCATTGTTGCCCCAGCTTACGGCTAGGGCGGTGATTTTTCAGATTCTTGGTCGATAGGTAAACCTTGTCTCCTACGTCCCAGTCAATGGCTCGTCGGCGTCGATTCGCGTATTTAGACATATCCTCTTGTGCTTTGGCCATGTTCTCCTTTGCGTAAATCCATGCGGAGTGCATGCGGTTTGCTACTGCTTTGGCTTCCTTCTGGTTCATGACTTCCCTAGGGGTCGTGGCTTTCAGGGTTTCCCAGTCCCAACTGGTGCGCGGATCAGTTCCGTACTTGAGTCGGTAGGGGGTCATTCCGATCGAGGCATGGGGAAGGGTCATTTGCACCCGATCCATGATGGGAATGAGCTCGCTCCAGTTATCCTGGTAATGTGATACGAAGGGCCTCAGTCTCTGATCGATATACCGATTCATGATTTCCGTCTGCCCGTCGGTCTGCTTGTGATAGGCTGTCGACAGCTTAATCTTGACCCCTATGATTCGGCAGAACTCTCGCCAGAAAGCTGATATGAATTGGGGTCCGCGATCACTAATGATCGACTCCGGGGTGTGTCCGAATCGATATATCCATTCGATGAATAGCTGCGCCATTTGGCGGGCATCGGTGGTCTTATGACACGGTATGGACACCGAACCCTTACCGAGTCGGTCCATGAACACAAGGATGCTGTCGAATCCGTGTTTATCCTTTGGGAATTTCTTAAAGTCCATCGTTAGGTGTTGCATGGGGTATTCGGGTACCGGTAGGGGGTGTAAGAAGCCTTGCTGCTTCGTCACGCTAGTGTGAGAAAGTCGGCACGTCACGCAGTTGCGCACATATCGGAGGCAATCCGCTTCCATTCCGACCCAATGATACTTCGGGGCGAGTAACTGATAAGTTTTCCTGCCACTAGGGTGGGCTACTGATACTTGATCGTGTGCTTCCCGTATGAGTTTCGTACATAACTCGGTGTGCCGGTTTACGCACAGTCGACCTTTGTATAGCAAGAGTTGGTCCTTCATTGTAAACCCGTTAGGTAGGGGGTCTTTCGCGCGAGTGTCGGTGAACGACCTCCTATTATCCGCGCAGAGCGCTTCTATCAGGTCAAAGGGGACCTGGGTGTTCGGGGCGTCCATCGCATTGATCGAGGCCACGTACGTTTGTGCTAATTCGGCACTGATTCGGGAGTGTAGTCGGGCTGGGCCTAACAGCACCCTCGCACGGCTGTCGAGTTTGACCTTCTGTTGCGTAATCAGGTCTTGCTCTCTTCGGCTCAGTATATCTGCCTTCTGATTGTTCTTGCCAGCAGTATACGCAATAGAAAAATTGAAGTCGGAGAGTAGCTCCATCCACCGAACCTGCTTCGCCGTGAGAACCTTCGTTGACATGAAGTATTCCAGCGATCGGTGATCTGTATAGACGTCGATTCGGTGGCGTACCGATGCTAATTCTGGCCTCCATTTTGCGAACGCTTTGACGATGGTGAACAGTTCCTTGTCGTGGATCTCCCAATTGATCTCATGCCCAGATAGGATGTGACTGTAGAAGCTTACAGGATACCATCGCTTGTCGGGGTGTTCCTGAGAAAGGACACCGGCTACGACTCCATCAGAAGAGTCTGTTTCCAGCTTCGTAGGCAATTCGGGGTTGAAGTGGTGGAGCGCCTGCACGGCTAAAAGCTGTCGGCGCATTTCTTCAAAAGCGTTCTCACATTCGTCAGTCCACAGGAACGGTTCTGAGGGGCTGGTGATAGTGGTGAGAGGCTTGGCTATTTTCCCGAAATTTCTGATAAATTGGCGGTAGAAGCCGCAGAATCCAAGGTAAGACTTCACGCCTGTGACAGTTGTTGGCCGGATCCAATTCCGGAGGGGTTCGATCTTCTCGGGATCCGCTTCGACACCGGTAGTAGTCAGGATATAGCCTAAATACTTTGTCCGGGTTACGTTGAACTCGCATTTCTTAATGTCGGCTTGTAGTCCTGCTTCTCGAAGCCGTTGGAGGACCTTATGTACGTGGTCCATGTGTTCCGCGGGGTCCTCGGAGTAGATTAGGATGTCGTCTAGGTAGGCAGTACAGAAGTCGTCCAAGTATTGCATAAGAACGTCGTTCATATACCTCTGATAGGTTGCGGGGCCGTTCATTAGGCCAAACGGCAGCACTTTGCATTTGTAGGATCCATACCGAGTCCGGAAGGTCGTGTACTCCTCGGAGTCGGGGTCCATTCGTATACGATGGAAGGCTTGCCTAATGTCTAGCTTCGTGAAGATTTTTGCTTTCGACACCCGTCCTAGTAGTTCGTCGATACGCGGGATAGGGTAGGGGTCGTTACGGGTAAGTCCGTTCAACTTCCGGTAGTCGATACAAAATCTCAGTTTGCCATCTGCCTTCTTCACGAACAGTATAGGGGAGGCAAACGGGCTATTGCTATTGACTATAAAGCCCTTCTCAAGGTTCTCTAATAGGTATTGCTTAGTCGCCTTAAGCTCTTCGGTGCTTTGTCGGTATAGTGGCGAAAAGGCATTTGGTAAAGGGGCTTCTAGTTGTATCTTGTGATCGTATATGCGATGCGGGGGAAGCTGATCAGATTCCGACTTCGAGAAGACATCGGAATAGTTGCGGTGCATATGCGGAAGCTTGTCCCGAATGAGGCGGAGCGTTTCCTCGTCCTCGGCCGCTTCCCTCTCTCGGATGATCTGGTCGATCTCGTAGATGCTTGTCGTAAAGAACTCGGAGTCGCTTCGCATCATCTCATAGTGGAAAGCGTTTGCGCCAATCTCGCAAATTTGGACCGGCGTGAAGCTGCGTACCAGGGTCTGGCGTCGGGAAAGAGAGAAGACTCCGCTCCTCCCATGATTCTTTCTCTCATATGCGGATGGTCCGTTTCTTGGAGGTTTCGCCTCCACTTGCCCTAAGGGTCTGTCTTTATAGGTTTCCACGGGCGAGGCTCGTGTCCTTGGGGTTTTGGGGTGCGGGTGGGTCGTTTCAGTGTCTCGCACCGAGCTCGGTGGGGTGATCATAATAGCGTCACGATGGGCCGTTATCACTTTCATTGGTATCGAGCGTCCGCCCTCACGTCGTCTGTCGTCATGGTCGATGGCATCGTCCCGCCGGTTCGCATCCGATTGATGGGCGGGGTGACGTATAGACAGTTCACGCGAGTGGTAGGGCAAGGTGATCTCTTTGCTCCAGCTAGGAGTAGGCGGGTACTCCTTTGGCCATACTAGCCGGCTCTTTGCAGAGTCGAGTAGGATTCGGAAGCGGCTAAAAAGCTTCTTCCCAATTATCACATCTTGCGCTCCGAGATTTAGGAGCACAAAGGGGCAGTTATATATTCGGCGTCCTTCGACTGTCAAGTGTAACCGAATATACTCCGATACGTAGCTTTGGATATTTCGCTGAAATCCACGTATGGGTACAGAGTAGGGCAGTTTCCGTATAGGGCTCTGAAGCGCTTTCGACAACCGTTGCGCGAAAGGCTTATTAATGACGAGGTAGCCATTTGCTCCTGTGTCTGCGAGTGACTTCGTTTGCACCCCGAGTCCGTTCATACTCAGGGTTGTATCAACGAGAAATTGGGAGCCTCCCAAGAGCTCTCGTAAATCCAGTCCTTGCAGATCACATTTGCGTAGACCTAGGAAGGAGCCTTTCCCTAGGCCTCGTCGTTTTCCTCCAGGGACGCATCCGACTGGTGGGCGACTGCTTCCTCCCAATTATCTTCGTCCTCAGGGGCTTCGCGGTCAATCTCCTTGACGGTGGGGTTGAGCGGGCATTTGTCTTGGAAATGGCCCGGCTTGCCGCACTTGAAACAGTTTCCGGACGTAGTCGGCACGGCGGTCCGCACGCGGCCTGTAATGTCCGGCTTGGGGGCGGTGGCTGTGAAAGGAGTCCTCTGGAAGGAAACCAGAGGGCTTCTTGTCTGCCTCGGTGGCTGGGCCTTTCCGGGGTCCACGGGCGTGAACCTGGATGAGCTCAGGCGGGCGGGTCCTCGGGAGCTCGACTCGCCGCTCTTGGACGGGAAGCTCAACTCGTTGTTCCGGCGCCGCTCCTGATCGAAGGCGGTGAGTTCTCGGACCATGGTGTGGTAGTCTCCCTTCCATTGACTTTTGATAACCGCCACGCGGCTACGGAATTGAGGGGTCAACTTGTTCCACATGTACCGAAACCATTCTGACTCGGTGACCTGTCCTGTAATAGCTGCACTTTGGAAGCGAGCTTTGAACTCTGAGAAAGTCTCGTTTGTATGTCCTTTCTCTCCCATTTGGAGGTCGTCGAAGAGGTTCCGGGCCTGTTCCGTTTCGTTGCCAGTGAGGTAATATGAACCCAACAGGTCCATCATCTCGTCGGCACTCCGAAACCCGTGTGTCGCGGATAGGTATTGGGGTTCGAGGTATTTCTTTGCCAGGCCAGTCGTAGTCCCCCATATCAACGCTCTTCTCGAGACGTCGGTAGGGTAGTGATCCTCATTGACTACGAGGCGGTCCCGAATGGACGCGCTCCATTGCATAAAGGTATGTTCTATCCCATCGCTGAGCGGCGTAATCTTCTCAGAGATGGTGGATTTCTTGTAGCGATTCGGAGGGTCTTCGGAATACATCCTCGGAATCGATGGAGAACGAGTGTTTCGAAGAGGCGGCAACTGAACTGTCTCGGGGGTGTTTCGCATAGGGGAAGTTCGTCGCTTCTCAACTTCGACGGTGTCCACCGGTGGCGTGGACGGGATCCTGGTCTGGGTTGCCGCTAGGTTGGCTATCATTTCCTTGATCTCCTGCATCTGGATCTCGAGGTTTGCCATTCGATCCGGTATGTCTTCGGTGGGTGCAGCAGTCCCAGCTGCAGCAGTGGTTTGTCTCGTTGACATTCGTGACGGTTGACAATCATTGTCTTGGGGAATGTTTGAGGTCATTTTCCTCATGTTGGTTCGGGGGTGTATCGGTGTCGATACGAAAGAGTTTGACTTCCGGTAGCTCGTAGCTATCAACACTCTTGTTCACAATTACCTCTGTGCTTGAGGGGGTTCTTAAGGATCTCGTATCCTATTCGGCGCCAACGCGTCGACGACTTTACCAGCTTGCTCTGCAGGATCAAACCCTGATCCACTGGTCGTCCGTGAGTTCTCTGGGGTCACGGCTATTTGAAGTCGTCAGGTCTCAGCTCCGTCGCAGTTTCCGAGTCGCGGTCGGTGGTGTAACGGTAGTTCTCCTGAGTCGTTCCAGTGTGGGATATTCTTTGAGTACGGCCGTCCCTGGCAGGCGTGATCTTTTTTGTATAATGTAAGGACGCAGGGCACCGTATCACGAGAAGTGGCATATGGGAGTGCGAGTCGGATATGAGTCGGTGCAATCCTATAGGTCTACTACGAAGGATACAAAAAAGATGAAGGTGTAACCCTGTATGACTGTTCCCTTAAAATACCCGAAACCGCTCCGACTCAGCTAGCTCCCTGTTTGCCTAAGGCTTCCTTACGTTATGTGCCTAAGGCTGTCAGTCGCGACTGACCCGTAACGGCCCCGAGTCTCGATGACGCCACGTGACGGCCGTAACTACCCCGAGTAAGGAGGCATCCTTACAGTGGGAAAGCTCCTCTTTATAGAGAAGAGCTTTCCTAAGCGAGCTCGTAAGCTCGAGTGAAGCGAAATGAGGGACCACTGCTCGGTCACGTGGTGGTCTCTTCATGACACATGTTATCCATGGATATCCCTTTGGCACGATGCCACTATATAAGTAGATAGTATTTCCTTAGATAGGAGCTTCGTGCTCAACTCAATATAGTATTCTTTACAATATTGTAACATGTTACTTGGAAAGCCTTTGTGTCTAATCCCCTGCCTCGTCTGTCAAGTCAACCTTACGCAAGAAACCTCTGTGTCTTTCATCGTTTAGAAGTCAGCATTACACATGGCTGGTCAAGTCGTTGAGGAAGATGCCTTCGTAGACAGCCCCAAACTTTGTCACCGTCTTAGACTCAATTTCTCCTTGAAGAAATTGAGTCTAAAATGACTCTTTGAGTCTAAAATGACTCTTTGAGTCTAAAATGACTCTTTGAGTCTAAAGGATTAGTAGAGGCAGAGTAATACAAGAGGGCAGGGAGGGCAGTAGGAAAGTGAGAACAGGAACGTCAATAATCCTGGAATTACTTCGAGGTTCTAGCAAGTCGATCATCAGATCCAGGAACTACAGAAAGGCCAAGCTGAATTAAAGCAAGGCCAGACTACAATTATATCTCTGCTTTAGCAGGATTTACACAGGCCTACCTAACAAAGCATTCCAATCGAAAGTACAGGTAACAGCGAAGAATATGACAGGGTAGAGGGTTGGATAGAGTCGAGTAATACATATATATCCTAGCTAGTACAAAGAAGGTATTCCTCTACTGTTGGTGGAGGCACCAGAAACCTCGTTCCAATCAAGTTACCCCATATACAAGTATAACAGTTCGTTAATAGTATCGCAGCTTTAAAGTGAGCTGCTACAGGCTGCGACTGTGACTCTAGCCCTTTATCAAAAGCTGTGTAGGTCCATAACTGTTGTGTTAATCTAAAGGCATTTTGAACTGCAATTCTCACAGACAATAGAGTAGCATTAAACTGATTCTCCTTAGAAGGAAGATATCAGTAGCTACACACGCAAGTATACAGAGCCATAATTCCTTCTGTACACTGGTAAGCTGGGTCTCTATATAGGTATAACTCCCGTTTACCATCCATAATATGCCAAATTCTTTCAACGCAGCCTGATCCCCCCCAAATACGCCAGTTGTTAGCTGGTCCGTTATATGGCCCAATTAAGGATGATACAAGTCCATTAGGGAGTTGGCAAAACCCCTAGAATGTACCATCAACAAACCCCCATACTTGGCTACAGCCACCGCTGTCTGCTATAGCCTCTTCAAAGCTTAGTAGCTTGTTGTATATAAGGTATGGGAGCCATTCTAGTAAGCCTTTGAATTTGTGTACCAAGTGACCCATTACGTTGTTGAAGACTATTAAAAGCCACACCTAATACCATCCAAAAAGGTCAACACAGGTTGTCTAATGCCCTAGATATGCAACACGGGCCAAGAAGACACAAAGAGCAGTCTCTAGGTTTGGGTTTACCCCCCTGCTCCAGCCTATTGTATGAAGCCCCAGAGGGAGCAATCCACTATCTCCTCGGTTCAGAATTTTCCTCAATAGAGTGCACGTCCCCTCAACGGAAGTGAAGAGTTTTCACATGCCCGGAATATGGTCAGATGGTTATTTGGTCATGGGGGTTGTGGTTTCCGGAGTAGAAAGTGATAGCGGACAGCTGATACAACCATGTAGTACTTGTCATACACTGAATCCAAGTGAGAATGATCGCTGTGGAGGTTATTGAGTTATTTTGTTTCGGCTGCCAGAATAGGAGAAGGAATAGGACTGCTCGTCTGGGTCTTACTTGTCCCACTGGATTTCCAACCTAGAGGCACTCAATATAAATCCTGAATATGAAGCTCTGATCACCACAGGGCTTCATATCCATGGTGGGTGCACCAGATGTGAGAATCTAGCCACCCAAGGAAAGGGGATGATTTTACCAAGACAACACACTGTCTTAGGAAACAGAGCCAAAGGGTTGTAGCTTAGACTATTTCACAATGCAGCAATCAGGTGTATTGTCATGACACTCCTTCGATATTTGTGTCATGACCCTTTGATTCGCTTTAGTCTCTAGTACTTATTTTACTATGTCATTCACTTCACCTGCTTCGCTCACTTCGCTCACTTCGCTTCACTTGCTGACCTAGATCAGCCCAATGTTGACTACTGTCTTAGGCCCTCTTGTTATTGGCTTGCTTCACTAGGGCTCGCTTAGCTAGGGTTTGGTTAATTAATGCCTTCGCATATTTGGCACTAGGGATTTTTACTGTTATATAAGCACTTATTGCTCATGTCTCTTATTGATCTTTAGCTAGTAAATTATACACTACTTGGCCTTCTTGCAATTCCTCCTGCTTCGACATACTTTACATTCACTTACTTCGAGTCGAACCACTTGGCCAACCTGTTAGTCTCACCACTTGACCCCTGTGGTATAAAGTATATGCTTTGGAGCCTGAACTACTATACCTTGTCCTACTGCTTCGAGTATTGAAGTCTTCACATTATACTTCGGATACTTCTGCAGACTCGAAGGTCAGCCTCGGTTCGAACTATCCTTACATGTATGATGTAGTGGAGTGGTTTAGACAAGCTGTAACAAATGAGAACTCAGGGATAAGTCAGAGGTTAGCACCTCAGACTTTTCAGAAACAAGGAGTAACAAGATCAATGCTTGGAAGCTTGGAAAAGATCTGGAAGAATGTGATAGTCGATTTACTGTATTGTCTGCTTGCCCTTTCTTAAGGAAAGGGCAATCCTATTTATGCCAAAGGAGTGTAGTTCTCTCATTTTCCAAGACTTTCCATGACTTACCAGGCTTGGTAACTGTAGTCGACGTAAGAGAATCCCATAGAACCATCTCTTAGGTTCATAGCCTATAGGAAGTAAAAGGAGGTCCAAGGTCAGAGTACCCCTATAGACAAATTATGTCATAGACAAATTATGTTATAACTTAACCAATCTTGTGGGTAACTAAGGAGTGATGACATTTAATGAATCATAGAGGGTTGTAGAAGCTTTTGGAGCTATCGTTCATGTTCCTAGGCCTCTCTAGTTGGTAGAGATATGTCATGTGGTAGTATTAGCCCAGTAACCTGTCATACTGACATTCGTTGAACTCAGTTTGCGATCAAACTCAAGAGCAAACTTGGAAATCTCCTCCTCAAACCTACAAGTCACTATACATATTTTGGCTTATCACACCAACAACAAGAGCAATACTACTCAACGATTGCTACAACCATCTATGATTCATTACACGTCATCGCTCCTTAGTTACTGGGCCGATATTACCACATAGCATATCTCTACAACCCTCTATGATTCATTACATGACATCACTCATACTACCACATGACATATCTCTACCAACTAGAGGCCTAGGAGCATGAACGATAGCTCTAAAAGCTCCTACGAACCTCTATGATTCATTACATGTCATCGCTCTTTAGTTACCCACAAGATTGGTTAAGTTATGACATAATTTGTCTATGACATAATTTGTCTATAGGGGTACTCTGACCTTGGACCTCCTTTTACTTCCTATAGGCTATGAACCTAAGAGATGGTTCTATGGGATTCTCTTACGTCGACTACAGTTACCAAGCCTGGTAAGTCATGGAAAGTCTTGGAAAATGAGAGAACTACACTCCTTTGGCATAAATAGGATTGCCCTTTCCTTAAGAAAGGGCAAGCAGGCAATACAGTAAATAGACTATCACATACTTCCACGTCTTTTACAAGCTTCCAAGCATTCATCTTGTTACTCCTTGTTTCTGAAAAGTCAGTGAGGTGTTAACCTCTGACTTACCCCTGAGTTCCCAGACTCAACATTTGTTGCAACTTGTCTGAACCACTTCACTACATCACACACCTGATTGCTGCGTTGTGGAATAGTCTAAGCTACGACCCTTTGGCTCTGTTTTCTAAGACAGTGTGTTGTCTTAGTAGAATCATCCCTTCCTTGGGTGGCTAGATTCTCACATCTGGTGCACCCACCATTACACGCGTCAGACCATTTTTGGAGTAATAGATTTGCCATTTGCCGTACAGATTCAGATCTAAGGGGTAGACCTCGTTTCTCCATAGATAATATCCATTCGACAAGTGTTGACTCCTCTGTGTTGCTAAGTTTTTTGTTTGCGGGTTGTAAATCGCGTCGAGCAACGCGTCCGTTAACGCGGTCGCGGACAGTTGTGTATGGCACATCGTAGGTTGTACAAGCCGCTTTAAGGTTGCTAAAATAGCCTTGATGGAAGGCCTGAATAGCTAAATCAATTCGGCCTTCAATCTGACTAGCCGGAGTGTTCTGTGGGTGAGCCATTATAGTCATTAGTGTCCGTAAAGTGCAGATTTGGTGTGTTGCGATACGACTCGCATGCAAATACGACTCGCTTGTCAAGTACGTTATGCTTTGGTGATGCTTAGTAATCAAAATGTACTCACGTGACTTAATTACTACTGTCGCGAATGGTCTGTGCTGAGAAGCTCTCGCCGCGTTCAATATTCCAAGTTGCGCTCTGAGTACGTACCATCAACAAGAGCTTCTCCAAACCTCACACATTGCGATATACCAATCTATTTATCGCTCTTATTCCGATACCTCACCTCAATCGTACTTGTGACACCTCAGGTTACTCTCCTCACCCGCAAAGATGTCCGGGGAAGCTGTTATGAGGCCCGACAAGGACCACTCGGCCGACGTCGACAAACAGCTTCCAGAGGCAGAAGAGCTGGCCAAGGTATGCCGCCAGTATCTACGATATCCTTGATTGTATCTAACTTTGCTCTATAGACGAACATACAGGCAGCTATTGAAAAGCTGACGGCGCTGGAGAAGCAAACGAGACAGGTAGACAGCCTTGCCTTACGTTTGTAGCACCATTCACTAACAAACATATAGTCGTCAGATCTTGCTTCCACCTCGCGAGTTATTGTCAAGATAGTCACACTAAGCAAAGATTCGGGGGACTGGAACCTGGTGAACGAGCAGGTCTCTCTGCTGTCGAAGAAGCATGGACAACTCAAGCAGGCGATTACAAAGATGGTGCAGGTCGTGATGAGCTTCCTAGACGAGACGCCAGATCTCGAGACGAAATTATCGGTTATCGAGACACTCCGGACGGTGACTGAGGGGAAGATTTTCGTCGAGGTGGAGCGGGCTCGTGTCACAAAGGTTCTCTCGGACATCAAGAAGGAGCAGGGCGACCTCAAGTCTGCGGCGGACATCCTGTGCGAGTTGCAGGTCGAGACATTCGGGTCAATGGAGCGAAGGGAGAAGACGGAATTTATCCTCGAACAGGTCGCATTATGCATAGAGAATGACGACTGGACACAAGCTGGTATTCTCAGCAGGAAGATCAGCACGAAATACCTTGCGCGACAGATCCCGAAGACACCAGAGCAGTTGGATAAGGAGGCCAAGGAGCGCGAGAAGAGGAGAAACAGGGGCGAGGATGTGCCGGGGGTTAAGGAGGATGATGTCACAGACCTGAAGTTGAGGTATTACGAGCAACAGATTATCTTGGCGAAGCACGACAAGAAGTATCTCGATGCTTGCAAGGACTATAGACAGGTTCTTGATACCCAGGCAGTAGAGGACGACCCAGAGAAGCTGCACGCAGTAAGTTCCACGGACTTGCTGAGCGAAATATTACTAACTTGTCCCAGACCCTCCAGCGCGTTATCTACTACGTGATCCTCGCTCCATACGACAACGAGCAGTCCGATCTCCTTCACCACATCCATTCCGACACCCGCAATACCCAAATCCCCGTCGAGGCCGAGCTCCTCAAGCTCTTCACGATCCACGAGCTGATGCGCTGGCCCGAGGTAGAGAAGCACTTCGTACCGCACCTGTGCGCTACGGACGTCTTTGATCAAAATTCGGAGGATGCGAAATACCGCTGGAATGAGCTGCGCAAACGCGTTATCGAGCACAACGTCCGCGTCGTCGCGAAATACTATACGCGTATCCAAATGGGCCGACTGACCCAGTTGCTGGACCTGACGGAGGAGGAAACTGAGCAGTACATCAGCGAGCTCGTGACTGCCAAGACGGTATTTGCCAAGATTGACCGTCCAGCACGACTGGTCAGCTTTGAGAAGAAGAGGGATGCGGATGATGTGCTGAACGAGTGGAGTGGGAACATGAAGAGCTTGCTTGGGCTGCTGGAGAGGATCGACCACTTGATCACGAAGGAGGAGATGATGGCCAGGATTGCACCGAAAGGGGAGAAGTCAACTTAGACGGGTATTGGGACGGTGAATTGGGAGGCGTGATATGGTGTACTATATAATAGCCAGACCAAACGGTTCTTACGATTCCAGGAATCTATCTTTGGTATATGTCAGCGTGAACGTCTATATCTATGCCGTCTTCCATGTATCCCATATTTCTCATCAATCGGTTCTATCTTCCACTGATTCCCCTCTCAAAATGGAACATCCATATCTTCGATGTTCGCATCCTCCTCCCTCTTTGAAACTCCGCCACCCTCAATAGCCTGCCTGATAAACCCCACCAAAGCCGCTACCCACTCCTTCCCAATTGGCACAAAGTGACCTCCTGGATGCACAACCACATCTCCTCCAACCCTATCCACCAAGCCCCTCGACCTACTCTCCTCGACAACTATGTCCAACCCTCCGATATAATGCAGCGTCTTCGTTATCCCCTCGCACGCCTCATAAAGCCCCTTATAATCGTCATGCGGCGCAAAGAACCCCGAATACACAACCCCAAACTTCAACGGCGCGCACTCCAGATCTTCAAACGAAGCAGGGAACTTCCACCCCCCAGCCTTTGCCATCTTCTCCTTCCTCCCCGGCTCCAACAGCGCCGCAACCATAGCCGCAGCGGCCCCTCCCTGCGAGAATCCCATCACAGCGTCCACGCCACCAACTTCGCATATAGTCTCCGCAATCCGGTCCACACCCTCATCGAGGCCCGTATATGTCCCTGTGCGATCATCGCGGCGCCACCACGCCCACGCATCCACGTCGTCCTCGTCATCAGCCGCTGCGCCTGCCGCGATCGGCCCGCCCTGGGATGTAGTAGTTGCGCTCACATATCCCGGGATCTGTGACGGGCGCAGGCGGTGTGGTCCGGTGGGGTAGATGAGGCGGATTCCGCCGGGGTACTTGGCGAGGGAGCCTGGAGGAGGGGCGCCGGCGTTTGGGGTGCCGGGGATGGCGGGGAAGGCCTTGTCGAGGGCCTTTTCCAGGGCGCGTGTTTTCGCGTGGAAGGAGGCGCCAGATTGGGTGTACCCTACTATGTGTCAGGAGGGCGCGAAGAGGTGGGGGGGTAGTATGTACCGTGGAGCATAAGGATTTTGAGAGCCCGTCTTTCTGGGAGTGCCGGGGAGGCGGCAGTAGGCGTCGCCATTGTGGTGTTTATTGGCTCTTGTGAAGTGGATGAGGGAGCATGCCGAATGTGGTTCTGGAGCTGGAGAGAGCGGGCGACTAGACGACTGGATTGCATTGTTCTAGCTGACGTTGTCGTGGGGTGAGGTTGAGGATGGGGGAGATCCTTGTCGTATGGTGGGGTACCTCGGACATGGTACAGTAAAGCACCGTTATAATCGTCGGTGTTCGCACCGACCATCTTACAGGTGGTCGGCGAAAGCGAAGTGCATCCGGAAAGCGAAATTGCATCCCGCCAGCCAGATATCATCAGTATGTAGAATCTAATATAACCACTATCTAAACAACTAAGTTATACAACCAATTAAGTGATTAAATTATTAAATAAAACTGACGCTATTTTCACTTTAAAAGGGTTAGGGTTAGGGTTAGATAGTGGTTATATTAGATTCTACATACTGATGATATCTGGCTGGCGGGATGCAATTTCGCTTTCCGGATGCACTTCGCTTTCGCCGACCACCTGTAAGATGGTCGGTGCGAACACCGACGATTATGGAGTTTTTGCCCTTAAATAATTTCAAATCTGCCGCATTTGCCAACTTCGGCTAATTATTATCTTTATGGATTTTAGTTGGCTGGACGGGTGGACTGAGATTTGAAGATCGGATTACCCAGAGGACTCCACTTCCTTCCCTTTCTCGTCTCATCGCCCTCAGCATGTCGAACGATATGCGGCTACAATGTCCCTGCTCTGCTTTCTTTCTGAGGAGCGATGCATTTCGTGCTCACCTTGACGAATATCGAGTTAGTATTCAGTTACCTGTAGGTACAGAACTGACTTTCTCGAGTCTCTCGAAGGATATTTGTCCGCTCAACTGAAATTATACGGGTCCCACTCGAAAGCAAATGACGATGATCAAGATAGCGACGACCACGACCCAGATGTATATGAAGAAGCATGATTGCGGTGGTAAAACATTTAATTGTCCTCTTAAAGATTGCGATAGAAACGAATTCTTCAAAACCCGGCAGAGGCTTCGGAGGCATTTTGAGCAATGTAGGCCTTTGTCTTCCTCCTTCAAGCGGGGCTGTTAACTTCGATGCAGACGTCCAGTGCGAAGAGGTATGTGTGTGCTGTCAACACGTTTCAAGACGAGCCAGGGATTATATAAGACATGCCGGACGGCACCAGGACGTGGGTATGATCAAGACTACCTATATAAACCAGATGTGTGACGAGTTGCGCAAGCGGGCCGCCGACGAACTAGATCTTGCAGAGAGGGGACATCTCTCCCGCGTTGAGAGGAGCAATAAAAGAGCGCGCGAAGTGGGAGACACCTTGAGCTCAAAGCGCCAAGTTGCACAGGGTTGGTTTCATGAACGAGCTCGGTTTTCAGCCTGCCAATAGTTTTGAAGACGCGGTAGACGGAGTTCAGGCCAAAGGTCAGGTTATGGTTTAGCACATCTCCATTGACAGGGTCGTAGTTTGCATGGGCTGCGCTAAGTGGTCCGGCGAGGGCAGGATGAAGGGAGCCCTGGCTGGCGACTCCAAGGGGCTCAAGAGTCTCAGGGTCAAATTGCTTGTACGAAGCATTGTCAGTAAACGCGCTGAGAGTCTTGAACCGCGACTTTCCGTCACTTGATTTTCCGTTTATCCCGGGCACATTTGGGGCAATAGTGACTCCAATATTGTTCTCTTCAGGAGACGGGCCCCTTGCTGCTGTGAATACGCTCTTCATCTTTTTAAAGAGGCCATCGCATGGGTCCCGCTTCTGGCCGAAGGTTAATTGGTCGTAATTCCCAGTGTGGAGCGGATTTTCTCGACCAAGGTGTCTACATTTTGGCGTGAGTTGTAGGTAGCCTCCACCGAGCCATCAGTTGAAGGGGTAAGCTCAAACCGATGGACCGAGGAAAACCCATCAAACCAGTGGTCGATTTTAAAATCACTCTTTGGGGTGTCTTTGACAATATACTGAGACGGACCGGTTCGGTATAGAGTACCGGCAACGTAGGAAGGAATAAAGCCTTTTACAGACAGTTTAACTGGAGTATGTTGGTAGCCATCGGCCTGGAACTGGTATTTATTAGATGGGGAGCCTTAATCAGATGGGTGTTGCATCCTCTGATATAAAAGAATAGAACTTACAGCGGCTTCATTTGGCCACCCTTGGAAGTGCTCAGAAGATGCAGCCATGATTGGGGTTGTTTATTAGTTTGTGGATATGCAACTGTGGTTGAGAATAGTGAGAACAGGGAATATGGCAAAAGTGAAAGATTTATATACAGCAATCGACGTGCGAAAGCAAGGAGGACGCGTATATTTGGAAGAAGGTTGCCCCGAATAGAAGGTGTGTGACGAGGACACAACGACAGATATAAATATCTGATATAGCCCAAAGTAGTAAAATTTGGCGGAGTTGCAGTAGAGACATGACATGACACCCCGGGGATTTGGGGGGGGGGTTCAAGGTCACGAAGAGGCGACGCGGCTCATGGCCTACGTCCGTATGCATTCTCTAGCCCTTGGAGTATACCATGTAACTTTATCGTAGTTGCTCCATTTATTCCGTAAAATAAGTGTAGTGTAGCTGTGGGTCAGTCTAGAGTATTTTCCACAGATATTGAAAAGGATTTTATGCCTCAAATGCCAGCTACCAGCTACCGACGACCATTGTGTCGTACTGTCTCAGTATCGCTCGATTTCCAATAACAGTGCGGCATAGGCGAGAGAAACACTGGGCGGCATGGGGCATGGGGCATGGGAGGACTTCATGGGACCGCATCGATCGGTCAAGCCTGTATCCATTCACGATTGTACTACGGCAATAGCGAGTGATGGAATGTGGATTTCAAAGGGGACGGGGGCTGATGTTTAGCCGCCATACCTGTCACGAGCAGCACGGGAGGGTCAGTCTTCGTAATGAGCACAGAGTCTTCTATCTACCGATCCTTAACTTGACTTCCCAGTGCCCTGTCCAGCCAGGCGCTCTTACAATACCCTATAACCAAAGGAAGTTGGTCCGCGACGACGACGACGGGGGAGATTTTGGGCGGCAGCCTGGGCATGACAGTGGGTACGACGAAGCTGACAAACATTTCCATTATCACTCTTATTTTCACGACATCGCTGTCTCGGACATCTGTGGTTTGTCAGTCGCGGGGAAATAATACCAATGAGTGATAGCTAAGCCTTCAACACTATATGCGCAGCCGTTAATACTTTCCATTATTATGGCCAAGCCAACTACGAAAGGCTGTAAAGGAGCTATCTGTGAAGGATTGCCCCTTCTTGAGTTTACGTCCATAAGGTGAACGGGGCAACGGAGACGCCAATGTTGCTTGCCCCGCCGCAATCGCCGTCATCGTCTCAGCTTCATCGTCGCCATCGCTGATGCTGGCAATCACCGTGTCTACTGTCTCTTGATAACAAGCTCCACGATATGCTTAGTTAGCGACATTACAACGTAAGGTAGGTTTTTCATACCAGCAGCGGTTTGTTGCCTCGAGGCTTCTGGTGATTGTGTTTGTGCCAAACGTGAGCTAGAAATCGCAAAAGAGGCGAAGAAGGAGCTTGTTAGTATTGTTTTCCCTGCGAAGGATATTGCTAGGTAGGTTTTTCTTTGAGCAATCTTTTCTAAGTTGGATTTACTTTTCACATCATCAAAGAGGAATCCCTTACCCTCGTGCAGTCTGAAAATGTTTCCATCGAGACTAGTTACCCCATTTCATCAAACACAAAATGGCTCAAAGCAAACCGCGTTTTCTCCTGGTCGCCATTATACATGCCTCTAAAACCATATATAAAGAAAGGATTAAATCCTTATTTGGGTCCTTCTCAACCAACCTTTTTCTCGTATCGTTCCCACGATACCGACGTTAGATTTCACTCTGTATCAAGCACTTTTCCAACACCATGGCTGATATCACGAATGCCGAGACAGAAGGATCTTCTGATGGATTCATTTGCACGCTTGAGGGTTTCACCCCGAATATCATTGGACTGTATGGTATACCTGGCGCTGGGAAATCTCATTATCTTTCCATGCTCCAGGTTCACTCTCAGTTACAAGGAACCACCCCGTTTAAATTTTTTGAGGGATCTTCGGTGATTAACTCTCTCGTTCCCGGTGGCCTTCTCGCATTCAAGAAGTTGCCAGAGGAGCATAAAGTGAAGTTGCGCGAGAAAGCCATCTGCTCCATTAAACACGAATGCACAATCGGCAGAACTAATGGGGTAGTGGCGGGGCATGCCACGTTCTGGGACGAAAAAGAGGATTCCGAAATCATTGTGATTACACCGAAAGATCTTGAGATATATTCGCATATACTGTACTTGAGAATTGACCCCGAGGTTATTCAACAACACCGCTTGGGCGACTGGGAGAGAAACCGTGATATCGTGCCACTTGAACACTTGGAGAAGTGGCAGAAACAGGAGGAAAACATGCTGCGTACATTTTGTCGCGTCCATGGTATTCACTTCTGTGCAATATCTCGAGGCAACAACGTGGAGTCCGAAGAGATGTTCTCAGTCAGACTCATGAGGTTGGTCTCCGATCTCGGCCGTCACAATGAGCATGTTAACCGGAACAACGCGATGACCAGGCTGGGAGAGGCTATGGACAGTGACGCCACTCGCGATGGTCGAGTCAAGAAAATGTTGGTTATGGACGCGGACAAGACGTTGGCTCCGCAAGACGTTGCCGATATGTTCTGGGAAAAAGTCTCCAACCATGGGGCATCGACAGGGGCAAAAAACCCTCTGAAAGAATTGTTCGGCGGCTCTAGTGGCTACTCGTATCATTCCTTTCGGCAGGCCACGTTGCTCTACGAAGAAGCCGCTAATGACGGAGCATTCGATGGCATATGTGACGAGGTAGCCTTGGGGGTGACTATGTATCCCGAGTTTGTATCTCTGTTACACCAAGCGGCAGAGCTTGATCATGTCGGCGCTGTGGTCATAACCTGTGGTCTAGGACATGTCTGGGAGAAAGTTCTTGAGAGAGAAGGTCTGGCCGACTCCGTGGCAGTTATAGGTGGAGGACAGATTTCAGATGGATTCGTGGTGACTGCGGAGCTCAAAGCAGAGTTGGTTGATCACATCCGGGACGCATACCAGGCAGAAGTGTGCGCATTTGGAGACAGTCCGTTGGATTTGCCAATGTTAATCCAGGCAGACCGGGCCATAGTTGTTGTCGGCGATGAGGACTCCAGGAGCAAGTCCATGGAAGCTGCTTTGAGGGATGCTATAAAAACCGAGGGTTTGACTGCCAGTCAACTCGTGTTGCCGAGCACAGCAACCCCACGGTTGGATTCGGTCAAGCTCCCGCTTATACAACTCTCACAGGCCGATATAGAGGCAATCCTGTGCAATTCCGATTTCCAGTTCATCCATGCAACCAATAGCAGCGCAGCCGCCCTGCTCACAACTCAGACGCGTGATGCAACTGTTGCAGGCCCGGCCCTCAAGAGAGCTCATCGCCGCATTGGGTGGTACTTAGCTGTCGAGTTCATTAGCAAGGTTATTGGACTCGAGAGCTACAAGATCCCACACGTTCAAGGCGGACATACGAAGGGTCATCGCCTGGAAGGCGAGAAAAGGATGACAATTGTGCCTTTGATGCGCGGCGGAGCACCTATGGCCGAGGGTATCAACGAAGTTTTTCCTCTCGCAATGTTGGTGCATGCGAGCCAGCCCGAGGACCTCAAACTCCATCATGTAGAGCAGCAACATAGCATCATCCTCATCGACTCGGTCATCAACACCGGTAAAACTATTTTGGAGTTCATAGAACACGTGCGAAAGTTGCATGCCACTATCCGCATCGTTGTTGTTGCCAATGTCGTTCAAGACAAGTTCATCTCTGGAGAAACGGCGTCGAATCTAGCCAGCTATGGAAATATCAGTCTTGTTGCTCTTCGCCTGTCTAAAAACCAGTTTAGAGGTAGCGGAGAGACCGATACAGGTAACCGTTTGTTCAACACGACTCATCTAGCATGATCGGAGTTTGACGGCCTATCTGCCATGTCGTGGAGAATGTACGATGGGTTGTTTCAATGCGGTCACTTGAGTTCTAGGTTCATAAATTACTATTATTGCGGTAGTAGTATGAGAGATATGCTTTATTTTCATTTTATTCGAACTTGGTATGATAGTGTGATATGGGTGCTATATCGAAACTAAAGCTTGGTAGTGAACTCCTCATTACCATGGGCCAAAATAGCCACTACTCTGTGAACACCCCAATAGAATATTTTAGACTATTCCCCTGCCAAATAATAATCTTATCCCCATGTTATCCAATCTTTGTATCAGCCTAGCTGTTAGTTCAAGGCCACGTAAACTTAAAAACTACACCAGTGCTTCGTAGCGGGTGGGACCACTTCTCACTTCACTACGCCTGTATATGACCTGTTCGCTCCTTCCAGATATCATACGTGTGCTCCTTCCACATATCAGCCTTTCGCTCCTTCCGTATACCACCGTTGCTGTTACCATATAGCATTGTAGTCGTCGCTCCTTCCATATATGGTCTTAACCGTTGCTCCTTCCAAAAATCATCCTAGCCGTCGCCCCTTCCATATATTGTCTTAGCCGTTGCTCCTTCCTCAATATCAGCATTTCTGCAACACATAATGGAGCCAGCCCGAGCCATATGCCCGGCAGCCAACATGGACTATTCTGACTCAGTTAGTGGCTCTTCAAGACAAGAAGGCTTATCTACAGAAGCATTACAGTCTCTCCCCACAACCTCACAAGCACCATATGACGATGATCTTGGCTACAAAAACGACCACGGCGGCTACTCCTATCAGCCCACCTACGATAGTGATGGAATCACGAGCAATCACCCAGTTGAACCCCGGGAATCCAATGAGCCAGTCCATTCCGCTGCTAGAAGTGCAAATGCTCCCCAGCTCGCGCTCCCAGTATTAGAAGAGTCCATTTACTCTTCCGAAGAGAGCTCAGACGCTCCCTCAACACCAACCTCGATGCTCGATGACTCCGTCTTAACCCCACCCCGAATTCACTCCCCAACGCCCAACGAGTCTTCTCACCGCACTACTGACGGCCCAGACGCTTGTCCAACATCACTCCCAATGTATTCCGCCGTCCCACGACAGATACCCCATCGGACATATACCCGAACGCCGCTGTCGTGGAAAAGTCTCAAACTAAGCGTACAAGTAAGCCTGCATGCCGACAATGTACGCCTAGAGCTGTTTGAGAAGATGATTGCGGAAGAAGTTGAGCGACGATTCGATGCGCGCGTAGCAATTGCCCAACGTGCACTTCTTGGTAGTGGCCTAAGGAATGAAGAGATGCTGAATGAGAGTGATAATGGTTTAGGCGAAAGTGATACGCTGCGGATGATTACGCGTGATGTAGAGGCGTTGCAGCGGGAGATGGACATATTTCACCTCGTCGCCTCATTTAGGCGGCTGCATGGTTCGGTCGTGGTCTGCGGAAGCAACAACCCAATCGGGAGTGTGTTGTTACTTCGTTGATCACCAGATGGATCTGTGGTATAAATTGATAGGAACTATTATTTACGGCCTCGTCCACGTCTTGCCAGGCGGAGGCGTATAACAAGGGAATGGGAAATAGGGTGGATATAGGAGCAAGGGGAAGGGATTGAGAAAGTGTTGGCACTGTCTTTATTTCGATATAACTTTAGCACCGTACATTTCCGACATAGTTCTCACTGTATTGTAGAATTATTATGGGGGAGCAAGAGATACGAGAGAATAGCTCTTCCATTCAAATCCATTATCTATATGGCTTGTGGCTATATAGCATGTGCTCTCCACTAAAGTAATGCTCATCTCTACTCATAGAAACATATCCAGCGCCTCCAGTACTCACTACCTCGCAAGGTATATTTCCAGTAGTCCAAACCTCCGAACTCCGTGCCTCTTTTGATCATAACGCCATATCTCATAACTCCGTCTCCATCTAAACCATAACCCCGTAAATCGTAAAATCATAAATTATAAAGCCGTAACTCGTAACTCCGTATCTCATTAGTGTCGTAAATCATCAACTCCGTAAATCATGCCGCCGTAAAATTGGTAACTCCGTCGATCGTAACGCCATGTGCTGCCTCGGTTTTGTGATCCGTAAATCCGTGGTGAGTCGCACCCACCCACACCTTGCAATGTATCGTCGCTCCATATCGTATCAAACATCTTGCAGATTCTCGTCGTTCCATACCGTAACACATCAAGGGCAGCCCACTGGCTCCCCACTCAAGATCTCTCAGATCTTCCCATTCTCTCCACTCCCCACCCGACTCTCCCGCCTTCCCTCCACTCCCCACAGAAATACTTCACTTCCCCTCTTCCTCTCTCTCTCGCTCCCACCAGCCTTGTTCGTAAATCCGTGCGCCCGCGGACAGCACGGAATGCGGCATCGCTCCTCAACCCGCTTTGTCCAATCACGCTAACTACCTCTGCCAAGCAGCTCATGCTGCTTGGAAGCTTCAGCTTCTCCTGTGCCTCCCACGGTACGAGCGCAAGCGCCACAGCCAGCAGCGCGATGAAATACCCAATCAGGGTCGCAAGAATGACATAGAACGCTGCCATATCTGTGAGAACCAATAGAGTCTGCGATGGGAACGTCGTATATGCCGCAAACATCCCACCACCGAGTATCGGTAGCAGCATCATGAGCGGGTGCACAACAGCCAGAAGCGCGACAAGCCAATGTCCGTTCTCAATCGCTAGCGAGAGACCAGCAAATGGAACACTGGAGCTCGCGCTATAATCTGCGAGGAGCGAGGGTAGAGCTCGAGTACCGTAGGTGCGGGCGAGTTCAGACCAGGGTGTCAGGCGGGCGATGGAGTATGCCATGGGCCTCAGGGCTCCGTAAAGAACGAGACCAATGGTAGATGGGATGAAGGAATAGAAGAACGACGAGGGGATGAAGTGTGCCTTGTTAGGAGTGGAGGAAAGTTGCGGGCGGAATCCGGAGCTGAGGGCTATCAATGGGAGGAAGCTGACGATGAAGACAGCGACAAGTAGAACACCAAAGATAACGGGCCAGAGCAACAGGGCCGAGCGCCTCAAGTACCATGGAATGTAGGTTGCACGGGTGGTCAACATCTGCGCCTCGGTGTCGCCGCTGTAACGGGTCTTCTCATTAATTGATGGCTCGGCACGGCCGCGGTTCATGCCGTGTCGGCGGAGCGGTGCGCCTTCCTCGCCGATACAGTAGAAAATGTCTTGGGTAGGGTTTGTAGTGCGCCAGTACCCCAGGCGATCAGCGCGATGCCCAAGTTTCTCACGCAGCTCGGGTAGATCTGATGCGTCCTCGGCGCCCTCATAGTCATCCATGCAGTTGCTTCGGGAGAGCAGCGCGATGACATCAGCGAGAGATCGTGGGTCCCAGAGCAGGCCGGTCTCGCGGCGGACGAAATTGAGGATGATCCCAACGAGGCCGAGCACAATTAAGATGTAAATGGCGATGAGGAAACCGGCGATACTTGTCACGGTGCTGTATTTCCAGAGTCCGTCGATGTTTGTAACAGTGAAAAGGCAGCTGGCGAGGGGGATGGTAAGAACAGCCGGCCAGATGAGCACGCTGCACACTCCGAGGTGGATTTGGTCGGAGGAGAAGTAGCTGAATCGTGGGCTGAGGAGGGTCGTGGGCTGGAAAGGCAGAAACAGGGACTGTTGGCGAGCTTGATGGTTCTCGGATGTCATCTGAACGTAGGGGACAATGCGTCCGACGGCCGCCATGACGCCTTCAAGCCAGAGGAATAGAGAGGCGGCGATAATCTGAGGGAGGAAGCGGAATGTGAAGTACTTCGCGTCGAAGGAACCACTGTGGGCCCAAAGACCGTCTGCGAATTCGATGCAGAGGCCTAAGCCAAGTATTGTGGAGATGCATAGCAACACCAAAACGGCAAGACTGTAGGTCCGTAGAGTTTTTGGCACAAAGTTGAGTGCTGGGTACCGTGCAGTGTGTACTGGAGGTTCAGCGGCGAGGTACAGCTCAGATCCGGATGTTGGCAAGGCGAGACTAGCCAACGAGTCTTTCGGGTTGTACTTGGCTGTTGGTTGCGGGGCCATAGATTTTACATCTTCTTTCGACCCAATATCGGGACCAGGTCCACTATTGTAGTCGGGCTCGTCATCATATTTGGGTCTAACGTAGTCTTGCTTGAGGCTTCGCTCAGGGAACCTTGGGTACGAAGAGCTGCTGTCCCCGCTTGTCCCTCTCAGGGTTGAGCTCCTCGTATCGTCTTCTCTTGTAATCTGATCAATTGCATATCGGAGGTAAGGCATGTCATCGTTCGTTGGCGTTGGTGGTCCCGAGTAGGTAAATTGCGGCGGTTGCGTCGACTGCATGGACGGCCTCATCACTCTCGTCCCGATATTCGAACTCATCCGTGCAGCAGGAGGCATGGTCACATAGCGGCTCGCTAGCGGTGTAGTCCGTGGAGTCCGTGGGAATTTCGCGGTGAGTGTTTCCAGGGCCTCAGAATAAGAGCGTTGGCTGACCTGGTCCTGCGTCCGTGGATTGATTGGGGCGTCAGGTAGAAGAACTGTTTCGGCGCTGGGGTTGCTTGATATATCGAAGGCATCTTCGTCGTCCGTATGTAAATCCTCAGCACTGTATCTATCCTTAGAATATTTTTCATTCGCTCTTTCGACTAAAAGTTCTTTGTCTATCGTGGTCATTGTCAGCCTTGGTCCTCCCATTGTGCCACCATCAGCCGTAGCCTTCAGCGAACTTACACTGCACAGAGCGAACGTCAACTCTTCGAGAATTCATGATTGCTCAATTGATCGGTGAGTAGCTGCGAGCTGCTATTGCTTGATGCAAGATGCGCATCTTCCCGCAGCTACTGCAGGTCAGAGGTATATACGTCAAATTATGATGTGGCGTTGGAAGGCTGGGAAGGGCTGGGGCAGCCGCTGGCGAGGTGGCTGGCGACGCGATAACCAACCACCCAGGTCTCACGTCGCGTTGGACGCAACCACCCAGGTCTCACGTCGCGTTGGACAAACGTCAAAACCCCACCACAATGCAGGGGTTATGGTATTCAGACCGCGCTATTCAGTGGAAATACGGTAAAAGATCCGTGAAAATTTATTACAATTAACTGAGATAATTAAGACTCTGATTTACGTGAGTCCTAACGGTGTTCCCAGAGATGTTCGTTGCGCTACTGTACCTGGGCTTGGCGCGCTAAGCCCTACCAAAATTATACCAACCCCAGCCACCTTAAAAGACCTCGACGCGTTATAACAATGAAAAGTTCGCGCATTCTAATGGAAACGTGTATCAGATCAGGGATGAAGCTGAGATGTATTTCGCAAATGTATAATTTCCGTACAGCTGATACTGTCATACGAATATCTAGAAATCAGCTTACCAAAGGTGGCTTAGGGTGGCTTAGTTTTGTGGCAGTCGCTCCTGCCTCTTTTTCTAAATTCTCGAGCTACTATGAGCGCTCCTTCCTTCTCCCGCTGGACATAGGGCCGCCGCCCTTCCCCGCATTCTGAATATGTATGGAGGGCCGGAGACAGGGCCTCCAAAGGGAAAGGGCCTCCAGGTGAATATATCTTCACGCAGCCTAGCGTTTATTTAATCGTTGATTTTATCTCGAGTCTATCCCGAACTTAACAATCTGCCTTGGTCTAACGATTCTACATCTTTATAACTGTAAGGTTTATTTCTGGCCACATAATCATGACCTTCTGAACCCATGAGGCGGGCTGTTCTTATACCTTGCTATATCAACATCGACCTTGGATAGACATGGAGTGGACTAGTGGCCGGGTACCGCTCCCGCAGCCCATCGAAAGCCGGAGCCACTCGGAGCCACTCGGCTTTCGATGGGCTGCGGGAGCGGTACCCGGCCACTAGTCCACTCCATGTCTGCAATTAGAGAGCCTGTATCACAAATGTATGCCGATATTCAAGCGTCAATTCGGTGTGCCTATTAAAAATTCATTATTTTGCCCCACGGGGATATTCGCCTATTAAACAAATGTGACATTGTTGGTCCATTATTTCCCATGCTAGAAAAAGACAACATCCGACTCATCCCACCCAAGTTGTAGCAAGATCTTGTGAACAGATTGCTCCATCGCCTTCGGTCCACAGATCAGCACCATACATGTCTCAGTCGGAGAGGCATAGTCTTTCAGATTCTGCGCCGAGATGCGGCCCCTTTGGCCAGACCATGAACTAGAACCATCTGTAAGTGTGTGAATAATCGAACACCTCTTGCTGTCGGCCGCTGCAAAGGAATCTAGCTCATCCTTGCAGAGGATATCTTCTTCTTTCTTGTTTCCATCGAGGAGGACGCAGGTGGTTGGATCATCGCGGTCTTGAATAACCGCACGTAAAACTTGGAAGATGGGCGTGATGCCGCTTCCGCCACATATCATCTTGAATGATCGTACAGAGCGTTCCTTATCGTTGATGGAAACTCTGCCCTTTCCGAGGTACTTGAATTTACCAATAGGCCCTTTAAACTCCACAGACGACCCGATGGCAAGTTTTTCAAGGGCCATTGTCATCTTACCGCCTTCCATAGTAGGCGTGCTGAAATATATTTTGACAAGTACATCCACTATCCCCTTCTTACCCGTCTGTGATATTGGCGTATATGCTCTGATAATGCTGGTTTTCTGGGGTGAATCATCTTCAGCTTTTAGCATGACATGCTGACCCGTTGGTAAACCAAACGATTGCTCGTCATGATCCAATGCAAAGGAAAATATTCGTGTATCGCTTGACACTGCTACTTTCTTGCAAAGCTTCGCTTTCGTCCAAAATTTAGGCCTTAGGAATATCTCAGTTGGCCCTGAACTTAGCTCTTGGTCTGGCTCTTTGTTAAGGATTGCCAATGAGGCCTTATCTAGCGTTCCAACGTGGTACTCGCTCATCATCGCTTTTGCGGTCTCGCTGTCTATTTTTATAGGTCAGTAACACACCACCATGTCCATAAAGAGGCAACTCACGGATTGCAAGAAATTCCTCCGAAACATCCATTGCAGCCGCCGATATTATGCTTTGGGCTCCACCCGGATGGCCACCCAGGAATCGTGTGCCGTCATATACTTCACCATTCACAACAAACCAAGGCGACCCAGGACCGCCATGATGCTTTAATTCTTCGATGTCAATGCTTTTGTTCAACCCTTTTGCTCTCATATCGATTTCCTCTGCAATCGTTGGCTCCCGCACTTCTCCGTTGGGCCTCTGTCCCCATGATCCATTCGTCAAATCCCCACCTTCTTTCTTCACACGCTCCATCCATCCTCCGGGCATTAAAGCAGGCTGTGTTGGGTGTTCGAACTTCAGGACCCTGTTGCTTTTAGTGATAGTAACTCTAAACCATGGGTTGTTCATCATCCCTAAAACGGACCAGTACATGTCTCGAGGTTGGATATTCATTGCTTCATCCATCGCCCGGACGAGAATCGCATCGCTGGCCTCGAGATCGGAAACTGGTATATTGAGAGACCATTGGCACCAGCAGAAGCAAGCCTCTCGAGAGTACATATCCACTCGACCGCCGTATAATTGTGAATCAAAATCGCGACATTTGTCTTCCGGATAATCGATATCTGCCAGTCTCCAAGCTGTCGATCTTGAGTCAGCTAGAGAAGATGCACATGAGTGATTGACATACATTTTCCACCATCTAACGATATCTCAACCCGTGTAATTCGTCGACCACCACCACCGTATGCATAGCCTCTTGCATTATATGTCGCCTCCAGTGTCGTAATTGGCAATTCCTCATTGTGTTGAGGGTATGCAGTGGCCGAGTTAACACTTAGGTCGTAAATAGCGTATCTGTCGTCTTGCCACCAGGACTTGTCTTTCGCTGCCATCTCAGGGCTAACCATAGTTCTATGAGGTGGTTAATTACTGTTTACAAAAGTCAAACGGGGGATAGGGCCGGACTCACGGTAGCACTCGATTATCATAAATATGGTACCAATTATCGCTTGGAGATTCGGTGACGATCAATTTGGTCAACCACTTGACGCTCCTTCCGCCAATTTGTCCCGGGATTACTGCCCTTAGAGGACGCCCGTGATCAGGGTGCAGCGGTTCGCCGTTCATTTTGTGAGCAAGCATGATACCTCTATTGGGGTCCATCACCCAATTCAGCTTTACTGACGTTCCGTAATATCCATTGGGCTACACGAGAATTAGCCACTAGCACCCAAGCCATATAACAGCTGTCGTACCAATTTATCGGCTCCCTCCATGCATACGTATCTAGCCCTTCGTAATGGTCTTGCCCTCCGTATGATATCGGCCATCATAGGTCCCGTGAAAAGAGCAGTCGACACGCCGGCCGCTCCCCATGAGAACCCATTCGACTTCCGCACTTGGTTCTGCTCCTTGCGCCTATTACCAGCGCACACGAGGGTGACAGGTGCAGTTATCTGATCGAATTGTTGCAAAATTTGTCGGAAGGTGAGTGTTATCGGGTGCTCAACCAACCTGTACATTCCGTCAGCTGCCAATAATCAAGGCACTCGAAGGGTGTAGTGTACCCATCAATACTCAGCTCCCAGGTGGGAATTTCAGAATCCTGGACTTCTGGAACCGACCCATGATTTCTGACGTAGAAAAGTTGCGAGCTTGTCAGGAAGCCTTAAGCTTGTTTAGTACCTCGTCATCCACAAAACCGCATTTCGAGGTTTACCCACCATCATTGAAGAGGTCTGTTAGCGGTGCTTCTACATTGAATGGATGCACGCCAGTCAACCTGATTAAACGCGGATCCCGAGGGACGTGGCGGTCCGGAGTGTCCTTATCCAAACTGAGGATTTCTCTGAGGGGCTTTGATAATGGGGGCAATGGAATATTCGGCAATGCAATTGTCGATATATCTTCATGTTTGAGTGCAGATGCCTTTTCACGTGTGATCGTGAAAATGGCGGATTTCAGAGAGTGCACATTTAGGGGTGTCCCAAAAGTGAGGGATTCTGTGAGGGTCGCCATACTGAGGAAAATTGTGGTAGTGGATCAACTACCATTATTATCATGTCCACGTATATATACGACGCATTGCAATTCTCCAAGTCATACTCCAAGTCATACTCGGTCCCGTATTCCACATCAGCCGTGCTCAGCGCAGACTTCCCGCGGACCATGGGGGATTTGCTGCAAGTTAGGTCAGCAAAGTCCGTAAGCCCCCTATCGACAGGCAGGTTTGGATACAAAGCAAAAACTCAGGTAAATGGCTTGTTCAGCCAGTGGCAAGTCCGCGGAATTATACATTTCTCGTCGTCAACTATTACTGTGCCCCAATCTCTCAGTTGTACCAAAGATAAGGGTCAAACCGGCAAGGGTCACATCAGCATCCCGACATTGGCCGGCTCAATAAGCTGAAGCCGCCGTCGCAACGTGGGAATCATTGGCCTAAATCTTAAACACCAGCCAAAAAATGGGCCAGTTATCTGCAGCGATGTGTGGGGGTTTATTTAACTCAGATAAGGTCAAAACAGAAAATGTGGAGCGTCGGGTGTCTATCTTTGGCTTCATTAGTTGTGGCCTAGCCCCCTGACGTCCAGATAAGCTCATGATAAGAGATTCTTTGGGAGACCATACCAAAAAACCATCGCCGGAGATGCAGCCCATTCCCGATTGCCAGGCTGTACCTTCTTTGCTTTTGCCCGCCCATATCCAAAGGAAGTTTTACACAGAATAATCAAAGTAGATATCTACTCTGGCCCGTGGAGAGTCTGTCCCGTCGTCCACCCGCGGAGAAAGCCCAGTACGGGCAATTGCCACAATATTGCCCGAGATGTCACCTATGTTCGTCTCTACTAAGAAAACCAGAAAAGTAGACCATATAATAGAAAGTTCTGCTAGCAAATATTGTGCAGTTGACTTTGAGATTTGACGTCGCTCGCCTCGCTGAAGGCTAATATCACAGTTCGGAAAAATGCATTTACCGAGCGGAGCAGGGGTGGAATCGTCGACCCTTCCAGACATTCCAAACAGCATTTACAACGGCAACGGCTTCAACATTGCTGGAGACGCCGTGCATAGCGACGGAAACATTGAAATATGCACTCCACGAAAGAAAATCGTAATTGTTGGGCTGGGCATGGTTGCTCTCTCATTTATGTATGTTGTCCCACTACGAATATATTGTGCGAAACCAAGGGCTTTGCATTTCGAGAAGCAGTAAATTTATTTCCGTTGTCCAATACTGATTCCGAGCAGTGAGAAAATTATTAAATTAGATGCCAAAAAGCGACAGTATGATATTGTCGTTATTGGCGAAGAGCCCCATGTGGCCTATAATCGAGTCGGGCTCACATCATTTTTCGAGCATCGTGTGGTCGAGCAATTATATTTGAACCCGAAAGAATGGGTGAGTAAAAAAGAGTACAAGCAAATATTTTATGATGGCTAATACATTCTGAAGTATGGGTCATTCGAGGATGGTTCTTTGAATTATCACCTGAATACCAGGGTTGAAGAAGTCCTTCCCGACCAAAAGACGGTCAGAACATCCACCGGTGATTCGGTCTCATACGACATCTTAGTCCTAGCAACAGGATCCGATGCAATCCTTCCAAGCCATACTCCCGGCTATAATGCCAATGGAGTATTTGTTTACAGGACAATCTCCGACCTTCAGAGGCTCATGGAGTTTGCCTCGAGGCATAAAGACACGACAGGTGTTGTTATCGGAGGTGGTTTGCTCGGCCTCGAAGCTGCTCATGCGATGATGAGTCTGAACGCATTCAAAAGTGCGAAGTTAATCGACCGCAACAAGTGGGTATTGGCAAGGCAATTGGATGCTGACGCAGGATCCCTGGTGACGGACACCATTCGCCAACTAGGTCTGGAAGTTATGCTTCGAAAGCGTGTAGCGACCATCAATACAGACAGCAGCAACAATGTTCAGGGAATCACATTCGAGGATGGCAAATCTATCGATTGTTCATGTATATGTTTTGCAGTAAGTTCCTCACATACTGTTCTTGTTCCTGCTTGTTACTAAATTGCCATTCAGATCGGTGTAACTCCCAGAGATGATCTTGGTCAAAAGGCCGGCATAAGATGTACCGAACGAGGAGGCTTCATTGTCGATTCAGGGTGATTATAATTTGCGGCTATGCTATGCAGAAACACCTGGCTAACTTAAATCTAGCTTGCGAACATCAATCCCTGATATCTACGCCATCGGAGAGTGTGCATCTTGGGAGAACCAAACATTCGGCATTATAGCCCCTGGAATCGAGATGGCAGACGTATTATCCTTCAACATCACGAATCCAGAAAAGGCGCTGAAAGGTTTCGATCGACCTGACTTGAGCACAAAACTCAAGCTCTTAGGCGTGAACGTGGCGAGCTTCGGCGACTTCTTCGCCGACAGAGATGGACCAAGGTTTCTTCCTGGAAGACGGTCATCAAAGCTTAAACCCGTGGAAAATGGCAGAAGAAGCCCAACTCCACCAACCAAGGGTCCCTTGGTGAAGGCTCTAACTTACAAAGATCCATTCAGTGCTGTGTATAAGAAGTACCTTTTTACCATGGATGGAAAATACTTACTTGGCGGAATGATGATTGGAGATACCAATGATTATGTGAAATTGAACCAGATGGTCAAAAGTCAGAAAGAGCTGGAGGTTCCACCGAGCCAGTTTATTCTCGGCACCCAGAACGGGGGAGAGGAGAACGCTGACGACTTGTATGAAAACATATACTCAACCTCACTGCCATTGCTGATTGTATCACTACAGGGACGATGACACTCAGGTGTGCTCATGCCACAACGTTACCAAACGCGACGTGGTTGATAAAGTAAAGGAGGAGAGCTGCAAAACAATCGCCGATGTCAAATCATGCACAAAGGCGGGGACTGGATGCGGTGGCTGTATGCCTCTCATCCAATATATCTTCAACAACACAATGAAAGAAATGGGCAAGGAAGTTTCGAATCATTGTAAGTTTCTACAGAGTACTTCCCTTTTATGTGGCTAACTAGATGCAGTATGTTCTCACATCCCATACTCCCGAGCCGACCTCTACAATATTGTGTCCGTCAAGCAGTTGAAAACGTTTGTGGACATAATGCAGGCAGTAGGTAAAGTTCCAGATTCTCTAGGATGTGAGATATGCAAGCCAGCTATCGGATCTATTCTCGCAAGCATGTACAACCGTCATGTTCTGGATAAGCCAGTCCGTGACCTCCAAGATACAAACGACAGGTTTCTTGCGAATATACAGAGGAATGGAACATTCTCCGTCGTCCCTCGCGTTGCGGGTGGAGAGATTACGGCCGATAGGTTAATAACCATTGGCCAAGTTGCAAAGAAATACAACCTTTACTGCAAAATCACTGGTGGGCAGCGAATCGACATGTTTGGTGCCAAGAAGCAAGATCTTCTCGATATTTGGACCGAACTTATCAATGCTGGAATGGAAAGCGGCCATGCTTATGCGAAATCTCTCCGAACAGTAAAGGTTCGTGGCTATAAATATTGTCCATGCCATTCTGACACCTCACTAACAAATTTATAGAGCTGTGTAGGAACTACATGGTGTCGGTTTGGAGTTGGTGACAGCGTTGGAATGGCAATTCGCCTTGAGCAGCGCTACAAAAGTATTCGGTCGCCACATAAAATCAAGGGCGGAGTTTCGGGATGTGTGAGAGAATGTGCGGAAGCGCAGAATAAGGAGTAGGTTTTTGCATTGTTATTTGACGATAGATACTGACCGTGTTCAAGTTTTGGTTTGATTGCCACAGAAAAGGGATTCAACGTCTTTGTCGGCGGTAATGGTGGGGCAAAGCCGCGGCACTCAGAGCTACTAGCAAAGGATGTTCCACCTGATGAAGTCATTTCTCTTCTCGACCGTTATCTTATATTCTACATACGAACAGCCGATAAACTACAACGCACCGCCCGGTGGATTGAGAATCTTCCAGGCGGGATTGACTACCTCCGCGAGGTTGTTATTAATGACAAGCTTGGTATATGTGCGGAACTAGAGCGGCAAATGGAAGAGCTAGTAAGCTCTTATTTCTGCGAGTGGGCCGAAACTATTAAGGATCCGGAAAGACGCAAACACTTTGAGCAATTCAGTAACACCCCAGAAACTGTGGATACCGTCGAGATCGTTGAAGAGCGTGGGCAACAGAGGCCGACGTACTGGCCACAAGGTTCTGTCACGGAGAATTTCAAGGGGCACCAATGGTCGCATGTCTCTTGGCAGCCAATTCTCAAGAGCGATCACTTCTCTGAAGAAAAGCCAGAGATATCGTCTGCCAATGCTAAACGTGGCGACACACAGCTCGCAATCTTCAAGATCAAGGGCAAATACTACGCAACACAGCAAATGTGTCCACACAAGCGCGCGTTCGTGCTCTCGGATGGTTTCATTGGCGACACTGATGCCGGAACTTACTGGATCTCTTGCCCATTATGTAAACGAAATTTCGAGCTCAATGGGGAACAAGCCGGGCGATGCACAAGCGATGAGACGACCAGCGTCGCAACCTTTCCAGTTGAGGAACGCTATGATGGCTGGGTATACTTGAAGCTGCCGCCCGTTGAAGAGCTTGATGCGTTGCTTGGGACGGAGAAGTGGAAGGTGAGGAGGGAAGAAGCAGTGGATCCGTTTGAGAAAGTCGATAGGGTCTATAGGAGCTTCAGGGGAAAGAAGGTCACTGATATTAAGGTTGAAATAATAGGGAAGCGTGCTACGGCACCTAGTGGGATTGACTGGTAGTTAACAACTTTGTACGCATATTTGGTGTTCTTGGTTCATCTGCACTACATTTTATACCCTCACATATGTATTACTTCCACACTCGGCAATTGAGCAAAATGGGCATGGTTGTATGATATAACGTGACTAGATAGAACAATGAGACAGAGGTAGGAGAGGCAAAAACCTCTCGAAATATCAACCCGTAGCAATCCAATCAGTATGAATCCAGAGAGAATATTTCGGGATATAACTACAGTGGGGGCACAAAGCCTAGCTTCTGGTTAGTGCTTCCCTCCGCCAAACGGCCGCTATCGTCTTAGCTAGGAGGAGCCCCACCCCTGAAAACTTTATCGAAGAAAACCATCTCCGCGGAGATGCTAAAATACGATCTATATAGCCATGCATACTAGTGCAGCCTTATCTTTGGTTACCTCATGTTCTGGCCTCTTATCCCTGGGGGTTAGATAGGATCGATGTTGGGGTTCCGTCCACCCCCTTATCTTTGTGTCAGCAAGCGGGTCCGCTATGATAGCCACTATGAAGAAACCAATCTAGGGAATTCTTCCCGTTACATCATTCCCCTTCCGATATTGAGCGAGTATGCTCGTGAATTGCCCAATATTTTATTATTTTTCTTTCAGGCAGCATCGGTAAGTGTTAACTAGGCTGAGGCGCTTATCTTGTTTTCACAATCAGCGCCTCTATCTAAATTCGTATCAAGCCACCATCGCAACTAGCTATAGGTTTGGGGTTTACATGCCATGATCGTTGGGTGATAAGCTGGTTTAATATTTGAGACATTGATGGGCTGCTATCTATCTAAGGCTGGCAAATTCTCAGATGCAAAATGGACATCTCCTCGGACTGTAAGTTAGAATTTCATGGCAAGCATATATGGGCTTCATTATACGAATACAGAAGTCCCATTCAATTTAGTCATCAATATCTTCCGCGGTCTACCTTTATCCCAGTGCTTTTAGACCAACTGTTTTGCTTTTGAACTTAATCCTATCGATTTGAAATCCTCACACATGGCACCAAATTTTTTGAGGCTACTCATAGCCTCGCCGGAAATCAATCCCATCAACCAAAAAGCAAGATCGATCCCTATATTAAACCCATTCGATAAATATGGAAGGGTCTTCTTTTTCTCCTGGCTGGGATTCTTCGTTGCGTTTCTCTCGTGGTACTCTTTCCCGCCGCTGGTAAGTGCATGTTATGGTGGAACCCTCGAAAGATATCAGATCTCTAATAAATTTCCTTCAGTTGGCCGTTACAATTAAAAAAGACCTTCACCTAAGCCAGACCGATATTGCCAACTCTAATATAATTGCTTTACTAGCAACGTAAGCATCAGCTCAATTTCGACAGGTTTCTAGTCTGACTTCTCTAGTCTTCTTGGTCGATTTTTCTCTGGGCCACTATGCGATCGCTACGGACCACGGTTGGTTTTTGTTGGCATATTGCTGGCCGGCGCCATACCAACGGCCATGGCGGGTCTGGTTACAAACATCCATGGCCTCATGGCGTTAAGGTTTTTCATCGGCATTCTGGGTGCCAGCTTCGTGCCATGCCAAGTTTGGACAACTGGGTACTTCGATAAAAACGTCATTGGCTCTGCAAATGCCTTGACAGCGGGCTGGGGAAATGCAGGAGGAGGTATCACATAGTAAGTTTGTCCAGTCTGTCACAAAGCACTTCTATTAATACTCGGTGTTACAGCTACGTGATGCCTGCGGTCTTCGATTCTCTAGTCCAGCACAGTGGACTTGCTCCCCACAAGGCATGGAGGGTGGCATACATTGTCCCGTTTATCATTATTGTCGTTGTTGCTCTAGGGATGCTATTCACTTGTGACGATACACCCAGCGGCAAATGGGCCGACCGTGCCATGCCCATGGCAGGAGGCTCATCCGATAGCAGCATCCGAGGTGAAATAGACACGCCGTCTTCAGTATCCATTGCTAAGGATATCAACAACATCAATGAGAAACACCCACAGACGATTTCAGATATTGAATCTCAGAGCGACGGCACAACATACCTTGACCTTGCCAAGAGCGAGTTCATTGTTCCCCCGACCACTAAGGAGATTATGCACGTTGTGATTAGCCCTCAGACATTCGCCCTCTTTGGAGTATACGCATGCTCCTTTGGGACTGAGCTCGCCGTCAACTCTATACTCGGTTCATTCTACGAAAGAAATTTTCCCCACCTTGGACAGACGGAAGCTGGGGAATGGGCAGCCATGTTTGGGCTTCTCAATGTTCTATTTCGGCCATTGGGTGGAATAATATCCGATCTCATTTACAAGACGACCCAATCCGTTTGGGCAAAGAAAATTTGGCTTATATTCCTCGGCGTGGCAGCAGGTACTCACCTGATTGCGATCGGGGTATCGAATCCCAAAACCGAAGCCACCATGTTTGGCCTCTTCGTAGGCTTGGCTGTATTTATGGAGGCGGCCAATGGAGCAAATTTCTCCCTTGTGCCTCATGTATACCCAGCAGCAAATGGTTCGTTGTTTTCATTACACCAACTTATGTCCGTTTGCTAACTTTATTTGTGTAGGTATCGTTTCTGGCACAGTTGGAGCTGCCGGGAACTTCGGAGGAATCATATTCAGCATAATTTTCCGGTACAACGGGACGCATTACGATAGATCGATTTGGATAATTGGTGTCATATGCATCGTTGTCAATATGTCTGTGTTTTGGATTAGGCCAGTTCCTACTTTGCACAAATAGGCAACATTTTCTTTAATTTGGATTTTTTGTTTGCCTAGAATAGCGTTGTTTAAAATACGTGGCCATTAGTTAGAAATAGAACGAGCCTCAAAACCATCAGGGCTATACCATAGTTATCATGTGATAAATGAAAGTTCTCATCTTCGGATCGTTTCTCAACTTCGTCGGTTTTGTCAAGAAAAGTCCCTGAAATCCGTAGCGGTCAGGATTATCAATCACCCCAATTCTTCCAAAGAAGCGGAGATTGCTTTACTTTTTGCAAATTCATGTTAGATAATCATTAACACGGAAATATGGAGTTAGCATGGAGATATGTGCGATTTAATATTTATTTTCGAAAGTTTGAATATTTAATGGATTGTCATGCCCCCTATTCCTCTACAATACCCAGATACAGCCCGCTATTAAACTACAAAATATATCATCCCAAATCAAGCCCATCAAGATCTACGGCAAAACGGGCCCTAATCCTGATCTAAAGATAATTCAAGGGTGGTTCTCTCTCGTACGAAACACAGTTGTAAAATACGGCATCTTAGAGCAGGATATCTACTACCGTACTCTCGACATGGTCAATCTCCACTTCCATCTTTGGACTGAGCTGTTGCTGCTTTAACCTGAGCTTTGGGTGAGCTAGACTGATCTGTACCTTACGGGCGACGGCCCATTTTTTTAGACGGTTGTGGCACTCTTTGATAGGGTGCTGGCCTAATTTTACATGGGTGATTTGTGGGCCATATGATGCTCACCAGACCAGTCCAGGACTAGTTGCCCAGTACAATATCTCCACCGTACCAGTATTCAACACTATGATAGGCCTCTCAAGCGATATCCATAGCACCAAATATCCTTCAAAACCGAGCTAATAAACTAAGTGCTCTATGAGAGAGTATGGAAATAGCTGTACAATAGTATCGTCATTATGACAGGATTGTTTCGAAACTATTCCATATAAATTCAATACAATATCATTCCTTATGTACGAACATACACATGTCATATACAAATCATAATATTCCAGGACAAATATGCTTTACTTATCCTATTTATGGTTTTCTAATAACGTGCATGTATAACGAAAGTGCCAAACAAGCAAATCATGCGGTGACCAACCCCCCCAACTAAATGTTAAATTCCTCCACAACAAAACATGCGCCATAAAAATGATGAAAGCAAATTAGTGCTAGCTATCCAAGCTATGCAAAGCGACCCAAATTTGCGCCTTCGAGTTGCAGCTAGGATCTATTCCGTAGACCACCGCAAGCTACGTCACTGTTTACAAGGCGTACCTTCACGATGCGATATCCAAGCCAACTTACGGAAATTAAGTAACCTAGAGGAATCAGTTCTTGTTCAGTATATACTTGACTTAGCTGCTAAAGGGTTCCCTCCTCAGTTGTCTATTGTTGAAGATATGGCAAATTGACTACTTGCAACACGTGACGCGCCACGCGTCGGGTCACGTTGGGCTTCAAACTTTGTTAAGCGCCATGTAGAGCTCCGGACACGCTTCCAGCGAAAATACGACTACCAGAGGGCTAAGTGCGAAGATCCAGAAGTCATTCGTGGCTGGTTTGAGCTTGTATGGAACACAATTCTAAAGTATGGCATCAACAATGCAGATATCTACAACTTTGATGAGACTGGGTTTATGATGGGCGTCATCTCAAGCGCAACGGTAGTAACGAGCTCAGATGGGCGGGCAAAGGCAAAAAAGGTGCAACCTGGCAATCGGGAATGGGTTACAGTAATCCAAGGCGTTAGTTCTCAAGGTTGGGCAGTGCCGCCATTTGTCATTGTGACAGGTAAAAACCACCTTGCATCTTGGTATGAGAATAGCAGATTTCCAGCAGATTGGGTAATCGCTGTTACTGCAAATGGCTGGACTACAAACGAGAGAGGTATGGATTGGATTCAGCATTTTGAGAAGCACACAAAGCCCTGGAGTGTTGGTGGTTATCGCTTGTTAGTCCTTGATGGTCATGAGAGCCACTACTCAGACAAGTTTGAGGAGTACTGCAAAGAACACAACATTATTACGCTTTGTATGCCTGCTCACTCTTCCCATATACTCCAACCACTTGATGTTGGCTGTTTTGGCCCATTAAAGAGAGCTTACGGTCGGCAAATTGAAGATATGATGCGGGCTCATATTATTCACATTACTAAGGATGACTTCTTTCCTGCCTTCCACACTGCATTTAACATTGCAATGACAGAAAGCAATATTCAGGGAGGGTTCCGAGGTGCTGGGCTTCTTCCATTTAGCCCTGAGAGTGTAATATCTACACTTGACCTTAGGTTTAAGACGCCAACACCTCCAACCTCTCGCCCAAACACCGCTCAACCATGGGTTTCTCAGACACCAAATAACCCAACTGAAGCTGTATCACAGTCTACTTTCATTAAAAACTGAATTGCGCATCATCAAAATAGCTCTCCAACCTCAATCTATGCAGCTGTTGACCAGTTTACAAAGGGTGCATCGCAAATAATGCATCAATTAGCATTGTTAAAAGCAGAGAACCAAAACCTGCGACAGGCAAATGAAGTGCTAAGCAAGCGCCGGAGAGCTAAAAAAACACGACTACAGCAAGGAGGATCACTTAGTCAACAGGTAGCACAGGAGCTACAGGACGAGAGGGACGTTGTGCAGCAAGTAGAGCAAGAAATAAGGGCAAGTAGTGGTCGGAAGCCAAGGGAAGAAACCCATGCACGTCGCTGTGGCAAGTGTGGTGAGACTGGACACAATGCGCGCACTTGTCAGATTGTAATAGACAGGTCTGAGGAAGAGGACTCCGAGTAGTTTTGATTAATTTATATTGTTGTGGTGGATTTATCGCAATTCTTATGGGGTAGTCGCGATATTTTGGCACTTTCGCTTGTTTGGCACTTTCGTTATACATGCACGTTATACAATGATGGTAGAAAATCCATCCATGACCATAAATCCTCCACTATTAGCCATACGCCATAAAACATTGCTGTAAAAAGGGGTACTGAAGTAAAGCTGCTACTGCCTTATTCAGAATGAGCAGTCGAAAGAGAAGGACTCAATGGTATGGCAGGAGTCGTATCCATCAGAACCTCATTAAGAACCGGATCATGTCTTTTGACTGGGTCTACTACATTCGACATCCTAATACCGTAGGACTTGACAGTAGGAGCAGTGTCTGGCAGTACAATCTTCTGTACATGTATGGGAGAGTCTGTAGCCATTGGAACAGAGCTAGCATTAAGGTGGGTGGTAGCGATCTTGCTCACAACCTCAGAGATTGGTGCTAGCATCCACACAAAGCGCCTCAGAGCCAAGCTCCTTCCAATATCATGAGTTGTTGAAAACACTGGGGACAAGAAGGGCTCCTCACTGTCTTCGTTATGGTCAAGAAGGGCATTGTATTTAGTGTGGGGGGAGACCTTAACCCCTGCCTTAAACTGGCCGGAGCGTCGAGCAATAACGAGGCGTAATCCACGCTCTGCAATCGCTGAGTCGAGGGTACCCTGGATCTCTACACCAGTGTACACATGGTTTGGGTCCATGCTTAACAACACAAGAAAATCAAGTTCATCTTGGTCATAAAGAGCTTTCTCCTCAGGGGTAAGCTTCGTCCATGACTTCTTGAAATCCTTGATGTAATTGGTAGGTGTAAGCTCAGGCCTGTTATGATATCAAGTGCGCCTTGCAGCTCGAGTAGGGGTTCAGGGGTGTGGGGAGCTTTCCGGGGTTGGAGCGAAGTTTTCAGTTGTGGAGTGAATTCTCAGAACTGGTCTCGCTCAAGAGAATTCACTCCACAACAACATAGCTGTATATAGATCGAGTCACAGCTCGAGTGCTCCTCTTCTCTTTCCTTCCTTCTCTAGATTGAGTTTAATTCATAATACCCAACTGGCGCCCTATGCCTTGGTGAACCGTGACAAGGCCCATTGACTCGGGAGAATGGACCTTGGTCAGAATATCAATGATGTTCTTGTCAATCTGCTTAATTTCTCGCCAGGCATCATGGCTGTTTAGCACAGATAGTCTAACTATCGTGACTTTCTTCTTCTGAGAAACCTGCATATGGATTAGCACCCTCCTCTGTACATGTTCCATAGGCAGGGGGGGCTCTTACTCTGATTGGACGATAATGAACCTGCAGTTCAACTGGGAGGTTGATTGCTGTTGTTATCGAACAAACACGCTGACATGCACCATCTAAATTCATGCCTTGGGACGACACCGCATACATCATGATGAGTACGGTAAGGCTAGAGTGAGGGTCGTTGAACTCTTTGAGTAGGGCGATGCATTGTGGGTCAGTCAGTCCAGCATGGAACACCACTGCTCGAGTAGAAGGTCTTACAAACTGTCTCTACATACCAAGCGGAGGCTGGTATCTCTTCAGAGCGCAAGAGTTTATTCCTCTTTCCATCCTTGTCCGGCTTCATGCAGTGCTCCATAATATCCTTTATGATCCATCTCATTTTGGGACTCCCAAAGGTCAGGTGCTGTAGGAGATCTGAAGCGTCCGTAATAGGTCTATCCCCTCTCCTCAAAGTTGAATGTGCTAGCTGGAGGCCTGTGAAACCCCGAGATCACAAGATGGTAATGGTGGCTACAGTATCATCGAGGAAACGCCCTCGCACCTTGGTGTGAGTAAGGGTTTGGTGAAAGCGACTCAATAAGGTCGAGACGGCATTGATAGTCATGGAACGCATTGGGCCAGTGATGCAGGGAAAACTCTTTAGATCACCAGTTGGATCTACTCAGTGCTCCTTTTCTTTCAACAAAATCTCCAATCCTTCCTCGTAATCCCTTCTGTATGTTAGAGGTGCAGGGTGTAGAGAATGCATGCATTATACTTACTTAATGAAACCCTGGTGGAAGAATTGATATTCTCAGCTTCCAAAGAGGTCATCCTAAGCAGTGCTGTGGTTATTTCGTGCAGGGGCATAAGGCTCTTCAGTTGCAAACGGCTGCCGTTGCTGTCTGTAGGGATTGAAGTGGCAGTCGACCGCCGGAGTACCAATAACTGTTCCATGCACCTATATAGTCTGTTGATAGTTTTTCTATTGCCACAGTTGAGAAGCTGGCGAACACAGTACGGATCAGCCGCAATGAGGCATTTCCATGATGTAGGTAGGACATCTGGCTCTAGTAGAAGACGAAGTCTTGGTAAGTGCCTTTTAGAGTTCCAAGCCACCTAATCCGTTCTTTGGTGAGGTGGGCGCCTTTCCTGATCTTGGGCCAGAGGATATTCAACGGTCCCAATATATCCTTCATTGTTAGCAGGGCCCTGTACATGTATAGGAATGTGTTCACTTACCAGGCTTTGATTCTGGAATGGAGTACCAGTTAGAAACCAGTGGTGTTTCGCGCATAACCTTGCCACTGCAACGTGGATCTGCGTCAAGGAATTGCGGACCTTATGCCCTTTATCTAGGATGATGGTGTGGAAAACTCCCTTCCATTTACTTGTCCACTCCGAAGGCTGGATAGGCCTATCTTCGTCACCTGGTTGACGACAGGGCTTCTGAAGAGTTCTTGCAGACAGTGTGTCGTATGACGTGAGGATTACCATCTTGGCAGCCAACTTATTGTTCATGTCAAAGATATACCGGAGAACTCGAGAATGCTTGCCATTTTGGGGTAATCTCTCATCCCCTTTGATGATATCCACTTTAACGACGAGGCCCCGTCTGATGGCGAGTCTCCATATCCTAGAATTAGGTTGATTCCCTTGAAGTGTTTGACGATATCCTGGCGCCATTGCTCAATAACCGGTCCTGCTGGGGCTAGAATAAGCTGAGGCTTATATTTGCCAGGTTCTTCTCGTGTGTGATATTCGAATACCCATGACAGGTATAGCAGAGCTGTGAATGTCTTTCCCAGTCCCCACTCCCATATTATCAACGAGGAGGCCGCCATAGGTGCGTGTGGTAAGCAAATCTTCAGCAATAGCCTGAGCCTCTTCCGTTGGAGCACAGATATACCCGTAACCTTCACAATCATCCAGAGAAAACTGGTAATCTGGTGTCCTAATGGGCACATTTTAACTGTTGGGAGCGAGTTCAGCTTGTACTACGCTAGGATCTGGTTTTGGTCATGCCAGGAGTCAAATACTGCCTGGGATATTTCCAAACAAGCATCGAGAGGAGGGCCTGTATGGGATTCGTCGCCAGCAAACAACTTTTGCGTCTTGTAATAGTCCTCAAAATTTGAATCCTCTTGAACTCCACCAACCTAGAATGATGTTAATTATGAGGGTCTCTGTACATGTATAGAGGCAAGCTTACATCTGCATTCAGAGTGGTCTCTGTAGCCGCAGCAAGGCCAGCCTGTATCTCATTACCTGGAAGACCAGCTTAATTAAGGGCAGTTTTGGGTGTAACATTTGCAACCCGAAGTGTCCCAATGACCTTGTGAATGAAAGTATCGATTCCTGTAGGCGTGGAAACATCCACGCCTAAATGCCATGCAAGAGAGGATGTAGATTGGTGTTACGACGGAACAAGAAGGCTGGCCAACTACAGGACAGGAAGGAGGGAGGTCGCATGAGACCGGCCCTGGTACCTGGAGGGGCAGCGGGGAATAGTAGTTCCGAAAGTATCACGTGACGGACTCGCAGGATGATGAGAAGAGTCCTAAGAGTCCAGGACTCCGAGGACTCGAGTGAGTTCCCAGGAGTCCACTAGGCACGTGATGGACTCGCAGGATGATGAGAAGAGTCCTAAGAGTCCAGGACTCCAAGGACTCGAGTGAGTTCCCAAGAGTCCACTAGGCACGACGCCACTATATAAGTAGATAGTATTTCCTTAGATAGGAGCTTCGTGCTCAACTCAATACAGTATTTGTTATATACTAGTAACGTGTTACTTGAAGCCTTTGTGTCTGATCCCCTGCCTCCTCTGATAAGTAAACCTTTACGCAAGAGAACCTCTGTGTCTTCTATCATTTAGAAGTCAGCGTTACACTTTGAGCACCACTTCTACGAGGTACCGGCTTACACACAAAGCAACATGTCTGTCGTCAGTTCGAAGGGGAAAACCCCCACCACGCCAACTTCGTCTCAGAGGTCTAAGCCTGAGAATGAAGAGATGCCCGATGCACCCACCGTCAACGAACTCAAGGAAACTCTACGCGTCAAGTTGCCCGACACTTACTCCGGCAACCGAAAGGAACTTGAGGTGTTTTTGCTACAGGTCGAACTGTACCAGCACTTCAATGATGAGAAGTTTCCCACCCAGGAGAGCTATGCCCTGTGGACTGCATCCTACCTTAGGGGGGAAGCCCTGCGATGGATCGAACCATTCCTCAAGGACTATTTCAAATATGAAAGTACCAATGGAAGCATGACAACTACGCAGACTATGTTTGGCAGCTGGAATGGATTCTGTAAGGAAATCCGACGCATGTTCGGAGACATCGATGAGATTAAGACCGCGGAAGACCATCTGTTTGCACTTAAGCAGACTGGCAGCGCCCTCACATACTCCACAGAATTCCAGAGATACGGCAATCAGACAGGATGGGACGCCAGCGCACTCATCAGCCACTACCGACGTGGGCTGAAGAGCCATATACGTATGGAACTTGCCCGTTTGGAACAACAACCAACGGACATGGTAGCGCTAATCGAACATACGGTCCGAATCGACAATCGACTATACGAATTCCAGAAGGAACGTCGGACCTATGACAAGCCCAAGAAAAGTTACCCCTACCGGGGAAACGAGGGCAGACGACGGGATCAACACCCGCGAGACAACCGTTGGTCGGACCCAATGGAACTCGATGCCACGTTCAAACCTGGACGACCCCGTGACCCTAAGAAAGACAGACAATTCAAGGAACGACTCTGTTTTAACTGCGACAAGCCAGGCCACATGGCCCGAGACTGCAGACAGCCAAAGAAAGGGAACGGCGGACGCAAAGTCGGCAAACAACTCAATGCCACCTGGACAGGACAGTTGAACGCAACGTTTGTGAGCAAACAGGACTGGGGAATAAACGGCGAAAGCACCCCAGAAGACGAGAGCTCAGATGAAGGGTCGGAGGCGGAATCGTTCACCGTCTCGGAACAGGAGACCTTCGATGAACTCGCACCTACGGAACCAATGAGTCCACGGTGCAAGAGCGTAGTAAGACGCATGGCAAAACACGCCCACGCGAAGATTAGGGCCGAACGAGACAAGCCCAATGGCCAGAGGAGAATCCCCATGCTTAAAGACCTCTACGGGAACCTGTTACAGGAACTTCCGTTAAAGTGCAAGGTGGACGACTGCAAGGATGACCTCTGGAGATACTACGACCAACTAACGAATACCCGCAGGCTGCTTGGCACGTCCCAAGACGTAGCTAAGTTGGAAGCCCAAGAAGCGGAAGAACTGGAGAAGGATGTCGAGCATATGGCTAAACTGAAGTATATGAAAAGCGTCAAACTTTACTACCAGGACCGCAGGAGAGCCCTGAAGAAGTACGACGAGAAAGCCAGAGATATGCTCCGACGGGAAAATGCGAGACCCACTCCACGCATCGAAAGCAGAGCCATGGAGCAACTAGACACGTTCTCCACGCCTCCGAGGGAAGATAGTGCATGGGTGAGAGGACAGCGGGAACTATCAATGACAGACGCAACAGAGACTGATCATCCCTGGCACGCGTATGTCTACTGGGAGTATTGCAGCGAAGATGACTGCAAGCTCCACTGGAAAAAGAAACACCAGAATCAGTTGTTTCCCCGATCCTCGCCCAGGATACACTTCAGAGACGCAGAGCAAGTTCATGCCCTCAGGCGAAGCCAGTCTGAAGGGGACTTGCCTATCAAAAGCGAACAGGTATACAAGAAATACCCACATCTGCTAGACGAAGCAGAAGAGCGAGGGAAACGATCTCCCCAAGGACCACCATTGGAAGCGGATGAATACTATCCTTCCTCGGACGAGTCAAAAAACTAGGAGTCCTCGACGGTAGGCCACCGGCGAGCGACACGAAGAGGCCTAGTACAGACCAGCTATGCGCCACGACGGGCAGCATGCAACTATATGTGGTCGCTAAGATACAACAGCGACACCTCCGAGCAATGATTGACTCAGGAGCGACGGGCAACTTTATGACAAAGAAAGTAGCAGACACGCAAGGCTTCAAAACAACAATGAAAGCCGAACCATACCCATTAATGGTCGTAGATGGAGAGCCCATCTCGACTAATGAAGGAATGGTGACCCACGAAACGGTCCCATTGGAAATGGTCATGCTACACGGGCACAAGGAAACGATTCAGTTTGACATCGTGCACATGGACAACCATGCGTGCATCCTTGGTATGCCATGGCTCAAGAAACACAACCCCCAGATCGACTGGTGGAACGAGAAAGTTGTGATGAGCCAGTGCGCGTGTGAACAACGGACGGACACGCGACAACGGGAGAAACCCTCCCAGGGCCGGAAGGAGTTATGTGCAACCTCCGAGCTCGATGACCTAGCCCAGGCATCCTCACCGATGAGTATACCGGTGGAGTACAAGGAATACGAGCGATTATTCCAGGAAGGCCCTAAGAACGAGGCGCTTCCTAAGCACCAACCATGGGATCACGAGATACCTTTGGAGAAAGACAAGAGTCCACCGTTCGGACCAATATATCAGCTATCGGAAAAGGAGCTGAAGGTACTTAAGGAGTACATCGATGATAACCTAGCGAAAGGATTCATCAGACCATCCACATCACCAGCAGGAAGTCCGGTGCTTTTCGTACCAAAGAAAGACAGCTCCCTACGGTTATGTGTGGACTATCGAGCGTTGAACAACATCACAATCAAGGACAGGTATGCCCTGCCGTTAATCAACGAACTACACGATAGATTTCAAGGAGCAAAGATCTTCAGTAAGCTAGATCTGCGAGGAGCATACAACCTGATCCGAATCAAGGCTGGGGAAGAGTGGAAAACAGCATTCCGCACCCGCTATGGCCTATTCGAGTATCAAGTCATGCCCTTTGGGCTAACAAACGCACCCGCATCCATGCAACGACTGATGAATGATGCTTTGCACGAATACTTAGACATCTTTACCATTGTCTACCTAGACGACATCCTGGTGTATTCAGCAACCAAGGAGGAGCATGTCAAGCATGTCAAACTCGTCCTGAAGAAACTAAAGGAGTACAGCTTACTCCTCAAACCAGAGAAGTGCGAGTTCCATAAAAACCAAGTCGAATTCTTGGGTTACATTATTGGAACGCACGGCATCAAGATGGACCAAGCAAAAGTAACGGCAGTGTTGGAATGGCCAACACCGACCACGGTCAAGGAAGTGCAAGCCTTCCTAGGCTTCGCCAACTTCTACCGGAGATTCATCTCGGGATATTCCAAGGTAGCTCAACCACTCACGGAGCTTACCAGAAAGGATCTCGAATTCAAATGGACGGACAAGGCAGAGGCTGCTTTCCAGGAACTTAAGACGAAGTTCACGGAAGCACCTATCCTTGCTACATTTGACCCTGCAAAGAAGATCATCCTCGAAACGGACTCTTCTGACTTCGCAATTGGAGCATGTCTGAATCAACCAGACGAGAACGGTAAGTTCAAACCAATCGCGTACTACTCTAGGAAACTGTCACCCGCGGAACTCAATTACGACATCCACGACAAGGAGCTACTGGCTATTGTCGTTGCCTTTGAGCAGTGGCGAGTATATCTTGAGGGACCCACCTACCCTGTGCAGGTATGGACGGATCACAAGAACCTCATATACTTCACCACGACCAAGGTTTTAAACCGCAGACAAGTCCGCTGGGCAGAAACCCTCGCAGCCTACAACTTCACGATAACCTATCGCAAGGGCTCCGAGAATGCAAGAGCAGACGCTCTCAGCAGACGGACCGACTACGCCGGCCCAAAGGAAGAAAGACCTAGAGCAATTCTGAAGAAAACAGATGCAGGAATACAGTACAACGAGTTACTAGCGACGATCTCAGTCATCGAAGATACAGAACTCGAGGAAAGACTCAAGAAAGCTTACGCAACAGACGAATGCGCCAAGCGAGTCTTGTCCAAAGTCGAAGGCGACTTCACCATCGACGAACAAGGATTGATTCGATACAAAGGGTTAGTGTATGTCCCAAGTCAAATGAGACGCCCGCTGGTGCAAGAACAACACTCGTTACCAGCACACGGTCATCAGGGAGTAACACGAACCTTCGAACGAATCACCCGACACTACTACTTCCCAGGTATGAGGAAGCAGGTAGAGACAGTGGTAAGAGAGTGCGACATTTGCAGCAAGTCAAAATCCAATAGGCATCTGCCATACGGACAACTCAAGTCGACACCAGTACCAAAAGGAGCGTGGAAATCAATAGCTTTGGACTTCATCGTCAAGCTTCTACCCTCCAAGGACCCGTTAACAGGAATAGAATACGACTCTATCCTCGTCATCATGGAAAGACTCACGAAATATGGGAAGTTTATACCATATCTAGAAGCTAGCGACGCCGAGGCGCTCGCATATACCTTCATTCGAGTCATATTAGCCGATCATGGGATGCCAGAAGAAATCATCTCAGATAGAGACAAGCTCTTTACTTCGAAATTCTGGAAATCATTGATGGCGCTACTGGGAACAAATCATAAGCTATCAACAGCTTTTCATCCCCAGACAGACGGCCAAACAGAAAGATTAAATCAGACCCTTGAACAGTACCTGCGAAGCTATGTCAATCATCAACAGGATAACTGGGTTCAGATCTTACCCATCGCACAGTTTGCATATAACAGCGCGATGACAGAAGCAACGAAAGTCTCACCGTTCTTTGCCAATTATGGCTACCAGCCAGAAGCATATAGGCAACCAAGACCGGATGAATCACGAGCTGAACAAGCCCTGATCGTGGTGGAACAACTGAAATCGTTCCACGAACAACTTGCGACGGACATCCAATTCTTAAATGAACGATCCGCCGCATACGCAAACAAGAAGCGCAGTATGGAACCTGCCTTCAAGGAGGGGGATAAAGTATACCTACTCCGGAAACATATCAAAACGAAACGACCAAGCACAAAGTTGGACTTCAAGAAATTGGGACCATTCAAAATATTGAACAAAGTCAGCTCAGTTAATTACAGACTGCAGCTACCCAGGAAGTCTAGACTACACCCGGTATTTCATGTCTCACTACTGGAACCAGCAAGAGGAAATACCCCAGTTGCGACCGACACCGAACTCCAACCCGAGAATGAGATAATCGAATATGAGGTCGAAGCGATCCTAGACAGAAGGTTAGTAGGACGTCGAGAAGAGTTTTTGATAAAATGGGAAAATTACGAACCTACGGATAATTCGTGGGAACCAACAAGGAACATCAGCAAAGAACTGCTGGAGGAATATCGACGCCGCCATCCGCCAGCCATTGATCCCAAGATGCAGGGGAGTAGGCCAGTGGATCGGAGGAAGCGAGGTCCCGGTCACAGACGAGGAGGCAGCGCTAACTGCCTGTTCCTCAGCCTCAACAGCGTCACGCTTCTCAGCAGCCACACGTTCGGCCTCCTCTGCCGCATCAAGCTCGTCGAGGGTTTTCAAACCTCGTCGGAGCATATCTTTACCACGGGTTCGGATGAGGCGTTTCTGCTTTCGCAGACGAAGTAACTTCGAAAGGGTTTCTTCCTCTTCGCGATCCAGGCGATCCTCCTCCCATTCGAGCTTCACCCAGTCGGGATGCTCAGGACCCATACAGTCACACTTTTCTTTCAAGTTGCGACGAACGCACTCGGCGCACCGCCGTGAATCATTTGGAGACGACACGCAAGTAATGTTTCGCCTCACGCAGTTCGAGCAAGAATCCATTTCGGGTAGTTCGTATCCGTGGTTCTTTATTCGACGGACAAGATCGTTGCGTTCCTGGAGTTTGCGGGCAGTGTCAGTAGGCATGTTGCATATTGAAGGACTCGCTGAGGAGCAGCAGAGTCCCGGGGACATGGACGTACTTATAGGATTCGAGACGAATGCCCAGGGGAAGGGAGCGAGTGTTACGACGGAACAAGAAGGCTGGCCAACTACAGGACAGGAAGGAGGGAGGTCGCATGAGACCGGCCCTGGTACCTGGAGGGGCAGCGGGGAATAGTAGTTCCGAAAGTATCACGTGACGGACTCGCAGGATGATGAGAAGAGTCCTAAGAGTCCAGGACTCCGAGGACTCGAGTGAGTTCCCAGGAGTCCACTAGGCACGTGATGGACTCGCAGGATGATGAGAAGAGTCCTAAGAGTCCAGGACTCCAAGGACTCGAGTGAGTTCCCAAGAGTCCACTAGGCACGACGCCACTATATAAGTAGATAGTATTTCCTTAGATAGGAGCTTCGTGCTCAACTCAATACAGTATTTGTTATATACTAGTAACGTGTTACTTGAAGCCTTTGTGTCTGATCCCCTGCCTCCTCTGATAAGTAAACCTTTACGCAAGAGAACCTCTGTGTCTTCTATCATTTAGAAGTCAGCGTTACAATTGGCTGTCGCCAAATAACTTATCTGGGGTTATAGCCCCTCGAATGCCGTGTGTGTTTGCCCCAGACAGGACTCCCTCTAGATATGAGGGGGTGGTGGTAGCAGCTTCTGTGGTTTTGGGCCCCTTTCCCTTATCATCACACTGGGGTTTGTCATCTAATGCCAGGCTCTCCATAGGTTGAGGTCTAGTGTTGTCAGGTTCATCTGCCATAATAGTATCCCGGATTGCTGTAGATACAGTAGTAGCAATAGCAATGTTACTGCGCACCTGGATAGGTCCCCCATTAAACTCAAATGGATATGGACCGTCCTCATTGGTATCAATTACCTTGAGGGCATATTGAATCTGAAACTTGGCCCCAGCTTGTAGGATCTCTTGAACGTCAGTCCAGGGAATTACCTGTTCAGGATTGTCGTTGTTGTAGATAGTCCACGGACACTCCTTTGGAACATGTACAGGGCCTGGCTCGATTGCTATAGCCTCGTTAAGTGAGAATAACGTCAAGGTACTGAAATCGCACCAGAGACGAGGGAGCAACAACACGTGTCGTAGGTGGTCACGCCATTGAGGGCCGACGTTGAACTCACTTGTATCGTGCTGGTAGGTAGTGTCCTCTTTTTGTAGATGGATCTTGCAGCGCCGGAGGAAGGTGTTGATATGATCAGTGAGTTTGTCATCATCGTCAGTGACATCTTCACGAACAAGCCGGAGAGAAATTTGGTTGGGCGCAGGCTTGTATTGGTGCATAAGATCAATAATTGCCTCTGCCCCTGGGGTCTCCAACACCGTGTCCTTGCTCATCCAAGCTGGGAGCCTATCTAAAGTCACTTCGCTAGGTGCAAAGTATGTGTTCTTCCCGACCTTTGTCGTAGTAGCAGCAAATTTAGAGGCGGTTGTCTGGTACAAAAGGTATCTGATGCATGTGTAGGCACAGTATCGCTCCATAGGGTGCTCGCCAAATGTGAAAGCGGGCCAAGGGTCGGGCAAAGCAGAGCTGACTTGTTAAACTGGGGGACTTTGAAGGCCTTAACCTTGGTGTTATTGACACGGTGATAGGTAAAATCGGGATTGAAGTTGAGCGTCCTCAATGGTTAAGTACTCAAGTGTTTCAAGAGCATTGGCAGTATGGTGAATTGTACCTGCAAATAGGATTTTCTGCACCAGGTTTATTGCCTCTTGATCTGCCTTCTCTTCCTCACTATGGAGAGTATAACTGGCAATGAGTGTACTAAGATCCAACTCGTAATCGTACGCTTCTGGATTCTCAATAGAGGCCTCTAGTATTGAGGTTGCATGCACCTGGAGCTGTTTCTTAAAAACTGTCTCAAAAACCATTGCCCCTTTCATCACTGGGTATGACCACATCAACTGGCGCAGATGCACTGCATCTGAGTAACCCAAATAACCAGCAACAGTCGCCTCAGAGAGTCGGATAGGTCATTTAGTAACGGGCTACCTGCACCACACATCTTGGATTGACCTTGTGATGCTGAGACTCGCTTTCGTCTACCCTTTGAGGGAGTCTATCGTCACATTAGTCTTCTTGTGTACATGTATAGAACGGGCCACTTGCCACTGCTAGGGCTGGACTGCTGCCACTGCTAGGGCTGGACTGCTGCCACTTTGGGTAGTGTCATCATTGTAAGGACACAGGGCACCCAGCTCACAGTAATAGCATATGAGAGTGCGAGTCGGAGGCTAAACGGATGCTATCCTATAGGTCTACTATGAAGGATACAAAAAAGATGAACGGGGAACCCCGTTGAGTCTGCTTCCTTGAGTAACCAAATAGCACGTCGTCCGTAGTAGACCGTAGGTCGCATTAATAGTCGGTGGACAGCCTCAAAGAGTATTTATGCTGCATAGGAACCTCGTCCCATATAATTAGACCTGCCTCTTGAAGTTGCCGCCCTACCCTTGAGTTCCGGGTAATAGAACAGGAGGTCTTATCCGTAAGATCAATTGGAATCTTAAATTGGGTTATGAGAATGCACCCATTGGTAACAGTAAGGCTGCAATACCTGTAGAAGCACGCAGAGAACTGATTTTCCTTGGGCACGGAAGAAATGGCATAAAGCCTTATATAGAAAGGTCTTGCCAGTCCCCCCTGGCCCTTGTAGATAGAAGTGGGCAGTCTGCGGCTCAATCTCAATAGCCGTACAGATTGTACGGAAGCATAAAAGCTGGTCCTGATTTAATCTTGAGACTAAATCTTCCGCAAGAGCTGTTTCAACTATAGGATCAAAGGTAGTTGAGACCAGCTATACTGAGGAAGAGGTAGGTTGAAGTCCGTAGAGTTTTCCCAATATCCGTAAGGCCAACAGAAAGCAAATACAGCCCCATAATCAAGATGTGGTTCTTGAAGGGAGCTAATAGAAATGCTCCTCCGTTTTAGGCTCCCGTAATAGGTCGTCGCAGATGTGGTCCTTAAACTGGTTCCAAAGGAGGAGCGGTCAGCGATCATTCCTATCCGTAAACCCGTTAAAGAAGCAGTGTCCGTAGGCCATAACCACTGGTTAAAGATGATAGCTTCATTAAAGCATTCAATCCATTCCTGGTCATTCTCTACTAACCCTCGCGCAATACAGGCTTGGTGGAAAGTCTCATAACATATACTGTTATACGTACGGAGATCCGTAAAGGGACGTCGGTCCACGGACGACAGTCAATAACATCCGTAGCTAGAATCTCTCGTCAGCAGTAGCGCTACAATGAAACATACGCCCAATGTTACGATCTAAGCCCCTTTTACGGGGAGTCCATTTCCGCATAGCCTTAGTCCAGACAAATCGAGTAGGAAACTCAGAATATAAGAAGGTCCTGCCATCCTCATACATAGCATTGTAACGGAAGAAGCCCATTAAAGTAGTATCTGTACGACTAAGCCTTGCAGTAAGCTCTTGAGTTGAAAGTCCATCTGGGAAAGTAGACGGTATTGCTGGTACTCTAAGTGTACTGTAAGTTGTGTTACGGGTGGGTATTCGCCATGGGTTACGTACTCCATAATACGCCATATAGCCTCAGTCAGCCCAATATATCATCCGTAGCCTCAACCTGAAGGGTAGCATGGTCGGAGCCCTTATAGATATATTTGTGGATATATTTTACAGCCTGTACTGTGCTACAGACCTCAACGTTCATATGACAGCGGTATTTCTGAAGTAGGTACGGGTTATACGGAACAACCCAACGGTTGTTACAGACAACAGTCTATGTCCATACACTTGGCCGGGTACTGTAAAAGTACGGCCATCATCCCGACGCCTGTATTATGGATACCCCTCATCATTTACAACACTAGTAGCAGTAAAAGGCTCCGGGAACTGTTTCGTACATCGTAGTAGTGAGGTAGGTGTTTTACGTGCCATACACGGAGCCTTTGGATGGTCCTCACCACATGGCCCATGGGTCATAGTTGAGTAGATTGAGTTACGTGAGGTGAAATAGGGCGAAGTGGCAAGGGAGCAGGTGGCCAGCGTGACGGACGACCACGGCCACGTCTTTGCGGCAGAACAATGTCCGTAACAGGCTGTAAGCTTTCTGTGGTTCTAGGAGTAGGCACTGGTACCAGCCTTTCCTGGGTGCGGAGGCTACAGCGAGAAGAGTGACTGGTTGAACACAAATTGCAAGTTGCGTACCGGCGACCTAGCGATTGGTACGGAAGAGTGATGACTCGCGGTAAGAACCGCAGTACGCACACCGAATAGGAGGGGACGAACTCATTAGATCCTTAACATTTAAGCAAATACAGAGCAGGATAGGGTACCGAATAGGATACAGGCAGAATGAAAGGCGATTACAGATTACGGACAGGGCGTAAAGGAAAACTCTGCACACTAAGGGCTCACAGACTGCAACCGTAAAGGAGAACTCTATATGCTAAACCTAGGGTAGTAAGAAATGGGACCTAAACTTAAGCCAGCCAATCCTGAATTTCGACAAATGATAGCCAATCAATTGGTCTTGCCGTTTTATAATGTAGTATAGTATAACGTGCATGTATAACGAAAGTGCCAAACAAGCGAAAGTGCCAAAATATCGCGACTACCCCATAGAATTGCGATAAATCCACCACAACAATATAAATTAATCAAAACTACTCGGAGTCCTCTTCCTCAGACCTGTCTATTACAATCTGACAAGTGCGCGCATTGTGTCCAGTCTCACCACACTTGCCACAGCGACGTGCATGGGTTTCTTCCCTTGGCTTCCGACCACTACTTGCCCTTATTTCTTGCTCTACTTGCTGCACAACGTCCCTCTCGTCCTGTAGCTCCTGTGCTACCTGTTGACTAAGTGATCCTCCTTGCTGTAGTCGTGTTTTTTTAGCTCTCCGGCGCTTGCTTAGCACTTCATTTGCCTGTCGCAGGTTTTGGTTCTCTGCTTTTAACAATGCTAATTGATGCATTATTTGCGATGCACCCTTTGTAAACTGGTCAACAGCTGCATAGATTGAGGTTGGAGAGCTATTTTGATGATGCGCAATTCAGTTTTTAATGAAAGTAGACTGTGATACAGCTTCAGTTGGGTTATTTGGTGTCTGAGAAACCCATGGTTGAGCGGTGTTTGGGCGAGAGGTTGGAGGTGTTGGCGTCTTAAACCTAAGGTCAAGTGTAGATATTACACTCTCAGGGCTAAATGGAAGAAGCCCAGCACCTCGGAACCCTCCCTGAATATTGCTTTCTGTCATTGCAATGTTAAATGCAGTGTGGAAGGAGGAAAGAAGTCATCCTTAGTAATGTGAATAATATGAGCCCGCATCATATCTTCAATTTGCCGACCGTAAGCTCTCTTTAATGGGCCAAAACAGCCAACATCAAGTGGTTGGAGTATATGGGAAGAGTGAGCAGGCATACAAAGCGTAATAATGTTGTGTTCTTTGCAGTACTCCTCAAACTTGTCTGAGTGGTGGCTCTCATGACCATCAAGGACTAACAAGCGATAACCACCAACACTCCGGGGCTTTGTGTGCTTCTCAAAATGCTGAATCCAATCCATACCTCTCTCGTTTGTAGTCCAGCCATTTGCAGTAACAGCGATTACCCAATCTGCTGGAAATCCGCTATTCTCATACCAAGATGCAAGGTGGTTTTTACCTGCCACAATGACAAATGGCGGCACTGCCCAACCTTGAGAACTAACGCCTTGGATTACTGTAACCCATTCCCGATTGCCAGGCTGCACCTTTTTTGCCTTTGCCCGCCCATCTGAGCTCGTTACTACCGTTGCGCTTGAGATGACGCCCATCATAAACCCAGTCTCATCAAAGTTGTAGATATCTGCATTGTTGATGCCATACTTTAGAATTGTGTTCCATACAAGCTCAAACCAGCCACGAATGACTTCTGGATCTTCGCACTTAGCCCTCTGGTAGTCGTATTTTCGCTGGAAGCGTGTCCGGAGCTCTACATGGCGCTTAACAAAGTTTGAAGCCCAACGTGACCCGACGCGTGGCGCGTCGCGTGTTGCAAGTAGTCGATTTGCCATATCTTCAACAATAGACAACTGAGGAGGGAACCCTTTAGCAGCTAAGTCAAGTATATACTGAACAAGAACTGATTCCTCTAGGTTACTTAATTTCCGTAAGTTGGCTTGGATATCGCGTCGTGAAGGTACNAGGAGCTCAAGTCTTTGCTATATCAATGAAGGACATAATCGAGCACAAGAACAAGACCAAAACTGAAGAAATTGACTCTCGACTGATCCTTCCGAAGGAATTTCATGAATTTTTGGATGTTTTTTCAAAAATGGCAGCAGACAAGCTACCTCCCCATCGACCTTCAGACCATCATATTGAACTCGAAGGTGATGCAAAGCTGGGATATGCACCACTCTGGAATATGTCAAAGGAAGAACTTGATTTGGTCGAAGAATATGTCTTCGAGCACTTGCCAAAAGGGTTCATTGAAGCAAGCAAAGCCCCATACTCTTCACCCATTATGTTTGTGAGAAAGCCAGGTGGTGGTCTTCGATTCTGTGTTGACTACAGGAAGCTAAATGCCATAACGAAAAAGGATCGATATCCCATACCACTCATTGATGAAACGCTGGCCCAAGTCATAGGAGCAAAATATCTCACCAAACTGGACATTCGACATGCCTTCAATCGAATTCGAATGCAGACAGAAGAAGATGAAGACCTCACTACATTCAGAACTCGATTTGGATCCTACAAATACAAGGTCATGCCCTTCGGACTCACAAATGGTCCAGCAACATTCCAGAGGTACATGAATGAAACCCTCATGGATTACCTCAACCAATTCGTCACCGCATACATGGATGACATTCTTATCTACAGTGCTACTCGAGCGGAGCATACAGAGCACATAAGGAAAGTCCTACAGAAGCTTCGAGAAGCTGGACTGCAAGCAGATATCTCAAAATGTGAGTTTTTCGTCCAAGAAACCAAATTCCTAGGACTCATCGTGGGAGTCAATGGCATTCGCATGGACCCTGCAAAGGTTTCTACTATATTGGAATGGCGAACTCCAAAATCGCTCAGGGATATGCAAGCTTTCATTGGATTCTGCAATTTCTATCGAAGGTTCATCCGAAATTACTCCAGCATCATGAGTCCATTGGTGAACCTTACCAGAAAGGATCAGATATTCGAATGGACTCATGCATGCCAAACTGCATTCGAGCTGTTGAAACAAACAGTCACAGAAGCTCCTGTCTTGAGGCATTTCGATAGAAACAAGACAGCCTATGTCGAAGCAGATTCCTCAGACTTCATCTCATCAGGAGTCTTGTCACAAAAAGATGATCAAGGGGTTCTACATCCAGTGGCATACTTCTCGAAAAAGCTAGCACCTGCAGAATGCAATTACGAGATATATGACAAGGAATTGCTTGCAATCATCAGATGTTTCGAAGCATGGAGACCAGAACTTGAAGGGACAGATTTTCCAGTCCAAGTCTTGTCTGATCACAAAAGCTTGGAATACTTCATGTCCACCAAGAAGCTGACAAGAAGACAAGCTCGATGGGCTGAATTCCTCTCTCGATACAACTTCCAGATCATCTATAGGCCTGGGAAGCAAAATGGAAAAGCAGATGCTTTGACTCGAAGGCCTGGTGACAGACCAGAAGGCAATGATGAGGATGATCGACAAAAGCAACAGCTTCAGGTGTTGCTACCACCTTCGAGGCTACATCCAGACATTCAGAAACTCAAAGAACAAGGCCAAACAGCTCAGCTAGCTCCAGTGGAAACTCATATCAGAGAAATGACAATTCTTGAGAAAATCCAAAAGTCTCAACTGGAAGACAAATTCTGCAAGGCTACACTACAGAAGCTTGAGAATGGTGATCGAACAAGCAAAGAGGTTGCATTGGCTTATTGCGAACTCAAAAACGGCATGCTAGAATATCAAAATCGAGTTTGGGTGCCAGAAACCATTCAGGTGGACTTGTTGAGAGAAGTTCATGAACAACCTTCTATGGGACATCCAGGAGCTGGAAAGATGCTGCGAGTCATGAAACAGCACTATTACTGGCCAAACATGGACAAAACAATAATTCGATATATCAAAAACTGCCATAGTTGTCGAAGATCGAAACCATCTCGAGATTCCTACAATGGACTTCTACAACCAATCCCTATTGACAGTCGACCATGGATGGATATATCAATGGATTTCGTGACAGGATTACCACTCTGTGAAGGGAACAATGCTATCTTGGTTGTTGCATGCAGGTTGACGAAAGAAAGACATTTCATTCCGTGTTTCGCTGGGCAAGAAGGGACTACTGCAGAAGCTACAGCACAGCTCTTACTTCGACATGTATGGAAGCACCATGGTCTACCAAACTCGATAATATCAGACAGAGGTCCTCAGTTCATTGCAGAAGTCTGGAGTTTGCTCTGCAAAATTTGGAAAATTTCAGCCAAACTTTCAACTGCCTTCCACCCAGAAACAGATGGACAGACTGAGCGATTCAATGCAGAGCTCGAACGCTACTTGCGAGCTCATGTGAACTATCTTCAAGACAATTGGGTTTCATACTTGTGCATGGCGGAGTTTGCTGCCAACAGTTTGCCATCAGATGCAACCAAGACAAGTGCGTTTTTTGTGAACAAGGGCTATGAACCAAGAATGAGCTTCGATACAGAGCAGCAAGCATATCACGAAGCCAAACAAGAGCACAAGAACATAGCTCAGACCATGGCAAAGGTTTGGGAGTTTCTGCAGGATGAAATCACGCTCTCGCAAGCAAAAATGGAACATTTCGCGAACAAGAAAAGGAAACCTGCACCACGCTATCAAGTGGGAGACAGAGTATGGCTTTCAACTCGAAATATAAAGACACAGAGGCCATCAAAGAAGCTAGACCACAAGCAAGTGGGACCTTTTGAAATTCTAGAGCGAATTGGGCAAGTTGCATATCGGCTCAAACTTCCAAACAGCATGAAGATTCATCCAGTATTTCATGCCAATCTATTAAGACTTGACTCGAATGATGCAATCGAAGGGCAGCAACAGGAGCCAGAGCCTCCAGTCATTGTCAATGGCGAAGAGGAGTGGGAAGTGGATGAAATCCTCGACTCAAAAGTTATTCGAAAGAAGCTTTTCTACAAGGCAGCTTGGAAGAACTATCCACCGGAGTGAGACATGGTATACTGCAGAGAGCTTTGAAAATTCTCCAGAAGTTACCCAAGCATATCACAGAAAATACCCTCAGAAACCAAAATGAGAGCTGGAGACAATGTTTTTTTTTGAAAATGGGATTTCTTGATCAGGAGATCAACTCTGGAGTAGGGGGGGGTAGTGTTACGATATCAAGTGCGCCTTGCAGCTCGAGTGGGGGTTCAGGGGTGTGGGGAGCTTTCCGGGGTTGGAGCGAAGTTTTCAGTTGTGGAGTGAATTCTCAGAACTGGTCTCGCTAAAGAGAATTCACTCCACAATAGCTGTATATAGATCGAGCCACTGCTCGAGTGCTCCTCTTCTCTTTCCTTTCTTCTCTAGATTGAGTTTAATTCATAATACCCAACTGGCGCCCTATGCCTTGGTGAACCGTGACACAATCCATACCTCTCTCGTTTGTAGTCCAGCCATTTGCAGTAACAGCGATTACCCAATCTGCTGGAAATCCGCTATTCTCATACCAAGATGCAAGGTGGTTTTTACCTGCCACAATGACAAATGGCGGCACTGCCCAACCTTGAGAACTAACGCCTTGGATTACTGTAACCCATTCCCGATTGCCAGGCTGCACCTTTTTTGCCTTTGCCCGCCCATCTGAGCTCGTTACTACCGTTGCGCTTGAGATGACGCCCATCATAAACCCAGTCTCATCAAAGTTGTAGATATCTGCATTGTTGATGCCATACTTTAGAATTGTGTTCCTACAAGCTCAAACCAGCCACGAATGACTTCTGGATCTTCACACTTAGCCCTCTGGTAGTCGTATTTTCGCTGGAAGCATGTCCAGAGCTCTACATGGCGCTTAACAAAGTTTGAAGCCCAACGTGACCCGACGCGTGGCGCGTCGCGTGTTGCAAGTAGTCGATTTGCCATATCTTCAACAATAGACAACTGAGGAGGGAACCCTTTAGCAGCTAAGTCAAGTATATACTGAACAAGAACTGATTCCTCTAGGTTACTTAATTTCTGTAAGTTGGCTTGGATATCGTGTCGTGAAGGTACACCTTGTAAACGGTGACGTAGCTTGCGGTGGTCTACGGAATAGATCCTAGCTGCAACTCGAAGGCGCAAATTTGGGTCGCTTTGCATAGCTTGGATAGCTAGCACTAATTTGCTTTCATCATTTTTATGGCGCATGTTTTGTTGTGGAGGAATTTAACATTTAGTTGGGGGGGTTGGTCACCGCATGATTTTGGCACTTTCGCTTGTTTGGCACTTTCGTTATACATGCACGTTAGATAGTCTGGATAGTTAATGGATAGCTAGATAGTTTGGATAGTTAATAGATAGCTTAACTATCTAATATCCACTAGCCTAGTCATGCTACGCCTAGCCTCACTAGCTTCATAACAGGTCACGTTACTAGAGCCTAGCCCTGATAGCCCTATAACTAGCGTCATGTTACTGTAGCTGTAACATTCGTGCTCAACTTAATATAGTATTCTTTATAATACTATAACGTGTTACTTAGAAGCCTTTGTGTTTAATCCACTGCCTCCTCTGTTAAGTCAACTTTACATAAGAAACCTCTATGCATACTATTAGATAGGAAGCAGTGTTATACCAATTCACAGAAATTGACAAACCTAGAGGAATCAGTTCTTGTTTAACACATACTCGACCTAGCTACTAAAGGATTTCCTCTATAGATGTCTGTTGTTAAAGATATAGCAAATTGACTACCTGCAACATGCAATACGCCACACGTTAGGTCACATTAGGCTTTAAACTTTGTTAAGCAGCATGTAGAGCTCTAGGCAGCTCTACACACTGCTTAGCTCTAGAGTGTATAGAGCTCTAGACACACTTCTAGCATAAATATGACTACTAGAGGGCTAAGTGCAAAACCCAAAAGTCATCTATGGTTGGTTTTGTAATGTGGGTGCACCAGATGTGAGAATCTAGCCACCCAAGGAAGGGATGATTTTACTAAGACAACACACTGTCTTAGGAAACAGAGCCAAAGGGTTGTAGCTTAGACTATTCCACAACGCAGCAATCAGGTGTATGATGTAGTGAAGTGGTTTAGACGTGTGACCTAGGGAATAGTTAGAATAGTACTATAGTCTAGCCCTACTAGCCCCATAACCCCTACTAGCCCCATAACCATGATGTCACGGTACAGTAGCCATAACAATTAGCTGGAATATCACGTTGTGTAGGTATACCACAGTTCTAGCGACAGAGCTTCTTATAGTTAACTTTATAGAGCTCCCCTGCAGCTCTTGCGCTTAGTTTTGGGTTGGATTTCATAGCTTGGAGGGCTGAAATAACGTCTCTTTCATCATTTTTCTAGGACATCGTTTATGGTGGAGAAATGTAGTGTTTTATGTAGTTGTCGCGTTGGCACATCTAAGTGAGGCTTTCGCTTGTCTAGGGCTTTCGCTATCTTAACGATATGACATACATGTACGTTATTATTGTTTTCTTTCTATATTACGTCATTATTGGGCTTCTTTTCTTTTTTGATGTTGAAATATAAGTATAAATACATTAAGAAACTATATATTGTGTGTGATATGGTGGATAAATTGGTGATAGCTGGGGATAACTGTCATTTTGCCCTTGACCGCTGGGGTGCTGACCGTTAGGGTGGGCAGTGACTTTCGTTTATTCGTCTCTCTAACAAGGCACGGTTTGTGCTTTCCTTGTTAATCTACCCTGCTATACTCCATGGATCTGCACCATACAGACGCCGTTGAACCAAATCCAACCAAAATCTACATGGAAACCCGCCCATAAGACCATTAAAAAAGCTTTGGCTTTCGTTGGAACTCTATCGAAGCAACAGCTCAGCTCCCCTCGTTAAAAAGTGGACCAGACCCTCTCTGGATCTTATCCGAGAGCGGGCTCAATCTGTCAACGTCTCCCACGGTCTTGTGATAACTGCAAACCATTTATTCTGTGCTCTTGTGCTTAGCAAGTTTTCTTTTCCTACCTTTGCGAGCGCTACAAACATGAGCACATCCCATGAGCCGCCCACCAGGGCGGAGGGCCTTAGAGAGAGGCATCGACTTTCCGATGAGAAAAACACGCCAAACGTCATTGATGCGGGCGATGCCGCCGCTGCGGAGGAGCTGGAGAAGGAGAAGAAGACGTTTGGGCGGACTCCAGACGGAACCAGTAAGTTTTTGGCCTGCACCCCAGAGCCCAGCGCATCTTGAGCTGCCGTTGCCAAATGATGAGTAAAATGCAAGAACCCGACTAACTCTTACCCCACGTAGTCTTCACAGTTCCTCACACACACGACATGGTCTCGCAGCTCCTCGACCCTCGACAGCCAAAGAACTTTTCCGATGTGGCGGTTTTGGCCGTCATGGCTGGCCACATCCTGCTCCTCTACGTCCTCCCACGATTTATTCGGGTCCCTCTCTTTGCTGTTGTATTTCTGTTCTGGAGAGCTTGCTACAATGTGGGGATTGGCTACCTATTACGCGTACAATCCAACCACAGACAGATGGAGACTTGGGCGAAGCAATGGAAGCTCTTCGAGAACCCAGCGTCGGGAAAGAACCCAAGACCTTGGCTGTATGACCTTCTGAAGCGCGAGCTGGAGGCAAAGATACCGGAAGATTACAGTTTTGAGAAGGCGCCGATCGAGTATAACACCTGGCTTGTCTTCCGACGTGTCGTCGATCTCATTCTCATGTGCGATTTCTCAACGTACTGCCTATTCGCGATTGCATGTGGAAGCCAACCAGTGAATGAAAGTTATCTAATGTTCGCGGCCCGCTGGGTTACTGGCCTTATCCTCTTCGGTTTTAATGTCTGGGTCAAGCTTGATGCCCATCGTGTTGTCAAAGATTATGCATGGTACTGGGGTGACTTTTTCTACCTTATCGACCAAGAGTTGACATTCGACGGCGTTTTTGAGATGGCGCCTCATCCCATGTACTCCGTCGGATACGCCGGATACTATGGTATCTCTATGATGGCATCCAGCTACTCGGTGCTTTTCATCTCCATTATTGCACACGCCGCCCAATTCGCATTTCTTGTCTTGGTTGAGAACCCTCATATTGAGAAGATCTACAACCCCCCCGCGCCAAGAACTAGAAGAGATACGAATCCTACCCATGCCGAAGTTGAGGAAGCAACCCACGAAGCAGCTGTTGCTGAGGGAGTGCCAGAGGAACCTGTCTTGGAACCCTTCAGACCCAGGTCCCCAGTGACACCTGCTCTACCGTCCAACCTGCACAATGTCATGGGATTTGACAATATTGACCCATATCGCATCACGGATGTGTCTGTACTCCTCCTGGTGGTGTACACCGCGCTATTGACCTTCTTCACGCCCAGCACACCAATTTGGCAGGTATTATTTGTCCTCCATGCTACCGCGTGGCGATTATGGTACAGCCTTGGATTGGGAATAATCCTCGATCAACAATCTAACATGAAACTGTGGACTCGTCACTTTGTCAAGTACGGCGAGAGCGCAGAGGAGGCATGGCGTCAATGGAAGGGCATGTACCACCTCAGCATGTCAATGGCCTGGATCAGTTTCGTTGCAGCAGCATGGAAATCGTACTCATCTCCGCCAGACTGGGACTACGGACTAGTCCTCCTAAGACATGTGGTTGGATTCGCCCTTGTGTCCCTGCAGCTCTGGACCGCTGTGAGCATCTACGAGTCTCTCAGCGAGTTTGGGTGGTTCTACGGCGACTTCTTCTTCGACCACGCACCAAAGCTGACATACAGCGGCATCTACAGATACCTGAACAACCCGGAGCGCATCATCGGCCTCGCCGGTGTGTGGGGAGCAGTATTCATTACGAATAGCAAGGCCGTATTCTTCCTGGCCTTACTTAGCCATATGCTCGCACTCGGATTCATCCAATTCGTTGAGAAGCCTCACATGCAGAAACTTTACGGACAGAGCCTCCGCAAAGAGGCTGGGCTTACAAAGACCTTCCGCAACTCCCTACCGCCACACTTCAAGTCATGGCACGGTAGCGTCGACAAGGTTCTGGGGGATACCGGAAACTTTGTCGAGGATTTCCTCGATGCTGCTCGCCCCAAGCTCGCCACTGGTGTTTCCACCTTTGTCCGCGACACCACGGCACTCTTCCAGCAGTACCCTGCACGACTGACCATCACTCGCCTGGCACCTGACCTCGCAGGCTACAACCCCAAGGACTACTCTATCAACATCGAAGACTCCTTGACCACCACAAGCAGCCCCTTCAGATCCCGAACCTTCGAGTACGGTGCACCCATCCGCGTCAAGTGGACTGCCCCTGCCAACCACAGCCACAAGGACTGGATCGGCCTCTACATGGTGGCCGACAACGCCTCGCGCGACGTTACCCGCATCGCCTCCGTCGGACGTTGGATTCCCACCTCGCGCGACGAATACGACTCCTCCATCGCTGATACCGGCATCCTGTCGTCGAACAAGCCGTACAACGGTGGCGACGGTGATAGCGTCCTCGTGCAGGGTGAGATGGTCTTCAGCGGTGACAAACTCTTCTGGACGCACGGCGTGTTTGAGTTCCGGTACCACCACGATGGCAAGCACAACGTCATGGCCATCTCGCGGCCCTTCACCGTGTGCCTCGCCCGTTTTGACGAGGAGGACACGACGGGCCCTGTGCGCGTTGCCATTGAAGAGGCGCTGCTCCCAGTGGTCCGCAACTGCTTTGACCGCGACCCGGAGGTTGCGCCCGATGGAGTGGAGGATGGGTTCGGAGAGCTGGTGGAGCGCGAGAGCAAGTATGCACGCCGCGTGGTATTTGCTATTAAGGAGGTGTTTGGAGTCGAATTTGCGCCGGGGGTGGTGCTTGCGGATGGGAATGTGAGGAATTTGGCGTGGAGAATTTGTAATGCGCGGAAAGTGCTGGTGAGTTTGATCCGATCCCTCCCGTTGTGAGTGAAGCTAATGAGTCGTAGGCGCCGTATAGCATGTCGAGTGGGAAGGGGACGACGACGCCCACTGGAGCTTGAGTGGGTTGGTTGGCTGAGTTGGCTGGACTATGTTGAGTTGTTGTGGGAGGCATTTTGCCTGTTGCTCTTTGTTATGGAGGTGGAAGGAGGTTGTTCGAAGCCTAGCGTAAATAGGACACATTATACCAGTAACGTATATAGCATAGCACTATAAGAATCATGAACATAGCATCTTTAGTCCTCTGTTGTTTGATGTAGATACCCAGGAGATGCAAGCCGCACACTTGTATCTCGTTGTCGAGGCTGGTTACCACAATGCTGAGCTCACAAACAAAAAGCCAAGCAAGAAGAACGTGACAGTAAATGTAATAGCAAGCAGTCTAAATTATATACAGTGCCAATTCCTTCATCTAACGAGAGTGGACTTTTCTATCTCTATCTCTATATCCATCTATCAGTACCCATCTATCAGTACCTCTCTCTACCTTTATCCTAGTTCTACACACCCGCAATCAATGAGGGGAGAGTCTATCCCAAAGCCACCCCTACGCCAAAACAAAAAGAAACCTCTCTACAGTACACATACCATACATCTCCTACCCCCCAAACCTCTACGCAGCCCCAAACACCTCCGAATGAATCCTCCCCGGCTCCACCCCCAACCTCTCCAAATCCGCCCTCTGCTTCGCCATAAACGGCACCGGGCCACAAATATAATAATCCGCGCCCTCCACCAGCTCCTCCGTCCTCGCAAACTCCACGCGGCCCTGGAAATCATAATCCACGCCCTTCACACCCTCCTTCCCCACCTCGTCATAATACACCGCCCTCGACACGTTCCCGTTCTTTTCTACCGCAGCCGCTAGCTCGTCGCGCATAGCGTGCGCACCGCGGTTTCGCGCTGCGTGCACGAAATGCACTTTCCGCTCCGATGGACCGGATGTGATAGTCTGCAGCATCGATAACATGGGCGTCAGACCCACGCCACCACTGAGCAGGACTACAGGAGTGGTCGCCTCAGCATTGAGCGTGAAATCGCCATACGGCATACTCAAATCCAGCACCGCGCCCTCGGGCGTCCCATCATGCAACAAGCTCGAGATATGACCCGCAGGCCTATCAGCGCCCGGGCCCTCACGCTTGACCGAGATACGGAAGCGTGAGGATCCAGGAGGGGCAGAGAGCGAGTACTGACGCGGCTGGAACAGGTTCAGACCTGGCACAAAGCAGCGGATCGTTACGAATTGGCCCGGGCGGAAGGGGGGGAGGGAAAGCCCATCTTGCGGCGCGAGGTGGAAGGAGGTGATTTCCCCGCTCTCGAGAGTCTTCTGCTCGACCACGAATGAGCGCCATCCGTTCCACCCGCCTGGGGTAGCGGCAGCGGCATCGTAGAGACCTTTCTCGAATCCGATGAAGATTGCGGCCAGCTGGGCATAGGCGGCTGCCCAGGCCTCCATTACGGTTGCGTTTACGCCGTCGCCGAGGACTTCTTGGATGGAGGCCAGGAGGTGCTCGCCTACGATGGGGTAGTGCTCTGGCGCCACGCCGAGACCGGCATGCTTGTGCCCGATGCGCGAGACGGTTGAGGAGAGCTTGTCCAGGTCGCCGATGTGTGCAGCGTAGCCCCAGACCGCGCGGGCGAGCGCGGATTGCTGCTCACCTGACTCTTGGTGGGCGGCGTTGAAGACATTGCGTAGCTCGGGGACGGCGGCAAGGATGCGCTTGTAGAAGTGGGAGGTGATGGCGTTGCCGTGCTGCTCGAGGACGGGGGCGGTGGATTTCACGATGGCGGTTTGCTCTGGGGTGAGGGCGGGGGGGGCTGAGGTGTGGAGGGGGGAGGTGTGACGGATTGGGGCGGGGGCGGGAAGGGTGGTCCGAAGGAGTATGTTGAGATGTTGTGGGAGGCGCCTAAAAATGTTTTAGTTGACTGGGGTTAAGGGTGTACGGGGTTCAGTTGCAGATTTGTTTTCTGGGACTTGGAAGTTTGGGGAGGAGGATGGTTTGAAGGCTCACATTGGGGGGCGCCTGAGGGATGTTAAATACATTTTGCTGGGAGTTGTTTGTACAGAGAGAATGGTGAGGATAGTGAGGATAGTGAGGATAGTGAGGAGAATGAGTAGTGGAAGCAGAGAAGGGAGAGGGAAAACAGAGTGAAACAGAAAAGTTCGAGATAGTAGACGTATATCCCGAGGAGAGCATCTCCGCGGGGTTATAACATTTTGCGGGGGAACGGCGATAAGTGGAGATATGGTACCCCCGCAGATTGATTGGTTATAAAATGGCGAAATTCATGATTGGTTAACACGTCCTCCTAGGCTTTAGGTTGCAGACTGTTTTACGGACCGTACCGACCGTCTGTAGCCCCTATCCGTAACTATATCCGTAACTATATCCGTAACTATAACCGTAACCATAAGCTGTCTGTAAACTGTGCCTTTTGGTATATACTATTGTATGCCATGAGTTCGTCTCCTCCAATTCGGTGTTCTCACTGCCATACGTACCAGGAGTCGTCATTATTCCGTACGAATCGCCTTAGTCGCTAGTACGCAAACTGCTCTCTATGTTCTACCTCTAGGACTTCTCGCCGTAGCGTATCCATTACACCTAGTGGACAGTAGCTTACGGACTAATATAGCCTCTTCGCGATAAGCCCATGTTGTGGCAGTGTCTATGGTGTATGTTTCACCCCGAAATACGCCGGTTCTCTCATATATTCGTAACTCATTTCTCACCCGATCTATTCCCACCCCCTCTACTCCCTCCTCAACCTATTAACCTCCTTCTCCCTTCTCTCCCTCGCCGCCCTCGCCAGCAGCACATAATCATCCTCCCTAACAGCCTCCCTAAACACCTCCCTCATCCTCCGCGAATGCATCCCACAACTCCCAACCGGCACCTCCCTCCCCAGCGCAAACATCGCCGCAATAGCGCGCCGCCGCTCTGCCTCCGGCCGCACAATCTCTTCAAAACACTCAGTGCATACCGAGAGCTCAGGCAGCTGCGCGATAGAATACCATCGCGAATCAAACACCTCTTTATCCCCCCTGCACGGCGGCGTGGCAACGAAGCGCTTCGCTAATGCCGCAAACGGGCGGGGGTCCAGCGCGCGTCCAGACGCACCAGCCCGGTCAGCGAGCAGCTCTAGCGAGTCAAAGTAGTGTGGGAAGCGCGGGCTGTCGAAGCGGAGATCGCACATGCGTCTCGGAGCCGGTGCGCCCTCAGGGTGGGTTGGCACAAAGAGGCCGCGGGTAGCAGGCAGGAGAGCCTCGACGACCTGAGAGCAGGTGTGGCAGACATTGAAGTTGTGAACGAGGCGTCCCGAGTCGGGGTCGCGTACCGAGTGCCATTTGCGGGTTGCCTCGTGGCCGCCGAGACATGGGGGCGTAGTGGCGGAGACGTGTGCGATTTGGTGGAGCAGGGCGAGGTCCTTGGCGCAGTTCTTCTTGAGGAGGAGCCAGGCAATGCGGTACCAGGGCTGGGTGCCGAAGTCGCAGCTTATCTCATCATCGAGGGAGCGGAAGGGCGCGGGGACGAAGAAGGTATGGAAGGGGGTTTGTTCGATGGAGGATTGGTAGCAGGAGGGGCAGATGTTGAACCCGCGGCATTTGGGGAGGGTGAGCCAGTCGACTTTGCCGCGGACGGGAGATGTGCGCGGACATGGTAGGAGGGGGGCGATGGTTCCGTCGCCGCCCATGTCTTCGGAGAACCGGCGGACGTAGCCCATGTTCGGGACCTCGATGTGAGGAGCTATGGCTGGAGGTTGGAAGGGAGGCGGTTGCCAGTAATCCTTTTGAGTGGGAGACGTGCCAGAGTGGTAGCTGCTACCTTGGCCATGGGGACTGGGAAATTGTACGTCGCCACGTCCCCGCCCACTCATCGGGATAGGCATCGGCAGCGTGGCATTCGGTTCTTTGGATAACGGGTCGATGTCGACAGGACTCGGGTCTCTTTGTCTACCTGGTGCGGTATACGGCGTCTGCGGGTTTGTATCGTAAGGAGAAAACGGAGAGACAGGCCGTGACCCTGTTGTATTCTCGAAGACAGGTGGGTGTGTATCCTTCCTCTGGTTATCTAACAGCCCCGCAGCGAGACCAGCTGCTGCAAGCGGCCCTGCTCCCCCTGTTCGTGGGCTGGGCAGTGTCATGGAGTATGTTTTCTTGGGAGTACCGAAATCAAGGTTTGATTGGTTAGAACCGGTTCGGTGATATCGTGAAGGTTCAATTTCGAGGTAGAGACTGTCACCATGGCGAGATGGGTGACGATGGTGGCGCCGGCGTCGCCTGTCCGAGTTTGACGAGTCTCTGTCATCTAGATCGCTGCTGACGTATCCTTTCCTGCTTGACTGAGTTGATGACTGCCGTGAGTGGCGACGATCAGAGCTGTCATGGCGATTGAGCCGCGAGCTTGGTCGTTCTGGGCGGCGCGAGCTACTATCATCGCCCAACGGCTGCGGCCGTGGTGGTCTTTCTGCTGGGTCTCCCCTGGATCTAGGTCTGTTGTCCAGGCTCCCGCGGTTCTTATCATGACCTAGCGTAGGTGGCTGCAACCGTCCACCCAGGGTTGGTTTCCTCTCGGTGATCGGCGAGCTAGGCTTTGGGGAGGAGCCGCCATACTTTCTTGGTAGTGAGTGAGCAGCGATATCAAAGAGACCTCCATTTCCCACAGACGACCCAGGAGATACGAATTCATTCGCTGACGGATTCATAGACGGACTTCTAACGGTGCGGCCAGGCTCATCGTGCCTCGGATTGTAAGCGTATGCCGAAGTCGGGAATGGTGGGGGATGAGGCTCGAGATTCGTGGTGGGAGCAGGCAGGTCCTGTCGACTTCTTCGAGTTATGGGCGGAGGGGAGTCTCGACTCTCCTTCCGGTGCCTTGGTCTCGCTTGTTCTGGAGGGGAATCTCGACCATCTTTTTGGTGCCTTGGTTTCACTTGTTCTTGCACGACGACAGGTTTGACAGGCACCTTCTTGTATTTCCCCGCAGTGTCGTTCTCAGACGAGGAGGGGGTGTCCGGCTTGGGTACAAGCACGAAACGTCGCTCGCCGTTATCATCTTTCCGGCATGGTGGCTCTGGTTTCGTGGGTTCGGGTTTCATAGAATCGGAGACAGAGAGCTCAGAGTCGTAGAGGATAGGTAGCTGATCTATCACACCTTTAGAGGGCGGATCGTATAAAGCCTTTGCGTGTGCCTCCCCATATTCCCTCAGTAGCGAGTCTTTCTCATCTTCGACGTGTGGCTTCGGTGGCCAGCCCTTTCTTGGAGGCTGCCGAGGTCTCGAGGGTTGAGTGGTGTCGTAGAAAGAGGGTACTTTGAGGTTGACTGGCAGTGAACCGTAGATGGGTGGCCTGTACTGATCAGTTTTGGCTCACTGGACCTGGAGTAGCAAACTTACGAAGACGGGACCGTTTGCCGGCTTCTCGACGTCTTGAAGAAGCCATTCAAGAGCAAGTCGTCAGCATCCAAGGTCGATCTTGGTGGGGGGGGCATAATGCCCGCGTCGATAAGCTCAACGCCGTCGCTACGATAACAAACAGCAACAAGCAGGTCGTAAAGTCAAGTCATTGAGAATGATTCAGTATTGCGCAAAGTTCTAGATTTTGCACCGTGGCTGTAGAGTGTTGAGTTTCTAGGTGGACCTCTTTGTATGCATGATGATGCATGCATGCCCTTGTTTGGCGGGACAAGGCCGTGAGACTGCGCGTTACATGCAGTAGCTCGGCGCAACGAAGGCGAGTCTAGAGCTCAAGCGGCGGCAGCGAGACGCAAGGGGTAGACTCTTTTGTTTCCTAGCTGCTCGATGGGCTATAGTGGTTTGTGAAGCCGCCTTTCGAGGTCATTTTTACGAGTTGCCGCCGTACTCGAGTACGTTTTCACCAGCAAGTGTCTAGATTTGGCGTCCCGCAGGCGGTGGCGTCAACTGGGCCATGACACCGAAGGATGAAGTGGCGCATAAGCACTTCTCGACCGACAACAAATGGATGGCTATTAGTGGCTGGATGCGACGATCGTCCCATCTACATACCTTCTTTTCCCGCCCATATTCCGCCTTTCGACTGTGCAATGCATATTCGCAGGGCGGCAAAGTATAATTATTATTAATTCTTATGCCTCATTTCTATACTCCCATCTCCAAACGCCCCCTTTGCTATCCCACTATCCCGTAAAGCCATGATGCCAGTCTCCGTAGCCATATACCCTTCTGCACCGTAGTGTAGTCCCCGCCCTTACGTCAGGTACTGTTCGATGTCCTTGTCCTCCTCATCATCGCACGCCTCCGTCTCGGCCCTCAACTTCTCATCCGCCTCAATAATCCGCTTGATCATAGCCCGTTGGCGCTTCCTCGCCTTCTTGCCCCAATTTGCACTGGTCGTCTCCGCCGTCGCCTCCACCGCCTCGCACGTGTCCTCGTCGCTCTCGCTATCCTCAGGCACCTCGACTTGTCCTCGCAGGGAGTTGGCGCTGATGGCCGCTTTGGGCCCGGTGGCCGGGGTGGCCATCTCGTCGGCGACGATTTCCTTGTCGTGCTGCGCGGATTGTAGTTTGGCGGCCCATTGACTTAGGTACGGACGCAGGAGGAGGTAGGCGCCTATGATGGTGACGATGCGGACCCATTCCTTGAGGGACATGGATGCGTAGTGTTCGGCATTGTGCTTGAGGTTCTCGAAGCCTTGGACTATGTAGCCCAAGACTGTGCCTATAAGGTCGTTGAGTTCCGTCATGTTTCAGTGCTGCGCTCGTTGGAGGTTATGGTGACCTTGGGGATTGACTTTCTTATGAGATTCGGCGAAACTGCTTTTCCGGTGTATCCGTAACGTACAAATTATTGTTGGGCGAGCCAACTCCGATGATACTCCGAAGATACTCCGATGATACTCCGATGATACTCCGACAAAATCAATAAGCGAGTTGAACTCCGATGAAAGCCGCCGTCCTCGGTGCAATGCATTCCATATATTGTCACATAGAACGACGATGGACTCGAAGATAATGGGCGTCAAGATGGAGGACCAGAAGTCTCCGCAGGTGGCCCCTTCCAACGCGAAATGGAACACCAAGAACCTGATTCCACGGCTGGCTACGGATGCTACTGCTGCGTTCGCATCTGCTGTCACAGTTGCACCTCTCATTACAATCATTGACAAGTACGTAGAAACAGCATCCTCGGGGTGTAACCTCCAGCTGCCTAACTTCAAAGGCTACGAAGCTACCTTACCTGCCATTACCTTCAAGCATCAGCGAAGGCTGTCTTACTAAATCCTATCTGAGCCTGACCCAGGCCACCGTCACCCCTTCCTCGTTGACCGATTGAAAGACTTTCACTGACTCATTCCCCCACAGAGCCATTATGGAAAATGCATCAGGCCGTGCCCCGATAAAAGATTCCCTCAGGGCATCCTTCTGCTCCTTGATCCTATCCCCGAAATCGATGTTCTTCTCGAAACCCTTCGGTTTAATATGCATGCTCTACGGCGGCACCTACCTGACAGCAAACACCCTCGACACCATCACATCCACCGTGACCGCTAAAGATGCGACGCTCGTGACGTCTGGCCCCTTAAAATTTGCCGCCTCTTCCACTGCCAACATTGGCCTCTGCCTCATCAAAGACCGCAAGTTCGCACAGCTCTTTGGCCCGAGTGGACCTCCCCGCCCGGTCCCGATGCCCACCATGATACTCTTCGCCATGCGTGACTGCATGACCATCTTCGCGTCGTTCAACATCCCGCCCCTAATAGGCCCGTCAATGTCGCGACACATGGGCGAGCTAGAAGAGACAATTAGCGCACAGACAATCGCGCAGTTTGCGGCGCCCGCGGCGATCCAGCTGGCCAGCACGCCGATGCATCTGCTCGGCCTGGACCTATATAACAGGCCGCATGGCGAGGGGTGGAGGAGTAGGGCTTCGATCATCTGGAAGAATTGGGGAATCAGTGCTGCGGCGCGAGTGTGCCGGATTGTGCCGGCGTTTGGCGTTGGCGGAGTGATCAATAAGAACGTGCGGAGTAAGGGAATGGCGATGTGGACGTGATAGAAAGGGGCTCATTGGCTACTTGACTTGTGATGTTTGGCGAGGCGTTGAGGGCGTTTGGGACTGCTTCGGCAGAGTGTTAATGAGCGGTCTGGTGCAGCATGGGCATAGATGGAGTTCACATAGAGCATAGCGTATAGCGTACTCATGCTATACAGCGTTGTAGAGGCTGGTTTAACATGAAAGAGGGACCATTAGATAGGGTCTCCTACAGGATCCGGGGACAACGAATGAGACGGAAACAGACTTACCACCCTCCTCTAAAACTTCTGCTTCTCCCAATTAGTGAGACTGTGAATGCCAGGCATCGAAGACTGGCAATGGATCGCATCACCAGAATCGATACTCTTTAAGTGCATAGTAGTACGAGGCTATGAGTGTTTCTGTGTTTACAGTTCGGAATATCTGCAGGTTTCCATCTTTCCATCAAGGTATATCAATATTCATTAATCCCATCACAATGGAAAGTTGGGGAGGGTTCACAGCCTTGTCCTATATCGGCACCGCGAGGCTGAGCACATTTGTGGGACTTGCGGTCGCGACGCGCTAGAAATTGCACTTAAACGCGTCGCGGGGTCGTCTGGGGCCGCCCCTCCAAAGCATCAAGGACAAAATAATAAAAGTCGATATTAAGCAGCGCAACTTCCCCGTTTGATAAGGCTGGGACGAAGAGAATTAAAATTCTGATAAATAAACAGAATCCGAGCCTCAATCGCGAAAGAACACATTAAATAATGGCGTCCGCAGCAGTAGAGGCAATGCCACCGATAGACGTGGCGAACACGAATGCGAGTGATAAGGCGGCGGCAGTAGACAACGCGCTGGGGCACAACGCTGCGACTACAAGCATCATCTCTGAACCAGTTGAACCTCCGGTGGACCCAAATCATGAGGAATACCAATACCTCAAGCTCATCCGCGACATCCTCGACAACGGCGAGCACAGGCCCGACAGGTACAGCACATCTCACCCCCCCTACCCCAGGAGTACTCTAACACCCCCCTAGGACCGGCACAGGCACTCTCTCCATCTTCGCACCCACCCCCCTAAAATTCACCCTCACCTCCCCCAGCGGCTCCCCCATCCTCCCGCTCCTCACAACAAAGCGCGTCTTCCTCCGCGCCGTCCTCGCCGAGCTCCTCTGGTTCATCAGTGGCTCCACCTCCTCCCTCCCCCTCTCCGAAGCCAGCATCAAGATCTGGGACGGTAATGGATCGCGCGCCTACCTCGATAGCATTGGGCTCACGGAGCGCGCGGAGGGTGACCTGGGCCCTGTTTACGGATTCCAGTGGCGGCACTTTGGGGCCAAGTACGTGGACGCTCAGACGGACTACACGGGGCAGGGCGTGGATCAGTTGGCAGAGGTAATTCACAAGCTGCGCCATACGCCGTATGATCGTCGTATTATCCTGAGTGCATGGAACCCAGCGGATCTGAAGATCATGGCGCTGCCGCCGTGTCATATGTTTGCGCAGTTCTATGTCAGCTATCCGCGCACGAAGAAGGGCCAGGAGGGAGAGAAGATGAAGGGGCACCTGCATTGCCAGCTATATCAGCGTAGTTGTGATATGGGCTTGGGCGTGCCATTTAATATTGCGAGTTATGCGCTGCTGACGCATATGCTGGCGCATGTGTGTGACCTCGTGCCAGGAACGTTCACGCATACGATGGGGGATGCGCATGTGTATCTTGATCATGTGGAGGCGCTGGAGGTGCAGTTGGAGAGGCAGCCCAGGGAGTTTCCGGGGTTAGAGATTAAGCGGGAGAAGGGGGGGGAGGTGGATGGGTGGGCGCTGGAGGACTTTGAGGTCGTGGGGTATAAGCCGCACAAGGGTATTGCTATGAAGATGAGTGTTTAATGATGGGGTGACGGAGTTGGGTTAGGGGGGTGGGTTACGAGCGGCGATGATGGGTAATAATCATCGGGCTGGACTTTTGATTTATTAGCACATTGGAGTACTTTCTACCCTCGACTACAATAGATTCTATTTTACCTATGTCGGCCAAAGTTGGCTGAAACTGTGCATTTTGGCGCTTTGCGATTCTGCGCAACAGAGACACAAGTGAAAGTTCCAGACGAGATGTCACCACAATCAAATCACTGCATCTGTATCACATCACATACCATAGATTAAGCGCCAGTGTGCCTATCCTACACTTCTTAAGTCTCAAAAACCATTTCCCATTTCATAGTATGCGCTCATAGTGTTTACCGTTGAAATCTACGATCTGATCTCGGCAGTCCAAAACAGACCCCTATTTATCACTCACGTCGTCCGCCTTGCTGTATAGACCTGTATAAACAAAGTTAATTAGTTTCGTCTCTTCTCTCCATTCCAAAACAAAAGAAGCACTCACACTTCCAGCCACCACAAGTGCAGCCAAAGGAATTGGCCCAGCGGAGCTCCGTGCGAGCGACATTGACACCGTGGTAGGCATCGATGCGGTAGTCTTCTCCGTGGGCGTGCCAGGCGAAGAGCTTGAAGTCACGGGTGATGTAGGCAGCGTAGCCGGGCTGGCAGTCGAACCAGAGCTGCTTCTCGTACTTGCGTTGGTCCATGGTGCAGTAGACCACGCCGTTGTCTTTGGCGATACCTTGCACTCTATTGGTATAGGGGTTCCATTCGACGGCGATGGAGAGGCAGGCATTGGCGATTGGGAGGAGTGCCACGAGGAAGACGATGAGGAGGTGGAACTTCATTCTGGGGTGGGGGTGGTTAGTTTGGAGGGGGTGGATGGTCGGTGATGAGACTGACTTGATTCAGGGAAGATTGAAGTCGAGGTTGGATCTTGGATTGTTAGCTGAGGTTTGAATGCGAGCTTGTTGTGGGTTAGCTCACCAAGAAACCTTGCCAGAGAGGTGCTCTGGCGGGAGTTGTTGAAAGGGGCTGTTGTTCAAATCGAAGGGTCAAACTTAACGATGATGTTAGATCAAGATTGGAAGCTAAGAGTGACAAACAAGGCTGATAAAGGAGATATCTTACCTCTTGATGAGTTGTAGAAGGTGGTGGATCGAGAGAAAGAAAGAAGAAAAGAGAGAAGAAGGTCGGGGGTATAAATACCTAACACATCAAAGAGATCTCAAAACTTCCAGTCCTTAGGCCGACGTACGTCCAGCTCATCCATGGGAAAGTCCAACACACTGCCATACCTCAGGCCGGTCCTTGCTCAGATAATGCAGGCGAATTACACCGCTTCCTAGGAGAAGTGGCTGTTTTCAAACAGGGGTTATAGGCCCGAAATCAGGCGGGATGTGACAAGTATGACAAGGACCATTCCAGATCCTGCATACAACATATCAGAATTTGAAGAGTAGAGTCCAATAATTGTAATGTATATTGCAATACTTCCACATCTTAAGTTTTAAGGAATATACTAATTGTATTTGTAGGCTATCAAATGTTGTTGTTCCTTTTCGTTTTATTTTTCACTTCTCATCTGAGCCACCCGCCTTCGCGCACCATATCGAAGTTTGAAGTGCCAAAAGATCTATAATTGCAATATTATATTCTAATACTTACATATCTTGAGTTTTTAAAGATTATACTAATTGCATTTGCACGTTTTCTTATGTTTCTGTTTATTTTGTTTGTCTGTTTTTCTTTCGTTGTCGTCGCATCCCACGTCTCCCCTATGGCTCAGGGGAGACGTGGGAAGCACCCTCACCGTCGCCGCGCCGATGGCGACGGTGAGGTCAACACGCTCTCGCCTGCGGGGCATAACAATGCCCCGCTCCTATATAAAGGAGCGAGAGAAACAATTTCCTCCTCCTTTCCTCCAACTCTTCACCATCTTCGACCGGCACAGACAGCGCCACACCTTCCACAGCCTCAAAACAACATCGCCATCGACCCTCACTCACCAATCCCACCATTCTCAAACAAATCCACAAGAACAAATCATCTTTCTGAACAAGAAAATCAACTCTCAAGCAATGGCCGTTCCCGCAGAGACCGTGGCTGTGATTGTTTGCATCATCTTCCTCGTTGGGATTGCGATGCTCTGCTTTGGCATCTGTTTCATCAAGAATACTGTATGTGTTACTGCACTCTACCCGCGAATCTTTGTTTCTCCTCGCACAAAACAATCATCATCTGCTTGAGATCTAACGTTTACCAGGCCCTCAACATGTACAGTCTTCTTCGCCCACCGAATGTGGCTGATGCTAACTTTATAACTTTATAGGTTTCCGGATGAAGACACGGAACTGGCAACCACGGCCCCCTCGAGGGATGGCATCAACGTTACTCGCGAGGAAAACGTGCGCCACTCTCTCCCCCGCTGAGCAGAAATGAGATGGACCGACCAACCGATTCATGCGAGACCGGTTAATGTGTGGGGGACGTCTCTATAGCACTCGAGGTTAAGGTCGATGAACTGACAATCCCAACTCTCATTTGCCATCGCCATGTCCCCTATTTTATCTACCATTCTTTGTGAACGTGAGCCAGAAAATAAGCCTTCTCGTCGGTGACACTTCTCGTCAGCTGTACCCCTTCCCAAAACCTCAGGCCCTCCTGTGCATCCAGGCATTAACAGTCCTATCTCCTCCAGATAGATGCTAGTCTTCGATGTGGTTATCATTTCCAGCAAACAAGTCACCCTCCGGTAAACGCCTCCTGTAGCCATTCCATCACCGCCAATACCCCCTTCCCTCTCTGAACTTCATTGTCTTGTCGCAATCATGCCCCCCTGCGGTACTATATCCTAGAATAGTGTTGCCCGTACCAGGAGGATAACCGACTGCCGTCGTCACAGTCTCTCTTTTTCCATGGAGCATCCATAGCATCTGACCAATCGATCCCTTCACCAGGCCGGGCCAAGAACAATTACGAATCCCAACAGCACTTTTTAAAACAGTAGGCAGGCCGCCGCTAACTCCACGTGTATCCGCTCCACACATGGACAGTCAAAGACGCATCATCCCCACACCCCGATCTCGAGACCGATCTTCCCGCGCCACAACTGGAATTGCCTTCTGAAATAGAGCGAGAGGAGAAACACAAGCAGCGGCGGCGCGAAGACCAGGGCTTTCCGGATGAGTTCAAACGACGCAAGGCGCGTGTAGAGCGTTGGTGAGGTGTGCTTGGCGCTGCTGGGGGCCGCCATGTTGAGCGTGGCGATGCGGGGAAAGAGGTAAGGAGGGATGGGACGGGACATTGAGGTGGGGTGTTTGTACAGTGTATATATAACGTGATATGGAGAGTTATACAGTATATGTATGGCGTGAGCTTCAATGAGGTTGAGTTAAACGAGGTTCTTGTCACCCCGTTGAAGGTATCTGGGATGCTTGACAAGATGTGCTTGACAAGATGTGCATATAGATTACATTGGTAACAGCCGGGAAGCGTGAGACTATATAAGAAAAGAATTTTTTACCGTCTAATTACTTTTGAGGCTTTATCAGCATTCGAACCTGACTTTGTGTATTCATACCGGTGCTGGTTGATGTAGCTGCAATCATTTTGGCACACCGAAATACACCATTGTGACACATGTACTACACATTGTGACAACTGATATGTTGATCGGGAGGCTATCCCACTATATACTCGTAGGCCATTTGTTTTCTGTGAGATTATGGTTTCGGGCCAGGTGGAACGAATGATAATCGTCGTGACCAAATTTTACGCTTTGCTCAAGGTTGGAGGAAGCGATCCGCGCGGTTTCAAAACGAGGAGAAGTGATGTTTAAGAAATTATCACTTCATCACTCCCACGCTCACTCCCACTCCCACTCCCACGCTCGCTCTCGCTCTCGCTCTCGACAGCTTCTGGGTCAGGAGCGAAGCGAAAATTTGGTCACGACGATTATGTCTTACGTGATAACATGCCTTTTGTGATCTGGAGGAAACACTGTGATCTCAGGCAGGAACGAAGCAAGGGGCTGGGTTCGGTTGGTTTGATAGGCAAGCTGCGGTGAACCTCAATTTCATTTTGCAACATTTATGTAAAGACCGCGAAACATGAGTTATATGGAGATCCATTCCTGAGTGAATATTCATACCACCCAATATGAATGTCCTAGCATGGTCTCAACCACGCTGGTCCGTGCCAGTCCATCAGGAATATCATCATCCACAAGCATATTTTCCCAGAACGTGACTCCCTCTATGCTCTCAGCCCTACATAACGCTCCTCTCTCCTCTGCCATCTCTAGCTCTTCCACCGCCACGCCGATGCTCCACCCAAACTGTGCTGCGACGTCCCGTGCCGAGATACCGATTCCAAACGTGCGCCAGTCCCATGCAACATTCTTCTCGGGTAGCACAGTGTGCTGTTCAAGCATCCACCCAAGAATTGCCCTTACAGTCTTCTCGTCTGTCCTATCCCTGCCTTGTACGACAAGCACCCCACTCTTGAACTCGCGAAGTCGCACAGGCAGCTTCAGCGACTCCCAGAGTCGAGCAGCCCGCTCAAGGTCACGGGGCGAGACTAGCTCGATGCCATTTCGTGCACGGTTAAACAGCGCCCACAGATCGACAAGACTGATGATACCGCCCGTTTTGCGGAGCACGCCAGTGGCGTCGTCGGTGAGGAACTCAGCAAGGTTGCGCGACAGCTCGCTTAGATAGAGAGTCTCAGAGCTGCTGCCACTGCCGAGCATGTCTTTTGTAGTCACAAGGCCGAGAGCGGTGGCGGACTGGGCGAGAAGTGTGCTCTCCTCAGAAGAGCCGGTGTCGCTGCCACTGTTGGTCTGACGGGCGAAAGTTTCGGCGAGAGCGACTATCTCCTTTGCCGACGCCATGAGGGCTTCGAGGTCCTCAAAAGCGTTGCCGATTACCACTTCGTTATTCCTGCGCATATCTAAACGTCGCTGCTCGAGCCCAGCAATACCAACTGTTTTTATTCTATCAGTCGGCAAGGGTTCCCCCGACGGGCTCGGCTTTGGCACTGGCGGTGCACCATGTAGAAGCCACTTCCGCTGAATCATTGCCCCTTTTAGACGCTCGTGGAATATTTTCTCTCCTCCAGCTCGGAAGGAGATTTTAAGATTATCCGGTGTCCTGACCCCGGACGCACTGAAGCCTTGAAGGGTCGGGCCTGGTGATTCGGGTCGGAACTCCTCCCGGTGCTTGAAGCCTTTCGGAGCATCGTTGGATATCAGAGGAGCACCACAGAGTTCACAGGAGAGCAATGACGGGTGGTTAAGGAATGTGCACCTGGGACACTGAAACGAATCCGTGTCACTGCTACTTTCAACTGATCCCTGGGGAAGACGCCCCTGTTCTGGGAAACGTGCCTCTGAAAGTGGTCGTGCACTCTCATCTCGACTTCGTATTGGCACTGGGGTGCGCAAAGTATTCGTAGGAGCTGCTGGGCGATTCGCTGCACTGGCTATAGCGGCTTTGAGAACATGGGCTAAAGGAGGCTTTATACCACAGGCTAAGCATGGCGGCAGCGGCGTGTGTATTGTGGCCGTAGAAGGGTCGAAGTTTGACGGTACAGGGTTCGAAAATGTGCATATGGGGCAAATCCAAGTGGCATTGCTTGCTGTAGTTGGCTCAGCAGGCGGTAGGTGAAAGGGACTGTCTGTACGGGTTGTTGGCGAGGATGTAGCGCTTCGAGAGGGCGAGTTCAGCACGGTGACCCTGTTCTGGGTGGATAACCTTTTGGAAGGTTTAGGAACGAGGGTAATCTTCGGTGAAGATTTTAGAAAGCCTGCCTGTTCAGGAAGTCAGTCGCTGCTTGGGGTCTTCTACAGTGACTTGCGCGGCCTACATAGAATTCAAATCGCTCAACCTCCTTCAAGTCGATTCCCACGGAGTTCTTTCGCGGGTTTTCATTGTCCACATAGTAGATCCGATGGGACGTCAAGTAGACATGCCCATCCTGGTGATTTGGTATTTTATACTTCCTGGAACAGAGAATAAGTGTCCATGGTTCAAAGTTTGGGGTTGCATGTGGTTCTTAATTACCCCTCATAGAGCCCAACACTGTCCTGGACAAATAGGAGGACTTCGTCTGGAAGTAAAGATGGCCTCAGCGCAGTAGTGAGGTCAATCTGCTTGAGGGACATTCGGGATATCCAGGATATCCATGTGCCAGTGGAGTTGTGTGAGGAAGCGTGGAAGGTGTACGAAAAGGCAACTGGGTGAAGACGCCGATGATGGCATCCTTATCGGCCATCTCGGCCACACACACACGATAAGAAACCCCAAGGTCAATTCACGTGACCCCAGGTTTTAGGCGAGGGTTTGGGCATGGATCCTCCACCAACTTTTATCCACAGCCTACTTCACCGTTCACTTGTCTAATCTCCCATGACATTATCAACTCTGAGCTCTACTTAATCCGCTCACTTCTACTAACATATAAAGCATTTTTTGAAGAGTCGCCATCGCGCCATCGCGCCAAATGTCGATGTCGCACAACTCGTGGGCGCCCTTACCGCCTCCACCTGGCTCCCAGCCATCATACGCAGCCATGGCGGCAAGTGAGTCCACCCGAAAAGCATCAATCGAGGAAAGGCCTAACATCATTCAAGGCACTCCAGCATATACACCGGTGCAAGTTCGACAATCTTTCAACTATCCTCCAACCCAAGCTCCACAATTCGTACATGTAGCCCAATACCCCCAGCTTCCTCCCGTGGCCGCCCCCACGAAGCCGCCGACAAAAAAGAAGATCGAATGGCCAACATCAGTGCGCAGCTATGTTCAGAGGGCTTTCGATCCGAGTAACCTGTATCCCGATGTCCCGAGAGCGGATATGGAGGCGAAACTCAAGGCGACCATCTCGTCCGCCACTGAAACGGATACCCTTATGAGCGTAGACTGGGATAACCTACCTTTGCCTCAGGATACGGTGCGAACAGAAAGAGCTGCTCTAGCGGAACCATCTCCCCGTTGGGTTAATGGGCGCTTCATCTCGAGCCCTGAGTCGAAAAAGCGGAAATCGCAGGTATTGGATGGAAAGGACGAGCAAGATGTGTCTTCAAATCCTCCATGGCGTATAACTAACACTCACACCGGATTTGAAGACCGAATAACATTCGCACCGAACGGTGGCCCTCTCAATGTAGCGGCCAAGCCTCTCCCGGATGGCCTCTCGACCAAGGCAAGTAAGTCCCAGAAGAATCTTGAGAAGCGACAACGACGATTTGATGGCGGCTATAAATCTACCTACAAGGAATCGCCCGTTCTGGACGCCAGTTCTGGTCCTGTTGTTGGCCGCTGCCAGACTCTCGAAAAGAGATACTTCCGTCTTACATCTGCTCCAAATCCCGATCATGTCCGGCCGGAGCCTATCTTGAAACAAACACTGGATTTCCTGAAGAAGAAGTGGAGGAAGGAGAGCAATTATTCATACATCTGCGACCAGTTCAAATCTCTCCGTCAAGATCTTACCGTGCAGCACATCCGGAACAAGTTTACTGTAGAAGTCTACGAGATTCATGCCCGGATTGCTCTGGAGAAGGGGGACCTCGGTGAGTATAACCAGTGCCAAACACAGCTGCGCGCTCTGTACGCGCAGAAGCTCGGCGGAAACCCGACCGAATTCAAGGCGTACCGTATACTTTATTTTATTCACACGTGCAACCGGACGGCCTTGAACGACGTGTTGGCGGATCTAACCATAACAGAAAAGGACGAGTTGGCGATCAAGCATGCGCTCGGCGTCCGGTCGGCTCTCGCTTTAGGAAACTACCACAGATTTTTCAGATTATACCTCGACACGCCGAACATGGGCGCATATCTCATGGATATGTTTGTCGAAAGAGAGCGTCTAGCTGCGCTGTCTAACATTTGCAGAGCGTAAGTCATCCACCCCGTCGTTCGGATATGTTCATGACTAACATCTTGATAGATACAAACCACATGTGAAACTGCGTTTTATTACTGAAGAGCTTGGCTTTGAATCGGACGCCGAGGCGGCACAGTTCATCTGTGCCTACGAAGGCGGCCGAGAGTTACTTGAAGAGCGAGACGATGGCATCCTTCTACTCACCGGCAAGACCGGTGGCATGTTCGATGTGGCCAAGAATGCGGCGTTCAAAAAGATTGACATCAAGGGGCAGATCTAAACCCTGGTGTTCGATTTCCGTTTTATTGTCCCACGAGACCCTTGCAAGAGTACGATATGAACGGGCGACGATATACCCTGGCTTTCATTGCTATGCCGCCGACTCTGGCTCGAGTATATGGCCATGCCTTGGATCTTCCTCGAAAGGTGAATAGCGGCCACAAGTGTCTTCACATTCGTCCTCCCGTCACTCGGCGTCACAAGTCCACATCAGCGTCATTTGTCCAGCACTCCAGCCCTTTTTTAATTTATTTGCAAGCACCTCGTCGCCATACCTCAATCCACCTAACCTCTTTCTGTCACAAAGTCGCAGGCTTCCAGGACGAACCCTGGATCCTACTACTACCTGCATCTCCCTCTTTGCCTTTCCTATCCGTCGTTTCGCCTAGCTTAGATGTATACTCCAACAGCAAATGAGGGGTATGTTATTTTCGCCGTTTCGGGGGTTGCTGGGTGGTAGAGGGGCAAAGGAGATATAAATGCCATAGTTTGGACAGATTGATGTGGGGATGTTGGGGAGAGTTCTCTGCATGAACGAATGGGATTCGCATGAGCATCCCTTACGACGCGACGCGGGGTAGCGGCAGCATGCCTGGTCAGAGGGATCAGGGGGGGTTGGCATGTGGTTCAGCTGGGGATTTCCGGTGCTGGACCACCCGCGCGGCCCGGCGTTTATTTTGTGGGGGGTTGAGCTATATACCCAGGCAAGCATCAAGTCTGTCGTCAGCGGCGACAGTGGGGTTTTGCGTCCTTTTTGACCTGGCGCACTTGGGATAGCAAGTTGCTTTAGAAGACAAGAACGAAGTAATAGAAAAGTCGACTTTGATCAATCCGTGCAGTATGCCGTGGATGTGAGATGAACCCATATTGGATGTGGCGGAGCTGGGAGGTGGGGGTGCTGGAGATGGGTGCCATGTGGATGGCATGGCGTGGGGTGGCTTTTCTTTTTCCCTGGAGGCGGGGCTGGGGTGGGGCGGGGAGGAAGGAGGGGAGGGGAGATGGATGGTGGTTGTGGTGGTGGTGGTTGTGGTGGTGGTGGTTGTGGTGGTGGTGGTGGTGAGGAGGTTGAGGATGGCAGGGCGGGGGGCGGCAGAGGATGGGCGGGCGGCAGAGGCTGGGCGGGCGGCAGAGATGGCTGAGTGATGTGTTGGGTAGGGTCGGTTTGAGGCGGGTGAAGGGTGTGGCCTGACGGCAGTGTAATGTAGGGCTGGAGGAGTCCAATAAAAACCCGAGTAATGCAACTTTTCAACTTTTCAAACCAGCGTCGAGGTGCAAGTACGTATTGACCCAAAGTACGGAGTACGTACAGTATACTCCGTACACCATGACACCATATACAAAACCCACATTTACAGCCCACAGCCCACAGCCCACAGCCCACTCCACCCTCTCCTCACTCTCCTTTCGCTTCCCTTCCCTTCCCTCCCTTTCTTCCCTTCCTTCCCTCCTTCCTCCTTCCCTCCTTCCCTCCTTCCCTTCCCTTTCCCACACAAATCTCGGGGAAGTCCCTTCTTCACCAAAGTACACCCACCACAGTATTTACTCTACTTCCACTTTCCACCCCCACTCTACTGCACCCTACTCACTGCACTAACTCACTGTACTACTCACTGCACTAACTCACTGTACTACTTACTCACTGCACTAACTCACTGCACACTAACTCACTGCACCCCCTGCACTAACTCACCACACTAACTCACTACACCAACTCACCATAACTCACTACACCAACTCACCATAACTCACTACACCAACTCACCATAACTCACTACACCAACTCACCATAACTCACTACACCAACTCACTACACCCTACAGTACTCACTACACTAACTCACTACACCCTACAGTACTCACTACACCAACTCACTACACCCTACTCACTGCACACACTATAACTCCCTCCATCTGACTAAACCCTTCTATACCTAATTTACAAAAAAAACACTCACACACTCCTATATACACACAATCCCACAATCTCGACCTCTTCTTATCCCTTCCCAACCCCACCCCGCATCTAAGACACGGCCCTGTTCCAAACCACCCCCCCCCCCCCCCCCCCCCCTCCCTTCTCTCTCTCCCCTCCGACTTTCCCGCGCCCACTATCGCGATACTCTTATGTACAGTTTCTGCCACTTCTAGGTTCGTGACAACAGCTGCCGCCAGACTCCCAGCGCACGCCAGTCTATAAACGCGCGACGCACGCTGCACGCCCGCCGAGACCCGTTGAGAAAAAACGTCACCCAGAGCGAGATACGCCTCCTACTCCTACAGTAGCGCTCCCTTTCCCAACCCAACTTTACGATACAACCTGCTGTGAAAGCACCACCCCCGCGAAACTTCCTGTCGCATTTGCGCGTCTCCAGAAAGGAAGAGATACTTAGGTCACGATGAAGGTAATTGATCTTGAGCGACTGCACGTCCTACACTCGCTCAATGTGCTATGGGTGAGGGGAGAATGTCGAGGACAAAGGAAAGCTGACACTACCGCACACAGGCCCTTCGCCGCTCCATCAAAGGCGACAAGAATGACTCAAAGCTGCAACACATCTCCGTGGCCCCCAAGTCCGCCGTCGCCATCGTCCCTCCGAAAAAGGTACCTCTCCCCTCCCCCTCTTTCACGAGCCACTCCAATCCCCATCCCACCAGAAGCTGATCATGTGCCTCGCGCCACCTCCAGGTAATTCGCGCACTATACGACTACGAAGCGCAGAACACGCAGGAGCTGAGCTTCCAGAAAGGCGACTTCTTCCACGTCATCGCGCGCGAGAACGACACCGACTGGTACGAGGCGTGCAACCCCGCCGTGCCCGACGCGCGCGGCCTCGTGCCCGTGAACTTCTTCCAGGCGCTCGGCAAGACGGAGCGCGACAGCGGGCAGAGCACTGGGTCGGCGGGGAGCGCAAAGGCTCCGGACCACGACTCGGGGTACTCTGAGACCAATACAGGGCCGGCGGGGCCGGCGCCGGGGCCGAGTCCGCAGCGCTTGTCGAAGCTGGGGAAGGGGAGCGGCGCGATGGTGTATGGGATCGTCATGTACGATTTTGCGGCCGAGCGACCGGATGAGCTCGAGGCGAAGGCGGGGGAGGCGATCATTGTGATTGCGCAGAGCAATCCGGAGTGGTTTGTGGCGAAGCCGATTGGGCGGCTCGGAGGGCCGGGGTTGATTCCCGTCAGCTTTATTGAGATAAGGGATATGACGACGGGGCAGGCGGTGCCGGATTCGCAGGAGGCGGTTCAGAGGGCGGGGGTGCCGAAGGTGGAGGAGTGGAAGAAGATGGCGGCGGATTATAAGAATAGCAGTATTACGCTCGGCAAGTTCGAGGCGGCCAGCCAGCAGCAGCAGGGTATGGAGCAGGATATGGGACGGATGAGCTTGCAGCAGGCGCAGCAGCGGCAGAGCCGCCAGGCGGGGAATGGACAATATGTGAGTTTATCGCGAGCTGGGTATAGACGTATGATTGACGTATGTGGCTAACACCTCCTAGCAACAACTCCGACAATCCCAACAAGCCAAATCGCAACAACAGCAAAACCAGCAATACGCCGCACAACAACAACAAGCCGCCGCAACCTCCCAACTCTTCTCCCCCGTCTCCGCACACATCCCGCGCTACTGGTTCAGCGAAGACAAGTACTGGTTCGTGATCGAAGCCGCGCTCGAGGACGGCCGCCACTGGGAGCTCCAGCGCTACTACGAGGACTTCTACGACTTCCAGATCGCCCTCCTCACCGAATTCCCCGCCGAGGCCGGCAACACGGGAACCCAGAAGCGGTCCCTCCCTTACATGCCCGGACCCGTAAATTACGTCACGGACCAGATCACCGATGGGCGCCGCCACAATCTCGACGCGTACGTCAAGAACCTCCTTACGCAACCGCCGTATATCAGCCGCTGCACCCTGGTGAAACAGTTCTTTGCGCCCCGAGAAGGCGATTTCGAAATCGATCCCGATGCGCCGGATGGGTACCGCGATTCGGCGGGGAGCCAGCAGAGTTCGACGGGCACGCCGGCGGATGATCGGGGGGGGAGTAAGGTCGATCTCAATGGTGCTGGGTACGGTGGTCTCAGGGCCGCGCCGCCGCGCCAGCAGGGTCCACCTGGGGGGTTCCCGGCTCCGGGGGGGCGGGAGGTAGGACAGCAGCAATCCCAGGCCTCGCTGCAAGCAGCGGGTGGCGGAGCGATGAAGGTGAAAATATACTTTGGGGATGATTTGTTTGCGATCAGAGTACCCGCCGCGATCAGCTATGTGGCGCTGCATGAGAAGATCCGCGAGAGGTTGAAGATTCCGGGAGGAGAGGAGATCGCGATGATGTGGCAGGAGGGGGGGGGGAGGGCGGCTCTGGAGAGTGAGGCGGATTTGGGGGAGGCGTTGGCGAGGGGGGGGGGGAAGCTGGTGGTTTTTGTGGAGTATAAGTGAGAGCGTCCGTAGTGACGTTCTACTGCCGGTGCGCGATGCTGATGTGTGTGGCTGTTGGGTGGGTGTGGTATGTTTATACTCGCCTCGATACCCGCGGGATGGCAAAAACGGGAGCGCAGCTCAGCAAAAATCTACCCCTCCTATATGCAGGGCGCGCTGCTTGCGTCTTCTCGGAGTGGATGAGGATATATCCCATTTTTTTGTGTGGCATATTGCGAGGATATATACTCAGGGCTATCTTGCTTCTTCTTTCGGGGACGCAACTAGGGATGAGGGGTAGGAGACAGGCGGTGGGGGGGGGGCGTTTCCCGGCGTGGTTTGGGGGCGCAGGATTTTATTGAAGACCTCGGTTTTTTAGGGGGGTTAGAGGCCTAGGGGTTGAGCAGGGATGAAAGGAGGGGGAGGATGATATCTAAGATGCTATGAAGAAGATCGAATTGCTAGGACGCTGAAACACGTGGAGTTCGTACATGATGGAAGGGGAGTTTTGCTTGAAGAGATGGCGACCGGGGGGAGGGGGAGATCAAAAAGATGTTTCGACATGCTCTGGTGCTTTGAGGTGCATTGCATGCGTGCGTGCTTGCTGCTACTGCTGTTTGTGAGGTTATAGAAAGATTAGATATGCTTTTCCATACCCTGTGCTGTTTCCTGTCTTGGCGCTGCGACCCCCTTTTCTTTTAGTTTATACCTTTCGTCGCCCTGTTTTGCTGATGCCACCAATCGCATCAAAGTAGAAGTTGGAACGTCAATATTGAGGTCGAGATTTACAGTATACACACAGCCACCCCCACACGGGTACTATACACAAGCCCCCTTGCTCTACAACTCCTTATCCCCCTTTCCCCCCTCCCTCTTCACCCCACCCACAACCCCCTCCCCCAACCTCTTCTCCCTCCCCACCACCGGCGCATCCCCAACAGCCTGCTCCCCCCCAATCGCCTTAAACCCCTCATGAAAAACAAACTCCACCGCCCCCTCCACCGGCTTATCAAACAAATACGGCAACACCGGTACCACACTCAACCCTAGCCCAACGGGGCCCCACATGCGCAGTCGAGGAGATTTGACGTTTTTCATTGCGCGCCCGGCGTAGCGGACGATGGAGTGGATTGTTAGCATGGGGAGGCCCATGGAGGCTATCCCTTGGAAGAGGGCGCGTTGAACGATTACTGTGCGGTAGTCTTCCAGCGGTGTAACAACCCCCGGCGTCACCAACCCCCCCTTCAACCCCCCCGCCACGCCCTCCGGATGCAGTGTCCGCTGATTCGCACAATAAGCTTTATACCCCTCGTGCGCGACGTCACCCGCCAGATAGGCCCAGGAGATGCCGTAGGCGGCGCGAACGAGGTTGGGGTGTGCGACGGGGCGGAAGGATTCCCCGACGTCGGAGGTGTAGGCTACGTAGCGTTGGGCGGAGAGGAGGGCGGTGCGGATGCGGGTTGCGTAGGCGGCGTAGCGGATGGAGGATTCGGTTGATTCTGGGGCGCTGGGGGGGTGTTAGAGGGTGTTCTGCGGTTCTGGGTTCTGGGTTGGGGGGGGTGGCGGGAGGAGATGGGGAAGGCTTACGTTCCGCTCCGGACTTCGTCGTAGATGTGCTGATCTTTGTCGGCGCGGTCGACCATGCGCTGGAGGTCTTTGGGGAGCTTTTTGGCGGGGGGAGGGGGGTTGGGGTTGGTTTTCACAACGTCATTGTCGGGATTGGATGGGCCAGTGCTGGCCATGATAAGGTGGTTATTTCACTCGAGGGTGGTGTTATAGGGAAATGATCCTGAACTGCGAATCGTAATAGGAGGAGGTATATGGAATAGCGAAACGGTTTTTTTGACAGTGACAGTGACAAGAGGCTTGCCAGTTTCCGAAGGTAATCTACCATCTACGTAGGACATGTGCAATGGCTTCGCCTAGCACGCAACCACCGACCGCCGCGGCGTTCGGGGAAACGAAATCGCGGAAGGTCCCGGGTAAAGCCCAAAAATACTGCCAAGGCGCTAAGCATATTGAAGCTGTCCAGTGGGCTCTCGGAAAGCCAACGTCGGCCCAGCCAAATCGTCAATCTACCAGCAACAACACATCCACCTCACCTCTCTCTCCAAGTCAATCAAGCAAATCCCATCAAGATGGTTGTTATGTACAATATCGCCGGTCGCCAGATCGCGTCTCACTGGGTAAGTGGTCCCGTCTGTGGTGGAGGAAAATAGGGATGCCGAGGGAGGGCAAATTTCTTCAATCGGCTACGAAGGGAGGGATTGGGGGGCATTGGGATACATGGAGAGGATTGAAGGATTGTTGCTAACGCGATTTTGATGTACAGCTCTCGATCGCCACGCTTTCGATCACCTTTGGCGGTGCTGCCCTCGCTATGGGCGGGAAGAAGGTTGAGAAGACCACGACTCCCCCGCTCAACGCGAAGAACAATGATGAGGAGAAGTTCATCAAGTGAGTCCTATACCCGCGGCGGCACTTCGAATAACGAAGGAGGAGTTTGTGGACTTGTTATACTGATGATGGGTTAGGGACTTCTTAGCCGACATCGATTCCTCGGAGAAGAAGGGACAGAAGGCTTAGACGGAGAGTGGATTGGAAAGAGGATGTTACGGCCCGACGATGCGTCCGACGACTGGAACAATATCGATGTGTACATATAAGCTGTATTCATGAATGCATAGAAGGGTGTCTACAATATTTCCGTGAATCTCTCCTCGCGCTAGAGGTGGTGATGGTGTGACTACATTTCGCGATATATACGCACTGGACAGAACAGGAGTGACAATCGATATGTGTCTTGATTTGCACTGGGTGTCTGTGGGAGAGATGGGATTCTTTTGAGGGATGGGTTTATAACTTACTGTTCACGTGCCTTCCCGCGTTTTTGGTGATGTCTATGACGACTGGTCAATATCTTAGGGTCCTAGATCACGCTGACGTACTCGATACCCCAAGGGAGCAGCATAGCACAGCAACTTCCCCAGCTTTTAATATAATCAGCTAACCCCCCAAGATAACAGATTAGCAAGGCATTTCCCCAGGTTTTGACATCTCCGCCTACACCCCCCGCCTGTCCCCATCTCCCGTCCGAAGCGCTTGCCATACATCTCGTTCCGTTGCCCCTTTACTCGCCCCCCCCATCCATCATGCCCGAAGAGGGCGAGGGGGGCACCTACGACCCCGAATGCCACTTCTGCGTCATCGGCAAAACCGGAAAGCCCAGCCCACACCCCACCATCGCCGCCAGCCCTGTCGCCTCCGCCTACCTCGTCCTCGCGACGCACAGCGTCGTCGGGTTCCTCGAATCGGCGCCTATGGGCCACGGCCACATCGTCCTGCTACCGCGCGAGCACGCGGGCAAGATCAGTGATCTCTCGTCGGGGGGGAGCGCGGTGTTGGGGTTTTGGTTGCCGATTGTTAGTAGGGGGGTGATGGCGGGGTTGTTTGGTGCGAAGTGGAGGGATCATGATGAGAGTTGGAATATTTTGCAGGCGAATGGTGAGTCCCCGCTACATCTGCGGTGGTTGTGGGCGATGGGGAGACATGCTGATGCTGTGGCGGGCAGGTAAAATGGCAGGTCAGACGATCAAGCATGTGCACTTCCATATCATCCCGCGGCCCCGCCCGGAGATGAAGTCTGTGTATGGAGAGACGCGGGATCCGAGCGAGATGATGTCGTATGAGAAGAGGCAGAGGAATCTGACGGAGTCGATGACCGCGAACATGCAGGATGAGAAGGCGATTGAGGCGTGTCAGCTGATTAGGGCGGCGTTGAAGAAGGAGATCTTGAGGATGAAGTTGTCGGGGAAGATTGCGGAGGGGGAGGATGAGTGGGATTTGTGGTCGATTGATGATGGGAAGAGAGTATTATGGTTGTAAGGGGGCCCTGTAAATTGGATGAAGGGATGTGAGAGGGGTAGTTGGGGCTGTATGATAAGCAGGGTTAGAAAATCAGTTATAATCATGATTATTTAGTCGTAATCATAGTATCTAGATACGACCTTGGCAGGACAAATTCAAACTCAGACGGACGATGAAGGCTAAACCAGTGTTGGGAGCAGACGATATCCTTCTCCTTCTCACTCACCTCGCCGTTTCGTGTGGTGGTGTTGTTAGATAAAAGCAGCATTGACCTTAGAACCACTCACGCAATACAGCAACAGGTTATCAAGTTTCCATCAACAAGAACTTCAAAGTTGTCTCATTCAGCGACCATCTCCGACAGAGATGCCCAGTTCTCTCGAGTCTATGGTCGTATGTGATAATTAGTTGCGTATTCATCTTTGAGGATTTATGAACTGCTTTCATGGCGAGACATAGCCGGCATGCTAGACATGTACAGTAGAACCCCTGTTATAACGATGTAATTTTAACCAGACCTGAGTATCGTTATAATTGAAATATCGGTATGATGGTAGCGTAACACCATACAAAAACGCCTAATTCGTCACCTTAAAAAATATCGTTATATACGTGATTATTGGCTAAACGGCCATCGTTATAACAGGGGTTCTACTGTATGTGCTTGCATTAACGCAAGCATTCTGGTATCATACGATAGCACAGTCCACGCGGTACACATCACATAAGATCAAAAATTGTAGTTTCCGATCGCCGGGTTTCACGCATAGAACTGCGCGAATGTAATGTCAAATTCCGACTCGACCGCTCCGCATGAATCGCCGATTTCACGACATAGTATTGCGTGCAAGAACCCGTGATACCAGATTGTGTTGGTGCCGGCGCTGTCACAGCCGGCGATGTGGTGAAGATGTAGTGCCTGTAGTAGAGGAACCTCCCGAAACACCGACGCAAGTAAGCTTCATCGAGCCAGAGACTGGTGCAGTCGCTTCCGATGGCGGGGTTCCAGGCGTAGAGCTGGGCGAAACTGATGCCGCCACTGTAACTACTTTTATATAGCAGAAAAATTCTGCTTCCGAGCTAGTCTCAGAGCAGTGGTGCCCAGTTTTATCTTCTGAGTTGGATGATTCTGGGCTTGGCCCCGGGTTGGCGCTTGGCGGCCTGGGCGGCATCGCTGCCCCTTATCCCGGGCACGGAGTGAGAACTCCACACTGGGTCCATAGACCGGCATATGCTCCTGAGCTTGAACCAGTATATGTGCACATTTCCATGTAGCAACCAGGTGTAGTCATTTGAAATGAAGGACCATAGCTTGTTACTCCGACCACGATCTTGTTCGCGGGCACACCTGCCTTGGTGACCATGGAAAGTGCACTAATGGTCTCTGTGAGATTCATGTCGGAGCAGAGGCAATTGCCTCCAGGACAACATCATAAGTCATATAAACAACATAATCGGCAAAGGGTGCCATCTTTGCAACCTCGAAGGCCCCGAGGCCGGGGCGGTGAAAGATATTGTCTGGCATCCAGTGCGAAGCCTGTTGTTATTGTCGCGAATGCTAAATGGATGTGAGTATATGCCGACAGATCGACACTACTGATTGGCTGATTCAAGGAGCCTTAGGGATCTGTGTAGCATGTTAGCTAAGGACGCCATCTTAATATCAGAACCTAATTTAAACCATTAAGACATCTTCCTTCTGATACCCCTATTAATTACTCCTCCGAGCACACAGTTAACGAAGGCATATAGAGAGGATGTAAAGGAATCGCGAGAACCTCAGGGAGATATTTGTCTACCACAACACTCAGCTTCAGCTTAAGCTCTTAGACAAACCTTAACGCTTAGGTTGAGGTTGTAGAGAGCTAGGAGAGGCATCAAAGCGTCTGTAATGCTGCAAAAGGCACAAAAGAAGCCGAGACCATTCTCTTGCCTAGCGGAGAGCTCAAACGGTGAGGTCCTTAGATAGAAGAGCTTCATCGTCAAACTCCTCTGCCTAAACGCCCACATTACCATCACCTTTGATATCTTTGGCACATTCCTAAAAGCGCAAATGACGGACAAGAGACTACTCTCTGTCACCTCCTCCATCTACATCAACTAAGTTGGTATCGATCGCCAACCGTCTTATGTAGCATGAAAAAAAAACACCCCCCAAATCAAGAAGAACAATTATTTGCGGTTTTGCCATATATTCGTTCTTGACTGTTGATTATCAAGTTCAGATTCGTTCACAGAATCGGATATTAAAATAGCCACGTGACCTTGAAACCCTCCCGCCGCTTACTAATTCCCCGCCTCATTAGCGCCAGGCCACGCGATTCGTAACTTTGTCAGCCTCGCCCCAAACCGCCGCTAAGCCCCATCAGTCGCCAAGGCTACCTTCTACACCCTTCTCGAAGACCTAAAGTCAGCATCTCTCGATCACAGCGTCTTTCCTCAGCCCTCGGTCCTGCGTCGTCAGCTTCGCCCCTGCCCTAGTCTATCATCCGATCTATGGATCTACCCCACCAGCGTATATATTAAACCTCGCCCCGCCAACGCCGTCATGGCCGACTCCAAACCCCCACCGAAAAACGACCCCTACTCAACAATGGACACATCAGACCCAACCCTCATCGGCTCCCACTGCCAGGACCCTTACTGCAACCAACTCGACTTCCTCCCCTTCCGGTGCGAATCCTGCTTCGGCACATTCTGCCTCGACCACCGCTCCGAAACTGCTCACAAATGCCGCAAGGCTGGAGACTGGGCGCGGCGTCGCGCCGCCGCCACTGCAGCCTCGTCCACAAGCACTGGCCACACGACTCTCGCCGTCGACACACCGCGGCCCTGCGCCAGCCCAGCATGCAAAACTGTTACGAGAGCCGCGGGCCGTAATCCGGGTGTGCACTGCTCTGGGTGTAATCGCACGTACTGCCTGAAGCATCGGCTGAAGGAGGACCACGACTGCAAGAACCTGGTGCCGATTGGGGCGCGGCCTTCGCGCTTCGACACCACGGCGACTACTGAGAAAGCGAAGCTGGCGTTTGGGCGACTGAAGGCGTGGGGCTCGGCAAGGAAGGTCGAGGCGGAGAAGGCGACGACGAGGGTGCTGCCTAAGCCGAAGCCGTCGAGCACGGCGGCAAGGTTGGTGGCGGTGAATACGCTGAAGAAGACCGCGAAGGGGGACGAGAAGTTAGCGCCGGAGAAACGGGTGTATATATATGTTGAGGCGGAGGCGGCGACTACGAAAGCGAAATTTCCGAAGGGCGAGTTCTTTTACAGCAAAGATTGGGTTGTGGGACGGGTTCTGGATGCGGCGGCAAAGAGCTTGCAGGTGCAGAACGTTAATAACCAGAGCGAGGATGAAAGGGAGAAACTACGGGTTTTTCATGTGGAAGGCGGCCGACTTCTCGAGTTTGGAGAGAAGGTCGGCGCTGCTTTGGTTAGTGGAAACACGATTGTTTTGTTACGGGGCGTGGGACCTGCGATCCCGAATTTGATCGAGGCATGAACATGGCCATGGACATCTGCTGCAGTTAGCTTGAACCATAGGGATTTTGCATATGCAAGGCGTTTTGGGAGCGATGATCAAGCATTATTACATATCACAGTCGTTTTCTCCCCATTTTTGAGCATGAGAATGACACTAGCGCAAGAATGCAGTCTTTTACTTCGTTGAAAACAAATCCAAAATGTAGCGGGTAACCACTATGTAAAATATTGAGACATATATCCATAACTACCACCTCTTTAAAGCCCGCGCACATATTCGGGTCGGTTGCGCTCTCTCACAACCACAGAGTGACGGTCGAAGTCACGCACTGATGCTGATCCGGTGTTATACATACTCGACCTATCCATCGGGGTATAGGCCATAGTAGGCGCAAAGTTGACTGCCGCCTTCCTTACCTTCTTCCTCCTCGCCCGTTCCCTTCCCCTCCACAAGTCCCTGAAGCCCTTCCAGAAATTCCCCAGCTCACCCGCCCAGATTAGACATAAAGTTATTACGATAATCATGAGGGGTATGGCAGCAGCCCAAAATACCCATTGGCTAAACTCCATATCACGGATGTCGACCGTGTTCATGCCCATTATCCCAGCGACGGTCGAGAGCGGCAAGAACACAATGGTGACAATGGTGAAGGCGTAGATGGCGGCCTCCTGCCGGTCCTTGTTCGTGTCAATTTTCTGCAGGTTGCTGGCCTGAAGATGCGATACCCAGTCGTGCATCTCCCGTATGTCACGCAGTTTGTGGTCTACGAGTGAGATCGCGTCGTAGATCAAGATCCCGAGGACGCCGTTCGGGTGGGTGGGTGCGAGCTGGCTTGTACGCGAGCGGCCTTGGTTGTCGACAACGATGGGCACGTCGAAGGGCTCAATGTTCGCGACGTCGTAGCGTGTATGGTGGGTGGCGTTATTAAAACCGTGCATTGTTGGCTGTTGGGTATATACATTAGGTACCACAGAACGGTAGTCGTCGTTTGCTATCTTGTTGAGATGAGTGTTCTGGAAGGCGGCGGCGCTATTTCTGAAACTTGCAGAGGGAGAAGCAAGCATGAGGAGGCGCCGCTGCTGGTTTAGTATATCGTTGATGACGTATATCTCTTGCTTGAATAGCGCAATACGGTCTTGGTGGTTGCGGTCGACAGGATTTGCGGCAATGTCGGCTTCCTAAGGTGTGAATTAGTATAGGCAAGTTTTAGCTGGTGCATAGCTAGTTAACGTACCAGGCTCCGAAGATATTGCCAATATGGCTCGATTATATCCTGGGAGTAAGGAGTTACGCCCTCTAGGAGCTGAAAGTTGATGAGAGTTGCGAGCTCAAACGGTGTGAAGACGAGGCTGTCGAGTAAGCTTTTCTTCGACGTCTCTTGTACCACCTTCCGCATTCCCTTATCGAGCAAATCATGAACTACAGAATTGTGGTCCTCAAAAACCGCCATGTCTTTCGTCGTCGAGGCTACAGATATCAAAAGATATAGCCAAGCCTTTGGGAACTCTTCTGGTAGGTGTATATTTAGTCTATCCGCGGGGCGTGCCTCCGCGTAGAATTCTTTGAATGGCTGAACCTGCCTGGCGATTTGACCGAGAAACTCGGCGATGTATGGGACATCTTCATTACGACAACCGAAATTTCTCATTCTCCTTTCTTTTGGCCGGTACTGCCGACCCTGGTAATACTGGGAAGTGTTCTCTTGTGCTTTAACCTTCTGTGATTTATCGGGCTATTGAGTGGGTTAGCCATTGCACCATATATTTCTGGTTGGATATTGTTACCAAAATTAAGCTGTCGATTGCGCCCCAGTATTTCTGTACTGTAGGTCCCTCAAATGTAATAGGTAGGAAGAACTGGAAAATCTGATCCGCTGCTGCAGCTATTGCTTCTTTCGTCCCAAGAATCTTTACTTTCTCTGGATTTACCTTCTCTGAACTCATAAGCTTCGTCTTAACTCTCGTCAATTGCTCCACAATAGAGTCTCGTGAGCCAAGAGGACACTCCTGATAGACGATACGGTCACCGACGCTCGACCTAGCCTTCAGGAAATCGTCGACTTCCCTAAGGTCATCTCTTATATCTTGCTCCTCGACCCTCCACTGAATATCAGGAGTGGCTTTTGGAGTTGGAGTCTCCTCACGAACACCGCTTGGGCTACTAGAGCTGCGATTTCGAGATGATTGAGGTCGCTCTAAGGGCGAAGCAAATAGAGGGGGAGATAACATGGCCGTTGGATGCGAATTTAGCCAAGCAAACACGTAAAACCCAGCGAAAATACTGTTAGGCTTGGGGGGAGAATTTTGAACCCCCAGTAAATTGAGACTTTCTTCTGGCCTGGCGGGCGTTGCAGGGTTAGGTTTCGGCTTATCGAAGTAGCCCTCTGTCGATGGGGCACTAGATTTCTCAGGGGCATCCTCAGCGGTGGCCGGTTTAGCAGTCTGCTGCTGCCCCTTATCTGATGGTGGACCTGGCATGTTTTGTTTGGGCGGCTGATCATACTCATGAATGATGAAGCCTGGAATGGTTGACGATGTGTTAGCGCCTGGCTGTTCTTTCGATGTCACAGTCGGCTTTGACGCCGAAGCAGCCTTTCCATAATCCCGCATAACTGGTATGAAATTGTCAGGTGCCTCAAATTTGTCCCTCAATGGAGCCCTGATAAACTTAGTATTCACATCATACTGAGTCCACTGAGATATCATACCTGTGATCGACCGTAAGCCTGATATTTGTTCTCTTCGCCTGGGCTATAATTCTCGGCCAGTCAGCGGCCCTGATGGTTTTACCATTATGCTTGAACTCCAGTCTCCCAGGCCAGAACTCTCCAAAGAGCAGGACAAAGCCCTAGGTCACATTAGCTCAGCTCATACAATGGCACATGCTAAAGCACTTACAAACCAGGTCTGGCACTCATCCACCTTGAAACACCAGAGGAGGCATCTCCCGGATGAAACTAAAATAAAAGGAGGCCAAGTTCCGTGGTGCTTTGATGAAGGTTCGGGGGCAATTTTAATCGCATCACCTTGAAGGGAGGACATGCGGATCCCAGCGCAGGTGATGAGGAGCGCTGTATCTATTAGTTTACATTCGCCCGTAATTTCGTGTTAACTTACAGTCATCAAGAATTAAATACCACGTCTGGGCAATATGGAAACAATAATCGCCTGGGGTATCCAACAAGTGGCAAACTGCCTGTTGCATATCTCGTCCCTTTTGGACCAGTGAAAAACGCGCCTGCATGAGACTGCGAATTGGATGGTCTGCGGGCCTTGCCCTGGCGGGGCCAGCCTTATATTTTTGTAACGTGAAATGCGGGAGACTCATCCATGTCACTACCCTCGGCTTCGAGGTCTTTGATCCCGTCTGGTTGACAATATTTTCAGCGGTCAATGACGGCATCAAAAATTTGGCTTTCATACCGCTCGATGTCTGAAAAGGCTTGTCAAACCGCTTCCCTACACGCGCTAGGAGACGTGAGATGGCCTGACGCTCGATATCTGAGAGTCCCCCCACAGCTGCTACCCCGTTCTGATAATCATCAAAGTTCATAGCCGAATCTTCAAAATGTATCCATGTGAACAATGGGGGACGATTCTTTTTTTGGCCATGGCTTTGGGGTGGCGTAGGCAGCACCGTAATCCGGGCACTCTGGACACCTCCTACCGACCCTTCTCCTGTATACCTGCTATCGAAGACATTCAGTATCTTTGGAGCGAGAAGGGACTGAGAAACAATTTTTTCGGGTTCCACGCCTCCAACATCTCCTTCAGAAGCTTCGGAGGCGTCCGATACTATTTCAATTCCCGATGTAGTGCGCTTGTGACGCGTTAACGTGAATGAGTAGGCATCGTCAATGATGTCCGAATCCGATGCGGAGCACGAAGCTGAACTTTCCAAACTGTCTCGCCTCTGTCCCAAAAAACGGTTTAGGCGCCGTCGATTCCGCTGTCTCATAAAATGGCTGCTCTCCCTTTCATCGAAGCGCGACGGGCTATAATTCGATGATCTGCGCCCCCGATATGAATGGGCCGGGCCTCCATATTCATCATCATTTGAATCAGGGCCTGCCGTGACAATAATATCACTGTTATCACTCGCGATGGGTTCCTCGGTGAACTTCGGGCTCAGAGACCTCTCTCGATCCTCGATGATCCTATCTTTGTTCCTGTCCCGACCTATTCTGCTCCTCCCAGGAACGAAGGGAAAGTTTTCGTCCACAAAGCCCGATGCATCCCTCGATCCCCTCAATGACCGTTCCGCTCGTCGCCGGTCGTTTTCTCTTTCCAAATCGAGATCAAAACGCACTGGGCGCGTATCCGTTCGGGGTGCACGTGATAGCCACTGGTAGTCAGAAAGTCTCTCTTTAGGCATCTAGGCGATGCTGAACACAACCAAGTCACATATCAGATCATCAAACTAGAATGTAGCATATAACATCTCAAATATCCAAGTAAAATTACGAACTGGACGGTGCCTTTGACCCTCTTTAACCCAGTCCAGCCTTTGCGGCTGAGCCACTGCCGAGTCCAGGCTGTCCCTGTGATGTGGGGATAGCTGCAGTAGTGCGCATGATTTTTGAACTGGGCGACATGTGCCTCAACACAGCACCACCACCGGTCACAGCACACTAACCTCGTGAATATATGACCATTTCCTCAGCCTTGTAGATGGCCTAATCTGTATAATGTAACAACGGAGGCGGATATATGTCTTGAGAACATCGGCTTATTAATCCAAGGAAACAGGTGCTATGTATATCCTGCTTCGCTCTTGACCGTACGCCCAACCTACGCCCAACCTATGCCCGACCTATGCCTACCAGCCTTGAATATCAACTATCCGTATACTCAAAGTCGTCTTCGTCGTCAGCCTCGAAGTATCGACTTTTAGTTTCCGTACTTCTCCTCGTAGCCTTCCTCTTTGGCATGGCTCTCGTAGCCGGACTCTCAACTGGTAGTTTTGTAGACTTTCCTTTCCTTCTCGATGCAGGAGTTTTTGCTTCCGGAATGTGCACATCGCGTTCCTCATGGTCACCCTCTAGATCTACGGCGGTTGTATCCTCGTCATCACTGGGCGGTACGCGTTTCCCTAGTCCTCCTCGGCGAAGAGAATGTCTGCGTTGGTTCGGGGCGGGCTGGGCGTCTGTGTCAGCTGGATCTCTCGTGTTGTCTTCACCCATACGATTCGATATCGTGAAAGGTCGTGCGGTAGATCTTGTAGCCCCATTTATCGGCGGCGCCACTTGTGCAACCGGCTTGGATGATGGAGAGGACTCCCTTCCACTAACTTCAATTGAACTTTCGCCGGCTCTATTGTGCTGGATGGAGAGAGGAGTCGGGTAGGTGTTCGGAATATTTCTCGTAGGTTTCTTGTCTGGCTCTTCCTGCCCAATAACGAAGCCACCGCCGTCATCTTCGCTTTCCTCATGCCTTGTCGGGAAAAAGCTCTGGGGTACGTCTTCCCCCTCATGGCCTTCGGGGAAGAAACCACCAGCCATGTCTTCGTCAGCCTGCTCCATTTGCTGCCTCGACATATCTCCCTCGACGTTTGCTCTGACATTATCCATCGTATTCTTATTCGTCCAAGGGTTCAGCACATCTGGGTTTTCATCACCGTGCTCCCCATACTCCTCTCTAACCCTTTTCATAATCCTCATCCCCATTAAAAACTTCCTCCACATCCCCAATGCAGCTTTCGTCCTCTTGTCATCTTCCTTCCGCAACCTTTCCGCCTCATACTCACGCCAATGCTCGATAACCATTTCTTCGTTCTCTTCCGCCACAACAACGCCTGAAATAATTGGTATCGCCATCCTCGCGCCAAACTCGAAGCCGGTCACCGCTTCAGCAAAATCAATCCCTAGCTTCCTACATATTCTTGTAGTGCCACGGAGCGGGATATGGACAGCGCCTTTCGGCACCATGCTCGGGACATAACAATCCATATTTCCAAACCCGTTCTTCGGGATAATACCGTCCTCGATCGGTGGAGGGATTATCCAACCCGTCTGATCTCGGCTATATAGCCCCTGGAGCATCTTCTGTCCTCCACTCGCCAATTCTGCTTCTGCAAGTTCTCGTTTTCGATTAGTAGTCGCTGCACGGAATGGCACTCTTTTTAATGGTTGCTCCCCGACTTTTGGCTCACGGCCCTCTTTATGCCATGTCTCCACGCTTTTGCAGCTAACAACATCTTTTCGCAGGTATACTTTCTCCTGGGTAGCTGGAGCATCGGCCTTGCCCTTAACTGTAAATAACTTGACGTGTTTGGCGGTTGGTAGTAGGGCTTCCTCTCGACGCAAATGCCGTTGTAGCACAAACTCCGAAGATTGCTTATACGATTGTAGAGTTTCCTCGCCCTTCTTAGCTTCCTTCTTCTGTGGCTTGACGGCTTTCAAGTCGGTAGCTTGTTCCTGATCATCGATGATAGAGCGTTGTTGTTCACGCCGTTCATATCCACTCATGACGGTCTTGAACCAGTCATACTCTTCATGGCGTTTTACCTTTCCATGACGATTGTAGACCAGCACTTTCTCAACCGGCATCCTCACACCCTTGGTTTTACCCGGCCAAGTATGTCGCTTCAGGTATCGGACGGTAACGTCCTTGGCTGTGCCATCTGAAGAAAATCCAATAATGTAGGCCATGACTTGTTTTGCTTTCTCTGCCTTAGCGCCACGAGGTTCAAACCCGAGGAGAAGCTCTGGGTTCGTTGCTACTGGGTCGCTTGGTGCGAACGGGTTAACCGGTACCCAAATATTTGTCACCGGTGATAGTACCTCAATCCAATAGTTGGGCGCAAGGTCTTTCTCGTAGACTTTTGATGGTTGCTTGCGTTGTGGCCGGCTTGGAGAGGCATCGGCTACCATTCCAATAGATTCGCTATGGTCATCATTCTGCTCAGCTTCAGATAAATCAATTGGGGGATCCTTCGTTCCTTTTCGGCGTGTGCTATTGCTCGATATATGAGATGTGGCCCTTACTTGTTTTGATCGAGGCGCCCTATGTTTAGGTTTAATCGGGGCCTTTCCTTTCAAAGTCGGCGTCGATCCCTCGTCATCAGATTCGTCGAAGCTTTGAAGATCCGGCTCTTCCGAGACAATCTTCTTCTCCTTCCTCTCAACAGCTTCCTCATTTTTACTCCATCCAAACCCCACTGGTTGCAGACTAACCACCATCCGAGCCTCAAGACCTAAGCCGCGCAAAAGTGCCGTGAATAGCTGGGCACCAACATCTCTGCTGCCCTCATGTCCATTCGCTAGCTCCTTGAAGGAGTCTTTAGTTTCAATTCTCTCACCATGCCTCTCAAAGTCGTATTCAGCTCTGTTGCTCTTGATCTCATCGTCTATGCGCTGTAATGACATATACCCAACCTTCTTTAATCCCGGAGCCGTAATCGTAAATCTCTTTTTCCAATACGACGACAGCCGGTTTAGAAGAGCAAATAGCGGATCGCCGTGGCTCATATTGACGGATCCGATTTCCGCTCGCTGGGCAGAGCTACCCCAATCGGCCTGACTTCTCTCCTTGCCCTTTTTCACCTTCTCCTTCTTCTCGTTCTCCTTCTTCTCGTTCTCCTTCTTCTTGTTCTCCTCCTTAGACTTCCCCTTTCGTTTTGGCTTTTCATTCTCTTCAACTTCCTCCCCTCCCAACCCGCTGTCCCTTCTCCACCTCTTTAGATCCTTCTCGAACGAAGTCCCCTTCATCAACTCCCCCGTTAAGATCTCCTGCAACGCCCTGTCACAACACCATCGGTTTCGAACCGAGTTATGCCACATTAAGAACTGCACATGCATCTGATGGGTCGCGACTCGAACCGCACGTTCAATCTTACTTGGCCCTTGCTTCTTGTTGTGCGGGTTCGCAAGACTAATCCTCGTTTCTCTCGTAAGGGTGAGATCGAGATCTTCTTGCTCCGCAGGCGCAGCTGATATTGACGGTCGGTCGGCGTTGGAGGGGCCGGCCTGCGGGATATCCTCAAACTCGACATCATCGTCGTCATCCTCATCCTCCTTCTCAGCTACGACATCCTCGAATTCTGTATATTCGCTATCACTCTCTTCCTCATCTTCTTCTCCCCCACCCAAACTCCTCAACAACTCACTCGGCGTTTGCGGCGATGAGCGTTGTGTCCCCGTATCTAATTCGTCAAACAGCGTCTTCTTCCTTGGTGGCGCAATGGCAGTATTAGATTTCCCGCTTGCCTCTTTCGTTTGCGTCCTGTCCCTATTTCCTGTCTGGCCGCGCTTCGGTTTCGGCGCATCTGGCTTGGGCTCGAGTTCTTGTCCGGGATTTGGGGAGTCGGACCTCAGGCGCTTGCGCGGGAGGAATGGAGGCATAACTACACGCTCAGCTCAGTTGATCGGGCTCCTTGAGGTACATTTGTCATGGGATTAATCTGCTCCAGCATAGACAGTGGTCATTCATAAACAATGTTGGTGCTGGAATTTGCGAGAAAATAAGTATCCAAAGCGGCCTCTCAGGCGGTCATCGTAATACGAGTATTTCACGCCTTGTTCCCACGCATCGGTCGCCTCTCGGATGCACGAAATGTCGCGCCCGCATCGCGCTGTCACGTGCGAAACAAACCACTTAATCTCTGTTGAGGGAAACGGACTTTCCCGCTGGGAAACAGTGGGTTTTTTACACCCAAAATAACAGGTTATCCCCGTGGGACCATCCAACTCCCGGTTTAGTTTACGGGTGAGACAGTGGCGCCATACTATTGGAAGCCACTGATCCAAACCCAGCTGAAGCCCGGAAAGCTCAGCTCGTCAGGGTTTTGGGGATTTCCCCCAGGGCTACAAATAGCGTACGTAAGCCCGTAGATTAGGTAGTAATTCAATTGATCTAACTTATATACTGTATTTACCGTGTTCTACTGTGAAGCTTCTGCTCCATTACCCGCAAGGAATCAATTACGGTGGTTGGGGATTACCATACAAATCCGTGTGTAATTCCTCACTTTCCACAATTACCTCCAACAATCTCTACTTAACTAAAGCATGCTTACTTTTAAAATTATGACGATAACATCCATGACACTTAACTTGGCTCGAGAATGAATTGTGTGATATAAAGATCAACAGTGGAATAATAAGGCTAAAGGTTGGCTAATCAGTCACATTTGACATGCAACCGCTCTTTGTATTCGTCTTTCCAAGCATGATAATATTGGGTATATCCATATATACGCCGTCTCGCCTCTATGGCTACACCTCCCGCCTGAAACCTCACTGCTCACCTCATTGCCGCTTCTCTCGTATATGCGCCTCTGTAATGCTTCTATAGCTTGTGCAATCGACCACTAAGGTTTGCTAACTTCTCCTGTTGCCGACGCATCCGGAGCAGCATCTTGCTTCTCATTGACGTCTGTGTAGTTTTTATCGTCTTGGAGCGAGATTGTCGCAATGCCTTCTGGGGCTACAACGTAAGAGCCGGGCTTAGGTTGGCCTGCAGAGCCTGCATTGATGGCCTCGGCCGTTGCAGGTGGAAGTGTCTGTGGCACTTCCTCGGTCGTCTTGTCCTCCGTCTCCGCCACTGCCGCGGCTTTGCGTACTGTCGCAACAATATCTCGTCGCTGCTTGCCATCGGCGGCAGCGACCGCTTCCAACTCGATGTGGTCGCCTTTGTCGCGCCAGTACATGGGACCGGTAGGAAGGGTTTCATAGCCATTCTTCCAAGTGATGACATCGTTTAGAGCGGGATCATAAACAGGGGGGTCGCACCAGTTGAACTCCAGTTCGCCGCCATATTTCTTGGGGATATTGACTGGTTCAATAAATGATTCCAGCGTGGACTTCATATCGCTCGGCGAGAGGATAAATATCTTCGATGTGGTGATTGGGTCGAACCAGCGCTTAATCCAGCCCCATACTGTCGGGAAGAAATATGGTGCGCCGATGATGAAGATGCGATCGAGGGTCTCAGGGTAATGTGCTGTTGCCAGCTGGCTGGCACTTTGCATGTGCGCTCTGAGGTTCCAGAATTGCTTCAATCCCACACCAGAGATGTCAACGATGTTGTTTGACTGTGTGATCGGCGTGGTGGGGTATGGGCGGTCAGTCATAGCTGTCGATAATGGTAGAACGTAGCGTGTCAAGTTTTCATAGAGAGTGAATAGCCTGAGCAGTTTCGGTGCCGTGTTGCCGTCTGTTTTCGCCTTGCTGTGCGTCTGAGCTGCACTCTTCTCATACGTTGCCATGGTCTTTGCATCTAGATGCTTCACTTCGAATATATATACAGGGATCCCGCGTTTGTCCCGTCGGCCGGTCCACTGTGGGTACTGTCACGAAACCGCCGTTAGTATGTTATGCAACGGAGTATAGGATGTGAGAAGGCTAAGAAGGCTTGTCTTACAAGTCGCCGTGTCTCTTCGAAATGTTGCAAATCAATAGTTTCGTATAGTGTTTCCAGTTGATTCGCAGCGCGCCATTCTTCGGTATCCTTGTACTGCTGAAAAGCACCCTGGACATTGAAACGTCTTGCTCTCAAGAAGCGCCTTTGACAGATTAGTTTGCTGAACCCCGAGATCAGAGAAGGATTTGACGAACAGTAGAGTCGTGTCATCGTGGGAGCCAAAATCATATTTCTTAGTTCCACTGTAGAGATTCTTTTCAGTGCAGAGCTTTCTGAATTCGTCCAGAGCATTGGCCTCAAGGTCAGTGAGGTGCCCCAGGTGCCCCTGAGGAAAACTATACACCTCAGCGGCCGAAATGACTCTATGAACTGGGCCTTCCGACATTGCGAGTGACAGGCTGTTTTGGGGGGGAAATAAGGGGACGCTGGAAAAAGAATCAATTTATAAACGTAGCGTGTTTTCACTGCGACACCGAGGAATTTCCTAGAGATCAAATTGTCTCGGCCATCTCGGCCGCTACCCAACCCCGTCACCCAACCACAAGATTGCTGCAAGGCTGGGTACAAGGCTGGGTACAAGGCTGGGTACAAGGCTATGCCCGACGCCACCCACATACATAACGTATTTCACAGGCGAAACGATCACCGAGCGAAGCGATCACCGAACTTCCCACCTAAAATTATAACTCAACAACAACTTCATAATATATTCTAAAAATGTGTGTGTATCCTTATATATACACGTAGATTCCTTTATTTTAAGCTTTAAAGCAATTAGACTAGTAGATATTGAAATATAAAGACCTAGTCTAGATTTCAGTGCCTAAACTTAATATCTTAAGAACTACTGAATAGATTATTCCTAAATGATTAGGTACAAATTCAACTACATAGGAAAGGCTAGAGATACATTTTTTAATATATATTATAAAGTTGTTGTTGAGTTATTATCTTGTAAATTAATTTCTCAATTTTAGGTGGGAAGTTCAGTGATCGCTATCGCTTCACCTTGAAATACGTTATTTTATTTTATTTTCGACATTCTTTTACTAGTTGTTTATTTGTCACGAGAAATTATGATTTGAAGAGAACTAGGTCTTCGAGTATTGTTTTAACCTAACTCTCTGTTCGTGATCTTAATAAGGAAGAATTCGTTGGTGGATTTCAGAAACGGCCCAGTGTAATTGCAATGCTCTATAACAAACGGATATCAGCTCCCTACAATAAAAGAAAGCCACTAGGGATAATTTAACGAGCTGCGCAGAATATCCCCTAAACTGCTCTTCCAAGCTGTTATAGTTTTTGACCATCAGTGCTCATAGCTACTGCTTTGCGGGTGAGTGCCTAGCTAGCCTTCGCTCGAATCCAGAAATTCATAACCAACACTGCAGTAGGATTCGTGATTTTGCGGCCGATAACCAGATAATGACTGGCATAAATGTTCCATCTCATCTCGTGCTTCGCCTTGCCGTGCCCCACTTCTTAATCGTTCTTCGAGCGCTGCTGGATAACTGACAACTACTCCCAAGAGAGCTCCGTTTACTCTTCCTCAGTGAGGCTCGGGTCTTCTTTAAATCATCTTCGTGGACAAGGTTTTTGACGGGCAAGACAATACCACCTGGAATATCTCTGAATGGATCGTTCTGATCATCGAAGAGTCTCAAGAGATCATCACTGCCGAAATTCCCCCTCGGAACCCAGGTTTGATCTTCAACTGCTCATCCAGCCCAACTGCACAAATACTCGTCAACGATTATCTTATTCCGCGCAATATGGCCATGTTGCTACTCGATAATTAGTGTTTGGGCGGCAATATTTGAGTTCTGAATACATACAGCCAAAAGCGTCTTTACCCACTTGTCATCGTATTGTGTAGCCTCCATTTGTTTGGCTTCAGCCCTGGTGTATAATCTAAGGCGCTTCTGCCGGATCTTAACAACCTCATATGAATCACCGACAGCCTTGTGATCAATGGCTGGAAGAAGCCTTGAGATTTCCACCCACGAGTCTGCCATCGATCCCTCTGGGAAGTTCAGTTTGACCTTAGTTGTCAGCATTTTGTCCCACTTAGCTTGTCGAGATACTGTAGAATCAGAATCCTCCTCCTCGAGAACAAAGAAGTCAAAGCTAAGAGGGAATGATGTTTCTGAGATGCCAAGGACCGTCCAAGGCCCATCGAAAACATCATATTTTGACTGCTTTCCAGATTCCTCCATCTCCTTTTTCGTTCGGAGACGGATTACTGTGTCATTAACAGCAACTGGAAGAAGCAAATCCTGACCTGATTTGCACTGATAATAAAACCGTGTTTCACTTTCTGGCTCCGCATGCGACTCCTTGAGTTTCTTTGGGGGGCGATCGGACCCTGCGATACTGCCAGCATTTTGCAGGCCCTTGGTTACCAGCTTGACAGGTGATACATTCAACGGCTGTGGTAATGTTGGTGACGATGGTGACCTGTCCCTTTTGTGCCTTATATTAGGAGATGATGAGATCAAGACATTCTCAATTCGGTTAGAACCTTGAATACTGTCCATAAACTCTTCGAATCCATGTTCTGGCTTCTCTGGTTCCTGAGTGCCGCCACGCAGAGTAGAAGACGATTGAGCAAAGAGGCTGGGGCTAATTTTTGGACTCTCACTTGGTTGACTGCCTGTATACTGTGGTGAGTCCAAAGCAAATTAGATTTAAAGGAGTGAATTCTTACTAGAAATCATTTTGGCTTCATTCATCTTATCCGTAAACCGCTGCGAGGATTTCTCAAAGCCCGAAAAATCATGCTCGCTGTCGTCGGAACCAAACAGGCTGGAAAGGCCATGAGGGCTACTATCCGGCTCGAGAGTTGCTGATGACCGTGGAACTTGGCTTCTATTTTGAGGCCCAATGCTACGTTTTGTTGGTGAGTCTCTGTCGCCGTAACTTCTAGAGATGTTTCTTTGGGAATCGGTCCCTTCTTTTAGAAGAGATTGGCTTGTTCTGTTGGACTCAAACAGCCAGGGCGTGGTTTCCCGATTAGGCGACACAACGCCGTCGCTCCTGCATAGGCTGCGCACTACTCGCTCAATACTCGGCTCACTCGCTCAGTGGGTTACTCAGCTGGGTGAGTAGCTGAACCTTTTACTCGACTCGGTGAGTGAGGTCAATACTCAGTTACTCTGTAAAAACCCGGTGAGTACTCGGCTATCACGTGTAAGATTTATGCATCATGTGAACAGTCCCTCATACGATTAATACTGTTTTATGGTTAAGTTAAAGTATTACATCTATTAGCATCACTCTCGCCATCTCTAGTAAGCTGTGAGAACGAATCATGTATATTCCTCTATCTAAGTACCATGATTATCAGAAGATTATTAGAACGCTATTATCTATTATATATGCTTAAGAACATCCCTCCACCTTGCTTGATGAGGCCGGCCAGACCTACTAATACCTAAAGTATTTATAGGGTCTTGATGAGGATCCTCGACTGAGCGGAACGAGCTATGAGCCAAGATAACTGTGTATAGAACTTGTTCATAAAATGTCTCTTGTGTGAGAATATGATCTTATTATAGGTATTAACCTACATAATTCTGGTAATAATCTGGTAATCCTTACTTGTTGAGGTTGCATTTGATTGATTCGCATTTGATAGAGACTATCCTTCCCATCTGTGACTTCTTTTTGCAAATGTCTGATGCAAGATGTGTTGCCATAGACTTTGGGCCAGCAGACTTGATTGCAGGATGCGTAAGGGCCTTCGAACAATAAGTACAAATAACACATGGTTCTCCAGAAAGCCAGTCTGCTCCTTGGTGATAACTTCTCCAGTATTGAGAACTCCAGTTGGTTGAATCCCATGCAATCTTCATAAGGAGTTTTGTAGTATGATCTGAGTGTTGTTCATACCATCGTGATAGCTTCCACCACTCAATGAATATATCGTGTGTATCCTTAGTCCATTTGACGAATTGGTTTAACTTGCCAATATATTCAAGGCCTGCAGGGACTTTGTAAGGATGCCTGTCCCTCAGTGATGGAAAGGATCTGAGTCGGGCAGGTTACGGTCACATGATAAGAGTTAAGGCAGGTTAGCTGAGTCGGACCCGTTTCGGGTACTTAAGGAGATTGACCCAACGGGGGTTCCTCTCTTCATCTTTTTTGTATCCTTCGTAGTAGACCTATAGGATAGCATCCGTTTAGCCTCTGACTCGCACTCTCATATGCTATTACTGTGAGCTGGGTGCCCTGTGTCCTTACAGACTTGATTTAATGAGGATAGTCGTTGAGAAGACGGAAAAGAGTCTGAGAATACTGTCAGAATCAAACAACTCTGAGTATTGAGATGGCATTTGGCAAATTGCTCGATTATCAGAAGGTTACCAGAAGTCTGGCTACGATGAAGTACTTAAATACCTGGTTTTCCAACGCGAAAGGTACTGCAGCGCTATAACTTTAGCAACTCAAGTTCTCCTCTACTCTAGCTCCAGGAACAACATATCCTGTGCAGCTGATACCTTAGCCCACTTTTCCTTATCAAATTTCTTAGAGTAGACAAGTAAGAACGCCTCTTTGAAGCTAGAACTATGAGTGGATATTTGCAACCATCCATTGTCGACAAGATTGTAAGACTTTGGATACCACTGCACAGGTCCTGGTAATTAGGCCCACTTTCCAAACTGCCTGCTCGTACAAACAGAAATATTTATGTGGTGGGATAACCTCGTGAAAAGTGCTATAATAAACAATTAGTATTGCCAGAAGATTGCTAGGATGATCAGAGACGTACCCTTCCTCTACATCAATCCACGGCATATACTCAAAGAGACGCTCAGGCTTCTTTCTCAGCTTTCCAGCCTTTCTCATATATGAGTGGATACAGCTATCCCAGAAATGTTGCCACTTGCGGAAATTGGACTCTTCATGGGCCTATCAACTATTAGTATCACCAGAAGATTACCAGATTATGAGGTAGCATACATCAATGTGCGCTTGAGTTAAGAGAGCCTGGGTGCTAGTGATCTCTTCATCGGAAAGCTCATCTGGTAGAACAGCCTCGTCATTTAAAATATCTCGCGCTGTAACATAAGCTCCAACTCCAAATCGTCTTCAACCTCAGTATCCTCCCATTCGCTGTTATGATTGTCATCGATTGGAATACTTGAGATACCCTCAAATGCAGCAAGCTCAGACAGAAGTTGTTTGGGCGGAGTAGATGGTGGGGCTTGTGGAGAAGAAGAGGCGCTAATATTCTTGACTTTCTGATTCGCAATGCAAGATGCATGGGTACCCTTCTCAGTCCTGTTTATAGTTAGATTGAGGCTACCAGAGATTACCAGAAGGAACTTACCGAACACAAATACGCTCAACCTTCAATTCATTCTGTAGACGTGTCTTGTCTTCAGTAGAGGCAGCGATATACTTTGTGTAATGACACAGGGCACCCAGCTCACAGTAATAGCATATGAGAGTGCGAGTTGGAGGCTAAAAGGATGCTATCCTATAGGTCTACTACGAAGGATACAAAAAAGATGAAGGGGGAACCCCGTTAAGTTTGTTTCCTTAAGTACCCGAAACGGGCCCGACTCGGTTATCCCAACCCTAGCCCTGAACCTTCCACCGCAACAGGTCCGCATCGACCCTGAACCCTACACCCTTACTGTCCCCCACTATAGTGTAACTCGCTATGTCCTCCTCTACTGGTCCGAAACCACACCGAGTCGGATTTCATGCTTGTGGTGACCGTAACAGCTCTGAGGCGGGTTCTTCGAGTATCTAGGTAAGGAGGCATCCTTACACTTTGCAGACTTATATAACTTCTTTAAGTAGTAGCTCAGATCAGCATGGTCAGCCTTGAGTGCTAAGTGAACAGCCTTCTCATCTTCAGTAAGGTTGGAGACGCAGTTGCGAGCTTTGATAGTATTCGCATTAGTGGAGAGTTCTTCATGTGCCTTGAGTTTCGCCATACTAACTAAACACGTGATTAGCAGAGATCTCCAGAAGTTCTGGCTATAGAATCAAGATAATAAACTTAGTTGAAGTCCTAGTGAAGAGGTAAAGGCTCAAAAGGGAAGAAGAATATGTAGATCGGAGAGTAACCAAGGAAGGTGGTTCTAAGGTCATGGTTATTTTAAAGTTGCAAACAAAAATATTTGTGAAGGAATATTCACCTACAAAGAATTACTGTTCCAAAAACAACACCACAATGCGCACCTTCATATAAAACACATACCTTTCAACCTCTACCTCTTTACTATACTCTTCTTCTGCAATATTCTTTCTACAAACTCACTGTAAGTACACATATCTTTTGATCTACTTCTTTATCTTGTGTTTACTTTACTAACTCACCTTGATATTAGCAAATGACTCGTACCAAGCAAACTGCTAGGAGATCAACTGGCGGCATAGCACCAAGGATGCCACTTGGATTACGGGCTGGCTCTGGGCTTGGCGGAAAGGGACAGGAAAAGGCTGTGGGCACAGCAAGAAAAGCTCCAGTTTGCTCATCTCAAGCTAGCAACAATCATGCTCAGAAGGCCACGCGCTGCACAAAGTCTAGTAAGAGGATTACCAGAGGATTACCAGAGGATTACCAGAACTCTCTAATAAACATATAGGCACCAAGGCTCTCCGCGATATCAGAAGACAGCAACTTGATACTAGCTCCCATTCCAGCGTCTTGTTAGGGAAATCACAGAAGACTTCAAGTCCAATCTTCGCTTCCAGCAATCTGCTATCCTAGCTCTTTAGGAAGCTGCTGAATGCTTCCTCATTCGAGAATTTGAGAGTATGATGTTTAAACATAGTGACAGGGACATACTAACAGTTATAGTGACAAACCTCCTCACTATTCATGCGAAGAGAGTGACAATCCAGGCAAAGGGTATGATATTGGTTCGGCGTTTGCAGGATATGATGTTTAAGCTGTGGGCTTAATCGATGGAAATGTCTCTCACCCAGGAATGAAGGCCAGATGAGTTCTGGCAACCATCTGGTAACCTGGTACCTAAAGGCCAAAGGTTATAGTGTGGAATAGGACATCAACAATATGGGAATGGAGTTGGAGTTATGGCGTCTTGATCAATGAAGTCGCACCCCGTTTTTAACATAGGTATGTTAAAAACGAGGTGCGACTTCATTGATCTACTTAGGTAAGTAATGGCTAATCAAACACGTGATATAACTGAGTTGCCAAGACCCATACTAGGTACTCAGCAAGTGAGTAATCCTCATTCAACAATACTCGGGACATGAGCGAGTAACTCAGCTGGGTGAGTAAAAATTCTACTACTCGACTCGTGAGTACCCAGTGCGCAGCCTACTCCTGCATCAGCTGCATCACTAGATAGCTTCAGAAGAAGAACATCCTTACGATGCTCTTCAATCAATCAATCAATTCATGCATTCCTTGCCCCAAACAGTGACCTACCTAGGTCAACATGTTCTGGATAAAAGTCTGCTAGTGACAGAAGGAGGCTTCGAGGGCGTCGACAAACGGGGTATCTGAAGCGGCTGATCAATAACCTTGGCGGCCATGATGTTTTTCACTTCGACTGATAAGTGCGCTTTTGGCCGCTCAACTTTAGTTTTTGGAGTCTTGGCTATTTTTGCCGCGGTGCTAAGGTTTGGTCCAACTGACTGCCTACGGGATGCTTTGGGAAGTGACTGCCGGCGGGGTGCTTGTGTGAGCCTTTCTGCAATTTTCTGCCCGGTAGCATTTGATTGTAACGCTGACTTCTAAACGATAGAAGACACAGAGGTTCTCTTGCGTAAGGGTTTACTTATCAGAGGAGGCAGGGGATCAGACACAAAGGCTTCAAGTAACACGTTACTAGTATATAACAAATACTGTATTGAGTTGAGCACGAAGCTCCTATCTAAGGAAATACTATCTACTTATATAGTGGCGTCGTGCCTAGTGGACTCTTGGGAACTCACTCGAGTCCTCGGAGTCCTGGACTCTTAGGACTCTTCTCATCATCCTGCGAGTCCGTCACGTGATACTTTCGGAACTACTATTCCCCGCTGCCCCTCCAGGTACCAGGGCCGGTCTCATGCGACCTCCCTCCTTCCTGTCCTGTAGTTGGCCAGCCTTCTTGTTCCGTCGTAACACTCGCTCCCTTCCCCTGGGCATTCGTCTCGAATCCTATAAGTACGTCCATGTCCCCGGGACTCTGCTGCTCCTCAGCGAGTCCTTCAACATGCAACATGCCTACTGACACTGCCCGCAAACTCCAGGAACGCAACGATCTTGTCCGTCGAATAAAGAACCACGGATACGAACTACCCGAAATGGATTCTTGCTCGAACTGCGTGAGGCGAAACATTACTTGCGTGTCGTCTCCAAATGATTCACGGCGGTGCGCCGAGTGCGTTCGTCGCAACTTGAAAGAAAAGTGTGACTGTATGGGTCCTGAGCATCCCGACTGGGTGAAGCTCGAACGGGAGGAGGATCGCCTGGATCGCGAAGAGGAAGAAACCCTTTCGAAGTTACTTCGTCTGCGAAAGCAGAAACGCCTCATCCGAACCCGTGGTAAAGATATGCTCCGGCGAGGTTTGAAAACCCTCGACGAGCTTGATGCGGCAGAGGAGGCCGAACGTGTGGCTGCTGAGAAGCGTGATGCTGTTGAGGCCGAGGAACAGGCAGTTAGCGCTGCCTCCTCGTCTGTGACCGGGACCCCCGCTTCCTCCGATCCACTGGCCTACTCCCCTGCATCTTGGGATCAATGGCTGGCGGATGGCGGCGTCGATATTCCTCCAGCAGTTCTTTACTGATGTTCCTTGTTGGTTCCCACGAATTATCCGTAGGTTCGTAATTTTCCCATTTTATCAAAAACTCTTCTCGACGTCCTACTAACCTTCTGTCTAGGATCGCTTCGACCTCATATTCGATTATCTCATTCTCGGGTTGGAGTTCGGTGTCGGTCGCAACTGGGGTATTTCCTCTTGCTGGTTCCAGTAGTGAGACATGAAATACCGGGTGTAGTCTAGACTTCCTGGGTAGCTGCAGTCTGTAATTAACTGAGCTGACTTTGTTCAATATTTTGAATGGTCCCAATTTCTTGAAGTCCAACTTTGTGCTTGGTCGTTTCGTTTTGATATGTTTCCGGAGTAGGTATACTTTATCCCCCTCCTTGAAGGCAGGTTCCATACTGCGCTTCTTGTTTGCGTATGCAGCGGATCGTTCATTTAAGAATTGGATGTCCGTCGCAAGTTGTTCGTGGAACGATTTCAGTTGTTCCACCACGATCAGGGCTTGTTCAGCTCGTGATTCATCCGGTCTTGGTTGCCTATATGCTTCTGGCTGGTAGCCATAATTGGCAAAGAACGATGAGACTTTCGTTGCTTCTGTCATCGCGCTGTTATATGCAAACTGTGCGATGGGTAAGATCTGAACCCAGTTATCCTGTTGATGATTGACATAGCTTCGCAGGTACTGTTCAAGGGTCTGATTTAATCTTTCTGTTTGGCCGTCTGTCTGGGGATGAAAAGCTGTTGATAGCTTATGATTTGTTCCCAGTAGCGCCATCAATGATTTCCAGAATTTCGAAGTAAAGAGCTTGTCTCTATCTGAGATGATTTCTTCTGGCATCCCATGATCGGCTAATATGACTCGAATGAAGGTATATGCGAGCGCCTCGGCGTCGCTAGCTTCTAGATATGGTATAAACTTCCCATATTTCGTGAGTCTTTCCGTGATGACGAGGATAGAGTCGTATTCTATTCCTGTTAACGGGTCCTTGGAGGGTGGAAGCTTGACGATGAAGTCCAAAGCTATTGATTTCCACGCTCCTTTTGGTACTGGTGTCGACTTGAGTTGTCCGTATGGCAGATGCCTATTGGATTTTGACTTGCTGCAAATGTCGCACTCTCTTACCACTGTCTCTACCTGCTTCCTCATACCTGGGAAGTAGTAGTGTCGGGTGATTCGTTCGAAGGTTCGTGTTACTCCCTGATGACCGTGTGCTGGTAACGAGTGTTGTTCTTGCACCAGCGGGCGTCTCATTTGACTTGGGACATACACTAACCCTTTGTATCGAATCAATCCTTGTTCGTCGATGGCGAAGTCGCCTTCAACTTTGGACAAGACTCGCTTGGCGCATTCGTCTGTTGCGTAAGCTTTCTTGAGTCTTTCCTCGAGTTCTGTATCTTCGATGACTGAGATCGTCGCTAGTAACTCGTTGTACTGTATTCCTGCATCTGTTTTCTTCAGAATTGCTCTAGGTCTTTCTTCCTTTGGGCCGGCGTAGTCGGTCTGTCTGCTGAGAGCATCTGCTCTTGCATTCTCGGAGCCCTTGCGATAGGTTATCGTGAAGTTGTAGGCTGCGAGGGTTTCTGCCCAGCGGACTTGTCTGCGGTTTAAAACCTTGGTCGTGGTGAAATATATAAGGTTCTTGTGATCCGTCCATACCTGCACAGGGTAGGTGGATCCCTCAAGATATACTCGCCACTGCTCAAAGGCAATGACAATAGCCAGTAGCTCCTTGTCGTGGATGTCGTAATTGAGTTCCGCGGGTGACAGTTTCCTAGAGTAGTACGCGATTGGTTTGAACTTACCGTTCTCGTCTGGTTGATTCAGACATGCTCCAATTGCGAAGTCAGAAGAGTCCGTTTCGAGGATGATCTTCTTTGCAGGGTCAAATGTAGCAAGGATAGGTGCTTCCGTGAACTTCGTCTTAAGTTCCTGGAAAGCAGCCTCTGCCTTGTCCGTCCATTTGAATTCGAGATCCTTTCTGGTAAGCTCCGTGAGTGGTTGAGCTACCTTGGAATATCCCGAGATGAATCTTCGGTAGAAGTTGGCGAAGCCTAGGAAGGCTTGCACTTCCTTGACCGTGGTCGGTGTTGGCCATTCCAACACTGCCGTTACTTTTGCTTGGTCCATCTTGATGCCGTGCGTTCCAATAATGTAACCCAAGAATTCGACTTGGTTTTTATGGAACTCGCACTTCTCTGGTTTGAGGAGTAAGCTGTACTCCTTTAGTTTCTTCAGGACGAGTTTGACATGCTTGACATGCTCCTCCTTGGTTGCTGAATACACCAGGACGTCGTCTAGGTAGACGATGGTAAAGATGTCTAAGTATTCATGCAAAGCATCATTCATCAGTCGTTGCATGGATGCGGGTGCATTTGTTAGCCCAAAGGGCATGACTTGATACTCGAATAGGCCATAGCGGGTGCGGAATGCTGTTTTCCACTCTTCCCCAGCCTTGATTCGGATCAGGTTGTATGCTCCTCGCAGATCTAGCTTACTGAAGATCTTTGCTCCTTGAAATCTATCGTGTAGTTCGTTGATTAACGGCAGGGCATACCTGTCCTTGATTGTGATGTTGTTCAACGCTCGATAGTCCACACATAACCGTAGGGAGCCGTCTTTCTTTGGTACGAAAAGCACCGGACTTCCTGCTGGTGATGTGGATGGTCTGATGAATCCTTTCGCTAGGTTATCATCGATGTACTCCTTAAGTACCTTCAGCTCCTTTTCCGATAGCTGATATATTGGTCCGAACGGTGGACTCTTGTCTTTCTCCAAAGGTATCTCGTGATCCCATGGTTGGTGCTTAGGAAGCGCCTCGTTCTTAGGGCCTTCCTGGAATAATTGCTCGTATTCCTTGTACTCCACCGGTATACTCGTCGGTGAGGATGCCTGGGCTAGGTCATCGAGCTCGGAGGTTGCACATAACTCCTTCCGGCCCTGGGAGGGTTTCTCCCGTTGTCGCGTGTCCGTCCGTTGTTCACACGCGCACTGGCTCATCACAACTTTCTCGTTCCACCAGTCGATCTGGGGGTTGTGTTTCTTGAGCCATGGCACACCAAGGATGCATGCATGGTTGTCCATGTGCACGATGTCAAACTGAATCGTTTCCTTGTGCCCGTGTAGCATGACCATTTCCAATGGGACCGTTTCGTGGGTCACCATTCCTTCATTAGTCGAGATGGGCTCTCCATCTATGACCATTAACGGGTATGGTTCGGTTTTCAATTGCGTCTTGAAACCTTGCGTGTCTGCTACTTTCTTTGTCATAAAGTTGCCCGTCGCTCCTGAGTCAATCATTGCTCGGAGGTGTCGCTGTTGTATCCTAGCGACCACATATAGTTGCATGCTGCCCGTCGTGGCGCATAGCTGGTCTGTACTAGGCCTCTTCGTGTCACTCGCCGGTGGCCTACCGTCGAGGACTCCTAGTTTTTTGACTCGTCCGAGGAAGGATAGTATTCATCCGCTTCCAATGGTGGTCCTTGGGGAGATCGTCTCCCTGTCTCTGCTGCGTCGTTCAGCAGGTGTGGATATCTTTCGTATACCTGTTCGCTTTTGATAGGCAAGTCCCCTTCAGACTGGCTTCGCCTGAGGGCGTGAACTTGCTCTGCGTCTCTGAAGTGTATCCTGGGCGAGGATCGGGGAAACAACTGATTCTGGTGTTTCTTTTTCCAGTGGAGCTTGCAGTCATCTTCGCTGCAATACTCCCAGTAGACATACGCGTGCCAGGGATGATCAGTCTCTGTTGCGTCTGTCATTGATAGTTCCCGCTGTCCTCTCACCCATGCACTATCTTCCCTCGGAGGCGTGGAGAACGTGTCTAGTTGCTCCATGGCTCTCCTTTCGATGCGTGGAGTGGGTCTCGCATTTTCCCGTCGGAGCATATCTCTGGCTTTCTCGTCGTACTTCTTCAGGGCTCTCCTGCGGTCCTGGTAGTAAAGTTCGACGCTTTTCATATACTTCAGTTTAGCCATATGCTTGACATCCTTCTCCAGTTCTTCCGCTTCTTGGGCTTCCAACTTAGCTACGTCTTGGGACGTGCCAAGCAGCCTGCGGGTATTCGTTAGTTGGTCGTAGTATCTCCAGAGGTCATCCTTGCAGTCGTCCACCTTGCACTTTAACGGGAGTTCCTGTAACAGGTTCCCGTAGAGGTCTTTAAGCATGGGGATTTTCCTCTGGCCATTGGGTTTGTCTCGTTCGGCCCTAATCTTCGCGTGGGCGTGTTTTGCCATGCGTCTTACTACGTTCTTGCACCGTGGACTCATTGGTTCCGTAGGTGCGAGTTCATCGAAGGTCTCCTGTTCCGAGAGGGTGAACGATTCCGCCTCCGACCCTTCATCTGAGCTCTCGTCTTCTGGGGTGCTTTCGCCGTTTATTCCCCAGTCCTGTTTGCTCACAAACGTTGCGTTCAACTGTCCTGTCCAGGTGGCATTGAGTTGTTTGCCGACTTTGCGTCCGCCGTTCCCTTTCTTTGGCTGTCTGCAGTCTCGGGCCATGTGGCCTGGCTTGTCGCAGTTAAAACAGAGTCGTTCCTTGAATTGTCTGTCTTTCTTAGGGTCACGGGGTCGTCCAGGTTTGAACGTGGCATCGAGTTCCATTGGGTCCGACCAACGGTTGTCTCGCGGGTGTTGATCCCGTCGTCTGCCCTCGTTTCCCCGGTAGGGGTAACTTTTCTTGGGCTTGTCATAGGTCCGACGTTCCTTCTGGAATTCGTATAGTCGATTGTCGATTCGGACCGTATGTTCGATTAGCGCTACCATGTCCGTTGGTTGTTGTTCCAAACGGGCAAGTTCCATACGTATATGGCTCTTCAGCCCACGTCGGTAGTGGCTGATGAGTGCGCTGGCGTCCCATCCTGTCTGATTGCCGTATCTCTGGAATTCTGTGGAGTATGTGAGGGCGCTGCCAGTCTGCTTAAGTGCAAACAGATGGTCTTCTGCGGTCTTAATCTCATCGATGTCTCCGAACATGCGTCGGATTTCCTTACAGAATCCATTCCAGCTGCCAAACATAGTCTGCGTAGTTGTCATGCTTCCATTGGTACTTTCATATTTGAAATAGTCCTTGAGGAATGGTTCGATCCATCGCAGGGCTTCCCCCCTAAGGTAGGACGCAGTCCACAGGGCATAGCTCTCCTGGGTGGGAAACTTCTCATCATTGAAGTGCTGGTACAGTTCGACCTGTAGCAAAAACACCTCAAGTTCCTTTCGGTTGCCGGAGTAAGTGTCGGGCAACTTGACGCGTAGAGTTTCCTTGAGTTCGTTGACGGTGGGTGCGTCAGGCATCTCCTCATTCTCAGGCTTAGACCTCTGAGACGAAGTTGGCGTGGTGGGGGTTTTCCCCTTCGAACTGACGACAGACATGTTGCTTTGTGTATGAGCCAGTGCCTCGTAGAAGTGGTGCTCAAAGTGTAACGCTGACTTCTAAACGATAGAAGACACAGAGGTTCTCTTGCGTAAGGGTTTACTTATCAGAGGAGGCAGGGGATCAGACACAAAGGCTTCAAGTAACACGTTACTAGTATATAACAAATACTGTATTGAGTTGAGCACGAAGCTCCTATCTAAGGAAATACTATCTACTTATATAGTGGCGTCGTGCCTAGTGGACTCTTGGGAACTCACTCGAGTCCTCGGAGTCCTGGACTCTTAGGACTCTTCTCATCATCCTGCGAGTCCGTCACGTGATACTTTCGGAACTACTATTCCCCGCTGCCCCTCCAGGTACCAGGGCCGGTCTCATGCGACCTCCCTCCTTCCTGTCCTGTAGTTGGCCAGCCTTCTTGCTCCGTCGTAACATTGATCTGTTGAGGTAAGGAGTTTCCATCTTTTTATATGGCTTCTTTCTCATAGATTTTATTGCATCATGAAGAAACTCATGCCTTCCTGATCACATCTAATCCGCCACTTTCTCTCCACCTGCCGGAATAGTTGCTGAAGTTGTACCCATTCTTCATGTGGAAGGGCATTCATAGCTATTACAACTGTCTGCGCCTCATCTTGTGTTGTGGAATTAAATATGAGCTGAAGATGTTGGCCGGTGGGGTTGTATGAAATCCTCCGAATAGTGCCGAATTCGACCAAAAGACACTCTCTGTCGCCATTGACAACCCTTAAAGCTTCTCTATCAATTCCATCCCATTCAAGAAACATCTGCTTTGACGTGTAGCTAGGGTTATCGCGTTTTACCGTTTCGTCTTTCGTTGACAGAAGCTGAACTTCGAACCGGGCATCTCTCTTTGCATAATTATTCGGCGACAGTTTCTTTGGAGAGACATCTGTTGCTGGCGGTTCAGGTGCAGGTGTGGCTGCGGCTGCGGTGGGCCCTGAATTGTTCGTTGTAGAGTCTGTATGTGTTGCCTGTGAAGGATTGTTGGTGGAGTTGGTCTCGTTGAGTAAGATTTTATGGCCGTGACGGGCTGTAGGTAGTATACCCGGTTCTGAAGTTGAACTGAGAATAGCGTGCGAACCAACAGGCCTAGGTACTGCAGCAAAGCCACTGCGAGATGTGCGAGGGGATTTGGTGGGGCTGATATTTCGAGGCTCCTGACTGTCTTCAGGAAGCTTCGAATTCTTCACAGAAGACTTCTGAGAAGATTTTGCTCTCAATCGGGACTGCTCAGCGAGAGCTTTTGCGGCTGCCTTTTTTCGCCTCTCCATTGCTGCTTCTTCTGCATCCTGGGGTGATTTGGTGTAGTTTGTTGTTACTGGAGTCTTTGATGACTGGGGCGAGCTGCCAGGTTCGCGTGAAGTGGTACTCCCAGCCATATTGTGAGTATCAAGAAACTGTAGCCTGTATTGAACTCTACTTTGAACTCTGCTTTGAACTCTGCTTGATATCGATTAGGAATGACCAAAGCGCAAATGTTAGTGTAGCCCGCTGTCTTACTTTGGGCTGGTGTGATAAGTTAGTTTAATATCACCTAGATTGATTTGCAAAGAAAGCACACGCGTATGCTTACCACTTCACTTTATGCAACGTGGAATAACCATGTGACTCTAAACGTCCTATTCACTCACTACCTCTGCTCTGATCCTCGCAGTGGAAGATGGTAAGAGTCGGCTTTAGCACCTTGTCCACATGGTAAGTGAAATTGAGTAAAAGCTCGAGGGGTGCTCAGGGTTTGTGCTGACAGAATGCTCTGTAGTACCTGTGTTGTAGAAATATAATGTTATTGATGGTAGCATATGTATAAATAGGGTGTTGCTGAGGTTATATGAGATGTGTAAGACGCATCTGTCACAGGTGATGATAAGAAAAGTTGCAGAGATGTGGAAGACAGCTGTAACAGCTGGTTATGGGTAAAGTTATGTCCACAAACAAAGAACACAAGTCAGGAACGTGAATATCACTCATATCCCTTTTACCCACACAGAAATTTATTAAACAAGAGAAATCTACAGCGGTGGATTATTGAAGTGAAATAAACCACGAGAGATAAATTTGTGACGAATAGAAACGTTGGAAATTATGAACTGTTCTCACATAATCTATTGAATTAATCTTATATGAAGAAGCTGAAAATGCGAAGGTAGACTAATAATAATTGGAAGGTTTGTCCGCTTTCAGAAATACATGGCTACCCGTAGCCTTTATCCATCCTTATCTTACATTCTATGTCCTTTGCTCCTTTTCCGGAGATGCCGCTATATAATCCAACAGATACAATAATATACACTCACTATCATACATATAATATAAAAGCCAACACTGATCTTTGATCTTTGGTCAGGCGTATTGCCGTCGTTTAGCTGTCACCACTAGTTTTCAGCATTGGGTATATTCGAGGGCTCCTCCACATATTCGTCATCGTCTTCTGCTTCGTCGGCAACTGCTTCTTCAGAAATCGCTTCTTCATCTGCCACGTCTATCAACGGCTCCTGGCGATCCTCATCTTCGTAGCTCATGGGCGTGTGAGTTTCAGTTTCCACAGCCGGCGCCTTTAAAGCGTCCTCCTCAGCCTGCTTTTGAAGCGCCTTTAATTTGAGAGCTTGAACCACACGTCTCCGATTCTCTTCGAATGGCACGTTGGCTAGAGACTCATTAATTTTTTCTTCCACCAGAGATTTAATATGGAACGCTAGCGCCTGGCTTCGGAAAACACCAGCGAACCGGTAGCTGAGCCAGAGATAGAGTGTGATGCCTTGATGAAGTGCCTCTAACTTGGAAAGGTACTCCTTCCCTTCTGTCAGAGTCTCATCAAGGAGTTCAAGATTCAGAGCAGGGATTTCAAGGAGGTCTGTAGCACTCCGGTTTGCGATAATAGCTGCTAGTGCCTCTATAATCGGTCTCTGTTCTCTCCGTTTGACATTTGCGGGAGCTGCTATAAAAACCAGCTGATCTTGGAGTGTCAAGTTGAACGGTTCGATCATATCAGCAAGCAGTAGCTGCTCATTGAAATCACAAAGGGTAAACATAGGGTTAAGAGTTGCGAACTCGTTCAGTCGTAAAATTATGTAGCTTAGGGGCGTGCCTTTTGGGAAGTAAGCTGCGAATTTCTGAAGTATCGTTGATGGAGGGAAAATCCCTGCAGTTTTGAGAGGCTCCACGTCGGTGCCCATAGCTCGCTTTAGAAGAGCATGATCGACGGCATCAAGTGTCGTAGCCAGGCCAACATTCCTTCCCACTTGTCGAGAGACCTCGCCTGTAGGGCCATCTTTCCTTTTCATAGCCTCTGCCGCAGTCTTGTATCTGCCGGCACGTCCAGCAATCTGTTTGATTTCAGAAATAGGAATGTTGCGGTGGGATTTCCCGTCGAATTTAGACAATGCCTCGAAAATGACACGCCTGATGGCTAGGTTCAACCCCATGCCAACAGCATCGCTGGCAACGAGATAGTCGTACTCGTTGTCCGGGTCGTTGAATAACGCAGCCTGCTGTGCCCTAGTTTCTGGAGGAAGAGAACCATACACAACGGCACATCGTTTTCCGGTGGCTCTCTCTACTTCCTTTTTCATTGCGTGTATGGCAACTCTTGAAAATAGAATGATGCAATCTCCCTTCTTAAGCTTGTCTAGCTTCCCGTGGAGACTCTTCCCCATGCACTCCAAGGGGGTAAGACGCTCGTAGCGGTGTACCGTCAATTCATCCCCCATCAACTTGCATAGGTTCTGTATCAACGGAATCGTCCTTAACTCACCGCAAATGTGGATTTCTCTAGCTCTGACACCAAGAAAAGCTTGCGTCCAAGCCCAACCACGAAATCCATCGCCCATCATTTGAATTTCGTCTATCACTGCGACCTCAACCTCGGTGTTCAGTGGAACCATTTCAACCGTGCAGCTACTCATGGTGGGTGTCGGGCCTTCTGGAAACCGCCGTTCTTCGCCGGTTATTAAGGAACAAGGTTTCCCTTTTGCGTTGAGGCGAGAATAAACTTCGTGAGCAAGAAGACGAAGAGGGCCAGCGTAAAGGCCAGACTCGGCTTGCTCTAAACGTTGAAGGGCGTGGTAGGTCTTTCCGGAATTGGTTGGCCCAACGTGTAGATGTACTTTGCGTTGCAACGCTCGAGTAGCAGGGAACCATTCAATGGGGTATCGTAAATCCACGAATTTTTGCTGTTGTCTTAATGTTTGTGACGAAACTTTGGCGTCACATACAAACTTCGTAAACAAATATTTGATTCGACCGGGCAAGTCATATGGATCAATAATAAGTACTTGCCGCAACTCATTAAACAATGATGCTTCATCGGAATTATTGACTCCACTGCCTTCTGGATTGCTAGTCTTTGATAATTTGTCTTTGCCTGTAGGATTCTTTCCGGACTTCTGCTGACTCTTTGGATTTGTAGCAACATAACTTCTTGTGAGAGAGGCAGCAAAATCATCCGCCATCCTGTTAAATTCTTCCGCGGTTGCGAGTCCGGTAAACCCATCTGAATTCGAACCCGCTGGGCCTTGCGGGTCATACGCCTGTGAGATTTCGGATCGCAAGTCTTTAAACTCTCCTAAGATGCGCTTATGGATAGTTTCGAGTGGTATATAAGCATAATCTCGACGGGGTGTGCTACCGCCGAAGATGCTGTGCGATGCTGCTTGGGGAGTGCGGACTGGGATATGACGCCTATCTGACGAACGTATAACATCATTGGGTCCGAGGAATAAAGAATGGGCTCCTTTGCCCGGAATTCTTATCACAGGATCATTTCTCGGCTCCCTCTTTGTTTCTTTATTTGCAGCCGCAAACCCCCGTGGATTCGAACCATCGTAAATTGTGTGACGGCCTTCCTTTCTCTTGCCCCTAAGACTTCGCTCAATGTCTCTCTTCTCACTGCGAGTGATGGGCGGTGGGTTTCGTGAGGGGCTCAATAGGTCGTCCAATATGCCCGATTGAACGGGCCCAGTCGAAAACTGTCTCTTGACATTGGTTGTGGCCGGCCTGATAAATCGTAACTCAGCAGAGCCAAAGGTGCAAAAGAAGCAAACCCCGCCTCTCTGTGTGGCCAGTACCATCTGGCAGTTCTTCTCCGTTCGGTACAATAGATGTTATTCCCACGACAAAAGGCGAGCCAGAGTGGTAAAAAAGTTAGGGACCCAAGGGAAATAAATGTTCGGGGCGGAATAACTAATTTCCATGATGGACGTCATGAGCAACCTCTCATCAACTTGCTCTACCAGGCAAAAACAAGACCAGCTTAATCACAACACTGTTCAAACTAACAAGACATCTACAAGGTAAGAATTGCATGGTTAAATAGCGGAAACCAGGAACCATGGCATCTTCATCTGCTCCCCCGACGCCTCTCTTGTAGTGAGTCTCTTGAACCCCAAGTCGAACGTTCTAACCGTGTTCCAGCGCCTGCATTGCCCATAACACCACCATCCTCTCAGAACACACTACACCTGGCGCATCATCAACTTCGTCTCTAGCCTCTCTTATTCTTCCGAAAATATCACACGCAACTCCGCAGAAATTGACTTACACCCATAACGACAACTTCGTCCACTATATAGCCTCGGCCCCATCAGAGTACCCAGATAGCCCCACGACAGGCGGCCTTACCTACCTCGTTGTCGCACACTCATCTGTTGGCCGTCGCATCCCATTTGGCTTCCTCGTGGAGATCAAGAACCGCTTTCTCTCTCAGTTGGAACCCTCAGCAACCGATTTCGCCTCCCTTCCAAATTATGGGGCTGCGAGCTTCAATGGCGAGCTGAAGAAGTTGATGGTTGACTATGGAACGACACAGAGTGGGAAGCAAGATGCGATAAGCAACGTGCATAACGAAATCGAGAATGTGAGAGGCATCATGACGGAGAACATTGAGAGGGTTCTGGAGAGGGGCGAGCGAATTGATCTTTTGGTTGATAAAACCGACAGGCTCGGGGGAAGCGCACACGACTTCAGGGTTAGAAGTAAGGGACTAAGGAGGAGGATGTGGTGGAAGAATGTCAAGTTGATGGCGCTGCTTGTATTGGTAGCCATCTTCTTGATATATTTGTTTGTTGGCTTCGGATGCGGCCTTCCTGGATGGTCGAAATGCATTGGCTGAAAGCAGCATATTCTACGAGGGCGAAATTGGCTTGGGCGTTCAGGTTTGGAGATGGAGCAGCTGACTCCGGGGTTCTGGTTTGTAGTTTTAACTGTAGTCAACAAGTTAACAAGCGCAGTATCTTTATTTGAAAGTAACAAGCAGCCTCATTATTGCTAATTCATGAGTTCTGTTTGGAGTATCGTGACACAGTGCCTCTTTCCCTCCCACATAATCCAAACAGTTCCATGGTACAGTAATCACTGCCTATAGCGGACGGGTCGGTTCGAGTTTTTTAAGAGTTTCTGCTAACGTAAGTCGTGGCGTAAACGGGATAATGGCGTAACCGGGATAGTGAGGGATTGCCATGCATCGACAAACCAACACCAACCCAACATGGTGCTAAAAAATAACGTGAAAGCTCAGGAACTCGAAGTCTTATTAGCGGAAGCTGTTGCTGGAGTTAAATCTGGCTTGTACAAATGTTGAAGTGTATGATATCACTTGCAGCGGTAGTATAAGTCATCAAGTTGAGTTGAACAACAGTTCACTGTAATATGTGTTGTATTGTTTTTTCTGAGTGAAGCTATCTACGGAACTATTTGTGGGTGGTCCGCAACCCGATTCGGTTGGCGAGCCACACGCCCAACCAATCAGTCTGAGCAACCTCCTCCTTCAACACACCCCTTTGCATGACTGAATTGAGGCCATTCCCATTTCCTAGGCCATGATCACCTTCATCTGAAGCTGCTGTATGAACTTCTCATGTTGTGTGGCGGGTAGCGGCTTGGTCAATCCATCTGCTGCCATGTTGGCTGTTTCCACATACCAGAGGTCAATTGACCCGTTTTCAATGTGCTCCCGAATGAAGTGGTGCTTGACATCGATATGCTTGGTTCTCTGGTGGAATTTGGGCCAAGCTCAATGAGCCTTGGTTGTCTCCATAGATCTTCGTAGCTTGAATGTCATTTCCTGTGTACATCATCTGCTTCATGATCTGTTGTAGCCATAGTGCTTCTGACACTGCCTTTGCGAGTGCGTAGTACTCTGCTTCTGTGGTCGATTGTGCCACGGTCTGCTGTCGCTTTGAAGTGTGTGAAATCACACCTCCGGCGAAGAAGAAGGCATTTCCAAGGACCGATTTACGGTTTGCTTTATCGCTTGCATAGTCTGAGTCACAGTATCCATGGAGCTGCGTATCGCCTTGCATGCCATATTCGATTCCAAGCATCTTTGTGCCTTTTAAGTAGTGAAGGATTCGATCTGCTGCTTTCATGTGAGCTGGCGAAGGATTGGTGAGGAATCTGGACAGAACAGAGACTCCATATGAGATATCTGGTCGAGTCTGGACAGCGAGGTACATGAGCGATCCAATCTTCGATCCATAGAGTTCAATTTCTGCGTGTGAAGCCTTGCCTTCAAATGGGATCATGACTTCTGCAGCTCCTGTAGCCACAGGTGTGTCCACTGCCTTGCAATTCTCCATGCCATAGCGGTGCAGAATCTTTGTGATGTATGCATCTTGACAGGGAAATTGTTCCTGCCTCTCTGTTGCGTGTGATCCTCACCCCTACAAAGTATGCTGCTGGCCCAAGGTCTTCAATTTCGAATTTTCGCATCAGCTCCTTCTTCAGCCCTTGGATTGTTGTGATTTGTTTGCCAATGATCAGCATATCATCCACATATGTGACGATGAGGATTCCAGTCTTCTGATTGCAATAAACGCTGTAATCGCTTGCGCATGTAGTGAATCCAAGTCCATGAAGTGCCTTTGCAAGCTCTCTTTGCCAAAGTCGAGGCGCTTGCTTCAATCCGTAAAGTGCTTTCTGTAGATGGCACATCCAATTTGGCGCATTTTCCAGTATGCTGCCATTGACTTCCCAGTCTGGTGGAACATCCATGAAGATTTCTGTGTCCGTATCAGAATTGAGGAAGGCTCCAACCACATCCACTTGCTCAATTTCAAGTCCGAAAAATGCTGCGATTGCGATTGCAAGTTTCCATGTTGTTGTCTTGCACACTCCAGCATATGTCTGATCAAAATCAGTTCCCTGTTTCTGTCTAAAACCTTTTGCAACCCATCTCGCTTTGCGCTTCATGATAGAGCCATTCTTGTCTCTCTTGGTTTTGAGGACTAGCTTTCCTGGTAGCACTTTCGCATGTGATGGTAGTTGAGTTCGCTGCATAAGCTTCCAAGTGCCCTTGTGTTTGAGGTTTCAGTATTCCTTTTGGATGGCGGCTTGCCATTCTGGCCAGTCTGCTTGCTGCTTTGCTTCTTCAATTGTATTTGGATCATCGTAGATAGATGTATGTGCTCCAGCTGTGAATGCTGCAATGAATGCTGAGCTCGAATTCTGGTTCTGTGACTGTTGAGTGAGCTTCATAGCTTGCGGTGGCTGTTGTGGTCGCTCGCGGGTTTGGTTGCGGGTGACCCTGTTGAACTCAGGTTTTGGGATATAAACCTTTTGAGTTCTCCTCGCTGTGATAGTGGGCATCAGCTCTATATCCTCGTCATCGACTTCTGAGTATTGATCCAACTCATGAAGTTCTAGTTCCTGAGGTGAGTTTTCGGATTCTGAGATCTCGCTCTCATTTTCGATTTCTGAGTGATGCTCTTCATGCTGTGTTTTAGAGACTCGTTGAATTAGATCTCTGTCATAATTTGCCTCACCCCTGGCTCTATGAGGCAGTGTGATAGATGCATCTTCATTATCGCTTTCAATTTCGTCCTCATCTGGGAATGGCTCCGTAATGAGTCCTCCTTCGTCGAATCGGACATTTGAGGATCGCACTATGCGATTTTTGAGTGGTCCTCTGCATGTAGGCACATAGATTTTAAAGATATGTGTGCCTTCATATCCAACAAGAATTCCAACTTCTGCCCGTTCTGTAACCTTTGCACTTGTGACCCTCTTTTCCTTTGGGATTTGTACATAAGTCTTGCATCCAAGCACTCGAAAATGTGCTACAGATGGGCGGTTGTCTTGTCCAGGATGAAGGTTGTCTGTAAGAGCTTCGTATGGCATCTTGCCTTTCAACTTTAAAGTTGCTGTGCGGTTGGTAATAAGTACAATTGACTCAAGTATGAGAGGCCAGAGGAACTGTGGAATAGTCATGTCGATCATCGCAGTCCGCGTATGCTCGCAGATAATGCCAATTGACCGCTCTGATGTGCCATCCTGCTCTGGGTTGTAAGGAGTTGTCATTTCGACGACTTGCCCAAGTTCTTCTGCAAGTTCAGTGAGCTTCTCCATTTCTTGATGATCTTGCCAAATTGTGTGTTAACCATCTTCTGATATTTAATGAGTGCATCATATGCCTCATTCGTCGAGCGATGAAAGTATGCCCATCGAACAGTTGTTGCCTTTTCTGTAAAGATAGTTGCATATTTCTTCTTTCCAATTCCTTCTGGCGTGATCATGACCACGTCAATGTGAACTTCATCGAACGGTTGCAAGTTTCGAGTTACAGCTTGTTTGCGAATGTGTTTCTTCGCCTTTCCTCTCTCGCATGGATCGCACAATTGGAGATCTTCATCTTCTTGTTTTTGGTGTAAGGTCTTCCTCATTAGAGATCGCCATGCCTCTTACCATTTTTGAGGTCTTCTGTACATTCGCGAGGCCAAGATGTCCAAATCTGCGATGCCAGAGTCGAATTGAGTGTGGAGGATTCTTCTCATTTTTGTGAGTAGTTGCTGGGAATGCATAGGCTCGAGGTGATGCTACAATTATCATCATATTCTCATCGAAACGGAACGGAACATTGGAATACCTTTCTTGTTTACAACCAAGTTCTTGTCCGTAATATGCAATTCACCCCTTCCTAAGAGCTTTCGAGCTCCAAAGATGTTCATTCCGCAGTTTGGAAGATATTGAACTTTGGTGAGGTGTAGGGTGTGAATGTCTCCATCATCTGTTGCGCATTGCAATGTTCTTTCGCCTTGGCCAAGTGGCTTGGTGATGCCACTTGCTGTGTCAATGGATGGAAGAGTCAATGAGGTTTCGTATGTGCCACTGTTGAATTCCTCGATTGAGCTGGCGATATGTGTCTCTGCTCCAGTGTCAAATAATGTGCCATTTTGAATTGGCGACCTTGAGTGGTTGAGTTGAACACAAATGTATGTGGTGGCGTTCTTGCCAAATTGACGATCTTCATCTTCTTCATCTGATGAGTTGTCATTCTTTGCCTTCTTTAGCTTGTTTGATTTGCTACTTGAGTTTGACGGCTTAAATGGCATGAACTTCTTTCCAGTCCGTTGTTCCCATTCGTCTTGTTTGTGATGAAGCAGTTTTCAGGTTGTTCCCATTCGTGACAGAGCTTCTTGTTTGTGATGAAGCAGTTTTCAGGTTCATGCCTCGCATTTGAATTATCACAATTCTTGCACATCTTGCCCCCTTTGCCCTTTGCACTATCTTTGGGTTTCGAATTTGGCTTGCCCTTCTGATTTGGCTTTCCACTGTAGTGTGCGCTTCCATCTGCTTTCTTGTCCTTCTTGCGAGCCTCATCTGTGATATCTTCAATGAGTGCAGACAGTGTGAGTTTTGTGGCTTCACTGCGTGTATTCGAGCGCTGGCGTTCTGCCCAGATTGGCCATGCATCTGAAAGTGCCATGATGAAGAGGATTGGGTGTCATGCATCTGGTGGAGAGATCTCGAGGTTGGCGAGCTTCTCAATTGCTTTCTTGAACCCAATGATGAATTGTTCAATGTTTTCGTAGTCTTCGTACTTGATCTTGGTGTATGTTTCAATTGCATTGAAGTTGAGAACTGCGCCAGTTCCTTCATATTGAGACTGTAAGATCACCCACATTTCGCGTGCTGACTTGCAACCTGCAAGCAGCTGTGATGGTGTTTTCTTCACATTAGTTTGGATGATGAGTTTCATCGATGCATCTCCTGCTTTCCATGCTTTCCATGTGGCGAGTTTCTCAATGTCCACCTTCTCATCGAACTCATCTGCTTGTGGAGGAGCTTTGCCTTTTGGGTGTACGAAACGGACAAGGTCGTTGGCATCCGCGAGGTCCTCCATTGCAGTTTTCCATTGTATGTAATTCTCCTCTCCTCAGAGTTTCATGTTCTCTGGGAGGTTATTCCGACCTCCATTGCCTTCACCCATTGTAAAAGGTCTTGTGTGTTTTGATAAGGAATTTCGAGTTTGTGAGAGTTGGATGATGGATAATGAATTCGATCTGGGGCTTCCTAGATTGTAGAATTGATCTTCTTCTTCCTCTTCTTGCTGAGTTGAATCGATCATCTGCTAGAGGTTCTAAGTTCGTCTTGAGGTTTTCGTGGAGTGTATGTGCTGTATGTTTAGCGCTTGTCCACGAATTCAGATTGTATGTGCTGTAATGAGCACTTCTCTGAATATGATAACTTTTGGCTTTGCGATAGCTGGGCTCATAACCTGTTGAAGTGTATGATATCACTTGCAGCGGTAGTATAAGTCATCAAGTTGAGTTGAACAACAGTTCACTGTAATATGTGTTGTATTGTTTTTTCTGAGTGAAGCTATCTACGGAACTATTTGTGGGTGGTCCGCAACCCGATTCGGTTGGCGAGCCACACGCCCAACCAATCAGTCTGAGCAACCTCCTCCTTCAACATCAAGGATGCAATGAATTCCCTGAGGTAGGGGAGCCATTGGCTGTGGGAGAGGCCAGGCTCCGACTCATGCTGCACATTTTAGGAAGAATGAAACCACCTGATTGAGGAATGTCCTTCCGAGCCGCTTCACCCTAAATTTGATTAGGAATCCGATCAAAGCGGAACTGATTACTGCGCTAAAAACGACCGCCTTTGCGAGAACAAATTATGAGCGGACCTGGTAGGCAATCGACATTTTCAGCAGCTGATAACGAACTGTTGATTCAGCTGAAAGAGGATGACAAATCGCCATGGGACGAAATTGCAGAGTTCTTCCCAGGAAGGACCAAATGGACGTTGCAAGTGCACTACTGCACAAAGCTGAAGGCTCGCGGACGTCGAAGTACAAAAAATGCAAGGGAATATGCTCATCAGGGTTTTCAATGGACGACTTAGCTGATCCACAGCTTCAGGATGCTCTTCCTTCTTTTACATCAATTCTATTAGCAACTGCCGATTCGACTGAGGATGCTCACGGAAGCAAACTGTCAACTACACCAGGAAATGTAGAAAGCACGGAGGTGCAGCCGTTTCGTAGCAGCCAAGGAGTAGAAAGCAATGTAGTTGCCATTGACGCCATGGAAGGGAAATGGGAAGTTGAAGCGCTACTTGCCAAGTCAAAAACAGGCAACGTGATCTGGTACCTCGTGAAATGGGCAGGCTTTCGAGATAAGGATAATACGTGGCAGAAACGGGACGACATCAGTTCAGATCTCATCATTGACTTTGAGGCGAGTTCTCGAGGGAACCATTTGGGCGTGCAGTTACTCCAAAAACGAGAACGGAAAGGAAAAGATAGAGTATTTTGTTAAGTGGACAGGTCGTCCAGCAGGTAAAAATTCTTGGGAGAAGGAAGCTACAGTAAGTGTGCGCGGGTAATGGAGTTTGAGGCAAGGTGATGGGGGATATCATTGCATTTGCTAAAGAGATGAGTTTCCTTTTCCAATAGGTCTTAGTTTCAGTCATGGTAGCACTTTAGAATGGCCGTAGGCCTCAAAGCTCCCATTTGGTGTCGCAAATTCATGATAGACACCATACATCCATCTCATGCCTTCCACACGCAGGCGTTTTAAATCCACGAAACTCGGTCCAGTTGACGCTTGGATGTCACGGCCGATAAGAACGGCCAGTCAACAGAAACCCTCCCGTTTTCGGACAGGCTAAATGTAATATTTTAACGGCGGCGCCCTTGTGGCGTTGCTGTGCAATTCATGCAGAAGCCATGGCCACAGTTATCATTGTCATAATAGAACTGCATTTCGTTTCGAGTTCGACACTGGCAACATGTCCACTTCCCGGCCATCCCTGTCATTCGACAGGTTGATATGCCACAGAGTCCGGTGCTGCCAGAAGTGTTTGTTTGGGCAGATGCATAGGGAGTTTTCTTCCCATTGCCGTCTCTAGGAGCATTGGAACAGAACCGCCAATGGCCCGGCTTGACGTGACCACAAACACAATTCTTCCTTCGTCGGTTGCACATTATGGAAAAATAATATGTACAGTGGACGGTGACTGCACAATGAGGGCGTCGTCTGACTAGTGTAGGGTTCTGATAGAAAGAGTGGTATAGTTTGCCGCACAGAGGGTGACCAAGGAAGCTCGTTGTTGACTTGAATAGGACCAGAGGCTTGATAGAGATATGCTAGCGAGACGAAGAAAGAATACTCTGTAGTATAGAAAGGTTTGGGACAAGTTCTGTGTTACAAAGTAGAGATATCAAGTTCTGATACAAATCTGAGTGGAAACGATTGACTCTAAGTACCTCAACAACATACCACAAGAGATATGAGATTTTTTAACGCCAACATAAATCTAACACTATGCAGGTCTATGTTATCTAACCGTTATGTTTTACCTTTGGTCTGGCGTGGCTACTTTGTTTCCAAATGGGATGCAATAGGCGGACAAGGCACTGGTTACATATGTTGTTAGTGTTTCGCCGACAGCGGCGCTAAACGTCAGTATTTCGGGCAGAGATCAAGGTAAAGAGCTCCTAATACGCAGGTAAGAAACCCTTCAGGTCCCCAGGTCCCCTATTTTCATCAATTTGGCTAGTGTGCGTCATGGGTAACCGACCCCACTGGGTAACCTAACCCAGACCGGCCCATGGGTCGGTCTGGGTGGAAAACTTCCACCCAGACCATGGGCCGGTCTGAAGCCAATAACCCACGGGTACCCACCAGTCTGCCAAGAAACCAGTCATGGGACATTTACATTTGCTATCACGTGTACTTTATATATGTGAGTGTAGTTTGTATAGGACGTATAATTTACAAGCAATTACTATATTTATTACTATAGATCTATGTTACGCCATGACTCCTGAATTTCCCGACCAGACCGAGACTTATTACGGACCTGGCTTAACTCAACTGTTTCAACTACTGCCTTCTGGGGCAACTGGGCCCCATTATCCTTCCGTGATTTCTTTGCAATAGGAAGTGAAGGTAGTAAATAATCACCCTCACTCTGGCTAGGGGGTACCCCCTCAAAATCGTCTACCTCATGGTCAATAAAGTCAAAAGTTGAGAGATCAACTTGACTTTGGTAACGAACTTGGCTTTGCTGGCCTTGTGACTGCTGTACCCTTGGCAAGCTATGGAGACCTTGTCGTGATTGAACAAATTCAAACCGGTCTTTGTTCCGCCTTGTCCGGTCATAGGTATTTGGCTGCCTTGGGCTTCGGTCTGGAATGTACTGTAGTGCCATCTTCTCCTGGATATTATCAATTAGAGCATTATACTCAAATGATATTTCCTCATCATTCATATAGGTTGAATCAATAATATCCGTAACTGAGTAGTGTTCAAAGAGCTGTTCCCGTTCGATTTTCTGTCGGTAGAAGACAAGCATAATACCCCTTATTGTCTCAGGGGCCATCTGGTTGCGCCTATAATTGCAGACAGCATAGGCAGTACTAAAGACCCACTCAACGAGGGCTTCAGATGCAGGAATACAAAGTATATCCCGGGCCATAGCAGCAAGCCCAGGGAATAATCGCTCGTTATCTTTCCACCATAATAATGGTGGTTGGTGGGAGGGTGCTAGTAAAAGTTAGTAATTATTACTATAATTATTACTATAGACTTACGGAGAGCAAGGTACCGCTCAATCTCTCCTCCCTGGTCAGTGGCCTGACTTAAGGAGTTATAGCTTCGCTTCCAATTTAACATTAAAGCCATTGGGTCCTTGTCTAGTTCTGTATACTGTGACTGGTGCTGCTTTGACCTTTCTTGGTTGGCGTAATGTTGAGTATATAGTGCCCGGAATTGCTTCTCAAAATGCCTCTGCCAGTTTGTTTCAGGATTTAACCAACAATAGTCAGGGTTAAACACTTCCATCTTTAACTGGGGAGATAGAATAGCTCCAAAGGCATAGAAGCTTCCAGTACCTGTACAAGATCTTGTATAATACTTGTCAAGCTTTTGAATAGCTTTATCAATAGCTATAAGAAGCTTTTTGATCCATGGGTCTTGTAGTGGCTTTAGCCGACGGGTACACTCCTCAAGCCCTTCAAATAGCTCGTCATATGCTGGTAAAACAAAGCCTAGTCGAGCACCACTTGCTATACCCATGTTTGAGGTCCAGAAGCTAAACTGGCGAGTAACATCAATAAGGTAGGTGATGTGTTTCCACTCTGGGGGACTAATATGAAATATATTAGCTGCAGTAAACTCAGTTGTAAACTTATTCACTTGGAGTAAGACTGCTCGTAGCATCATATGTAGGGTTGAGTCCCATCGCGTTAACACATCTTGGATAAGTCGTAAGACCTTTGCTCCATCTTTAATACACTGTCTTTGGATTCTCATAAATCTCTCTCTTCGCTGTGAACTTGAATTCACAAAGACAGCTAGCTTCCGAAACTAGTTTTATATTAGTGGCAATTACTATAAAAATTACTATAAACATACCTTGGCAAGGGTCCATGGAAGGCCCCTCTCTTTACTTAGATCTCTAATCTCGTTGGCTGAATTTTCATCCCAGTCAGTCTGTAGCTCTGAGTTTGTTGGGTTTAATCGGATTGACCCAAGGAGAGCCTTTTGTGCAAACTGGACAATATGTGCAAAGCATGGTATATGGTGAATGACTCCATCATGGTATCTTGTTGGCTCTGATGATAGCTCTTTTACCATGTCATTAATAACCCCCATCATTGAAGTATTATTACTTGCATTATCAGTTGTAATACAATGAACTCTACCATCGAGGTGATATTGGGATATAACATGCTGGACAATGGTTGCAAGATCTTTCCCTGTATGGGCTCCATCAAGATACTCAAACCCAATTAAAGCCTCACGGTATTCCCATTTATCAGTAATGAATGTTGCCATAATACCCATAAAGGAGTGCCTTGTTCCAGGGCTAGACCAATTGTCAAGAGATAATGCACACCTTGCCCCAGTACAAGACCATGAAGGGCAATCTGCTGTGCATTACTAACCATAACATCAAGGCGCCGCCGTAAGGTTGTTGGTGAAGGAAGTGGATATTTCTGATTCTGCCATAATGCCATCTCTCTCCAAATAGGATTCTTAACAGATCGGAATGATATGTTAAGAGATACTACAGTCTCAAGAACGTAACTGTAGAATGCTTCCTTTGGGTCGTCTTCTGGTTGTAGCCGCATACTCTAAATAATAGTTAGGTATGTTTATAGTAATAAGTATAGTAATATGTAATATTGCTTACTGGAGAGGATTGCGAGAGGCGGAGCTGGCTCTGATGTAATGTAGAATGGTTTGATGACTTCCTTATACACCCAGCTGATCGAAGGTGAGTGCTCATTGTGCTTGTCCCTGAGCCTTTAATACTTGGGTGGATGAGTATTTTCAAACACCTCTGGCAAACAATTACTGGTTCCCCAGTTGATTTTCGAGCTCCTTGGTCAAAGTGTCTCCATGATAATGAGGTCCGGGTTGTTGACCCCCAGTTGATTTGCTTATCAGTGCTTAAAAACATATTTGGCTGCTCTTTAGACCAGGACTGGTAATGCCACCAGTCGTTGAATAGGTCTGCCTTTGAAGGCGTCCACTTTAGCACATTTAGACCTTGGATCTTCTCTAGCCCATCCCATTGGTTGTTAAGTTGTTGGGAGGACTCAATCTCAGGTGTTCTATTACTAGATAAAGGCTCATCAAGAGAGAATACATCGCTATAAGGTTGTGCTGGCGAACTTAAAGATTGGTTATAAGACATAATATTTTAAAATATTCAATATTATATTATTATAAGAAAAATAAAACAGTCAACCTGAATATTTATTAAGGTCTACATCTATTCTATACGTACTTCTCTATTTCGCTTGAATTCTCCTCTTTAGAATATTTTAGATTACTTGTGGAGTATATGGTAGTAGCGTGTTTTGGTATTATGGGTCTATAGCCTTATAAGCCAATTATAGTAATATTTATAGTAAACTAAGAAGTGGTAGCGTCAACAGTAGTGTATTGATCTACCTAGACTATTGTAGAAGAAGAAACTAATCTACATTTCGTAGAACTGGCTGAGAAACTCCTCTGATTCTTTTGTTGGAGGCAACAGTACCAATGTATCATCGGATGGCAAGACCCACTTGAAATTGGTAGGCTCAGTTTCTTCAGCCAACATCTCCCAAGCTTCATATGCTCTGCCAGCATCAAGATCAACATGGAAACCATGCTGAGTAGTATCGTAATCATCAGGGTACCACTCAGCTGGCCCAGGAAGATATGCAATGTCACCATCAAGATTCCATGAGGTGAAGTTTCTCCAAACAGCCATTTCCGTCTTTGAGAAGTATAGATGTGGCGGAACCTTGTTGTAGTAGATCCTAGAGATGTTAGCTAGTTACTATAATTATTACTATAGTTACTTACCCTGTAGTTGGGTCAATTGCAGGGGGCAATTTCTCAAGGAAGTCTGGGTCTGTGTTGACCTTCTTCATTAGTCGTAATGTTGATTGGTATGCAACCCTCCACTTTCGGCGCCAGAGGGAGAATCCCAACTGATCCACCTTCTATATTATATTAGTAAAGTTCAAATGTAATGGGTAATGGGTTCTCATCCATACCTTGGTTGTAGCGACAGATTGTGCCACCATTTCTCTCTGGATCTTCTGAATTCCAACATCATCAACGCCATTGGCCTTCTCATCTTCCCTCCACATAGCCTCTTGCACTACCTCATCATCCTCATCCTCGGTTTCCCAAGCAATGTTTCTGTCGTCCCAAAGAGAATATGCCCCCCATCCCTCACCAATCCCAAGATGTTGCTGAACAACAGTTGCATGCTTTCCATCACGTACACTGTTTCTATGTTACTATACTTATTACTATAACAGTGGATAGGAATAGATCTTACCGCTTGAGAGCTACCTCGGTCTTTTTGGCTTCTACTCGACGTTCTTGAGCTTGGCTGTCGAGGTTCTTGAACTCAGAAGTTGCCCGGAGATTTCGCAAGGCATATGAAACAGCAGCTGTATCTGCCCTCTTGGCGTTGTCGATTGTGCGTTCAACTTCACTCATGTTGTTGCGGCGTTTTGTGACCTGCTGGGTATTCTTGTTCTTCGACTTCTCGTCGTCGTTCTTTCATTTTCCAACCATCGTGGCTGTCTTACTATAACAATTACTATAAAGTAAGTAGAAAGGATTGAGTAGACTTACCTCCTTGATCTTAGAAGTGTCAGTGGTGTTGGGGGTGTTGGGGGTGTTGGGGGTTGAAGAAGAAGGTTGAAGAAGAAGGTTGAAGAAGAAGGTTGAAGAAGAAGGTTGAAGAAGAAGGTTGAAGAAGAAGGTTGAAGAAGAAGGTTGAAGAAGAAGGTTGAAGAAGAAGGTTGAAGAAGAAGGTTGAAGAAGAAGGTTGAAGAAGAAGGTTGAAGAAGAAGGTTGAAGAAGAAGGTTGAAGAAGAAGGTTGAAGAAGAAGGTTGAAGAAGAAGGTTGAAGAAGAAGGTTGAAGAAGAAGGTTGAAGAAGAAGGTTGAAGAAGAAGGTTGAAGAAGAAGGTTGTTGTTGTGGGGTAAAACACGTCAATAAGGTCGCTTACTATTGTTGTCCTTACTATTGTTGTGGGAGAATTCACCTTTATCGCCTACTACCGTACAAAAAGTGAAGCTGAAGACATTTTACTAAGCGAGCTAGCTCACAACCCCAACAACAACAACCTCACCCTACCTTTATTTTTCCTACACAACACCCCCCCGACCTTCAGATCAACATGACTATGTGAATTGCTACTGGCTGGCAAACTGGTAAGTAAAGCACCCAAATCTTATAGTAATCCTTATAGTAACCCTCTTTTAGTGTCATGGATCTGGACGCTGCCTACGATGCCCCTGATCCAGTCACAAGCTCCGAATCTGAAACTGAGCCCGATGGAAAAAAAGCCCCACTCAAACAATCCCACAAATTCATGCAACTGACCAACTATTCACTTCGGTCACGACAACCACAAGTACAACCAGCACTTGAGCCAAACACTCCAACTTGCCAGAGTGCATGCCTTCAACTCCAGACCCCTCCAGCGACACAACACAAGGTTCGGAAAGGTCCAATTCCAACGTTTGCGCCTGGTCAAAAGTTCAGCAAGAAGATGCCGGCCCAAAAGACTGCTGGAAAGGCTCCAAGAAAGACCTCAGGGATCAGCGGAAAGAAGATTGTGAAGAAGGCCGCGAAGAAAAGCCGTCGTTATAAGCCTGGTAGTAAGTTGATTACTATAACTATTACTATAAATCCTTTCTGATCAAAAACAGCCGTTGCTCTCCGACAAATCAAACAGTACCAAAAATCGACAGAACCTCTCCTTCCCCGTGCGATTCACGCGACTTATCCGTGAGATCATCAGCGACTTGCGCCCTCACGAGGACTTTCGGCTTCAGTCTTCTGCAATTTCTGCTCTCCAGGAAGCTGCAGAAACTACACTCGTCAAGGAGTTTGAAAGTAAGTGAGTCTACACGTTTATAGTAATCATTATAGTAATTGTTATAGTGACCCAGCTGGCTGCTATCCACGCAAAGAGAGTCACAATTCAACAGAAGGACATGAAGCTTGTCCAGCAGGTGCGCTTACACATGACAGGGTTTTCATTTCCAGGCCAACTAAGATAGGAGAGATGGAAGATACCAGGAATAGGGCAAATGAGTAGCAGGATACAGATAGTAGAAATCCAATGAAACGTTTCTACTATATTGGTCTATTGTAACTGTATAGTAATAACTATAGTAATGATTGTATTTGTGGCAACCCATCATGTGTGGCAACCCATCACGTGTGACAATTCATCACACGTGATGGGTTGCCAAGGAACCGCTGGGTGCCCACGTCGGTCTGGGCGGTTTCTTCAGTATTTCCAACCCAGACCGTGGTCTGGGTTGGAAAATCTTCAGACCGGCGGTTTGCAACCACCGGTTACCCATGACGCACACTAGCGCTGTCGCCGAGCTGCGGTGCACATATCTTGCTGTTCACAAGAAAAAAGGTCCCACCCCAAAGGCTATCATAAAGATGCAAATAGAGCAGCAACGGAACAGGATACCACCCGCCATTCCAACAGAGGAGGCGAAGTTTATCGAGGCAGTAAACCACGAGCTCGGCCCTGATATCAATACGCTTGAACTCCTACGAGATTATGAGCTGACGCAGTGAGTCACTTTACCAATACTTTATATAGTCATAATTATGTTGCAAACACTAACTAACTAGAACCGATGTTACGGCGGTAATGGTAGCAGTATCAAAACTGCTCGCCAAGCATCCAGACCTTCGACAAGAGTTCTTGATTTTCTTAAAATACCAAGTTGAACACAGCGCTAGCAATAACCCGAATACTATCCCCAGTAGCCATCCTGTCGCAAGGGGCCCGTTAACACCGACATTAACATCCCAGGGCACGAGTAGAGATGATGCTGTGCCTCAGCAGCTAAAAGATGCTCAACAATATGTACAACTACCAGTTACGTTGACGACGAGGCGTCTATGCAGCACGAGCCCGCCGAGCCCTCGATGGCTCGCCTTGTCAATACAACCTCCAGCAATCACCCGGCCACGTGTAGAACTGTTTCCCCCACCTGTGGCGCGACTTTTGAAAACAACCATTGACGTGCGAAGTGTCTATGCAATTGCAACACTGTACAGCGATGGCATAGACGCTTCGGAGAAGCTTCAAGGGCAACGCCTCCGCCTTTGCTCAAACAGAAACTTTTGCTTCTCTGGGCTAGTAATTCACGGACAAGGAGTATATACCCTCAGGGTAACGCTGGTTCATGGCCGCCATGTCGTCGAGTATGTGGATAGCAATGAAATCTACTTGGGACCCCGGCTGACTGAGGATGTTATAACCGTCCAAGACACTCGAAGTTTAAACGGCAGCTACTGCACCTGGATGAAAGCACGTACACAGACGATTACACAGGGCTTTTCCCAAATCGGAAAATATATGCAGGATCTATGATATATCTTGGACAGCAGATGTATACAAAGCTGATCGTGTTAGTCCGAGATTCAGAGCTCATTATAGAGAATAATATTGTAGATGGATTCTGCAACGCTCGGGATGGGTTATCTGTTTATGAAGACGGGAAATCGTATGATGATGGGGAAACCGAATGGGCTGACGGCCTAGATAAAACAATCTATCTTGGCGGAGATGGGGAAATGTACCGGCAAAGAATGGGTGGTATATTTCAGTCTTTTTTTGTGGCGTTAGAGAGAAGGGTGACGGTGGTAGATGCCGTTAGATACATTGCGCATATGGTGTTATATTAGACTCGGATTAATCCACAGTATGCTATGGCCCAAGTCTATATTTGCACAGTTGTCTAGAAGGTACACGCAACCTAAACTCAAAACTTTACCAAATAGTACATTAGCTTGCAGGAAAATATAGTTTATCAAATATCGTAGTTCTATCCTCGATTACCGGATTTGGCGGGAGAATTGCCAGAACTTACCGCTTACCGAATTAAGTATTTATAAAGTTGTGAACTTTGGAAGTCGGCGACCTCGAAGCGCAGCACGCTCTCTAGTAATATGAAAGAGATTAAAAAGTCATAAAAAGTAAGAACCAAGATCAGAGCATCGGGTATGGAGAGATATTGGGCCTCGTTGACCTAAGGACGACTTCCCTTGATTTTCCTGGATTATATTAGATTGATCTCTTTTGGTCCCTGGGATGAAGATTTTCGGACATGGGGCTGGAGGTCAGATGCATACGTCTTTCCCACTTATTGATTGGCGTTTTATATTAAAATTGCCAGTTTCATGTCTTATCATAGATCCTGCATATTTGGGGAAACCCCTTTCCTTGCCTCGCTTTGTGGTAGAGGACTAGAGCGCGACGGGGAGGGTTAAGCTGCGAAATCTAGATTCATCCTCCAAATTCGATCTAGCACTGAAGCTTATTGCACCTCAATATTGACAGCTCTTGTGGATGTCAGGGCATCGGCAATAAACATCCTGGATAGCATCTTGGCCAGAGGAAGCCAGTAGTGCCGCCAATACGTCATTTGTCTCATAGAGAGTGGGACGTGCGGGGCGTCGAACAACTGGAATATTGCTTATCCACCACGACCGTCCTACCTGAATTACCCTACCTCACCTCTGTAAAAATTCTAAATATTTGCTCACCGAAGCTCGTACAGTTGCTTACGTGCACACTGTGCGAAGATTGGCACTGGCCTCAGGCATAAAATTAATTTAACTCGGCCATATATTTCTCCGCTTCTGAATTTCGATCACAAGCACTCGTCACCCCACTAGGATCCGTCCTCGCATCGTTGGGCATCAACAATTATATCACGAAAACGCAAACAACAGATACACTAATACGACTTGAAGGAAGGGACTTAAACTGCTCAGAAGATACACTTTCAGGGCCTGGTATAGAAGTTCTTCAGAGCCAACCTCGTCGGCACGAGTTCCATCCATCGCACCACTTTCACGTACTGCGATATATCTCGAGATACCTTCGCCAAGGGCGCCGCAACACGCAAGGCATAATCCCCGGCCATGGCCGTGAATAAAATCAAACTTGAAAAGTCATCCACGGATGACGAGGTTACGGACAAGTACAGTACAAGGCCGAGGTAGGCTACCGATGCTCTGTCAAATTGCGGTGTTACTGAGACAAGTTAGTTTGATGATGTCAGCGTTGCCTCCTTTATATGGACTACGCCACAAAACAATGTGAGAATATGGCCGCCAGAGAATACTACGGCGGTTGTTGTCGATATTTACAAAGGTGGGGGAGCAGTTAACATATACGAAACGCCGGGGGATAAATTTCTCGATGGTGTAGGATCAGGAGACGTTGACTCATTAGTGATAATTCCATGGAATAAGAGCTGGTGGTACTATTCTATTGGTTCCCTTCGAGTTGGTTATATTGCAGGAGGGTAGAGTGTTAAGTACAAATACTCTGTAGGACTATGGTGGAAGTTGCTATTTACATTCTCTCTGGCCGTTCTGTAGCATATTGGCAACTTAAATCCCTCGAGATAGGAATCACAATAAATGGTGAAGTACAGATGTTATAGGGATCTGACAGCAATATTCCTCCATTTATGTAGCCGGACATCATAATCGATTGTGTGTCTTCGATTGTCAATCTGTACATGGTGCCGATGTGAGAATCTATAGCAAGATTAGAGATGCTGTCATATGATCTTATTTCCTGTACCTTCTATGTGCATACCCTGTTGAAGCTGGTCCCCAACGTACTGAGCCTCTAATATGTCATTCTGCCCTTGAATATGGTCGGCAGATCCTGTCGCCTTCGACGTTATGCCGTTCATCCATTCTGAATTTTGACTTCGTCCTGGTGGCTGAGCCTCAGGTACAGCATCAAAATGTTCAATAGACACTGTTGTGGATTAGTCGTGTTCTTGTCTAAGCATAAGATATGACAAACCTTTCGCAGAATAGATCCCTGCAAGCTCTTGGAAAAGCGGAGACTCCAACGCTTCTCCACGCTTTTTGATTTCAGATGGAAGTTGGAGCCGCTCTTTTTCTCTCATGTTCGCTACCGCTGATTGCCCAAGCCCAACTGCAGATAAGACAATCGCTTGGACGCCGTTGACTACTTCAGCCATTTTCAAGAACCTCTGATAAGAATCTCGCCTCAGATCGGTCTTCGAGGTTGTCTTTGATGAGGAACTCGCCACGAGCTTGAATGCTTCTTGAATCCGCGTTCCCTCATGTTGCTTCACCCAAGCCCGGGAACAAATGAGTTTTGAGGTTTCAAGTAGCTTTGTAACAGCAGCCTCGGCTGTTAATGGCGTGTGACGTGACTTTCTCTGAGTACCAGATGGGTCCATAATAAATCGTAAATCGTTCGTATAAGGGGAACTGTACGGAGGTAGCGGATTTAGAGGATGTTGGAAAGACGTTGGGGCTTTGGAGCTATATAGTTGGAAGATGGCTGGAAACTCACGTGCAATTGAGATGGTTGAAAGTCACAGGGGTTTGTGATTGGAGGTTTGTTGGATGGAGCTGTTGGAAAACGGTTAAAAATGGTTGAGAACTCACATCCAGTAATTTGAGATGCTGCAGTTGGACAATGGTTGGAACTCACAGGGGTAGTGATTGGATAGGGGTTGTCACACGATGTTGGAAAATGGTTGGAACGTACGTCCACTAATTTGAGATGCTGTAGTTGGACGATGGTTGAAACAGGAGTAGTGATTGGATAGGGGTTGTTGCACGCTGTTGGAAAATGGTTGGCATATGAGAAGGGTTAGTTTGGCAAATGGTTGGAACTCACAGGGGTAGTTAGGCTGCGCACTACTCGCCCAATACTCGGCTCACTCACTCAGTGGGTTACTCAGCTGGGTGAGTAGCTGAACCTTTCACTCGACTCGGTGAGTGAGGCCAATACTCAGTTACTCTGTAAAAACCCAGTGAGTACTCGGCTGTCACGTGTAAGATATATGCATTACGTGAACAGTCCCTCATACGATTAATACTGTTTTATGGTTACAGTTGTAAGTTAACTTAAAGTATTACATTTATCAGCATCACTCTACCATCTCTAATAAGCTGTGAGAACGAATCACGTATATTCCTCTATCTAAGTACCACGATTATCAGAAGATTATCAGAACACTATATTATATATGCTCAAGAACATCTTTCCACCTTGCTTGATGAGGCCGGCCAGACCTACTAATACCTAAAGTATTTATAGGGTCTTGACGAGTAGCTTGAAAGATATCAAGTAGATCTCTTCCAGTCTTCCGAGGGCGTTGGATAGGCGTTGGTGGCGAGGACGGCATATCCTTATCTTCATCGTCATGAATAGTTGGAAGTATAGGCTCCTCATTATTACCATCTTCTCTTATATCTTCATTATCTGGGATATCGTCATCTGGGATGTCGTATAAGGTCTCGTTAAGACGGTCAGCCCTATCTCTTTCTTCACCTTGTTGGTAGCGCATTTGTCGTTCTTCATGTGCAGCTTGTGATAAGTCTTGCTGTTGCTGTGGCCGCTGAGGATTAAACGGAGGATATTGTACCTTTGAATATGTCTCTCGGATATGTGTATTTGATCGTGGTTCTTCTTCATCGCTGATATATTGTAACTCGATAGAATTGCACATCCGTTGTCGTTGTGCCTCATACTCTTCTTCGACTTGCTCCTCAGTCATATCAACGACGTCCATCATATCTGCAAGCTTGTCACGATGGCCTTGACGATTCTTGTATTGTCGAGAGTAATATATAAGCATAATACTCTTAATCGTCTCAGGATTAAGTTGACCACGTCGGTGGCCACATACGTCCCTTGCGGCACTAAAGACTCGCTCAACTCCAGACTCAGCAGCAGGAATACAAAGTATATCACGAGCCATTGCTGATAGACCAGGAAATTGCTCTTCCTTTTGTTGCCAAAATAGCAATATCTTTGTGTAGATATGTGCTATACAAGTTAGAATAAGATTATCAGAAGATTACCAGAAACTTACGAGCATCAAGATAGAGATCAGCCTCATTCACATATTCCTCTCGCTGGCCCCGAGTCCCATTTAATGTCTGACTTTGCTGCAATACTAAGGCTAATGGATCCATATCTGCATCTCGTAATCCTGATTGACTCGCAACTCGCACTGTAGAGTACTGCTCTTTATAAAGAGTCCTAAACTGTTGTTCAAACTCTGTCTCCCAATTTCGTATTGAAAAGTCAAGCTTGCAAACCTTTTTGTTAAAGTGTGAGAGCTTCACACTAGGATTTAAGATACTAGCAAATGCGAAGATAGATCCAGTATTTGTGTATAGCTTGTTATAATACTTCCTAATCTTCTTCTCTGCAGCATCGATTGCTAAAGTCATCTTTGCTGCCCATGGATATGTTTTATGCCGTAGCCGGTGCCGAGTTCCTTCAAGCGTTGATAAGAGTTTTTGATATACTCCAAGTGTATAGCAGACAGTAGGTCCGGCTGACGATCCAATGTTTGTTGTAAAGAAGTTGAATGGCCTTGTAAGATCAATGATGTATTCGATGTGCTTCCATTCTAGCTCGCTAAGTCTGAACATGTGAGCACCATGATCGCCTCGAGTATATTGATTGATTGTTGACTTGAGTTGCTGTGCTCGCAGAAGCATATGGCATGTCGAATCCCATCGAGTTGATACATCTTGAATAAGTCGAAGAAGCCTCTGAGATGATTGACCCCGGTTCATGTTTGCCTTTTGCAAAGTCATAAACCTGTTCCTTCGAGTTTGACTTGAATTAACAAAGATAGTGAGCTTCCGGAGCTATGAGATATTAGAAAAGACTACCAGAAGTTTACCAGAACTAACAAGAGAATATATACCTTTCCAAGTGTAAATCCAATACCCTTGTCCTTCTGCAACTTTGCAAGGCCCTCCATCTGATTCTCTTCTTCCCAGTTCATTAAGATCTCTTGATTTGTTGGCGTAATCCGGATTCGACCAAGGAGAGCACTAAGGGCAAGTTGAATAACGTGAGCTAGGCGGGGTATGTGTTGTACTTTTCCTCCAATGAAATGCTCGTTGTCTGCAATACTATCAAGCATTATTTCCACATCTCTCATCATTGAAGTGTTGTTTGACGCATTATCAGTCGTAATGGATATAATTCGTCCTTCTAAATGCTGCCTTGTGATAACTTTTTCAAGTATTCCACATAACTCAGCACCAGTATGCTCTGTATATATAGGTTCAAACCCAATCAAGACCTCTTGCATTTTCCAATGACGGTCGATAAATGATGCAATAACACCCATAAATGAAAGTCGAGTAACACTTGACCAACAGTCGAGCGATAATGCAATCTTTGAACCAGGAACAACATCTTGTAGCATCTCTTCTTCGATTTGTGTGAGCTTTGTTGTTAAGAGGTTTCGAATAGTTGTTGCTGAGGGTAGTGGATAGTGAGGATTCTGTAAGATAGCAAGCCTTTTCCATTCAGGATCCTCGACTGAGCGGAACGAGCTATGAGTTGAGATAACTGTGTATAGAACTTGTTCGTAAAATGCCTCTTGTGTGAGAATATGATCCTATTATAGATATTAGCCTATATAATTCTGGTAATAATCTGGTAATCCTTACCTGTTGAGGTCGCATCTGATTGATTCGCATTTGATAGAGACTATCCTTACCCATCCGTGACTTCTTTTTGCAAATGTCTGATGCAAGATGTGTTGCCATAGACTTTGGGCCAGCAGACTTGATTGCAGGATGCGTAAGGGCCTTCGAACAATAGGTACAAATGACACATGGTTCTCCAGAAAGCCGGTCTGCTCCTTGGTGATAAATTCTCCAGTATTGAGAACTCCGGTTGGTTGAATCCCATGCAATCTTCGTAAGGAGTTTTGTAGTATGATCTGAGTGTTGTTCATACCATCGTGATAGCTTCCACCACTCAATGAATACATCGTGTGTATCCTTAGTCCATTTGATGAATTGGTTTAATTTGCCAGTATATTCGAGGCCCGCAGGGATTTGATTTAATGAAGGTAGTCGTTGAGAAGAGGGAAGAGAGTCTGAGAATATATTAGAAATAGGATTGTCAGAGTCAAACAACTCTGAATATTGCGATGACATTTGGCAAGTAGCAAATTGTTTGATTATCAGAAGATTACCAGAAGTCTGGCTACGATGAAATACTTAAATCTCTATAGCCCCTATTCGCGTCGGAAAATCAAATACTCCATTTCTCTCCTCTACTCTAACTCCAGAAACAACATATCCTGTGCAGCTGATACCTTAGCCCACTTTTCCTTATCAAATTTCTTAGAGTAGACAAGTAAGAACGCCTCTTTGAAGCTAGAACTATGAGTGGAGACTTGTAACCATCCGTTGTCGACAAGATTGTAAGACTTTGGGTACCACTGCGCAGGTCCTGGTAATTGGGCCCACTTTCCAAACTTCCAAGCTGTAAAGTTTGTCCAAACTGCCTGCTCGTACAAACAGAAATATTTATGTGGTGGGATAACGTTGTGAAAAGTGCTATAATAAACAATTAGTATCTCTAGAAGATTGCTAGAATGATCAGAGACGTACCCTTCTTCTACATCAATCCATGGCATATATTCAAAGAGATGCTCAGGCTTCTTTCTCAGCTTTCCAGCCTTTCTCGTATATGAGCGGATACAGCTATCCCAGAAATGTTGCCACTTGCGGAAATTGGACTCTTCATGGGCCTATCAACCGTTAGTATTACCAGAAGATTACCAGAAGATTACCAGACTATGAGGTACCAACATCAATGCGTGCTTGAGTTAAGAGAGCCTGGATGCTAGCGATCTCTTCATCAGAAAGCTCATCTGGTAGAACAGCCTCGTCATTTAAAATATCGTCGCGCCGTAACATAAGCTCCAACTCTAAATCGTCTTCAACCTCAGTATCCTCCCATTCGCTGTTATGATCGTCATCGATTGGGATACTGGTGATACCCTCAAATGCAGCAAGCTCAGACAGAAGTTGTGGCGGAGTAGATGGTGGGGCTTGTGGAGAAGAAGAAGGGGCGCTAGTATTCTTGACTTTCTGATTCGCAATGCAAGATGCATGGGTGCCCTTTTCAGTCCTGTTTATAGTTAGATTAAGGCTACCAGAGATTACCAGAAGGAACTTACCGAACACGAATACGCTCAACCTTCAATTCATTCTGTAGACGTGTCTTGTCTTCAGCAGAGGCAGCGATATACTTTGCAGACTTGTATAACTTCTTTAAGTAGTAGCTCAGATCGCCATGGTCAGCCTTGAGTGCTAAATGAACAGCCTTCTCATCTTCAGTAAGGTTGGAGACGCGGTTGCGAGCTTTGATAGTATTCAAATTAGTGGAGAGTTCTTCAGGTGCCTTGCGTTTCGCCATGCTAAACACGTGATTAGCAGAAGATCATCAGAAGTTCTGACTGTAGAATCAAGATAATAAACTTACTTGAGGTCCTAGTGAAGAGGTAAAGCGCAAAAGAGAAGAAGAATGTGTAGATCGGAACGTAACCAAGGAAGGTGGTTGGTTGTAAGGTTGTTGTTTTTTTAAAGTTGCAAACAATTATATTCGTCAAGGAATATTCACCTGCAAATAATTACTGTTCTAAACAACACTACAACGCGTACCTTCAAATAAAACACATACCTTTCAACCTCTACCTCTTTCTTTACTCTTTCTACAACATCCTTGCTACAAACTCACTGTAAGTACATATATCTTTTGATCTACTTCTTTGTCTTGTGTATACTTCACTAACTCATCTTAATGTTAGCAAATGGCTCGTATTAAGCAAACTGCTAGGAGATCAACTGGCGGCACAGCACCAAGGATGCCACTTGGATTACAGGCTGGCTCTAGGCTTGGTGGAAAGGGAAAGGGAAAGGAAAAGGCTGTGCGCACAGCAAGAAAAGCTCCAGTTCGCTCATCTCAAGCTTGCAACAATCATGCTCAGAAGGCCATGCGCCGTGCAAAGTCTGGTAAGAGGATTACCAGAGGATTACCAGAACTCTCTAATAAACATATAGGCACCAAGGCTCTCCGCGATATCAGAAGACAGCAACTTGATACTCGCCTGATTATTCCAAAGCTCTCATTCCAGCGTCTTGTTAGGGAAATCGCACAAGACTTCAAGTCCAATCTTCGCTTCCAGCAATCTGCTATCCTAGCTCTCCAGGAAGCTGCCGAATGCTTCCTCATTCGAGAATTTGAGAGTATGATACTTGAACATAGTGACAGGGACATACTAACAGTTATAGTGACAAATCTCCTTGCTATTCATGCGAAGAGAGTGACAATTCAGGCAAAGGATATGGTATTGGTTCGGCGTTTGCGGGATATGATGTTTAATCATGGAGCTGTAGGCTTAATCGATGGAAATGTCTCTCACCCAGGAATGAAGGTTAGATAAGTTCTGGCAACCTTCTGGTAACCTGGTACCTAAAGGCAAAGGTTATAGTGTGGAATAGGATATCAACGACATGGGAATGGAGTTATTGAGTTATGGCGTTTTACGATATCGATATCAATGTGAAGTCACGATCACACCCCCTTTTCAATGACTAATCAAACACGTGATATAACTGGGTTGCCAAGACCTATACTAGGTACCCGGCAAGTGAGTAATCCTCATTCAACAATACTCGGGATATGAGTGAGTAACTCAGCTGGGTGAGTAGAAATTCTACTACTCGACTCATGAGTACCCAGTGCGCAGCCTAGGGGTAGTGATTCGAAGTGTGTTGGATGGGGGTTGTTGCACGCTGTTGGAAAATGGTTGGAACTTACGTCCATTAATTTGAGATGCTGCAGTTGGACGATGGTTGAAACTCACAGGAGTAGTGATTGGATAGGGGTTGTTGCACGCTGTTGGAAAATGGTTGGAACTTACGTCCACTAATTTGAGATGCTGCAGTTGGACGATGGTTGAAACTCACAGGAGTAGTGATTGGATAGGGGTTGTTGCACGCTGTTGGAAAATGGTTGGCATATGAGAAGGGTTAGAAGGTTGGCAAATGGTTGGAACTCACAGGGGTAGTGATTCAAAGTGTGTTGGATGGGGGTTGTTGCACGCTGTTGGAAAATGGTTGACCTGGTTTGACAGATTGGCTAAAAGTACGATGCGTACGTATCTGGATGGGGTCATCTGAGCCTGAATAGAAGCAAAGTAAAATGAAATGAAATAAACTGAAATTTCATTTTATTTTGCATAATCTTTAAGAGATATAAAAAGGGGCTTGATTTCCTGTTAAATCTCTAACATTACACTCGAGCAACCAGACATTTTATCAGCAATTTGCAAACCCGCCTGTTGTATACCTTTTCAAAAAACTATGTTAGTTCCTTGCTTACCATCTTGGGTTTTCCAAAGTAACTAATTAATTGATAGCGCAAAAATGTGTGTCGAAGTTTGGAACACATACGACCTTTGTTCTCATATTGTATTTGGTGGTTGGAATCACTGTTCTCAAAGGCTCGAAGACGCTTGCCCACTGCGAAGGCCACATTACGAGCATAATGAGGGCGGCAAATGTGGAGACTGTACATACGGAACTCCGACGTCACAGTGACAAGTGACGAGTGTGGGGTTTACTAGTGTTTTTGTGTTGGGGGAAACGGACAATCCCATGGGATACGGTAGTCTTTCGCGCCCAAAATGGCACTTTTCTCCGTGGGACTATCTAGTTCCCCAGCCGGTCAGAGTACTGAGCTGAGGTTTCAGCTCAGTGTATCACTTCGGTTTGGGGTGTAGGGACCCAAACCTTCGGGGTTTTGGGGGTTTCTCCCAGGCCTACAAATAGCGTACGTAGACCCGTAGTTTAGTGAGCAATTCAATTGATTATATTATCCTATATACGGTATTCTACTGTTGAAGCCTCTGTTCTGCTGCCCGTAAGAGATTAATTACGGTGACCGGAGATTATCACACGATTCTGTGTGTGATTCTCCGTACTCCGCAATTACCTCCAATATTTTGGAGGGGGGGTGAAGGTCACGTGCATGGATGGACCGTGCATATAGTTCCAATATCTGAAGGACAATAAGTCATCGCATGAAATAAGTTCTCTTGCACTTTATACCTTCAACAATTCAAGGATAGAACCATGGCTATCCGTATTTTTGTTGTTTGCAAATCCCACGAGATGCCTGGTCCGGCTAAGGACAAGAATAAGTTAATGGCAAACGCAGCCTGTCAAGAAGTTTTGAATCGAGACTATGATGAATCCAAAGGAGATCGTCTATTGTGTGAAGGGACATATTTCTCGTTTAATCAAACGTGTTTCCTTGTAATCGATAACGGTCCTGTGGATGCCACAACCTATGATATCCGGATGTTCAAATGGAGAGGACAGGAGCTGTAACTATCATTCAATACACCCTATCTGCTCGTAACTTGCTGACATAGATAACAGAGTCTCTGTGCCCAAAATCCCCCCATATGCTCTCAAACAGTTTCGCGACAAGTACCAATTTAATCCAGCCGACAGACCTAAACGCGTGTGTTCCCATACCTTTATAATTTGGATGTCTTCGTACTGATAATCCACAGCCGGTGTACACGGACGAGCAATTTAGGGACAGATTTGGCACTGATGAACACCGAAAGCTCGTGGAAGCCATAGAGGAGAAGAAAAAAATTGCTCGAGAATATAGCGCTAGCACTTAGCAGTGATATCCCATTGGGTGAGACCTTAATCTGCTGTTTCATTGTGCATAAAGGGGGTTAGGCACAGAGGCGATAGAGATAGAGCTCTCCAAAGCCGGACTGTACCTACTTCGGGCCTTTCATACGACATGCTCTGTATGGTGGATAGGGTGGTGAACAATGTAGTATTCAAATGGTTGACCTTGGATGCAATCTAGAGAAAATACTACTTGTAGAGCATAGCCAATATCCAAATTGCTGGACGCGTTAGGTGACCCATCGAGTCAGTGTAAACCACAATTATGGTTTAAATTGAGTCAATGTTTGTGCGTACACCATGTACTATGGCCATCAGCTCCCAATTCTCTCTGGCAGCAGCAAGCGTGGAATGACCAGCAGAGCTGCGAGTATTTCATACTCGTGCCACTCGCTCCTCAACAAAGACGCCTTGAGTTAGGAACGAAATCCTGACCGGTTTGCTCAGGTACCGACGCAGCATTGTGGATAAGCGGCGATTAGGTGTGTCCGCGTCGTGGTAGACAACCCCCATTTCCTCATCCCGCTCTACAGTATTCTCATCATAATTGCCCTCATCGACTCTCGTAAAGTGTTGGCGACACTAAAGCTTGGCATTGTATGGCGATAAAGGTGTTGTCTATTCATACCTCCTGGTTCCACAAGACCGCCGTAGGTAAACCTATGCCGCAAGTTGCCGTGCAACTGAGGTCAGGTTCCAGAGATGCTCATAATTATAGATTGGTTGGACATAGGGCGCTTGTTCACCATGCAGATAACCTCAGCTTCCAAACTAATCCTTATTCAGCATAGCGCCCGCGCTTAGTTCCCGTCGTTTTCCACCCCCTCCACTAACACCCGTCGCCTCCTACCCTGCACCTGAGTCTTTTTTCCCATCTTCGGCCGTTTGAAACCCCGCTGCAATATAAGTTCACGTCTTGACCCTCGTCCTTCCAGTCGATATGGCCCCTCGTGAAGCAAAGCCAAACGTCCAAAAGGTTGGGCAGCAACCCTCGGCGCCAAAAGGCCGTGGCAAGTCATCTTTCGTCGTTGTAACGTACTCCAACTGATCATTGATAGGAAAGAGACCTCAAGGTATCGAGAAAGGACGACCACATCGCAAGAGTGCGCGCCTAAAAAATCCAGAACGCCGCCAGGAACGAGCCATAACTGGGGACACAAATACGCATCAAGCTCTATTTCCAAGAGTGAAAGAGGTATGCCCTTTTCTCCTACAACTTCTGCACAGCTAACTCAAGGTCCCCACAGAACCCTTCAGAACCTCTAAAAGCTGAGAATCGAAAACGAAGACGACCGCAAGAATCCGAAAGTCCACTAAGTGGCGCATTACCCAATTCTCTTCGAAAACGACCGCGAACATCTGATGCAAGCTCGGTTATCGGGGATAAATCTATCAAGCCGTCCCCAAAGCGAACGCGAACGTCACCCCGGCAACTTGCTATTGAGGATATATCTGGCAAGGCTACGGCGAGCGGAGTTAACGTGAAGGAAACCAACCCCATTGAATTCTGGACGAGAAAACAACGGTGGCCGAAGGAACTTTTTCAACACGACGGTCAGACAAGGGAAGATCTCGAGGAAGACAGCTGGTACGAGAAGTATTGGGTGCCAGAGATGAACCGTCTACTTGCCAGGAAGAAATCATCATCCTCTCTTCGCAGGAAGCAATCAAATGCCAGCTCTGTCACGGCCAGCTCTGCTACGCCGAGCGATCAAAAAGCCCGAGAGGTCAAAAGCGCTCCTTATCAAGATGGGCGTTATCAAACTATTCTTGCCAGTCAAGGCAGCTTCATGAGCAAATCAGAACTGGGCAGCACAAATGCTAGCAAAAGCCTCTGTCGAACTCTACTTGAGAATGAGCAGACGGTTCCTCAAGAGTCATTGTTTCGTGATGACCTATTTGAAAAAGCCTGCGAAAAAATACAAAATAAAAACGAGGCTAGAGTCGTTCAAGATATTGCTCGACTAATCGTACCTTCTGCGGAAACTCTTGCAACACTCGGATCGAAACACCTCGAGAGTTTAGTCGAAAGTGTCAACAAAAGCTGGAATAATTCCATACCTATCACCCAGACTCGTCCGCAACCCGACTATGCTGTTGGATTTGGGCGAGAGGCATTCACAGAAGATCAAATCAAAAGACTGGAACCTTTTGTTGGCGAGCTTACAGACACCTCTTACTTCATGGCCACATACTTCATGTACTTCCCGTTCCTGACATGCGAGGTCAAATGCGGCGGTGCCGCTCTCGACGTTGCAGATCGACAGAATGCTCATAGCATGACGATGGCAGTGAGGGGTATAGTCGAACTTTTTAGACTAGTGAAGCGCGAAGAGGAGCTCCACCGGGAAATTCTCGCCTTCTCACTCTCCCATGACCATCGCACGGTGAGAATCTACGGCCACTATCCTATAATAAGCGGAGACAAGACAACCTTCTACCGTCACCCAATCCATACGTTCGACTTTACATAGCTAGATGGCAAAGAGAAATGGACTGCATACAGGTTCACTAAAAATGTCTACGATATATGGATGCCGACTCACCTCAAAAGAATCTGCTCGGTTATTGATGAGTTACCGCCCGATGTAGATTTTGAGGTTTCGCAGCAATCCGACCTAGGGGGATCTGGACTTTCACAGGGGTTGCAAAGCCACCATCTCTCTCGCGAATCCAGTTATGGTGCTGCATCTCTACAAGAGGAAGCTGAAAGCCAGCCAAGCCGTACTCCATCACGAGATATCACTCCAGACACGTCCCTGTCTCAAGGGATCGAGAGAGCCTTCAAAAAGCCTAAGAAAAGAGGTCGGGCAGTAGAGTTACATCAGTAATGCCGCTATCCCATTGAGGACATGAAGATGCATTATTGGGCTGATTCACAAGCAACGTCTTATATCACATGCCCCAACGCGTTCAAGAAGTTTCAGGGACAGGGTATGGGGGAAGTTTTGCGACACAATGATATCATAATAGCAATTGTTTCTGAATGACGTCCAGTTTTAACCTGAAACCAATTTGTACCTAATGTGCTTCCATACTCACTTCCGGGAGAATTCCTCAAGAGCGTCGATGGGAACGTTACTGTTAACTCCATCCATGGCAAAGTACAAGCCCGTAAAAATAATAAATACTCTTATTCGTCATCAGATTCAGAGTCTCTGTCCTTCAAATCGTTGCAATAACGTACTTGAAGCGATCCGATGCTCCTGTCTGAAAAAGCACGGATGAAAGCCCGATGTATCTCTTTCCACGGCAAGCCCTTCTTCTTGAGGCGCATCAGCAAATTATCTTCTTGCGCTGTATATTGGAGACGTCCACGCTTTCTCTGCTTCTGTAGAGCGGGACTTGACCTCTTTGCATGAGATGCGCAAACCCGTGGGTGAGCTGATTTTCCAGCTAATTTCTCGCTAGACGTGAAATTTGGTGTGTAGAGACCGATTGATGGTCTGAACGAATCTGGAAGATCTAGCAGCCTGAACTCTAGGTTGTAAGTCGTCTCTCGTCCAATCTTTGAGACCGGTGTAGGGCTCCATTTCCCGTTCCAACTCCTCCAGGTACGCAACGAATTTGCGGATACTCTGTCCCTTGCGCTGGTAGGCGCCGTTGTACTTGAGGGCTGCAATACGTTGCCGGTTGGCTGGGGGTAGGCGCTGTAGTCTTCACCGTGCGACTGTCGGAATATTTGGAGGGCTTCTTCCATAGTGTTGAAGTAGGCCTTCTCCTCGTCTATTCGTCTCCGGAGGCTAGCCAGCTTCGAGGCCATATCCTCTCTCGGGTGGTTGTCGGCTTCGTGAGCTACAGGCTCCGGAGCTGGTTCTGTTAAGGGTGTTGCTCCTCCGGAGGTTGCCCGGGTAGTCCTCTTTTCCTGGCTTGCCATCCTGATCTGGTAGGCTGAATATGGGTTGAGTCAATAGAATTGTAAGGCGTAGGTCCCAGGGTCACACGGGAGTTCAGGGAACCAGATCAGTAGGCAGGAAAGGGGTTATATAGCGTAACAATAGGTCTACGTAGATACAGCGACTATTGACTGGAGTCCTCGATTGAGGCTCCAGCCGCCTTTATTCAGGAAACCCAGAAGCCCTACTACCCGTGCTGGGTGCTCCACTGTAGGGTTCCCTTCGGCGTGGCACCTCACATGCCCTCACGTTCCTTATAACATCCACCACTGGCGACATTGAACCTTGTGCTGAGCCCCTGCACCACACAAATTCCAAGATAGACCTATATCCCTAGCACCTTGACCCAAACAGCTCTTGAACTCGCAGCATCTGGTGCAGATTTCTCTTTCAACGGTGAGCATGACTATGAATATAAGCCTGATATTGGCAACGATAAAGAAGATGTTGTAGACACAGTGAATGTTTCTAGTGATCAACCAGTTCCACTTCGATCGGATTCCTAATCAAATTTCTGGTGAAGCGGCTCCGAAAGGCATTCCTCAATCAGGTGGTCTCCTTCTTCCTAGAAAGTGCAGCATGAGTTGGAGCCTGACCTCTCCCACAGCCAATGACCCCTCCTACATTAGCAGGAAATTCGTTGCATCCTTAACCAGCTGAAATGTGTAGTATGAGTCGGAGCCTAGCTTCTCCCGCAGCTGCTGCCAATGACACCCCTCCACCCACCCCCTTCAGCTCGTCATTACAGCCCTTCTCCAGCTGAACTAGACAGTTCGAGCTGAAACCTGACCTCTCCTACTGCCAATGACCCTCTTTTTCTCAGCAGGATGTTCGTTGCATCCTTGACCAGGTCGTCATTGCGGCCCCTCTCCCACTTATTAAACCTTCCCAGGTCAGCAGGACATTCGTTGCTCGTTACATCCTTGACCAGCTCATTGTTGGGACCCCTCTCTATCTGAACCGTGCAGGATGATTCGGAGCCTGACCTCTCCTCCAGCCAATCTCCAGCCAATGAGCCTCCCCCTGACGAGCTGGTCAAGTATGCGATGAATGTATTGCTAAGTACATACTACCACATGACATATCTCTACCAACTAGAGGCCTAGGAGCATGAACGATAGCTCTAAAAGCTCCTACGAACCTCTATGATTCATTACATGTCATCGCTCTTTAGTTACCCACAAGATTGGTTAAGTTATGACATAATTTGTCTATGACATAATTTGTCTATGACATAATTTGTCTATAGGGGTACTCTGACCTTGGACCTCCTTTTACTTCCTATAGGCTACGAACCTAAGAGATGGTTCTATGGGATTCTCTTATGTCGACTACAGTTACCAAGCCTGGTAAGTCATGGAAAGTCTTGGAAAATGAGAGAACTACATTCCTTTAGCATAAATAGGATTGCCCTTTCCTTAAGAAAGGACAAGCAGACAATACAGTAAATCGACTATCACATACTTCCACGTCTTTTCCAAGCTTCCAAGCATTGATCTTGTTACTCCTTGTTTCTGAAAAGTCAGTGAGGTGTTAACCTCTGACTTACCCCTGAGTTCCCAGACTCAACATCTGTTGCAACTTGTCTGAACCACTTCACTACATCACACACCTGATTGCTGCGTTGTGGAATAGTCTAAGCTACGACCCTTTGGCTCTGTTTTCTAAGACAGTGTGTTGTCTTAGTAAATTCATCCCTTCCTTGGGTGGCTAGATTCTCACATCTGGTGCACCCACCATTACAATCCTGCTCTAAGATGCCGTATTTTGCAACCACGTTCTGTACAAGAGAAAACCACTCTTGAATTATCTTAGGATCTTCACATTTTGCTCATTTATAATCGTACTTCCGACTGAACTTTGATTTAATTTCCGTACGACGCTTAATAAAGGTAGTAGTCCAGTTCTTCCCAACAGGGCTCTCGCCTCGTTCAGAGAGTAGAAGGTCGGCCATTTCTTGCACAGCTTGCGGTCGGGTGTAACACTGACTTCTAAACGATAGAAGACACAGAGGTTTCTTGCGTAAGGTTGACTTGACAGAGGAGGCAGGGGATTAGACACAAAGGCTTTTCCAAGTAACACGTTACAGTATTGTAAAGAATACTATATTGAGTTGAGCACAAAGCTCCTATCTAAGGAAATACTATCTACTTATATAGTGGCGTCGTGCCTCATGGGTAATCTGGATAGTTGGCGGATAGCTAGATATTCAGGATAGTTCGTGGATAGCTCAACTATCCAATATCCACTAGTTTCTGCAACTATCCATTAGCCCCGTCACATGGCAGCCTACCCCGCTTCCCACTGTGACTCACACGTCACATTACTAGGCCCTGGCCCTGGCCCTGTAACCATGACATCATGTTACTGTAGCCGTAACATCGGGGTGGAAATCCACGCGAATCTAGGTCGAGAATATATTGAACAAGAGCTGACTCTTCATACGGAGTCAACTTACGTGAGTTAGGAGTAGAGCCGCATCGAGAAGTTATACCACGAATCCGGTCACGTAAGGTTGTACGGGGCACATCGTACGATACTGCAGCTGCTTGAACAGTTTGACAATTGCCTTGTTTATTGCTTGAATAGCTAATAGTATCCTGCCCTCTTGATTAGAGGATTGGGCTTGTGTTGGTTGTGGCATTGTTGACTATAGTTAAGTTGACGCGTTTTGGTGTTTTGGTGGTGGCGACTCGCCCGGGATGGCGACTCGCATGTGAAATACGTTATACAAAGGGGTAAGTAACTCTTTATGTTAATGTTAATATTATACATTATACTAACTATTTTATAGAGATGGCCAAATTCCAAGTCTATATAGACAAAGCATTATAACGTACATGTATAGCGAAAGCGCCAAACAAGCGAAAGCGCCAAAATGATGCGGTGACCAAACCCCCCAACTAAATGTTAAATTCCTCAACAACAAAACATGCCCCATAAAAACGATGAAAGCCAATTAGTGCTAGCTATCCAGGCTATGCAAAGCGACCCAAAGTTACGCCTTCGAGTTGCTGCTAGGATCTATTCTGTGGACCACCGCAAGCTAGGTCGTCGTCTAGAAGGTGTACCTTCACGACGCGATATCCAAGCCAACTCACGGAAATTAACTAACCTAGAGGAGTCCGTCCTTGTTCAGTATATACTCGACCTAGCTGCCAAAGGGTTTCCTCCTCGGCTGTCTGTTGTTGAAGATATGGCAAGTCGACTACTTGCAACACGCGACGCGTCATGCGTTGGGTCGCGTTGGGCTTCAAACTTTGTTAAGCGGCGTGTAGAGCTCCAGACACGCTTTCAGCGCAAATACGACTACCAGAGGGCTAAGTGCGAAGATCCAGAAGTTATTAATGGCTGGTTTGAGCTTGTGCGTAACACAATTGCGAAATATGGTATCGATGAAGCAGATATCTACAACTTTGATGAGACTGGGTTTATGATGGGCGTTATCTCAACTGCTATGGTTGTAACAAGCTCAGACGGGCGGGCAAAAGCAAAGAAGGTACAGCCTGGTAATCGGGAATGGGTTACAGTAATCCAAGGCGTTAGTTCTCAAGGTTGGGCAGTACCACCATTTATCATTGTTGCAGGCAAAAACCACCTTACATCTTGGTATGAGAATAGTGGATTTTCAAGCGATTGGGTGATTTCTGTTACTGAAAATGGCTGGACTACAAACGAGAGAGGCATGGATTGGATTCAGCACTTTGAGAAGCATACAAAGGCCCGGAGTGTTGGTGGTTATCGCTTGTTAGTCCTTGATGGTCATGAGAGCCACCACTCAGATGAGTTTGAGGAGTACTGCAAGGAACACAACATTATTACGCTTTGTATGCCTGCTCACTCTTCTCATCTACTCCAGCCACTTGATGTTGGCTGTTTCGGCCCGTTAAAGCAGGCCTATGGTCGGCAAATTGAAGATATGATGCAGGCTCATATTTCTCATATTACAAAGGATGACTTCTTTCCTGCCTTCCACGCTGCATTTAACACTACAATGACGGAAAGTAACATTTGAGGCGGGTTCCGAGGGGCAGGGCTTCTTCCATTTGACCCTGAGAGAGTGATATCTACACTTGATCTTAAGTTAAGGACACCAACGCCTCCAAGCTCCCGCCCAGGTACTGCTCAACCTTGGGTTTCTCAGACACCAAACAACCCAATTGAAGCTATGTCACAGTCTACATTTATTAAAACTCGGATTTCACGCCATCAAAATAGCTCTCCAACCTCAATCTATGCAGCTGTTGACCAGTTTACAAAGGGTGCATCGCAAATAATGCATCAATTAGCACTGCTAAAGGGAGAGAACCAAAACCTACGACAGGCAAATGAAGTACTAAGCAAGCGCCGGAGAGCTAGGAAAACATGACTACAGCAAGGAGGATCACTTAGTCAACAAGGGGCGCAAGAGCTACAGGATGAGAGGGATGTTGTGCAGCAGGTAGAGCAGGAAATAAGGGCAAGCCGTGGTCGGAAGCCAAGGGAAGAAACCCGTGCCCGTCGCTGTGGCAAGTGTGGTGAGACTGGGCACAATGCGCGCACGTGTCAGATTGTAATAGACACCTCTGAGGAAGAGGACTCCGAGTAGTTTCAATTGATTTCTAATGTTGTGGTAGATTTATCGCAATGTTTGTCGTGAGGGTAGATAATTTTGGCGCTTTCGCTTGTTTGGCGCTTTCGCTATACATGTACGTTAGACTCTTTATATATATATTATAATATATCTAAAGAAGCTTTAATGCTAGAATTTGAAGATCATATTGCAAATAAAGGAAAGATGTCTCTTGGACAGCAAATAATCAGAGTACTTAGGAATTACAGCGTAAGTTATTCTATATTATATTTAATTTGTACTAATATTTAATTGACATTGGATTACTAAGAACTTTGTTTTAAAATCAAAGTTATTAGTAGTGTTGTAAAGTCAGGTGGGCTACTATTTTGAAAGACAGTATCAAAAATATCATGTTGTTGTGGTGTTTGAGGCCGTTGTTCAACTTCAAAAACTTCTTGAAGTGTCACTTCACAGATAATTCGTCGTGGTTCAAATGGTTGTAGTCCTGCTCCTCTCCATGCTGAAGTGATATTTTGAGTTGAAAATGCTAACTCTCTTGCTGTTATATATGCAGATAGCCACTCTGCTTTTTGCACACGTAGGAGTTGTGCTTCATTTAAATGTGAAAGATACGGACTGACTAGACTACTCGGAACACTGTACCCCATATGTCCGACTTCCCCATACGTTACGTTATGACAATTCAGAGTATTATTCCTCTTCGTAGCATATCAGTATTGTTCGCATTACTATTCATGTTTCTCCAAGAGTAGATAGTGATTGCTTTGATTATATACGTAAAATATAGACTCCAAAACCCTCGATATGATATCTTTACCCTATATCCGAACATATTTCCATCCTTTGCGTCCAAATATCCCATTCAACGCCAGTCCCGCTGCCGTGGGGCTATCGCAACCATATAATCATCCCTACATTGACACAAGCCCCTTAATGCTTTTAAATCCTCCGGACCCGCCTTTCTTGTCCTTTTTGTTATGTGTTGGACTTTGCGATCCTGATTCTGCCTCACTCTCTCTTCGTTTCTTCTCCTTTTTCTCCTTTTCTCTTCGTTCCTTCAAGCCAGAGTTCTGTACGCCACCTAAAGACAACCGGTTAGTTTCGCGACAGTCAAATTACCAGCGGACAGCTCAAATGTAGGAAGGAGGGTATGATATTGTTGGAGACCATGGTTTAGCTAACAAAAATTAACCAGTGGTACTTACCTCGTCCATATGCCCGACGCTCAGGCCTAGGCTTCGGCATCTCTGCTTCGGCACCATTGTCCAAACTACCACCTTTGAATAGTGATCTTGGGTCAGAATGGGTACTACTTCCCGTCCTCGTCGGAATCATCGTAGACCCAGTAGCTGACATCTTTCTCTGTTCATCGGGCGAGAAACTGCATTGACGACTGCCATCGTCGACCCCTCGATGACCTAGTCTCTGTGGGTCTTCGCTGCCTCGCCGTGGTGGCCCATGTGCCATATTTCGGGTGTCAGTAGGGCTATGACTCTCAAAGCTTTCGGTTTCGTCGGAATCGCCTAATAAAGGACCGGGGATGCTATGCTGCTCCTGCAACCGCAAGTAGTCCTCCTGTAAACTAGTGTATCGCCTCAGGAGGTGCGTGTGCGCTTTGTGCACCTCAGCAAGTCGCAACTTCGACGCCGCTAGCGCACTATCAAGCATCATCTTAAAGTTTTGAGTCGCCGTGCTATGCGCGTTCTGCGCGACGTCTTTCATATGGAGTTTCAGGTCCTGAATCTCCACCGCATTAGCCCGTTTCGTTTTGAGCAGTTCTTCCTCGCGTCCGGAGAGCTGCATGTTGAGAAGCTCGATTTTCGAGTTCGTTATATTTTCACGTGCTTTGACATCCTCCATCTCACTCTCTTGATTTTGGAATTCGCGGAGATGTGCAGTCAAGCGATCGACATCTGAACGGAGTTTAGCGAGGTCGTCAAGTTCGATTTTAATCGCCTGGAGCTTCCGGCTTGATTCCATTTCGCGCGCCTCGCTTTTGATAACTAGTTGTTTTAGCTCCTCGCTGTTTTTTTTCGACTCTTGCAGCTCGCGTCGTAGGAGCTCGCCCTCAAGAATCCATTTCTTTTGTTCATCTTTTATTGCGCGCAGTTTCGCTGATAGGTCCTGTTCCCATTTCTTTGATTGGGCTCTACTTTTGTCGGACTCTTTCTTGGTTTGCGTAGTGAGATTTTTGGCCTCCTCGAGCTTGCCCTTCAAAATTTTGTTGGCATTGATGAGATTTTGCGTTTCAGCTTCGACAGTCGCTTCACGGACTTGCATCCGGCGAAGTTGGCCAATGTGGGATAGATGCTGCTGCTTGAGATAGCGCTCAAAGTTAAGATCATTACGCAAGAGCATAATTTCGCGGCGGAGGAACGCCATGTTGGTGGTGTCTCCCAGAGATGGCCTCAATGATGGCGAGCGAGGAGGCAGTTGGGCGAGAGACTGCAGATATGTATCTACATTAGCTGAGGAATCGGTATTTCCCCCCACGGAAGATAAAGTGGTGGAGCTTTCATTTGGTAATGACTGGTGCAAACGTCGGTGGAGTGATTGCTGAGAATTGAGAATATCGTGCAGCGGCGACATTCCACGTTGGTTTAATATGCCGGGGCTGTCAGAACGTATATCTTGGATTTGATTCGTCGCCATGTGGACATCAGAAGATACCGAAAGATTTGTTCTCGAAGTTAATCTTGTCAACGCGGTTAATTCAGGTGGGCCACCGCCCGAACTCGGTGTTTCATGTGAGTGCCGCTGAGCTAGCAGTGCCTCTTCGGAGTTCGTTTGGGTAAGCAACGTCTGAGCTGGAATATCTTGGTTGCTGTCGCGGTTTGGTAAACTGGAAAACCTTGTCATAGGAGGGGCGCTCCTCGATCCATGATAGACAGGTACACATAGGGACATGCAGAAGGTGACCACATCAGATGCAGCACTATTCATCCATTGATGGGCATCCGTAAGTTCGGACTCGATAGTTAGCGAGAAAAAGTTGGGGTGAAGTAAATGTAATTCCCTGAATGGCTCAGATCGCTTGCGAATTTCGTTCGGCTCCACGTCGATATCATCTGCTCCTGGGAAGTTGGCGTGTCTGAGGTATCGGCTTGGCTTTCTAATGTAACTCATGAAATTGATAGGGTAAAGCCCGTACAAGAATGTAAAATAATGTAACAATTCAGGCAATGTCTCATCGTCTGATTGAAAGGAATACGACAGCTTCTCCCACGGAACCTTCTCTTCTTGTCCCTTCTCAGATAATTCGGAGTTGTCATTTTGTTCGTTAGAATCTAGCCTCAATCTTGGGGACAAGGCTCTTTCTCTTTCCCAAAACAGCATGCGGGTGTAAATATTGAATAGCGAAGGGAGGTGCTTCCTAGTCGAGACAGGTATATGTGGTAAGATCATAGTCAGAGCTGTCATTGCTAGAGCAACAACAGTGGTTGAGGTATCGATTTGCAAGCACCGAAGAAGGTTATCGAATAGTGGGGTTTGCAAGAGAAGATGTAAATGAGGCGGGCCATGGCGAATAAATTCGCTGAGAAGAGACAAAACTTGGCCACGGTGCTCTCGTTTCACAAAGTACGTATCTATAGCGGTAAGGAGGATCTATTACGCAGTTAGTAGCCATCGCAAGGGCCGGTTAGGTAACGGACCTGAGGTCTCTTCTGTCCAAATGCTAAGAGAAGGGTTTTAATTTGCTGGTCAAGATAGTGTGCCATGGCGTCTGCTTCGGTGGTCGCAACTCTAGATTGACTAAGCCATACCCCCAAGACTTTATCTGACAGCATGGTGCAGGTCTCTCGTACTGCCGCGATCCTCGCGCTGTCACCGTCGTCGGCCTCAAATAACAAAACGTCAAGCAGAAGTTGACGGGTCTCTCTTGCCAATCCCTTCCCGTCCCCAATATTCCCCAGTACCGGTACTACAAACATCTCCCACCATTGTAACCACTGAGCTGCACTCCTAATGGCAGGTATTAACTCCCGCAAAATAGCGATGAAGATTGAGTGGCGTTCAGGCTTATCCTCAGCTTGCTTTTGCCAAATCGACAGAAGTTCCTCTTGGAGCTTCTGTGAGTCGCCATCTTCAATCGGGAGGTGCTTATCCAGATATGCTTGAATGTGGTCGATCAGGTCATTTGACAGAGGAAGGACACCGCTTGAGACCTGGTTATGGATTGACTTCACGACATCTTTCAAGGATCTAAAGAATTCGTTAGCATCGCTCCCACAACCAGATCAAGCGCCTATCCTGACATACCCAGACGACATCCTAGCTACGGGCTTGGTCGTTGGCCCAGGTCAATGGTGATAAGGCAATCGCAAGGGATCGTCAGTCCTCAGACTCTCGTAGGAAGACGGCTGCTCCCGTCACAGCGGAAGCAATTTATGGCATTTGGCGTTGACGAGATCTTCGTCTGGCGAAAAATTTGGCTCGGGTTTGTTACTGTCACTGTTTTGGAAGAAGTTTGGGAGATTTTGGGGTTGTGCAGCTTCGTGGAAGGGTTAATGTTGTTGCGTTAATCTGCGGTCCCTCGTCGTTTTACTCGATACAAAAGATAAGGACGAGACATGGCTAATCGCATCATATGCTCTTATCTTTTCCAGAGTTCCACAGACCGTTATCTCACATGCCTAGCAAAATACCCTGGTCGTACCTGTATTCATCTATTCATCCCATGAACGCGATAACGATATTTGCTTATTATGTATTATGGAATATACAAATATAAACCAGACCAAAACCTAGCCAGGTAGTCCACGTCAGACATCCCTGAGATGCTTATGGAATGAAGAGGGCGTCATTCAAAATGCATCCACTAGCCGAGTCCTCTTTGGGAACTGAACATCGAGCCTCGGCAACATCATCAGCCTCGTGTGAACGACGCCGCATATACCCTTACACTTCTTTATTCCTCAATCTAACTACCATTCCTCCAACAATCACTAAACACCTCCTCCCGATGCTCCAAAATGGAGTTTATGTCGGCCCTCCAGGGCACCTTCGATGACCACAAACCTTCGCTCTTTGAGCTCCTCTCCGAACAACAACTCGCCTCTCTCATCCCGCCGTCACTCCGCTATCTCCTCACCATCGCCACCCACCGTCACCCACGCTATCTCCTGCGTGTCCTCAACTCCTTTGATGAGTTATACGCATTATGTATGCTCATTGTTGAGCGGCATTTCCTAAAAACCCACGGCGGTGGATTCACCGAGAACTTCTATGGCCTCAAGCGTGAGAAAGCGCTACGGGGCGAGGTGCCGCGGGCGCAGCTTGGCGCACCGGCCCTCGTGAGGGAATCTCTGAAGCTCTCGGAGAGAGATATATGGAAGAACCTAGCTGTGATGGTTGGGTTGCCATATTTAAAGGCGAAGCTCGACGAAAGCTACGAAATCAATGCGCCGCGAGCGCTCCTCGGTTCGGCATATACGCAGATGCCGCAAAACCCAACACTCAAACAACGATTTATGCATTATTACCGGTGGTTCTTACGGAATATATACCCAAGCATAAACGCTGCATACTATTTCTCAATGCTGGCATTTAATCTGGCATATCTATTCGACAACAGCAAGTTCCACTCACCATTCATGTGGCTTATTGGCACACGAATGAGGCGCCTTGGAGAGGCCGATTACAGGGCCATCGCCGCACTGAATGATCCACCTAAACGAGGACCAGGCGCCAGACCAGGAACGACGTCGATGTTCAGTCCGAGGACGCTATACCCGAGGTTATTGTCGAGCATGAGCATATTACTACCAACCAGCATATTCGCCTTGAAGTTTTTGGAGTGGTGGTATGCATCCGATTTCGCGCGACAGCTAAGCAAAAAGGCCAGCGAAAGTTTGGAGCTGCCGCCGCCCATAATTTCGGGAATCAATAGCGTGGCTCTTGGTCGCAAGACCCCAACAACTTCGTCGAGTGCGGACAAGAAAGACACAGAAAAAGAGCCTTCTGATGTCCCTGAGAACCCGCCCATTGCAGCTTTGTCGTTGTTGCCGATCTATACTGTCCAGCTTCCAGAGGGCTCAGATTTATGTCCTATATGTGAAGAGGATGTTGAGACGCCAACAGCATGTCAAACCGGGTTCGTGTACTGCTACACGTGTATACATAAGTGGGTCAATGGAGATCATGAAAAACAGGAACAGTTCACGGCCGGTAAAGAAGGTAAATGGGAAAGTGGACAGGGCCGATGCGCTGTCACGGGAAGGAGGGTGTTGGCTGGAACTGATGGGCTGAGGAGGGTGATGGTATAGAACTTGGTGCGATAGAATTCGCCGAATTACCTATATATTTCCCCAACGATAGGAGTTCAGGTTTGATTATATATTATAAGAGGGGGTATAAGGCATTATGTACTATATTTCTACCTCGCCAACAGTTAAGTATTTGAACCTGTCCCGGCTGCACCTGACACGCGGTTTTCCACCTCTGCGCTCCAATGCCATGGAAACTGACGGATTAATTACGCATTCAAGTTGACATCGCAATTCAGCGTCCGTAGGTTGTATACATATTTGTAAATTATATATGTTAGTTTCGCAATGCCACATGGCGGTTGGCAAGGCTGAAAAGCTCAATGTATAAGCGCGCCTCCGCGGCTAAAAAATCCCAAGCGCCGCCATCTCTGGACCTCGATCCATCTCAATCCATCCTCACTCAACATCACCACAATGGCGACATCAGCGGCTAAATTCGCACGGCCACTGCGCCTAGGCACAAAACCAGTGTTCCTGTTTGTCCAAACCCTCTACTAGAGACTGGCGACCCCATACTGACCATTTTCTCCTAGGCCAAACTTCACCATAACCCTCACCCGCAACCCCCCTCAGACTCCCGCAACCCACGCCTCCTTCATCGTCCCCCTCAACCTCAACAAGCTCGATATTCGCGACTACCTCTTTAATGTCTACTCGGTGCGCGTCCTAGGCGTGCGCTCATACATCCAGCAGCAAAAAATTCGACAGGACAAGCCAGGAGCCCGGCGCCCGGCACAGCGCAAGTGGTACCGCCCGCGGGCCATCAAGAAGATGATTGTTGAGATGGAGCAGCCATTCGAGTGGCCAGAGGAGACGACGGATTTGGGAGCCTGGGACAAGGTCACCTATGATGCGGCGAAGGAGGACCAGAAGTCGGACCAGGAGCTGAATCAGCCGACGATTAAGAAGCAGCCCAGCAGAGAGAGGGAGAGCATTGCGGAGCAGGCGGCGAGATTATTGGATGGGACGGATGCGTGGAAGTCGAAGGATGAGTGGGAGGATATTGGGGAGGCTATGGAGGTGGAGCAGGATGTTGTGCTGCCGAGGCAATAGGGGCGGTAGTAGAAATGGCGCGTGGATGGACGAAAGTGTTGTATTATAAGTATTATATGGGAGCATGTGTAATTATATGTTCATGAAGTCTTGAATACGCAATACCTGATTGCATATACTATGGTATATATTTCCGAGCCCAAGAGCGTAACTTGTAGCACCCCATGCCGCCTCTCCTTCGTTCTCCATTCAAACCGGTGCCACATGTTTTTCTATATTCCCGGCCTCCTTACTAGTATCGGCACATTCAGTCCAATGCTCTAAGCGCTGAAACTCCAGTACTTCATTGCCCCACGCCCAGCTATGTGCCGTAAGGTTGCGTGCAAAAATCTCCAGGCAGTGCGGTGGAACCAGGGAAGATGGAAGCAGTGGTGCAAAGAGAGCCATGAGATTTGGCTTCCGTGAATGCATGTCGGGCACGGCGATTATGACTCGGCGTTTGACTGGCGTGGGCTGAACGACGGGCTGCTCTCCTGATTTCCCAACCTGTTCCCTTCCCTTTCTCTCATCGGAGACTTCGCCAAACTCGGTTTTTGAACCAACCTCGCACGGGTCGATATTTATCTCCTCTCTGGGAATTCTTCGCCCAACGAGCAGAATCTCAAATGGCTTCCTCCACGTTCCATCAATTGGTGACATCGGCTCTCCGTTCCCTGTGATTTTTAGCCACACCCATTCCTCCACAAGCTCGATGCCCCATTCCCCAAATAATCCCCTTTCTCCATCTTTTCCTAGCAGCAAGCCTCGAAATATCTCTTTATTCGTAATCCACACTCCAACCAAGCCGTTTTTCTCAAGTTTGCTTCTGATGGGAATACCGGATAACAAAGTGCCAATCTCTGATAATCCATAGGCTATGTGGTAATGCCCGGCGCGACGTGCGGAACGGTTGGGCCAAGGGGGATCAAGAATAATGAGAGGAAATCGGGGCGCCTTTTGAATGAAGATGGGGAGGGTAAAAATGATTTCGCCCGGGATGTGTGTGCTGTTTACAGGAAATATGGCAGGGATATTGCTGCCTGGGAGAGAGATAGTAACTGTACGGCCCATAGTGTTTTGGAACAATGGAAAAGGAGACAATGGTAAAGAATCAGTAACACCTCCTTGGCTGTTGCCGTACTGGTAGCTAGGCACGGACGATGGCGGCGGTGGGGATGAGGCAATATTGCTTGCTTCTCCCGCTTTATGTTTTATATGATGGCGTTTCTCCGGCCAGTCATCTTGCAAACTGGACTGCTTTTCATCATAACATGAACGGGGTAGACACCAGGCTTGCGGGCTGTCACCATTATCCCCTATCGCCTCTTCTGCTTCTTCTAGAGCCAAGGCGAGAACCCGGTGAAGTATCAGGTCGTTGATATCTGTATCTGGGTTCTTCAGGGCCTCAATCGCTTTCTGGGACTTCAGGGCAGTAAGCGCTTTCTCGGACTTTGGCTCAAGGGATGGATACGGCTGTTCCAACGGAGACGAAGACCACAGTTTTCTTTCGCCGCCATGTTCAAATTGTTGCGCAAGCTCTATAGAGCAAGGGACATCGAGCAGCGTGACTGTATGGTCTTCATTTTGCCACAAAATGCACGTCTTCTCGCTGGAGTTGGGGCAAGCATCGCCTCCCATACTTGTTGCCGTTGATGCCGCCATCGTCGAGGCACGTGCCTAAAACATGTTCCAGACCATTCGCCAACGCCACTACTCCTAGCCACTACTCCTAGCGCCTAAAAGTCTAAATCATAGGTCATGTGACCCAGTCTAGTTCACGTGCCTAGACAGTTCAAGGCAAATAGGGTCCCAAGCCAGCGCCAACAGCGCTAGTTAACAATACTCATAATTAACATGAAGGCTCTTAGTCACTTAATATTATAATTGTCATATTAGTTATATAGAATTAGAGCTAATAGAGTGGCGGGAGCGGTTAGATCGTGTGATAGATAGGGTTTGTACGGAGTATAAAACGTCAAAACTTACAAACTTGAAAGCTCGGCAATGGGGGCCAAAGATCCCTGCCGAAGCCGAGCCGACGGTATGCGGGGTGCGAAAACGTAACGGGCTCTCACATTTGTTCCAGTTCCAATCTCCAATTGCCAATCAGACCACAGCCAAATGGGCAACATAATTAATTATAGTTAACAAATTCGCCTCAAAATCTTGACATGAACTTCTCATAGCCCTACAGATAACGTCTATAGTCTATATAAACCTCTTAGCGGCGGCGAGGCATGCCACCAGCTCGCTAAGCTATGCCCCCGGCCTTGTTGAGCCATGCCTCCCTCTCCGCGCCGACGACACTCCCGACAACGACACCACCGATGAACAGACCTCGAGAGATGGATGCGCGCGGGGAGCATGGACCCAGAGATGCGGCTGTCTGTCCTACCGACGACGAGGCGGTGACGCCGAGGAAGCGCCCGAATAAACAGAGCGTGGACTATCTCTGGCGAAGTGGGCTCGCCGGCGGTCTTGCCGGATGCGCTGTACGTGACACTCTCCGTTCTTCCTCTCAGTCGCAATCGTGCTAATAGTACCCCCCAGGCTAAATCAGTTGTTGCGCCGCTTGACCGAGTCAAAATCCTCTTCCAGTCCTCCAATCCACAGTTCGCGAGATATGCCGGATCCTGGGCTGGCGTTTTCGCCGCGATGAGCACCATATACCGTGACGAAGGCGCTGTCGGACTCTACCGCGGGCACTCTGCGACGATCCTCCGTATCTTCCCCTATGCCGCCATCAAGTTTCTGGCGTACGAACAGATACGATCCGTCATAGTCCACAGCCCCGAGCACGAAACACCTCTCCGACGACTCCTCTCTGGCAGTCTGGCAGGCGTGACGAGCGTCTTCTTCACGTACCCGCTCGAAGTCATCAGAGTGCGCCTGGCATTCGAGACGAGGAAAGACCACCGCAATGGCCTCACCAACATTGTCAGGACGATATACCACGAGCAGCCGGCGGCGCGCCGGCCAACCCCGTCGATAACATCGACTTCCGCGCCTGTCGCAACTGTCCAGGCGGCTGAGAAGGTTGCAGTCGAAACACTTCATAAAGTCGCACCCCAAGGCGGCCTGATAAACTTCTATCGTGGGTTCTCGCCGACGATGCTGGGAATGCTTCCGTATGCTGGGATGTCGTTTTTGACTCACGATACTACGGGGGATTTACTGCGCCACCATTCTATCGCGAAGTATACCACTTACGCAAGGCCGGCGGGATACCCTGAAGGAAAGCCGGATCCATTGAAATCTTGGGCTGAGCTATTCGCGGGTGGTATTGCGGGGTTGGTGAGCCAGACCTCGAGTTACCCGCTAGAGGTGATCCGGAGACGCATGCAAGTTGGTGGAGCAGTGGGAGATGGGCGGCGGTTACGTATTCGCGAGACGGCGGGGATTATATTCAAGGAGAAGGGCTTCAGGGGGTTCTGGGTGGGACTGAGTATTGGCTATGTGAAGGTTGTGCCCATGGTTGCTATTAGCTTCTTCGTGTATGAGAGGGTCAAGACGTGGTTGGGTATTTAGATTGGATCTGCTGATGGCATAGCTTTGCGGAAGCGTTCGATTAGAGGATACCCAGCGGAAGGAGTTGTGGTGGGAGGCAGCATGCATTGGTGCATTTGTTGGCGTTTAGTAAATCCGTGGTAGGACAGCGGATAAAATTTAAATCACAAAAGATATGAATATCAGTTCAAAAGATGCCATCTGATGAGTGTCCACCTCCCCACCCTTGTCAAGATTACCAGCGAGACTAAATGGATTTAAAGGTAGATCAACCAGTAGTGCGTATTATATTACAAGAGTACGAGTATTATCTATTACTAACTATGATACCGCCTTACTCCATCGCAAATCGCCTGCTTATCCCGCTTGATACAGCCCCAAAGCAACGACATGCGGATTGACAGAGGTAAGGTTAAACATCGAGAACGGCGCATCCGTATCAGTAAGTCCAATAAACATAGTACCATTAATCGCTGGGTCGCCTTCAAACGTGCTAATATCGGGCTGCAGCGTCGTCCCACTGCTTGTTCCGTTCGGCACCAACTTGATGTCCTCTAGCGGCGAGTACGTGACGTTGAGTTGCGATACCCAAACCACGAACTTGGGATCCTTGGCCAGCGTGCTCGTCACGTAGGAGTTATTAGGTCCTACAGGCTTTCCAGGCGCATCCCAGGATAAGAAGACCTGGCGTCCTGGGAAGGACAATGGGATCGAGCGGTTCTGGGAAACGGAGCCCTCGCAGGAGTTGCCGGTCTTGTTGGTCAAAGTGCAAGAAGCATTTCCTGCCGCTGCGTCACTGCCCGGAGCGGCAGGACCCCAGCCTACGGTTTCATTGCTGGAGATCTTGGTAGTATTCCCAGGTCTTGCTGCGCTGGCACCTTGCGAGGCGTTCACGAGGGCTGTGTTAGGCTGGTTCAGGATGTGCAGTTCCGGGAAGTTCTGCCAGGCGAGACGCTTGGCGTTGGATGGGCAGGAGGCAATGTATGGGGCAAGGTAGGTCCAGGCCCATGACTGTGGGATGCCCGTCTTGAACCAGACGGGCATTGGGAAGAGGCCTGCGAATTGGCGAAAAATCATCGCTTGGCGGCCTTCTGTTGCGATGGACTGGTCGAGGAGCTGGGCTGACTCGCGCGAATCTAGATGTGCTTGGAAACCCCAGACACCAGACTCGCCCCATTGAGTAAGCTTGGCGGCGAAGTCGAAAGCTTCGTGCAGGGTCTCGTAGGGGTAGTGGTAGCTACACTGTGGGGTTGATCCACCGGGGCCGCCGAGGAGATTGCTCACGAGAGTAGCGTGGCCGTTCTCTTGCTCGGCCATAAACTCGACCAGGAAGCGGTCGCTGGCGGTTAGGTTCAGCTTGGCAAAGTCGGCTTCGGAGAAGCGGTTCAGAATATCTTTGAAAAGATCTAGCTCGATCCACTCCTGATAGAGGCCAAGGAGTAGCGACTGGTAATCAAAGTCGGACTGAACGCGGTATACCGGCTCGGTGCCATTGGTTCCGAGCCCACCAGCTGGCTGGAAGGGGATCGTCTGGTTGCTCTGAAGAATGCCATTCGCTTTGAACACTGTTGCTTCACGGTTGGGTGGGAGGGCCGAGATAGTGCCATTCAATGCTCCCTTTGCAATTGCACCCGTTACGGTAGCAGTGCCAGTGAAATTTCCATGAGTTGTCTCCGGGTTGGGGCTGACAAGAGGCTGAGCAGGAATCGTAGCACCAGGGATATCGGTTGCGGGAGTCCCTGCAATCGATGCAGCTGAGGCGAGCGCCTCAGAGTTGACCGTCGCCGCCTCGTTGAATGAAAACGGCTCTGGGCTAAAGTTGGTGTCGATGGGAAGGGAAGCACTAATAGTACCCGTAGCTTCGGACGAGCCACCCCCCGAACTGGCACCAGAGCTCGAGCCAGATCCGGGGCCCCTGCTGCTTCCACCCAAGCTGCCTCCACCCGTGGGCGAAGAAGTAGGCTTGGGGCTGCCGCCAGCCTGTCGCATGTGGAGGTCCGGAATGAGTGCATTTGCAACGGCAAGGCCGGCAACAAATGTTATTCTGCCGTACATGGTGAAAGAGATCCCGGAGTGAAAAAGAACAAAACGGGTGTGGTAAGTATGAGAAGCCAGAAAATGTACGAGAACAACCCCCCAATAGTTTTATATCGATCCACCATGAACTTGATGTCACTACTCAAAGGAAACCATGACGCCTTGATAGGCAGCCCTACCCTATTTATCCGAGATGTGATAAGAGTTGATGCTTTATACCCAGTGCCAGTAATTCCTCCGGGGGCCAGTTAGTTGGAGTCGGGGACGCCAATGGTCTGCCTACTATGTACTGGGGTGCCGATGCCCTCCATTATACACTATCGGACAATTCACGTAAATATACCCCTCGAGTTGTTGAAATCCAGGCATCTGAAGGGGGTAATAAAAGGGTCGCCGCGCTCCAATCACAGCTCAAGGCCCCGAGCTATATATGACCCTATCTTTCTTCTGGTTGTGATCTAAGGGGGGCATTTGACATAATGAAAGAGATGCTCACACCAATCGCGATACACATGATCTTGCAACTCGGCCACTAGGGCCATAAACCATCTTAGACCATGCACTAACAGATGATGTAAAACAGCCTTCAGCCTTCATTTAGTGCTTGAATAATGCTGATTTGCACATACACTGGTATGCGAGTAATACATATCTACCTGTCTGAGAGGAGATTTGTGGGGAGTAGCTCCGTTCTCTCATTCCCCCCTTCACCAATGTCGTCAAACCAGTAATATACCCCAGCAAAAGATCCTCCCGTCCCATCCGGGTCCAAGCATAAATCAACATCACATCTCCACAATATTAATCGACCTTCTCCTTCACAAACAAACCGCCATTCATTATCAGTAAACGATAATTCTTACAGTTTCTAGCAACGATAGTATTAATGTAAGTTCTTAGCTTCATAAGTTGTAAAGCCAGTAATTTGTCTTCTTATTCCCACACGAAATTTTACTATTTATTAGGATTCCCAACTGGAGATCTAGTCTAACTTCGTCCTTGCAATGGCAATCTACAAAGAGCCAGCGCAGCCTCTGCCTCGGGATCTGGGCCAATGGTGCCATCCAAACGGCGATAAAGGCAGCGATCCTGTCTGTTCCTCCGAACACACGTACTACAGAATGGCCTCGCTTTATCACACTTTGTTTTCCCAACCTTACAGCACTCACACCTGGGGTCATCTGCTGGATCCCTAGGCCGCGCTTTTGCGCGTGTGGGACTATCGGCGGCAGAGCCGACGTTGGTATCTGTTAATCTTTTTGTTGGCGATACCTTGTTAGCATGCTGTTCCACCCTCACCATTTGTTCCAGTATTCCAAGTCTTTGAGTGTCTGACCTGAGTGCGACCCTTCCATATGTACCTTGCTCTACATCTTTGCCATCGCGATAGTTACGGGGAGTTTTCGTTGGAGTGTCTTTTTGTCTACGCCTAGACATGGCATATGTGATGCCATCTTCATCATCGCTATCAGTCAGCTCCTCGCCCCTATGAACCTGACGATTGAGCCGATAGACAGTATATCGGACATCAGGATAGTCAACCTCATCCGCGTCCTTGCGTGCGTCCTCCGCCTCTGGAGCTACCCAAAAAGCAAGCGATGACCGAGGGACGTCTTGTATCTGAACAGATGGGGGGCCGGCGATGTTTCGAAGGTTCTCAAAGATTCTGATTTTAGTTTGTTCAAGAACCCGAACAGTGTTCTGGTTCTTCTTATCTGCTGCTGCACAGACATCGAGTTTATAGTCTGGCGCATAGTACTATATCTGCAATTAGCTGCGTCATCGATGTTTCCTAAGGAGGCTTTCGCAAACTTACTTCGTAATATTCATCGTTCACAGGAAGATCTGAGGGTTGAAGGTCGGTCCCCACGAGAACACCTGTTTCGTATGCCCAGGTTCGGGCAACATTGCGGATAGTGTACCCGCCACCACCCAGCACCAGGGTCGGAACAGAGAGCCGTTTTACAAACTCAATGCAGTTTGCATGGCCCCGCATACTCAGATTGAGCCCGCCAAGCTTGTCCTGGTTGAGGCTGTCCGCACCACACTGAAGAACAATGACTGAGGGGCAAAAACGAGCCATGATTTCTTCAATCACTGGCTCAAAAATTCCTTTGTAAGAGGCATCGTCAATGCCTTTACTAAGAGGGAAATTGACTGAAAAGTTCCGGCCTTCTCCGCGGCCAACATCACTCAGTGACCCTGTCTGAGGGAAAAAGCCAGCACTGGGACTATATTGGTGAAAACTGGCCGTCATGACGCGATCAGTCGTCAAAAACGCGGTTTCAACTGCGTCTCCGTGATGGACATCGATGTCAATGTAAAGAACACGCGGATAGTGGCGGAGCAGCTCCAAGATACCTAGCACGATATCTAGCACCTCGTAAGCTAATATGATCAAAGAGCATTGGATCCACAAATTTACCATTAATGTAACAAAATCCAGATGCTTGTGATTTCATGGCATGATGAAGTCCGCCAGCCCAGTTGATTGCAATATCGCAGTTGTTCAGACCAAGTTTCGCAGCTCCTTCCAAGCTTCCTGCAGCAGAGATGGCGCTGAATCTAAAGACTTCTTCAAAAGCTGGACAGTCGTTCTCACCAAGGCCAAAACACTCTTCGGGGGGTGGGAGCACGGTTTCTGGCGTTACTCTCTCCAAGAAGTCGACGTATTCGTCGGCATGGAAGTTCTTCATCTCATCTGCAGTCGCAGGCTTTGCACGCTTTAATAGGCGTCAGCATGTTGCTAGAGCCTTTGATAGTTGACGCCTACAAGAATAGATAGTTTCTTGTATATCCCGGTGTGCATGATAAGACTGTGTGTCATCTTGATTCGTTGTGGCTCCATAGGATGATCTTCGCGATAGTAGTGGTTGGCTACGTCCTCATCATAGTAGTATGAAATCCTCTTGGTGTTTTGGGACTTGAGAACCCTCAGATCGAGGGGCGGGTATGAGCCGCTTTTGGAACTCATGGTGGCTCATCTGCGAATACGCAACAGAACAGAAATATTAAAAGGGCTGTTGAAAGAAGAGTGGTGTATAGATCCAGGGTACCTGCAGGGTGCTTCTGTGGGAAGGGAGACGTGAAATCAAAAACAAACTTGGGCGGAGTAGGATGGAGAGGGGGTTTCTAACTACAATGCCAGACGTTCCCCTTCAGGACGTTTAACACTTCTGCACTGTAGCAGTGAACTACTAGTCGTCTAAAGACATCAGCGTTAAAACCAAGTTAAAATTGCTATCCAGCAACGAGGCAAATAGGGAAACACTTCACGCATGTTCAACTCCGCCTTGCATCACTGTCCGGGTGTAAAACCCGAAGAGCAGCGCGTTAACATTAGGCATTCGACTTGACTTATACTGTGTTATTAAATGTTCCGTGAGATTCGTATTTTCAACGAGACTCAACCAATCAACCACATCGTGTAGGTATGCTCCGCGTGAATTATCGTGAGATCTGCCGCTAAACTAACATACATAGGCAATCTATTTTTGGGAAACTAAGCCATCAATGATCTCCTGGGGACTCTGCCCACTCCACCCCTTTAACCTTTCCTCGCTACATGTATTCACAAGTCGTTCTAAGAGTATCTGCGCAGTAAGTCCTTTCTTGCCCTCCAGGGCAACTTGTGCCTTCAACCAGCTAACCACGCCGAATCTCGTGAGAAGTGTTTCGGATCCCCCTTCGATTTCCGTCGCTCTCCAGACAATTTGTAGAATCTTTTCGCGTAGGTTATCGGCCATGTATACGTTGCTATAGATACCTAGAGCCTTCTCAAACACCCGCCTTTTGTGAAAGATCGCCAACTCCTCTGTAGTCATGAGAGACGATAGCAGGTAAGAAAGGAGCCAAATAAGCTCCGTATAGCGCGCATCATCCAGAGTCGGTGGGCTAGAAATTACAGCATGAACAAGAGGTAGTTTGTCTGCCTCCCAGCTTGGGCCTAGTGTCAAGAAGCTGTTCACTTTCGCGTACAAAACATGGAGGGGGTCAATGAGCACCCGCAAAGCTGATGCGGCGAAGACCGTAATCGTGCACGGCACAGGTTTGACGTTGACGATGGGCCTCACTGTCTCGAGAAGTTCACAGAGAAGCAGCCAGAGTGGTTCTTTCTCCGGGTAGCTGGAAGACTTCAGCGTGTGGTTGATCTTGCTAAGGGCGGTGAGAGCTTCGACACGGGCGGAAAGGGTCGGAGAGCTGAGGAGGTGAATAAGGGAGGCAATCTGGCCTTCGTCGATTAGAAACTCAATTTCTTTGCTCGGCCATCGTGACAGAGGCGTGCGGTCGTCTAGGTCTGGTAGTGACACGGCCGAGAGTGTAGCAGTAATTTGAAGCTTTTGGGTGTCTGTGACAGCCGAAGCGCTCATGGTCTTTTTGGGCGCCGGGGCCACTATGGGGAAACATCCTGGGATATCGATAGAGTCGACGAGTTTCCTAGAGCGGTCGATAACTTTCTGTATCTTCGGGTAAGGCGATGAGGCAGCTGAGAGGGATTTGGTGATGGACTTCAAAACCTTCTTGTCTTCGGAAATTTTCAAAGAAGCTGCCAAGTACTGCGAAATAAACGATGAAACGGCGGCAATCTTAGCTGTGTCGGCAGTTTTAACCACAAATGGGTACTGCTCTGCAACAGAAAAATGGAGAAGGCTGACTGGAAGACTCTGTATGCTGGTTTCGTCACCTTTGGAGACAGCAGCATACTCCTGCTCTAGAGCATCAATATACTTGATGGGGGTTGATGAGCATCGGAGAGTACAGTTGTCAACAAACTCGAAGACCAGCCCAGAGTCTTCATCTTCAATCGATGCCTTGGTAGAAGCAATAAGGGCATCAACTGACGATAATTCGGTCTGTGACTGTAAAATTCCATTCTCTTTAACCAAGGAATCCACAATAGACCTCATCTTTAGCAGTGGCATATCTGAAGAAGCTTCGGCAAGTAGACGAAGCATGGACGTGAATGGAGAAATTGATAGGCCTTCCGATTTGTTGAACCATCTCATTCCTGGCGAACAATGAGCGATTCGGAAAAGATTCTCGACTTCCATCACCCGCTGAGATTTATCTTCCGGCGAGATCTCTTCTGATTCCAGTAGTTGTAATGCCTTTGATAAGGGCGTGGATACATCAAATTTGGATTCTAACGCCGCCTGGGGTACGACTTCATAGTACATGACCAATAGCCTACTGGCAGCTTGTTTTTGAGCAATTTCAGAATCATCAATACTTCTGAAAGAGCTAATAGCATCTTTCATAGCAGGGCATCTTCTGCAGAATTCATCCTTGAGGTTAATGGCTGCCTCATTCCAAAGAGGAGACATCTCAGAAGCCTCGCGATACATAGATAGAATCTTTTGGAGCTTTTCAAAAGCAACTGTCAGCAGACGGACCACGAAAAAGGTGATGAGAGGATCCTTTTGGCCCAAACATCGCGTGAGGATTTTCTGGTTGGCTGGTTGAGGTAATATGCTTTCAATAACGATCGATGATGGTGGTGGGGTTCTTGCGTATCGTTCCAGATGTCCAAAGAATTTTGGGACTGGAAGTTGGAGTACGGAGAAGAGAAATGCCGAGTATCCCATCCATGTCGATGTGGCTTTCGGGTCGAATGGAAAGCTCTGCTTGTTGAAAAAGTAGTGTGCCACCAGTTCAGGAGCAACTTTAAATATAGCAAGTAAGAGGTTTGATTGATTGGTGCTTGCCCAAGGCCGCAGGGTTTGTATGAACTCAGACAACACGGAATTGCGGACGGTGACTTTGCCATTATATCGGCTAGCCCAATCGAGGCTATCCAGGCCAATATCGACATGTCTTTCGGGGCCAGCACGTCTGCCAGTGTCATCTGCGTTGGCGTCTTTCGGATAGAAGCCACTTTGGCGGTAAAGCAACCCCATGTCTGGGGAAGTGCAGGCTAGAACAAGCCACTCGTTAACCAGAAAATCGATAGGTTTCTCATTTTCCGATGCTTCATCGCCTTCAAAGGCATATCCATACAGTTGGGCAATCCGTCCGAGGTTGACTGCGTTCAAAAGCTTAGATTTGGCGTCGCAAGGGAGGGCATCATCTTGAAGTACATGAACTCTAGTCGTGTCCAAAAATTCCACAATAACATGCGGAGGGTCGCGGTTGATATCTCGCGTTGCTCCTGAAACAATATCCCGTTGCCTTAATAGTTCCTTCCTGGCGTCCGTGGGAAGAAACTTGACCAGAGAAAGGAAGAGGCGAAGGGAATTCGTTCGCACCGAGGGTTTCCTACGTTCTTCCAGACCTTCTCCGGAATACCTAATTCCAAGGTTTCGGGGTAACCCTTTCAAGCTCAAATCTCGGATACGGAAAAGCTGGCTCGCAAGTGCGCCTCCGTCAAATATCGCAACTTCTCTTAATAATCGCAGTGCGGGCGAGATAACAAAATCCTTTGATTTATTGGTTGTCGTTCCACGGGAAATCAGTTCCAATTGTCGCTTCTGCAGCAACGTTCGGCCCAGTCGAAGGCCATATGGCACGAGCTCGAGTTTGGTCGATATTATTTTGAACAGGAGGGCTAAGACAGCAGGTACCGCGGAGAGGAGCGAATCGTTGTTGGATTGGGCTGCGAAGCTCCATGTTTGCATGATATCCGATAGATATACTGCAGCTTTATCCTCTTCGTCTGTCGTAATTTGTGCTTGAAGATATTCTTGGAGAATAGAAAGGCGGTCGGATTGCTCCTCACCTAGGAGGCCATCAAGGAAAGCTTTGAAGGATTGAATTCCTGTCGGTTGTTAGGATGGTATTTTAAGTATTGACGGAGCCATGAAATAATATAGTGATGGGAGATACCGCCGTCAGAGCATTTAAGGTCTGCCAAACGAATTAAAATATATCCAGAAATACGTACCATGCTTTCCTCTTGCTAGATCCTGATCGAAACTCAGCAATTGCTGCAATTGTCTCCCAGATTGAATTTCTTGCTGGGTATTCACTGTCTTCAATCCATGGGACAATTTTTGACGCTTCAGATAGGCATCATGCCCATCTCCGATGTCGACTGGTGCACGTTTTGACATAATTGTTGAGATTCCCACAAGGTTGTCGCATTTATTTCGGGCGCCAACTCGAGAAAATCATATCGATAGCGGTTTTGGCAGAAAACAAGCTTCTAGCCCGATATGGCGACTTCTATTCTGCCGGGTATCGCCGCTTATGCTAAATCAAATCTGGTTACGGCGCTACTTTGGGCGTCCAGTGCCGATAACTTACACCACCTAGAGACCATCCGCCACAACGGATAGAACCTAACGACTCCGAGGTCAAAATAGCAACTGCTATATCCCTGATTGACATCCGCCTCCGAGAACACAATTACTGATAAATCCGTCATGTCACGTAAAAGAGGGTCACGTGATACCCGCTGGCCAGTGCTGAGCGAGCCATGATGGAGACGAGACGATATCTGTCGACAACAACACCTACCGACAACAACACCTATCGACAACAACACCTGCTGATGACAACATTTTTCCGGCTTTCACGGCCCAGAAGATGTACGCCAACGTCGCCTCAGGCGCAAGGATCATAGGCGCCGGGAAGGTATATTTAAAGCTGCTGGGCTTGGAATCCAACACCTGAAAGCCTTGCTGACTGTTGTAAATCCATTGTCGTGGGATTGAGTGTGTTTTGTGGTGCTGTGGTTGAGGTGGAGCGGGTGTGGGAACTGTGCAAGTAAAGAACTGGGGAAAGACAGGATTACTGACTGTGTTGCGTTGGCATGTTTTATAGTGGTTTGTTCGTGGTGGGATGTAACGGTGATGTGGATGGACGCTGAAGGCCAATGGTGTGGATGGAGATGGATGCCGATGATTCCGGTAGATATGAAGGTGTTTACGGCGACGAGGACGGGGATACCCTCACTACACCTGTACATACCCATATAACACATAATCCGCACCCACAACAGATCCAACCAAAATCACAACAACAAATCCACTTAATAGTATCAGCCCATGCCAGAAGTCAGATTCCAACCCAGCCGCTGTCTCGTGCGTCTCGACGGGATGTTCGGGTACCTTTTCCGGGCTATGAAGTCGCATGGCCGTATCTATGGCATGGCCATATCCCTGAACCGAAGACCCTCTCATATGATGGGTATTGTTCGCACTGGCCGGACGCCGTTATCTTATGCCGCTGGGAATGGGGACCTGAGTAGCCTCAACCTGCTACTCCGCGAAGGGGCCAACGTCGACTCGAAAGACTCGGCTGCCGGACGCCGCTATCATATGCCGCTAAGAATGGGCATGAGGGCATCCTTAATCTCCTACTACTCCTTAATAGGTGCAGCGCCTCGACGACGAGTTAATAAACATAGACATCCCGTTGCCGCCATTTCATGCCGAGGGGAACAGGCTCAAGGGCGGCCCCAAGTTAATTCTCCGATGTAGGGCCGTGCACGTCAACATACAAGACAAAGCTGGCCGCCGCTATCGTATGCCGCTGGAAACGGTCATGAGGGCAGCCTCAAGCGTCTACTCCAGAGGGCCGACATTGACTTCAACTCAAAAGACAAGGCTGGCCACACTCCGCTATCGCATGCTACTGTGAACGGGCACATAGCTGTGGTCCATCGCCGATGATGGAGTAATCACCTGAGCCAACATGAGTATCTAGATCACGCGCTGGGATAGGGGAATGCAGTCTTATCGGGGGGTTGGGTGGGTGGGTCTGTAGAAGTAGGGGTGTATGGGGGGCTGCGGGATGTTGGCATCTTCGGTGTAGGATTCTAGATACGCTGTTGGGGCGACGGGTGGTTTCGGGGTGTGATGGCTTGAGAAATAGGGGTAGCACAGTTGTGGGTTTCTGCACCTGTGTTACGGAGACAGGCGGGCCTTCGAGAGACTATGGTCCAGGGGGTTGATGTGTGCGCCGGCCCTGGTGCTGGCGGAAGTATGGTGGGTCTTGGTGATGAGTCGCTGGTCACAGTGACAAGAAGATGGGGCGACAAGAAGGTATGGTAACGAGGCGGCTTAGGCGATGGTGGATGCGGCAGTGAGAAAGATGCGGCCAAGGTGTTCCATGAGATGGCATCAAGGCCGGAAGCCGCCTGGGCCTGTTGATGGCGGCACGCCATACAGGGACGTCATGCTTTTGGTACTATGACCAGTCGGTCTTCAGCATCTAGCTAGAGAAACTGCATTTATACCAGTCATCGTCGTTGATAAAAGTAACAAAATCGTGAGGTTGTGAGAAGAGATGCCATTAGACTACTCAGCCTAGTATACTATTCCATCTCACTTCCCGTGTCATCCTCGCAGCACACCTGCCTCCCACTGGTATTCCCCCCGCGCAGCCCATGCATCAGATACAGATATTCACAACAGCCCCAATCACTGCCAAAACTCTTTAGATCCCTCCACCACTACGTCCCGTGTGGACTGTATACACATTCCCTCCCCCCGCCCCGCTGCGCTCCTTAGCCGCCTCGCTGCGGGCGAACACGGCTCGCCATTTCAGGCCGACGAAGATAGCTGCAGCGCCTCCGAAGGCGGCAATAACGAGCGGTGCGCGGGACGGCCTGGAAAGGGGGGTTAGCTGGAGCTTTGGTTTCTGTTTCCCGGACGAGGGGCAAGGGGCGGATTGAAGGCGGGGTGGCGGTGAACTTACGGCTTGGGGTGTCCTGGTGCCATTATGTAGGTTTCTCTGCGAGCGGTGTGTGCTTGTTGAATAGCTCTGCCTCACTTATTGGGGTTTTCTGGGCTCAGGGTCTTTCGTTGTGCTTATTCAATTTTTGGTCGTCGTTTTGCTGTGTATGTATTGTCGTTCGCAAGCCGTTGTCTTGTTGTCTTATCTACCTGGCACGTTCGGTCGCCGTCGGGAGTCGCGTGTGCAGTGACGTCTAACGGTTCCACCTCCTCACCACCTACTACAGTACTCCGTACCTACCTAGGTACGGGAAGGGATAACCGATAAATCTAAATCTAGAGTAGGTACTCTAGAGTAGGTACTCTAGATTTATCGGTTATCCCTTCCCAACAGTTACCCGTCACTAGTGCCTACAACTTGCGAGTGTGTTGAACGCTCGTCTTGCCTCGAGATTATGTTTTTCGGAGAGGTTTTCTTCGTTATTTATCGCGTCGGCGAGTTGATTTATCCTCTCTGGCCTGTTAAAAATATATACCTTGTTGGTTCAACTCAACCATAGAAATCTTTGCACGTGCGACTACTTTTTTAGTTGTCTCGGCTTGTCTCAATGGAGTAGGGCGGGATTTCCCCGCACAATCTGGGGGTTGAGGTCCAATGGTGCACAGTCTATCCTACAAATCAATAGAGTGGCACATGACTGGACGTTGAGGAATATTTTTGTAATTAAGGAGCTTCTATTGGCCTTTTTCATGCTATCAGATATGACAGGAGATATGTTATTCAGAAGGAGCTTCTATCACATGGAATATAACATACAGGAGACAAACGGCCCGTCCATTTATCTCCTATATCAAACAAAGGGGCTAGATTCTATGGCCTCTCCTCGCGCTTTACGCATAGCTTGGAACATCTGCAAGGCTTGAGGGAGCTGCAATTTGGACGTTATCTTGCCGAGGGTTAAACCAATGGTAGCTCCATCTTCGATGGCCGAGTTGGCTCCTTGGGCTAGATAGGGGATCATTGGATGGGAGGCATCACCACTGCTCAGGTGTTAGCTGCGATAGGAGAAAATCTACTCATCTTCGATCTTACATGAGAACAAAATTTCCTTTATCGTTTATCCACGTTTCCACTTCCTGTCCTAGAGTTAATCAGGCCATCAGCATTCGTCATCCACAGAGTAACCCCAAGCTCTAAGACTCACGATGCATCAACTTCCACGTCTCGACGACTTTGACGTGGTCCAGGAACCGCGCCAAACTATGAAATATCAGCAGTTGCCTCTTCTATTGGAATAGTGAAGCGACATTGGATCCCAATTACGGAAGAGGTCTCTCATTTCTTCGGTAGAGCCCTCTTTCTTAGAAACCCGACTAGAAGGTCGTCCGGGCGTACGAGGCCTAGACCTAGCGCCTTGCCGCTCCGAATAGAATATGGCACGGCGTGACAGTCTGGCCCAAACCAGATATTAAGTTCCGGGTTTGTAATCTTGTCTCTGAGTTCCCCCGGCGGGGACGTCTTCTGCGTTGAGAATGATGCGGTAGACAAGGTCCCCTGTTGCTTCAGGGTGGTCTTGTTTCCCCAATAGAACTTCTCGGCACCGCGACCATATCCCATCCGCACCGATGACAAGGTCACCTTTAAACTCTTGCCCAGCTGCTGAATTTACTCGCCCATCGTCCATATCAATCTCAACAACTTTAGTGCCGAAATGAAACTCCACCCCGAGGTCCTTGGCTCGATCATAAAGACCCTTTTGGACATCCACCCGAGAGATATTCAACGTATCAGACCCATACTTTTTCTTCAAGCTGTCGGCATAATTTTGCTCTCTGAACAGAATCGTACCATCTGAATAACGCCGGAAGTTCATTGTACTTGGCCTCGCTGCGGAACTCCAGAAGGACTCGTAGTCCCCATCTTTTCAATAATGTCGAAGAGTTGGGAGTCACCTGGATCCCTGCACCGGTCTGTAGTTATTGTGAGAACTTGACTGTGTCATCAAAACTCAGAAGCACTCCGGAAAAGAAACAGCCTTCACGGCAACGTACCTCGGCAAGCTTTCGCAGCTTCGATAACCGTAACATGGTGCCCCGATAGAGCACATTGGATACTGGCAAATAAGCCCCATGCCGCCGCCAACAACGATAACATCCAAGCGGCAACCGTTGGTAGCATCTGGCAAATAATCATGTTCTTTCACTGTCATATTTGATAAAGTAATTAATGTAACTCGCAAGAAACTTGGTGACAATGCGTAGGACGTTGGATGTAGCGGTTGCAATGGCCTGCTTCGTTTTGATCACCCAATATGTTTCTATTCGAGTCACTTTTAGCTGATAAGCAAAGGTAAAGTGCATACAGACCGAGTATGAAACCTTCTATTAATGCACGGGAGGTTACAGTGCATCTTTGTGAGTCTCTCAGTTCTCAAACGGAGCGAATCTCAACGCATAACAACATTCTTCATTGGCACCAGATAGATTCTAGGGCTAGTTCTCACTCTCTCATCAAACAGGCCCGCTAATGCAGAACGCCGTTCCTATAGGGTTTTACCAGATCCTATCGAGGGGGAATCGGGTGATACAAACCCTTTACAGATGTGGACCATCTCACTCAGCCGTGCATGCTTCTGTTCGCATACCGAGTCACCCCTATTCAATGCCGACACCGATGTGTTTAGAGATTTAACCACCACTCACTCTCTAAACTTTATCTCATATCCTCCAACTCCTCATCGAGCTCCATCTCGCGCTCCCTAACATGTCCACCCCCAAATCTGAGGCCGCCTCCAGCGATGCCAGCAGCAGCAAAGTCATCAGCCCCATCTCCCTCGCCCATATCGTCTTCCGCACCGCCAACCTCCAACGCCAAATCGACTTCTGGACCCTCTTCCTCGGCGCCACAGTCGTCTTCCAAAACGACATCATCGCATTCCTCCAATACGACGATGAGCACCACCGCATCGCCTTCATCGCCGATGCCAGCGCCCAACCTGAGCAAGGCAGCAGCAAGGGGGCGGGGATGCACCACGTCGCCTTCACATTCGCGAGTCTTGCGAATCTGGTGGAGGCGTATAAACAACGCAAGGCATTTGGGGTGTTGCCTACGTGGTGTGTGAATCATAGGATGACGACGAGGATGTATTATCTGGATATGGGAATCAGATTGAGACGCAGGTGGATAATTTTGATAGTCCGGATGAGGCGAGGGAGTTTATGCAAGGGGAGCTGTTTAGGGAGAATCCGTTGGGGACGGACTTTGATCCGGAGGAGTTGGATGGGAAGATACGGAGTGGTGTTGAGGATAGTGTCCTTAAGAAAAGGGTTGAGATTGGGCCGAGGGTGTCTTCGCCGTGAGACGAGGCTTGATAGGGTTGCACATTCATGAGGTCAGCGTCAACTATCACACAAAATGAATGATATGCAACGATATGTCTGGGTGCATAGATAAAGTTCGAGCTACAAACTCAAATTCTACCCTCTATTGAGCGTATTCCCAGCCCCCTTCGGATTCTCCTCCACATATTCATCCCACGCTCTCGCTTTCAGAGTCTCCGCCTCGCCCTTTTCGTAATCATCCTCATCAGGCTCCGCGATAATTCCACTTGCTTCTCCACCACCCTCGATGATTCCTCCACGTTTCCTCTCCTCCTCCAAGTACTCATCGATACTCATCGTCGGTAGGTTATGCCCCGACCTGAAGACCCCATCCTGAAGCTGCTTCCGGCCACCAGTCAACGTAAATACCTTCAGCGGCTTTCCGCTATTATCCAGTAGCGGCCCTGCTCTGTTATTCGCAGCTAGTAACTCCGAGATGGGCCGGTCAAGACGGTCGGAGTAGTCAGGACCACTGCGTGCGCCTGTGCGCTCGCGGTAGTCGCGTGCGATGGATTCGGGGCCGGGCGGTGGCGTGGGTGGCTTGGAGGCTAATACGGACATCTCGAGGCTGAGGCATTCAAGGTTCTGGAATGTGTTATGGGTAGACAGGCTGATGTTGGCCAGGTGGAGGTCGCGGATTGCATCGTCGTCTTGGGAGAGGTAGGCAGGGTTTCGGGAGAGGAACTTGGAGACCTGTTAGCATCATATATTGAGAGTATAAAGTGGCGTTGGTTCTGGAAGACATACGTCAATCTTCTGCTTCAGGTCTTTCTCTAGTTTGAAGTTTTCGATCTTCGCGGCCCGCCGTGCGGTGAAGTCTGTCGTTGATATCGTGGAAAAGGTAGTTGGGTTCTCGTTATATTCATCGTTCAGCTTTTTAGAGCTTCCAGAGAGGACAGCATAGCTATCGAGACGGTTGAGGAAACGCTCGTATGCGTCTCGTGCTCGTGTGAGGGCGGTCTTTCTGTCGGGGTTCGAGGTACGCGTGTAGAGGTCGCCGAGATGGTAGTCTATAAGGAGGTATCTGTGAGGCTGATCAGCAGGTATTCTATATAAAGCCCTCACATCAATGGACTCACGGGAGGTCGCCAGTAGTTATGTCCTCGAGTATCTCGTTGAGGCTGAACAGGGACTGCCTGTCTGTAAGTACGCGGCACTCTTCGTAGCTTCCAACTGCCGTGGCAAGGCTATCATGGTATGCCCTACTGTTTCTGTCGTAAGTTTGCTCAATCTCTTGCCTCTTCCTCTCTGCTTGCGCAAAGAGCGATTTAATGTTTTGGTCCTCCATGCTGTTCGTATGTGACGAGGCTGAATCGCAACAACACAGTTCTATATTTTGTAGTGGGGGAGGCGAGGCTGTGACTGAGCTTGGAACACTCTTGGCTTGGCAAAGGCGGTGAAGCTGAGCACACTACTGCCCAACGCAAGCTCGTCTTCTTTATAACGTCCCTTCCCAAATATGCAAATTCACCATAAATGATGGTGAATCTATAAACCAGAGCTAGGTATACCAGGGCCTTTGAAGCCCGCTTGTTCTTCTTGAGACTTCAATTTGAGTTCAGGCATTTTTCAGGTCAGCGTGGGTGTTTGGTTTGTCCTCATCTTAATGTCGTTTGCTACAGTTCATACGTGAGCGAAACATCGTGTTTGTTCTCTATTTTCGGGGCTTATTTACCCTTTATATTCGCTTTCTATTCTCTCTTCGTTACCCATAACATCTTCCAACCCATCTGAGCCTTCTTTACCCATTCCCTTTACCATCCAGGGTTCACCCACCTATACTACAAAAGTAGTCCTCTCACCTTGTTTACTCTTTGGCTACTCAATTTTGATCAATATTCCACACTGCTGGTACATCTGCACCACTACATGGCCAAAGGGGAGTCGATGGTGCTCCAGGTGAGGGCAATATGGATCTTGATATTGAAATTTCTCAAGTGACAACACTCAAGTCACCTACAACACCAAATCCACCTGCAACCCCAGCTCAACAGGTAGATTCACCGTCTCCTGCAGTCTCTCTGGCTACCGCTTCCAACATGCAAGTTCCTGAAGTCATGGTGCCAGCGTTGGCGAACAGGTCGACAGACGCCGTGATCGAGGATCTTCGTCGTCGTGGACTTCACCCAGGCGCACCAACAGTTCACAAAGAGCGTCTTACAGAATTTGTTGAGGATGTCTCCAGAATAGAAGAAGACATACTTATCGAAGACGAAGACGGAGATGATGAGACCGAGAGCGACGACGAATCGCCAGCACCGAGCGAAAACCAAGAATTGTCGTATGAGAAGTCTGTTCGCGAGTCATATATCCGGAGTCGGATTTTTCAAGCCACCAAAGGCTCAACTGCACCAGAAACTAAAGGCGACGACAAGCAATCCGTCAAGTGGTTAATCAAGGACAGCGGTAGCCAAGAGATTATATCCAGCCCGAGAGAATACCAGATCGAGCTTTTCGAGAAAGCAAAAACACAGAATACCATTGCAGTGCTAGACACGGGTTCTGGCAAGACTCTAATCGCCGCCCTACTCTTACGCCATGTCATCGATGAGGAACTGGAGCGTCGAGAAAATGGAGGCGATAAACGCATTGCTTTCTTCCTGGTGGACTCAGTCGCGCTCGTGTTTCAACAATACGCTGTTCTCAAGTGCAACCTGAACCACAAAATGGAGCAATTTTGCGGAGATATGGGTTGCGACCTCTGGAGCAAGGAGCTTTGGGAGAAACATTTCAACGAGAACATGGTCATAGTGTGTACTGCCGAAGTCCTATTTCAATGCTTGCACCACTCCTTTATCACGATGAAGCAAATCAACCTGCTCATATTCGATGAAGCCCACCATGCAAAACGAAATCACGCCTATGCCAGGATCATCAAAGACTTCTATGCCTCCGAGCCTGATCAGTCACTAGTTCCTAGAATTTTTGGAATGACGGCTTCCCCGGTTGATGCGAGAACGAATATAAAAAGGGGGGCAGCAGAGCTCGAGGCACTATTGCACAGCCAGATAGCTACTGCGTCTGATGCAAGCTTGTTACAGTATACCAACAAGAAAACAAAGGAAGAGGTCGCGTATTACAATGCTCTCCCTCCCTCAACTGAGAGCCAATTGTTCAAAAAGGTCAATCAATTGGTCGGTGGGATTAAGGAGTGCTCGAAGCCATTGGAATACGCAGTAACGGCCAGTTCTGACCTGGGTAGCTGGATCGCTGACCGAGTGTTGTTAATTAGCTTCACTGGGGAAGATGTTAAGAGGTTGGAGGCAAAGATTGAAAGCAACTTTCACAAACAAGCCCAAATCGACCCAATACCTCTGAGCAATCTCGAAAATAGAAAAGAAAAGCTTCAGAGTGCACAACAGATTATTATGGCGCATGTTTTCGCATCTCCACAGCTATCCCGCAGCCAACTTTCGTCCAAAGTACTAGCGCTCGCCAGCAAACTTCGTGAACGATTTGAACGAACTACATTCGATAAGTGTATCGTTTTCGTCAAGCAGAGGTATACGGCCAAACTGTTGGCAGATTTGTTCGCAAGGCCCCAAATAGGCACTCCACACCTCCGGGTTGGGTCATTGGTAAGATATCCGCACAGCTAATTATCCCTGCATTTTATTTCAACTTCTCAACTATGCCCCTCAGCCATGCTAATTGCCTGATACAGACCGGTACTCGAAATAGAAATGGGGCAGACCTCGAAGCATCCTTCCGAAACCAAGTAATCACCTTAAGGAGGTTCAGGCAAGGCGAGATAAATTGCCTCTTTGCAACTTCTGTTGCAGAGGAAGGCCTGGATATTCCAGACTGCAATCTCGTCATTCGATTCGATCTTTACTCGACGGTCATCCAGTATATACAGTCACGGGGTAGGGCGAGACAAGATAACTCTGTCTATTTTCATTTCATCGAGAGAGGTAGTAAGGTGGAGGATGCTCTTGTTAGAGAGGTCCGCCGAAATGAAAACATTCTTAAGGAATTTTGTCAGGCGTTACCTGAAGATCGCTTGCTCTCTGGAAACAACTACAATATGGATTACTTCCTCGCCAAGGAGAGAAACATAATGCGAACATATACAGAACCTTCGACGGGTGCAAAATTGACATATAGGATGAGCCTAAGTGTGCTGGCAAATTTCGTGGCGTCTCTTCCACACAGCAGCGAAAGCACGCCACACCCCGAATACATGATGACGGCTATGGGCGTGAAATATGTTTGTGAAGTTATACTTCCAGAGAACTCGCCGGTCCATGGTGCGATTGGGCGCCCTGCAAACACAAAGCAGGTTGCGAAATGCTCTGCGGCATTTGAGGCTTGCCTCAACCTCAGAAAAGGAAAGCACCTCGACGAATATCTGTTATCGACTTTCAAAGATCGAGGCCCAGCGATGCGGAATGCCCAGCTGGCAATAACCTCCAAAGCCAATACGGACTACGACATGCGTACGAAGCCTTCTATGTGGGCCACTGGTGAAACACCATCGGAACTATTCTTGACAATTATATCTTTAAAAGACCCTGGCCAGCTTGATCGTCCTTCACAGCCACTTGGATTTCTCACTCGTGGGCCATTGCCATCATTTCCACAGTTTCAGTTGTATTTTGGTAGCGGAAAGCACACTGCAGCTGTGTCAACAGCTGTGGGCAGTCTGCCAGTCAGCTCTGAAACACTGGAATTAATTAATACTTTCACCCTAAGGATATTCAAAGATATTTTTAGCAAGGAGTACGAATCCGACTCTGCTAAAATGCCCTATTTTATAGTCCCAATCGCCGACACAGATGCAGAAAGCCAAACGAGGTTACCGGCGGACTTGATTTCGTGGGACATTCTGAAAACAGTCAGTGATAATCAGTGGCTTACATGGGACGAATCAACGCCAGAGTCTTTTTTTGAGGACAAGTACATTCTGGACCCTTTCGACGGGTCACGGAAAATATGGACGAGGAAAGTAACGCACGAGTATAAGCCACTGGACCCCGTGCCGCCAAACACAGCTACTCGTTTGGCGAGAAAGAATAACTCGAACATCCTTGAGTATTCCTGCAGCTTGTTTAAGGTGGCAAGAAGTAAGAGGACGTTCAGTGAAACCCAGCCAGTTATTGAAGGCGACGTTATTCCTTTTCGTCGAAATTTCTTGGATGATCACGACGATCCAGCTAATTCAGGTCCTACGAAATGCTATGTGGTCCCAGAGCCTCTTACAATATCAGCAGTAAGTACTCCAGGTTTGTGGAATAACACACACTAATTGTTGCAGCTCCCGACTAGAATTGTCGCTATGGCGTACACATTTCCTGCTATTATTCACCGCATTGAATCCTATCTCGTCGCTGTTGAGGCATGCTCCATGCTACATCTCCCTATTTCAGCGGATTTGGCACTAGAATGCATGACGAAAGATACTCGAAACACTGACGAGCACGGCGAAGAACAGGTCGAGTTTCAGAGAGGCATGGGAAATAATTATGAGCGGCTTGAGTTCCTTGGAGACTGCTTTTTGAAAATGGCGACGTCAATCTCACTCTACACACTCCACCCAGACAGCAATGAGTTTGACTTCCATGTCAAGCGTATGTTAATGATCTGCAACAAGAACCTTATGGACGTAGCCTTGCAGCTGAAATTATATGAGTTCATTCGTTCCCAGGCGTTTAATCGGTATGTAGCTCGGACATCGGTATATCTATTTCTCACTAACGAATTTGTAGACGGGCGTGGTATCCAGAAGGCCTTGTTCTCAAGAAGGGCAAAGCTGCTCAAGCTCCCAAGAAGCACAAGTTGGGCGACAAAACAATAGCTGATGTGTCTGAAGCATTAATTGGTGCCGCACTACTCACACCATCTAATGGTCACGCAATGGACCATGCAGTGCGAGCTGTCACAGAACTTGTCTACAGCACTGATCATGCCATTGAAAAATGGGAGGATTACTTCAAGGGTTACACGAAGCCAAAGTATCAGATTGCAGCTTCAACGGCGTCTCAGCGAAACGTTGCTGAGCAAATCGAAATTACTCACAATTACCACTTTCACTATCCTCGACTCCTCCGCTCGGCGTTTACCCACCCATCATATCCATTTGCATACGAACGGGTTCCTAACTATCAGAGACTTGAATTTCTGGGAGATTCATTGCTTGATATGGCTTGTGTCAACTTCCTCTTTCATCGATTTCCGACCAAAGACCCACAATGGTTGACAGAACACAAAATGGCGATGGTATCTAATCAGTTCCTTGGCGCTGTTTGCGTAGCACTTGGATTCCATACGCAGTTGCTGCAGTTCAACCCCATTATCCAAGGCAGTATCACAGAGTACGTGTGTGAAATAACTGAAGCCCGTGAGCAGGCGGAGCAAGACGCCATCCGCCATGGAAAGCTAGCTTCTGAGTGCGCCCGCGATTATTGGCTCCATACCAAGCTCCCTCCAAAATGCTTACCAGATATCATTGAAGCATATATTGGAGCAATTTTCGTCGACTCGTCCTTCAACTACGGAGAGGTGGAGCGCTTCTTTGACCTTCATATGAAGTGGTACTTTGAGGATATTACTCTATATGACACGTTTGCCAACAAGCATCCAGTAACCTTTCTTCACAAGTTCCTTCAACAGAACATGGGATGTGCGAAGAATATAATTACCGCATCATCGATGCCAGATGATGCCAGCGGGACCCCCCCCAAGATCCTCGCCACTGTGATGATCCATAGCCAGATACTGGTTGGCGTGGAGAGGGACAGCGCCAGATATGCAAAGATCGCCGTCGCCCAGCAAGCATTGGAAATTCTGAAAGGAGGAACCCTTACCCAGTTCAGACAAACGTACAGATGCGATTGTAAAGAGAAGGGGCTTGATGTGGAGGATTGCCACATGGAGGACGCTGGACAGGAATCACTGGAAAACCATGTGGGGATCCCAACGTTAGACATGGAGTCGGCGATGAGGGAGGATATTGGAATGGATAACAGCCGAAGCGGCTCGATCAGTTCAGTTTAATGATGGGGTTCGTACAGACCATACGGGATGTCGAGACCTGAACATAATTTGCTGTGGCACAGAGGCCATTTCTACGAAGCACCATCGCTCTACTTGAAGTCATTGAGATTCCAGATTCTTCCATAGCTCAATCTGAATTCTAGATAATCTTATAGCTTAGCCTATACTCATGAAAATACCAGATGATGAACTGGCTGAGTCGTGAAGTTCCTCGAGTATGTTGGCAGCGGTGAAAAAGTTATTTACAACCAATCCCATTAAATAAAATAAGTTATTCAAATTAATTTTGGGAAAATAGTTCCAAATCGTGATTTAACTGCTTGCCCACTCTACCGCATTCACCATAACTGCAAGCACAAATTAGAGTATAGATACAAAATTATACCTGGCCATCACTGTCGAACTGAGATTTGAGGATATTCATATCGTCTGCCACAATCCGCCGAGAGTCTTATCTGAAGCGAGTTCGGAGACAAATACATTGCGTGCTGACTAATAATGTGCTAGCGCTTTTGTGCAGATTTTCTCATCAGGTACTCGTATTAGCCAATGAAAACGCCGAATTGGCCTTAAGCTTTTTTTAGCGCTTGACGAATAATGACATGGGTTCCTACATATTTTTTTTGGCAGAACTTCAGCTTCGACTTTCTGACTGTGAGATTTATGCTCACCAATCTCACGCAGAGTCTTTTCCCCTCTACTTGATGTTCAATTGTGTCTAATCTGCGGCCTTGTTCTCCGTCTTGATTGACTGTGAGATACTTAGATTGAACTTCTAAGGCGGCTCTAGGGCTTTTGCCGCCCATCTTCGACGAGCTCAGAGATTTACGAATACCCCGCTATACGTCGTACACATCGGAACACTCGCAACCATGGCCGAAATAACATACGTCCCGGTCGCTGCTCGGCTGCGGGGCAGCACCGACGAGAGCCTCGTCGCACTCGAACTCCAAGATGGCGTTGTGTACCAAGGGTACAGCTTCGGTGCCCCCAAGAGCATCGCCGGAGAATTGGTCTTCCAGACAGGAATGGTCGGATACCCAGAATCTGTGACTGACCCGTCTTACCGGGGTCAAATCCTCGTCATTACATTCCCTCTTGTAGGAAACTATGGTGTGCCCTCCCGGGAAACAATGGACGAACTCCTCAAGGACGTTCCCGTCCACTTCGAATCCTCAGAGATTCACATTGCTGGCTTGGTCGTTGCCTCCTATGCAGGCGAGGACTACAGCCACTACCTTGCCACATCCTCCCTTGGAGCATGGCTGAAGGAACAGGGGGTTCCCGCCATGTATGGCGTTGACACCAGAGCCCTCACCAAGAGAATCCGGGACGAAGGTAGTATGCTGGGGCGGATGCTCCTGCAGAAGCAAGGCCTCACTAATGGCAACGCTACCCGACTGTCGGAGGACTGGCGCTCGGGTTTTGAGGCTGTGGAGTGGTCTAACCCGAACGCTACAAATCTGGTTGCAGATGGTGAGCTCTACTCAAATGTCCCCCTCGAACATTTCTGACTGTAGACAAAGTCTCGATCAAGGCCCCGAAATTATACTCTCCCAAGCCTTCCGACGCTCTCCTCCACCCTTCTGGACGCCCAATCCGAGTACTGTGCTTAGATGTCGGACTCAAGTACAACCAACTGAGGTGTCTCGTCAGGCGTGGCGTTGAGGTCCTTGTATGCCCATGGGACTACGACTTCCCCGCCCTTGCCGGCAAGGATTACGACGGACTCTTCATTTCCAACGGTCCAGGTGATCCAGCTATGATGACCAAAACTGTCAAGCATATCAAAGCCGCCGTTGAAGAGAACCGCACCCCAGTCTTCGGTATCTGCCTTGGTCACCAGCTTCTCGCGAGAGCAACTGGCGCAAGCACCCTGAAGATGAAGTTTGGTAACCGCGGCCACAATATTCCATGCACGAACATGTTGACTGGAAAATGTCACATTACTTCCCAGAACCATGGTTATGCTGTGGATACCGCTTCATTGCCCGCAGAATGGGAGGAGCTTTTCGTCAACGCCAACGACGGCTCAAACGAGGGTATCCGCCACGTCAGCAAGCCACACTTCAGTGTCCAATTCCATCCTGAAAGCACACCCGGCCCAAGGGATACCGAGTTCTTGTTTGATGTCTTCATCAACACTATCGTCAAGACTCTGGGTGATGCCACCCAATTGAACCTGCCCGTGCAATTCCCTGGAGGCGAGGCTGCCGAGACGGCAAAACTGAACCCCAGAGTCGATGTCAAGAAGGTTTTGGTTCTTGGAAGTGGTGGTCTGAGCATTGGCCAGGCCGGCGAGTTTGATTACTCTGGAAGTCAGGCCATCAAGGCTCTGAAGGAGGAAGGCATTTACACCGTCCTGATCAACCCAAATATTGCCACCATTCAGACATCAAAGGGTCTTGCCGACAAGGTTTATTTCCTCCCAGTCACTGCCAACTTTGTCCGCAAAGTGATTCTCTACGAGCGCCCTGATGCCATCTATGTCACCTTCGGTGGTCAGACTGCGCTGCAGGTCGGAATTCAATTGAAAGATGAATTTGAGGGACTCGGCGTTAAGGTTCTCGGAACCCCGATTGACACCATCATCACAACTGAAGATCGTGAGCTCTTCGCCAGAAGCATGGAATCCATTGGCGAGAAGTGCGCCAAGTCTGCCTCCGCAAGCACTGTCGAGGAGGCCATGCACGTTGTCAAAGACATCGGTTTCCCCGTCATTGTTCGCGCAGCTTATGCCCTTGGTGGCTTAGGCTCCGGATTCGCCGACAACGAGGCCGAGCTACTGGAGCTTTGCCAAAAGGCGTTTGCTGCCTCACCTCAAGTCTTGGTGGAGCGCAGTATGAAGGGCTGGAAGGAGATCGAATACGAGGTCGTCAGAGATGCCAGGGACAACTGCATCACTGTCTGTAACATGGAGAACTTCGACCCTCTCGGTATCCATACCGGTGACTCAATTGTCGTTGCTCCGTCACAGACTCTGTCCGACGAAGACTACAACATGCTCCGCACCACTGCTGTCAACGTTATTCGCCATCTTGGTGTCGTCGGAGAATGTAACATCCAATACGCGCTTAACCCACATTCGCAAGAATACTGCATTATCGAGGTCAACGCGAGACTCTCCCGTTCCTCCGCTTTGGCTTCCAAGGCTACTGGATACCCATTGGCCTTTATCGCTGCCAAACTTGGTCTCGGTATCCCACTGAATGAGATCAAGAACTCCGTCACCAAGGAAACCTCTGCCTGCTTCGAGCCATCTCTGGATTACGTCGTCGTCAAGATGCCAAGATGGGACTTGAAGAAGTTCACTCGAGTCTCCACGGAACTTGGCTCCTCCATGAAGAGTGTTGGCGAGGTCATGAGCATTGGCAGGACGTTTGAGGAAGCCATCCAGAAGGCTATCAGATCCATCGATTTCCACAACCTCGGATTCAGCGAGACTCCGGCCTTGATGTCCATCGATGATGAGCTCCAGACCCCATCCGACCAGCGTCTTTTCGCCATTGCAAATGCAATGCACGAGGGCTACTCGGTTGACAAGATCCACAACATGACCAAGATTGACAAGTGGTTCCTCAGCAAGCTCAAGGGCCTCAACGACTTTGCCAAGTACATGTCCACATTTGACACAAGCAGCATCTCGATTGACCTCCTGCGACAAGCAAAGCAGCTTGGTTTCTGTGATCGCCAATTGGCGAAATTCTGGAGCTCGACTGAGTTGGCCGTTAGAAGGCTCAGAACCGAGGCTGGCGTCACTCCTTTTGTCAAGCAAATCGATACGGTAGCAGCTGAGTTCCCTGCTTTCACCAACTATCTCTACATGACATACAATGGCTCCGAGCACGACTTGGAATTCAACGACAATGGTGTCATGGTACTTGGATCCGGAGTGTACAGAATTGGTTCATCTGTGGAGTTCGACTGGTGCTCCGTCAGAGCTATTCGCACTCTTCGTGAGAGCGGGCACAAAACTGTCATGGTAAACGTAAGTTCAAGAAATTTTCATTGTTTTCTACGGTGTGAGGCGCCTTCCCTTTGGGTCTTGATCCAAATCACCTGAATCACGGGAATGGTTCACGTGATCCACCTCGAATTTTTCTCATCCCAGTCACTATGATACTATATTCCTATTACAGTTGCTAACTTGACGAAAAGATGAACCCGGAGACCGTTTCGACTGATTACGATGAAGCCGATAGACTTTACTTTGAGAATATCAACTTGGAGACGATTATCGACATCTACGAGCTGGAATCATCGATTGGCATTCTCATGGCCATGGGCGGCCAAACGCCACAAAACATTGCCTTACCATTACACCGCCTCAACGTCAAGGTATTGGGAACATCTCCTGAGATGATTGACAATGCCGAGAACAGATACAAGTTCTCCCGCATGTTGGACAGAATCGAAGTTGATCAGCCTACATGGAAGGAGTTGACAAGCTTTGAGGAGGCAAAAGAGTTCTGTAACAAGGTTTCATACCCAGTGCTGGTTCGCCCTTCATATGTCCTCTCTGGAGCAGCAATGAACACGGTCTACTCTGAGCCGGATCTTGAGGCATACCTCAAGCAAGCTTCCGAGGTTTCTCGCGAGCACCCAGTCGTCATTACCAAGTACATTGAGAACGCCAAAGAAATCGAGATGGACGCAGTTGCCAAGGACGGTGTGATGATCGGCCATTTCATCTCTGAGCACGTCGAGAACGCTGGTGTCCACTCTGGAGACGCCACTCTTATTCTCCCACCTCAAGACTTGGAGGATACAACTATCAAGCGTATCGAGGAGGCAACTCGCAAGATTGGTATGGCTTTGAACATTACAGGTCCATACAATATCCAATTTATCGCCAAGGATAACGACATCAAGGTGATTGAGTGCAATGTCAGAGCCTCTCGCTCGTTCCCATTCGTATCCAAGGTTATGGGAGTAGATCTTATTGAGCTGGCCACCAAGGCAATCATGGATCTCCCATTTGAGGCATACGCACCTACAACACTGGTACCAGGAACGGTCGGTGTCAAGGTCCCCCAGTTCAGTTTCTCGCGACTTTCTGGTGCTGATCCAGTCTTGGGTGTTGAGATGGCTTCTACAGGAGAAGTGGCTTCGTTTGGAAGAGATAAGTATGAGGCCTACCTCAAAGCTTTGGTCTCCACTGGCTTCAAGCTTCCAGAGCGCAACATCCTTCTATCCATCGGATCTTACAAGGATAAGAACGAGATGCTTCCGTCGGTGAAGAAGCTGCAGGCTCTGGGCTACAAACTTTTTGCCACGGCCGGTACCGCCGATTTCTTCATGGAGCATGGCATTCGCACTCAGTATCTTGAAATCTTGGCCGAGGAGGACGAGCAAAAGTCGGAATACTCCCTGACGCAGCATCTTGCGAACAATATGATCGATCTTTACATCAATCTTCCATCCAGCAATCGCTACAGAAGACCTGCGAACTACATGTCGAAGGGCTACAAGACTCGCAGAATGGCAGTCGACTACCAAACTCCTCTTGTGACCAATGTCAAGAACGCCAAGATCCTCATCGAGGCAATCGCAAGACATTACGATATGGAAATCACCACCCGCGATTACCAGACCAGCCACCGAACGGTTGTTCTTCCAGGCCTCGTTAATATTCAGGCTTTCCTGCCTGGCATCGCCACGTCCGGAAGCAATGATCTGCAAACCGTGACCGAGGCATCCATTGCCGCCGGTTTCACCATGATCAGAGTCATGCCCGTTGGCTTGGATAGTTCCATCACTGATGCGAGGACATTGGATATTGCACAGGCCAACAGCAGACAAGGCGCAAGCTGCGACTACAACTTCTCTGTCGCCGCAACTTCTTCCAATGCTGAGCAAATTAGCTTGATCGCTGGAGAGGTTGGATCGTTGTTTATCCCATTCAACCACCTTAATGATAACATCAGCAAGGTCGCAGCGGTTACTGCTCACTTTGATTCTTGGCCAACCTACAAGCCAATCATCACCGATGCCAAGGTGACCGACCTTGCCTCAATCCTGCTCCTCGCCAGTCTACACAGCAGGAATGTCCATGTCACAAATGTCACCACCAAGGAAGATATTAGACTCATCGCTATGAGCAAGGACAAGGGTCTCACCGTCACCTGCGATGTTTCCATTTATTCTCTATTTGTTTCTCAAAAGGAGTATCCTGAGTGCTCTTTCTTGCCAACGGTTGCTGATCAAACCGCTCTTTGGGAGCATTTGAGTACCATCGACATCTTCTCTATTGGCAGTGTACCATACCAACTTGCCAACGCAGCTGGGGAGAAGGCCACCCCGGCAGTCGGAATTTCGGATGCCCTCCCTCTACTCTTCTCCGCTGTTGCAGACGGCAGATTGACTGTCGACGATATCAAGATTCGCCTCCATGATAACCCAGTCCGCATCTTCGAGCTCCATGAGCAAGTCGGTGCGTCAGTTGAGGTAGAAATTGACAGGCCTTACGCAAAGGCGGCCGGTCCAGTCTGGTCTCCATTTGTTGGCAAGGTTCTCCGCGGATCCGTCCAAAGAGTTATTTTCAACGATAAGGCCGCCTGCCTCGATGGCGAGCCTTGTGATGGAGGACCACTAGGAAAGGATATGTCTTCGCATGTACTTGTCCAGGTGCCTCAATCCCCAGCCGTCAAGGGCATTCAATCTCCGCTTCTCAGCCCGATGGTTGAAGCTACGGATCGCTCAAAGGCACGACGCACATCCTCTCTATTGGGCCAACAACCCGGACCACGAGCATTCAGTCGCCAGAGAGCTCTTGAAGGCTCGGCAATTGTCAACCTGCCATCAAGGATTGCGCCAACTGAGGAATACGGTGTTCCATTGTACCCTCAGCCATCTATCTCACCATCCTTGCAATCGCTGCTCGCGCGCTCGCCATTCAAGAACCAGCACGTCATTTCCGTTAAGCAGTTCACTCGCTCTGATCTCCACGTGCTGTTCACCGTTGCACAAGAGATGCGGCTGGGTGTTCAACGCGAAGGTGTCCTTGACATCCTGAAGGGACGCGTCTTGTGCACCATATTCTACGAGCCTAGCACGCGTACCTCGACCTCTTTCGATGCCGCCATGCAACGCCTTGGAGGTCGCACTATTGCCATCTCCACAGAGCACTCGAGCACTGTCAAGGGTGAAAGCCTCCAGGACTCCCTGCGCACTCTCGCATGTTACGGTGACGCAATCGTTCTCCGCCACCCAGAGGAGAACTCGGTTGATATCGCAACCAAGTACTGCCCTGTCCCAGTCATCAATGGCGGCAATGGAAGCAAGGAGCACCCTACGCAGGCATTCCTGGACCTGTTCACTATTCGCGAAGAGCTCGGCACTGTCACTGGCCTGACAATCACGTTCACGGGAGATCTGCTCCACGGTCGCACCGTGCACTCCCTGTGCAAGCTACTGCAATACTATGACGTACAAGTCCAACTTGTGTCACCTCCTCAGCTTGCACTCCCAGCCGACATCCGAGACATGCTCAAGGCATCTGGCCAGCTTTTGTTGGAGACTACGGAGCTTACTCCGGATATCGTGGCGAAGAGTGATGTGCTCTACTGCACTCGTGTCCAGAAAGAGAGATTCGCTGATCTCGCTGAGTATGAGAGGCTCAAGGATACATTCATCATTGATAACAAGACATTGAAGGCAGCAAAGCCAAGCATGGTTGTCATGCACCCGCTTCCAAGGAACGCGGAGGTTGCGGGAGAGGTGGACTTCGACCAGCGCGCTGCGTACTTCAGACAGGTGAGTCACATTCCCCAATTTTACAGCTCGCACAAAATACTGACTACTAGTGTGCAGATGAGATATGGGCTGTACTGCCGCATGGCGCTGTTGGCTCTAGTTATGGCACCATAAATGAGTGGGGTTGTGGTTTAGTTGACCATTTCCGATAGAATTTTTGCGAGAGTGTTTGCACGCACAAATGTGGATTTTTTATTTGCATTTCTCTTGGCGTAGCTAGGTGGAGGTCGTAGATTCTAAAAAGTACTGCATTTTAAATAATGATGGGATGTGGTGTAAATGGGTTGTTTGAAGTATATACACTTCGGCGGTTGTATTTTATGGGTTGGGTTGGTGGTGTGTTACGTGTTGTGTGTATATAACGTATTTCACATGCGAGCTGGTCACCCAAGCGAGCTGGTCTGTGAATTTTTCACCCAAAATCAGGAAATTTGCAAGCTAATAACTCAACAACAACTTGATAATATATTCTAAAACTGTGTGTACAGCTTGGTCTATACATGTAGATTTCTTTATTCTAGCTTGAGAGCAATTAGTTAAGATATAAAGACCTAGTCTAAATCTTAATGCTTATACTTAATATCTTAAGAACTACAACATAGAAGCCTTATCACATAGTTTTATAAAGAAACTAGCCATGGTATCAATTAGTCAATGGTATCAAAAGTACTTTCCTCGAAGTACGATCATCTTGACCACTTAGATACAAAGAAAGACAAAAAGCAACTAGGTTTGAAGAGATCTTGTGTTGGAGAATGGCCAGACCTCGAGGCAGCATTGTTCGAATGGCAACAACAAATGGAAGATACAACAGCTATTATTACTAGAGATATTCTCAAGGCGCAAGCAGCAAAACTCTGGGAGAATCTACTGCACTATGCTAATATCAAACAACCTAAATGGTCAATTGGATGGCTGAATTGATTTAAAATACGGTTTAAAATCAAAGAATTTGTACGTCATGGTGAAGGAGGATCTGTAGCAATCAACAATTCAGATAATATCAAACAGATAGATGAGCTTCATATTCTTGTTTCGACATACAACCCTTCTGATATTCTGAATATAGACGAAACATGCTTATATTAGAAGCTATTGTAACACTGACTTCTAAACGATAGAAGACACAGAGGTTTCTTGCGTAAGGTTGACTTGACAGAGGAGGCAGGGGATTAGACACAAAGGCTTTCCAAGTAACACGTTACAGTATTGTAAAGAATACTATATTGAGTTGAGCACAAAGCTCCTATCTAAGGAAATACTATCTACTTATATAGTGGCGTTGTGCCAAAGGGATATCTGTGGATAACATGGATAACATAATATCCATGATATCCAATGTTATCCATCACGTGAGGTTGCAGCCGTAAGCGCTAGCCATAGCACTAGCACTTAGCCGTAACATCAGTGAGGTGCTAACCTCTGACTTATCCCTGAGTTCTCAGACTCAACATTTGTTACAACTTGTCTAAACCACTCCACTACATCATACACCTGATTGCTGCGTTGTGAAATAGTCTAAGCTACAACCCTTTGGCTCTGTTTCCTAAGACAGCTCGTTGTCTTAGTAAAATCACCCCTTCCTTGGATGGCTAGATTCTCACATCTGGTGCACCCACCATTACAGCTAGTATTTCCAGAGACACCACAGCACTGCTTCTTCGGCTCAGACCTCGTTGTAGAACTACTACCCTACTGCATTTCCCGCTTCACCTAGACATCAACCTCGTTTTGCGCCATCTGATCCTGTCCCTCAGCTACTGTCAGAGTTCCTCCTTGTCTAAGACCTAAGATTTAGGTCAAAAGTGGGGGTGAAACTCAATATCTTAGTAACTACAAGGCCACAGAGTACTTTAAATGCTTATAGAAGGCTAAATACATATTTTTACAGTTTATTATTAAAGGGTTGTTGAGGTATTAATGTAATGGTGGGTGCACCAGATGTGAGAATCTAGCCACCCAAGGAAGGGATGATTTTACTAAGACAACACACTGTCTTAGGAAAAAGAGCCAAAGGGTCGTAGCTTAGACTATTCCACAATGCAGCAATCAGGTGTATGATGTAGTGGAGTGGTTTAGACAAGTTGTAACAAATGTTGAGTCTGAGAACTCAGGGATAAGTCAGAGGTTAGCACCTCACTGACTTTTCAGAAACAAGGAGTAACAAGATCAATGCTTGGAAGCTTGGAAAAGACGTGGAAGTATGTGATAGTCGATTTACTGTATTGTCTGCTTGCCCTTTCTTAAGGAAAGGGCAAACCTATTTATGCTAAAGGAGTGTAGTTCTCTCATTTTCCAAGACTTTCCATGACTAACCAGGCTTGGTAACTGTAGACGACGTAAGAGAATCCCATAGAACCATCTCCTAAGTTCCTAGCCTATAGGAAGTGAAAGGAGGTCCAAGGTCAGAGTACCCCTATCGACAGATTATGTCATAACTTAACCAATCTTGTGGGTAACTAAGGAGCGATGACGTGTAATGAATCATAGACGGTTGTAGAAGCTTTTGGAGCTATCGTTCATGTTCCTAGGCCTCTAGTTGATAGAGATATGTCATGTGTAGTATTAGCCCAGTAACTAAGGAGTGATGTCATGTAATGAATCATAGAGGGTTGTAGAGATATGCTATGTGGTCATATCGGCCCAGTAACTAAGGAGCAATGATGTGTAATGAATCATAGAGGGTTGTAGCAATCGTTGAGTAGTATTGCTCTTGTTGTTGGTGTGACAAGCCAAAATATGTATAGTGACTTGTAGGTTTGAGGAGGAGATTTCTAAGTTTGCTCTTGAGTTTGATAGCAAACTGAGTGCAACGAATGTCAGTATGACAATTAAGTTGCAAAATTCATGATTTTTAGTGTAAAATGCGGTGGCCTGCTCGGTGATATAGCCCGCTTGCATATTAACCATGTTAACGTATTTCACAAGTGAACGGATTACACAAGCGAGAGGATCACTAAACTTCCTACCTAAAATCAAGAAATTTACAAGATAATAACTTAACAACAACTTCATAATATATATTTAAAAATGTATTTTTAGCCTTTTATATTCAGTTGAATTCCTTCCTAATTATTTAGGAATAATCTATTTAGTAGTTCTTAAGATATTAAGTTTAAGCACTGAAATTTAGACTAGGTCTTCATATTTTAAAAGTGTGTATTTAGGTTTATCTATACACATAGATTCATCTATATGCAGTTTTAGAGCAATTAGAACCATAGATATTAAGATATAATGGCCTAGTGTAAATTTCAGCACCTACATTAGCATTTACACTTAATATCTCAAGAATTAATGCATAGATTATTCCTAGATAATAGGTAGGAATCTAACGAAGTATAAAAAGCTAGAAACATACTTTTAATATATATTATAAAGTCGTTGTTAAGTTATTATCTTGTAAATTTCTCAATTTTAGGTGTAAAGTTTAGTAATCGCTTTGCTTGTATGATCGCTTTGCTTGTGAAATATGTTATACATAATTGAATTCATTAATCTATTCTCGTTTCTTGTGCATTGTATTGTACTATTCATAATCTTAGCTAAGCTGTTGTCTCTACCTATAAAGCGTAAGCCTAAGGTCTCATAGGAGTCTAGGGAACTAGGTTAGGAGGCAGGAAGGTATCATATTTAGTAAGCACAATAAGTCTATGTATATATATACTATTGACTAGAGTCCTTCTTCTGAGGCCTCTAGTCCCTTTAGGTGCCCTATGCCCTAGTTTATAAGTGCTATAGTCCTTAAGATAGGTCATGAACTTGTGGATACTCTACCTGTTCTCCTTAGGTGGCGCACTAGTTATCCCATTCATTCATAGGGACCCCCTCTAGGTATTAGGCTACGAAGGCCACCTTCGATTGCTTAGTTGGAAATATCCTTAGTTGGTACTAGAAGATGGCGCGGATTAAGGCCATGAACTCGTTAAGCTCCTAGGTGGATTTACCCTTTGTCATACTGACATTCGTTGCACTCAGTTTGCTATCAAACTCAAGAGCAAACTTGGAAATCTCCTCCTCAAACCTACAAGTCACTATACATATTTTGGCTTATCACACCAACAACAAGAGCAATACTACTTGTCATACTGACATTCGTTGCACTCAGTTTGCTATCAAACTCAAGAGCAAACTTAGAAACCTCCTCAAACCTACAAGTCAACATACATATCTTGGCTTATCACATCAACAACAGAAGCAATACTACTCAACGATTGCTGCAAACTCTTCGACTACATCTGTTTATGCTACATACATCACGGCATATCATTTGGACACTCATTGAACAAGTTATTAAGAAAATCTCCTCCTTAAGGGGGTGGGCCAATACTACCACATGGCATATCTCTACCAACTAGAGGCCTAGGAAGATGAACGATAGCTCTAGAAGCTTCTACAACCCTCTATGATTCATTACACGTCATCGCTCCTTAGTTACCCACAAGATTGGTTAAGTTATGACATAATTTATCTATAGGTACTCTGACCTTGGACCTCCTTTTCACTTCCTATAGGCTAGGAACCCAAGAGATGGTTCTATGGGATTCTCTTACATTCGCTACATGATTAGCAAGCTAGTTGTGGGTCGCACTTGATTTCTAATACATTTACCAAGCCTGGTTAGTCATGGAAAGTCATGGAAAATGAGAAAACTACACTCCTTTGGCATAAATAGGATTGCCCTTTCCTTAAGAAAGGGCAAGCAGACAATACAGTAAATCGACTATCACATACTTCCACGTCTTTTCCAAGCTTCCAAGCATTCATCTTGTTACTCCTTGTTTCTGAAAAGTCAGTGAGGTGTTAACCTCTGACTTACCCCTGAGTTCCCAGACTCAACATTTGTTACAACTTGTCTAAACCACTCCACTACATCATACACCTGATTGCTGCATTGTGGAATAGTCTAAGCTACGACCCTTTGGCTCTTTTTCCTAAGACAGTGTGTTGTCTTAGTAAAATCATCCCTTCCTTGGGTGGCTAGATTCTCACATCTGGTGCACCCACCATTACACCCTTGTACTCCTTAGGTTCTTTAACCCTCCCTTTAGTCTATAGGTTGACACAACCTCTGTTGTATGGTAGAAGCAGTTTCTATCTCCTACTCTTCCCCTCCTTAAGGTTCTTCCCACCTGTATTCGATGTCTTAGTGTCGCCTTTTCTAACAGCTCTCTTCCTAGATCAAGGCTTACTTCTTCACGAAGTCCTATACAGCCTTAGGGTAGGCGTTATAGTTGTTACTATGCGTCCTTTAGAATAGCTCTAGAGTCTAGGGAACTAGGTCAGGAGGCAGGAAGGTATCGTATTTAGTAAGCACAATAGGTCTACGTATATACAGTGACTATTGACTAGAGTCCTTCTCCCGAGACCTCTAGTCCCTTTTATCTAGGCGCCCTATGCCCTAGTTTACCAAGCCCTACGGGCCCTGCCGAAAGGGGCCTCACGTGGTGGCACGTGATGGCCTTCCTTGCACCACCCCTAGGTTTGACGAAAAGCCCATCAATGAAGGTTCTTGCACGGGCCCGTCGCGGTTCTCACTGTGGGCAACGTCCAAAGAAATATTCCTACAATGGAGTCTCATACCGTCCCCAAGTCGTACATTGAGGTGCTATCTCAAGAGATCAATGACGACTTTGGGTCCTATCGCATACGGGCCGGACAAAGAGTTCACTATGTGACAATTCCAACTAACGTCTTTGATGATGACACAATGTGTCGTTCGCACCCAGTGTTCCCATTAGTATAATACTTAAGTATTCGGGCCATTATGATACGGGCCGTATCAATACGGTACGGGTGAAGCTTGATATGATACTAGTGAGCTCTGTATCAATACTTAAGTATTAATACGGGCAATACTTAAGTATTTCATGTAATGTTAAAAAAAATTGAAGCTGTAAAAACTGTATACTCTATAACCCTGTGAATTTCAGAACATATTGAACTAGCTAGATATCATAGTCATCGCTGCCTCTTGCAACAATGTATCTGGGAGTGTTGACAGCTCATCATCTACAAACGGCAAAGCTGTACTCTTATTCTTCTTAAACCAAGACTTCAAGCACTCAACAGCTTGAATTGCCATAATACCTAGCCTGTTCCTACGGTCGGAAATCGTGATTTTCGCACCAGAGAACAGCCTTTCAGGCGCTGCAGACATTGAGGGTATTGATAACAAATCTAATGCCATTACACTTAAGTTTGGAAATGTAGCCCGTTGAGTAGGCTCAGCCCACCATGCTCTCGCATCATCAGTTTTAACAATTGGGGCTTGTAAATACTGAGTATATTCATCTTGAATAACGTCAATACCCCGCTTTTGTGTACGCCATGTAAGAAACTCATTCGAAAGCGGCTTCTCAGTATCTTCACCTTCAACTTCTGCGATCTCTGCACTAACTGCCAATGCTTTGTATTTGTTGACCCACAGCTCCTCAACCTTGACACGTGCTTCAGCAACCCAATCAGCCTTCCATTCTGATTTGAAGTAAGTCCACTTCCATTGTGGGCATAATACTAACGCCGCTGTATATGCCGAAGTCCTGTCTGTCATACTGTAGTATTTATCCAACTTCTTCCACCCAGCATTACAACAAGGACCAAGGAACGGGTCCATTGCATAATCATTCTTCGCAGTTTCAAACACGTGAAGTAAGAAGTCCATCGATTGGAGTGTTAAATCAATGCTCGAGGCATAACCTTCTGTAGCAAGTGTTGCATCTGCAAAGTTCTTGAGAATACAGGCCATATTTCGAAGGTCCTGCCAGTCCCCTTGTGAAACTACTTAAATATTAGTAAATAATTAAATTTAAGAGACATAAATATGTACTTACGGAGGTCATTCTCATTCTCCTTGAATTTTACGCAGAACAGTTCTATAGCATGTTGTACCCGTAGCGCCCGTTGTAGCATTGAATACCAGCTATTCCAACGTGTTGAATTATCTCTCAACAAACATAGGTTATTGCTCATCAACTTAAAGCTGGCGATACGTTGTGGGCTGCGTTGGATATAAACTACAATGTTATGTAGTTTACCAAGTGGACCTTTCTTTCTCCACTGCTCCATCTCTATTTCTGTCGGCGACGACAATAGCTCCGTATTATTATCCTGTGAGAGGTCCTCCTCATCACTTGCAAAGAGAAAGGCTTGAACAGCGAGGTTGATCACATGGCCGTTACACCGTAATCTATGTCGCCTAGGGTCCCATATTATCTCATGCTCCTCTTTCAGCTTTTTCGAAAGCTCCTTGATCATTGTATCATTATTTGTTGCATTGTCCATTACAAAATAACCAACTTTTGAAGCAATGCCATAGTCGTTGATAACATCAAGAATTTCCACAGCTTGGTTCTCACCAGAATGCTCGCCATTAACTTCTCGTAGTGCAAGAACAGAGTTATCTAGATTACCAGTTGCTGATATATAGTGAGCGACAATGCCGAGGATTGCAAGGGAATTTGGAGAAGTCCATAAGTCCACTGTAAAGTGTATATTTGTAAGGGCAGCTTGAACAGCCTGTCGAATGATGACCTTCTCTTCTGTATATTTACGAAGGACCCAATCGTGAATTGTTGTCGAGCTATGAGGCAGCCATTCATTGATGGCTGGATTTAAATAGTGAAGCATGCTATATATATATTAATAAAAGCCTTAAATCATGAAAGGTAATACTACTTACGTGCGGAACTCGGGGATTGAAACCATTCGGAATGCAATTCCACATGCTACTATCCAGCGCACATAGAGATCTTCAAGAACACGTGGATCTAAAGGCCTAACAGCAGTGACATCGTTGAGTCTACGGCGTTTATGATTGATTGTGTGTGGCCTGGCAAAGGCTACAGCTATTGTGGATTGATATCCATCAATGCGTTGCTCTTGTGGTGTTTTCAAGTCAATGGAATGGCGCTCCTTTAAGTGCTTGATGATGATATTAGTGCCCCCACCAACAGTATACTCCTTAGAACAGAACTTGCAACACCAGGACTCCTTGCCGTAGATATTGAAGGTTATTTCATAACGTCCTACTTTTGTAAAGTCCCATATCGGTGATGTGCGTAGCTTAGCTACCTTTGACGTAGTACGGGAGGTAGATTGGGACGGAATAGAGCAGCCAATAGTTGATGAGGTTGTAGTATCCTGTTCAAACTGATTAAATTGTTCACTTTCGATAGTAGATACAACATCAGAAGGTTCAGAAGCCATGATGTAGGCTGAATCATAAGACGTAAGGATAAAATGCAGAGTTTTCACGACGACCTGAAAATTGTGAAAGGATCACGTGAAATACTTAAGTATTGCCAGTATAATACTGAAGTATGGCCAGCAATACTTAAGTATAATACTAGCGGCGAAGAGGTGTTATGATACGGGTCGTATGAATACTTAAGTATAATACGGGCCCGTATACGAGAGCCTCCCGTATACGGGCAATACTACTGAAAACACTGTTCGCACCTACTCATACCCTAACTACTTAACTTTCTAGGTAAGAATTGGACAACCATGGAAGTGACTTGCAAGCTAGACGGTTTCTTTGAATCCGAACTCTCACATGAGCCCTTGCCAGCCGTACGGATGACATGGCATCCGAAGACCATCGACGTGCTCTCTCTAGAGAAAGTCAAACGGCACCGATCTGGAGTCTACGAAGTACTATATTCGGGCCTTCTAGCTATTTGCAAAATTGCTTGTTTCGGTTGGCAAATTCCTAGAATCGAGCACGAGACCTACACATATTCAGTGGTCGAAGAGTACCGCGAGCCCATAGATCCAGTCATCGCTCCTGCCTTCTTAGGCCATGTGATGGAGAATGGACGAGTGATTGGGATGCTGCTTGAGAGATTAGAGGGCGACTCTGCATCGATGGATGATCTGCCGGCATGTAGAAAAGCCCTGGAGAATTTTCATCTCATGAATATGGTTCATAAGATGTTAACCGCTACATTTCATCATTGACCGGTGGAAGGAACCTGTGCTTGTTTGGCTCGTCGATTATGAACTTGCGGAACCATTGGAGCTCTTCAAGTGCCTTTGATTCCTCATATGGTTCCGCATGATCATTGCTGTTGGAGCTTGCAGAAACGACTGGGAGAGGTGAATCTGTTTTAATAGTCGGTAGTTTAAAACCACTTAGTGCCATGCTCCTCATCTGTGGACCAGTGTGGTCGTGCTAAAGGTAATCAATTAACCTGGCTATCGGCCAGTCATCGGCCAGCCAAGTTAATTGAAGGGGACCCTGCATGTTTCGCTGTTTAGCTTGCGGCAGTGAGGTCTGTGTCACTCTTGCTTTTGAGAACTAGAGAGAAACTTGGTATTCATTCGGTCCGTTAACTCTCCCTCACCTCTGATGCAGGCTAGGGAATTCCTCCGCGAATAACGTAGTGATCTAATGTTGCTTGATAAATAGCTTACCGCTCAAATAAATGTCTCAGTTCCTGCATTGTATATCCGTCGTTTAAAACCGTCATGATTACGTCGACGCAAGGTCCAAACCAAGCCAAGCCCAATTGTATACTCTTAACTTCGGATTTCAAAATTTCAAAAACAGTCTCTCAACGGGAGATCCAAATGTAGTTTTATAGTTTCCAGTAACGTTGTAACGTTTTCCATTGTTAAGTAACAAGATTAATCAGAGTAATATTCCTAGTTGTAATCGCCCACATCCCAACATTATTAAACCCAAATTACACAACTTCAATCTTCCCTCTCTGACTTGACCTGCTTAAGACATGAAACCAGCCTTCCCATCCTTGTTAGAATCCTTCATGGGGTTCAGCTTGTCAATGAGGCTGGGCTTCTTTCCCTGCTGGTGGCCAACGGACTCCTCGCCTCTCGCGCCGCTGCTCTCTCCGCTCCTGCTCCCTGTCAGCTTGTTCACGCCGGGAATCTTGTTGGCCGCAGTTTGGGCAGCCGAGCTCCCCAGTCCTCCACCGCCAGCGGTACCGGCGCCTACAGCTGCGCCTGCGCCAACACCGCCGAGTCCGACTGCGCCGGCACCCGCTGCGGCGTTGCGGTTCGCCGTGCTAGACGTGGTTATGGTATCGTAACCGCGCTGGGTAGAGTCGGTAGTATCATACTGGCTGCGCTGCTGCGTCTTGCCAGCGCCTGTGGACTCGTAGCGTCCGGAAGTACCGTAGTCGTATTCTTCGTTGTATCTGGTCCTTCCGCCGCCGCCGCTGGTGCCACCGATGCCGCCACCGGTAACAGTAGTTGTACCGGCAGCGCCTGGGCCACCTAGGACGTTGTTGTGCTTCGAGTCGGTGACAGCATCGTCAATAGAGCGAGGAGCACCACTGAAGGAGTCAACGCGCTCCTCACGGCCAGTGAGGGTGCCGCCCTGGCGCTGGAACTCAGCGAGCGTCACTTCTGGAAGAGATGAGGCGGAGTGATGCTTGGCCTCATTAATGTGAATCTCGTGAATAGGGAAGGTGTTGTGGATAACGTGGGGCTCGAGGATATCTCTCTCGACAACAGGCTGGATAGTCTCGTGAACATCTATGCTTATTAGTATGGAATTAGGCTGGATATGGCCTCTGTATTTACTTACGATGATGGATATGCTCTCCAGCAACAGTGGGGCCAGTCGAGGTTGTGGTGCGAGTTTCGGCAACATCACGAGTATCACGGAACTGGGCGCGCTCGGCGGCTAGACGCTCAAGCACGTGCTTCTCGTTGCCATGTTTGATCTCATGAGTCTCAACGGGAGCAATGTTGGTCTCATGGGTCTCTGGCAAGATTTCCTGGTCGCGGACAGGCTGGATCGAAATGTGGTGGTGGTCTTGGTGGACCTCCCTGTCGATGATCTTTTGTCTCTCCTCGTGGTTGGTTCTTTGGATGTGTTCCCTTATAACAGCTGGGTTAATGGTCTCGTGGACCGTTGTGTCGGCTTGGCCATCTTTTCCCAGGAAGGAGGTGATGGTCTCTTTAGTCTTGCCCGTGGGATCACCATGGCTGGTGTTGTGGGTGCTGGACTGAGTATCGAGCTGCATCTTGTTCTTGGACGTGCTAAATTGGGTGTTTTAATTGAAATGGAATATGGATTTAAAGAATTAGGATAAGTTGAGGAAGGGACCTGATATAAGGCAATAGGCGTCTGTGGAGCTTTCTCCTGGTGTAGGGATAGTGTATTCATCATTAACGCCCCTGGCTTGGGGTAGTACTAATGCGGAAAAATGCACCAAATCATAGGGGCCTTCTGAAGATATCATGATGACGACAGGAAGGAAAAGGGTACAATAAACGAAAGGAGTATGTCCAAACAAGCTGCTAGCTGTATTCCAAAGTAAAACCAAGTCCAGAACAATGTGAACCAAGGTTACAGTGAGACATTGGTGCACTCACATCTCGTAATTTTCAAGAGATGCCAAACTTTCTCAGGGACATTATGAGTTAGATGTTTTACATTGTTCCGCGCGCTGAGAGAAATTCCCGTGACTCCAAAGAGTGTGGTCTGATTAAGGTCGAGCACCTGTTCCGGATTAGATTTTGGCATGGTTAGATAGAATTCGTCATGTGACTGGACGACTTCCAGCGAAAAAATGCCATCAGAGATCAGAACGTCTCCCTACTCTATAACTTCTCAACGTCTCACATCATCAGCTACCGCATTGAAACGAGTTCAAGAGTTGCACTAAAACAGGTTTAAATTGTGGGTATTTCGCCCCTTTCGAGGGCAATGAGCCAGAGCTAATGTCAACCATAGATCCCTTACCAATTGACCTGCTAGTCCTCCCCAGATCCAAGTTGCTTTTTGTACGTAAAGTACATGATGGGGTTCAATAAAGGGCAACTGAGTTGGGTGGGGAAGAGCTACTGGCCGCTAATTATGGCCCTTAGATATGACCATCGCTTGTTGTGGCGCTGACCACAACCCGTTAATTCCGATGACGCATCTGACTGCTCATGATCTAACTAAATGATATATACTGACGACATTTTTCAGCCAACAATGTGAGCCTTCTGTAAGAAATGTCCTATCATTGTGATGATATCTAGCATTTAATGTACGATGTCCATACTTTACAAATGCTCCTATCATGTAATACACATGCGACTGCCCATAAACCCGAACGACTGCTCGTATTATCACTTCCCCACAACATCTCGACATAATTCCAATTCTTATAGCATCTTGAAGCTTCACTAAATCAATTGCTTGAAAACACGAACATGTCGTCTGAAATCCCAGTCAGATCCTACCTGTCGGGCACCACCAACAGATATTCAGAGTCTCCATCCTACACTGGCACATTTATGTCAGATCAGTCTCCATATTCAAAGAGGTCGGATGGCGTCGCCTCCGCGGCGGCAATGGCTGCGGGCTCAAAGCAGCCTTCTGAAAGACCCAATGCCCCGACTCCTATTACAGTGAATAAATATCGACCCCGTCAAACCCCTCTTACGCCACCAATCTCACCAACTCGGGCTTCCGAACAATATGTGAAGAATCCAGAGCAACAAACATGGCCCGTTGAAAAGTACTTCACTTCCCCGAGGGAACCACCCTCACCACCACGACATGAGTTGAATGGTACGTACACTTTGCAGATCTGTCTTCATAGATTTTTAGTAATTCTCCAGGCCAAGAATCAGGGTCCAGATACCACATAGACAGTAACAATATTGTATTTCCGAAGACCCTGCGGCACCAACAAGAGACGGAGGCCCCTCTAACTGAGAGCCAAACGAAATTTGGGCTTCTAAGGAGGTCTTTGACCGGAAAGAGGCAGACTTCTCCATCGCCACCCCGAGATGAATTTAATGGTATGTAGATTCCACCGGACAATCGTACGCGCAGATATTAATTAAACTATAGTCTCCGAACCTGCGCCTACCTACCACAGTGCCAGTAATAATATTGCATTTCCAAAGACGTTACGACGCCAACAGGAACAAGATGTGCCTCGTGCTCAAGCATCACCTGCGCAGGACGCTGAAACACCTTCCAAACAGGGTTTTTTTAGAAGATCTTTAACGTCGAAGAGGCAACAACCTCAGGCAGTATCACGAGACGAACTACACGGTACGTGAAAGTCTACAATATTTGTTTTATGATCATTTCTAAGTATGCCTTAGGTGAGGAGGAGGAACCCAGATATCACAGAGAGAGTAAGAATATCTTCTTCCCGAAAACATTGCGGCAACCATTGCAAGAGCCAGAAAAGACTACGGGGGCTTCCCAGACCAGGGGAATGCCACCAAGTCCGCCTAGTAATACGCAGCGTGTTGGTGGCATGCAGCAGCGGCCGCCTCGCTCACCAGAAACTTTTCGGGCTTCCCCTTCCCTCGGCAGGCAAGTCGGGGCCCCTGCCATCGGTAGGCATGCTGGGTTAGCAAATAAGACATTGCGGCGCTCAAGGCCGCAACCACAGCCGCAACCAAGACCCCAGTCTAGCTACACGCCACTTTCGGAAAAGAGCCTCCGGCCGGAGGAATCAAGGGGTTTGGGACATAGGTCCATGCAAACGGTACCTCGCCAGACCCCGCGGCCCACCAGCATGGCTGAAACAACACCGCCAGCATATGAGCAATTCCAAGGGGGAGAGAGACGTCCTCCCACAACAGTGACAACAGATGTCCGAACTACTCAACTTCCTGGTAGGGCTTTTTCCTAGCTACAAAGTTATCATTGCTAACCAGAGTACAGCTGTGACACATGAACATATCCAGCCAACAGCACACCATATCAACACTAAGGAATACACTCGGGAAATTCACAACCATGATGTGTACAATCGCATTCTACCAGTTAGGGACACTGAAGTACGTCCGACTAGGCATTTTGCTCCTTCTCCAACAGATTCTGGGAGGTTAGTTGAGATCCCAGCTCCAGATGAGAAGCGTGGTGGCGCCCAAGCTACAGCAGCCCCGATCAGTATGGACATGGCAAGCAATACAACGTGTACCAAAGATGTCTCGGGAAGATTTCATGACCCGAGCGACAATACAATTCCATTCCCCTCCGTTACGCATCAATCACAGGAAGAGGCCCTGGCTCTATCTCGGCAGCATAACCTTGAGATGGAGCAGCAAGGGCGTCAACTAGTAAGCGAAAAATCTTACACCTTGCCTGATGGTACTATGCGGACGGAGAGTGTATGGCGGTATCAACCTACGATGAAAGCTCCAGTTCAGGAGATAACTGAGACTATTACGCGTCCACCGGGTGCGGCCCGAGCTACATCACCCGCGGTAGCTGATAGGGATGGCCAGAGGGCTGCTCCTAGCCGTGCCCCTGGACCGTCGGACTACACCATTGGAAGAGGCAGACAGGAGCAGTTTCATCCGTCTGTTGTGTCCGAATGGGACCAAGTGTCACAGCCCAGCCCGTCCCCTAGTGCAAAGGCACAAGCAGCTCGCAGCTATGCACGTGGTATTTCAGATGAAATCGGTGTACAGGACTATCGACAAGGGAAGGAACAGCGTACCGAAACGGAGCCAATAAGCCAGCGCCCTGCTCGGCCATCCCCTTCTCGCGCCAGTCCAAATCCCAGCAATCAACGTTCATTGCTTGCTGCTATTACTAGCACCGTAATGCCACAAAAGACGGTCCATCGTGGGACGCCACAGCCACCAGGCAAATTCGAAGATCTAGAAAGTGGCTCGGATTACAGCTCAGCACCATCTGAGCAACCCACCCCTACTGCCGCCCCTGAAAAGAAACGCAGGCCCTCAGGTGAGCTACTCCCTGGTGGAATCTGGCGCCGGCATTCCCTTGTCATCCCAGCGGGTATTGTCAGAAATGGGAACTCGCTTATGGGCGCTGGAATGCTAATGGCAGATCGCGAAAGGGAAGAGGGGTTGGCCATGCACCGCCTCAAGAAGGCTTCGAAGGCTGAAGCAGACAGGGTCAGGGCCCTGGAGGGCGAGCCACCAAGCCTTCAGAATAAGCATGAGATGGAGAAATTGACGAGGCGTAAAACTGAGGAAAGACAACGGGAGGCAAGTCTTAATGAGGATATCCAAAAACTACTCGCAGCCGAGGCGACACTGGAACAAGAGAGGGTCGGGGCAAGTAAGCTTGATGAGGGTATCAGCAAGCTTGAAAGACAGGCGGATGGAATTATCAAGAAAGAGGACGAGCTTGAAGCCGAAATCGATGAAAGTAGACGTCGGCGCATCTCCCTCCTCAGGGAGGCGGAGTCAGAGCATCAGAAGGCTCAGGCACTCCACAGCTCTAAACAAAAGGGGCTACACGTGCCTGGTCCTCATGTTCTGCAGGCTCATAGACGTCGGCGCTCACGCCTCCTCCATCATGCTGATGATGAGCAGCAGAGAATTATCAATCTTCAACAGAAAAAAGAGGACACTTTGGAAAAGATGGATCAAAGAAACGCAAAGGCCAGACAGGACCTTGATACCACACTCGACGAAGCCGTGCTCGCGGATAAAGAACGCCAAGAAGAGGTACAGGTGAATAAATTCCTAAGCGATGAGGTCCAAAAGCAGGAGCAAAATGAAAATCTGGCGAGGCAAGGGAAGGCCCCGGCAGGGAAGGGGTTTACCATGGCTCCTCCCAGCTCCGACTTGCAGGGCACCAGCCCCTACGATACGAAGTATCATGCCACAGAGCCAGAGGCAGAGGATGCGGGGTGGACTGAGGTTGTGAAACCCAGGCATGGGCATGCTAAAGAGGCAGCTAGGGGGAATGGGACTCAAAAACTTCCTGCCCAGCGTCAGAATGGTTCAACAAATCATAATGGACAGGCGAAGAAAGGCATTTCAGCAGTTCAACAGAAGCTGCCGAGTCCCCCGAATACGCAATTGCCTCAGCCACCAGGGAACGTGGGTACAGGATACGGCGCGCCTGGAAGCAGTAGCAGCACGCAACCGCGTAGCTGGGCCAATATTGCGGCATCCAAGCCTCTTTGAAAACGGACTGGGACGAAGATGAAAAAGGTAAGTCAACAGGGCGAACGAATGTCAAACAACTTCCATAGTGTTATTATCTGTCACATATTATAAATCTATTCTACAATAAAAAAATTAACGTAACGTATGGGGAAGTCGGACATATGGGGTACTCGGTGTTCCACCCACTCGCTTCGCTCGTAGGTGGCGACAGCAAGTTGTGCGTGCGACGGCAAGATGTGCGTACACCGCTATTTTGATATATAGAGAAAATAATAGTATTCTTCATAACATAGTATCTACAATGCCTCAAAATATCGATCCTACTATGATTGCTCGCCTTAATGAGGCCCAGCAGTTCTTCTTAAAACAACCAAGTACATATACAATTGCTTGGGTTGCAAATAAATTCAATGTCAACCGTGAGACACTCCGACGTCGTATTACGAGTACTACGTCTCCTCAATTACCCCACGGAGGTAGCAATCGAGTCTTATTTCAATCGCAAGAGACTGCGGTCTGTCAATTCATATACGACCAACTTGAGCGCGGGGTCCCTGCCAACCGATCTATGATACTACGGGCAGTTGCAGACTTATGACCTAATCATACAATACTATCACAACGGTGGCTACAACACTTTCTAAAAGCACACCCCGAATTTCATACAATTCACACGAAGACGTTAAATACACATCGGAAGCAAGCACAAAAGAAAGAGGTGTTTGAGGAATTCTTTCTCACATATAACGCCCTTATTACAAAACATAACATTAAGCCATATAATTTATGGAATGTTGATGAGACAGGCTATATGATTGGGTGTTATAAGTCTACGGCTGTTATTGTACCAATCGGTGTAAAGCAGTGGACTGTTGATAACCCTGAGAATCGGCTCTCTGTTACTGTAATTGAGGCAGTAAATGCAAGTGGTGCTGCACTTGCAGAAGCTATCATTATCCCTGGCAAACTTCATATGGATTCATGGTACAATGATGACCTTGAGCCAAATGCTCTCATTATTGTAAATGAGAGCTGGTATTCAAAAGGCACTTGATCAAGCAGTACGTAGCTACGACTATGAGTATAAGCTACGTACGTTCCTTTCAGACCTCCCGCAAATCCGACGGCAATCTCTACCTGTCCGTACAATTCAATCTGGTTGGAGAAATGCAGGACTATATCCATATAATCCTTTACTTGTAATTGACAAGATACAAGAGACTCGGAATCAAACACCTGATTATGAGCCATTTGCTTCATATAATATTATCTCAACACCGAAAATAACTATGCAAAGTGTGCAAGCGGTTGAACATTGGCAGAAGAGAGCAGAGGAAGCTTTCTCATCGCCTTCAAGAGAAGGGTTTCAATCATTTGCACGTGGAACTACAGTTGTTCTACACCGGGCAGAGCTCTATAAGACTGAGCTAGATATTATGACTTTACGTGCAGTAGAGCAGAAGGCAGCAAAGGCAAGGGCACGGAAATCACTACAGAAAGGAGGGCAGATTATATGCATTAGATGCATGGAAAATGCGGGAAGAGAAGGAAGCAAAGTTGCAACCAAAAGCAGATGCAAGAGCAGCAAGGGAATCGGACCAAGTAGTAAAGCAGCTACAAGCGCAAGCACGTAAAATCGAAATTGAAGAGCGTAAGGTTGAGAGGAAGCCGGTAGCAGAGTGAAAGAAGGAAGGGTTGAAATCAAAAGTGATAATTTTATGGTATAGTAAGGATCAAAGTGATAGTAGTAGCGATAGTGGCAGTAGCGATGATAGTAGTTCTATTAATTTTATGTTTTAATTATATAGTTATATAGTTGCTATATAAGGCATCTTTTTCTTCGTTTTATGTGTCGCACATCTTGCTGTCGCACGCACAACTTGCTGTCGCCACCTACGAGTGAAGCGAGTGGGTGGAACACCGAGTAGTCGGACAAAAATGCCCTACCACCCACCAGCTTAGAATCTTCACACTGTCTACTATGAACATCCAACAACCTTGCAGCTGAAGACAACATCCAAAAGGCCACTGTTGCGCTTCAATTGAAGGAATTCAAATCAATTAGACTTGCTGCAGAGTACTTTGAAGTTCCCAAGTCAACTCTTGCTAATAGAATGTCTAGGAAGAAAACGCATGCTATAGCTCACGAAATTAAACAAGCTCTTTCAAATGCCGAAGCAAATACACTTGCACGGTAGATTACACGTCTCACAGGTTTTCGTGCAACTCCTATGTTGATCAAGGAAATGGCTGAAGAAGTTCCCGTACGATGCATCTAAATCGCGTCTTCTCAAATGACCCTTCGGACCATAGGGCCATGGATGGATCTACAGATTCCTAAAACGACATCCAAACTTTAAAGGCATCTACTTAAGACAACTAGAGTCTACACGATATAAAGAAGCCACTCCTATAAAGATTTCAGCTTGGTTTAACGCATTTAAGGCACAAATTAAGGAGCGAAAGTACAAGCCATGTAACATCTACAATATGGATGAGACAGGTTTTGCAGTTGGAGAGACTCAATCTACACGTATAATTGTTGATTCAACCTTGAAATCCTATTAGAAGGTGACAGCTAGGAAGCAGAAGTGGATAACTGTACTTAAACGCATTGATGTAGACGGTGGTGCTTTACCACCTATGATTATATTCAAGGTGAAGAATACCAATTCAAGTTGGGTTCTAAAGGACACACCTACAAACCAGCACTTCTCAACTAGTAGTAGCGGCTGGACTTCAAATAGTCATAGATTTGAGTGGTTACGGAAGGTATTTGAGCCTGACTCACACAAAAAGTCTAGAAATCACCTACAGATGTTGATTATGGATGGCTATTCTAGTGATATGATTGCACTGTGCATTAAGAATGACATTGACCTTCTTATTCTACCTCCTCATTGCTCTCATCTACTCCAGCCACTTGATGTTAGGGTGTATGGACCTCTTAAGTGATTTCATGCTTAGGAAGTGGATCAGTATACTCGAGCAGGAATACAGCAAATCTAGCACTCCCACTAGGTTGAAATCTTCTAGTGTATTCGAGTGAAGGGTCTTATACCTCAAAACATCAGAAGTAGGTGGAGGCTAGCAGGTTTAATACCTTTCTCCTAGAAAGAGTTCTGTCTAATCTTCCGCTTCAACCAACTGAACCACCTTGCACTCCTCAAAAGTCAACTAATATTACTTCTCTAGATCTCTTAATACTCCGTAGTTCTTCCCTAGTGTAACGCTAACTTCTAAACGATAGAAGACATAGAGGTTTCTTACATAAGGTTGACTTGACAGAGGAGGCAGGGGATTAAACACAAAGCTTTCCAAGTAACACATTACAGTATTATAAAGAATACTATATTGAGTTGAGCACGAAGCTCCTATCTGTTACGATCGCTGCTTAGGGCTGCTAGCAGTTAGGGCAACAAGTAACGTAGGTCGTGGTGTAATGGGGGTAGTGGGGTTGGGAACTACCCGACTACATCAAACCATCACAACCATCAAACCATCACTACTATCATTGCCCATAATGGTCCAAAAGAGAAGTATTAAGGCTCTAGAACGCGAAATTGAAATAGACAAAGCAGTATTAGCTGTTAAATCAAACTAATACAAGTCTATTTTCGCAGCTATAAAAGCCTTGAAGGTGTTAGAGGAGACCTTGAGACATTGCCTAAAAGGGGGGCAAACACGCGCAGAAGCACGTCAGAAACAGCAACTCCTATCCAAAAACCAAGAGCAAACCCTTCTAAAGTCGATTAAGCAACTTACAGCAAGTGGCTATGCTCCTAGCCATCACATATTATGGAGTACACAGGTGAGCAGACCATCAGGGGTTGGCTCAGCTGACCTGAAAATGCCCCACTTTTATGACTAAACCTTGCACGTTGGTCAGCTAAGCTCACATAGCATCACATGATATGGTCAGGTAGGGCGAAAAACGGTATATAAACAACAGTAGTAATTCAAATGCATTATTCACAATGGATGAGATAATTTCACTACCTCAACAAGACCTATGGTCTAATACTGTTAGTATTGATAGTAGTCTTCAATTTGAGGATGAAAGATATCAGGAAGAACGACTTGTCACTGAAGAAGAAGGGGAGGAGGAGAAGGTAAGAGCCGCCTAATATATACTTAATGCATTACTAATGCATTAATATTGAAACAACCACAGTTATTTCAAGCGATGTTAGTGACAAAGCAACCTGGGTAATGAAGGTAAACTATACAACATATTTACCAGAATACCCTGAAACATCCGAAAATGGGGTCGCCTATATCATCAATACTTCCTCAATGACACCAGAAGCAGTTGATGCTATGTGTAATAATGTGTGTTCTTCAGTATTCTTAATGCATTATCAAGTGGCTCCTACAGTTGACAAACTGCACAATAGGGCCTTTAGCGATACGAGTCTGATCTACTGAATACGAAAAGAGTAGCAAAGCTGCTATGGCACACACTGCTAAAGAAAAAGCCAAGATGGCTGACCGAAACCTAGAAGACTACAAAGTCTATGAATAAAAAAACAACCCTAGCAGATGAGTCTGAGAAGAAAGATGAACTTTAGGATGACTTCCTTGAAGCCTAAGAAGATTTCAAGAAAATGGGCAAAACAGCTCAAGAAAGACGCAAGTCTATACTGTCAAATGGCTACTAGACAAGGACTTGGAATGTCAACACCTACACTGAATTCTAACAGCTGCCACCTAGCAGCCAAGAATATGCTTGGTCTATGTTAAAAGCCATTATGAAGGACTACCTCCTCATTAGTCAAGATTCTAATACTACCATCGCAGAACAAAATGATGCTATTCTACAGCTCCAAGAAGAAATTCAAGACAAGGATGAAAAGATTACTAAACTGCAAGGCATTCAAAAATATCTTGAGAATACAGCTCCTATTCGCAATGCAGCACCTCGCCAGTCTGCTCGCATTCCGGATCCTCCTATTCTTACGGATGGGATTGAACCAGCTTTTGAAGACTGGGTTGTGAAGATCCGACTCAAGCTGGAAGCCAACATCGACCACTTCCCAAATGACAAGATGCAGATGAGTTATCTCCAAAGCAGACTAGGAGGACTCGCAGTTCACCATGTGAACCCAAGGCTTCGCATTACCTCACCAAACATGCTTCAGTCAGCAGAAGAAATCCTCCAACTCCTTGAGAAAGTGTTTAGCGACCCCAATAGGAGACACACTGCACAAACTGAGTATCGCAAGTTATACCAAGACAAGAATACCTTCACAACATTCTGGGCTGAATTCCAGTGACTCACTGCAGAGCTGGACTACTCAGAAGAGACCTTGCTTGACGATCTCTGATTTAAAATCAACCAAGGCATGCAGAAAGCCCTTGTTGCAGAAGTGGGAGCTACCACCCTACATGAATTTGCGAAGAAATGCATGCTTGTGGATCAAAACCTACAGAGAATTCAAGAAAAGGAGAAGAGAATAAAGCCACAGCCGTTCACCTACCAGAAGCAGAGTGGCCGGAGCCCTACTGCTAGTACTGCTGTTGAAATAGTGGCACCACAGAAGAAGCTCTACCGCTCTCCCACCAAGATCCTGAGAAAGAATCGCTCATGAAGCTTGGCAAATGCTTCCATTGCCACGAAAGTGGCCATCGTGCTCATGACTGCCCTCAGAAACAGAAAGGCAGACTCAATGAGATCTCTGATACTGAGGATCCTACCCAGTATGAGTCGGGAAAAGAATAGCCTCTAGAAAAGACGTCGCTAGAGGTTCTACAGCAAAATTGCCTCCTCTGCCTCATCATTATCCCATTTCGACTATGACACTCCATTCTTAGCTACCTGCAGAATAGGAAGGAATCAAATTGTCATGCAAGCCTTAATGGATAGCGGTGCAACAGGTGGAAGCTTTGTGAATGCTGTTGACGCAAAACGAATTTGTGAAATTGAGAACATCTCTCCTATCCAACTTATAAAACCAAAGAACATTGAAGGATTTAATGGAGTTGCAGCACCTACAGTTACGCATGCTATATACCCTCGACTACAAATTGGAGATCACGTTGAAAGTCTATGCCCTCTATTCATTACTACTCTTGGGAAACATTCTATCATTCTTGGGAAAGCTTGGATGAAGCAGCATGGAGTCACACTCAAATATGGTAAACGACCAAGTCATCTTTCAAGCTGAGAAGGAAATCCAAGATAAAGAAGCTCCGAAGCCAGCCCTCCAACCTCATTATAAGAACAAGAACAAATGCACTGTTAAAAAGATTGGAGCTGCACCATTCAATATGCTTCGGAAGCAGAAAGGAGCTAAGGTTTTTGCAGTATCATTTAAAGATATACTTGCTGAACAAGCAAAGGAGGAAACGAAAGAAATCGACCCAAAACTGATCCTCCCAAAGGAGTTCCATAAATATCTCGATGTGTTCTCAAAACAGGCTGCAGACAAGCTCCCGCCTCACAGATATGCAGACCATCACATTGTGTTAGAAGGTAACTCGAAACTAGGGCATGCACCACTCTATAACATGTCTTGAGAAGAGCTTGATCTTGTGAAGAAATACGTGGAGGACAATCTTACCAAAGGATTCATCGAAGCTAGCAAAGCACCATTTGCCTCACCTGTGTTATTTGTACGCAAACCAGGAGGTGGACTTCGATTTTGCGTAGACTATCACAAACTAAATGCGATCACAAGGAAAGACTCATACCCACTTCCCCTCATTGATGAAACATTGGCTCAAATCACGGATGCCAAATATCTTACAAAGATTGATATTAGACATGCCTTTAATCGAATTCGCATGCAGACAGAGGAGGACAAAGATCTGACAAAATTCTTAGGACTCATCATTGGAGTTAATGGAATTCGCATGGATCCTGGAAAGGTGAACATTATACTCGATTGGAAAGAACCAAAATCATTACGGGACACGCAAGCTTTTATCAGATTCTGTGTGTTCTATCGAAGGTTTATCAAGAACTATTCAAACATCATGAAACCACTTGTCAACTTAACGAAAAAAGACCATGTCTTCGAATGGACAGAAGCATGTCAGGAAGCATTCACACCTGAAAAAGACTGTCACAGAAGCCCCAGTCTTACAACATTTTGATAGAGAGAAGACAGCCTATGTTGAAGCTGATGCCTCAGATTTTATTTTCTCAGGGGTACTGTCACAGAAAGATGACAAGGGAATCCTACATCCAGTTGCATTCTTCTCGCAAAAGATGGCACCTGCAGAATGCAATTACAAAATCTATGACAAGGAGTTACTCGCCATCATCAGATGCTTCAAAGCATGGAGACCAGAAGTCGAGGGCACAGCAATGCCAGTCCAAGTTTTGTCAGATCACAAGAGTCTTGAATACTTCATGACAACAAAGAAGCTTACTCGAAGGCAAGCTCGATGGGCTGAGTTTCTGTCAAGGTTCAACTTTCAAATTATATATCGACCTGGGAAACAGAATGGAAAAGCAGATGCATTAACTCGAAGACCAGGAGATAGACCAGAAGGGAACGAAGAAGATGACCGCCAAAAACAACAACTTCAAACCCTGCTACCACTCAAGAGACTCCATCCAGACCTCCAAGAGATAAGGAAATTCGAAGATGCTAAGGTGAATCAAGACATCCAACTCGCGCCAGTCCACCTACAGGAAGCAAGTATTCTAGAACTGCGCAACTTCAAGACAGCTTATGCAAAGACACTATTTAGAAGCTTCAGAATGGAGAACAAAACAGTCCAGACATAGCTCTAGCATATTGCGAGGTGAAGGAAGGGCTCTTATATTATCATAATAGAGTCTGGGTTCCAGAAAGTGCTCACGTCGAACTCTTACAAGAAATTCATGACCAACCAGCAATGGGACACCCTGGCATTGGGAAGATGATTCGGGTCATCAAAAGACAGTATTACTGGCCCCGGATGGATAAGACAATTATACAATACATCAAGAACTGCCATATCTGCAAAAGATCAAAACCTACAAGAGATGCTTATAATGGACTTCTTCAACCAATCCCTGTTGGCATCCAGCCGTGGCAGGACATATCACTCGACTTTATTACAGGATTGCCATTGTGTGAAGGAAACAATGCTATCCTTGTCGTAGCATGCCAACTTACAAAAGAACGCCATTTTATCCCATGTTTTGCAGGCCAAGAAGGCACAACTGCAGCAACAGCACAGCTACTCCTTCAACATGTATGGAAACACCATGGTTTACCAAATTCGATCATTGTAAGGATGCCTCCTTACACGGGGTACCCTCGGACCCATAAGACAACGCGGAATAGGCGACATAGTAGTATAGCAGCATAGACGTTCTAGGGTCGGGGTCGATTCGGGCGGCAGACGGGAGTGGATCTACCGGTACGCTAAGGCCTAGCCGAGTCGGACCCCATTTAGGTACATAAGGGGTAGGAAGCTATAAGCTCCCCCTTCATCTTTTTTGTATCCTTCGTAGTAGACCTATAGGATAGAATACAGCATCACCTCCGACTCGCACTCCCATATGCACCTACGGAGAGCCGTATTCCCTGTGTCCTTACAATCATATAACAAAATTGTCTACTGCCTTCCACCCAGAAACGGATGGGCAAACTGAGAGGTTCAATGCAGAACTTGAACGATATTTACGAGCTCATGTTAACTATCTCCAAGACAACTGGGTCGAATATCTTTGCATGGTAGAATTTGCAGCAAATGCTCTACCTTCAGACTATACAAAAATCAGCCCATTCTTTGCAAATAAGGGCTTCGAGCCAAGAATGAGTTTTGATATTAAGAACAGCAAGTTCCAAATAGCGCCACAGGAACACAAGGATATGATACAAAGCATGAAAGATATTTGAGAGTTTCTGCAAGACCAAATCGCACTCTCGCAAACTCGCATGGAGACATTCGCAAATCAACGCAGGAAAGCTGCACCAAGATATCAGGTTGGAGATCAAGTATGGCTATCTACACGAAATATCAGGACTCAGAGGCCATCGAAGAAACTCGATCACAAGCAAGTTGGTCCGTATAAGATTCTCGAACGAATTGGGCAAGTGGCATATCAATTAGAGCTACCACCAAGCATGAAGATACATCCTGTCTTTCACAGCAACCTCTTACGACTTGACTCAGATGATGCTTTACAAGGCCAGCACCATAAACCACCCCTGCCAATCGTTATAGAAGATGAACTTGAATGGGAAGTTGAAGAAATCCTAGACTCTAAATTCCTACGGAAGAAGCTGTTCTATATGGCAGCATGGAAGAACCACCCACCAGACAACACTTGGTATCCCGTGTAATGGTGGGTGCACCAGATGTGAGAATCTAGCCACCCAAGGGAAGGGATGATTTTACTAAGACAACACACTGTCTTAGGAAAAAGAGCCAAAGGGTCGTAGCTTAGACTATTCCACAATGCAGCAATCAGGTGTATGATGTAGTGGAGTGGTTTAGACAAGTTGTAACAAATGTTGAGTCTGAGAACTCAGGGATAAGTCAGAGGTTAGCACCTCACTGACTTTTCAGAAACAAGGAGTAACAAGATGAATGCTTGGAAGCTTGGAAAAGACGTGGAAGTATGTGATAGTCGATTTACTGTATTGTCTGCTTGCCCTTTCTTAAGGAAAGGGCAATCCTATTTATGCTAAAGGAATGTAGTTCTCTCATTTTCCAAGACTTTCCATGACTTACCAGGCTTGGTAACTGTAGTCGATGTAAGAGAATCCCATAGAACCATCTCTTAGGTTCGTAGCCTATAGGAAGTAAAAGGAGGTCCAAGGTCAGAGTACCCCTATAGACAAATTATGTCATAGACAAATTATGTCATAGCTTAACCAATCTTGTCGGTAACTAAAGAGCGATGACATATAATGAATCATAGAGGTTCGTAGGAGCTTTTAGAGCTATCGTTCATGCTCCTAGGCCTCTAGTTGGTAGAGATATGTCATGTGGTAGTATGAGTGATGTCATGTAATGAATCATAGAGGGTTGTAGAGATATGCTATGTGGTAATATCGGCCCAGTAACTAAGGAGCGATGACGTGTAATGAATCATAGATGGTTGTAGCAATCGTTGAGTAGTATTGCTCTTGTTGTTGGTGTGATAAGCCAAAATATGTATAGTGACTTGTAGGTTTGAGGAGGAGATTTCCAAGTTTGCTCTTGAGTTTGATAGCAAACTGAGTGCAACGAATGTCAGTATGACATCCCGCTACAAACTTCAACAATGCACCTGAACTCACACAAGCTTTCCACCGAAAATACCCACAGAAGCCACAATGATCTTACTCTTGATCAGGAGATCAATCTTAGTAGGGGGGGGGGTAGTGTTACGATTATAGCTTACAGCTTGTTATGGTTGTTATGGTTGTTATGGTTGTTATGGTTGTTATGGTTGTTATGGTTGTTATGGTTGTTATGGTTGTTATGGTTGTTATGGTTGTTATGGTTGTTATGGTTGTTATGGTTGTTATGGTTGTTACGGTTGTTATGGGTGCAGCTTTAGCCACCAAGGCTATAACCGCTAAGCGGACAACTGTATATTACGAGGAATAGCCCCACCTTCCTTCCTTCTTCTTCTTCTTCTCTCTTTAGATTTAATCTAGCTTATTATTTTCCGGACTGGCTTCTTGACCTCTGTGACTATCGTAACAGAGTTCTCAGAATCTGAGAATAGTGGCATCACGGATCCAGCATCATTTTTGCGCTCTTTAGAGCGCGTGGAGAGGCAATTAGTGGCCAAACAGGCCAATAACTTGGTTCAAGGCACGTTGGATGGATGGATGGTTTAGCTGAGGGGCTACTTCAGGTCTACTTCAGATCACTTTCTAACTTGATATTACTATAACTCGATATATTTATGCATGACCAATTACATCGACTTAACGAGATAATACTGTATGTTATCAGCTCTTTGGGTTGGGGAGGAGATGGATGCAATACTTGATCTATTTGACTGCTTCACAAAACAGCTTGGAGCTGCTACGAGGTGGAGGACTGCGGGGAGACGGAGAGGATAGGTGGAGGGAGGAAGGAATGTGAGCGAGATGCTGGCTGCAAGGGGGGTCTAGATCTAGATCTAGATCTTGCGTAGCTTCTAGGCAGCGGCAGGGGCCGTATGTGTTTGTACAGATCTAGATTTGGTAGGGTTTGTTTTTGGCGGTTTGGGTGTGTATTTGTATTACCCACCTCTTCTCACTCGGTGGGGAGCGGCGTTCTCCGCGCCTCCGCGGCGCTGGAGAGACTGTTCGCTGGTATGGTTTGATATTTACTTACCATAAGTAGGAGAGCAGAGGGACAGGAGCTGAGGAACAAATAGGTTAAAGAGGGGTAGATATCGAGGGGTAAAGGGGGATAACTGGGGGGCGCGAGAGCTGTGACGCAACAGCGGTATCCCGCATGATCGGTGCAGTGACCTACAATCGCAGGATCTCGATCTCGATCCCCCAATCATGCGGACGAGCACGCGAAGGGGTTGTGGTGAGGTATGCAAATTTATTCTCTGCTGCTGCCAAATGCGTGGGTCAACTGAGACAATCGAATCTCAAACAAACTTTGCCCCCCTGTAATACTTTCTCCCTCTAGCGGGTTGTGACTTCGCCAATCGCCTCAATCCCAATAAATTCAAGCGCGCGGCTCCTCAATTTCCCCCAAGACGCCGCCGCGATCCGCCGCCGGAATCTTACGCAGATCTCCCAGATCGACCTCCACTGGGTCCCAAGTACCCATAATCCAGAAACCGCACAAACCCAAACAACCCGAAAATTACAAAGTATCTAAACTCCACAAAACCAAGGACGTCCAATAAAACCGGAAATCCAGAAAACCAGCAAACGACTCTATCAATCCACTTCAAGCAAACAACGCATGGAGGCGGTTATCCGTCGAAAACAGGCCATTTTTCCGAGATGGGTTGGGGATGCAGTATCGATGTTTCACTACGTAGGGTAGCCATGATAGTTCGAGGGTATGTGGCGCTCGAGGTCTTGGGGAGGCTCTGTTTGAGGATGATACATTTTACCACAGGGATGAAGGTGGAATGATATGCAGTCTATCCTAGTGAGGAGTATACGCAGAGTATCTATTTAGGACATGATACTGTCATTAACTAAGACAGCCATGCAGCATTGAGAAGATAGAGCTATCCCCTCCACCACATCTCCCTCCTACAACATCTGCATCCCCCCATAAATATCCCGAAAGAGCTACGACGGCTAGCTCTTGCGCTTTACTCGCATTCCAAACTGCCTAGATCAAGAGACCTGCAGTACTTGTGCTCTAAGGTGCTTGGCTAGCGATGGGAATAACTGGGTGATAAGGTGGTGCTATAGAATTGCTTAGAAAGGGCAGGAATATAGTATAGGGATTTGTGCCGCGATGCAATCCTGCTGTAGCGACGCCGTAGCACGACTTATTTATGCCACGTGTTGAGCTCGGTTTATCTTATAGCGAAGGGTTACACACTATGTTCGCGACGCGAGGAGATGAGATTAGGAGGTTATTGGTCTGTTGTCTGCGATGGGTGGGTAATGGGCTGGAACAGCGAACTGAAGACTAAGCACTTGTGTGACTCTAGAAAATAACATGAGTAAGAATATCTATGCTGACTGATATGTTAAAACCAACCACCTACATACCGTCTTCTCTTCGGCCCACAACAACCGCAACAAATACCAAGCGCGACAAAGATATCACCATGCATCCCCTATTCTTCTACCTGCTTTTTTTCTCTCTCATTCTCTCACTCAGCTCTTACACTCCCACCGCTAACCTACCTACCTAACCTACCTACCTAACCCCGTCACCGCCAACAAAGAAACGACGCGTCTGTGTCCCGTAATACGCGGCACCGGATACCCGCGCCGTTGCACAGCTATATCCGCCTGCGCCTGTGCTCTTGCGACAAGGCGAGTGCGGTGGCGAAATGGGCGCGCTGCATTAGACCCCCCTCCTACTCATGGATTTGGAAGAGGAACTAGGAGGGCGATAGGTAGAAAGACTGGCGAAATATCGTTGAGATAGATGTGAGCACGAAAGGGCAGTTAGCCGGGAGAAATTTACCTGGCCCTCCGCGGACATCGGCACCCCCTGCCGACGGGGTCGAGGGGGTTATTATGTACGCGGGCAGATTGGGTGGGCGAGCTACGACGCTGCAAGCTAACCTCCTTCAGGCCCCCCTCCCTCCCGCCGGAGATGCGAGGCAGAGAGGCGAATTGGGGAGATGGGTTTTTAATCCCGATGTGGGGTCAAGGGGTAGGTATAAGGGGGGGTGGTTGCGCTGTTGGAGGGGTTGTTTGAGGGGCATACAGCTTTGAATCATCGCCACTTACCTACTTACCGATTAATTGTTTCGAGATGATACGAGAGTCTGCTGTTGTGGATGAGAAGTGTGGTGATGGTGGGGATGGGGGGAGTAAGAGTGAGATGGTGCAGGGGGAGCCGATTCAACGCCCACCGATACTACGACTAGCAGTAGGAGACTCACCGATGAAAGACGCTTCTGCGAGTTATCCAACAGACTCAACGACAGCAGATTCGACAACCTCCTCTCTCTCCGCGGTTTCCATCGCAAAATGGTCTGCCGTGACGTGCACATCTCCTACCATAGACAGCCCCAGCGGCACAGCAGACATCGAGCCACCACCCGACGGCGGGTACGGCTGGGTGTGCGTCCTCTCCTGTTTCTTAATCAACGCCTTCAGCTGGGGTGTTGTATCTGTGAGTCCCCCCTTCCCTTCCCTCCCATCCCATCTACCTCCCTCCCTCCACCCCCCCCCTCCCCCCCCTTTCACTTTCCACGTCCTCCCGCCCTGCCTTCTTCACCCCACTCCCACCACCAACCCCCGCACTAACCCCCACCAGTCCTACGGCGTATACCTAGCCTACTACCTCTCCCACCCCCTCTTCCCCACCGCCACCCCAACCACCTACGCCCTCCTCGGCGGTCTCAACTTCGGCACCGCCACCCTCTCCGCCCCCCTCCTGACCATCCTAACCCGTCGCTACGGTCCAGGGCGGTTAATCCTCCTCGGCGCCTTCTTGCAAACACTCTCTCTAATCCTCGCATCCTTCGCTACGGAGACGTGGCATCTCCACCTCACACAGGGGGTGTTGCTGGGGTTGGCGGTGGGATGCGCGTATATCCCGTCTGTAGCGATACTGCCACAGTGGTTTGAGGCAAGGAGGTCGATAGCGGCGGGGATTGCGGCGGCGGGGTCGGGGTTGGGGGGGGTGGTGTTTTCGTTTGCGACGCAGCCGTTGATTGATCGGTTTAGTCTGGCGTGGTCGTTACGCGCTATAGCTGTTATATCGGGGAGTATGTTGCTCGTCGCTGCGTTACTGCTACGCACGCGCAACGCCGCGATTCAACCCAAACAACACGGATTCGCGATCCGGCTGCTAGCGCGTTACGAGGTTGTGTTGTTGCTGGGGTGGTCCTTCGCCAGTCTCGTCGGATATATCGTCCTCCTCTTCAGCTTGTCGGATTTTGCGCAAGCGATAGGCATGAGCCCCCACCGCGCCGCAGACATAACAGGCCTCGTCAACGTCGGCACCGCGCTCGGCCGCCCCTTTGTAGGCGCATTAAGCGATAGATGGGGACGCGTCGAGGTCGCGGGGGTGGTGACGGCGGTGTGTGGGGTGAGTGTGTTTGCGGTTTGGGTGCCGGCGGAGATGGGGGGGGAGGGCGTGGTGATGCTTTTTGCGGTGTTGGCGGGGGCAACGCTGGGGACATTTTGGGTTGCGATTGGGCCGTTGTGTGTTGAGGTTGTGGGGTTGGTGGAGTTGCCGGCGCTGTTGTCGTTGGCGTGGGTGGTTATTGTTGTGCCTTGTACTGGTGAGTTTATGGATTTTGTTTTTGTTTTGTGTTGTGTTGTGGGTTTTGTCTCTGGGTGTTGTGTTGTGGGTGTTGTGTGTATTGTCTCTTGAGTCGTGTGTTGTGGGTGTTGTGTGTATTGTCTCTTGAGTCGTGTGTTGTGGGTGTTGTGTGTATTGTCTCTTGGGTCTTGTGTGTTGTGGATGTTGTTGGATTCAGTTCACGAGTTATAACCCCCCGAGGTAGCAGCTACACCGAAGCTAACACCCACCAAACAGTCTCAGAGGTAATAGCCCTCAAACTCCGGACCCGCGGCACGGCACACCCCTACATCGGCCCGCAAGTCCTCGCCGGCACGGCATACCTCGTGGCAGCGGGCATCATGCTCGAGCTATGGCGCGTTCATCGTCGGAAAGCGGGAAGGGCGGCGGCAGGGGTGGATGTTGAAGAAGGGTGATGGGAGGTGATGGAGGAGGTGATGGAGGAGGTGATGGAAGAGGGTGATGGAGGAGTGATGGAGGAGATGATGGAGGAGTGATGGAGGAGATGATGGAGGAGTGATGAAGGAGGTGACGGAGGAGTGATGAAGGAGGTGATGGAGGAGGTGATGGAGGAGTGATGGAGGAGGTGATGGGAGAGGTTGTTGACAGCAGGTGGAGGGAAAAGTATGACACACACGGGATCAGGGAGGAAGGAGCGAGGTGACTAGCTCGGCTTGGGGAAGCGGAATGCGTCGGTCGGGAAGGAAGTGGGGGGATGATGGGAAAATCTGTATACTCGAGTACTGTACTCCGTACCCTTTACCCTTTACCTCTCTCCTCGCCCTCTGTCCTCTCTCCTCGCCCTCTCTCCTCCCCTGCAACCCGCGCTAAAACACGCCCTTGGGGACGGCAAAGCAGCGAGCAGGGATCGCCCCGTACCCATCAAGTACCCACCAAGGTGCATGGGGCGTGTTCTTGGCACCTGGGTCGATGATGAAATGGACAAGGAATGAAGATGGAATGGATGATATGGTGGAAGTTACGGAGTACAGGGAAAGGGGACGAGAGGTACGAGACCCATGGTGATGGAGGGGAGAGTCCCATGGTTATTTATGACCAATCGCCCTTACCTTTTCCTGCCCCTCCTTCCTCCCTCCTTCCTCCCTCCTTCCTCCCTCCTTCCTCCCTCCTTCCTTCCTCCTTCCTTCCTCCCACGGTCCGTGTATAAGATCGCCTTTGTCCACTTGATGCTTCACTTTTTACAACCATGACTTATTGCGCCGACGTGTCTATCCAAGAGACACACACTGCCTAGACGACCATTCTGTCGTGATGTTCAGTGATATATTCGACTTGACGTCTCGGAAGTGATATCCACGCCTGCACTCACAGGACTTGTCACAAACATTTCCAACCTCACAACCTCACAACCTCACAAACTCACAAACTCACAAACTCACAAACTCACAAACTCACAAACTCACAAACTCACAAACTCACAAACTCACAAACTCACAAACTCACAAACTCACAAACTCACTCACAAACTCACAAACTCACAAACTCACAAACCCAACACCACCACCACAACCACCACAACCATGGGCCTCCTCCTCTTCTCCCCCGCCTCCCTCCGCAACATCGAAGTCATCCTCTCCGCCGACCCTCCCAGCCCAACCCCCACCCCCAATCCCATCCACTCCTACACCACCTACGATGACATCCGGGGCCACATCCTCCTCACCACCAGCATCCCCCAGTCCTTCTCCTCCGTCGAAATCTCCCTCCTCGGCACCATCCGCACCACCCACCCCGATCACATCGCCCCCATCATCGCGGCTGCGGGGACGCAGCACGTATTCCTCAAACTCACTATGCCGCTTCCCCCCTCCGCCTACCTCGACAACGACGGGTCAGAAACCCACCACCTCGCCCCGGGGCAGCCGCTAAAAATCCCATTCCACTTCGTTGTACCAGCGCGCCTACTACCGGTGGCGTGTACGCACGATCTCGAATCCCCCGCCATCCACGACGCGCATCTGCAACCCCCGCCGTCGCTAGGGAACTCCCTCCTCCCCCGCGACGACCTCACGCCGGAGATGGCGAGTGTCACCTACGGCATCCACGCTAAGATCATGTCCGTCCCGCCCAGCGCGTCAAGCTACCCGCAGACTCTCGCTTCGACGTTGCGGAAAATCCACGTCGTCCCCACGTCTCCCGAGGCTCCTCCCCTGTCGGCGGGGAAGGATAGTAGTAGATACGTGCTTTCGAAGACGAAATCCCTACGCCGCGGGGTCTTCAAGGGGAAACTAGGAACCCTAACCCTCACCACCACCCAGCCGCGCGCCTTCAGCCTCCCTCCCCCGCCGATGAACCATACCGCCCCTACGCCATCAACGCTAGCAACACTAACCCTCCGCTTTGACCCCGCGGACCCCTCATGTCTCCCACCCCGTCTGGGGGCGCTGACGGCGAAAATCCGGGCGACGACTGTGCATTCGATTAGACCGGCTAGGGGGATCCCGGATGAGGAGACGAGGAGTAGTCCGTATGAGATACACAACGGCGCGTATAGCACCCAGGTCTCGCTGGCGTCGCATGAGGTTACACCTGCGGCGGCGCCGTGGACTTATGTTGTGCCTGCGCCGGCGTATGAGAGGCGGGATTCGGGGTATTCGACTGCGGAATCTGAAGGGGAGGTGCACGCTGCGGCTGCGGGGGAGGCGGGAGGGGGGAAGACGGGGCCGTATTATACGGCCACCATTCCCCTTCCTCTAAATCTGCCGGGGAATAAAACTTGGGTCCCTACATTCCACTCCTGCCTCGTCTCGCGGTTCTACACACTCATGATTAGACTCATGGTTCACCCCCCGGGCAAATCAGCAGTGCGGAGTAGCTTGGCGTTGAAGGTCCCGGTGCAAGTCCTCGGGCAGGGGAGGGCGGGAAGGGAAGAAGCGTTTGAAGCTGGCGGAAGAGCAGTAGTGGAAGGCGCGGGGCTGGGATGGGAGGGTGAGGGAGGTGGCGATCTAGATATGGGTGGTGTCGTGGAGGGCTTGGCGGGGGATGAGTTGCCGGGCTATGTTACGCCTGCTACGAGGTTGAGGAGGAGGTGAGGGGTTTGTATCTGGATCTAGATTCAGCGACCTGGATTTTGTGTTGTGTTTGAGTTGCGGATGTTGGGCTTGGGCTTGGAAGAGGGAAGAGAGAAGAATAGATTGCATGTGCAGCTGGTCCTGGTCAAATCGATTACTGGACGAAACGGCTGATGTTGGAGGAAGCGGAGATACCCCATGTTTCAACACTACTATCGGCGGGCGAATTAAAAAAAAGCGGCAGTGCCTGATTGAGCGAATTGTAATTTTTGGTTTTTTTTCGATGGGTTTTATGGGTTTTATGGGTTTTTTGGGTTTATCACATTGGTTTAAATGGGCTGGCTGTTTATTGTACTCGAGTAACGAACATGTATAACGAACCGGCCAAACAAGCGAACCGGCCAATCCATTTTACACCTTAAATCACGAATTTCATAACTTAATATCTCAACAACCCTTTAATAATAAGTTATAAAAATATGTACTTAGCCTTTTATAAGCATTTAAAGTACTCTATTTGATTTTTAAAGCAATTAGTATTGTAGTTATTAAGATACTAAGAATTAGGTCAAAAGTGGGGGCTAAAACTCAATATCTTAATAACTACAATACTAATTGCTTTAAAAATCAAATACAGTACTTTAAATGCTTATAAAAGGCTAAGTACATATTTTCATAACTTATTATTAAAGGGTTGTTGAGATATTAAGTTATGAAATTCGTGATTTAAGGTGTAAAATGGATTGGCCGGTTCGCTTGTTTGGCCGGTTCGTTATACATGTACGTTAGTAGCATACATAATTTAAATTAAGGGTAAAAGAATCATATACCATGTAAACTAGTAAAAATGAATCGCTTACCCCTGTGATACTATTTTTTGATTTTCTACTGTGCTAAACCGTAATAGGAAGGCCCCCCCCCCCCTATTCGGCCCACTTTCACCGATCCCCCTTCCTCCACCAATTCGACTAACACCATACCGGCTCCGAAGGCTCGAAAGCCATCTTATCGCCTTGCTGACTTGCCAGCCGCCGCCCTCATTGTGGCAAGCCCTGACTGAGAAGTCAGGCGGGTCCGTATGTCTGCTCTCAGAGAGCTCTCCGTGCCAGAAGATGGCACGGAGTTTGACGATTTAGATGCTCTCGTCCGGGCCCTTGATGACTGGGCTGTCAAAACAAAGTTCTCTTTTTGGACGGCTGAAAGGGACTCGACAAGAGGGCGCTGGATATGTGCCGAGTTAGAGAGCTCTGGCTGCCGCTGGCAGTGCAGAGCCTTCCTTAATAATGATAAAGCTTGGCAGCTCGTCATTACTGAGAGAGAACACTCTTGTATTGGCCGAGGAGTCTGCTCCTTTGGGTCCTCCTCGAAAAAGGAGTGGTTGGACCTAGTAGTAGCCTGTCATATTAATATAACGAAGGTTACTCGGCCAAAGGAAATCGTTGACCTCCTCCGCATACGTTTTGCAGAGGAGATCAGCTACAAGATTGCGCAGCTTTGTAGGCTGCGCCTTCTTGATGGTGATATAGGTCGGCAGCGGCATAGCTTTCAGCTATTGCCGGCCTATAAGTTCCTCCTAGAGAGTAGGTCTCCAGGAGTGCAAGTTGATCTCGTCCGAGATCGTCATAGTATGCACCCCTTTTCCTTTTTTTACTTCTTTATTCCTCTATACTAACTATCTACAGACTGCTTTCAGCGGATTTTTGTGTGCCCTGTGCAATCGCGGGGCACTTTCTCCTTGTGCCGGCGCCTTGTTGCTGTTCACGGGACCTTTTTGAAGGCCCGTTTCATACTTACTTTGTTACTCACCGTTGGCATCGATGCCAACGGCGAGAACGTTCTCCTGGCTTGGGCGGTGGTGGAGTCCGAGAATCGGGACTCCTGGGAGTGGTTCTTCCAGCATCTCCGGTGGTCTATACCAGAGATCTCACTGGAAGAAAGCACCCTTATCTCAAATCGAGACAAAAGTCTCCAAAAAACAGAAAAAACTCTCGAGAAGATGGTGATAGTGGCTTAGTGTTGCCACCATCTTAAAGAGAACTTCACTGAGAAGTTTGGGAGGAGACTGGCTCCTCTGTTCTGGAAAGCAGCTCGAGCACCTACTCGTGTTGCTTTCGAAGCTGTTTTAGACAGCCTTAGAACAGAGAAGCCAGAGGCTGCGGCCTATCTCTTGGCTTCTGAGCCAGAGAAATGGGCTGAGTCGATGTTTCGTGGGCGTCGATATGCCCACGATACATCGAATATTGTAGAGAGTCTGAATAAGACTCTCCTTTCCGATCGAGAGCTCCCGATCGTTGAGCTCCTCGATGCCATTTGGCATCGAGTTATGTCAGCGCGCGGAGAGCGCCTTGCTGCAGCTAACAAACTGTTAGCTGCAAGCCATAATACTACACCTTTCGTTGATGGTGTAGTATCAGAAGGAAGAGGATGGGCACAAGGCAACATATGCCAAGTGTCCTCTCCTTCTGAAGCACGAGTGATTCAGCCCAATGGGCGAATCTTCCTCGTTGATCTTGCAGCAAGAACATGCTCTTGCCGCAAGTATCAAGCAAATGGCATACCCTGTGGGCATGCCATGGCCTTAATCTTCGCCCGTGGGGACCAAATAAGTCCTTACTTACCTGACGCTTTTTCGGCTGCCCAATGGGCAGCCCAATTCGAGGCTCCAATGCCTCCTGTCGACGTTTTGGAGCTAGAGGTCATTGAAAATGACCCCTGCGAGCCTCCTATCACTCGGGTGCCTCGCGGGAGGCCTAAAAAAGAGAGGTTTCGGAAGGAGGCAGCTCGCCGGAGGGTCCGGCGAGCTGGTGAAATAGGAATAGAGGTTTATGGGCTTGAACCTCTTCCACCTACTCCATCCTTGCGCTGTAGAACCTGTGGAGAGACAGGTCACAACGCCAGGACATGCCGCCATCCTCACAATTGAGGATGGCGGCATGGTTTCTATGATTATGGGCTAGGGCGAGCAGGGGTGGAGGCACTATGTGGGGAGGGCGCATGGTATATAGTTCTTTTTTGCAATTACATGGTATATGATTCTTTTTTACTAGTTTACATGGTATATGATTCTTTTACCCTTAAATTAATTATGAATCTACTCCATTTGATTTTGATTTTGATTTTCTCAGAGCCACCACCCCACAGAAACTCTTCCCCCGGGCCACCCGATTAGTATTTAAAGGCACTGGAGACGCGCTTGATTCAGCTGGGCAGAGATGGCAATTCTGCCACAATGGCATATAGAGAGATGGTACGCGTGCCGTGTTAGCCAGCCATTTACCTGTCTGCGTGTCTACCTATCTGTCTGTCCGTCCATCTGTCTGCCGTATTCTCGTGACGAGAAGTGACAGAACACTGTCGACAACGACAACCCCTGATGTACTTGGTGCCCGACGTGACCGTCCAGTACTCTCTATCACGTGCTAATGGCTCCATATTCTATCCTCCGAAGATGTTGCATGAAAGCAATGAAGGCATAGCCGAAGATAAGACACTTGCATACAGTTCTAGTTGGTGTAGAGTAGCTCAAAAGCTTCGTAGGCATAGTTAGTAGTAGTGCGCTAGCACGAGTCTGTGGCGGTGTCGTTATTAAATCACTAATATTTCGGTCGAGGTACACTCATCATGTGTATTGTATTCCTGCTTGGAAGGAGCTGCCCCACATGATGTCGGCGAAGACATGGCACATGTGCCAAAGTGTCGAAATCAGTTCTATATCGATGATCAAGGTGATATAGTCAAGGCGTAAATATGCAGCGCACCTAAAACAGCGCGCCTAAAACAGAGCGCAATCGAAATCGGCCAATGCTGTAATTGGTTGGTCGGCGGGAGCCTTATGCTAGTGGAGCTGCATGGTCGATGATGTGAGGTTCTAGTCTGGCAGTGACAATCTCGGTGTAGTATCTCTTCTCACGGAGTTGTAGACGAAATACTTGGTGTTCCACCCACTCGCTTCGCTCGTAGGTGGTGACAGCATGTTGTGCGTGGGACAGCAAGATGTGCGTACACCGCTACTTTGATATATAGAGAAAATAATAGTATTCTTCATAACATAATATCTACAATGCCTCAAAATAACGATCCTAGTAGGACTGCTCGCCTTAATGAGGCCTAACTGTTCTCCTTAAAACAACCAAGTACATATACAATTGCTTGGGTTGCAAATAAATCCAATGTCAACCGTGAGACACTCCCACGTCGTATTACTATGTCTCCTTAATTACCCCACAGAGATAGCAATCGAGTCTTATCTCAATTGCAAGAGACTGTAGTCTGTCAATTCATATACGACCAACTTAAGCGCGGGGTCCCTGCCAACCAATCTATGATACTACGGGTAGTTGTAGACTTATGACCTAATCGTACAATACCATCACAATGGTGGCTACAACGCTTTCTAAAAGCACACCCTAAATTTTATACAATTCACACGAAGACGTTAAATACATCGGAAGCAAGCACAAAAGAAAGAGTTGTTTGAAAAATTCTTTCTCACATACAACGCCCTTATTACAAAACATAACATTAAGCCATATAATTTATGGAATGTTGATGAGACAGGCTATATGATTGGGTGTTATAAGTCTACAGCTGTTATTGTACCAATTGATATAAAGCAGTAGACTGTTAATAATCCTTAGAATTGGCTCTCTGTTACTGTAATTAAGGCAGTAAATGCAAGTGGTGCTGCACTTGCAGAACTATCATTATCCCTAGCAAACTTCATATAGATTCATGGTATAATGATGACGTTGAGCCAAATGCTCTCATTATTGTAAATGAGAGTGGGTATTCAAACGACTACATTGCAATCTAATACCTTATGCATTTTATCTAACTAGCATATGGCAGTAGATGATACTCGCCTCTTATTAGTTAACGGCCATGACTCTCATAAAACAGAGCGCTTTCTTACATTAGCAGAAGAGCATAACGTTGTTATTTGCTACCTTTCTATACAACACATCTATTACAACCTCTTAATGTAGCAGTTTTTAAATAGTGTAAACACTTTCATCAAAAGGCACTTGATTAAGCAGTATGTAGCTACTTGTGCTGCCTGAAAGTCTGTTGACAGTCTGTGCACCACAGCCAATTAGAGTGTAGGAATTGAGACAGCACCGATGTACCCAAGTACGTAGATTTTGTAGAATATGAGAATCAATGAAGCAATTGCCAACAACTCAACTCAACTATGGCAGAAAATCTCAATACCATTACGTTGCAATCATTACTCTACGAGTATTTACAAAACTATCATTTACAGAGATTAGAAAGGAGCTTGGAGTATCAAAAGAAGCAGCTGGGAATATATGGCAGAAAGTAGTTCAAAGAGTAGGGAATACAGATATTCACAACCTTCTTGAAAATATTACCTCATAACCATGAAGCGGAAGGCCTCAAACGATTGAGAAGGACTCTCAAGAGTCACTACAAGTACGATCTCTACTACTTGAAAATCCATTCAACACATTTCAACAAGTTATTGATAAAGAAAACCTACTATACACACGATCAATTGTTAAACAAGTTGCAAAGAATCACTCAAGCATCAAAATTCCCTACCCTATTGTATGCAAGAACATTTGCCTTAAGCCCTACTTGGATAATATTATTCCTTCTATACGATTACAATTCTGCAAATGGGCATTGTCTGAACTTGAAGCAGGATTGATTTTTATTTTCTCAGATGAATCCTACATCAACTTCAGAGGGAATCCACATAAGAAGCGGCGGATAACAGTTCAATGGGGTCAAACAGCAGAGAGTATAGCAATTCAACAGAAGAAGTCATTATTTTAAGTCATGTTTTGGGGAGCAATGAGTTCTGAAATCTCTATACCACGCCCTTCTCATTCATGGATTCCTAAAAGTATAGAAGAGAAGCAGATACACATATATAAACTATGAGATATAGATGCATATTGGAAATCAAAGGCAGAGAATGAGCTTATAAGAGCAACAACAGTTGGAACTCTTAAGTACAGATTTATTGAAACTCTTAACATAGATATTCAGAATGGTGAACGCAAATGGAAAAAGGCACAAGTTGCATCACAAGAGTTTGGAGATACAGAGGTATAGAGTAGAGGGTGGCAATCAGAATGGCAAGAAGTTTCAAAGGGCGGGTTTGATTGGTTTCTATATCGAGAGATGGTTCTTATTCCTCTTCTCTTCCCCTACTTTCGAAAAATAAAGGTTTGATTTGCCTCAAAGCATTCTAGCATATAAGACAGCCATTGCCTTAAATGACTGGATAATTCCTTGATCTAAAGGCTGGAATTGACTTGTTGAATTAGCAGGTAGCCAGCAGATTCGTATATTTGTAGGTGGAGGTGCTAATTCCAATGCTGTATAATGTGCTCAAAAGTTGTCCATTGTTAAGAGGACTTGCCTTGTGCTTCCAATATGTAAATAGAAAGCTTGGAGCCATTCGACCATCACTGTGGTATTCATCCATGCTTTTTGATTCCATCTCCATTGCCCTCCCATAGTTGCAACATTGATATTCTTTAGAGCTCGTGGGGTCTTTGCTTTGCCAATAATCCAGACATTAAGTCAGTAATTTCCAGTTGCATTCGCACAGAGTACTAAAGAGACTCGTGCTTTTTCCTTCTTCAATCCTGGCTGTGTACAAGTTGCAAGCCCCCTCGATGGTGTTATCTTCCAAAATAATCCTGTTTCATCCATATTGTATATATCTTCCTCTTGAAACTCCCCTGCCAATGTTCGTAGGGCATTCATCTCCTCGTCTGCTATTGCTGGAACAGATCCTGTCTCACCATGTTGTGTGTGCTCTTTGATGTTATGTCTTTTTTTGAATTTCTGCATCCACCCATTACTGAATTCGGGACAAGTTTGATTGGCATATTGAGGTAGTTGCTGCCAGGTCTGCTGGGCTTTCTGTCGAAGAAGTTCTCCACTAGTTACTCCTCCTTTCTCTTCAATGTGGTGCTGCCAAAGGATTAAGATCTTCTCAAGATCTGGCCACTGCCCAAGGTGAAGGCATGTTCGATTGCTGGCTGTAGTATTATCAACACTGTCAAAGTGTGATGAAAGAGACTCAGAAACACTTGATTAGCTGATCTTCTGGTTATACTGCTTTTGGAACCACTCAATACATGCCTTTTGCGAAGGTCATGGGTGTTGTTTATGTGCCCAAGCCCGTAAAGCACATCGCTGTTCAAGCCATATCTGCTGTTTCCGTGGCATATTTGATAGCTGTATGTAAGGATGCCTCCTTACCTAGATACTCGAAGAACCTGCCTCAGAGCTGTTATGGTCACTACAAGCATGAAAACCAACTCAGTGTGGTTTCGAACAAGCAGAGGAGCACATAGCGAGTTACACTATAGTGGGGGACGGTAAGGCTGTAGGGTTCAGGGTCGATACAGACCTGTTGCGGTGGAAGGTTCAGGGCTAGGGTTGGGATAACCGAGTCGGGCCCGTTTCGGGTACTTAAGGAAACAGACTCAACGGGGTTCCCCCTTCATCTTTTTTGTATCCTTCGTAGTAGACCTATAGGATAGCATCTGTTTAGCCTCCGACTCACACTCTCATATGCTATTACTGTGAGCTGGGTGCCCTGTGTCCTTACACTGTAATGATGAAATAGTATACGATAAGAGAATAATTGATGATGTTGTAAAGATATCATGAATATCGTATTTTGTATTGTATTTGAATTGGTTCCAGAAACAAAATTGCACTACTGAGGATATTGGACTATTGAATATCGCACTAAGGAGGTTATACTGTACTTACAAGTCCCACTTATTATGCACAGACTGTTAACAGACTTTTGGGCAGCACAAGTATGACTATAAGTATAAGCTAGTACGTACCTTTTAGACCTCCTGAAAATCCAACGGCAATCTCTAACTTAACTGTATCAGCCTGTATACAGGTCTGTATCATATATGGCAATACTAAGTCAGTGCGTTTTTCAAATTCTAATACGGATCCAGTGCGTATTCAGTTCTTAATACTAGCCATATACAGGCTGTATACTAGCTGTATATGGATAGTATTTAAGCCTTAATACTAGCTGTATATAGCTAGTATTAAGGCTTAAAATTCGAAACAAGGGGTTCGAATAACCTCAATTAATAATTAGTTATATGCTATATATTACTACAATGACTTCACAACTATCTGATGTGCTGTTATAGCACGACAGTGAGCGATTTGACAGTGAACGATTTGAAACCCCAAGTTCGCCTATACTTAAACGTACACTATCCTCTTCCTCTGTCTCTATAATAACAACTACAAGCAAACAATTTTCAAAGGTCTAGGACCATACACCTATTAGCCGCTACGATATCATTTGTAACCACTAGGGCAGGTTAATATGGCATTGTAGATACTGTCTAAAGGAGTATCTTGAGTTTAGCAGAACGAAGATTATTACAAGGCACCTAAAAGAACATGACACTGCTCTACTTAGGAATCTTAAACTACCTCAATTCAAAGCAGCATTGCTAATGCTTTCGATAAAACTAAGGATGTGAATTATAAATGCTACTGTCTCTCTAATATTACAACTTAAGTCTTGGACCCTACTGTTGTTGAGCAGCTATATGTACGATGGATTACAACTTGTAGAGTCCCTTTCCATATAGCAACACTATTGAATTTAGGGCATTACTCTACTACCTTAATCTAGAAATTGATAACTGGCTACCAAACTCTATTCTAACAATACAGATATGGACGTTGCATACATACAAGGCTCAAAATCAACAAATCAAACGTGACGTACAATCAGCTCTCTCGAAAGCCCACTTTACAGTTGACCTCTAGACTTCTCCTAACTCCCTTGCAATTCTCAGCATAATCACACACTATAAATCTGAAACTAGCCAATTAGAATGCTCTGTTCTCTTGCATTACAAGAACTAGATGGCGAGCATACAGGTTAATAGCATTATAGTAATATTTATAGTAATCAGCTAACATATACAGGACTTATTATAAGAAGACGCCCCTACACCTCTACTTCACCAAGACACAGATGGCAGTTTGGCAGAACTTTGTATCATGGAGCTTCGATGGTGAACAAGTCTACCTTCCTGGCCCTGCTAACTAGTACCCTAATGGCTATGTGTAAGGACACAGGGCACCCAGCTCACAGTAATAGCATATGAGAGTGCGAGTCGGAGGCTAAGCGGATGCTATCCTATAGGTCTACTATGAAGGATACAAAAAAGATGAAGGGGAAGCCCGTGAGTCAATTGTCTCAAGTACCCGAAAACCATCTGACTCGGTTCCGACTCAGTTAGCCCACCCAAATGATCACATGTGACCCCGCAGCTACCCAGAGTCTACTCCCTAGAATGAGAGACGAGAAGGCATCCTTCCACTATGATACTGAGTTCTATGGCTTTTAGTTGGATTCTGATGCAATTGGCGCCTTTCGGGTCTAGGAGAAGTTGAGAGAAGAGACTCAGCCAGCTGAGTACAAGTGGATCCTAACATCTAATGACAGATTGTTGCTGTTGTCCCTAACCAAGGAATCTAAGGAGCTTCTCTCCTAGTTCTACAATATGTAGATCAAGTGCTGCTTTTAAAATATACTAGATAGCCTATTGCACTACTTTCTATACTACAAGCCCTCATTAAAGTAAGTTATATACTTCAGTTCATTTTTCATTGTGTCACGTAGTTAATACGGCCTGTATATGGCTAGTATACGGGCTCTGTATCATATTAACCAGTGCTAGTGCATATTGAGTTAAACGTATATGCACTAGGTACAAAAATGAACCTGTATACAGACCGTATAATACCATCTAATACACTGCTCTAACTGTCTGTACAATTCAATCTACTTTACATGTAGTAGAGTAGAAGGCAGCAAAGGCAAGGGCGTAGAAATCAGTATAGAAAGGAGGGCAGTTATATGCATTAGATGCATGGAAAATGCAGGAAGAGAAGGAAGCAAAGTTGCAACCAAAAGCAGATGCAAGAGCAGCAAGGAAATCAGACTAAGTAGTAAAGCAGCTACAATCGCAAGCATGTAAAATCAAAATTTAAGAGCGTAAGGTTGAGAGGAAGCAGGTAGCAGAGCGGAAGAAGGAAGGTTGAAATCAAAAGTGATAATTTTATGGTATAGTAAGGATCAAAGTGATAGTAGTAGCAATAGTGGCAGTAGTGATAGTGATAGTAGTTCTATTGAATCTATGTTTTAATATATAGTTATACAATGTACATGCATAGCAAAAGCGACAGCTTAGCAAAAGTGACAGTTTTACACACCTACGTAACAAACTTCATAACAATTTTACCATAACAAAAGATAACAATTAAAACTACTTGGAATCCTCTTGCATAGACATGTCTACATCCTCCTAACACGTGCACGCATTATGTCTAGTTTAGGCACAGTTGCCATAGCGCCATGTATGCATTTCCACCTGTGGCTTCTAACCACTCCTCAACTAGGTTTCCTGCCCTACCTACTACGAAACATCCTTCTCATCCTGTAACTCCTAACCATTCTATAGACGAAGTAATCCTCCTTGCCACAGATGATTTTTTTTAGCCCTCTAGTGTTTGCTAAGCAGCTCATTTGCCTCGCATAATGTAGTAACATCTGCTTGCACTAACGTAAGTCGTGGCGTACTGGCGGTAATGGCGTACTGGTGGCCTTTTTTGTAGTTCTACTACCTGTTGCTGTTGACTTCTGTCAAGTCGCCTCCTCTGCTTCCACGACCTGTAGCTGCAATTCCCTTGTAGAAATATGAAAATGACCCTTTAAAATTGCTCGCTTGCCTTTTTGCTGTACTCTCCGAGCTTGAACAATTGATCATAGATTGTCAGTATCACGTTGTTGTAGAAAATTGCATGTATTTAGTCGCTCTGTTGCATCTGCTAACTTTTGAATATATCGCTTTGTAGGTGTGTTTAACACTGTACGGGCACACCAAGCGAGTGCAAAACCGACGCAACAACATGACAGATCAAGAACTCAAGGTCGACAATGCCAAGAGGGCTGATATAGCAGCTACTGCATACGCTGTCAAGAAACTCAGGGACATGCAAGCTTTCAAAGACCTTGGCCCAGTGGAACAAGAAGAGAAGATTCAATCCAAGAAGGACGAAGTGCGACTCAGATGGTAAGCTCCCTCCTCCTACTTTATAGTAATCATTATAGTAACTAGGAAACAGCATTCAGGATGGTAACCATGCTTCTATTGTTCAACAACACCTTGGGATTGGAGAAGGTGGAGGAGCGTACGCGGTTTGGGATGACAACAACCAGGATTGGGAAACCGTAAGATGAGGCCGATGAAGTTGCCAATGAAACTATGTGGAGAGCTGACGAATTGGCCAATGGTATTGGGATCAATGAGATTGAGAAGGTCCAGCTGGAAGTGGAGACCCAGACTGAAGCCTCAACCAAGGTATGATCAGCTACATTATTATGGTACTACTACTAATATAGACACAGAGAGTGGAGGAGCTTGCCTTCACCATTTGGTGCTGTAAATGGTCGACGGCATACAAGTCAACTCTGAAGCTTCTGAACAAAGTGAATACGGACCCCGACTTCCTCAAGAACCTTCCTCCAGCAATTGGTAAGGAGACTGGGTAAGAGTCACTATGGTAATCATTATAGTAATCAGCTAACACGCACGTACAGAATATACTATGAGAAGACTCCCCCTCACCTCTACTTCACAAAGCTTCAATTGGCCATCTGGAGAAACTTTGCGTCGTGGAACTTTGAGGATGGCCAGGTCTCTCTCCCCGGCCATGCTAAGTGGTATCCTGATGGATATGACACTACCCAGTATGGATTTCAATTGGATTCAGACGCTACTGGTGTATTCAAGGCTTGGGAAATGTTGAGGGAGGAAGCTGAACCAGTGGACTTCAAATGGATTCTCCCATCTGAGGATAGATTGTTCCTGTTGCCACCAACGAAGGAGTCTGAGGAGTTTCTTGCCCGGTTCTATGGTATGTAGATCAGGTATTACTTTCAGAACAGTCTAGTTAGCTCAATACGCTACTCTACACTATACTCCTTAGTTTACCATAAATATTACTATAATTGGCTCTTATTCTCAAAGGCCCATATTACTGAAACCTACTATAAAAATATACTTCACAAGCAATCTAAAATATTCTAAAGAGGAAAATTCAAGCGAACAGAGAGGTTACAGAATAGATATATACCTTGAGAATTATTCAAGCAGTTGTTTTATTTTCTTTAAAATAATATAATCTTGATATTTTTAAATTTCATGTCTTATAACCAATCTTTAAGTTCACCAATACATGCACATACCTATAGTGATGTATTTTCTCTCGATGATCCTCAATCAAGCAACATAACACCTGAGGTTGAGTCCTCTCAACAACTTAACTAGCAATGGGATGGTTTAGTAAAGATCCAAGGTCTTAATGTGCTAAAGTGGACGCCTTCAAAAGCAGAACTATTTAATGACTGGTGGCATCATCAGTCCTGGTATAAAGAGCAACCAAATCTGTTCCTGAGTACTGATAAGCAAATCAATTGGGGGTCAACAACTCGGACTTCTAATGTATGGAGAGACTCTGACCAAGGTGCTTGGAAATCAACTGGCGAGCCAATTGTTATTTGCCAAAAATGTTCCAAAATACTCAGTCACCCAAGTGTGAAGGGTGCAGGGACAAGCGCAATGAGCTCCCATCTTAGATCAGCTGGATGTTTAAGGAAATCATCTTGTCATTCCACACTACATCAATCCCAGCTCCGCCTCTCAGAATCATTACCAGTAAGCATGATTACTATACTTATTACTATAAAATATGCCTAACTATTATTTAGACTATGCGCCTACAACCAGAAGATGATCCAAGCATTCTATAGTTATGTTCTTGAAACTGTAGTATCTCTAAACATATCATTCCGATCAGTTGAGAATCCTATATGGAGAGAGATGGCGCTATGGCAGAACCAGAAATATCCACTTCCTTCACCAACAACCCTACAGCAGCGCCTTGATGTTATGGTGGATAACGAACAACAGATTGCCCTTCATGGTCTTGTCCCTGGGTCAAGGTGTGCATTATCCCTTGACAATTGGTCTAGCCCTGGAACAAGACACTCCTTCATGGGTATTATGGCTACATTCATCACTGAGAAATGGGAATACCATGAAGCTCTAATTGGATTTGAGTATCTCGATGGAGCCCATACTGGGAAAGACCTTGCGACTATTGTTCAGCGTGTTATATCTCAATATCACCTAGATGGTAGAGTTCATTGCATTACAACTGATAATGCAAGTAACAATACTTCAATGATGGCAATTATCAACAATATGATAGCTGAGTTATCATCTGAGCCAACAAGATACCATGATGGACGTATTCATCATATCCCATGCTTTGCACATATTGTTCAGCTTGCACAGAAGGCTCTCCTTGGGTCAATTCGATTAAACCCATCAAACTCAGAGCTACAGATTGACTGGGATAACAATTCAGTAGACAAACTCAAAGATCTAAGTAAGGAAAAGGGCCTTCCATGGACACTTGCCAAGGTATGTTTATAGTAATCATTATAGTAATCACAACTAATACTATACTAGCTTTGGAAGCTAGCTGTCTTTGTGAATTCTAGCTCACAGCAAAGAGAGCGATTTATGGGAATTCAAAGACAATGCATTAAAGATGGAGCAAAAGTCCTATGACTTATCCAAGATGTGTCAACCCGGTGGGATTCAACACTACATATGATGCTACGAGCGGTCCTACTCTAGGAAGCAGTAAATAAGTTTACAACTGAGTTTACTCCAGCTACTATCTTCCACATTACTTCAGAAGAGTGGAAACATATCACCTACCTTATTGATGTTACTTGCCAGTTTAGCTTCTGGACTTCAAATATAGGTATAGCAAGTGGTGCACGACTAAGCTTTGTTATCCCAGCATATGATAAGCTATTTGAAGGGATTGAGGAGTGTACCCATCGGCTTAAACCATTACAAGATCCATGGATTCCAAAGCTCTTGAAAGCTATTGATAAAGCTGTACAAAAGCTTGATAAGTATTATAGCTTATCTTGTACAGGTATTGGTAACTTCTACGCTTTTGGCCCTATTCTATCTCCACAGTTAAAGATGGAAGTGTTTAACCCTGATTATTGTTGGTTGAATCCTAATACAAACTGGCAAAGGCATTTTGAGAAGAAATTCTGGGCATTATACACTCAACATTACGCAAACCAACAAAGATCAAAGCAGCACCAATCACACTATATGGAACTAGACAAGGATCCGATGGCTCTAATGTTGAATCGGAAGCGAAGCTATAATTCCATCAGTCATGTAATGGTGGGTGCACCAGATGTGAGAATCTAGCCACCCAAGGAAGGGATGGTTTTACTAATACAACACACTGTCTTAGGAAAAAGAGCCAAAGGGTTGTAGCTTAGACTATTTCACAATGCAGCAATCAGGTGTATGATGTAGTGGAGTGGTTTAGACAAGTTGTAACAAATGTTGAGTCTGAGAACTCAGGGATAAGTCAGAGGTTAGCACCTCACTGACTTTTCAGAAACAAGGAGTAACAAGATCAATGCTTGGAAGCTTGGAAAAGACGTGGAAGTATGTGATAGTCGATTTACTGTATTGTCTGCTTGCCCTTTCTTAAGGAAAGGGCAAACCTATTTATGCTAAAGGAGTGTAGTTCTCTCATTTTCCAAGACTTTCCATGACTAACCAGGCTTGGTAACTGTAGACGACGTAAGAGAATCCCATAGAACCATCTCCTAGGTTCCTAGCCTATAGGAAGTGAAAGGAGGTCCAAGGTCAGAGTACCCCTATCGACAGATTATGTCATAACTTAACCAATCTTGTGGGTAACTAAGGAGCGATGACGTGTAATGAATCATAGAGGGTTGTAGAGATATGCTATGTGGTAATATCGGCCCAGTAACTAAGGAGCGATGACGTGTAATGAATCATAGAGGGTTGTAGCAATCGTTGAGTAGTATTGCTCTTGTTGTTGGTGTGATAAGCCAAAATATGTATAGTGACTTGTAGGTTTGAGGATGTAAGGACACAGGGCACCCACTCACAGTAATAGCATATGAGAGTGCGAGTCGGAGGCTAAACGGATGCTATCCTATAGGTCTACTACAAAGGATACAAAAAAGATGATTAGGAACCCTGTTGGGTCAATCCCCTTAAGTACCCGAAATGGGTCTGACTCGGCTAACCTGCCCTAACTCTCCCCACGTGACCATAACCTGCCCGACTCCAATGCTTTCTGTCACTGAGGGCAGAGGCATCCTTACAGAGGAGGAGATTTCTAAGTTTGCTCTTGAGTTTGATAGCAAACTGAGTGTAACGAATGTCAGTATGACACGAGTCCCATGACCGGTTTCTTGGCAGACCGATGGGAACTGTGGGTTATGAGCTTCAGACTGGACCGTGGTCCGGTCTGGGGTCGGGGGACCGATGGGGTAGGTCCCCCATGACGCACACTAGTTATAAAGTCAACTATAGCATCTACATTTCGCTGCTAGCCCTAGCGACTAGCAGCACCACTAGACAACAACACCATAGGCCTCTAATACCTCTTATGCCTCCTCTTATGCCTAATGGCTAAACCAGCAGACTTTGCAGCACTCCTCTAGGTCATGGAGTTCTATTACAAAATCTGCACCTGCTAGGCTAGCCTAGCATAACTTACCCCTATATAGCCTAAGAAAGCCATAGCTTCCGCTAGCCCTATAGGGGCTCTAGGTCAACACAACATAGTCCTAGAGGATATCTACTCTATATTTTTTGGAAACTAGCAGTTGGGGTCTAGGTCAAACCCCTACACTCCCTTTAACAACACTAACTTTGTTTAAGGACACTTATCTCTATTTTTCCTACTATTTTACTACCTACCACCAAGCTATAGAGCTGCAACTCTGTAGCAAGGCCATAGGGCACACTACACACTACACTCGCAGTGGCTCATAACATCAGACCAACCAGTCCCGCATACACCCCCTTTCGGGAGAACTTCTGAGGCACCGCCCTCTACTAGCAAACCTAACACCATCCCAACTAGCGGGGAAGGCGCTTAGTTAATGGGCCTTACATCCACGCAAACACGCACAGGGTTAGAAAATCAATTATAATCATGATTATGTAGTCGTAATCATAATCATGATTATTTATAAAGCATATAATCATAATCATGATTTATAATCATGAATAGTCGTGATTATAATCATGACTATAATATATACCTTATTAGGCTTAGTTATTACCTAATTGGGTATAGTTTAGATAAGTGATAAGATAAGATAAGAAAAACATGGCTTAAAATGAGGAATTATTAATAGCCTTAAATATAACCAAGAGAATATAAGGCTATTAGCAAGGCATATTAAAGATATACAAGGGCCTAAAAAAATACAACTAGGTAAGCTAATATCTATATCCTTATTTAGTTATATAACAATACTAACATTTATAGATAATGCTACTAGGTGGTCTTCTACTTATTATATGCTTAATAACTTTTTAAATGTTAAAGAACCTATAGAGATTGTTATTGAAACATCTAAAGCTAAGGTATTTAAAGATAAAGAAAGCATTAGGTTAAAAGAAGAAGACTGCTTTAAGAAGGTAAATATTTCAAAATTTATCTTCTATAGAAGATAAAATAGCAACAGTAAGTCTTATATCCCTTTTATATCTAACTTTATACTAATATTAATATAGGGCTCTAAAATAGATATTGCTATTAAGAAAGGTACTGCTAAATTAAGGAAATACTACTCTCCTAATCATTATGAAGAGAAGAATAAACCTTTATTTATAGCTTTACTACTAGACCCTCGTTTAAAGAAAATAGGGCTAAGTAAGCTACATTATACACAACAAGATGAGTATAAAGCTATAGAAGCTGTAGAAGAAGTATATCAAAGGTATATTTATATATTATATTTTTAAATTATATACTAATATGTTAATAGAGTATTAAGAGAGGAATTTAATAACGAATTACCTCTAACACAACAACAACTACAACAACAACAGCAACAAGAGAATGAAGAAGATAATCTATTAGATGACTTTGAAAGATCATTATATTCTCAAACTATAGAAGATGACTTTGAAACAGAAATTTCTATCTATTTCCAAGAATCTATTTCTCATTATAAGGTAAGCTATTAACCCTCTTTAATAATTAACTTACTAATATTATATAGATTAATCCTTTAGACTATTGGAAAATAAATCAATCTTGATTTCCAATTCTAGCTACTATAGCTAGGCGCTATTTACAAATCCCTGCTACTAGTGCTCCTATAGAGAGCTTTTTTAGTATAGGTAGCCTTATTATTTCAAATATTAGAAATAGGCTAAAGACATTATTAGAGTAATAGCTTGTTTAAAGAGTTGGGATTTTATAAAGGAAGAAGAAGAGGATCTTATGTAATATTTGACTATTCGAATAGTCATGATTATTATGATTATTTGTGCTAACCCTGAACACGCAAGAACTGCTCTCTTAAGGTCATACGGAGGTCGAGTTCAAAAGTCGTGTCCAAGCTAGTAGTGCCAAGCCTTGCATAAAATGGTAATCTTATGAACCCCTCATTTTGTGACTCGTAAACGTGAACATTAAAATCATGGCGCCAAATACAAGTCTCTCAACTCGGGCTCTTATCGTGACCTTAAAATCCCCTATCAGAGGGAAGACAACAGCTGAAGTAGCTGAGAAGACAGGAGTATCTGCTCGACAGATAAACTGGATTTACACTCAGGCAATTGAGCGTGGTTTCGACCCAAACCACATGCCATTCTCTCTCCAAGATGAATGGCTAGAAGACGCCCCTCGCTCTGGACGCCCTCGAAAACAGACAGAGGAAACAGTCAATCAGGCTGTTTCGAAAGTATGCAGAGATAGATATGGCCGTGAGAAAACTTGCGCTGATATTGCAGGGAAACTTAGTATCAACGGTTTCAATATTTCTTCAACTACCATATGGCGAATCTTGAAAACAGCAGGATATCGGAAAACGAAACCGACGAGGAAGCCTGGATTGACGAAGAGAATGAGAGAACAACGGCTAAAGTAGTGCCTTGACCACGAAGATTGGACACTTGAGGATTGGAAAAATGTCATATGGTCAAATGAAACTTCTGTTGTTTTAAACCATAGACGGGGAGGATATCGGATTTGGCGGAAAGTTGAAGAGGCATTTTTACGATCTTGCATTCGAGAACGGTGGAAGGGATACTCTGAGTTCATGTTTTGGGCATGTTTCTCATATGACAAGAAGGGGCCATGCCACTGTTGGATACCAGAAACCAAATGAGAAAGAGAAGAAGCAGAATTAAAAGTTCAAGAGATGAATAAGGAATTAGAGCCAATTATGCGTGAGCAATGGGAAATTACAAATGGGATTCAACGGATGGGACTACAGAATTTACCAGGACCAAAACCACAGTGGAGATGGAATCAAAAAAACGGAAAATTAACTCGAGGGAAAGGAGGCGGGATAGACTGGTATCGCTACCAACAGAAGATTCTCCTTCCAAAGTTATTCCCATTCGCAGAAGAGTGCAGAAAAGACCGGCCACAGACTGTCGTGCAAGAAGACAATGCACCGTCACATAGTCACTATATCCAGGAGCGGCTATTCTCAATTCACGACATTAATCGACTATTCTGGTGTGCTAACTCTCCTGACTTAAACATGATTGAACCATGTTGGCCGTGGATGAAGAGAAGAACAACACGAAAAGGGGCACCAAAAAGCCGGCCGCAAGGGATACAGTCATGGGAGAGCTGTTGGGAGGACGTCCCACAAGCGCAAATCCAGGCGTGGATTGAGAGAATACCCCGCCATATCAAGATAGTTATTGAGCTTGAAGGCGGGAACGAGTACAAGGAGGGCCGAGAGTGAATAATTGTATTTATGCAACGTGGCGTTTTTAGCGTAGGACATGACTTTTGAACTCGACCTCCGTACTCTATACATAAACCCATAGGTTAGCACGTCCCCGTACCCTGCGGGGGTCTTAGGGCCGCGTGTTACACCCGCGTCCCGCTGGACGTAAATAAATATCATCATCATCATCATCAAGGGTAGACAGAAAGGCGACTGTAGCAGCTACATTCGCATCCCAGCTCGCGACATAATTTATATATGCTGTGGTAATCATATTACTATATTATAGCATATATATTTTCAATCGTCCAGCTACGCTGGTGACGTCTGAAAAATATCACTCGTATTACCACGTACCCCCCGTATAATTACCTTGCGGCCCGGTCGTGAAATCTCCCCTCTGCTCCAAACTGCTCACTCTCCCTAGCAAAAACTCTAATTGCCGATATGCTGCTCCTGGCACATATTGCGGGATCATATGCCCCGCCAAATTGACCGTGACGAACGTAAGACCTCTCTCCGTGTGCGTTACACCCTGGAACCCTCCACCCGCTGTATCAGTGAACACGTGTGTATTAATACCATTGGCGTACTGGAGGATCTCGCCGTTGGTCTGGTGGTACGGCACGTAGAAGTTCTGCTTCTTGAAGGGAGAGGTCTGGAAGCCCTGGGCGCCGTTCCAGGTCATATTCTGGATGGAGATCAGGGAGCCGTTGGCGAAGAGGAGAAAGTCGAGGAGGCCGTGGCCGATAATCGTGTTGTTAGTGCGCTCGATGACACTTGGGAGCGGGCCAAGACTGGACTCGATTGACTTGTCGCCATTGGGGAAGAGGTTGTGACCACCTCCGCAGACCATGTAGTTTGTTGGTGGAGCGTTGATGGCTTTCTGGACATCGGTGCGGTTGAAGTAGTTATTTGGTCCTCCAGCCATAGATGGGAAACCTAGCAGGTTCCACTGATATGGGCAGTAATCTGTTAAGTGGTAAATATTGAAGCACGGATTTTCGTAGTATGCCGCGTTATAGACCTCATCGAAGATATCACAGCCTGGCTCCTTCCAGCTGGGAGCGGTGGGGATTTTGCTAGATGGTGGGAACTCTGTGGTCCACTTGTTGAAGAAATCAGTGTATCCACAGCTATCTGCGCGAGCCGTGATGTTTGCAATGAAGCTCTCGTTCAAGTTGATCACATTATTAAAGTAATTCAACGCAGGCACAATAGGTGCTACAATTGTTAGTTTGGTGCGCTTAAGCTATGGATCAGAGTGCTTACTGTGAAGCAGGACGTCGTCTGTGTTGATGGAAGGGTCATTGATCTGTACTCCCTTCACATTGAAGTACTTATTGTCCTTCGTATCCAACATACCGCTCGCAATATACGGGATGTATTGCCCAGCGTAGCTTTCTCCCGTGATATAGATCTTGTATCCCTGCATGGAAAAGGTATCAATGAAGTTCTTCCAGAAACCCATAAATTGCTCTGCAACATCGTTCTCGTCATCGACGAGGACCGTTCCCGGGGAGAATCCCGTGCTGACTGGTTGATCGATGTAGATCATGTTGGTAAGATTGACCCAGGAGTATGGGTTTGCGAATGGCGCATAGGTCCCGGGCTGCCAAAGGAAAGGTCCGTTTTCCTGAAACAGGCCGTTCAAGGAGCTGCAGCCTGGACCGCCATTAAGCCAAATTGTGATCTCCTTCTTCGCCGCTGGGTTCGAAGACGGAAAGAACCAGAACCACAATCGGTTTTCGTCATCTTTCTTGCTGGAGATTGGGAGGGTACCCGCATACGACTCCCCAATATTGAAGTCCACCTCTGGCAATGCAGAGCCATTGATGGCAAATTCTAGACGTGATCAGTCACGGAATACTGTGAACCAAGGGGCAAATGGTCATACTAGCAGTTTTGTTGTTCAGGAAGTGAGCAGTGTTCGCCGCACGCGATGCATGTTTTGAAACCACAGGCTCCGCTGATCTCTTCTGCACATACTTTGCAGCCTTCTCGTGCGGGTTCTGGGCGGCTGTCACCACTGACGCAGCGAGGAGCAGCAAGAGAGCACGAATAGTCTGCATGATTGCCCGCACAGAATAGCCAAAGTATCACAACAGATGCAATTGGGGTACAGAAATGATTTTGGGGATCGTCGACGTATATAAATGAATATAGGTAAACGGAAGCTCACATGTATATTGCCCTATCAACAATATAGAGAACGTTTTCGTGTCCTCTCATGATGATCATGGGCTACAGCTGCGGATCTCGCACCCCTTCTGGGCATTGATCACCGAGGCATCGTTGCTTGCTCCGTTGTGGCTAAGCTGTATGCGGCAGCTACTGAGCATAAACCATGGGTACATGCCATCGTTGCCTGGTGGCCAGCAAAGGAAGTGGGGGATGTCCCTGCGTCCCGTGTTTAACCTCATTCCGACAAGTGGGCGAAATGGGTAGCGGCACAGCAGCGATTTGAATTGTCTGTGCATGCGGAAATCCAACGTCTGCGATGACTTTTGCGCTGAATATTGCGCCTTCGTGGCTGTACAGCGATCAACGTCTTTCGCTGCATCGGGAAAGTCGCTGGTCGGCGCGGGTCTCGGCCCTTCGCGCGATAGGACGGGATGACGAAATGATGCATCCCGGCCAACCATAGCACAATGAGCTGGCCAATCGGTTGAGAAGACAACCCGACCTTCCTAATTAACGTAACTCGTGCCGTAATGCGTCTAGTGGCGTAATGCGTCCAATTGCAGGGAATATTCTATTAAAACCTGTCGCTCTCAGATCCATCTTGACCCTCTCCTTTAACATCTGCTCCACTCTCAGTCTCGTACGAAACACCCTTGCCCTTTGTTTTGCCCTTTTTACCTACAGTCAAATGCCGCTAAGACGATGTATTCGGTGCCAACAAATCATATCGTACTATAGGATATATCGCTATACTGAATTTTGCATAATCCACCCATCTAGCCGTGACTGTATCCTGCTATCCTGATCTAAAGCATCAAGAATAGACTCTAGACGCTCCAACTCTCGTAAATGCTCTGCCTTGAGAGCATCTTGACCTTCAGCAAACCCAATCAGAACTTGTAGAGCTTGACGAGCACTCTGTAGTAAATACAGGCTGCTCTAGCTGCTCCTCCTCTTCGTCATCATCTTGGGTACTGCCTTGGCCTAGATGCTCCTCTAAGACCTCTTTTAAAACCTCTTCTGGTCCCAATTCCTCCATCCCATCTTGTATATCCTTCTCTTCCTCCGGGTTTAGAAAGTTTGATATTGCCATGACATCTTGTATGTTCCCAGCTCTAATTACCTTGTCATAAAGCTCTCCGATTCCAAGAGGGGTAATAGTTGTAGGAAGAGGGATTGGCATTGAAATAAGTGTTGATTTTCAAAAGCAGTTGTAGATTGTTGTGTTTGTAACCAAGTTGTTCCAGCTTCGTACAATCCATCGAATAGCTAAGTGTAGATTCATTGTATCCATAGTATTTTGATTGTTGTCAAAGGCTTCAAGCATATATGAAAGCCATTATCATCGATAATAAGCTTTGAAAGATTGAATGATACCTTGATCAAGAGGCTGATATCGACTGGTACTGTTAGCTGGTAGCCAACAAATATGAATATTTGAAGGAGGGGGGTAAAGCTAAAGAGCAGCAGCATGTGCTGTAAAGTTATCCATTGTAAAGAGAACTTCTCGAGTACCAATATGTCGATAGAACGCCTCAAGCCATTCGCCCATAATAGTTGTATTCATCCAAGCCTTCTTATTCCATCTCCATATACCACCCATTGTTGAAACGCTAACATTTCGTAAAGCTCGTGGTGTTTTTGCCTTTCCAATGATCCAGACTGGAAGTCTATCTGTTCCAGAAGCGTTGACACAAAATACAAGACTGATCCGAGTATTATCCTTCTTTAATCCAGCCTGAGATTGAGTAGTCCTCGAGACGGCATCATCTTCCAAAAGAGTCCTGATTCATCCATATTATAGATATTTTCCTCCGAGTATTCCCCTGCAATTGTTCGTAATGCCTTCATTTCTTCTGCAGACTCTGGAACTGAGCCTGCTTCTCCGTGTTGAATTCATACTTTGATATTATGTCGTTCTTTAAATCGTCGAAGCCAGCCTACACTGAAGTCTGGGCAGACTGTGCTGTCGTTATGTGGAAGGCGTTCCCAGATTTGTCGCACCTTTTGTTGAAGTAGATCACCAGTTGTAAACCCTCCATTTGACTCAATTTGAAGTTGCCAACTAAGAAGAAGCTTTTCGACTTCAGGCCAGTTTCCAGTTCGTAATCGTGCTCTGTTGGTATTAGGAGCTTCGTCAAGGCTGTCAAAGTGATGGCTGAGAGACTCAGAGACTGTCGTTCGAAGTAGGAGGCGTCACGGACTACCGCAAGATATTTACGCAGTTTGCAGACCTCGAGGATAGAATCAACAGTGAGAAGTCCATTGACGAGACTGCTCTACGGGTCACTACAGACAATGACCAAAGAGCCGAACGCCACCTAGGAAGGGCAACGGCCTAGAAAAGCGATCGTAGATGCTACCACTGCAACAAAATAGGCCACATCAAGGCTGATTGCCGTTCAAAGAAAAGGGGCGGAAGGGGCGTCTACAGGACCACTTGCTGCACTAGGAGGGGGCGCTAGCCTATCGCTAGCACAGGCAGAAGCAATAGCCACAGTATTAGCGACGACATGGGTAGCCATCACAGAAGCTACAGCGAACTAGGCAAGCGATGGCTGCACCTAGGGGTGCTCCTACATCGTTGACTTTAGATGCTCACGCCATATGACATATGACAGGTAGGCATTCGTTAATTACCAGCTACTCACTAAACTGATACAAGTTAATATAGAGAATGGAACAGCGATTGAAGCTATCGCTAAAGGAACGACAAGTTTTGATACCTATGTCAAAGGAGAGAAACGCCATATATAGCTCAACAACGTACTACATGTGCCAAAGCTTACTAGAAGTCTCATATCAGTGCCACAGCAGCGACGTTATCATATTAGGCCCCGCGACTTTTCATTATCATGAGTAGTCGTATAGTCTTGACTTGGTCTGCTAGGTGGTACTCTGCTTCGGCGTCGCCGATCGTCTTCTGATAATCGTCGAGCATGGTTCTGATGTTGTATACTGACGTCGTTACTGGCAGGGCATATGAATAGAAAGCAATCAGCTTTGCGTTCAACTGTTACAGGCCCTCGTGAGCGTACATCTCCTGGAGATATATCCATTGCTCTCAGGCTGTTTCTATCATAAGTATGTGGCTTCGAGGGTCCTGTGTGCAGAGTTCCATTATCACAGCCATCGCTCGGTCGTTCTTACGCCGAATCCTCATTGATTCGCACCTTATCTTGGTCGCGGTGATAGTGTCTTCATCGTCCATCCCATCGCAACCTTAAACATAGCCACGTATTCAGCTTCAGTAGTCGCAACTGCAACGGTTGGCTGTCTCTTCGAAATGCTCACAATGATGCCTCCACAGAAAAGGTAAACGCATCCTGTGTGAGACTTGCACTCACTTCTGTCGCCTGCGAAGTCTGCATCGACGTATCCTCTTAATCCATAGCCTCATCATCCTTCCAATCGCCTCCATAACAGATGCACAGATGAATAGAGCCTGCGAGATACTGCAGACAGCGACGAGCAGCTGCGATATGCTGTGGCGAGGGGTTTGCGAGAAAACGAGATAGAACGGACGTGCAATAGTTGATATCCGGTCGAGTGTTCGTGGCTAGATACATTAGAGATCTAACCATAGACTGATACAGCTTGATTTCGTGAGCTGTAGCTTTGTCTTTGTACGGAGTCATGAGAATTTCCCATCCTTGGGCACAAGGCGTCTTCACCGTGTGGCAATTCGTCATTCCAAAACGGCTGAGGATCTTTTGAGTATATGCATCCTGTCCAAGCTAGATCTCTCGCTTCTTTCTATCTCGATGAATGCGGACTCCAAGGAAGTATTGTGCAGGACCGAGTGGTTCAAATCCAAGAGATTGGAGTGCTTTGCGAAGCTTTTTCTGCCAGAGACGTGGTGACTGCTTGAGACTGTAAAGCGCGCGTGATAGCTTGCACACATCCTCCTTTAAAAGCTTGACACCATTCTCACACCATCCAGGAGGCAATTCGACATATACCTCTGCATCGATATCATTTTCAAGGAATGCAGTGTCAACATCCATCTGTTCAATCTCAAGATCGAAACGTGCAGCAAGGGCAACGGCAATTTTCCATGTGGCTGATTTGCAAACTCCTGCAAAGGTCTGCTCATAATCCTTTCCATATCTCTGCTCATAGCCCTTTACAACCCATCGAGCCTTGCGGCGAAGGATTTTGCCATCTCGATCTCTTTTAGTGCGCAAAACAAGGCGTCCACCAAGGACCTTTTTCCCTTTTGGAACTTTGCTTTATGCATGAATTTCCACACTTTCTTACAAGTAATGGATCGATATTCAGAGGCAATGACCTCACACCAGAGATCTGCATCAGATCGAGCGAGTGCTTCTCCATAGTTTGCAGATCTGAGTTGTATTCGGTGCCTGTGAAAAATGCATTTTGGAAATCTTCGTCTTGATATTCCTGTTCTTCCTCTGCATACATGGCATTTCGAGATGAAGCAGCACCCTTTGCTTGGCTTCTCATGACTCAATTGTGTTCAGACTTTGCGAGTTTGGGTCTTCGTTGGAGGTTCGCGCTCCTCATGCTCGATTTCTGCATCTGGCTGATCTTGAGGAGTTTCTTCCGCATCCTCCTGATTGTGAATTAGGTCTAGAGTCTGTCCTTCATAGTCTTTATTCATTGAGACAGAAGGTGGAGGGTATCGCAGTTCATCCATTTCTTCCACTGCGTTGTTGTGGGCTGCTTGGACATTTTCGTCACTGATTTGGTCAAATGTTGGCTCTGTAATGAAACCACTGCCTTCATCAAATTGAGCATGCAAAGTTCTTATAATCTTCTCTCCAGCTCGAGAGGGGACGTAAACTCGAAAAATGTTATGACCCTCATATCCAACGAGAATGCTGACTTCTGCCCTTGAGGCAAGCTTCTGGCTTTGCACTCTGTGTTCCTTTTGAATAATAACATACGTCTTGCATCCTAGAACTTGCAAGTGGGCGATGTTAGGTGTGTGATTCACCCCTGGTTCAATTTCATCCCAAAATGCTTCAAATGGTGTCTTCCAATCAATGGTTGAAGTGGCCACTCTGTTTGAGATGTAAATGGCAGCTTGAAACAGCTCTGGCCATAGGAATTCAGGAATTCGCTGATCGATTGCAGCGAATAGAACACGTTCAAAAATGCTGCAAAAGCTTCGTTCGGCTGTGCCGTCTTGATATGCGCAAAATGGAGTGGGCAGCTCAATGATGGTTCCGAGATCAGCTGTAAGCTCATCGATCTGGGTAGGAGCATATTCCTTTCCTCCATTTCTGAATCTCTTAATTGTGATGTTGTATTGCGTCTTTGCAAGTCGAATCATCCAAACAATGCATTTGTACGCGTCACCCTTATTCTTAAAGGTTCATCCATAGCGGACACTGTACTTTCCACAAGTAAACAGTATGCCATACTTCGCTCCGTGGAGTCCGTGAGGTGTGACAGTAACAACATCACAATGAACTTCTTCAAGAGCTGTTTTCGGTCTTAGTTGAGCTGAAATTTTGTTCACTCGACGGATTGGCTTTGTCTCTTCGCATGGCTGGCACAACCTCATCGCAATGGCAGTGCCTTCTTTGCTATATGAGATCCCATTTACCATGTCTTTGGTCTTGCGGACGTTATCGAGTCCAAGATGACAGAGGCGTTGATGCCAAAGTTCAATGTCTGTGTTCTTCTGCTCAATCGCAGCAGGTAAAATCAAGGGCAGGATAAGTGATTCCTTTGCTTCCATTTTGAATTCGTAAAGGAACAGATCTGAGTCAACTGTGCACATCTCATTGCCATGCTTATCGAGAAGCTGGCCATTCTGTAGATGACCTCCGCTGCTATAAAGCTTCTTTCCGCTAAACAGGCAAACTGGCGAGGAAGGCATATAGATGACATGATGGAGGGTAATTTGGGTCTTCTCTCTGTTTCCCTTTACTCCAAAAAGTCGAACTGAGCCACAGCCTTGAGGACGAACAAGTCCATTTGCTGTATTCATGAATGGTAAATCCATGCGCTATTCGTAAGTGTCAAACTTCTCAAGACTCTTTGCAATGTGCTCATCTGCTCCTGTATCGAATAACCACCTATCTCTGCTTATAGTGTTTGATTTGGCAGGCATTGAGAAAGCTACGAGGTCGAAATAGTTCTTAGAGTCATTGTCCTCATCTTTGGTTTCATTTTTCTTTTTCTCAATATGCTTCCGATATGGGGTCCATTTCTTCCCATTCTTCTGCTCCCACTCATCACACTTCTCCTTGTTATTTTCGAGGCAGTCTTGAGGTGAGTGTCGAGGTTTCGGCATTGTGCAATGTGGGCAAGATGGTCGATCTCCATTCTTCTTGTCCTTGCTTGGGTTTTTGCCCTTACCCGTTCCTTGAGATTTGTTTCCGTACAAGGCATTCGAGCCTGTAGGAGTCGATTTCGATCTCGCCTCATCTGTGAGGTCATTGATAAGAGAGTCGAGAGTGATGCGGTGATCTGGAGACCGAAGGAGTGATCTTTGGCGTTCTGCCCAAGTTGGTCACTTGTTCGCATAAGAAGCTATAAACATAACAGGAAGCCAATCATCATGAGGAGGGCATTGTAGACTCTCAAGTTTGTCGATAGCTTCACGGACAGCGATAATAAACGTGTCAAGCGAAGAGAAATTCTCGTACTTGAGGTGAACATAATCCTGAATTGCATTGTACTTCAGGACTGAACCTGAGCCTTTGTATTGCTGTTGTAGGGCTCTCCACATCTCAAGTGCTGTGTCCTTTGCAGACGCCACTTTTCCTGGAATCGTCTTGCAGTTATATTGGATCGCGAGCTGCATCTGAGCGTCGCCCTTCTCCCAAGCTTCATACTTCCTGAGCTTGTCTCCATCTTTGGCCTCATCATAGTCCTCATGGAATTCATCGATGTATTCTGGCCTCTTGCATCTATCGTTGATGTATTTCGCCAGTCCGTTGCCTGGGGCGATGTTGACGATAAGCTCCTTCCAGTTGGTGTAATTCTCTTCACCCTTGAGCTTCAAATGCTCTGGAAGATGCAGCGAAGTCGTATTCAGACTCACCATAGTTGTAGAAGACATATTGGCTATTGGTGTAGTCACAGTCGTGTTCAAAATTCAGTTTGAAATGAAGTTGCGAGTTGATCTGTCGCATCTTCAAAGATCTTGGAAAGTCCTTCTGGCTCGAGCGCAGAGGACATAAAGTGAAAGAAACAGTGTGGATATAACTCAAAGAAAGAGAGCCACAATCCTCTTCACCGTACTTCAAAACTGTTTGAGGTTGAGGTTGTGGTGCTGTAACGAAAACACTGACTTCAGCGAGTCTGTTGACAGATTGGTGAATTGGACTGCACAAATCAACACTCAATGATAATTCTGATCTTGTAAATACCTTAACAATAGGCTTCCAGGCTCATAACCTGTAACACATAGTCACTGGAGGTCATTGGAAGTGTTGGTGGTAGACAAGTTGTTGATTAGTTGAAGTATATAGGTTACAACTACTGAGAACTATATATGTGGGTGGGTGCCACGCCAGTGGCTCCCGTGACTCTGAACCCCGATTCCTGCAACACAGAACAACGACGTATATAGGTATATATAATTAATCAATTAAATTAGGATCTATATTCTCGGGCAGTGATTCATTATCACTGCTACCATCACTTGCACTGTGAATCATGTTGTAGTTTAGGTCCGTAAAGTCAACAAACCCGCTTTCTTCAACGGCTAATTGCCATTGTAACTCCTCCTCCTCCTCCTCCTGCCTACGCTTGATGTCTAGGTCAATGATTACTTGAAGTAATCCTCTTAGTAGCTCGGTGTCTAGGTTACTTTTTTGGAATTTAAGTAAGTCCCTCGAAGGTGGTCGGTGCGAACACCGACGATTAGGTGGACAAACCACCGAGTATCGCTGCCCCATTTCGAGCATCCTTCCAATCATTATACGAAAACGATATGCTAGGCCCTAGAGGACGTAGTTTGTATGTATTTTTCCATTTAGCATTGATGTGTTATTTTGCATCATGGAAATGCTTACCCTACCTAACCTTCCGGAAGGTCTGTTGGGGGGGGTGGGTCTGAGCCGCGTTTGAGAAACTGTACAGCCTCTTTCAGGGGTGGATCTGAGCCGCGGTTTGGAAGTTTGAGAAACTGTACAGCCTCTTTCATCGCCTCTTTATAGGCATTAGTCTCACAATCCTGGTATAACCCATCTATTATTGATGACTGAGGATATTCGGCTTAATTGATAGTGAAGTAAGCTTCTCAATGCTATTGTACGTGGACCTGTGCCGGAGAGGATGCAAATTACTAATGTATGAAGTGAGGTGGGCATCTATACCGACTCGTGGAATTCCACCTCATGGAAGCAGCTGGAAATTAGAAGACCAGTAGAACCGTTTGAGTTCATTAAGATCATTAGTACCAAATACTACGACATCGCCTTCTTTTATTCTCGGCTTAACATCAGAGGTATCTATGCGCTCATCTACTGCTTTGGAGCGGGCTTTCCGCTTCCAATCAACTTAAAGCCATATTGCGGCCTGCTCGGCCGTCCATCAACACCGACATCTTTCCGAATACTAATGGGGACAACGAAGGGTCGACAAGCGGTTGATCTTGATCCGAATACGACGTCTTGACTCGGCGCAATGCCATCCTTCAGTGCAAGACGCAGAGAGTCAGAAACGAGCGCATCTGATTTACACACTGCGGACCCGGCGTCAAAAAGGCGAATGAATTTGCCTTCCTCAAACATGACGCTTTGCCACGAAACTCCATGATACACCAACCCCATGCCCTTTCGCCGATCAATCGCAGTCTAAGCGCCTGCCGTACCTCGGAGTCCTCCTGGGCCTTGAATGTCTCTTCGCGCCACTTTGCAACAATCTCATCGTTGAATACGGCGTCAGCAAAGCGATCGTCGACGCAAGTTCCTCATAGAGGGATCTCCCACCAAAGCCAGGAACAAACTCATCTATTTTGATAACCAACCAGGTTACACTTTCAAAGCTTTAGCTTGCCTGGGTTTAGCGCTTTTGTCGGGGGATTCAGGGATTTTTTGTGATCGAGTCTTAGCGTGCTTATATTCTGATTTTCGACGAGGAAATATCTGCGCCCCCCACCCCCACCTCGTAAAAAGCCAACCCGTAACTTAGAGTGACCAATCCTTTGTGGGCAAACCCCCCTCCACATCTCACATATCGTCGATCTTGACTTATTTTCCATTTATTCGTAGATCCCTCAGATCTCTTGGCTCTCTTGGCTCCTTTGGAGTTATTTTTAGCTCTCTTGATCACTGATGGCTCTTGTCAATTCGCTTGCTTTATGTTCTGGTTAAATTCGTTCCCTCCTTCCATCATCTGCCGTGTGTTGTGGCGCAATCAGGCAACAGCGCTGACATTCCGTGCGGGCTACTTCATGCTCTGCGCCCTCCCCCCCAACCTCGTATAACCCAACCCGTAACTTAGAGTGACCAATCCTTCAGGGAATAATTGCCTCATTGATCTAACGGTATCTAGAGCAGATACCCCCGTCGCCTCAATTGCCTTTCCTTTCTTTCACGTTACGCTCATTTTCACCTGACTCAACTCAAAACGATGGAGTCCACGTTATAGCATGGCGCACAAGTTATCTACGCCCGAGCCGTGCTACGGTATCCTTCCAACGGGCCGGGAGGTCAATATAACAGTTTTTTGTCGGGATCGGAATTGCTCGTCGGCAAATCATAGAACCCCGCGACCTGAGTATAACACCCAGCTATCCTCTTCCATCGAATTCACTCAGTCACCTTTCCCTTCTCCATCAGAAGTAGAACTTCAAAAGCTCAAGGTTGACCCTGAAGAGCCCGAATCCTACGGCACCAACCGGCGGGTACGAAAAGGCACTCTCCCTGCTGGCTCGTCGAGATGGGCCCCTCTCATCTAATCGCCCAAGTTCGTGCCGGAAAGATTAAGACGAAACCCTGCATCCTCTTCATCCTCGCTCCTTTGACGATCATTCTGGTAGTCATTATTGCAGTCGTTACATTTGTCACAGTCAGAGCCAAGAAACACCCAGACTTAAATGTAGACCTGGGCTACACTCAATACAAAGGCTTTAGAACGCCCAACGGCATCGACAAGTGGTTTGGCATGAGGTACGCAGCACCGCCACTGGGTGATCTCAGATTCAGGGCTCCTCAAGACCCGTTGCCTGCTTCAAAAGAAAATGCATTTCAAGTAAGTCTGCCTCCACTTCTCTTGAACATTGCCTAACCCACCACAGCGAGGAAAGCTGTGCCATGGCACTCCCTCCACCTACCTCAACCCCAAAAAATCGGAGGATTGTCTTTTCATCAATGTTTACTCTCCTACTAATAGAACCGCTCTCCACCCGGTCTATTTCTTCATCCAAGGAGGTGGATTCAATGATCTGGCTAATCCTTATCTGAGCGGCGACGAATTGATCAAGGCCGCCGGCAATGATACTGTGGTTGTTACCTCTAATTATCGCGTGGGACCGTGGGGTTTTCTAGCTAGTAAGGAAATCCAAGAGAATGGGGATTTGAATGTTGGACTGCTTGACCAGAGGAAGGCGTTGGCCTGGGTTCAGAAGTATATCCACTTGGTAAGCTCGTCAACTTCCGCTCTGGATATAAACTAACAAAGTCAACAGTTTGGAGGTGATCCCAACCACGTTACAATTGATGGAGCTTCTGCTGGTGCAGCATCGGTTGATCTTCACCTTACCGCATACGGAGGCCGTGACGACAAGCTTTTCCATGCTGCTGTCGGACAGAGTAATTCCTTTGGAGCCCAGCTGACCGTCAACGAGTCACAATATCAATACGACGATCTTGTTAACCACACAGGGTGTCGCAAGTCGGCAGACACCTTAAAGTGTCTCCGCGAGCTTGCTGTGGAAGTTATCGCTAGCAATAACATCATCATGCACACTCCCGGTGCCACGGGGACTCCTCTCTTTATGTACTCGAATGTTATCGACGGGCCTGGGGGGTTCACAGAGGATTACACGTATAATATGTACGCCGATGGAAAATTCGTCAAAGTGCCAGTCATATTCGGGTACGTCTCTCTATTACTCATTTTTGAAATTCTGCTAACAATATGAAGTTCCGTTGCTAATGAAGGCACTCTCTTCACACCATCGAAGACAGATAATGTTACAGACATGACCAACTTCCTAAAAAACAACTTTGCCAAGCTTACAACCGATCAACTAAACCACATCGCCAGCCTCTACCCACATGATGAAACCAAGTACCCAGGCAAAGGAGCTTGGTGGAGGACAGCCGCTGACGCATACGGTGAGCTTCGGTACAACTGCCCTGGTCAATTCATGAGCCAGATGTTTGAAAACCACACCGACGGAACCTCCAACTGGCACTACAGGTAAGCCCCCTCCTCCCGCTTCATACCACCTCTAACAAGAAAGCTGGGACGTCATCCCGCCCATCAATACCAAGTCGGGAATGGGGGCCATGCACGCCGCAACCATGTATTCCATCTGGAACATCGCGACCGGGAAGGGCGCCGAATTAAACCCCACGATCCAGGCATACTGGACGTCGTTCATCCGGACCAAGAACCCGAACCACTACCGGCTTCCGGGGACCGCGGAGTGGGGCACGTTTGGGACTGCGATGGACCGGATGGATTTCCGAAATGATCCGCAGAATGTCTCCATGGAGGCGGTGGGGGCGAGTGAGAGGACGAGGTGCCATTATTATAGTACTATCGGGAACCTTATTGGGAATTGAGAGGTTATTAGAAGAGGGAGGGCATTTAATCAGACACTTCAGGCATTAGAAATGGTTTATAGTGGTTTATAATAGAGGCGAAATGAGAATTTATCTTCGAGGAGTTTCATATCAACGAGAAGTAGTTCTTCGAGACTGTGCCATTCAGCCAAACTGCCGAAGGATAAGGTGGGGATCCCTGCCCAAAAAGTATATATAGGGAAGCTCTTCTATAATCATATTTGCGGCGAGTTACCCAGGCTCGTTCCTGCTGATATCAACGGCCCCAAGTTTGACACTTCTCCATGTATTTGGGGCTAGTCCCAAATTGCTAAGTTATCCACAATTAATAATGCTTAGTCATCGTTAGACCTCGCCAACTTGAAGCCCCATCGGACACGCAAACTCGCAACTCTCATTCTCTATAAAAATGTACGTAGTCAGATCGATTTTGTTATATTGTAACTAGCGTTATGCTACACTACATGGCAAACACCCCACCGTTGCTCAAACCCGCCACTCACCCAGAGCGCAACTCCCAGCCAGCCAAATCGCGGAGAAGTCCACCAAGCCACAATGAACTTCCTCGGTCTCCCCAATGGCATCGACTTCCCATTAACCCGGCGCATCCTGCACATGGTATCTGCACACCCATACTGGGACCTTCTGCGCCTCCTCTGGCCCTTCCCTTGGCACCTACAGCACTCCCTCCCCCTGCCCCGCCCGCAGGCCTTCGCCGACGATCAGAACCTCTTCTATTCCCGCAACCCGCTAATCCCGCAGATCCGGCTCGTACCGCTGTTCCGTGCACGCGACTGCCCCCTCGCTTCATTCTACCGCATCTACGAAGCGATGTGTGCGGGTCACGGGCCTGCAGTCGGGTCTGAGACGGAGTATTTCTGGCGCAGGCCTGAGGATGAGTGGACATTGGAGAGTATGCCGGATCCAAAGGATGCGGATCCGGTGAGGTATGCGATGCTGGCGTCGCTGATGGAAGCAATGGTGGATGCGTTTAATTGGAGACTGGAATTGGGATTGAGGAGAGGGGGCAAGCGGTGGGTAGAGAGGGAGGATGATGGGACGCCGGCGCCATTCGTGCCAGAGGTTATGCCAGCGTGGGCCGAGAGAGTGCCAGCGCTGGAGGACGAGCTTGTTATTATTGAGGGAGGGAGGGGTCCGCGATTCGTGGCGAGGAATATCATTTGCCATGAGGGAGATCTACGGACAGTCTGATGACACAGGTCTACTTGAGCATGAGTGCTGCGATCTGATATGGTCGCCTTGAGGAGGAAGGGGCCAAGCATGTCTTTGACATCAAACCTATCTACCAGCGCAACCCCGCAAAGCTGGACTCCCGAATCGAAGTCAACACAATAGGACCTCTAACGCTACCTCTCATCGAAGACGCTTTTGTTGTACGTCTGCCAATATATATGCTCGACCACATCTAAAGTACCTTCATCAAGCAACACGTCAAACCCGTTACGGTTCAGCTGCCTTATATGGTCACGGTCTAGCGGTCGGTCACCATTCTGCCCCACTAGAAAATGGAGGATAGCGACCGCGTCGCTAATATCAGAGCTTCGTCCAGTCGAAGCGTACGACAATCGTCTGATTTTTCTCTCCAGCGCAAACTCAAACTCCACGGCATAAACTATCAGCCGGTTCCCCTGCCATATCACGACGCCCTGGTCTAAGGAATCTTGGAATAGCTTCGGCCGGATTGAACGGCTCGCGAATATAGTCATCTCGTCGTTGAACCAACTGGACGGGAAGGCGAGTTGCCTTGCAACAGCTTCAGCGGCGATGCGGATGTCCTCCTTTACATCCTCATTATCAAACAACTCCGGGTCTAGGCAGTAGTCTAGATCGACTGTAGACTCCCGGTTCTTAAAATAGGCTATCGCGAGGAAGCCGCCGGTAGACATAATCCTGACTGGTGCCAGAGCACTTAGAAGTTCCGACTTCTCAAATTCGACATCCAGCAACTCTAGACCTGCGCATCTGTTAGAAAAGCCAAGAAGCAAACATAGAGGTTATAAATCCCTAGAGTTGGGGTTGGTTCATCACTAACCCTGCCGAAAGTTCTGGGCACTGAGTTGTTGTCTTTCAGGTTGACTAGCTGGTTTGGGACGTCCAGCTGCGGGCAAACCCGACTTCTTACGGAAGAAGCTCATCGTCCCATGAAGTGCAAGACGGTAGCTGTGAACAAGCCCGGAGGCTTCATTGGATACTGAGAAACTTTTGTGGAGCGTCGGGTTTCGACTTTCGACAAATAGATGTTGGCCCTCAAAGCGGGGTGATGTTGCCTGGGGAATCCAAAATCGTGAGAATGGGTTCGGAGACAGAGAAAGCGAGGAGGCAAGACGAAGGTCGGCGGCGTAAAAATGTTGGAAAGAGACTGGGGCGCCTATATAGCGTCACAGTCAATAAAACGTCCGAAGTTTAGAAATCTGCTTTAAAATCTGGGCTGCGTCGGAGGGGCACCACCGAACTATAAAGTGGGCGAGTGGTACGGTGCCAAGCGGAAGGCACGGTCTAGACCGAACACTGTTTTACATTTGCGAGGATGTCAGTGGGTCCGTGCAAAGGATCTGGAACAAAACCCCAAAGTACGTACTTTTGCGGTCCAACCCGCGGATTAACACCAACAATCTAAGCCGGATAGAATTTATCTCTTTGGCTCTATGTATAAGTGATCAGCTTGTCTATTATATACTGGCTGTTGTACACAGTTCTTTAGTAAAGAAAAGTTTCACATTTAACTTATGGGTCCCTTAATTTATTTAACTACTTATATATTGCGCATTTTAATAACTAACGTGGTTCACTCAGTGTTCGGCACGGGGTATATACCCAGCGTATCCGGGTATATACCCGGGTATATACCGTGCCCCGTCACGTGCTGAAGATCAGGTCAGCCCTTAGCACGTGATCCTGCTTTGGTGCTACTTATTGTAGCTATATACATTATACACGTGATCAAGTCACAAGGCTTGGCAATACCCGGGTATATACCCGAGAGGTATCCGCCGAACACTGGGTTCACTAGCGAGCTGGGCATTGTTGAGGAAAGAGGATGTGCACCGTGGGATACGGCGGTGGCATTTTGGCCCTGGAATAGCAGCTTTTCCCAGTGTTATTGTCAGGCTCCCCAATTGGTGCTTGGCGTGAACCGATTGCCTCAGTACTCCAGCGCATTAGGTTTCAGGCCCAAACCCTTCTGCTACTCACGTGGTTTCGGCAGAATCTAAGTCAAGAATGTATTGAATGAGAGCGGACTCTTTTATTAAGTCAACTTACGTGAGTTAGGAGTAGAGTCGCGTCAAAAAGTCATTCTGTTCGTTCTGTTGCTTAGGGGCTTACATAGCATGTCGTATGATAATGGAGCAGCTTGGACTCTTAAATTGATGTTCCTTTAGTGCCTGAATAGCTAATAGTATTCTACCCTCTTTATTAGAGGATTGGGGTTGTTTTGATTGTGGCATGTTGTCTGTAGTCAAAGTTGACACGTTTTGGTGTTTTTGGTAGGCAACTCACCCGTGTAGGCAACTTGCTCATAAAATATGTTATGAGATGAGATGGAAATGTAAAGGGGTAGATATGGTGTTTCTCTGCAAGAATAGCAAAGGGAGGATAATGGTGATTTGTATAAGAATCAAGTAATAAAGCCTTTGGTTCTAAGGTTTCTGTACTTGAAGTATGCTTAATAATGTGATTTAGCCATTCTATGGCAAGTTCGTCGTTGATATATTATAACGCTGCTTCCTATCTAATAGGATGCATAGAGGTTTCTTGGGTAAGGTTTAACTTAACAGAGGAGGCAGGGGATCACACACAAAGGCTTCTAAGTAACACGCTATAGTGTTGTAAAGAATACTATGTTAAGTTGACACAAAGCTCCTATCTAAGGAAATACTATCTACTTATATAGTAGTGTTGTGCCTTATAGATCCTATTTAGTCTATAGACTATAAAAGGATCAGTCCCTGTCCTGTGACTCACAGATCCTGTCTAGTCTATAGACTATGACAATTAGTCTTTTTGGCTTAGTAAGATGTAGCATGAGCGTAACCATACATCGTTACAGTGACAAAGGCCTTTAACTAGCAAAAATGGCAGAAGGTCCTAGCCGTTACCACTAATGCAAGTAATGGCTGTTGCCCATTCCCTATTACCATGCGAGGATGGAATTGACCATTACTTCCACATCTCCAATTAAAGGCGGAAATCCTCGCGAATCTATATCAAGTACGTCTTGAACTACTACCTCTTCTTCAATTTCAGCTAGACTTTGGCTAACTGGCTGGGAATCAGCCTTCGGAGTGACACTGTTCATTCTAGCATGAAGGGTTGATTCAGGCACGTTGTAGAGTTTTGCAGTCGCGTGGCGACATTTGTGGGACGATTGGATAGCTTCGATAGCTAAAATGATTTGTGCTTCAGGAGTTGGGGTCTTCATTATTTGTAGTAGATAAAATGCAAGTCAAAGTTGGAAGATGGTGACGAGTGTAAATCTCGGGCAACCTTAATGTATCTCATCAGCAGACAGAGTCAGGAGGCTTCACAGTAACTACAGTATATAGAATATAAAAAGAGTCGTCCAAAGACTATACAGCTAGGGAATAGAGAATGGGTGTCAATTATCTAAGGTGTGAATTCGTATAGATGGGCACTCCTGCCATTCATTATTTTCAAGGCGTAGAATCACCTCTCTGCTTAGTACAAAGACTTAGGATTACTAAATGACTAGGTGATTACGCTAAGTGAGAATGGGTGGACTTCAAATTCAATTAGGTATGAGTGGATTTAACACTTCAGTCGACATACAAACAGTCATACGATCAGAACCTATTGCCTTCTTATTCTTAATGGACATGAGAGCCACCTCTCTGCTCAATTTCAGCACTACTATACAGAACAGAAGATAATCACCCTCTATATGCCACTACACTCATCGCACATTCTTCAGCCACTTGATGTTAGCTGCTTTTCTCCACTAAAGCTTTCATACAGACATTAGATTGAAACCTTTGTATAGAACAGGCTAAATCATATTACAAAGCTTGAGTTTCTCTCTGCATTTTAGGAAGCATTCAAAGCTGCGTTTACAGAGCAGCGAGCTACAGGACTAGTTCCGTACGAGCCACAGAATGTCTTCTCTTACTTAAATCTACACTTGAGAACTCCAACCCCTCCTATAGTTCAGAGTAACAATTGGACTTTAAAGACTCCTCAAACTATAAGGGAGCTTGATTTTCAAACAGAGCATATTAAGAAGCATATCATATGACATCAGAATAGCTCTCCTACCTTAATTAATGATGCTATTAGCAGCCTTGTTAAGAGGGCGTAAGTTATGATGCATTCTGCTGTTCTACTAAAGGCAGAAGTTAAGGCTCTACAAGCTGCAAATGAACAGAAAAATAGGAGGGAAAGGAAGCGCAAGAGGCATATAATGCAAGGGGGTAGTCTCTCTGTACAAGACAGAGAGGATATACTCTAAAGTGCTAAGGTTGATGCTTAAGTCTGTATAGAGATGGCAAGTGAGACGTCGCAGGTAAGTTCTATAGGCTAATAGCAGCGATGTGGCACATGAAAATATGGGACATAATGCACGTATGTGCGAGAGGCATTAGGAATCAATTACAATTGAATAAAGGCCATTATTTAGGGTGGTGTTGTGGTAGTAGGGTAGCAATAGTCAATTCTAGTGTTTTTGGTAGGCAACTTGCCTGTGTAGGCAACTCGCTTGTGAAATACGTTATACATTTTACAACCTCTTAATGTTGGAATTTTCCAACCATATAATCATTGGCATAAAGTTGCCGTTTAAGTAGCAATATGAAAGTTTAATCTACAATATGATATCTCTGCATTCATGTGTTCTATAGATTAGAGCAGATACTTTCAATTTTTAAAAGGCAGGAATGTAGCCTGTGAATAGTGTAGTTTCTCTAGAGTATAGCGGTTTTCATGAAATAAGCTGGCTTATGGGGACGGTGACAATGGCTGGCGCCGTAACCGTAGTTTTGGCAAAGTGGTTAGGTGGAGGGGGCATTTTTTCAAAGCTGTGAGCGAATTCCTTGCGAAATATATGTAGCATTCAAATACTCGCTCTAGGTGTTAATATAAAGATGGTTTAGAACTTGGTATTATAATAGACTCCCGATGCATAATGTTTTATTGTGGTGGTTTAATATTTACTTCGGTAGTTCAAACAGCGTTTTGGGTGTTACCAGGATGGAATCCATCGCTTAAGTTGCCTGCATCTCTCTATAAGTTAGTTCCATCGAGTTCTTGGCGCTTTATCCAATCCGCCATTAATATTGCTTCTTTCATACACAACTCCGCCCTAACAGTAAATATGGATGAAAACCCAGCTCTCGTTCAGGAAGCTCGCAATAGGCGTGCCTCGTCAATACCCGTCGTTCTCATTCACGATAGCGGTGGCACTGCCTAGTGTGCGTCATGGGTAACTGGTGGTTGCAAACCGCCGGTCTGAAGATTTTCCAACCCAGACCACGGTCTGGGTTGGAAATACTGAAGAAACCGCCCAGACCGACATGGGCACCCAGCGGTTCCTTGGCAACCCATCACGTGTGATGAATTGTCACACGTGATGGGTTGCCACAAATACAATCGTTACTATAGTTATTACTATACAGTTACAATAGACCAATATAGTAGAAACGTTTCATTGGATTTCTACTATCTGTATCCTGCTACTCATTTGCCCTATTCCTGGTATCTTCCATCTCTCCTATCTTAGTTTGCCTGGAAATGAAAACCCCGTCATGTGTAAGTGCATCTGCTGGACAAGCTTCATGTCCTTCTGTTGAATTGTGACTCTCTTTGCGTGGATAGCAGCCAGCTGGGTCACTATAACAATTACTATAATGATTACTATAAACGTCTAGACTCACTTACTTTCAAACTTCTTGACTAGTGTAGTTTCTGCAGCTTCCTGGAGAGCAGAAATTGCAGAAGGCTGAAGCCGAAAGTCCTCGCGAGGGCGCAAGTCGCTGATGATCTCATGGATAAGTCACGTGAATGGCGCACGGGGAAGGAGAGGTTCTGTCGATTTTTGGTACTGTTTGATTTGTCGGAGAGCAACGGCTGTTTTTTATCAGAAAGGATTTATAGTAATAGTTATAGTAATCAACTTACTACCAGGCTTATAACGATGGCTTTTCTTCGCGGCCTTCTTCACAATCTTCTTTCCGCTGATCCCTGAGGTCTTTCTTGGAGCCTTTCCAGCAGTCTTTTGGGCCGGCATCTTCTTGCTGAACTTTTGACCAGGCGCAAACGTTGGAATTGGACCTTTCCGAACCTTGTGTTGTGTCGCTGGAGGGGTCTGGAGTTGAAGGCATGCACTCTGGCGAGTTGGAGTGTTTGGCTCAAGTGCTGGTTGTACTTGTGGTTGTCGTGACCGAAGTGAATAGTTGGTCAGTTGCATGAATTTGTGGGATTGTTTGAGTGGGGCTTTTTTTCCATCGGGCTCAGTTTCAGATTCGGAGCTTGTGACTGGATCAGGGGCATCGTAGGCAGCGTCCAGATCCATGACACTAAAAGAGGGTTACTATAAGTATTACTATAAGATTTGGGTGCTTTACTTACCAGTTTGCCAGCCAGTAGCAATTCACATAGCCATGTTGATCTGAAGGTCGGGGGGGTGTTGTGTAGGAAAAATAAAGGTAGGGTGAGGTTGTTGTTGTTGGGGTTGTGAGCTAGCTCGCTTAGTAAAATGTCTTCAGCTTCACTTTTTGTACGGTAGTAGGCGATAAAGGTGAATTCTCCCACAACAATAGTAAGGACAACAATAGTAAGCGACCTTATTGACGTGTTTTACCCCACAACAACAACCTTCTTCTTCAACCTTCTTCTTCAACCTTCTTCGTCAACCCCCAACACCCCCAACACCACCGACACTTCTAAGATCAAGGAGGTAAGTCTACTCAATCCTTTCTACTTACTTTATAGTAATTGTTATAGTAAGACAGCCACGATGGTTGGAAAATGAAAGAACGACGACGAGAAGTCGAAGAACAAGAATACCCAGCAGGTCACAAAACGCCGCAACAACATGAGTGAAGTTGAACGCACAATCGACAACGCCAAGAGGGCAGATACAGCTGCTGTTTCATATGCCTTGCGAAATCTCTGGGCAACTTCTGAGTTCAAGAACCTCGACAGCCAAGCTCAAGAACGTCGAGTAGAAGCCAAAAAGACCAAGGTAGCTCTCAAGCGGTAAGATTTATTCCTATCCACTGTTATAGTAATAAGTATAGTAACATAGAAACAGTGTACGTGATGGAAAGCATGCAACTGTTGTTCAGCAACGTCTTGGGATTGGTGAGGGAGGGGGGGCATATTCTCTTTGGGACGACGGAAACATTGCTTGGGAAACCGAGGATGAGGATGATGAGGTAGTGCAAGAGGCTATGTGGAGGGAAGATGAGAAGGCCAATGGCGTTGATGATGTTGGAATTCAGAAGATCCAGAGAGAGATGGTGGCACAATCTGTCGCTACAACCAAGGTATGGATGAGAACCCATTACCCATTACATTTGAGCTTTACAAATATAATATAGAAGGTGGATCAGTTGGGATTCTCCCTCTGGCGCCGAAAGTGGAGGGTTGCATACCAATCAACGTTACGACACAGACCCAGACTTCCTTGAGAAATTGCCCCCTGCAATTGATCCAACTACAGGGTAAGTAACTATAGTAATAATTATAGTAACTAGCTAACATCTCTAGGATCTACTACAACAAGGTTCCGCCACATCTATACTTCTCAAAGACGGAAATGGCTGTTTGGAGAAACTTCACCTCATGGAATCTTGATGGTGACAATGCATATCTTCCTGGGCCAGCTGAGTGGTACCCTGATGATTACGATACTACTCAGCATGGTTTCCATGTTGATCTTGATGCTGGCAGAGCATATGAAGCTTGGGAGATGTTGGCTGAAGAAACCGAGCCTACCAATTTCAGGTGGGTCTTGCCATCCGATGATACATTGGTACTGTTGCCTCCAACAAAAGAATCAGAGGAGTTTCTCAGCCAGTTCTACGAAATGTAGATTAGTTTCTTCTTCTACAATAGCTAGGTAGATCAATACACTACTGTTGATGCTACCACTTCTTAGTTTACTATAAATATTACTATAATTGGCTTATAAGGCTATAGGCCCATAATACCAAAACACGCTACTACCATATACTCCACAAGTAATCTAAAATATTCTAAAGAGGAGAATTCAAGCGAAATAGAGAAATACGTATAGAATAGATGTAGACCTTAATAAATATTCAGGTTGACTGTTTTATTTTCCTTATAATAATATAATATTGAATATTTTCAAATATTATGTCTTATAACCAATCTTTAAGTTCACCAGCACAACCTTATAGCGATATATTCTCTCTTGATGAGCCTTTATCTAGTAATAGAACACCTGAGATTGAGTCCTCCCAACAACTTAACAACCAATGGGATGGGCTAGAAAAGATCCAAGGTCTAAATGTGCTAAAGTGGACGCCTTCAAAGGCAGACCTATTCAACGACTGGTGGCATTACCAGTCCTGGTATAAAGAACAGCCAAATATGTTTTTAAGCACTGATAAGCAAATCAACTGGGGGTCAACAACCCGGACCTCATTATCATGGAGACACTTTGACCAAGGAGCTCGAAAATCAACTGGGGAACCAGTAATTGTTTGCCAGAGGTGTTTGAAAATACTCATCCACCCAAGTATTAAAGGCTCAGGGACAAGCACAATGAGCACTCACCTTCGATCAGCTGGGTGTATAAGGAAGTCATCAAACCATTCTACATTACATCAGAGCCAGCTCCGCCTCTCGCAATCTTCTCCAGTAAGCAATATTACATATTGCTATACTTATTACTATAAACATACCTAACTATTATTTAGAGTATGCGGCTACAACCAGAAGACGACCCAAAGGAAGCATTCTACAGTTACGTTCTTGAGACTGTAGTATCTCTTAACATATCATTCTGATCTGTTGAGAATCCTATTTGGAGAGAGATGGCATTATGGCAGAATCAGAAATATCCACTTCCTTCACCAACAACCTTACAGCGGCGCCTTGATGTTATGGTTAGTAATGCACAGCAGATTGCCCTTCATGGTCTTGTACCTGGGGCAAGGTGTGCATTATCTCTTGACAATTGGTCTAGCCCTGGAACAAGGCACTCCTTTATGGGTATTATGGCAACATTCATTACTGATAAATGGGAATACCGTGAGGCTTTAATTGGGTTTGAGTATCTTGATGGAGCCCATACAGGGAAAGATCTTGCAACCATTGTCCAGCATGTTATATCCCAATATCACCTCGATGGTAGAGTTCATTGTATTACAACTGATAATGCAAGTAATAATACTTCAATGATGGGGGTTATTAACGACATGGTAAAAGAGCTATCATCAGAGCCAACAAGATACCATGATGGAGTCATTCACCATATACCATGCTTCGCACATATTGTCCAGCTTGCACAAAAGGCTCTCCTTGGGTCAATCCGATTAAACCCAACAAACTCAGAGCTACAGACTGACTGGGATGAAAATTCAGCCAACGAGATTAGAGATCTAAGTAAAGAGAGGGGCCTTCCATGGACCCTTGCCAAGGTATGTTTATAGTAATTTTTATAGTAATTGCCACTAATATAAAACTAGCTTCGGAAGCTAGCTGTCTTTGTGAATTCAAGTTCACAGCGAAGAGAGAGATTTATGGGAATCCAAAGACAGTGTATTAAAGATGGAGCAAAGGTCTTACGACTTATCCAAGATGTGTTAACACGATGGGACTCAACCCTACATATGATGCTACGAGCAGTCTTACTCCAAGAAGCAGTGAATAAGTTTACAACTGAGTTTACTGCAGCTAATATATTTCATATTAGTCCCCCAGAGTGGAAACACATCACCTACCTTATTGATGTTACTCGCCAGTTTAGCTTCTGGACCTCAAACATGGGTATAGCAAGTGGTGCTCGACTAGGCTTTGTTTTACCAGCATATGACGAGCTATTTGAAGGGCTTGAGGAGTGTACCGTCGGCTAAAGCCACTACAAGACCCATGGATCAAAAAGCTTCTTATAGCTATTGATAAAGCTATTCAAAAGCTTGACAAGTATTATACAAGATCTTGTACAGGTACTGGAAGCTTCTATGCCTTTGGAGCTATTCTATCTCCCCGGTTAAAGATGGAAGTGTTTAACCCTGACTATTGTTGGTTAAATCCTGAAACAAACTGGCAGAGGCATTTTGAGAAGCAATTCCGGGCACTATATACTCAACATTACGCCAACCAAGAAAGGTCAAAGCAGCACCAGTCACAGTATACAGAACTAGACTGACAAGGACCCAATGGCTTTGATGTTAAATCGGAAGCGAAGCTATAACTCCTTAAGTCAGGCCACTGACCAGGCAGGAGAGATTGAGCGGTACCTTGCTCTCCGTAAGTCTATAGTAATAATTATAGTAATAATTACTAACTTTTACTAGCACCCTCCCACCAACCACCATTATTATGGTGGAAAGATAACGAGCGATTATTCCCTGGGCTTGCTGCTATGGCCCGGGATATACTTTGTATTCCTGCATCTGAAGCCCTCGTTGAGCGGGTCTTTAGTACTGCCTGTGCTGTCTGCAATTATAGGCGCAACCAGATGGCCCCTGAGACAATAAGGGGTATTATGCTTGTCTTCTACCGGCAGAAAATCGAACGGGAACAGCTCTTTGAACACTACTCAGTTACGGATATTATTGATTCAACCTATATGAATGATGAGGAAATATCATTTGAGTATAATGCTCTAATTGATAATATCCAGGAGAAGATGGCACTACAGTACATTCCAGACCGAAGCCCAAGGCAGCCAAATACCTATGACCGGACAAGGCGGAACAAAGACCGGTTTGAATTTGTTCAATCACGACGAGGTCTCCATAGCTTGCCAAGGGTACAGCGGTCACAAGGCCAGCAAAGCCAAGTTCGTTACCAAAGTCAAGTTGATCTCTCAACTTTTGACTTTATTGACCATGAGGTAGACGATTTTGAGGGGGTACCCCCTAGCCAGAGCGAGGGTGATTATTTACTACCTTCACTTCCTATTGCAAAGAAATCATGGAAGGATAATGGGGCCCAGTTGCCCCAGAAGGCAGTAGTTGAAACAGTTGAGTTAAGCCAGGTCCGTAATAAGTCTCGGTCTGGTCAGGAAATTCAGGAGTCATGGCGTAACATAGATCTATAGTAATAAATATAGCAATTGATTGTAAATTATACGTCCTATACAAACTACACTCACATATATAAAGTACACGTGATAGCAAATATAAATGTCCCGTGACTGGTTTCTTGGCAGACCGGTGGGTACCCGTGGGTTATTGGCTTCAGACTGGCCCATGGTCTGGGTTAGGTTACCCGGTGGGGTCGGTTACCCATGACGCACACTAGCACTGCCTTCGAATACTACATCCTCGGTGAGCTCGCGCGCACAACCGTAGTAGGCCGTATCCAATGACCATGGAGGAAATGGCTCAAAATTATATCCAAATGATTGAATCAAGCGGGATCCGTGGCCCTATCTATCTCGGCGGTGAGCACCGCGCCACCACCCCTCCATCTCGTCTCATCCTTTCGGTCATTATGCAACCAACGGATACTAATTCCGTACAGGATGGTCACTCGGCAGCCTTCTCTCCGTTGTCATGGTCAATGAGATCTCCAAATCCACCACCCCCGTCTCCTTCTCCCTCGCCGGCCTCGTTCTCATTGAGTCTCCCTTCTACAGGCCCAAGAGCGAGTGCCCCTCAGTGCGCACTGTGGACTTTTCGCACCTCCCAGAGCATATCAAGAACTGTCTAAGCAGTTGCATGATCATGCTGGAGGAGTGGTCGATGCCGACCACCGGCCCGGAAGGGTGGCTTCCTCCTGCGGTTCTCATTCGTTCGGCACAGCGCATGGTGGCGGGGCTTGGACAGTCGAATGAATTGCCTGCGAGAGTAGATTTGCTTCGGGAGGATAAGATCCTGGGGTGGGGACTTATAGGACCGGAATTTATCATTGGGACTCTTGATGTGGAGTCAAATCACTACAATATTTTGGATATGGACAAAGTAAGTTAGCACGTGCCTTGATTGAAATATTCTGGGCTTTGCTATCACACCTTTATAGATCGAAGAGGTAACATGGGCTATAAACTGGGCATTGCAGATGCTAGATGCCAGTAGAGGCATAGGTATACTTTCGTGATGATATGGGTATTTGATTGTGCTTAGATTTTAAATTTATCTTAGATCGTCCAAATAGACTATTCACAGTTAATATAAAGATAATAGGGGTTAGTAATAATAGTCCTGTATGTGAGGTGAAAATATAAATTATATTAATCATCGGAACCGACCCTACATAGGGCCGGGTACAACTATTTTCTCAAATTGACAAATTGCTCACAACTTTTCCCCCTAGACCCTAAGGGCTCTACTTCCAGTCAATGACACATTATAACTTCCAACATCCATTCCTGCTCCCAGTGTTCAGCACGGATCGTGTATGACCTGAGCTGATCCGGATACTGATCCGGATATATCCTATCTGCCATAATTATGATCTATCCGTACGATCTGAGGATATATCCGGATCTTACGGATAATGCCAAGAATAGCCAAAAGTAGCCAAGGCCACATAATAGACGTAGAATTGATTCTGTAATACTGGTTCAAATACCATCGTAATGTGACGATTACAGTAAAAATGAGCGACTCAGAATTATCAGATTTGCCGTCAGATCATGAGAGCTATTCTCAAATAGAAGAGCTATCGTTACCACATCTTCCACCTCAACCTACCCCTATTCAGCCTTCAGTTGAAGCAGTTGACGTATCGATTAATCTACCTCAACATCCAAGGGTAGTACTACCATCGACATCGTCGAAGCTCTTCACAAAGGGCTTATATTGTCGGGAATTACTTGATACTCGGCCTCTGACCATAAAAATGATATGCCTACAACCAGGCTGTGGATATTCACTACCGCCACAAGAATTAAAGCAATCGTCGACAGGTAATCTATGGAGGCATTATTCCTTAAAGCATCCAACAGTATCATACGCCCTTAAAAATGAGAAGAGACAGCCATCTAGTGCATCAAACAGTACATCATCGTTCTTCAACCCACGCCCATCAGCTCTACTAAAGAAACCTGGTAATCCTTTAAAGTATAAGGAGTTATAACTACAGTTCATTATGTCGAATAATCTATCGATACGCCTTGTTGAAAGCTATTCATTCCGTGAATTAGTTCAATTCTTAAGCCCAACAACTATGGTAATATCAGCTCGTACGCTACACCGAGAACTACAGCATCAGTTTTCATATCACCGAGGCCAGCTACAACTTGAGCTCCATTTTCATATTAAGAGAGGAGGCCGGATATCAATAACGACAGATGCATGGTCTGCACGGAATTATACAGACTATGCTGCGATTGCTGCACACTGGATCAACGATAAATGGCAACAGAAGTCTAAAGTACTTGACGTTGTACATCTTCAAGAGCCTATCCATAGCGGTGAAGTTACAACACAACAACCCTGGACGTTTAGAGTCAAGGAAGGAGATCTGAGCAAGATGAGAGTTATCAGTGTGACCAGGGAGCTGCGCTGTAATGGTGGGTGCACCAAATGTGAGAATCCAGCCACCCAAGGAAGGGGATGATTTTACTAAGACAACACACTGTCTTAGGAAACAGAGCCAAAGGGTTGTACCTTAGACTATTCCACAACGCAGCAATCAAGTGTATGATGTAGTGTAGTGGTTTAGACAAGTTGTACAAATGTTAGACAAGTTGTAACAAATGTTGAGTCTGAGAACTCAGGGATAAGTCAGAGGTTAGTGTCATACTGACATTCGTTGCACTCAGTTTGCTATCAAACTCAAGAGCAAACTTGGAAATCTCCTCCTCAAACCTACAAGTCACTATACATATTTTGGCTTATCACACCAACAACAAGAGCAATACTACTCAACGATTGCTACAACCATCTATGATTCATTACACGTCATCGCTCCTTAGTTACTGGGCCGATATTACCACATAGCATATCTCTACAACCCTCTATGATTCATTACATGACATCACTCATACTACCACATGACATATCTCTACCAACTAGAGGCCTAGGAGCATGAACGATAGCTCTAAAAGCTCCTACGAACCTCTATGATTCATTATATGTCATCGCTCTTTAGTTACCGACAAGATTGGTTAAGCTATGACATAATTTGTCTATGACATAATTTGTCTATAGGGGTACTCTGACCTTGGACCTCCTTTTACTTCCTATAGGCTACGAACCTAAGAGATGGTTCTATGGGATTCTCTTACGTCGACTACAGTTACCAAGCCTGGTAAGTCATGGAAAGTCTTGGAAAATGAGAGAACTACATTCCTTTAGCATAAATAGGATTGCCCTTTACTTAAGAAAGGGCAAGCAGACAATACAGTAAATCGACTATCACATACTTCCACGTCTTTTCCAAGCTTCCAAGCATTGATCTTGTTACTCCTTGTTTCTGAAAAGTCAGTGAGGTGTTAACCTCTGACTTACCCCTGAGTTCCCAGACTCAACATTTGTTGCAACTTGTCTGAACCACTTCACTACATCACACACCTGATTGCTGCATTGTGGAATAGTCTAAGATACGACCCTTTGGCTCTGTTTTCTAAGACAGTGTGTTGTCTTAGTAAATTCATCCCTTCCTTGGGTGGCTAGATTCTCACATCTGGTTCACCCACCATTACAGTTAGCACCTCACTGACTTTTCAGAAACAAGGAGTAACAAGATCAATGCTTGGAAGCTTGGAAAAGATGTGGAAGTATGTGATAGTCGATTTAATGTATTGTCTGCTTGCCTTTTCTTGAGGAACGGGCAATCCTATTTATGCTAAAGGAGTGTAGTTCTCTCATTTTTCAAGACTTTCCATGACTAACCAGGCTTGGTAACTGTAGACGACGTAAGAGAATCCCATAGAACCATCTCCTAGGTTTCTAGCCTATAGGAAGTGAAAGGAGGTCCAAGATCAGAGTACCCCTATAGACAAATTATGTCATAACTTAACCAATCTTGTGGGTAACTAAGGAGCGATGACGTGTAATGAATCATAGAGGGTTGTAGAAGCTTTTGGAGCTATCGTTCATGTTCCTAGGCCTCTAGTTGATAGAGATATGTCATGTGTAGTATTAGCCCAGTAACTGTAAGGATGCCTTCTCGTCTCTCATTCTAGGGAGTAGACTCTGGGTAGCTGTGAGGTCACGTGTGATCATTTGGGTGGGCTAACCGAGTCGGAACCGAGTCAGATGGTTTTCGGGTACTTGAGACAATCGACTCACGGGGTTCCCCCTTCATCTTTTTTGTATCCTTCGTAGTAGACCTATAGGATAGCATCCGTTTAGCCTCCGACTCGCACTCTCATATGCTATTACTGTGAGCTGGGTGCCCTGTGTCCTTACATTATACAAAAAAGATCACGCCTGCTGGGGACGGCCGTACTTCAATAATATCCCACACTGGAACGACTCAGGAGAACTACCATTACGACATCGACCGCGACTCAGTGATGTTTCGGAGGAGAGACCTGACGACTTCAAATAGCCGTGATTCCAGAGATATCATGGACAGCCAGTGGATCAGGGTTTGATTCTTCAGAACAAGCTGGTAAAGTTGCCGACGCGTTGGCGCCAAATAGAATACGAGATCCTTAAGAACCCCCTCCTAGTACAGAGAAAATTGTGGACAAGAGGGTTGATAGCTACGAGCTACCGGAAGTCAAGCTCTTTCGTATCGGTACCGATACACACCCGAGGCAATATGTCGAAAAAGCCAACATCAAACATACCCCAAGACAACGACAGTCAATTGCCCAGAATGACTACCAGACAAACCACCGCTGCAGCTACGACCGCTGTGGCATCCAGAAGACATCCCGAGTCGAATGGCCCACCTCGAAGCACAGATACAGGAGGTCAAGGATCTACTAGTTACCCTGACGGCAGCCCAGACCAGAATCCCGTCCACACCGCCGGGGGACACCCCCATACTCACAGTCGAAGCTATGGAGCAACGAACGCCTTGCACACGAAACACCCCTGAGACAGTTCAATTGCCACCTCTTTGGAACACTCATTCTCCATCAATTCCAAGGTCGTCATGAATGCTCACCGAGGACCCTCCGAATCGCTATAAGAAATCAACCATCTCTGAGAAAATCCTTCCTCTCAGCGATGGGATAGTACATACCTTCCTACAATGGAGCGCTTCGATTCGGGACCGACTCGTAGTCAATGAGGACCACTACCTTACCGACGTCTTGAGAAGAGCATTGATATGGGGAACTACGACTGGCCTGGCGAAGACCTACCTAGAGCCCCAATACCTGTCTGCTACGCATGGGTTCCGCAGTGCTGAGGAGATGATGGATCTACTAGGTTCATACTACCTCACAGGCAACGAGACGGAACAGGCCAGGAACCTCTTCGACGACCTGCAAATGGGAGAGAAGGGGCATGCTAGCGAAACCTTCCCAGAGTTCAAGGCTCGTTTCCAAAGTGCAGCTATTACAGGACAAGTCTCTGAGTTGGAATGGTTTCGGTACATGTGGAATAAGTTGACTCCTCAATTCCGCAGCCGCGTCACGATCATCAAAAACCAATGGAATGGAGACTACCAGACCATGGTACAAGAACTTACCGCCTTCGATCAGGAACGGCGCCGGAACAACGAATTGAATCCGCTACCCGCTCTCGCAAGAACTTCCACACATACCACGGATACGGCAAAAGCGTCAGCGTCGAAGCCGACTCGAGCCACACCTGCTCTGTTCACCCGAACCATGTTCCTCCCCAAGCCAACGATGCTGAAGTGTGTGAAGACCGCAGTCCCAGCATCCTCAGGGAACTGTTTCAAGTGTGGCAAGCCTGGCCATTTCCAGGACAAATGCCCCCTTAACGCTACTATCAAGGAAATCGACTGTAACGACCCCGAGGCAGAAGAACAATGGGAGGAAGCCGTGGAACTTCAATCGGATGCGTCCCTCGAGGAAAACGACAAGGCCTAGGAGAAGGCTCCTTCCTAGTTCTACGCAAATGTTACCTGCGAGGACTAGATTTACAAGAACTCCTGGGAGGTACCCAGTTCTTAGTCGACATGGCCCTGAGTATGAATGGACTCAGGGTGCAAACGAAGTCCCTAGCAGACACAGGAGCAAATGGCTACCTCGTCATTAACAAGCCTTTCGCAATACGACTGTCGAAAGCGCTTCAGAGCCCCATACGGAAACTACCCTACTCAGTACCCATATGTGGATTTCAGCGCAAATCCAAGGCCACATATCGGAGTATATTCGGTTACACTTAACAGTTTAAGGATGCTGGATATATAACTGCCCCTTTGTACTCCTGGACCTCGGAGCACAAGATGTGATAATTGGGAAGAAGCTTTTCAGCCGCTTCCGAATACTACTCGACTCTGCAAAGAGCCAGTTAGTATGGCCAAAGGAGTACCCACCGACTCCTAGCTGGAGCAAGGAGATCACCTTGCCCTACTACATGCGAGAAACGTCCATTCGACATCCCGCATACCAGCCGGATGCGAATCGCAGGGATGCTGCAATCCACCACGAAGACAGACGCCGCGCAGGCAGATGCTCGATGAACATGAAAGTGATAACTTCAGGATATGAAGAGATCACCGACTTGCCACCGAGTCCTACCCGAAACCAAGAGGTTTCCCCCCCACTACTAGTGAAACTGGTACCTAGTTTCACACCCATACGGATATGCGAAATCAGTGCCAACGCCTTCCATCACAAGATGATGCGAAGTGACTCCGAGTTCTTTCAGACTAGCATCTATGAAATTGACCAGATCATCCATGAAAAGGAGTTGGTAGAGGGCGAAGAAACGCTCCACCTCATCCAGCAGAAGCTTCCGCATATGCACCGGAAGTACACCGATGTCTTTTCGAAGTTGGAATCAGATCGAATTCCCTCACACCGCATATACGACCGCAAGATACAGCTCGAAGCCCCTTTACCAAACGCTTTCTCCCCGTTATACCGACAGGGCACCGAAGAGCTTAAGGCTACCAAGCAATACCTGTTAGAAAACCTAGAGAAAGGCTTCATCGTCAACAGCAACAGCCCCTTAGCGTCCCCTATCCTATTTGTAAAGAAAGCGGATGGCAAATTAAAATTTTGCATCGATTACCGGAAGTTAAGTGGTCTCACCTGGAATGATCCCTACCCCATCCCGCGTATCGACGAACTACTAGGACAGGTGTCGAAAGCAAAAATCTTCACGAAGCTAGATATCAGACAAGCCTTCCATTGAATACGGATGCACCCCGACTCGGAAGAGTACACGACCTTTCGGACTCGCTATGGATCCTATAAGTGCAAAGTGCTGCTGTTTGGACTAACGAACAGTCCCGCAACCTACCAGCGGTATATGAATGACATCCTGATGCAATACTTAGACGACTTCTGTACCGCATACTTAGACGACATCCTAATCTATTCAAAGGACCCTACGGAACACATAGAGCACGTGCAAAAGGTCCTACAGCGTCTCTGAGAAGCTGGACTCCAAGCCGATTTGAATAAATGTGAGTTCAACGTCACCAGGACAAAATACTTGGGTTACGTTCTCACTACCTCCGGTGTCGAAGCGGACCCTGACAAAATCGAACCCCTTCGTAACTGGATCTGACCGACCACTGTTATGGGTGTGAAGTCCTACCTGGGATTCTGTGGCTTCTATAGACAATTCATTCGCAATTTCAGCAAAATAGCAAAGCCCCTCACGACCATCACCAGTCCCTCGGAGCCGTTCCGATGGACAGACGAATGTGAGGCTGCTTTTGAGGAATTGCGCCGGCAACTCCTAGCAGTACAGGCACTTTACCACTTCAACCCCGAATTGCCTACGAAGTTGGAGACAGATTCCTCCAATGGAGTCGTAGCTGGTGTCCTCTCCCAAGAACACCCTGACAAGCGGTGGTACCCCGTAAGTTTTTACAGTCATGTCCTATCCGGACACAAGATTAACTGGGAGATCCACGACAAGGAACTATTCGCAATAGTAAAGGCCTTCAGAAAATGGAGGCCCGAGTTGGCTTCGGTGTGCCACTGAGTCAACGTTTACACTGACCACCGTTTGCTGGAATATTTCATGTCAAATGGCACAATTGTTCATCAAATGGCACAATTGTTCATCAAATGGCACAATTGTTCATCAAATGGATATACTGATTCGGACACACTCCGGAGTTCATTGTAAGCGACTGCGGACCCCAATTTGTATCATCCTTTTGGCAGGAATTCTGTCGAATTATCGGCGTTAAGGTTAAGCTGTCGACTGCCTATCATAAGCAGACTGACGGACAGACGGAAATCATGAACCGATACATCGATCAGAGACTGAGGCCTTTCGTATCCCATAACCAGGATAACTGGAGCGAACTCATCCCCATAATGGACCACGTGCAAATGACACTCCCCCATGCATCCATTGGCATGACAACCTACCGACTCAAGTACGGAACTGATCCGCGTACGAGTTGGGATTGGAACACTACGAAAAGCACCAACCCCCGGGAGACTCTAAACTGAGAGGAAGCCAAGGCGGTTGCAGACCGAATGCATACCGCATGGGTCCATGCAAAGAAAAACATGGCAAAGGCACAAGAGGAAATGTCTAAGCACGCGAATCGATGCCGAAGGGCCATCGACTGGGACGTAGGAGATAGAGTGTACCTATCGACCAAAAATTTGAAAAACACTCGCCCTAGCCGCAAGTTGGGCCAACAATGGGTCAGACCATATACGGTATTGGAACGGATTGGGCACGCATTTCGATTGGAACTACCTACCGGTTCTCAGATACACGATGTGTTCTCACCAGATGTCCTCATGAAGGATCCGAACAACCCCCTACCTGGTCAGGATCCGCCTGAGCCTAGCAGCAAAGTGATAGATGGTGTAGAGGAATGGGAAGTGGAAAATATCCTTGCCGTGAGGCTCCGACGGAAGCAACTACAATACCGGGTTAGTTGGGTAGGATACGATCTGGACCCGGAGTGGTACCCAGCGTCGAACTTCATGAACTCTCCCCATAAACCCAGAGAGTTTCATACGGAATACCCAGATTTACCAGGTCCCACCTCAAGAACTACTCGGATGGGTTACGGCATGGGAGGCGGGCGAGGAACAAAACTACGATCACGGGAGGGACAACAAAGTAGGAAAAAAAGAGTTGTTGCTTGTCATACTGACATTCGTTGCACTCAGTTTGCTATCAAACTCAAGAGCAAACTTAGAAATCTCCTCCTCAAACCTACAAGTCACCATACATATCTTGGCTTATCACACCAACAACAGAAGCAATACTACTCAACGATTGCTGCAAACTCTTCTACTACATCTGTTTATGCTACATACATCATGGCATATCATTTGAACACTCATTGAACAAGTTATTAAGAAAATCTCCTCCTTAAGGGGGTGGGCCAATACTACCACATGGCATATCTCTACCAACTAGAGGCCTAGGAACATGGACGATAGCTCTAGAAGCTTCTACAACCCTCTATGATTCATTACACGTCATCGCTCCTTAGTTACCCACAAGATTGGTTAAGTTATGACATAATTTGTCTATAGGTACTCTGACCTTGGACCTCCTTTTCACTTCCTATAGGCTAGGAACCCAAGAGATGGTTCTATGGGATTCTCTTACGTTCACTACATGATTAGCAAGCTAGTTGTGGGTCGCACTTGATTTCTAATACATTTACCAAGCCTGGTTAGTCATGGAAAGTCATGGAAAATGAGAGAACTACACTCCTTTGGCATAAATAGGATTGCCCTTTCCTTAAGAAAGGGCAAGCAGGCAATACATTAAATCGACTAGCACATACTTCTACGTCTTTTCCAAGCTTCCAAGCATTGATCTTGTTATTCTCTGTTTTTGAAAAGTCAGTGAGGTGCTAACCTCTGACTTACCCCTGAGTTCTCAGACTCAACATTTGTTGCAACTTGTCTAAACCACTTCACCACATCATACACCTGATTGCTGCGTTGTGGAATAGTCTAAGCTACAACCCTTTGGCTCTGTTTCCTAAGACAGTGTGTTGTCTTAGTAAAATCATCCCTTCCTTGGGTGGCTAGATTCTCATATCTGGTGCACCCACCATTACATTGCTACCTACGACCCTAAACTAACTACCCTCTGAGCCAGGGCGCACTCACCACCGTAACCCTTGTGGGAGCCACCCTTCCCAAACGTCTCACCGGCATCACAACAAGCAGCTACCACCGAGAGAGACGAAGGGTCGAAGCGACCCCATGCGAAGAGTCAGGCCCGAGTCCCCTCCGACACAGGGCCTCCCTCCACCCTACTCCCCATTTTCCCCCTCCCCATAACCCGCACCAATGGTGCCCTCCTCCTCCCCCCAGTGCGGTCCGGGACCATCGCGGTGACAGCGACGGCAGGAAGTCCGCCCAGGGCAGCCACCACTTCCCCCAAAAGAGCCGGCATGCTCCCCTGCTCCATCCGAAGACGGCGCAGCGATGACCGGATTTGCTGAACCGTGTCAGCACCGAAACAACATAGGACAGGGGTATACTCACACCCATACCCGCCTCGATGGCGGCGCGCGTGGCGCAGAGCTCCTCGTAGGAGTCGCGCTCCACGACGGAACGAAACTTGGGAACACTTTGGGCAGCCACGAGGGCCACCCGATTTGCCTCTGAGGCAGCGGCCGCAACATCTGCGGCGACGACAGGGATGGTTGCTTCTGCAGCGACGAGGGCGCGGTATTCCTCATTGAGGAACCAGGGCAGCTATTCACCCAAATGGTTAGCAACAGCCAACCAACCAACAGAACGCCACAAGGAAACTCACTGGGACACAGGTGGAGTGCTGCGTAGTGCAGTACTTGCACTTTGAGCTCGAGGGAGACCAGACGCAATCATGCGCCGGGACACCCTGAGCTTTGGCCCGAAGGCAACGCCACACAGGACCCGGAAAGCGACCGAGGGCTCCGGCAGGCGTGGGGATCGGCATCGTCAATTGTTCAGGATCCATGCTCCCGTCAGCCAAGCCCACGTTATCACTTGCATGCTGAGCACGTTCCCGTCACCTACTCGTTTGGGTGGATTGTTGTATTCTAAACAATCAGTTAGTATACAGCTATAGGAATGGAGGGGGCCACTTATCAGTCTTGACGTGGATACTGTTGACGTTGTTGTTGTAAGGGAAAAACAGGAAGAGGTGGGCGAAGCGGAGTACTCAAATGTTGGCTTACAACAATAAATTCCAAATCGGGCTAGCGCGATCACTTCCCCTTTCACATTTACGAAGGTTTAACTCAAACGCTTAGCGGATACTTCCCGGTGCCCATTCGGACCACCAAGATGGAAAGTGAGATTGAACAAAGCCAACTCCAGTGTCGCATTCCACGAGGTGGTTGTTACGGCTATAATAACATGATGTCATGGTTACAGGGCCAGGGCCTAGTAACGTGACGTGTGAGTCACAGTGGGAAGCGGCGTAGGTTGCCATGTGACGGGGCTAATGGATAGTTGCAGAAACTAGTGGATATTGGATAGTTGAGCTATCCACGAACTATCCTGAATATCTAGCTATCCGCCAACTATCCAGATTACCCATGAGGCACGACGCCACTATATAAGTAGATAGTATTTCCTTAGATAGGAGCTTCGTGCTCAACTCAATATAGTATTCTTTACAATACTGTAACGTGTTACTTGGAAAGCCTTTGTGTCTAATCCCCTGCCTCCTCTGTCAAGTCAACCTTACGCAAGAAACCTCTGTGTCTTCTATCATTTAGAAGTCAGTGTTACAGTGGTGTTACGGTACCCTCCAAGAACAGCCACCTCTGCACACAAAGCACCTTCCTGACACATTGTACAAATGGGGGAGTTCCTGATGCACGTACCGCTGGAATTTTCACCAACAAGGAACGCCCAGCTTGCGGATACCATTCAGAGAGGTTACGGAAAGGACCCTGATGGCATGTTTTGTGGACAAAGCACTCTCTTAGGAGGGGGGTAGTGTAAGGATGCCTTCTCGTCTCTCATTCTAGGGAGTAGACTCTGGGTAGCTGCAGGGTCACGTGTGATCATTTGGGTGGGCTAACCGAGTCGGAACCGAGTCGGATGGTTTTCGGGTACTTGAGACAATCGACTCACGGGGTTCCCCCTCCATCTTTTTTGTATCCTTCATAGTAGACCTATAGGATAGCATCCGTTTAGCCTCCGACTCGCACTCTCATATGCTATTACTGTGAGCTGGGTGCCCTGTGTCCTTACAGTAACTATAGAGGGTTGTAGAGATATGCTATGTGGTAATATCAGCCCAGTAACTAAGGAGCAATGACGTGTAATGAATCATAGAGGGTTGTAGCAATTGTTGAGTAGTATTGCTCTTGTTGTTGGTGTGATAAGCCAAAATATGTATAGTGACTTGTAGGTTTGAGGAGGAGATTTCTAAGTTTGCTCTTGAGTTTGATAGCAAACTGAGTGTTACATGCGCGGATTCCAGTAAGCTTCAATAGTAATATTGAAGTTAAGAATACTCTTGGTAAGCTACGAAGACATATCTATGTATTCAGAAATTGAAGGCAATGGAAAGATGCTCTTCAAAAGCAGACTATAGCAGCTGGTCTTAAGAAGCTACAACTATCACTCGATATGCCAGTCTGGTGGAACTCAATGTATGAAATGTTTCAACAGCTATTAAACTACAGACGCCAATTATAGCGATCTGTGCTACTCAGAAAATGGATCTAAGTATGAGAGATATCGCTCTTACACCAGAGGATTGGATAACGCTCCACGCTCTTCAGAATTTCTTCTTTATATTTGTTAAGCCATCGCAAAAGCTACGAGCAAGCTTATATCCAACGCTCAACTTCGCAATTCCTCAGTATCTAAAGATGATAAAGAAGCTTGAGGCTTTACAGCAGGAAGTTGGTATATCATCAACGATCAGCCTAGCTTGCATCGCTGCTCATAAGAAGCTTAATGAGTACTATACGCTTGCTATGAATCAACGATGGAGTCATTCAGGGGTAGCTACAATTTGCGATCCATGTATGAATCTTAACATATTCAACAGTCTTTGGCCAAGCAGTACTGAAGAAGTCAAACGGAATAGGGTTAAGCAGCAGTTCCACGACATCTTTATTTAATATAGAGGCTGCCAATACTGTCTTGAAGAAGAGAAAAGGGAAGCTGAGGCTGATTTACCACAATTACCTACAGAACCTGACTCTGACAACGATTTATATATCTCTCATAGTATTTACCAAGAACCAGAATGGAAGCGCTGGCTTGTTGAGCCCTGGCCAGGTCTAGCAACAGATATCCTCAAATATTGGGCGGCAAAGCAATATCAATATCCAATTATACCTGCAATTGCTCGAGACCATTTGGCAATTCCTGCAACATCAGCTCCATCAGAACGGGTCTTTAGTAATGGAGCTGATATTCTTACGAAGAAAAGGAACAGGCTCTCTCCTGAAACGCTTCGATATTTACTCTGTTTATGGGATTGGGGTCATATACTAGAGGTTGAAGAAAGTGAAGCCGAAGACGCTGATGACGAGGGGGAAGAGTAGTTATATAAGTTATTTTATCTATTCTATTTTTATATTTTAAGCCTCATTATCCTGAAGATCTGGATATAACCCGTATCTATCCGTCAGACCTCAGACGGATCATGATCTTACCTGTGAGGGCTCAGGATCAGATCCGGATATGATCCGCTGAATACTGCCTGCTCCTTTCGAGCACCCCTAGGTGGTTGTAATGGTGGGTGCACCAGATGTGAGAATCTAGCCACCCAAGGAAGGGATGATTTTACTAAGACAACACACTGTCTTAGGAAACAGAGCCAAAGGGTTGTAGCTTAGACTATTCCACAACGCAGCAATCAGGTGTATGATGTAGTGAAGTGTTTCAGACAAGTTGTAACAAATGTTGAGTCTGAGATAATCATCTGCCAGACCCCTTGTGTTCGTACACGTGTATGCTGATTAAAGTGTTTTATCCAGTCTAGACCTGCATCATTGTCGCTCCAGCCATTTGGTGAGGTCTTGATGGCCCAAGTAGGTGGAAGGGCGCACTCTGTGTACCAAGGCGCAAGGTGATGCTTGCCTTGTACAATCAAGTACGCAGGCACTACAAAGCCATCTGTACTCACACATTCAATCGCTGTTGCCCATTCCTGATTACCAGACTGAAGCTGCTTTGCTCGGCCTTTCGATCTGAGCTTGTAACAACCATATTCCCACAGATAACACCCATCATAAAGCCCGTCTCATCAAAGTTGTAGAAGTCAGCATCCTGGATGCTGTACTTCGCCTGCATGTTCTTTACCAGCTCAAACCACTTTGTTATACAATCAGGATCTTCGCAGAGGGCTCGCTGGAGGTCGTACGCACGAGAGAGACGCGTCTTAAGCTTTGGTTCATTGTGTACAAGCGGTAGGGCAGTTTTTTTCCAACTGGGGGTTCGTGACGCGTCGCACGGAGGAGATTCGCTATATCTCGTACATCTCAATTCGAGGTGGAAATCCTTGTGAAGCTAGGTCAAGTACGTATCGTATGAGCTCCTCTTCCTCAATTGGGGTCAATGGATGTTGTTTGTCGCAGTCTACTAGCTCGTGGTTGGCTTCCGTGTATGCGACGGGTAAGTGTTACATGTGGGACCTCATATAGCTGCGCAGGCATGTCGGATGGACAGTTTGTGGGGTGAATTTGGTAGCTTGAAAGGCTAGTAAAACTCGGCCTTCATTAGCTTTCTGAGGCATCTTTTTGTTGTGGTGTGGTGGAGTAATTGGGTTTGAGGTTGCGATGCTATCGGAAAGTGTTTCATTTGGTGGGATGTTCCGTTTGGTGGTAAACCACATTAGATTATAAATCATGATTATGATTAACGTACATGTATAGCGAAAGCGCCAAACAAGCGAAAGCGCCAAAATTATCTACCCTCACGACAAACATTGCGATAAATCTACCACAACATTAGAAATCAATTGAAACTACTCGGAGTCCTCTTCCTCAGAGGTGTCTATTACAATCTGACACGTGCGCGCATTGTGCCCAGTCTCACCACACTTGCCACAGCGACGGGCACGGGTTTCTTCCCTTGGCTTCCGACCACGGCTTGCCCTTATTTCCTGCTCTACCTGCTGCACAACATCCCTCTCATCCTGTAGCTCTTGCGCCCCTTGTTGACTAAGTGATCCTCCTTGCTGTAGTCGTGTTTTCCTAGCTCTCCGGCGCTTGCTTAGTACTTCATTTGCCTGTCGTAGGTTTTGGTTCTCTCCCTTTAGCAGTGCTAATTGATGCATTATTTGCGATGCACCCTTTGTAAACTGGTCAACAGCTGCATAGATTGAGGTTGGAGAGCTATTTTGATGGCGTGAAATCCGAGTTTTAATAAATGTAGACTGTGACATAGCTTCAATTGGGTTGTTTGGTGTCTGAGAAACCCAAGGTTGAGCAGTACTGGGCGGGAGCTTGGAGGCGTTGGTGTCCTTAACTTAAGATCAAGTGTAGATATCACTCTCTCAGGGTCAAATGGAAAAGCCCTGCCCCTCGGAACCCGCCTCAAATGTTACTTTCCGTCATTGTAGTGTTAAATGCAGCGTGGAAGGCAGGAAAAGAAGTCATCCTTTGTAATATGAGAAATATGAGCCTGCATCATATCTTCAATTTGCGACCATAGGCCTGCTTTAACGGGCCGAAACAGCCAACATCAAGTGGCTGGAGTAGATGAGAAGAGTGAGCAGGCATACAAAGCGTAATAATGTTGTGTTCCTTGCAGTACTCCTCAAACTCATCTGAGTGGTGGCTCTCATGACCATCAAGGACTAACAAGCGATAACCACCAACACTCCGGGCCTTTGTATGCTTCTCAAAGTGCTGAATCCAATCCATGCCTCTCTCGTTTGTAGTCCAGCCATTTTCAGTAACAGAAATCACCCAATCGCTTGAAAATCCACTATTCTCATACCAAGATGTAAGGTGGTTTTTGCCTGCAACAATGATAAATGGTGGTACTGCCCAACCTTGAGAACTAACGCCTTGGATTACTGTAACCCATTCCTGATTACCAGGCTGTACCTTCTTTGCTTTTGCCCGCCCGTCTGAGCTTGTTACAACCATAGCAGTTGAGATAACGCCCATCATAAACCCAGTCTCATCAAAGTTGTAGATATCTGCTTCATCGATACCATATTTCGCAATTGTGTTACGCACAAGCTCAACCAGCCATTAATAACTTCTGGATCTTCGCACTTAGCCCTCTGGTAGTCGTATTTGCGCTGAAAGCGTGTCTGGAGCTCTACACGCCGCTTAACAAAGTTTGAAGCCCAACGCGACCCAACGCGTGACGCGTCGCGTGTTGCAAGTAGTCAACTTGCCATATTTCAACAACAGACAGCCGAGGAGGAAACCCTTTGGCAGCTAGGAGTATATACTGAACAAGGACGGACTCCTCTAGGTTAGTTAATTTCCGTGAGTTGGCTTGGATATCGCGTCGTGAAGGTACACCTTCTAGACGACCTAGCTTGCGGTGGTCCACAGAATAGATCCTAGCAGCAACTCGAAGGCGTAACTTTGGGTCGCTTTGCATAGCCTGGATAGCTAGCACTAATTGGCTTTCATCGTTTTTATGGGGCATGTTTTGTTGTTGAGGAATTTAACATTTAGTTGGGGGTTTGGTCACCGCATCATTTTTGGCGCTTTCGCTTGTTTGGCGCTTTCGCTATACATGTACGTTATGCGCTTTGTAAATAATCGTGATTATGATTACGACCTAATAATCGTAATTGATTTTCTAACTTCGCTTGTGTGATTCACACAAGCGAAGCGATCACTGAACTTGCCACCTAAAATTGAGAAATTTACAAGATAATAACTCAAACAACTTCATAATATATTCTAAAAATGTGTGTGTATCCTTATATATACACGTAGATTCCTTTATTTTAAGCTTTAGCATGAGGAGGGGCGGGTGTTTCACGATGAGGAGGGAAGGAGGGAGGAGTAGCTGTGTGATGGCACGAGGGGATGAGGGTGCCAGGGACGATAGACGACAAGGGAAGGTACTACTCCGTAGTCTCGAGCGCAATCATGACCACGATATCGACACGATATCGACCATGGCCACGACCACAACGCGTGCATCTCGCCTTGCCAAGACACCGGTCTCAACGCGACCACGTGGATTGCAAGGGCTGCGGAGGGTGGGAGATAGCACCGTGGTACCTGTGCAGGACGGCTCATCGAGGGGGGGAACGTGTGTGCGCGACGGCACGAGAGAGGGGCTGTCCAAGCCCCCTCTACCCTGTAGAAGGGGTTTGGAAGGAGAGGCTGCATGGGAGGCTGCATGGGAGGCTGCATGGGAGGCTGCATGGGAGGCTGCATGGGAGGCTGCATGGGAGGCTGCATGGGNCCTTCAATCCTTACTCTCTGGTCTCCAGCTAAGAGGTAGTTTCCGTCCTCACATTCCTTTAGGTTGTAGAACCTCATACGGTCGTTACAGAGGCGTAAATTAATTTTGAAGTTTTAAAAAAAACTTGGTCACGTGTGCGGGCGCTAGCTCCAACCCACAAATGAAAAAAGTTTAGCCCGCTGCTGGTAGCTCCCAGAATTTCGAGAATTTGATTTCTGCGAAACACCTGTTGCGACAACACCAAACCAAACGATAAGGCAATTACCTCGAACCTCGACGGTAACTGTCTACAATGGCCATGACTGTGGCAAAGAAAGGAGGGGATGCGGATTATAGCATCAAGCCAGAGGCTGTCGTTCCTGCAGTGGATACCAGCACCTGGCCGCTGTTGTTGAAGAATTATGATAAGCGTGAGTTTGATCTTGGGTCAATGGACCGCAAAATACGTGGTTGTGTATGTGAACTGCATGCTGATAGTTGTTTGAACAGTTCTCGTTCGCACTGGACACTTTACCCCAATCCCGAACGGCTGCACGCCACTCAAGAGAGATCTCAAGTCATATGTTAGCTCGGGTGTCATCAACCTTGACAAGCCGTCCAACCCATCTTCGCACGAAGTTGTCGCATGGGTGAAGCGCATGCTCAGGTACGCATAATTTGAAGCCACGGGGTGTTGGTGTTGCTAGCAAAAAGATGCTAACAAATTCGCGCAGAGTCGAGAAAACTGGACACAGCGGAACCCTCGATCCTAAAGTTACTGGATGCCTGATCGTCTGTATCGACCGCGCCACCCGCCTTGTTAAGTCCCAGCAAGGTGCCGGAAAGGAGTACGTTTGTGTCATTCGTCTCCACGACAAACTGCCTGGTGGCGAGGCTCAATTCGCCCGTGCCCTCGAGACCCTCACTGGTGCCCTCTTCCAGCGCCCTCCTCTCATCTCCGCCGTCAAGCGTCAACTCCGTATCCGCACAATCCACGAGTCCAAGTTGTACGAGTTTGACAACGAGCGCCACCTCGGTGTCTTCTGGGTCAGCTGCGAGGCTGGTACCTACATCCGTACCCTTTGCGTGCATTTGGGTCTGCTTTTGGGCGTTGGTGCTCACATGCAGGAGCTGAGACGTGTGCGATCCGGTGCCATGGACGAGAAGGTTAACATGGTTACTCTTCACGACGTCCTTGACGCCCAGTGGATGTCTGATAACACTCGCGACGAGTCTTACCTCCGCCGCGTCATTGCGCCGCTCGAGACTCTTCTCACCACCTACAAGCGCATTGTCGTCAAGGACAGCGCAGTTAACGCCGTCTGCTACGGTGCCAAGCTCATGATTCCAGGTCTTCTCAGATACGAGTCTGGCATTGAGGTCCACGATGAGGTTGTCCTCATGACCACCAAGGGTGAGGCCATCGCCCTCGGCATCGCACAGATGTCCACTGTGGAGCTTTCCACTTGCGACCACGGTGTCGTGGCCAAGGTCAAGCGTTGCATCATGGAGCGCGACCTCTACCCACGCCGCTGGGGCATGGGCCCAGTTGCGCTTGAGAAGAAGAAGATGAAGGCCGATGGCAAGCTTGACAAGTACGGTCGCCCCAACGAGGCCACCCCTGCCAAGTGGAACACCGAGTACAAGGACTTCAACGCCCCGCTAGAGGGCGCACCTGCCGCCGCATCGGAGCAAGCTGCTGCGCCAGCTGAGGAGGAGCCAACCGTGGACGCTGATGTCAGCATGATGACCGTAGACGACAACGACAAGAAGAGGAAGAGGCATGAGGGCGAGACTGCGGAGGAGAAGGCCGAGAGGAAGAAGAATAAGAAGGAGAGGAAGGAAAAGAAGGAGAAGAAGGAGAAGAAGGAAAAGAAAGAGAAGAAGTCCAAGAAGGAGAAGGAGGAGAGCGATGACAGCGAGTAATTGCACTCTCGCGTCATCCCTTTCCGATTTCTCTCATCAGCGGCGAGGGCTCAGCATCATTGTAGTAATGGCGTTATGTTGGCTGTATATTAGGGCAGTGAAAGTTCACTACCTTTCGCGTGGTGCACAAAATATGGAGTTGTTTTCTAGTTTAGTTCAATAGTACTCTCCAGGGGAGGAAGAGGTGGGATGGATATGAAGCAATTGTCTTACCGAAGCACTTTGACAATCTATTGTGGGATGGCATCGACAGTGCAAGTAGATCGTCCTGATAACCCAATAATTCTTTTATCTCTTACCATACTCGTGCCGCCTAAAAGTCCGAAGAGGGACAGTGTTGCCCGAGTACTACTCAAGATTACTACTCGGAGATCTTCGAGTAGAGTACTGTTTTTTGGGCTCGAGTACTACGAGTACTACTCGAGTATAAAAATGAAAACATGATTGATAGCTATATAGACAATGGAAATACAGTAATATGCATCCTCATCTCCCTCTGAATCCTCACCTGCTGATACCACGCCCCAATCCTAAGACATATAAGATATCGTAGTGTAGATGGGCTAATCTGTTCCCTTTCTAACACTAAACACTCGCTCAGATTCCGCTAATGTAGCAGGAATTGCTAAATGATCTTTGGCAATTGCGGCAAGTATTGGATATTGGTATTGCTTACTTGCCCAAAACTTGAGTATATCAATTTTAGGCCCAAGAGTTTTGGTCGTTCATCTAGCGCTTCCATTCTGTATCTAATTGCCGTTGTGAGACATAATCGTTGGTTCTCAAACCACCGCCTGGAGGCGGTTGGCGAAAGCGAACTGGGACGCGAAAGCGATTGTGGGACACTTCGGGAGCGGACTCACGACGCGACACGACCGACCATGAACATGACCGACAACGAGCACAACTACAACCACAACTATGCCGGTAGTTGAAGTAAATAAAAATGAAGCTCTTTTAAATGCCATTGAATTTTTAAATGAAAACCCAACAGAGAAGAGTGCTACAGTAGCACGGATGTACAGAGTAAACCCAAGTACGCTCCGGACTATACGACTACGACAACGACGCGCATCACCACAACGCACCGCTGTGCCACGCGGAGGCCAGAACAGAGTACTGTCTGATGTACAAGTTACAGCTATACAAAGATACATCCAACGCTCGTACGAAAATGGGTACGGTGCAACTAAGCCTATGGTGTTCAGTGCCATCTGCCAACTACGTGCAGCAGAAACTCCAACACGTGCACCACCATCACAACGGTGGTTCCAGACATGGATTAAGACACAACAACACAACTTCCATACAATAAAAACCCGGCCAATTGAAGCAGCACGGGTTGCATCTCATGAAGTATCAGCTATTAAAGAATGGTTTTATGAATTTAAAGATGTGTGTAATCAACTAGATATTACTGCAGGTGATATCTACAACTTTGATGAAGTTGGATTCCGTGTAGGAATGAGCACCGGTGAACATGTGTTGGTACCATCTGCAGTAAAGGAGGTAAGTTGTTTCTACTTATCTTACTTTATATTATTCTAATATTTATAGCTTTATATACAAGCTCCAGAGAACAGACAAAGTCTTACAGTTATAGAGACAATTTCAGCTGCTGGCATTGCACTTCCACCGTTCCTTATTATACAAGGAAAATTACACATGGAAAGTTGGTACCATGACAATCTACACGGTGATGAGAAAGTTGCAGTATCCGATTCCGGATATACAAACTCTGAGCTTGCAATGGAATATCTACAGCATTTTATTCAACATACACCGTCTATAAGAACGAAATTGTTAATAATGGACTCTTATGTCTCACATGAAGTTCCAGAGTTTATAATACTTGCACATCAACACAATATACACTTACATGTGTTTCCGTCTCATCTTACGCATATTCTACAACCGCTAGATGTTACTGTGTTTGCACAATATAAACATTGGCACCGACGTGCAATTCAACAAGCAATCCGGAATTTTGATACAGATTATAATGTTATATCTTTCTTTAGAGACTTGTCTACTATCCGTAAGCAGACATTTACAAAGGGTAACTGTATCAAGTCTTTTAGAGATGCAGGTATTTGGCCACCTAACTATGAAAAGATTCAAGAGAAGGTTGCTATATATGCAAAACCAGAAGTTTTAGAAACACCACAACGCGCATTTCAAGCAAGTTATGATCTTTCAACATGGAGTCAAACATTTGATAAGATCCTTAGTTCACCGTCACGGCAAAAGTGGGCATCTTCTTATACTGAAATCCAAACTCAGTTAACAGAGGCTGAGCTGTTCCAGTCAGAGCTTGTACAAATTACTACTATTATGACTGAGCAACGACAGTGGAAGGTTAGAAGTCGGAAATCTATTCAAAAAGGCGGTTCTATTACAGTTGAACATGCACGGCAAAGGATTTATGAGAAGAAGGTAAAGGAGCAACTTTTAGAAGAAGCACGGGAGAAAAGAGAGAGAACACGCATGGTGAACGTTGAGCGTAAGATGCAGCTCCGTGCTGGCATCGATGCACGGAAGGCAGAACGTACACGGAAAAAGGACCTACATGAATTTCAAAAAAGTAACCCAGACACGGAGCCACCAATTGGCTTACGTACAGAAATCATTGACCCGGACGTTACACAGAAGAAACGTGAGGAGGAGGAGGAGGCGGACCGACTGTTAGCCATTGAGGAGAGTGGGTACGTGAACTTTGCAGGCTTGGACTACGACATGATTCACGATGCAAGTGACGGTGGCTGTGATGATCAATCACTGCCTGACAATATTGATCCAAATCTTTTTTAATTATTTAATTCTATAACTTATATATATTTACAGCATTGTTACGTTGTCAGTCGTGTTCATGGTCGGTCGTGTCGCGTCGCGAGTCCGCTCCCGAAGTGTCCCACAATCGCTTTCGCGTCCCAGTTCGCTTTCGCAACCGCCTCCAGGAGGTGGTTTGAGAACCAACGATTATAATCGTCGTGACCAAACTTTCGCTTCGCTGAAGGTTGTAGTAAGCAAGCAATACGCGGCTGCCGAACCCGAGAGGAAGCAACGCGGGTCGTCACAATTGCGACTGTAAGTACCTCTCCATAGTAATTTGTATGTAAAGGTACATAATTAAGCCATTCTATGAAATTATCACTTCTTCGCTCCCACTCCTACCCTCTCTCCCACTCTCGCCCTCACGCTCGCCCTCACTCTCGCTTCAGTGGAGGGCTTCTGGGTCAGGAATTAGGTCCATCTGGAGGAATTGGGAGGACAGCTTTCCGAAGAGCTGCCACCCCTTCTTTCGGAGCGCTCTTCCTTCCGGGCCTCAATTCCTGCCTAGCGAAGCTGCTTTTGGGCCCAGTTGGCAGCCTAGCGGGCTACTCGAACCCGCTCGGCCTCAAGCTTCTAAGCTGCCAGCTCAGCTTTCTAGGCCCAAAGCTCGTGAGCGTGAGCTGCCGTAAGCCCACCTCCAAACTGAAGGCGAGCCCGGCTTCGGTTCGACCGCTTCTTTGACTCCTCAACCTAGCGTCGAGGTTAAGCTCTTGAAGCTGGCCTCCTACTACAACCTCTTCCGTTCCTATGAGCTAATTCCTATAGCTGTCCCTCGAGGGGCTACTAAAACCCTCTAGAACCTGTTGTTTCTGGTACTATAGCCCCTCTTTAACCCCCCTAAAAGTTGAGGGTTTTGGTGTAACCCATATAGGTAGAGGCATAGGTGTAGGCATAGGAGCAGGCTGTATGTACGAACGTAGCTTTGCGAGAGCTATAACGTGGCTTACTAGGCAAATTTCCTGCTTTCTAGAAAGCTGATATAATATAGACTCCTTAAAAGTCTATAGCTACATTTTGGTAAAATCCCTCATAAAGAATTGTAGGTCATATGTAACATCCATATCACGTATGGCAGCAAGCACAGCCTCTCTGTGCCAGTGCTTATATGGCTAGAAGATCCCTACATCTAGTGGCTGTAAAATATGAGTAAGATGGGATAGGAATGTATATGATAATATTGTGTTTTTTCTGCCATAATGATGAAATCATCACTTGTATGGCTCACATGAGAGTCAAGTAGTAGAACCTTCGTTTCCTTAGTGTAATGGTGGGTGCATCAGATGTGAGAATCTAACCACCCAAGGAAGGGATGATTTTACTAAGACAACACACTGTCTTAGGAAACAGAGCCAAAGGGTTGTAGCTTAGACTATTCCACAATGCAGCAATCAAGTGTATAATGTAGTGAAGTGGTTTAGACAAGTTGTACAAATGTTGAGTCTGAGAACTCAGGAATAAGTCAGAGGTTAGCACCTCACTGACTTTTCAGAAACAAGGAGTAACAAGATCAATGCTTGGAAGCTTGGAAAAGACGTGGAAGTATGTGATAGTCGATTTACTGTATTGTCTTGCCCTTTCTTAAGGAAAGGGCAATCCTATTTATGCTAAAGGAGTGTAGTTCTCTCATTTTCCAAGACTTTCCATGACTAACCAGGCTTGGTAACTGTAGTCGACGTAAGAGAATCCCATAGAACCATCTCCTAGGTTCCTAGCCTATAGGAAGTGAACGGAGGTCCAAGGTCAGAGTACCCTATAGACAAATTATGTCATAACTTAACCAATCTTGTGGGTAACTAAGGAGCGATGATGTGTAATCAATCATAGAGGGTTGTAGAAGCTTTTGGAGCTATCGTTCATGTCACTAGGCCTCTAGTTGATAGACATATGTCATGTGTAGTATTAGCCCAGTAACTAAGGAGTGATGTCATGTAATGAATCATAGAGGGTTGTAGAGATATGCTATGTGGTCATATCGGCCCAGTAACTAAGGAGCAATGACGTGTAATGAATCATAGAGGGTTGTAGCAATCGTTGAGTAGTATTGCTCTTGTGTTTGGTTTGATAAGCCAAAATATGTATAGTGACTTGTGTCATACTGGCATTCGTTGCACTCAGTTTGCTATCAAACTCAAGAGCAAACTTAAAAATCTCCTCCTCAAACCTACAAGTCACTATGACATATTTTAACTTATCACACCAACAACAAGAGCAATACTACTCAACGATTGCTACAACTCTCTATGATTCATTACACGTCATTGCTCCTTAGTTACTGGGCCGATATAACCACATAGCATATCTCTACAACCCTCTATGATTCATTACATGACATCACTCCTTAGTTACTGGGCTAATACTACACATGACATATGTCTATCAACTAGAGGCCTAGTGACATGAACGATAGCTCCAAAAGCTTCTACAACCCTCTATGATTGATTACACATCATCGCTCCTTAGTTCCCACAAGATTGGTTAAGTTATGACATAATTTGTCTATAGGTACTCTGACCTTGGACCTCCTTTTCACTTCCTATAGGCTAGGAACCCAAGAGATGGTTCTATGGGATTCTCTTACGTTCACTACATGATTAGCAAGCTAGTTGTGGGTCGCACTTGATTTCTAATACATTTACCAAGCCTGGTTAGTCATGGAAAGTCATGGAAAATGAGAGAACTACACTCCTTTGGCATAAATAGGATTGCCCTTTCCTTAAGAAAGGGCAAGCAGGCAATACATTAAATCGACTAGCACATACTTCTACGTCTTTTCCAAGCTTCCAAGCATTGATCTTGTTATTCTCTGTTTTTGAAAAGTCAGTGAGGTGCTAACCTCTGACTTACCCCTGAGTTCTCAGACTCAACATTTGTTGCAACTTGTCTAAACCACTTCACCACATCATACACCTGATTGCTGCGTTGTGGAATAGTCTAAGCTACAACCCTTTGGCTCTGTTTCCTAAGACAGTGTGTTGTCTTAGTAAAATCATCCCTTCCTTGGGTGGCTAGATTCTCATATCTGGTGCACCCACCATTACATTGCTACCTACGACCCTAAACTAACTACCCTCTGAGCCAGGGCGCACTCACCACCGTAACCCTTGTGGGAGCCACCCTTCCCAAACGTCTCACCGGCATCACAACAAGCAGCTACCACCGAGAGAGACGAAGGGTCGAAGCGACCCCATGCGAAGAGTCAGGCCCGAGTCCCCTCCGACACAGGGCCTCCCTCCACCCTACTCCCATTTTCCCCCTCCCCATAACCCGCACCAATGGTGCCCTCCTCCTCCCCCCAGTGCGGTCCGGGACCATCGCGGTGACAGCGACGGCAGGAAGTCCGCCCAGGGCAGCCACCACTTCCCCCAAAAGAGCCGGCATGCTCCCCTGCTCCATCCGAAGACGGCGCAGCGATGACCGGATTTGCTGAACCGTGTCAGCACCGAAACAACATAGGACAGGGGTATACTCACACCCATACCCGCCTCGATGGCGGCGCGCGTGGCGCAGAGCTCCTCGTAGGAGTCGCGCTCCACGACGGAACGAAACTTGGGAACACTTTGGGCAGCCACGAGGGCCACCCGATTTGCCTCTGAGGCAGCGGCCGCAACATCTGCGGCGACGACAGGGATGGTTGCTTCTGCAGCGACGAGGGCGCGGTATTCCTCATTGAGGAACCAGGGCAGCTATTCACCCAAATGGTTAGCAACAGCCAACCAACCAACAGAACGCCACAAGGAAACTCACTGGGACACAGGTGGAGTGCTGCGTAGTGCAGTACTTGCACTTTGAGCTCGAGGGAGACCAGACGCAATCATGCGCCGGGACACCCTGAGCTTTGGCCCGAAGGCAACGCCACACAGGACCCGGAAAGCGACCGAGGGCTCCGGCAGGCGTGGGGATCGGCATCGTCAATTGTTCAGGATCCATGCTCCCGTCAGCCAAGCCCACGTTATCACTTGCATGCTGAGCACGTTCCCGTCACCTACTCGTTTGGGTGGATTGTTGTATTCTAAACAATCAGTTAGTATACAGCTATAGGAATGGAGGGGGCCACTTATCAGTCTTGACGTGGATACTGTTGACGTTGTTGTTGTAAGGGAAAAACAGGAAGAGGTGGGCGAAGCGGAGTACTCAAATGTTGGCTTACAACAATAAATTCCAAATCGGGCTAGCGCGATCACTTCCCCTTTCACATTTACGAAGGTTTAACTCAAACGCTTAGCGGATACTTCCCGGTGCCCATTCGGACCACCAAGATGGAAAGTGAGATTGAACAAAGCCAACTCCAGTGTCGCATTCCACGAGGTGGTTGTTACGGCTATAATAACATGATGTCATGGTTACAGGGCCAGGGCCTAGTAACGTGACGTGTGAGTCACAGTGGGAAGCGGCGTAGGTTGCCATGTGACGGGGCTAATGGATAGTTGCAGAAACTAGTGGATATTGGATAGTTGAGCTATCCACGAACTATCCTGAATATCTAGCTATCCGCCAACTATCCAGATTACCCATGAGGCACGACGCCACTATATAAGTAGATAGTATTTCCTTAGATAGGAGCTTCGTGCTCAACTCAATATAGTATTCTTTACAATACTGTAACGTGTTACTTGGAAAGCCTTTGTGTCTAATCCCCTGCCTCCTCTGTCAAGTCAACCTTACGCAAGAAACCTCTGTGTCTTCTATCATTTAGAAGTCAGTGTTACAGTGGTGTTACGGTACCCTCCAAGAACAGCCACCTCTGCACACAAAGCACCTTCCTGACACATTGTACAAATGGGGGAGTTCCTGATGCACGTACCGCTGGAATTTTCACCAACAAGGAACGCCCAGCTTGCGGATACCATTCAGAGAGGTTACGGAAAGGACCCTGATGGCATGTTTTGTGGACAAAGCACTCTCTTAGGAGGGGGGTAGTGTAAGGATGCCTTCTCGTCTCTCATTCTAGGGAGTAGACTCTGGGTAGCTGCAGGGTCACGTGTGATCATTTGGGTGGGCTAACCGAGTCGGAACCGAGTCGGATGGTTTTCGGGTACTTGAGACAATCGACTCACGGGGTTCCCCCTCCATCTTTTTTGTATCCTTCATAGTAGACCTATAGGATAGCATCCGTTTAGCCTCCGACTCGCACTCTCATATGCTATTACTGTGAGCTGGGTGCCCTGTGTCCTTACAGTAACTATAGAGGGTTGTAGAGATATGCTATGTGGTAATATCAGCCCAGTAACTAAGGAGCAATGACGTGTAATGAATCATAGAGGGTTGTAGCAATTGTTGAGTAGTATTGCTCTTGTTGTTGGTGTGATAAGCCAAAATATGTATAGTGACTTGTAGGTTTGAGGAGGAGATTTCTAAGTTTGCTCTTGAGTTTGATAGCAAACTGAGTGTTACATGCGCGGATTCCAGTAAGCTTCAATAGTAATATTGAAGTTAAGAATACTCTTGGTAAGCTACGAAGACATATCTATGTATTCAGAAATTGAAGGCAATGGAAAGATGCTCTTCAAAAGCAGACTATAGCAGCTGGTCTTAAGAAGCTACAACTATCACTCGATATGCCAGTCTGGTGGAACTCAATGTATGAAATGTTTCAACAGCTATTAAACTACAGACGCCAATTATAGCGATCTGTGCTACTCAGAAAATGGATCTAAGTATGAGAGATATCGCTCTTACACCAGAGGATTGGATAACGCTCCACGCTCTTCAGAATTTCTTCTTTATATTTGTTAAGCCATCGCAAAAGCTACGAGCAAGCTTATATCCAACGCTCAACTTCGCAATTCCTCAGTATCTAAAGATGATAAAGAAGCTTGAGGCTTTACAGCAGGAAGTTGGTATATCATCAACGATCAGCCTAGCTTGTATCGCTGCTCATAAGAAGCTTAATGAGTACTATACGCTTGCTATGAATCAACGATGGAGTCATTCAGGGGTAGCTACAATTTGCGATCCATGTATGAATCTTAACATATTCAACAGTCTTTGGCCAAGCAGTACTGAAGAAGTCAAACGGAATAGGGTTAAGCAGCAGTTCCACGACATCTTTATTTAATATAGAGGCTGCCAATACTGTCTTGAAGAAGAGAAAAGGGAAGCTGAGGCTGATTTACCACAATTACCTACAGAACCTGACTCTGACAACGATTTATATATCTCTCATAGTATTTACCAAGAACCAGAATGGAAGCGCTGGCTTGTTGAGCCCTGGCCAGGTCTAGCAACAGATATCCTCAAATATTGGGCGGCAAAGCAATATCAATATCCAATTATACCTGCAATTGCTCGAGACCATTTGGCAATTCCTGCAACATCAGCTCCATCAGAACGGGTCTTTAGTAATGGAGCTGATATTCTTACGAAGAAAAGGAACAGGCTCTCTCCTGAAACGCTTCGATATTTACTCTGTTTATGGGATTGGGGTCATATACTAGAGGTTGAAGAAAGTGAAGCCGAAGACGCTGATGACGAGGGGGAAGAGTAGTTATATAAGTTATTTTATCTATTCTATTTTTATATTTTAAGCCTCATTATCCTGAAGATCTGGATATAACCCGTATCTATCCGTCAGACCTCAGACGGATCATGATCTTACCTGTGAGGGCTCAGGATCAGATCCGGATATGATCCGCTGAATACTGCCTGCTCCTTTCGAGCACCCCTAGGTGGTTGTAATGGTGGGTGCACCAGATGTGAGAATCTAGCCACCCAAGGAAGGGATGATTTTACTAAGACAACACACTGTCTTAGGAAACAGAGCCAAAGGGTTGTAGCTTAGACTATTCCACAACGCAGCAATCAGGTGTATGATGTAGTGAAGTGTTTCAGACAAGTTGTAACAAATGTTGAGTCTGAGATAATCATCTGCCAGACCCCTTGTGTTCGTACACGTGTATGCTGATTAAAGTGTTTTATCCAGTCTAGACCTGCATCATTGTCGCTCCAGCCATTTGGTGAGGTCTTGATGGCCCAAGTAGGTGGAAGGGCGCACTCTGTGTACCAAGGCGCAAGGTGATGCTTGCCTTGTACAATCAAGTACGCAGGCACTACAAAGCCATCTGTACTCACACATTCAATCGCTGTTGCCCATTCCTGATTACCAGACTGAAGCTGCTTTGCTCGGCCTTTTCGATCTGAGCTTGTAACAACCATATTCCCACAGATAACACCCATCATAAAGCCCGTCTCATCAAAGTTGTAGAAGTCAGCATCCTGGATGCTGTACTTCGCCTGCATGTTCTTTACCAGCTCAAACCACTTTGTTATACAATCAGGATCTTCGCAGAGGGCTCGCTGGAGGTCGTACGCACGAGAGAGACGCGTCTTAAGCTTTGGTTCATTGTGTACAAGCGGTAGGGCCAGTTTTTTCCAACTGGGGGTTCGTGACGCGTCGCACGGAGGAGATTCGCTATATCTCGTACATCCTCAATTCGAGGTGGAAATCCTTGTGAAGCTAGGTCAAGTACGTATCGTATGAGCTCCTCTTCCTCAATTGGGGTCAATGGATGTTGTTTGTCGCAGTCTACTAGCTCGTGGTTGGCTTCCGTGTATGCGACGGGTAAGTGTTACATGTGGGACCTCATATAGCTGCGCAGCACGTCGGATGGACAGTTTGTGGGGTGATTTGGTAGCTTGAAAGGCTAGTAAAACTCGGCCTTCATTAGCTTTCTGAGGCATCTTTTTGTTGTGGTGTGGTGGAGTAATTGGGTTTGAGGTTGCGATGCTATCGGAAAGTGTTTCATTTGGTGGGATGTTCCGTTTGGTGGTAAACCACATTAGATTATAAATCATGATTATGATTAACGTACATGTATAGCGAAAGCGCCAAACAAGCGAAAGCGCCAAAATTATCTACCCTCACGACAAACATTGCGATAAATCTACCACAACATTAGAAATCAATTGAAACTACTCGGAGTCCTCTTCCTCAGAGGTGTCTATTACAATCTGACACGTGCGCGCATTGTGCCCAGTCTCACCACACTTGCCACAGCGACGGGCACGGGTTTCTTCCCTTGGCTTCCGACCACGGCTTGCCCTTATTTCCTGCTCTACCTGCTGCACAACATCCCTCTCATCCTGTAGCTCTTGCGCCCCTTGTTGACTAAGTGATCCTCCTTGCTGTAGTCGTGTTTTCCTAGCTCTCCGGCGCTTGCTTAGTACTTCATTTGCCTGTCGTAGGTTTTGGTTCTCTCCCTTTAGCAGTGCTAATTGATGCATTATTTGCGATGCACCCTTTGTAAACTGGTCAACAGCTGCATAGATTGAGGTTGGAGAGCTATTTTGATGGCGTGAAATCCGAGTTTTAATAAATGTAGACTGTGACATAGCTTCAATTGGGTTGTTTGGTGTCTGAGAAACCCAAGGTTGAGCAGTACCTGGGCGGGAGCTTGGAGGCGTTGGTGTCCTTAACTTAAGATCAAGTGTAGATATCACTCTCTCAGGGTCAAATGGAAGAAGCCCTGCCCCTCGGAACCCGCCTCAAATGTTACTTTCCGTCATTGTAGTGTTAAATGCAGCGTGGAAGGCAGGAAAGAAGTCATCCTTTGTAATATGAGAAATATGAGCCTGCATCATATCTTCAATTTGCCGACCATAGGCCTGCTTTAACGGGCCGAAACAGCCAACATCAAGTGGCTGGAGTAGATGAGAAGAGTGAGCAGGCATACAAAGCGTAATAATGTTGTGTTCCTTGCAGTACTCCTCAAACTCATCTGAGTGGTGGCTCTCATGACCATCAAGGACTAACAAGCGATAACCACCAACACTCCGGGCCTTTGTATGCTTCTCAAAGTGCTGAATCCAATCCATGCCTCTCTCGTTTGTAGTCCAGCCATTTTCAGTAACAGAAATCACCCAATCGCTTGAAAATCCACTATTCTCATACCAAGATGTAAGGTGGTTTTTGCCTGCAACAATGATAAATGGTGGTACTGCCCAACCTTGAGAACTAACGCCTTGGATTACTGTAACCCATTCCTGATTACCAGGCTGTACCTTCTTTGCTTTTGCCCGCCCGTCTGAGCTTGTTACAACCATAGCAGTTGAGATAACGCCCATCATAAACCCAGTCTCATCAAAGTTGTAGATATCTGCTTCATCGATACCATATTTCGCAATTGTGTTACGCACAAGCTCAAACCAGCCATTAATAACTTCTGGATCTTCGCACTTAGCCCTCTGGTAGTCGTATTTGCGCTGAAAGCGTGTCTGGAGCTCTACACGCCGCTTAACAAAGTTTGAAGCCCAACGCGACCCAACGCGTGACGCGTCGCGTGTTGCAAGTAGTCAACTTGCCATATCTTCAACAACAGACAGCCGAGGAGGAAACCCTTTGGCAGCTAGGTCGAGTATATACTGAACAAGGACGGACTCCTCTAGGTTAGTTAATTTCCGTGAGTTGGCTTGGATATCGCGTCGTGAAGGTACACCTTCTAGACGACGACCTAGCTTGCGGTGGTCCACAGAATAGATCCTAGCAGCAACTCGAAGGCGTAACTTTGGGTCGCTTTGCATAGCCTGGATAGCTAGCACTAATTGGCTTTCATCGTTTTTATGGGGCATGTTTTGTTGTTGAGGAATTTAACATTTAGTTGGGGGGTTTGGTCACCGCATCATTTTGGCGCTTTCGCTTGTTTGGCGCTTTCGCTATACATGTACGTTATGCGCTTTGTAAATAATCGTGATTATGATTACGACCTAATAATCGTAATTGATTTTCTAACTTCGCTTGTGTGATTCACACAAGCGAAGCGATCACTGAACTTGCCACCTAAAATTGAGAAATTTACAAGATAATAACTCAACAACTTCATAATATATTCTAAAAATGTGTGTGTATCCTTATATATACACGTAGATTCCTTTATTTTAAGCTTTAGCATGAGGAGGGGCGGGGTGTTCACGATGAGGAGGGAAGGAGGGAGGAGTAGCTGTGTGATGGCACGAGGGGATGAGGGTGCCAGGGACGATAGACGACAAGGGAAGGTACTACTCCGTAGTCTCGAGCGCAATCATGACCACGATATCGACACGATATCGACCATGGCCACGACCACAACGCGTGCATCTCGCCTTGCCAAGACACCGGTCTCAACGCGACCACGTGGATTGCAAGGGCTGCGGAGGGTGGGAGATAGCACCGTGGTACCTGTGCAGGACGGCTCATCGAGGGGGGGAACGTGTGTGCGCGACGGCACGAGAGAGGGGCTGTCCAAGCCCCCTCTACCCTGTAGAAGGGGTTTGGAAGGAGAGGCTGCATGGGAGGCTGCATGGGAGGCTGCATGGGAGGCTGCATGGGAGGCTGCATGGGAGGCTGCATGGGGGGAGGGATGGGGGGAGGGATGGGGGGAGGGATGGTGAGGGAGAGGGGGGCAGGAGTGAACGTGGTGGTTTGTGGGGTGCGAGTGGGTGGGATGAGAGGTGGCCGTGGGGGGGTTGGGTGGGGGAGGGAGGTGGTGATGGGAAGTGTCACCGCCGAGATGAGGTGATACGTTTGGCTTCTGTTTGACTCACGGCTCTGGTTGCCTGGGTTTAGGTGTCAGAGTTGTTGGCAAAGTCTTGGAGTTGGGGTTGGACGCGGAGGCGTGGTGCAATGGTAGGCTCAGCGATAGTTCCTTGGCTTGGCTCTCATTTTGACTGACCTCATCTTTCTTGGCTTCAATCCTGCACAACATGTCGTCGCTTGGCTTCACTCCCGCCGGGTCCTGACTGAGTGACATACTTGGATGAGGAGGTCTTGGAATTGCGATACGAAGAGAGGGGTTGAGTGTGACGAGAAGGCTTTCGCGTTCATCGCACAGAGACAGAGATAGGTATGGCGCAGGTACGCGGAGTGTGGGAGGGATATACAGTCATAATCCGTTAAGTCGATAGCTCGGGTCCCGTAAATACCATCGAGATAGCGTAAATATCGAGATATCAAACGTATTTTGGTAGTGGACAGGGGGGATGTGGCCAGCAAAACGTATCGACTTAACGTGAATCGCGTATCGACTTAACGGATTATGACTGTATTGAAGAACGGCGGTGGTGGGTGGTAGTGTGCGTCGGGTCGTGAGAGCGAATAATCTCGCCTTGTGGTCTGTGAGGGAGCTGAGATGGGGGGGGAGGGGCGGGAGGGAGGGGGAAGTAGAGAGGGGGAGGGGGGGGAGGGAGGTAGAGCGGGAGGGAGGTAGAGCGGGAGGGCGGTAGAGAGGGGGGGAGGGGAGGTAGAGCGGGAGGGAGGTAGAGAGGGAGAGAGGGAGTGGCGTCTCGGGGGTGGTGGTGGATGGTGGTGGATAGCGCTGGTGGTGGATGGTGGTGGATAGCGCTGGTGGTGGATAGCGCTGGTGGTGGATGGCGCTGGATAGCGCTGGTGGTGGATGGTGGTGGATAGCGCTGGCGGTGGATGGCGGTGGATGGCGCTGGTGGTGGATGGCGCTGGATGGCGCTGGATAGCGCTGGGTAGCGCTGGGTAGCGCTGGATGGCGCCCATCGTCCACAAACCCGCAACCCAATCGCAGCTCCGTCTGACGCCACGCCCCTCAACCTCACATCCCCATCCCCCCTTCTCCCCTTCCCCCCTTCCCCCCTTCCCCCCTTCCCCCCTTCCCCCCTTCCCCCCTTCCCCCCTTCCCCCCTTCCCCCCTTCCCCTCTTCCCCTTCCCCCCTTCCCTCCTTCCCCTTCCCTCCCTTCCCCCCACTTCCCCCCACCCCTCCCCCCTTCCCCCTTCCCCCAACGACCAACGACCAACGACAGTTCTACTCCCACTACTCCGTACCCCGTACTCCCAATACCCAAATCGCGATCCACCTCAACTGCGATTGACTTCTATTTGCCACCACCCACTACAATCCTCTAGACCATCTCGCACTATTGACAATCCGGACTGTGCCCCTAAAGCTTCCGCATAGACAACACCTCGTCTCCCACCTTCTGCTCATAATAATCCCACGTTCCTTCCTAAACTGCATCTACTGGGTCGTTCACGCCCTACCTTCCCCCCCTAGTCCACAAGAAAACCCCCAACCCAACGAACCCTTTGAGCTAGCCTTTTCATCATCACGCCACCACTGATAGAACCCATAATCCGCAGCTCAAGACGAAAAATTAACCCCACCCAACCCGCCTCTTCGCGTGGAAAATAGACACCAGGCGCTGTCCCGAACCGACTTCATCAAATGGCGCTCAAACCCTATACGCTCCTCTTTCCTTTCTTTTTCATCCAGACGCGCCAGAGCCTGGTGCTGCGTTACTCTGCCTACATCTACATATAAGACGCAGCGTTGCAGATCTACTGTCAGACATCAATAGTCATGGCTGTCTATGTTCAACATCTCCATCATCACTTCCTGTGAGAAAGGCAGAGCGGCGCCTTGCCTCCTCGACGTCTGACCCTGCTGCTCAAGCATCCGGCCACCACTGCAGAAAACAGAAAACAGAAAACAGAAAACAGAAAACAGAAAACAGAAAACAGAAAACAGAAAACAGAAAACAGAAAACAGAAAACAGAAAACAGAAAACAGAAAACAGAAAACAGAAAACAGAAAACAGAAAACAGAAAACCGCTCACAATGTTTCCCGCCATGGCGGATCCCAGGAGCGGGAATGTCTTCGCAACATGGCATCTCTTCACCCGCTCCGAGAAGAAGAATATGATGATCTATATGGGAGGAATTATGATTTATAAATTCGGCCTCGAAGTCTTTATCGGCTCCTTCATCTCGCTCGCATCGAATCGCTACGACTACGCCGCCCGCATCGGCGGATATACGCCTGTCACCTTCGGCCGCATTGGCCTGCTCCAAGGCCTCAACCAGGCCTTCCAGTGCTTCGGCGCCATCCTCGTCGCACCCCTAGTAAAGCGTTGGGAGACACGCATTGTCCTCTCCGTCGCCATCCTCGTCTTCGCGGTCTTCACCACCGTCATCCTTATCGTCGACGCTGCAACAGGTGGAACCTTCAAGCCCGCAGGCGCTTCGAACGACGACTTCTCCTATTATGGAGACTTCAACACCGACGGCATGATTCCCGTCTACTGTATAACCGGTGTCGTCTACGGCATGGTCGAGCTCATCCGCCGCGTCATCCCACGAGACATTGTGCGCTCCGACGGTCAGTCTGATATGTCTCATCACTAACACCACTCCCACTGACATTCCGCAGTGCAAAAGCTCAGACGCCTCGACGCCACCGTGCACATCTTTTACGAAGTCACCGGCACCGCCGGCGCCTTCACCACCGCCCTCGTGCTCATCCCCCACCTCGGTAACAACATGGCCATCATCGTCTCCCCGTTCTGCTTCGCCGGTGCCGCGGTCGTCTGGTCCTTCATCTCGACCGCCGAGCACCCCACTACGGCCCCCAAACTCCGTACCGTCAACAGCCCCTCCTATCTCTCCCTCCTCTACCAATCCACGCAACTCTTCTTCGTCTCCATCAGCACGGGAGCCCGCATCCTCTTCACGAGCCGCAAATTCATCTGGCTCCTCCCCTCCTACTCCCTCGCCCTCTACGCCCACCGCTACCTCGAGAACAACATCGCCCCGCTGCTCGCGCAGCGCTATCTCCACAACTCCGCCTGGGCACAGCTCATCGTCGGCGGATCGAACTTCGGCGAACTCCTCGGCGCGCTGTTCGTCTTCTTATTCACTAATCTCGTTACCACGCCCATGCCCTGGTTGCGCCTGGACGCCTGCGGGCTGCTGATCGTGTGGTACCTCGCCTTCTGGCATCCGACGCCCGGGCAGGTGGGTCAGGCGTGGATGGTCGCGGCGACGTTCATCCCGGTATCGTTTGGATGGGCTGCGGGGGATATTTCCTTATCCGCCTACCTACAAGCAATGCTACACCGACAGGAGCACGAGCGCAAAGACGTCAGTGCGCTGGTGACGGTGATGGCGTTCCTCTACTCGACATACATCGTCACCTACTCCATCTGCTCGCCATTACTGGGAACATACATCGACAAAGTCTCAGCAGCGAATGGCGGGGACGTACACGAAGCCATCAAGTACGTCGGAGGTGTGCAGTTTACCATCATCTCGTGCACCGTGCTCGCTGCCACATTTATTCCTAGGGGCTCCTTCGCCCTTAACCCTGATATGCTTGAGGGCGAGGACCTGGAGGCGTATCGGGCGCGGGATATGGAGGAGAGGCCGCCGCCGGTGAAGCAGGAGAAGGTGGTCAAGACGAAGGAGGAGAAGAGGGAGCAGACGGAGAGTATGAAGGGGTTGAAGGTGGGGCACGACGATTGGTTTATGGATTTGTGAGGACGATGGATATATAACAACCTTCACACCTTTCGCCACGGACCCCCTCGATACGAGGGGGTCGGGTATATACAAGTATAATGGGAGCGGATTCAACTCGGGAATAGAGATAGATATTGGGCTGGAGCGATTTTGGGAGGGGGATCAACATTTTTTGGGGCGTTGGATTAGCGATTTTTTTAGGGGGGGGATTGGAAGTGGGGGGAGCGACGTGTATGTTTAGGGGGGATACACCTTTTGAGAGATACCAACCAGGCGTAGATGTGTTAATGAAAAAGAAATTAATAAATTCCAAGATCTGAGCGAGATGGTGCTTGTGTGTCTTGATATCTTCTGTGTGGCTTCGTACCCTCGTGGTTGGTTATCCCCGTACCACTTCTCATAGAGAAAATAGACACAAATACTCCTCTTACTCACGCATTAGCCAGGCAAAGATATTAATTTGTGCGTGGATATCAGTTCTTGTGACTAGCGCACGTGAACCACAAGAATACCCAGCCAAGGGAGAGTGGGGTTTGGTGGGGGTTGGTGGGGGGTTGGTTGGGAGGAAGAGCCGTGATATCCACAAGCGCAGCCACATCCCTCCTAGCATGAATCCTTGGCAGCTTTCTCGCGGCACCCCAGCCTCTTATACCACGTTTTGGATCGATCTTGTTGTTAGCGCAAAAAAGGAATCAAATGCTGGAGGGGGGCGGTATTTATACCTCGTATGGAGGTCCGGGAGCGGGTGATAAGGGTTGGGAAAGAGCGAGCGAGGTTGGATATGGGAAGGAGCGAGTCGAGCAAAGATGTAGGAAGGAACGGAATGGAATATATTGGAAATTGGAAGGAACGATCCCGGGGTATATTGGAAAGATATATTGGAAGTAACTAGTGATAATAAGTGGGAAGGAACGAGGGGCATCGCGAGAATGAGGGTGGTGGAGTGGAGTGGGTTTGGCGCAGAAGTTGTCAGTCAGGCAAGTCTCCGTCACTCAGGGCCAGCGCATCGTCGAGTTGGAAGTAAATATCATACTCCTGCACGCGGGGATTGGCGCGTTGAGAGCTGACAACGCATCGATGGTTCTCGTTAAAACCTGCGGGGAAGATGAGCTCCAGGATGTGCAGCTTCCTGTCGCCGCGGCCCCATGGAGCTTCTCACGATAACCCGTTTACGTGGTTTGCGATTGCACTTCATCTACAAAGACTTTCGCGATCGATTTCCTGTCTGGAGACTCTTGACCCGTGCATTATCCGTGTCTAACTCTACAACTTACTAATAGATCAAACCTCCCAAGTACCATGGAGATGGCGGGGAGATCACAGGAGACATAGTATCTTGAGTCCGGCGAGGAAGCTTATAAAGAGCGACTAAAAGTGTGTTGGAAGGGCTGCGCCAAGAGACGGAGAAGAAAATGCGCGGACTGAGCGGCTCAAGAGCAGTCTTCATGATCCGTCTCAGAGAGCCCAGGAGCAATCTTGCAATATATGTTCCGTTCCGCTGTCATATGTCGTTGCTGTCACAGATTTTCACAATCATTAATTTCTGTCATGGTTGGTTCTTACCGTCGTTGATTCCTGCTTCCTGTCATTTAACGTCGAGCGAACGCCTACAAGGCCCCTCCCTCCCCTTTGATAGACGCCGCGCGCTCAAATAGTCGCAATCAGACACCATCTCTTTGCGGGAAGTTGCTGCCCCGTCTTTGGAAAATTGGTGCAGGTTGCATCGTAAATATTCGTATCGTAATATGTGTGGAATTCTCACTCCGTGCCCGGCATAGGGATGGCGATGCCGCCGAGGCCGCCAAGTGCCAACCTGGCGCCAAGCTCAATATCGCCCAACTGAGAAGATAAAAGCTGGGCACCACTCCTCTGAGACTAGCTCGGGAGCAGAGTTTTCTACTATATAACTTAAAGTAATTACAGTAGTTAGATTAATAACATATTGAACCTGGTTGACACGCCCGTAATTATCATTATTCTATTCTTACGGACCACTACCTAAGTTCTACAATATGGGTATGGGCTTCGTATTAAAATCTGTCTAGATTTTGTGCTGCGTCGGTCCCATCTAATATTTCTGCCTTCAGGACTAATTTATAGTGGTTTCCGTAGCTACTGCACATATTGTACGTCGTCGTTGGACATGGATAAATACGACGAAGGTCCGAATAACCTTTACGCGCCGGCCAAGGTGGGGGAGTATGCCCATCCTCTCGGTCACAGATCCCAAACAACCATAATTCCAGACTACACAAGCCAACACATACCCGCAAACCACCTCCATAATTTATCCCATCATAATTACACATTTCGGGATTCAGTCCAAAAACGGCGGCGTGCTGTCCAAGGCGGATGCGTGGGGGAGGGGTAAAAGAGGCGAAATATTTTGCTGGGCTACAATGAGTTCTCAACACTAGATGTGGCTATGCCTTTTCAGTAATATTATTCGATAGAATGTTATTAATTGATTTAAAATGCATTCTAGGAAAAGAAGCTTTGATAATTACTGTAGACAATGAAATGTGGCTATAGAAGTGACAACTCGCGACCTATATCTGGCAACTGACCCCAATTCCGTAAGCAGAGTAGATATCTAATTGTTAATTGTGATAACTTGTTTCGTTTCTTTGTGATAAATATCACTGCCATTGCTAAACACCCGCTCTGATGGGGCAGATGTTGCTGAAATTGCTAGATGGTCTCGAGCAACTTGAGCAACTATTGGATACTGATATTGCTTTGAAGACCAATATTTAAAGATGTCTGTATGCTCACCTGGCCGTGGTTCAAGCATCCACCGTTTCCATTCTGGCTCTTCAAATGATATGCCTTCTGATGCAAATAAGTCTTCATCAGAATCTGGCTCTTGTTCTCTGTTATTTGCATTTCCTAATGCAAATGAAAGTGCTGTTTCATGTTCAATGCGCTCTGTATCAAGATGATATTGTCGTGTCTTGTATTTTCTGCAGACGTCTTCAAACTGAGCTCTTGCCCGTGATCTTCGTATATCATCTATACTGTCTGGATAAATCTTCTTAAATACGATAAGTTGTTCAAGATCCTTAATAATGGCCCAATCTTCTGTAGTTAATGCAATGTCTTGCATACTAATATCAAGTTGCTGCATTGTGCAAACTGCTGTAATTGGTATTTGGAGGTTTACTGCTGTATGAAGCATATGATATGTTGAATTCCAACGCACGGGCATATCAAGTGATAACTGCTGTGGGCTTAAGCCTGCTGCTTTAGTTTGCCGTTGTAAAGCATCCTTCCATGCTCGTCGATTGCGGAATACATAAATATGCCTTCGTAATTTTGCTAGAGTGTTCATAACCTCTACATGAGTATCTCTAGTATGTGGAATCCGAGCTGCACCTTGCTCACACTGGTATGCTTCTGTCTCTGTATCTGCGTCGGCTATTAAGCTCTTAAGAGCAGCTTGTACTGCAATATTTATAATATGTGCAATGCACCGAACGTCGCCTTCTTTAACAGTAAATGTCCAACAGAATCACTCTACGATTGCTACAATTTGTGATCCTCGGTATAATTTCAATGTTTTCAATATCATATGGAAAGACAGTACACAATCGATCAAAAAGAACAGGGCAAAGGCACAGTGGCAGGACTGCTTCTATCGATATTCAGGCCGCGAGTCTGATATTCGAGCAGCAAACGTTATTAATAGTATCGAAGATGAGGATCTAGATCCAGAGCAGCAAGCTATGAGTATCGATATAGACTCAGAAGACGAGCTATACGTATCGCAAAGCCATCACGATACTGAGCCAGAATGGAAGCGATGGATGAAGGAGCCGACGGTTGGTAGGAACACAGATATTCTCAAATATTCAGAGTAAGCAATTCCAATATCCGTTGATTGCTTCTATAGCAAAGGACCACCTAGCTATTCCAGCTACCTCAGCGAACTCGGAACGAGTATTTAGTGTTGGCGGTGATATTATCACAAAGAAACGAACAGATTATCACCGTCTACACTTAGATATCTACTTTGCTTACGGAATTGGGGTATTATATCACAAGGCGACGACGAGGACAGCGGCGACGATGCAGATAATGAGAGTTGTTGAGATCAGTGGTGTATCTGTATCTGCAGCGGCATAGTTATCACGTTGAGTTGAACAACAGTTCACTTGAATATATGTTTTGTATTGTTGTTCTGAGTGAAGCTATCTACGGAACTATTTGTGGGTGGTCCGCAACCCGATTCGGTTGGCGAGCCACACGCCTAACCAATCAGTCTGAGCAACCTCCTCCTTCAACAAGAGTTAGAATAGTAAATACAGTCAAATTCTATTTTATATGCGAGTACTACTCACGGTATTCGAGTACCGGTATTCGAATACCGGTACTCGAGCTTCAATTTTGAGTACTCTACTCGAGGATGCTCGAGTAGTACTCAGAGCGGTATTCGGGCAACACTGGTTTCAAATACTAATATCATTGAGTTCGAAAATAAAATATGCTCTTATTAAATATAACAACTATTAGGATGGGTTCACATTCAAAGCACATTTCTTTATCTTAATTTATTGACTTATTTTATTGATTTGAGTACAACTAATTCAAAGTACACCTCTCGCTTGAACTAAAAAACTCCTTTCAACTCCCACTTCCATCCATTTACATGATCTCAATCTTGCGGCTCTCATGCTTCTTCGCCTTGGGAACCACGACGCTCAAGATCCCATCCTTCATCGATGCGGTAACTCCATCCTGGTCAATGCGTCCTGGGAAAGTGAAGGCACGCTCAAACGAGCCAACGCTGCGCTCCGAGACCCAGAAGCGCTCCTCGGGCTCCTTCTTCTGCGCCTTCTCTGGCTGAGCCGATTCTGGAGCCGCGACGGAAGTGGCTGACTCACCCTCCTCGTCCTCGATAGTTGCGTGGCGGCCGCTCTTTGGCGAGGTGGTGCCGCATTGAGTGATAGCAGGTGCTTGAGCCCCGGCCTCAATGGCGGCGGGCGGGGTACCGGCGGTGTAGGAGCGCTCAGTGCGGCCGCGGATGCTCATTGTCTGGGGGTCCGTGAACTCGATAGTGACATCGCGTTGGTTGATGCCGGCGAGCTCGCCGTGCAGCTCAAAGTGGGTTGGGATCTCCTTGACGTCGAACTTCGGGACAAAGGTCTTCTCAGCGCGCGCGATTTGGCGGGTTGTCTGGCGCGAGTAGGTATCGTAGTCGTCGAGGAGGCGGAAGAGTGGGCTGAATGTGGAGGCGGATGGGGCTGGGGGGGAGAAGAAGGCGTGTGGGTAGAAAGACATTGTGCGTGTTTGTACTTTGGTGAGTGGAATTCGCTTTGGTAGTGCGCGTTGAATTGTTCGAGATTGCATGAAGATCTTGATGTGTTTTGATGATGAAGAAAAGCACTTACTCGGTGTGTTCACGATGGTTATATAGACTAAACTTACATTTGCGAGAATATTCTATGATATTCTATGACATTACTAGAATATCGAGCGATCATTCTAGAGGCATCGATATCTTTGTCAAAGGTAGCAATCGCGGGCGTCACGATCCAGCTGATGCTAGAATATTCCGTGAGGCGAAGTTAGTAATCACGTGAAAAGGCACGTGATACGCACACGTGATCCACCGACATGTGGGGTCAAATCTTGTTAGTTTTATCTCTTCTATTCACCCCGCATGAATGCAGATGTTCACCATTGCCACGTCTGCGCACGTTTCTTATAGTCCAGTATCTGAATGTATCTGTACGTAACACTGGATGGAAAGGATTCATCCAAGCGTCCAGACCAAGAGTGATCCTGCAGCTAAGTCCGCGCTACTTTATGCTACAACGCCGGCTCCGAGCACCCACCACCGCCTCTCTTGTTCGATCTTAACTAGAACGCCCAGCCGGGAAAATAATCCGCCTAAGACTGTAATCTTAGATTATCCTCCGCGCCGACAAACGCCCATGTCATTTTTGGTGGAGGGCAGAGCGGATTTGTGATTGCCAACCGTTTGAGCGAGGATCCAAATAGTAAGCACAGTTGTATTGGACAATTTCCGTAGGATCTGTAGCAGTAGGTAGAGAACATAAACCGTAAATACAGTCACGAAGCAGTAGAGCCCGAAATGATAATTTTGTAATGCATATTCTTATAATTGAAGCTATTCTAACTACTATATATACTGTTCCGGGCCCTATTCCTGTGCCTATTCGTGGCTCGGATCCTGAAACCCTCCTGGTTTCGGTCCGTTCCCTAGAGCTTCAGAATCGAAACTTCAGAATCGAAACTTCAGAATCGGAAGACCTAGGATCCGGAGGATCACGAAGCTGGCTGACACAGCTTCGGTATCAGGGCTCTGATCCCTGCTTCCGGGTCAAGGATTCAACAGTTGAATTTTCGATTGCATAGGCCTTGCTCGGTTGCTTATCATACTTTGACAACAACCCGAACAACCCGGCCCAGCTGGACCCATCAAGCGCGGCAAACTACCGTCCGATCAACATGTTTAACGTCTCGTCTGTGCCACAGCCCGGACTTGGCGGACGTGTTTCCGGGGCATTCGCCGCTTCCGTTGTTGGAGGTGGCTCCACTGTCAACGGAATGATGTTCTTCACCGCCCCGCGTGCAGACCTAGTTGGTACCCAGAAGGCACTATACGCATCCCCGCTGCAGCTTCCTTTTGGATCGGGACGCCAAGTTCAGCCCATGCTTTCCACTGGACCTCTGCGATAGCTGATCGTTGTTAGTTGGTACCCAGAAGGCACCATACGCATCCCCCGCTGCAGCTTTCTCCTAACCCATAATCTCCGACATATTCTAACTCTTCGCAGAGGTCCAGTGGAAAGCATGGGCTGAACTTGGCGTCCTGATCCAAAAGGAAGCTGCAGCGGGGGATGCGTATGGTGCCTTCTGGGTACCAACTAACAACGATCAGACCTACCGCCGCTCATACGCACGCAGCGGTTACTACGACCCTGTGGCCAGCAGAAAGAACCTGAAGATCATCACCAGATACAGGGCCAACGAGGTTCTCTTCAGTGCTAAAAAGCACGCTGAGTCGGTCACGATCCAACAAAGAGGCACAAAGCAGGAGATTGTCCTCTGTGCCGGATGGTTGCACACGCCACAGGTTCTTCAACGTTGTGGCCTCGGACCGAAGGACCTCCTGGATGAAGCTGGCATCAAGCAGATTGACGATCTGCCGGGTGTAGCCTCCAAGATCACGCCGTGACGGACATCGTATACACCTGTAAGTGACACCTGGATTACCCCCTCGAACCTTGATCTTAACACCATACAGATGCGACGGATCTCAGGCCGAACCATAGCTCACTTTACACAAATGCGACCTTCGCAGCATGGGCTGCTGGGCAATGGCTTGACCATAAGGGTCCCCTCTCAGTTGGCGTTGGGAACTCTCTATCTGTCCCTTACCTCCCTCAGATGAGCCCCAACTACAAGTCTATCATTGCCAAGGCGCAGGTCCAGAACGCTGCCAAGCTGCTGCCCTCTACCTACACATCTGTGAACGTCAAAGGCTTCGTCGCGCAGCGTCAACTCCTCCTCAAGACCTTCAGCAAGCGTAACAACGGCGTCGTTTAAATCACCTTCTCCGGCGGTGGTATCTCCTCGCTAAGCAATGAGAAGCCCCTGAGCCGCGGAACTGTGTGCCTAAATACGACAGACCATTACGCTGAGCCGATGGTTAACTTCAACACCCTCATTAACCTCACCGACACTGACATTTCTTGGTCGAGTCTCTCAAGTTTGCTCGCAAGTGGTTCGCCACTGATGCGATGAAGCAGCTGTCGCCATCAGAGACGTCGCCGGGCGGAAACATCACTTCTGATGCGGATCTCGCGGCGTATGTCGTGCGGTCGATGGGCTCAACGGCGGCGCACAGTTCCGGATCTGCTGCTATGGCGCCTCGCCACTTGGCGGGTGTTCCCCATGATCCCGTCAACGCACACCTGTGCGACGATGTACCGAGAAGGCGGCAGGTTTGATTAAGAAGAGAGCAGCCTGAGAGTTTGGATACCTATAACTGCCCATATATGAGTTATAAAATGACATGAAAAACTAACCTTAAGAGAAAATATTGAGACTATCTCCATATTTATGAGCATATGTATTCCCACCATAATTATGCTCTTCCAGAGTGACCTGATTACTCCTTCGATTCTCCGAACCAGCCCCTAAACCCGGATCATAAATGTTCCGATATCTACCAATGAAAATGCACGTGCGTCAAATCTCCGGAGACGATCAATCCTTTTATCTTGACCCATCGCGCTTCTACTTCTCCTCCAACACAACACTTATAGACCACAACGCACTACGCACTTTCTCACCCTTATATATAGACTGACCCAGACCAACTGGCTCAGCCAAACGCGCTTACCAAGTTCTTCCGCCTCCATATATGCAATCTGAGCCTACCAATATCTCAAACACGATTACTCATACAATTCCGAAACGTCTTACCCAATCTTCTCAACATGGCTTTTCAGATCCAGGCATCGCTGCCCTCGCGGCAAGCTTGTATAGTGAGCAACCGCAGTCACTTGTCGGTGCTCCCGCGATCGTCCCTCTGCAATCCGTCGATGGCGGAGAGGGCGGCTTGGTGGGCGAATTGCCACGATTGAACGGGGTTCTGGAGGGCGATAACCTGCCCCACCCATCATTCAATGCGACCGCAGGAGGTGAAATTGATGAAATTGATCTAGGACCCGAATCCCCAAAGAATCAGAGAAGCGGTCCTGGATTCAAGGTAACCAAGAGCAGAACAAGCAGCAATGATGGGATCCAGCTGGAGCAATTCCCCAATGGTGAGCCCAAATGCGCGCGCAAATTACGAGCGCTAGCTAATACCAAGCAGAGGTTCTGACTCACATATTGTCGCATTTACCCGCAACATCTCTGTCAACGGTATTACTTGTGTCCCGGAGGTTCTATAATCTTGTTACCACGCCCCACGCCTGGCGCATAGCATTTTCGCGATTCTTCCCTGGACAAGATGCCACCGATGAAGGGTACGCCGCGCGCAACAACCGCCGTAGCTCTGATCAAGAAACCCGTGATCGACAACGCGCCGAGCAGCGCTTCTTCGCACGCCTGACAGCCCTTGCATCATGGCGCAGCGAGTACATTCTTCGGACGCGGCTTCTGCGCTCTCTCGCTCGCGGCAAGCCACAGCAGATCGCGAAAGGACATGGCGCGTCATCTCGCGCGAATAGCGCGGCGAACAATGCGAACGCAGCTGTGACGTATAACTCGCAGCTGTTCACGACTGTGAACCATATCCACGCCGTTTTTGATAAAGGCAGGAAGTCTCCGAGATTCATTCATGGAAGCGATGAGACGGGTACGGCTTGCACGAGTGATCCGAATATTGGAAAAGTTGACACTTGGGGCTTGTCCGACCCACAGGCAGTGCCTCAGTTTGCTGATCTGTTCCCGGGCGACCAGCCGTATGGTCTTGGAGACGGATCGGTGATCGGTGCGCCGAATGTCATGGATGTTAGCCAGCCGTTTGGAATGGTGTGCGGCGAAGGTTTTCCAGGGGGACAGGCCTATTTCCGCTCATCAGAGGAGATGCGTGGTAGGTTCCTTGCTCGCACGGCTGATTACGAAGTTCATCCGCCAGAGGTCCCCAAGGTGCCGAGCCGTTTCGAGTCCGTATCTTCCGTATGGATCGCGAAGTCCATTGCCGTGCCTTCGATGACAGATGGCCTCGTGGGAATTATGACGGGTTCTTCATGCGGAATCATCACGACGTATTCATTTGGCGTTGACAACCTAGATGGGCATCGATTGGCCAAGGGGGGGGTCACAGCTCGTTGGGCGATTAGCCCGGGTGTTCCCATAATTGCCATTAGCGTGGACGACTCATATAATGCGAAGCGCAAGGAGTCGGAGCGTATCTGGGCAATGGCTTTGAATGCTCTAGGTGAAGTATTTTACTTGACCCAGGGCATCCAGCGGGCCCCAATCGAGAAAAATGCCAAGTTAGACGAAGAAAGCCTTGCAACGATGGCCTGGGAAACTGGTCGTAGCGTCTCTTGGAAGCTTGCTGAACCCACCCGCCGCGTCGCGCGTGAGGATCCATACCAAGATGCCGAGTTCGACGGGAGCTACTCGCCCCACTCCTCGCCCCACTCCTCTGGTCTTAGCAAGCAGCAACTTCTAGCAGAGAATCGAGAGCTCGAAACATTTTTTGCTTTCTGTCCTGCGATCTTCCGTAAAGTCTGCAATGGTTGGGACATGCGCCGCAGGCTTGAAGTCGATTTTGCGGGCGACGATGGACGCGGTGCAGGAGAGTGCGCAGTCATTATCCAGTGTGGTGCCCCTGAGTCGGAGCCAGCTCAGATTACACGCTTCACCCGTATGAGAGCAGAACAGGCTTCTCTCGACCGCTTTCCAACTCCGAAAACGGCGCCGGTTCAGGAGAGGGTGACTACTGTCGCTTCGCTCTTTGGTGGTGGAAAATCGGCTAGTTTGAAGGTTAAAGCGGCTGAACAGGCGATATCAATGAGCCCTGTTAAGCGGGATGGTGCATCTACGTTCTTGGAAGAGTGGAGAACCACTACATTGGCGTGGGACCGCGCGCAAGCCACCGAGTTTACGGCGAATGCGGTTGACATGTCGACGTTTGCAATTCTCTGGGTGCCAGAGGACCCGATTCTCACTATGAATGGCGGCAATACTGCATCTGCCATCTTTGCAACTGCAGAACATAGTGAAGGTAACTCATTGCACAATATCCCAGGCCATCGAGGCCGCTTTCTCACTGTCGGTACCAAGACCGGGACTGTTTATGTCTGGGATATGCGAGGCCCGCAATCTCGCAACTCGTCAATTACAAACACCCTCCAGCCTCTTCGCACCATTCAAACCGACTCTCCTCAAATCTCCTGTCTGGCCCTGTCAGCGCTATACCTCGTCCACGGCGGCAACGACGGGCTCGTACAAGCATGGGACCCACTTGCATCCGTCACAGAACCTCTTCGCACTCTCAACTCACGCTTCTCGTCGCGTGCCCGTCGTCGTCTAGTTCAGGCTGAGGCCTTAGTGCAGGGCGTGGGGATCAACCTCTACGCCGCCGGTTCGCTGGCACTAGACCCCGACCCCACAGCTCTCCGGGGCATGGTGACGCTCGGCACGCACCTGCGGTACTGGGCGTACAGTTCCAACGGCGCCGATTCCCACGCGAGTAAGAAACGCCGTCTACGGCGGTCGAGCGAGCGCGGCCACAATGGCGCGACTGATCGGTACACGAATACCGGCCGCGGCGCGCTGATGGACTATATCGTCAACGAGCAGCAGGAGCTCAAGCGAGAGGCTATCGCGCAGAAAAAGGAGCAGCTGCATCTGCAGTGTCGCTTTGGCGTTGGTCTCGCGGGGCTGACCGAGGAAGAGGCGCTACGATATGCGGAGCTGATGTCACAAGAGGCATTTATGCAAGAGGAGGAGCGGAGGCTCACTAGTGCGAGTGGCGACCGTGGCCAAGGAACACCCGAGCCGAGTCAGAGCGCTGTTAGCAGTACGTTTGGCTCACCTGCGCCGAGTGTTGCAGGGCACAATGCGTCGTCGCCAAATATGAAGAGCGAGATGGAGCTAGAGCGGGAGGTGGAGGAGGCGATCCGCCTATCCTTGCTTGAGAGCGAGGCTTCCTCGCAGCCAGGTAGTGCGAGTAGAAGCTACGACGTTCCTTTCGTGGTGAAGACAAAGAAGAGTAGGCACTCGGCGTCAACATCGCCGTCGACTAGCCAAGCGTCGAAGACTCGCCGCAGAAGGGAGAAACAGGCGAAGATTGCGATGGAGGAGTTGGATTATGCGCTTCAGCTCAGTTTGGCAGAGGAAGAAAGCCGAGCTATTGCTGCTGAATCGAGCGAGGAGTTTCCAGCTCTGGACGGAGGGGGGAAGGGGAAGGGAAGGGCGATGTGAGTGAGGCGAATAGAAGAGATGAGGGATAGCTTTTACTTCTTGATGGGCATTGTGCACCTTTTATTTGCTTTCTGGGGAGCGTTTAATAAAAGAGTCGTCTGTAGTTGAATCGTCTGTACTGTTCCATGAACTATCCGTTACCTTTCCACCTTAAATGTGAAGTGACGCCCACTCTACGGATGTATCCGTTTAGGTGCAATTCGCTCGCAGACACTACTTTATAGAGCCTGTGGTGTTTTGAAGCTAGGTGATTGGTGTTACAACCACAAGACTGGGGACCCCATGACGACTGGCTGTGCGAAATCCCGGTTTTAGTGGTCGGAAGAGAACAATCAATTCCAGGCCGAAAAACGGACGTATTAGGACACCAGGCACTTGGAAGCAGTGTTGTGAACCAGTAAATTTGTCAATGAGAAACTCGTTAGCTTTTTCAGGTCCTCGGTCATATCTATGGCTTTGACCTGACGCCTTCGATCTCCTGAGCGACCCTGACCTCAACTCCTCCATCCGCCATCCCAAAGTACGCCGCAACAGGCTTTTGTCCCCCTCCCTCCTCTCCCGAATTCGCAACCTGAATCCCATTCCGGCCGTGGAAAAGACCAACGTCCAACACGCCCACAATCCTCTTTAGCCTCCTTCCCAAAGCATGCACCTCCCACGTCCCCTTCGTGCCATCACCCTGATCGCCCTCTGCGAGGTCCTTCGTAAGCTTCAGCGCGGGGAAGGGTGCGTCGATAATCCACATCCCGTTGTCCGTAACGACGGGCCCTGCCTTTGCAGAGCCACCTTGTCGGATGCGTGGGTCGGGTGAGCCGAGGGTGATGAGCATGCGCTTGATGACTGGCGCGGACATAGGCGCGATCTCGATCGGGATGGCCTTCCAGGCTGTGAGTAGGCGGGGCTGTAGCTTGCGGTAATCTGTGCACGTCATGTTAGCATCCACCGTGACTCACATTTGTCAGAGAGGGGTATTCATACCAGCAACGCAAACAAACTTCTTCGCGCTCGTCGCTACCAATTTCTCCTGGAACAAACAAGCGCCGCCACCTTTAATGCAGTTCAGCTCCTCGTCAATCTCGTCCGCACCATCGAAAGCAACGTCCAGACTCTGGCGCATCCCTTTCAGCGCGAGGTCCTGCTCCCCAACCGCAAGCAGCTTCGACGATGCCTCGCTGATTGCGGGCGGGTTCTCGTGCACGGGTGGTAGCGAATCGATGCTCCCGAGCGGAAGCCCGGCCTCTATGATGATCTGCTTGGACTGGTCGCCTGTTGGCACGAAGATCATGTTGTTGGTTATGGCGCGACCCTGAGCAGCGATTGCCTCGACGACGTAGACTACGGTGCTGCCGGAGCCGATTCCGATGTAGCGGTAGGAGGGATCGAAGTGGTCCTCGACGGCTTTGAAGGCCGCTGCGCGCTTAGCGGCTTCGATAGTTGACAGGGCGGGGGTGTCTTGGGGGAGGACGTTTTCTGTCGCCATTGATCTGGTTTGTGTGGAAGAGCCTATACAGCTTGAGAAGTCTGTGGATTGGGGATTGGCTTTTGGTGAAGCAGCTTGGAAGGCCGTGAACCTACGAGAGACTGCTATCCGGCGGGCAGACAGTGGGACACTCAGACAACGTGGGGTAGCAAGAATGAGAATTCGAAAAGCCATGTATGTGCTGCGCTTACCATGCAGATGACGCCCCGACTACAGCCATTCGGGTAATTTACCGCACATTACACTAGCCAATATAGGACTAGGTGATTGTGCCCCGCATACTCGTGCGGCCCAAAAGTTTCCACAGGGTCTGTGCACAACAGCCAATTAGATTGTAGGAATCTACCAAGCACCATGTACTTGTACCCGAGTACACGCGTAGAAAATGTACACGCATAGAATATGAGAGTGAATGAAGCAATGAAGTAATGCTCAACAATGGCTGAAATCTCAATACCACTAGGTGCTGCAATTATTACCTTGCGTGTATACATGAACGCATCATATGGAGAGATTGAAAAGAAGCTTGGAATCTCAGCTGACTCTATTGCATATATATGGCACCAAACTGTTAAAAGGGCAGGGAATACTGAAATTCACAACCTTCTCCAACACCTCGAATCAAAGCCACAAAGCGGAAGACCACAGACAATTCAAAGGGATTCTGAAGAGTCACTACGCATACGATCTTTGCTACTTGCAAATCCATTTGACACTTTTCAACAAGTTATTAATAAGGAAAATCTACCCTACGCACGATCAATTGTCGAACGAGTTGCAAAGAATCACTCAAGTGTTGAAATTCCACAACCTATTGTACGGAAAAACATCTGCCTCAAGCCCTACTTGGATAATATCATTCCTTCAGTACGATGGAAATTCTGCAAATGCGCACTATCCGAACTTGAAGCTGGATCAATTTTTATTTTCTCAGACGAATCTTATATCAATTTCGGAGGGAATCCACATAAGAAACGACGGATAACAGTTCAACGGGGTCAAACAGCAGAGAGCATGGCAATTCAACAGAAGAAATCTTTATTTCAAGTTATGTTTTGGGGAGCAATGAGTTCAGAAACCTCTATCTTACGCCCTTCTCGTTCATGGATTCCTGAAAGTATAGAAGAGAAGCAGATACATGTGCAGAAACTACGAGAGATAAATGCATATTGGAAATCAAAAGCAGAGAATGAACTTGTTAGAGCAACAACAGTTGGAACTCTTGAGTACGGATATATGGAAACTCTAAATGCAGATATTCGGAATGGCAAAAGCAAATGGAAAAAGGCACGAGTTGCTTCACAAGAGTTTGGAGATATAGAGACATGGAGTAGAGGACAGCAATCAGAAGGGCAAGAAGTTTCAAAGGGCGGGATTGATTGGTTTCTATATCGAGAGATGGTTCTTATTCCTCTTCTCTTCCCCTACTTTCGAAAAGTAAAGGCTTTACATCCTACAAAACGAGTATGGTTTGTGGATGATAATGTAAGTCTTCATTTGAAGGCTCACTAATCATTGGAAGATTATATGAAGAAGGAGGGAATCTATAGAGTGAAATTTTGGCCTCCAAACTCTCCCGATTTGCACCCTATTGAAAATACCTTTGATTATCTCAAGGATCAGGTTGACGGCTATACACCATTAAACAGAGGGAATTTTGAGAGAGCTCATGCACGGGTATTTCTTGAGGAAGAATGGGGGAAAAAAATGGATGGGAAATCTACACAATTATGTGCTTCGTTTAAGGACAAGTTGGAGCAGTGTATTGCAGTCAATGGGGGGAACAACTTTCGTGGGTAGATCAGTACAAGTACGTAGAGTATGTACATGCATTTTCTCCAAGTACTTACACGCCCCACTTATTACACACAGACCCTGTGGAAACTTTTGGGCCGCACGAGTACCCCTCCTTTGGAGACAGTAGAGGGTTTCAGCCAGAATTGCATGGCATGATTGCATGCCGTAAGCAGTACGATCTGCGACCCCCCCTGTAAAACCCCTGTAAAACCCCCATACTAGTGTTACGACGGAACAAGAAGGCTGGCCAACTACAGGACAGGAAGGAGGGAGGTCGCATGAGACCGGCCCTGGTACCTGGAGGGGCAGCGGGGAATAGTAGTTCCGAAAGTATCACGTGACGGACTCGCAGGATGATGAGAAGAGTCCTAAGAGTCCAGGACTCCGAGGACTCGAGTGAGTTCCCAGGAGTCCACTAGGCACGTGATGGACTCGCAGGATGATGAGAAGAGTCCTAAGAGTCCAGGACTCTGAGGACTCGAGTAAGTTCCCAAGAGTCCACTAGGCACGACGCCACTATATAAGTAGATAGTATTTCCTTAGATAGGAGCTTCGTGCTCAACTCAATACAGTATTTGTTATATACTAGTAACGTGTTACTTGAAGCCTTTGTGTCTGATCCCCTGCCTCCTCTGATAAGTAAACCCTTACGCAAGAGAACCTCTGTGTCTTCTATCGTTTAGAAGTCAGCGTTACACTTTGAGCACCACTTCTACGAGGCACCGGCTTACACACAAAGCAACATGTCTGTCGTCAGTTCGAAGGGGAAAACCCCCACCACGCCAACTTCGTCTCAGAGGTCTAAGCCTGAGAATGAAGAGATGCCCGATGCACCCACCGTCAACGAACTCAAGGAAACTCTACGCGTCAAGTTGCCCGACACTTACTCCGGCAACCGAAAGGAACTTGAGGTGTTTTTGCTACAGGTCGAACTGTACCAGCACTTCAATGATGAGAAGTTTCCCACCCAGGAGAGCTATGCCCTGTGGACTGCATCCTACCTTAGGGGGGAAGCCCTGCGATGGATCGAACCATTCCTCAAGGACTATTTCAAATATGAAAGTACCAATGGAAGCATGACAACTACGCAGACTATGTTTGGCAGCTGGAATGGATTCTGTAAGGAAATCCGACGCATGTTCGGAGACATCGATGAGATTAAGACCGCAGAAGACCATCTGTTTGCACTTAAGCAGACTGGCAGCGCCCTCACATACTCCACAGAATTCCAGAGATACGGCAATCAGACAGGATGGGACGCCAGCGCACTCATCAGCCACTACCGACGTGGGCTGAAGAGCCATATACGTATGGAACTTGCCCGTTTGGAACAACAACCAACGGACATGGTAGCGCTAATCGAACATACGGTCCGAATCGACAATCGACTATACGAATTCCAGAAGGAACGTCGGACCTATGACAAGCCAAAGAAAAGTTACCCCTACCGGGGAAACGAGGGCAGACGACGGGATCAACACCCGCGAGACAACCGTTGGTCGGACCCAATGGAACTCGATGCCACGTTCAAACCTGGACGACCCCGTGACCCTAAGAAAGACAGACAATTCAAGGAACGACTCTGTTTTAACTGCGACAAGCCAGGCCACATGGCCCGAGACTGCAGACAGCCAAAGAAAGGGAACGGCGGACGCAAAGTCGGCAAACAACTCAATGCCACCTGGACAGGACAGTTGAACGCAACGTTTGTGAGCAAACAGGACTGGGGAATAAACGGCGAAAGCACCCCAGAAGACGAGAGCTCAGATGAAGGGTCGGAGGCGGAATCGTTCACCGTCTCGGAACAGGAGACCTTCGATGAACTCGCACCTACGGAACCAATGAGTCCACGGTGCAAGAACGTAGTAAGACGCATGGCAAAACACGCCCACGCGAAGATTAGGGCCGAACGAGACAAGCCCAATGGCCAGAGGAAAATCCCCATGCTTAAAGACCTCTACGGGAACCTGTTACAGGAAGTTCCGTTAAAATGCAAGGTGGACGACTGCAAGGATGACCTCTGGAGATACTACGACCAACTAACGAATACCCGCAGGCTGCTTGGCACGTCCCAAGACGTAGCTAAGTTGGAAGCCCAAGAAGCGGAAGAACTGGAGAAGGATGTCGAGCATATGGCTAAACTGAAGTATATGAAAAGCGTCGAAATTTACTACCAGGACCGCAGGAGAGCCCTGAAGAAGTACGACGAGAAAGCCAGAGATATGCTCCGACGGGAAAATGCGAGACCCACTCCACGCATCGAAAGGAGAGCCATGGAGCAACTAGACACGTTCTCCACGCCTCCGAGGGAAGATAGTGCATGGGTGAGAGGACAGCGGGAACTATCAATGACAGACGCAACAGAGACTGATCATCCCTGGCACGCGTATGTCTACTGGGAGTATTGCAGCGAAGATGATTGCAAGCTCCACTGGAAAAAGAAACACCAGAATCAGTTGTTTCCCCGATCCTCGCCCAGGATACACTTCAGAGACGCAGAGCAAGTTCACGCCCTCAGGCGAAGCCAGTCTGAAGGGGACTTGCCTATCAAAAGCGAACAGGTATACAAGAAATACCCACATCTGCTAGACGAAGCAGAAGAGCGAGGGAAACGATCTCCCCAAGGACCACCATTGGAAACGGATGAATACTATCCTTCCTCGGACGAGTCAAAAAACTAGGAGTCCTCGACGGTAGGCCACCGGCGAGCGACATGAAGAGGCCTAGTACAGACCAGCTATGCGCCACGACGGGCAGCATGCAACTATATGTGGTCGCTAAGATACAACAGCGACACCTCCGAGCAATGATTGACTCAGGAGCGACGGGCAACTTTATGACAAAGAAAGTAGCAGACACGCAAGGTTTCAAGACGCAATTGAAAACCGAACCATACCCGTTAATGGTCGTAGATGGAGAGCCCATCTCGACTAATGAAGGAATGGTGACCCACGAAACGGTCCCATTGGAAATGGTCATGCTACACGGGCACAAGGAAACGATTCAGTTTGACATCGTGCACATGGACAACCATGCGTGCATCCTTGGTGTGCCATGGCTCAAGAAACTCAACCCCCAGATTGACTGGTGGAACGAGAAAGTTGTGATGAGCCAGTGCGCGTGTGAACAACGGACGGACACGCGACAACGGGAGAAACCCTCCCAGGGCCGGAAGGAGTTATGTGCAACCTCCGAGCTCGATGACCTAGCCCAGGCATCCTCACCGACGAGTATACCGGTGGAGTACAAGGAATACGAGCGATTATTCCAGGAAGGCCCTAAGAACGAGGCGCTTCCTAAGCACCAACCATGGGATCACGAGATACCTTTGGAGAAAGACAAGAGTCCACCGTTCGGACCAATATATCAGCTATCGGAAAAGGAGCTGAAGGTACTTAAGGAGTACATCGATGATAACCTAGCGAAAGGATTCATCAGACCATCCACATCACCAGCAGGAAGTCCGGTGCTTTTCGTACCAAAGAAAGACGGCTCCCTACGGTTATGTGTGGACTATCGAGCGTTGAACAACATCACAATCAAGGACAGGTATGCCCTGCCGTTAATCAACGAACTACACGATAGATTTCAAGGAGCAAAGATCTTCAGTAAGCTAGATCTGCGAGGAGCATACAACCTGATCCGAATCAAGGCTGGGGAAGAGTGGAAAACAGCATTCCGCACCCGCTATGGCCTATTCGAGTATCAAGTCATGCCCTTTGGGCTAACAAACGCACCCGCATCCATGCAACGACTGATGAATGATGCTTTGCACGAATACTTAGACATCTTTACCATTGTCTACCTAGATGATGTCCTGGTGTATTCAGCAACCAAGGAGGAGCATGTCAAGCATGTCAAACTCGTCCTGAAGAAACTAAAGGAGTACAGCTTACTCCTCAAACCAGAGAAGTGCGAGTTCCATAAAAACCAAGTCGAATTCTTGGGTTACATTATTGGAACGCACGGCATCAAGATGGACCAAGCAAAAGTAATGGCAGTGTTGGAATGGCCAACACCGACCACGGTCAAGGAAGTGCAAGCCTTCCTAGGCTTCGCCAACTTCTACCGAAGATTCATCTCGGGATATTCCAAGGTAGCTCAACCACTCACGGAGCTTACCAGAAAGGATCTCGAATTCAAATGGACGGACAAGGCAGAGGCTGCTTTCCAGGAACTTAAGACGAAGTTCACGGAAGCACCTATCCTTGCTACATTTGACCCTGCAAAGAAGATCATCCTCGAAACGGACTCTTCTGACTTCGCAATTGGAGCATGTCTGAATCAACCAGACGAGAACGGTAAGTTCAAACCAATCGCGTACTACTCTAGGAAACTGTCACCCGCGGAACTCAATTACGACATCCACGACAAGGAGCTACTGGCTATTGTCGTTGCCTTTGAGCAGTGGCGAGTATATCTTGAGGGACCCACCTACCCTGTGCAGGTATGGACGGATCACAAGAACCTCATATACTTCACCACGACCAAGGTTTTAAACCGCAGACAAGTCCGCTGGGCAGAAACCCTCGCAGCCTACAACTTCACGATAACCTATCGCAAGGGCTCCGAGAATGCAAGAGCAGACGCTCTCAGCAGACGGACCGACTACGCCGGCCCAAAGGAAGAAAGACCTAGAGCAATTCTGAAGAAAACAGATGCAGGAATACAGTACAACGAGTTACTAGCGACGATCTCAGTCATCGAAGATACAGAACTCGAGGAAAGACTCAAGAAAGCTTACGCAACAGACGAATGCGCCAAGCGAGTCTTGTCCAAAGTCGAAGGCGACTTCACCATCGACGAACAAGGATTGATTCGATACAAAGGGTTAGTGTATGTCCCAAGTCAAATGAGACGCCCGCTGGTGCAAGAACAACACTCGTTACCAGCACACGGTCATCAGGGAGTAACACGAACCTTCGAACGAATCACCCGACACTACTACTTCCCAGGTATGAGGAAGCAGGTAGAGACAGTGGTAAGAGAGTGCGACGTTTGCAGCAAGTCAAAATCCAATAGGCACCTGCCATACGGACAACTCAAGTCGACACCAGTACCAAAAGGAGCGTGGAAATCAATAGCTTTGGACTTCATCGTCAAGCTTCCACCCTCCAAGGACCCGTTAACAGGAATAGAATATGACTCTATCCTCGTCATCACGGAAAGACTCACGAAATATGGGAAGTTTATACCATATCTAGAAGCTAGCGACGCCGAGGCGCTCGCATATACCTTCATTCGAGTCATATTAGCCGATCATGGGATGCCAGAAGAAATCATCTCAGATAGAGACAAGCTCTTTACTTCGAAATTCTGGAAATCATTGATGGCGCTACTGGGAACAAATCATAAGCTGTCAACAGCTTTTCATCCCCAGACAGACGGCCAAACAGAAAGATTAAATCAGACCCTTGAACAGTACCTGCGAAGCTATGTCAATCATCAACAGGATAACTGGGTTCAGATCTTACCCATCGCACAGTTTGCATATAACAGCGCGATGACAGAAGCAACGAAAGTCTCACCGTTCTTTGCCAATTATGGCTACCAGCCAGAAGCATATAGGCAACCAAGACCGGATGAATCACGAGCTGAACAAGCCCTGATCGTGGTGGAACAACTGAAATCGTTCCACGAACAACTTGCGACGGACATCCAATTCTTAAATGAACGATCCGCCGCATACGCAAACAAGAAGCGCAGTATGGAACCTGCCTTCAAGGAGGGGGATAAAGTATACCTACTCCGGAAACATATCAAAACGAAACGACCAAGCACAAAGTTGGACTTCAAGAAATTGGGACCATTCAAAATATTGAACAAAGTCAGCTCAGTTAATTACAGACTGCAGCTACCCAGGAAGTCTAGACTACACCCGGTATTTCATGTCTCACTACTGGAACCAGCAAGAGGAAATACCCCAATTGCGACCGACACTGAACTCCAACCCGAGAATGAGATAATCGAATATGAGGTCAAAGCGATCCTAGACAGAAGGTTAGTAGGACGTCGAGAAGAGTTTTTGATAAAATGGGAAAATTACGAACCTACGGATAATTCGTGGGAACCAACAAGGAACATCAGCAAAGAACTGCTGGAGGAATATCGACGCCGCCATCCGCCAGCCATTGATCCCAAGATGCAGGGGAGTAGGCCAGTGGATCGGAGGAAGCGAGGGTCCCGGTCACAGACGAGGAGGCAGCGCTAACTGCCTGTTCCTCAGCCTCAACAGCGTCACGCTTCTCAGCAGCCACACGTTCGGCCTCCTCTGCCGCATCAAGCTCGTCGAGGGTTTTCAAACCTCGCCGGAGCATATCTTTACCACGGGTTCGGATGAGGCGTTTCTGCTTCCGCAGACGAAGTAACTTCGAAAGGGTTTCTTCCTCTTCGCGATCCAGGCGATCCTCCTCCCGTTCGAGCTTCACCCAGTCGGGATGCTCAGGACCCATACAGTCACACTTTTCTTTCAAGTTGCGACGAACGCACTCGGCGCACCGCCGTGAATCATTTGGAGACGACACGCAAGTAATGTTTCGCCTCACGCAGTTCGAGCAAGAATCCATTTCGGGTAGTTCGTATCCGTGGTTCTTTATTTGACGGACAAGATCGTTGCGTTCCTGGAGTTTGCGGGCAGTGTCAGTAGGCATGTTGCATGTTGAAGGACTCGCTGAGGAGCAGCAGAGTCCCGGGGACATGGACGTACTTATAGGATTCGAGACGAATGCCCAGGGGAAGGGAGCGAGTGTTACGACGGAACAAGAAGGCTGGCCAACTACAGGACAGGAAGGAGGGAGGTCGCATGAGACCGGCCCTGGTACCTGGAGGGGCAGCGGGGAATAGTAGTTCCGAAAGTATCACGTGACGGACTCGCAGGATGATGAGAAGAGTCCTAAGAGTCCAGGACTCCGAGGACTCGAGTGAGTTCCCAGGAGTCCACTAGGCACGTGATGGACTCGCAGGATGATGAGAAGAGTCCTAAGAGTCCAGGACTCTGAGGACTCGAGTAAGTTCCCAAGAGTCCACTAGGCACGACGCCACTATATAAGTAGATAGTATTTCCTTAGATAGGAGCTTCGTGCTCAACTCAATACAGTATTTGTTATATACTAGTAACGTGTTACTTGAAGCCTTTGTGTCTGATCCCCTGCCTCCTCTGATAAGTAAACCCTTACGCAAGAGAACCTCTGTGTCTTCTATCGTTTAGAAGTCAGCGTTACAACTAGCTGCCGCCACCTCACTGGCGCCAAACCCATACGTATGCTCTGTCGCTGCATAATTATGCTGCGTAAAGACATACGTGAGCATGCCCACATTTAGTTTAGACTGTAGAAGTAGAGCCTTGGCAAAGGCTCTACTCTGACAATGTAGGATATTGAGTATATTATCTATATAACGTATTTCACATGCAAGTCGCCATCCCGGGCGAGTCGCCACTAAAACACTAAAAATTGACTATTACTACGACTACTACACCGCCACCCTACATAATAACCCTTATTCAATTGTAATTGATTCCTGGCGCCTCTCGCACGTACGGGAATTATGGCCCATAATACCACATAAGCCACAACGCTTCTGTCGGCTCTTAGAGCCCACCTGCCGACTACTCTCACTTGCTACCTCCGTACGGACTTGAGCTTCAACCTCAGCACTCTGAAGGATATCCTCTCCCTCTCGTACGGAGAGCCTACCGCCTTGCATTATACGCCTCTTGCGCTTCCTTTCCCTCCTCTTTTTCTGTTCATTTGCTGCTTGTAGAGCCTTAACTTCTGCCTTGAGTAGAACAGCAGAATGCATCATAACTTGCGCCCCCTTAACAAGGCAGCTAATAGCATCATTAATTGAGGTAGGAGAGCTATTCTGATGTTGTACAACACGGTTCTTAATATGCTCTGTTTGAAAATCAAGCTCCCTTATAGTTTGAGGAGTCTTTGAAGTCCAATTGTTACTCTCAACTATAGGAGGAGTTGGAGTCCTCAAGTGTAGATTCAAGTGAGAGAGGACACTCTGTGGCTCGTATGGAACTAGTCCTGTAGCTCGGAATCCGCTCTTGATGTTCTGCTCTGTAAATGTAGCTTTAAATGCTTCTTTGAATGCAGAGAGAAACTCAAGCTTTGTGATATGGTTTAGCCTGTTCCATATGAAGGTTTCAATCTGATGTCCATACGAAAGCTTTAGTGGAGCAAAGCAGCTAACGTCAAGTGGTTGAAGAATGTGTGAGGAGTGTGGTGGCATACAGAGGGTGATTATCTTCCGTTCTGTACAGTAGTGTTGAAATTGAGCTGAGAGGTGGCTCTCATGTCCGTCAAGAATAAGAAGGCGATAGGTTCCGATCGAATGACTGTTTGTATGTCGATCGAAGTGTTGAATCCACTCATACCCAATTGAATTTGAAGTCCACCCATTCTCACTTAGCGTAATCACCCAATCGTCTGGCAATCCTGAGTCCTCGTACCAAGCAGAGAGGTGATTCTGCGCCTTGAAAATGATGAACGGCGGGAGTGCCCATCCGTACGAATTGACACCTTGGATAATTGACACCCACTCTCTATTCCCTGGCTGTATAGTCTTTGGACGACTCTTTGCTTCCGAGCTTGTAACTACCTTTGCAGTAGCAATAACTCCCATGGCAAACCCTGCTTCATCAAAGTTGTAGATATCCTGCTCTAAGATGCCGTATTTTGCAACCACGTTCCGTACAAGAGAAAACCACTCTTGAATTATCTTAGGATCTTCACATTTTGCTCGTTTATAATCGTACTTCCGACTGAACTTTGATTTAATTTCCGTACGACGCTTAATAAAGGTAGTAGTCCAGTTCTTCCCAACAGGGCTCTCGCCTCATTCAGAGAGTAGAAGGTCGGCCATTTCTTGCACAGCTTGCGGTCGGGGTGGAAATCCACGCGAATCTAGGTCGAGAATATATTGAACAAGAGCTGACTCTTCGTACAGAGTCAACTTACGTGAGTTAGGAGTAGAGTCGCGTCGAGAAGTTATACCACGAATCCGGTTACGTAAGGTTGTACGGGGCACATCGTATGATACTGCAGCTGCTTGAACAGTTTGACAATTGCCTTGTTTAATTGCTTGAATAGCTAATAGTATCCTGCCCTCTTGATTAGAGGATTGGGCTTGTGTTGGTCGTGGCATTGTTGACTATAGTTAAGTTGACACGTTTTGGTGTTTTGGTGGTGGCGACTCGCCCGGGATGGCGACTCACATGTGAAATACGTTACTCAATATGACTACAAATACTATAAACTGGGGCCAAATAACAGGCCCCAACGACTTCCTCCCACCCTCTCCTACCACTATTTGTGACCCTTTTGACGATATCGACGACGTCGATATCGTCAATAGCCCTCCCCCTCTACCCACCACTGCTGCTGCCAATCCTCCTCTGCAGGCTGCCCGCCCAAGCCGCCGCCAGCCTGCCGAAACTCTCCGCGCTCGTCTCGATACTACGATGAGAATTTTGCTTCTGCGCCTCTGTATAAGAGATGCAGAGCTCTACTCCCGGGCCTCCCGGAAGACCTTTGCGAAGAGACTGGCCAAGATCATATGACCTTAGCCCGTCTTGTCACAAATCTTGTCAAGCGACGACGAGAAGAGCTTGCTGGTGTCGGAAGTGGCGAAGAGGAGAGCTCGTCGGAATACAACATCGTTGTCGACGAGTGGATCCAAATCGTCGACAACGAGGTTGGGATCCTTCAGTCCCGGAAGAGAGCCCATGGGCTTCCGGATGCAGACACGGAGGATTCCCTGTCTATCCGACGGGATTTAACCCATCTATTGGGGTGAGAAGGAGCAGCGTATTGCCAGCCCCTTCTCAAAACGCCAGAGAGTTATCACTCTCTCAGACAACGATGACGACGCCTCTCTTCCACCCCCCTCTCCCTTCCACGAGAATGATGCCTCGCAGTCCGAAACCCCAGATATATCCTCCTCTTGCTCAAAGCCGTCACTGATCCCGATCCTGAGCGCGAACGACCCGTGCAAGCCGTGCGCCACAAGCGCCACATGAAACCCGATTCGAAGCTGATTTTCATCAGCTCGTCTCTGTATATGCCACAAGGGCAGACAATATGGAGGAAAACCGAGAGCGAGTTGAAGTACGCTCTCGGTTGGAAGGACTAGAAAACGGGTTAGCAGAGGTTCTTCAGTTGCTGAAGGGGGGGAGGAGAGGGGGAGGCGGGCATAGGAGGATCAAGGAGGAGGACGAGGAGGAGGAGACTTACCTGTAGTTATATAGCATAATTTAAATACTCCTCTACCATTGGTGGAGGAGTTCCAAATCTTCGACTTGTCTGGTTCCCAAGCAGACAAGTATAACAATTCATAAGCAGTACGGCGACAGCAAAGTATGCTGCCAACGGCTGCCCATCAGCCTTCAGTCCTTTACTGAAGGCTGTATAAGTCCAGAGCTGTTGAGTATGCCCAAAAACATGCTCAACAGCGATACAGACAGAAGAGAGCCTCTGGTTAAAGGCTCTCTCTGCAGGAGGCAAAGCGTGCCGGGAGAGGGGGTGTGTCCACGGCGATAGCACCCCATAGAAAGCCCGATATGCAGGATCACCGTACACAAGAAGTGTACGCTGACCTCCATAACGGTGCGGAGGCGTCTCTCTATTCCAGAGACCTTCCACATCCTCCAGTCGTTTACGGGTCCAATCCATGGACCCATAAGAGACCAGACAATGCCGTCTGGTCCCACGATAGCTTGCCACTTCTGACCATGCTGTCGAGAATGGCCAGAGTATACGGCACGCTGCCGTACGTAGTCTTGCGGATGGCAAAACCCATGAAAGGTGCCATCCACGAACCCCCAGATCCTCTCCCCTCCTCCTTGTGCCTCAATAGCAGTGGCAAACCCCTGAAGCCGACTATAAGTCAGCAAGGGGTGCCATGCAAGGCAGTCTTCAAATCGGCGGTACAAGAAGAGTACCACGTCATTGAAGACTGTAGACAGCCAGCTTGCGGAGCATCCGAAAAGCTCAACGCAAGTAATCCACCAGCCAGGATATGCGAGCCTTGCAAGGATGACGCAGAGGGCTGTCTCAGGTGAGGGGCGAACTGCATGCCGCCATTCGACTTCCTCGAAGCGGAAGAGAGGAAGGAGTCAGCGAATCTCATCGCGGGTAAACCTTGTAGATAGTTAGTAAGATATTATAAAAAGGGGGGGGGGCTTACCATAGTATTTGTTGGGTCTTATGTGGACCCCAGGAATCAAGGTCGAAGTCGAACTGCTTATACTCAAAAGCAGTTCGACGGCGTTGTTCCTTGCGCTGTTGTTGATAGCGGCGGTAATGTATCGCTGCTGCTATAGCAGCAAGAACGACGATATCATCGCCTTCCTCCATACTATCAAGGGGCAAAGGCAAAGGCAAAGGCAAAGGCAAAGGCAAAGGCAAAGGCAAAGGCAAAGGCAAAGGCAAAGGCAAAGGCAAAGGCAAAGGCAAAGGCAAAGGCAAAGGCAAAGGCAAAGGCAAAGGCAAAGGCAAAGGCAAAGGCAAAGGCAAAGGCAAAGGCAAAGGCAAAGGCAAAGGCAAAGGCAAAGGCAAAGGCAAAGGCAAAGGCAAAGGCAAAGGCAAAGGCAAAGGCAAAGGCAAAGGCAAAGGCAAAGGCAAAGGCAAAGGCAAAGGCAAAGGCAAAGGCAAAGGCAAAGGCAAAGGCAAAGGCAAAGGCAAAGGCAAAGGCAAAGGCAAAGGCAAAGGCAAAGGCAAAGGTGAAGACGAAGGAGAAGATGAAGGTGAAGACGAAGGTGAAGACGAAGGCAAAGATAAAGACGAAGGTGAAGGAACAGTGGTAGTTGCAGTAGTGGTGATTGTGGTAGCCAGTTATCACATTTGACCACAGTGATTATAGACCGCCGTTATGGTCAGCTGAGAATTCGATCGATCAGCATGATATTACTCTATTAGTCCATGCCTCCATGACCCCGCATTAGCCCTACACTAACTCTACACTAGTACTACGCTAGTACTAAAACTACTACTTGCAATCATGCCATGCAATTACGGCTGAAAAACTCTAGTGTAACATACTTCATAAGCAAGTTGCGCATATATGCAAGTTGCGCACACCCCCTCATTTTTACGTGTCTACATTCCTTTAATTCCACTTATCTCAACTAATGGACGCTCAATCGACCTATAAAGAGGGGCGAATTGCTCTTGCACTTCAGGCGCACAAAGATGGCTATTTTACAAGTTTACGGGTAGCCGCAGACGCGTACGATATTCCAGCTTCAACCCTTCGATATCGCGTCAAGGGAGGATGTGCGCGGAGAGGTTTACGAGCTGCAAATACCAAACTTTCATCCACAGAGGAGGAAACTCTTATTAAGTGGATATTGTCTATGGATGAACAAGGCTTACCTGTTAGAAGTAGCTCTATCCAGCAAATGGCGAATCTTCTCCTTCAAAAATGATCGAATATGGACCGCGATAGTCTTCTTACGGTTGGCAAGTGCTGGGTTCATAACTTCGTACAGCGCCATGACTCCCTCCAATCAAAGTACAACCGTAAATAGGATTACCAACAGGCTAAATGCGAAGATCCTACAATTATTCGAGACTGGTTTCAGCTTGTACAAAATACGGTTGCAAAATATGGGATCCAAGACGAGGATATCTATAACTTCGACGAGACAGGTTTCCAAATGGGCGTAATTTCGACCGCAAAGGTTATTACAGGTTCTGAAAGAGCTAGCCGTCCAGTATCTATTCAACCAGGGAACCGCGAATGGGTTACGGTTATTGAATCTGTGTCGTCATCTGGCTGGAGCCTACCACCAATGGTCATCTTTGAAGGAAAGGTTCATATCTCAACTTGGTACACAGATATACTCCCACAAGATTGGACAATTGCGCTAAGTGATAAGGGGTGGACGGACGACTCTTTAGCTCTCGCGTGGCTTACAGACGTCTTCGAGAAACATACAAAGGACTGTACGAAGGATGTATATCGTCTTCTAATCCTTGATGGACACGGAAGCCATTCTACACCCGCATTTGACCTATTTTGCACAGAGCACTCGATTATTACACTTTGCATGCCTCCACATTCCTCGCACCTTTTACAGCCGTTAGACGTAAGCTGTTTTGCAGTTCTAAAACGCTTTTACGGACAGCAAATCGAGGGGTATATGCGCATGGGCCTTAATCACATCGACAAGCCAGACTTCCTCACAGCCTACGTTTCAGCCTGTAACAAGTCTATGGCTACAAATATGGTCCGCAATGGGTTCTCAGCAACTGGTCTTGTTCCTTTTGACCCAGAACGGGTGCTTTCGAAGCTTAATACTCAGTTACGGACCCCTACCCCGCCCGCAAACCCCTCCCCTACCCAGGGTCCTTGGGTACCTGAAACACCCCACAATATCTATCAATTAGAGCTCCAAGCTCAGGCAATTAAGGGATATATCAGCCAGCGTACACAGAGTCTGCCAAGTCCTACAGATTTTGCACTCAACCAGCTCGTAAAGGGTTGTCAGATAGCGATGCATTCCGCTGTCCTTCTTGTGGACGAGAATAGACAATTACGGGCTGAAAATGAGAGACAAAAGAAGAAGAAGGCAAAGAGGAGGTCTTATATAGCTCAAGGGGGTGTTTTGACAGTTCAGGAAGGGTTGAATCAATCACAGGAAGCTAATTTAAAGCCTATAAAGGGGTTTACGGACCAGCCAGCCCAGCCGCAAATGCGTGCACCACGGACGTGTAGTATTTGCAGATCACTTGAGCATACAGCTCGTACGTGCTTACAGAGGGGAATTTCTAATTAGGGTAGTTCTATAATAATCAATTAATTTTGTTATTGCGTAATTCGTCCGTAAAATGCAAAAATGAGGGGGCGTGCACAACTTGCATATATGCGCAACTTGCTTATGAAGTACGTTACGGAAAATAGATTAGTCATCAGGAGCATCACATGGAGGAGGCCTACTTATGGCCGGTCTTTGGAGTAGATCATCAGACAAGGAATCATCAATCACCAGACCCTTGTAAGAATCGTTACATTTGGGGGTCTTGCCCGATATAGGGCAGCAAGGGTTTGGGGGGTGATTGGACAGTCAACGAAGAGACGCGTTCAGCCAGAGAGGTGCTTCAGCGCGGCAAGGAAATCAGAGCGAAGACCAGCCAGAAGGTGATTGCGACCAGTGAGGCAACGCAGTTCGAGAGTAAGACAAAGAGTGCGCGGAAAATCAGCCATATGCAGTTGAAACAGGGTCAGATCAGAGAGTCATCAGTGGCTCCAATATCAGACAAGCCAGCGAGGCCATCACGACACATATTCAGTAACACTCAGCAGCAAGTTGAGTTATCAGTTACCGCAGGTGCGCCAGAGAGCAGAGTGCGGCTTCCACAAGTGAGAAGCATCAATCGAGGGAGGTGGAGAATTCAGAGAGTGATGATTGGTCACCAGATTTGGCAAATCAATCAGCGCAAGGGATTCGTTAGCAGTGCCAAACCTAGAAGGCACCACCCACATCAGAAGAGCAGAAGACAAGAAGGAGAGTTCGCCCACCTCCATCACTTGTCAACAACAACACCAAGCAGAGAATCGAGTGTTGAGTCAGAAAGGAACACAAGCTTCTGTTACGGCCAGTCTTCACGAGCAGATGAGTGTGTGAGCTGTCAGAGAATCAGACAACCGATCAAGAGAGCAAGAATCAAGTCAACAAGAAGTGCATCACAGTATTGTGGCCAGTGTTCACCACTAAGAAGGACACTTGACGAACAAGTGCGAGCCCTTACAAGTGTTGCAGTGGTGGACGCAGGAAGCTGTGGTAGGTCTTCACACAAAGGCACCAGTCGGGAAAAGTGATTGATCCTGTAATGGTGGGTGCACCAGATGTGAGAATCTAGCCACCCAAGGAAGGGGATTGTTTTACTAAGACAACACACTGTCTTAAGAAACAGAGCCAAAGGGTTGTAGCTTAGACTATTCCACAATGCAGCAATCAGGTGTATGATGTAGTGGAGTGGTTTAGACAAGTTGTACAAATGTTAGACAAGTTGTAACAAATGTTGAGTCTGAGAACTCAGGGATAAGTCAGAGGTTAGCACCTCACTGACTTTTCAGAAACAAGGAGTAACAAGATCAATGCTTGGAAGCTTGGAAAAGATATGGAAGTATGTGATAGTCGATTTACTGTATTGTCTGCTTGCCCTTTCTTAAGGAAAGGGCAATCCTATTTATGCTAAAGGAGTGTAGTTCTCTCATTTTCCAAGACTTTCCATGACTAACCAGGCTTAGTAACTGTAGTCGATGTAAGAGAATCCCATAGAACCATCTCCTAGGTTCCTAGCCTATAGGAAGTGAAAGGAGGTCCAAGGTCAGAGTACCCCTATAGACAAATTATGTCATAACTTAACCAATCTTGTGGGTAACTAAGGAGCGATGACGTGTAATGAATTATAGACGGTTGTAGAAGCTTTTGGAGCTATCGGTCATGTTCCTAGGCCTCTAGTTGATAGAGATATGTCATGTGTAGTATTAGCCCAGTAACTAAGGAGTGATGTCATGTAATGAATCATAGAGGGTTGTAGAGATATGCTATGTGGTCATATCAGCCCAGTAACTAAGGAGCAATGACGTGTAATAAATCATAGAGGGTTGTAGCAATCGTTGAGTAGTATTGCTCTTGTTGTTGGTGTGACAAGCCAAAATATGTATAGTGACTTGTAGGTTTGAGAAAAAAATTTCTAAGTTTGCTCTTGAGTTTGATAGCAAACTGAGTGCAACGAATGTCAGTATGACACAGCTGTTCGGAGAATTAGTGACTTCAATTGAAGACTAGGATTTGTTGGGTAGAGTACTTTACACGTGGCGCGATTTATTTGTCGAGGATGTGCGCGATCTTCCAGCCACTACTCGGTGTTCCACCCACTCGCTTCGCTCGTAGGTGGCGACAGCAAGTTGTGCGTGCGACAGCAAGATGTGCGACACATAAAACGAAGAAAAAGACGCCTTATATATCAACTATATAACTATATAATTAAAACATAAAATCAATAGAACTACTATCACTATCGCTACTGCCACTATTGCTACTATCACTTTGATCCTTACTATACCGTAAAATGATCACTTTTGATTTCAACCCTTCCTTCTTCCGCTCTGCTACCCGCTTCCTCTCAACCTTACGCTCTTCAATTTCGATTTTACGTGCTTGCGCTTGTAGCTGCTTTACTACTTGGTCCGATTCCCTTGCTGCTCTTGCGTCTGCTTTTGCTTGCAACTTTGCTTTCTTCTCTTCCCGCATTTTCCGTGCATCTGATGCATATAACTGCCCTCCTTTCTGTAGTGATTTCCCTGCCCTTGCCTTTGCTGCCTTCTGCTCTACTGCACGTAGAGTCATAATATCTAGCTCGGTCTTATAGAGCTCTGCCCGGTGTAGAACAACTGTAGTTCCACGTGCAAATGATTGAAACCCTTCTCTTGAAGGCGATGAGAAAGCTTCCTCTGCTCTCTTCTGCCAATGTTCAACCGCTTGCACACTTTGCATAGTTGTTTTCGGTGTTGAGATAATATTATATGAAGCAAATGGCTCATAATCAGGTGTTTGATTCCGAGTCTCTTGTATCTTGTCAATTACAAGTGGAGGATTATATGGATATAGTCCTGTATTTCTCCAACCAGATTGAATTGTACGGACAGTTAGAGATTGCCGTCGGATTTGCGGGAGGTCTGAAAGGAACGTACGTAGCTTATACTCATAGTCGTAGCTACGTACTGCTTGATCAAGTGCCTTTTGATGAAAGTGTTTGCACTGCTTAAAAACCGCTACATCAAGAGGTTGTAATAGATGTGTTGTATGAGCAGGAAGGCAGCAAATAACAATGTTATGCTCTTCTGCTAATGTAAGAAAGCGCTCTGTTTTATGAGAGTCATGGCCGTCAAGTAATAAGAGGCGAGTATCATCTGGTGCCATATGCTCTGCAGATAGTTGGATAAAATGCATAAGGTATTGGATTGCAATGTCGTCGTTTGAATACCCGCTCTCATTTACAATAATGAGAGCATTTGGCTCAAGGTCATCATTGTACCATGAATCCATATGAAGTTTGCCAGGGATAATGATAGCTTCTGCAAGTGCAGCACCACTTGCATTTACTGCCTCAATTACAGTAACAGAGAGCCGATTCTCAGGATTATCAACAGTCCACTGCTTTACACCGATTGGTACAATAACAGCCGTAGACTTATAACACCCAATCATATAGCCTGTCTCATCAACATTCCATAAATTATATGGCTTAATGTTATGTTTTGTAATAAGGGCGTTATATGTGAGAAAGAATTCCTCAAACACCTCTTTCTTTTGTGCTTGCTTCCGATGTGTATTTAACGTCTTCGTGTGAATTGTATGAAATTCGGGGTGTGCTTTTAGAAAGCGTTGTAGCCACCGTTGTGATGGTATCGTACGATTAGGTCGTAAGTCTGCAACTGCCCGTAGTATCATAGATCGGTTGGCAGGGACCCCGCGCTCAAGTTGGTCGTATATGAATTGACAGACCGCGGTCTCTTGCGATTGAGATAAGACTCGATTGCTACCTCCGTGGGGTAATTGAGGAGACGTAGTACTCGTAATACGACGTCGGAGTGTCTCACGGTTGACATTGAATTTATTTGCAACCCAAGCAATTGTATATGTACTTGGTTGTTTTAAGAAGAACTGTTGGGCCTCATTAAGGCGAGCAATCATAGTAGGATCGTTATTTTGAGGCATTGTAGATACTACGTTATGAAGAATACTATTATTTTTTCTATATATCAAAATAGCGGTGTACGCACATCTTGCTGTCGCACGCACAACTTGCTGTCGCCACCTACGAGCGAAGCGAGTGGGTGGAACACCGAGTAATCTTGTTGTCCATCGAATCCCCACACATGCTCACATGCAGCTGCAGAAGGCGAATTTGAAGACATACTCTGACGCTGAAGTACGGTGGCAGAAAGAGGAATTTCTAAAGCTCCTCGAGGCTGTAATTATACAGGGCTGTGAGAGCCCTTGGGCTGCGCGATGTCAGTTTGTTGAGAAGACGAGCGGGGCTCTCAGGATGACTCACAATTACAGTCCGCTCAACTCAGCCACCATCAAAAGTAACTACCCGTCAAGGAGGATTGAGCCACTATTGAGAATAATGAGCCAGAGCTTCTTGCGCTATATGTTCACAGCTGATGGGAGTAATGGCTACTGGGCTGTTCCTATCACTCGAGTGGACCAGTATAAGACAGCGTTTACTTCCAGTCTCGGCCAGTTTTGTTATCGCAGAATGGGGCAGGGCGTAACAGGATCGCCAGGAACATATGCGCGCCTCAAAGACATTTTGACTGGCCCAATCCCCACCCCCAATCCTGAGCCAGCCCTTTCAGATGCCATGCCCGGTGTTGCAACCTTTTCTCACTTTGTCGACGATGATGGTGGGGAGGCAGATTCATTACCGAGCTTAGTGGACTTCTTGCACCAGCATTACTTTCTGAGACTTGCCTGGGGGAACATTCGGTTGAATCCGAAGAAAGCTGTTTTTGGGAGCAACAACATCAAGATCTTGGGACGTGCCCGAACACCAGATGGCCTTCGTCCGTCAGCAGCAAAAATCGAGGCGTTCGCGAACTGGCCAGAGCCAACTGAGCCTCAAGACTTAGAGCGTTTCCTAGCCACATTGCCATTCGTAAAGACTTACATTCCTGGCCGCGCTGACCTCTCTCGGATTCTCAAGACCGCAATCATCACTGAGGCCGGAACTGTAAAGGACAAGTCGGGGAAGACCGTCCGTCAGAAGATTCCAATCTCTCTCAACTGGACTCCCCAACATGCACGAGTGTTCAAGCAATTGAAGGATGCAGTCTGCACAACTTGCATGGTCGCGGGTGATGAGGACCGCCAGTATCATCTCGCGACAAACGCCTCGAAGACGGGACTCGGCGGCGTCCTGTATCAGATCATCGACAGTGTCGAGATCATGTTTCTCTCCTACCAATTGACAGAGGCACAATCTCGGTGGCATACCACCGAGAGGGAAGCATTTGCAGTTTATAAGGCCCTTGAAGAGTGCAGCTGGCTTCTCCAAGGGAGCAAGTTTCCCGTGCGTGTTTACACTGATCACTCTGCGCTTTTGTCTGTCCTGAAAGCTGATGATCCACATGGCCGCATTTGTCGATGGCAACTGTATCTCTCCCGCTTTGATCTTGAATAAGTCCATGTGCCAGGGCGAACACTAGCTATAGCGGATGGCTTGTCACGATTCAACAAAGTTGCTTTGTTGCCGCGGGATTTAGTGAACATGTACCTCTCCTGTCGGGACCTTGGTTATGAATCTGAGGAAGAGATGGATCTTCCTGTCCTTGCCATGGAACTCCGGCCACAGCCGAAATGGCCAGTAGGTTACGCCCCAATTAACCCAGCCCAACTAGGCGCTCAGGACATCCTGAAAGGTTGGGTTGGGTCAACGATGAGTGGTATGGTGACATTGTGAAGTATAAGGTGCTCAACGCCTTCCCCCTTCATTGTGAGTTGACCACATCTGAGCGGCGGAACCTCCGGAGACTTGCCGTAAGATTTGTGCTCTGGGACTCGCCATCTGGTCCCCGCCTTATCTATCGTGAGAAAGACGGATCGCGTGCTCAGTGCATCCAAAAAGACGGTGTCGAAACAGAACTACGAGCTTTGCATAACGTGCATGGGCACTTCTCTATGGGTATTCTCCACCAGGAAGTAATCTGGCCGTCGAGAATGAAAGACATTCACACATATTGCAAATCCTGCACTGTGTGCCAGACAGTTGGGCCCTTACAGCCCTCAGTTGGTCTGACCCCGATCTTCGAAATGCTCCCATTTGATATGATCGGCATGGATTACATTGGCCCGATTTTCCCCGTTTCTCGTAGCGGCAACAAGTATATTGTCATTGGTGTTGAGTACTTTTCTCGATACTTTCTCGGTCAACCAACGAAGACAGCAAAGTCGTCGAACACTGTCCACTTTGCCAAAACACGCATAGTCCAGCCCTTCGGTGCTCCAATCGCTTTCTACTGCGATAACGGTGCACACTTCATCTCAGATGAAGTACATTCTTATTGTGATAAGGAGGGCATCAAGATGGTCCACGCTCCTAAGTCGCACCCTGCATCAGTTGGCTTGTCGGAGCGGTTTGTCAAGATGGTTGTATCTGTGTTGCGCAAGATCCTGCAAGTCCAGCCTGATCTTCTGAATGTCTGGGATGAGTTACTCCCACATGCAATCAACATGATTAATACCAAGAAGGTTTCGGTCTATGGCGTGTCTCCCGCTGAGCTTTTGTTTGGATATAATCCGCGCTTCACGCCAGGCGATTTGTCAGTTGATGAAGAAATTCGCTGCCAAATCATTACCCAGCCTGATTTTCAGCCACATTTTGACCAAGAGCTGAATGTGTCTGCTGTCGCTATCCGCATGGCTAAATTGGATGAAATGCGAGATGCTGTGACAGCCATTCGGTTGCGTCGCCAGGCAAAACAAGCCCAAGAGTCCCAAGCCGAATTTGCTCGGAAGCAGAAAATGAAGAAGGGTGACCTGGTCCTTCTTCGCCGACTCGCTCAGGAAAACAACCATAGCCATAAGCTTGAGCCTAGATGGCAAGGCCCTTACTTAATAGCCAAAGTCACTCTAGGTGGGAACTCTGCATTTCTCTGAGAACTTCACACTGACAAGATCCGTGGGAAATTCCACTAAGGGGATATCGTAGATGGATGTCTACATGCATGCTCGCCCCGATTCAGCAAGGTTGAGAGTGGTATTTGATATTTGATATTTGAGCAGGTAGGAGCTGGTAACCCCATTGTCCAAAAATCACAGAGTGCAGGAGGCATGCTAACATAGGGCTCTCTAGCATTGTGTTAAGCAAGGGTTAAAAAAAACCAGCTTCTGCTAGTGGCCATGTGGACTTAATGCAATGCATCGGAATGGGATGAAGCGAGTTATTGGCTAGTGCTGAATATTTTGCATCAGCTTTCTTCTGTCGAAGGAACACGCAGCATGCTGGCTAGTTAAGGGTGGAATCGCAGGTGACATCAGACCTAGTTACACATTAAACATCTTCCCTAGCTCTACAATTTGGCATCGATCGGCTTCTTAAAGGGGCAGCCACAATATGTAGAACATTTTTAAGTCACTATAGTAATCACTTTGCTATACCGAGATGAGCAGGGCTATGTGATGCGTCTCGACCCGAACTAATGGACCGTTGCTCGTATAAGTGTTAGTTAGTTAAAACAAGGACGAATAGGATACATAGGAAGCAAAGATTACTCCTTAAGCGTGAACCCACCACGCAAATGCACGCTATAGTTTGCTCATGCTACAGGGGCCTAGCAACATCTTGGTATGGTGGTGGCTTTAGCACAGGAATTCCTGGGTCGACTGTCTCCTAGAGCATAGCTTCCTTAAAGGTCCTTACTGCTCCTAGTAGCTGTTTTTTAAAGAGAGTCTTACTTGCACTTTTCTCAAATGCTTGTAACTGATGCTTCTAAAAGCTACAGTCCACTCTTGCCAAGACGATGTCGGATTAGTCGATAACACCGCTAAGTCGATATTTTTTCAGCACCAATTGATTTTCGCACTCAATTCTCGATATTCACGATATTGACCTCTGACCTTCAATTATCGACTTATCCAACTCTATTATGCCTCGAAAACACACGATTACACTCGAACAGTGCTGTGCCCTTCGGCGTTAGGCACACAAACAGCACCCGAAACCCTCCTAGAAAGCCTGCATCAACTGGTTTCTTCACGAATTCAATAATAGGCTCAGTCAATCGACAATATCAGATAGCCTTAGTGACTGCTTTAAACATCTCAACAACTCGACAACAACTAGACAACGAAATCGAACTAGCTAATGGCCTCAACTTGAACAAATCCTCTACGACTTTCAGCGACAAATTAATAGCCATGGTAGCTTTACATCTAGTGATATACTTTAAGAAAAGGCGAGGGAGATCTAGAGAAGGCTTCTATAGTATGTAGATTAGCTAGTTCCTGACTTTAGCTCTAGCTGGCTTACACGATTTAAATCATGACATAATATTAAGATACATACACGTTATAGCAAAGCAGTATCTATCCCGGAATTAGTTGAAGAAGAGATAAAAGGGCTCTAGACAATTGCTAGGGAGTTTAAGGAGGAGAATATTTATAATATAGATGAAACTAGGCTCTACTAGAAGATGATGCCATCTCGGGGACTAGCATCACAATCATTACCTAGATTAAAGAAGCAAAAAGCTCGAATTACACTTACTCTTTATACAAATGCTTCTAGATCTAACCAGCTTCTAATCTAGATTATTAGCAAAGCAAAAACACCTCGATCTTTACATAATATTAATATATCTACAATAGGAGCTAAGTAGAGGTGGAATAAAAAGGCTTGGATGAATTCAACAATTATGATCGACTAGCTTTAAGCATTTTATCGACATATTGGCTTTACTTGACAAGTCCTTCTTATAATGGACAACTTTTCTAAACACTTATCTAGTGTTAAGCTTTGTCCCCTACCTCCTAATATTCGGATCTGTTAGCTTCTAGCTAATAGTACCACTCGATTCTAGCCTCTTAATGCATTATTCAATCTCTTAAAGCTTATTACCATTGACAATAGTTCTCTTTTATGCTTGAATGTTATAATTCGAATCTAGATCCGATTAAGCAAGCAAGCTTACGACTTTCAATTCGCTAGATCTTACGAAGCTGGAATTAACAAGTTTTATAATCAACTACATACAATTGCTTTCGAAAATCAACACTTCTTACAACTCTAATCACTCTTCCAACCTCAATCACACTAACAGAATTTTTAAAACTATACAAACAAGTTATTCAAGCTGGTAATATACATGATTCAATGACTATTTCAAACTTTTTAAATCCTATCGACGAGCAAATCAACAATACAGAAGTTACAACAGATGAGGAGGGTATACTACAGGAGATTTTGGATGAGCATCTTAGTGATCCTACTCAAAATGATGAGGAAGAAGAGGAGCCTAAGACTGAAGAGGCTGTTTATTCAGCCTCCAATGCTCGCAATGCCCTTAAAGTTCTGATTGAGTATACGGAGTGTTAGGATGCTATCTAAGCCAATCACCTCAGGGCATTAGAGCGCTTAGAGGGTGAAATTGAGGCAATTCAGCTTAATTCCTTGGTTTAGGAGACATTAGATAGGTGGATTACATAATACTTGGCATTTCAATATAACAATATATTCACTTTTACGATATTTACACGTGTTACCAATTGTATTGACTTAACATAGTGAGCTCTTTAACTTCAATGGCTATGAAGTCATCACTCTTGTCTTCTCTGTTTGACGTGTCGAATTCCTAGAGATCCTAGGCACTAATGCTCTATATCTCTTCTCCCTATAACATGGCACATAGCTATCCTTGTAGGGATTGTACCCGCCCTGGCCTTGCCAAGTAGCATTAAGCTGTTTGCTATACTTTCATCTGCTGTTCCCTTTCTTTGATTACTTGCAATTTTGCGCCATGTGTCTAGGCTTGTTGCAGTTGAAGCAGAGCCGTTCCTTAAGCTGTTGCTCTTTGTTAGGATTGTGGGGTTTGCCATTAGGCTTGAAAGTAGTGTCGAGTTCCATAGGTTAGAGCCAATACCTCTTTGTTTGTCTTCTCTTCTAAGTCCAGTGTTGGTTAGGTGGTCCCCCCTTCTTCTCAAGTTGCCGTTTATAGTGCTGGTTGTTAATCTTCTAGGCCAACTCGATCATCTCCCTAAGGTCATCTGGTTTGTCGGTCCTTGAGATTTCATCCTTTACATGGTCCTTTAGACTTGTGTAGAATTGGTCAAAGATAGCCTCTTCTCCCTAGTTGGTAAGTGTTACATGCTGTTGAAACTCAGTGGTGTATGCAACTGCTAGCCCTCTCTGCCTAAGAGCCTATAGTGCCCTGACTGCATTCCATAATTCATCGATGTCTCTAAAGTTTGCTTTAAGTTGTCTAGTGAATCCAGCCTAGGATACAAAAATCTCCTTCGTTCCTTAGCAGGCTTAGGTGTTGCATTTTCCTTCTGATGTTTAATGGGTCATGTAGTTGGCGAGGTAATTAGAGATCCATTCTAAGGCTGGTCCTTGTAGGAGGGCCACGGCCTATAGGATCTGTTCCACTTCTTAGGTGAAGTGTCTGGCATTAAATGCTATCTATAGCTCCCTCTAGATGAGAAACTCTTGAGCTTCTTGCAATTCCTATGATAGGTATTTGTAAGGACACAGGGCACCCAGCTCACAGTAATAGCATATGAGAGTGCGAGTCGGAGGCTAAACGGATGCTATCCTATAGGTCTACTATGAAGGATACAAAAAAGATGAAGGGGGAACCCCGTTAAGTCTGTTTCCTTAACTACCCGAAACGGGCCCGACTCGGTTATTCCAACCCTAGCCCTGAACCTTCCACCGCAACAGGTCCGCATCGACCCTGAACCCTAGACCCTTACCGTCCCCCACTATAGTGTAACTCGCTATGTGCTCCTCTACTGGTTCGAAACCACACCGAGTCAAATTTCATGCTTGTAGTGACCGTAACAGCTCTGAGGCAGGTTCTTCGAGTATCTAGGTAAGGAGGCATCCTTACAGTATTAGGGAATGCAATCTTAAGCTTGTCTAAGGGTGAGCCTGTGTGGCTTCAATGGTAGGTTTAGTGGCTACCTTCCCTTTTGTTTCAACATTTGAGTGATTTGTGCTTCGCTCTATCTCCTTTGATAAAATTTGAATTTCTCTAATGCTCCTTGATATATATATAAATGTCAATGTGCTCTTGCTCCAATAATGCTTGAGACAATATTCTGGGCTTTGATTTAACGAAGCTATAGTTTTCTACATTGGAGCCTATTGTCGAAACCCGACGGAATCCAGAAATAGACTCTTCTGTCGTAACCTTGTGGTATAATCTTAATTGGTGCTTATCAGAAGTTTCATATTTCCAACCCCCTGGGCAAAGTTGGAGCGGCAAAGTTTTTGCCGCCGACGCTCGGCCTGTTAGTCGCCGCCACACCGACCGATTCTAACCACTCAAGCCGAGGCTCTTTCGTCGCGTCCCTGCATATTGGCCACGCAATTCGGGTTTCCCCTTGCCTCAACGTTCTATATCGAATTCTTCAACAGAACGACCCACTCTACCGCCAATCCTATCGCTAGGAATAGTTCTTACCACCGGCTTCCGTTCTGTTGGTGCTGCCTAGCGTGCTTGTCCCAATGTCGGCCATTATGCGACTGCCCGGTGGGCAGAACAAGATATTGTTGGGCCTCTCAAGGACTCACTTAAGTGCAAAGCCCGCTGCTGCCAAACCCAATTTCTTTCCTCACTCGAGCTCCCGTACATTCACAAACACAACGTATAGGAGAACTGCTGCAGGTAATTGCCTCCACCCCAATGCTCACAAGCTGTACTGATTAAAGCTGCTAGAATCCATACCTGCCCCCGCCAAAAAATCACTCCCGCTCCGAATACTTTATTTCACCGCACTTGCAGTCGGATTCACCACTGCGGGCTTCCTGATGGCGGCCGCACCAGCAATCTCCACGGCGAGAGAGTTTCTCAACGTGCCCTCCGACGAGGAGACTCTGTCGTTATACACCCCCGAGGATGCGAAAGCCCAAGAAGTTGAGGACTTCATCAACAACCACCACCTCGCGCGCGAGCTCAGGAGCAAGCCGGAGTACAGAGAGTCGAGACCGCATCTGAAGATTCCCAAGGGAGTGCGCGAGCAAAGCCTCACGGGCGGAACCCTGACCGGCCCCAACCGCGTCGTCGTCCCGCCGTTTGCCTGGAATGAGGAGGGCGGAAAGTCTATGGTCACCATCTCATACCTCGGCCGTGATCTATGCGGTCACCCTGGCATCATTCATGGTGGTTTCCTTGCTACCATGCTGGATGAGGGCCTGGCACGCTGTTGCTTCGAGGCCCTACCGAACAAGGTCGGCATGACTGCGAATTTGAACATCAACTACCGCAGCCCGGCGCCGGCGGATACCTTCGTTGCACTGCGAGCTAAGACGATTAAGGCGGAGGGGAGGAAGGCATGGGTGGAAGGTCACATTGAGACCTTGGTTGGCGAGGGAGAGACGCCTGTGGTGCTGGCAGAGGCCACTGCGCTGTTCATTGAGCCACGCCAAGCTGCGCGTTTGGCAGCGCTGAACCCTACCAAATAAGAAATAAGGGACGTGTGTCATATTGCGCATATCTACTTGGCATGAATACGGCTACATACAAGCTGGTGGTCTGTTCTGTGGAGGGGAAATGGAAAGAGGATGTTCCCGTTTTTAGAATAAAGCAGGATCTAGATTTAAATGGCTAGAGAGAGGATACTATACTACAAGAGGGGGGATTGAGGCTTGATATAGAACATAATGAAGTACCGAATGAAATAAAACCCAGCCAATAATGCCAAATGGCAAAAAAAAAAAAATTTAACAAAAAAAAACATTCTGAACCATGAGCTCAGAGAAGAATGAACTCTCTGACGGGGAGTCGAACCCCGGTCTCCCGCGCTTTGTCGAATGACAAGCGGAAATCATGACCGTTAGACCATCAAAGACTTTGAACAGGAAACCCCTAACGGGTTACAAGAACTGGTGCCGCTTTTCGTCAGTTTTTCCGGAGCTAGTAACCGAAAAGTTGATGCCTGGCTTCGGGGTTCGGTTTTATCATTGTCCGATTCCTGAGCCCAGTTTCCTCGTTGGCACAAAAGACTGTTTTTAGAATTATGCGCAACACGGCTTCTTGCTTTCCGTCCTCTGTGGTCATGAGCCCGTCCAAAATTCGTTGGACTATCGTGGCAAAACATGCCGTCTATCTTGGTATCGGATACTAAAGCGACGACCGGTCTTGTCCCGAGGAAGCTGCAAAACGCAAGAGGCCGTACAGTGTTTTTCGAGGTAAGAATATCAACATTTGCATAACGTAAGTCGTGGCGTACTGGCGGTAGTGGGGTTGGAACATCGTGAAATATATACTCTAATCCTCAATTAAAATACAATTAGATACTTCTCCTAAGTCCTCTTCAATAGATTCTTCATCTCCTTGCTCAATTATAGCCTTGTTTGTAGTTCTACTACCTGTTGCTGTTGACTTCTGTCGAGTAGCCTCCTCTGCTTCAACGACCTGTAGCTGCAATTCCCTTGTAGAAATATGAAAATGACCCTTTAAAATTGCTCGCTTGCCTTTTTGCTGTACTCTCCGAGCTTGAACAATTGATCGTAGATTGTCAGTATCACGTTGTTGTAGAAAATTGCGTGTATTTAGTCGCTCTGTTGCATCTGCTAACTTTTGAATATATCGCTTTGTAGGTGTGTTTAACACTGTACGGGCTTCAAGAATAGCAGAGAGTACTGTATTTGCTTTCCGTAGTGTTGTAAAGTCAGGTGGGCTACTATTTTGAAAGACAGTATCAAAAATATCATGTCATTGTGGTGTTTGAGGCCGTTGTTCAACTTCAATAACTTCTTGAAGTGTCACTTCACGGATAATTCGTCGTGGTTCAAATGGTTGTAGTCCTGCTCCTCTCCATGCTGAAGTGATATTTTGAGTTGAAAATTCTAACTCTCTTGCTGTTATATATGCAGATAGCCACTCTGCTTTTTTCACATGTAGGAGTTGTGCTTCATTTAAATGTGAAAGAGCTGTTGTAAGCCTCTTTTTCAATGGTCCAAAAATTGCAACATCAAGTGGCTGTAACACATGTGAAGTATGTGGCGGTAATATAAGGATTGATATGCGATTTTGTATACAGTGAGAAATGAAATTCCCACTTATATGACTGTCATGGCCGTCGCAAATAAGAAGGCGTTGTTGTTGTCCTCCATTTGCTTTTGCACATGTTGCAGGCTCAAATACATGCTTGAGCCACAAGTCCATGTAAATTGCTTGTCCATCCTTTTGAATTTGCAGAGAAGTGCCACTTATTTATCACATCTTGTGAAATCCAACTATGTAGTAGATTTTGGTCTTTGAATATAATAAGAGGATTGATAGTTGTGCCGTCCATGCAAATACACTCAACTGCAGAAACCCATTCTTGTCGACCTTGATGTGCTTGATGACGTGTACGAAGTGTATAGTCAATAATAATCCGTGTAGATTCCATTGTTCCGATTGAGAATCCCATCTCATCCATGTTATACACATTGTATTCTTTGATGTCTAGACGCATTATAAGCTCCTTATACGCGTCAAACCACCCTTGTACGACTTGTTTTGTATCTCCACTCATCCTTTGCACTTCAATTCATCTTCCTAGTCGTACTTGTAGATGTGGATGTCGTTTAATAAAGCGTGGAACCCAATCTTGTCCTAATGGAAGGTGTGGTATAGGTTGAAATTGTTCGTGAAGTTGATTGTGAAGTTGGTCGTGTAAATTAAAAACCCGGCAATGGTCTGCTCGAACCTATTCTGCAATTTATCGTAGTATTCGGTGTAATGGTGGGTGCACCAGATATGAGAATCTAGCCACCCAAGGAAGGGATTACTAAGACAACACACTGTCTTAGGAAACAGAGCCAAAGGGTTGTAGCTTAGACTATTCCACAACGCAGCAATCAGGTGTATGATGTGGTGAAGTGGTTTAGACAAGTTGCAACAAATGTTGAGTCTGAGAACTCAGGGGTAAGTCAGAGGTTAGCACCTCACTGACTTTTCAAAAACAGAGAATAACAAGATCAATGCTTGGAAGCTTGGAAAAGACGTAGAAGTATGTGCTAGTCGATTTACTGTATTGCCTGCTTGCCCTTTCTTAAGGAAAGGGCAATCCTATTTATGCCAAAGGAGTGTAGTTCTCTCATTTTCCATGACTTTCCATGACTAACCAGGCTTGGTAAATGTATTAGAAATCAAGTGCGACCCACAACTAGCTTGCTAATCATGTAGTGAACGTAAGAGAATCCCATAGAACCATCTCTTGGGTTCCTAGCCTATAGGAAGTGAAAAGGAGGTCCAAGGTCAGAGTACCTATAGACAAATTATGTCATAACTTAACCAATCTTGTGGGTAACTAAGGAGCGATGACGTGTAATGAATCATAGAGGGTTGTAGAAGCTTCTAGAGCTATCGTTCATGTTCCTAGGCCTCTAGTTGGTAGAGATATGCCATGTGGTAGTATTGGCCCACCCCCTTAAGGAGGAGATTTTCTTAATAACTTGTTCAATGAGTGTCCAAATGATATGCCGTGATGTATGTAGCATAAACAGATGTAGTAGAAGAGTTTGCAGCAATCGTTGAGTAGTATTGCTTCTGTTGTTGGTGTGATAAGCCAAGATATGTATGGTGACTTGTAGGTTTGAGGAGGAGATTTCTAAGTTTGCTCTTGAGTTTGATAGCAAACTGAGTGCAACGAATGTCAGTATGACATTCGGTGGCTAGGTGCATATCCGCTACTTGTTAGCTCTCTAATCCACTTTAAGAGTGTTTCTTCTTGCGTTTTTGATAATAGTTGTTGTTTTTTATGTGCTTCTACGCGTGTGAGGCCTCCATTCATACGACAACGGATAGATTGTTCTGGGAGGTCAAATGCTTTGGCAGCTACATACACTGACTTATATTGTTTGGAATGAATAGCTAATATAGCTTGATCTATTGCAATATTACGCTCTTGAGCTTCTATGCTCTTTCGGCGTACCATAATGGAGTTGGGTAGGTAAGATGGTAAGTTTGATGGGGTGGTTCTAGCCCCACTAGATGGCTTTAGCAGCCAGGCCGAACAGTTGTTGGCCAAGGCCTGAAGAAGAAGGTGCCAATCTACTATAGAGGCATAGTATATAGCCTAGGCTCAGTTGATTGTAGCACTCATAGACCCTAGTTAATAGAAGTAGCTATGCCTAATATAGTAATATCAAAATTCACATTACCCCCTAAGTGACAATTTTTGGACCTGCTTGAATCGTTCCCATTTTACAACGCTGGACTTGGCCATTTTGGCGAGAAATGGGAGAGCTGCGGAAACTGGAGTTTAGCTATGACCTAACAAGGGAAATTACTAGTAAATTGTATGTAATTCTCCCCTTCCGGCCATACCCCCTACGGCGTTCCCTTTGTAATCCCCTATGTGACTAGAGCCCTTTGTTCCCTCTGTAGAATACTGGCCTTTGATAAATTTTTCTACTTCAGTAAGTGCTTTGGAACTGGGCCGGTGGGGGGAGAGGTGGTGGCGGCTGGAAAAGATACATGATGGTACTTCTATTGCCATATATATATATGCAAGTTGAAGTACCTATATGTACCCTTTTGCGACCGCCACCACCTTCGCGCCCATTTCTTGCCAAAATGATTTTTTCCTGCTTACAGGTTTTGTTAGCTAGAAATAGTACTTACCCCTGATGCAATTGCCATATAAAATTGGTTATAGATGCATTTCTACGAAGTACCTTCTAAAGCATTGCAAATTCTCAAATGACAGCACCAACACCAGTACCAACACCAGCGTTCTAATGCCAGTTCATAGACAGCAAATACTAATAGCTGCTATTGCTACCAGTCTACTCCTTTTACGGGTACGCCGTCGCCGCCGCCAGCTTCAGTTCGAAAGATCTCAGCGTCGATACCGGCCGCCACTCAAATATGAGCAGAAGACCTGGAGTCTTACATCGTGGGGTCAGGATTCACCAGTTAAAGTAAAGCATTATCTTCGGTAAATATACCTTCTTATTCAATTAAATAGTATACTATACTATACTACACTAATTAACGTGCATGTATAACGAAAGTGCCAAACAAGCGAAAGTGCCAAACAAGCGAAAGTGCCAAAATATCGTGACTACCCCATAAGAATTGCGATAAATCCACCACAACAATATAAATTAATTAAAACTACTCAGAGTCCTCTTCCTCAGACCTGTCTATTACAATCTGACAAGTGCGCGCATTGTGTCCAGTCTCACCACACTTGCCACAGCGACGTGCATGGGTTTCTTCCCTTGGCTTCCGACCACTACTTGCCCTTATTTCTTGTTCTACTTGCTGCACAACGTCCCTCTCGTCCTGTAGCTCCTGTGCTACCTGTTGACTAAGTGATCCTCCTTGCTGTAGTCGTGTTTTTTTAGCTCTCCGGCGCTTGCTTAGCACTTCATTTGCCTGTCGCAGGTTTTGGTTCTCTGCTTTTAACAATGCTAATTGATGCATTATTTGCGATGAACCCTTTGTAAACTGGTCAACAGCTGCATAGATTGAGGTTGGAGAGCTATTTTGATGATGCGCAATTCGGTTTTTAATGAAAGTAGACTGTGATACAGCTTCAGTTGGGTTATTTGGTGTCTGAGAAACCCATGGTTGAGCGATGTTTGGGAGAGAGGTTGGAGGTGTTGGCGTCTTAAACCTAAGGTCAAGTGTAGATATTACACTCTCAGGGCTAAATGAAAAAAGCCCAGCATCTCGGAACCCTCCCTGAATCTTGCTTTCTGTCATTGCAATGTTAAATGCAGCATGGAAGGCAGGAAAGAAGTCATCCTTAGTAATGTGAATAATATGAGCCCGCATCATATCTTCAATTTGCCGACCGTAAGCTCTCTTTAATGGGCCAAAACAGCCAACATCAAGTGGTTGGAGTATATGGGAAGAGTGAGCAGGCATACAAAGCGTAATAATGTTGTGTTCTTTGCAGTACTCCCCAAACTTGTCTGAGTGGTGGCTCTCATGACCATCAAGGACTAACAAGCGATAACCACCAACACTCCGGGGCTTTGTGTGCTTCTCAAAATGCTGAATCCAATCCATACCTCTCTCGTTTGTAGTCCAGCCATTTGCAGTAACAGCGATTACCCAATCTGCTGGAAATCCGCTATTCTCATACCAAGATGCAAGGTGGTTTTTACCTGCCACAATGACAAATGGCGGCACTGCCCAACCTTGAGAACTAATGCCTTGGATTACTGTAACCCATTCCCGATTGCCAGGCTGCACCTTTTTTGCCTTTGCCTGCCCATCTGAGCTCGTTACTACCGTTGCGCTTGAGATGATGCCCATCATAAACCCAGTCTCGTCAAAGTTGTAGATATCTGTATTGTTGATGCCATACTTTAGAATTGTGTTCCATACAAGCTCAAACCAGCCACGAATGACTTCTGGATCTTCGCACTTAGCCCTCTGGTAGTCGTATTTTCGCTGGAAGCGTGTCCGGAGCTCTACATGGCGCTTAACAAAGTTTGAAGCCCAACGTGACCCGACGCATGGCGCATCGCGTGTTGCAAGTAGTCGATTTGCCATATCTTCAACAATAGACAACTGAGGAGGGAACCCTTTAGCAGCTAAGTCAAGTATATACTGAACAAGAACTGATTCCTCTAGGTTACTTAATTTCCGTAAGTTGGCTTGGATATCGCGTCGTGAAGGTACGCCTTGTAAACGGTGACGTAGCTTGCGGTGGTCTACGGAATAGATCCTAGCTGCAACTCGAAGGCGCAAATTTGGGTCGCTTTGCATAGCTTGGATAGCTAGCACTAATTTGCTTTCATCATTTTTATGGCGCATGTTTTGTTGTGGAGGAATTTAACATTTAGTTGGGGGGGTTGGTCACCGCATGATTTTGGCACTTTCGCTTGTTTGGCACTTTCGTTATACATGCACGTTATAGTATTACTAGAGACAATGACTCTAATAATAATGTTTTAATTTCTGAATTAAGAGATGAATATCTTAATTTAGGATTAGATACATTTAATGGTAATATACCTTGTATAGCACATGTTATTAACATTGCTGTACAAGATAAATTAAATACCTTATTAAAAGATGAAGATAAATATTTTAAGGAATTTGAAGAGCAAAATTTACTAGAAGAAGATAAGGATATAAGTAAGTTTTTACTCTTCCTATACTTTTATTTATATATACTAACTAATATTTTAAAGATGTCTTTAATAAGCTTACCTTATGGGCTAAAATGAGACGAATTAGTATTAGCCTTAAATATAATCAAGAGAATGCTAGATTATTAGCAAGGTATACTAAATTCTTAAATGGACCTAAGAAGATACAGTTAGGTAAGACTCCTTTATATTAAGTTGTATATACTAAACTTTTAATAGATACCTCTATATGCTTAAGAATTTCTTATATCTTAAAGAGCCTATAGAAATAGTTATTACTACTTCTAAAGCTAAGGTCTTTAAAAACAAAGAAAATATTAGAAGAAGAATGGGCTCTCTTAGAAGTATATAAGGTTATTCTTAATATCTTTATTATTGCTACTACAAAGTTACAAGGAAAAGAATATCCTACTTTATATCTGTAAGGATGCCTCCTTACCTAGATACTCGAAGAACCTGCCTCAGAGCTGTTACGGTCACTACAAGCATGAAATTTGACTCGGTGTGGTTTCGAACCAGTAGAGGAGCACATAGCGAGTTACACTATAGTGGGGGACGGTAAGGGTCTAGGGTTCAGGGTCGATGCGGACCTGTTGCGGTGGAAGGTTCAGGGCTAGGGTTGGAATAACCGAGTCGGGCCCGTTTCGGGTAGTTAAGGAAACAGACTTAACGGGGTTCCCCCTTCATCTTTTTTGTATCCTTCGTAGTAGACCTATAGGATAGCATCCGTTTAGCCTCCGACTCGCACTCTCATATGCTATTACTGTGAGCTCGGTGCCCTGTGTCCTTACAATATAATAAATTACCTTTAATAAGTCAAATTTATCAAAGTTTAGACTTAATGAAAAGTAAAGTACAAAAGGTAAGTTTTACATTCTTATTTTATAAACAAATATACTAATTAATTATAGGGCTCTAAAATGAGCTTAGCAATAGATCAAGGAGTTTTAAAGCTTAGGAAATACTATTCTCCTCTTCATTTTGAGGTGAAAAATAGTACTTTATTTATAGCAGCTTTACTAGATCCAAGAATTAAAAAAACTTAGCTTAGTAAATTAGGCTATAACACACAAGCAGAGTTTGATGCTTTAAAAGCTTTAGAAAATGTTTTTGAGCACTAAGTTATATTACTTAAGATTTATAAAATAATACTAACTATTTTTAGAACTTCACAACTTGATTTTGATAATGAGCTACCTCTTATTAAAAATAAAAATCAAGAAGAAGATAACTCTTTAGATGACTTTGAAAAGGCTTTATATTTACAAAATCTAAATGAAGATTCAGAGACAGAGATTACTCTATTTAACGATGTGATGGCTAGGAGGCTGCTGAAAAGGGCAGCTTTCGTCGCTGTTTTACGCACCCCGCTTGCCCACCTTTCAATACTCCCACACCCCAAAATTAATCGCCGCACACCTATGGTGCCTCAGGTACCTGAAACAGCTTGTCCACATCGTTCACCTCGTTCACCCCATCCAACCTCTGGCCAACCCATCCCACCTGGCCCTCACTATCCAGGTGCCCACGAAAGCCAAAACTGGCCTTCTCCTCGTTGAACCGCTAACTCAAAGGTATTTAAAGGTAGCATGTCCCTTGTTCGCTCTCTTTCGTCTGTTCTTCGCCATCTCTTCTCTTTCACGTCTCAGTCACTCGATTCTTCACCCCTCCTACAAGCTTTCGCTCGTAGTCTCTCTTTTCAGTCGTCAATACTCCTTGTCTGCATTTTTGTTCAATCACTTTGCACCCTCGACTGCTCTCTGGATTCTCTTCTTACTAATCCAATCAACCCTCCACACGTCTCCGTCTCGACATGGCAATGACTTCCTACTCCGACGATGAATCCGACAGCTCGAGCGTTTTCGACTTTGATTCCCTTTTAGATGGTATCGACAATGACACCGATGACGAGTCGTGGCTATTTGACGACGAAATAAAACACCCTCCGGAACACTATCTCGCCGAAGCAGAAGAACTCGATGTGCAGCGGCTTCGGCAACGACGATACAGCCCCAATACCCAAGTCCAGCTTGATCGAGTGAAGTTGCAGTGGGATCGGTAAGTGAACATTCAAATGACTATAGTTGCTTACGCTAACTGTCCACCCCTTTGAAGGTACTGCTCCTACATCAAGAAAGACCCAGTACAATGCTTCCGCGATGTCACGATAAGATTCCTCAAAGGCTTCTTGAGCTGGGTTTGCGACCAACGACGAGGGAAAGGCGGACGGAGACGGCCAGGCATCAAACATACGACGTCGTTGGAGACATTTGGAAGTGGTACAACCTTGTGTACAAGCTCGAGGTTGGCGAGAAGATTGACAAAATGATTATACGACAAGGGCAAGATGTGAGCTTTTCTAGTTACTACGTTAGGGCTTCTGTTTGTCTTCAGTCTAATATAATTATAGCTGATCAAGTTTGTGGCCGATCAAAAGGGTCTTGATAACTCAAAGCGGGAGAGTGCAACTATGTATGCTGAAGATCTAGCTGAATTCTCCCGCGTGCTTCTTACGACAACGCAAATGACTTTCGCCATTGGTTGGCTTCGAATTCAGCAGATCCTCTTCTCTCAACTCGCAGGCATCACTGGCAATCGACCGGAGGCTTTATTACAGCTCCGTCTCCGGCACCTCGAACTGACACTGATTCGAGACCCCAGTGGAGGTCGTCCCCGACTGTTTATCGAACTTTCGCCCGAGTTCACCAAGGGTTTTCTCGGCTTAAAGGACGTGTGAGTGCCCTCTCGTCAGCATCGTACTGACTAGAACCCAAAGCAATAAATTTAAAATCCCCGAAATCATCTACGACCCGACGCTGGTACTGAGTCCGCATGTCTTCCTGCTTGGCATGCTGTTTAAGGTTCAGGCCTTCAAGTCTCCTACCGTCTATTCACCCGAGAAGTTGTACAGTCTGAACGTTCTGCAGGGGATGAATGAGCAGGAGCTACCGTTAAAGGATGAGATGCTCGACAATTTCGTCTTTTGTCAAGCGGTTCGTGAGGCGGAAGGCGTTCGCATCGCTCACAATCTACAGCTGTCGTCGGCATCGATCCGGTACCGCATGAAGATAGGCGGCCAGATCACCGGGTTTAAACAAGTCACGAAGCCGTATGTGCTACGTGACGGGGCCGCTAAGGCGCTAAATGAGAGTCGTAAGTGTTTTTCTGAGATCCTGCTGTCCTCAACTAATGTGGTCTCTTTGGCACAGCTGATGTTAGTGACTCCGTTCAAAACTTAATCTTGCAGCATGCGAGTATCGACACCTTCCTTAAACACTACCTTGATCGGAATATCAATGTGGACGTCCAAAATATATATCGCGGACTCGCGCCGCAAAAGGCTTTGATGAGGTTCGCATGTTCAATGAGCCGGTCGATCGACCCCCGGCGCCCCTGGAAGCTGACTTCTGCGCAATCAGCATCGGTCAATAACCTTCCATGTATCGTGAAATTGTCTCAGATCGCAGCCCACCTGTCAGGGTCTCCAGAAGGCAGCCGGAGGGAAGAGCGCTATCGGAAGGTTAAGAAACGCCTTACGAGCGAGAGAGCGAGACAGCGGCGGTTGCTACTACTTGACATCGTCGATCGATACAAGAAAGAGCAGCCTGTCATTGACAGCGAGCGGCAGCTATCTGGCAAGGTGGTCGACGAGGACGTCCGAGGTGCACTAGAGCGATCGGATCATATGACGCCTGAACAACTGCTTCTAATCGACGCGGTTTTGACATTGCCCGAGACGTCGCTGGAAAAGGAATGTCAACGCAGGATTACGGCCATCAACGCTGTGACGGCGTACTGCAGTGTTGAGGAAGGGGTGGCCTTCCGTCGCAGTCGTGCTGGTCAGGCAGATCCACTAGTCTCCGCGGTCAAAGACGAAAAACCACTGCAGTCCGAGGCAGATATCATGCTCAGACATGCAATATCGTCGGTTACGACGGATAAGAGGCCAACTATATGCTTCGCATGTCTTGGAAACCCGAACCTGACGATTCGAGAGAGGGTCGTCTCGTTTGCAACTCCTGGCTGCCTGACGAGGCACTTTATGAGAAAGCATGTTAGAAGACTGGGAGTTAACGAGCCTACGGAGTGTCGGATCTGTGACGTTCGGCTCGAGCATCGGATGCATTTTCAAAGCCACGCAGAGATATTTCACGGAACTGTCTGTCGGTCCCGCAACTAGATGGAATCATTCGGGAGTGTTATGGTTTCTCTTGATTAGGTAGACAGAAGGATTAATTATATAGGGAGGAGGCAGGAGTATCTGGCGTCATTTATAGTTTTAATCTAGCTTCCCCCCCATGAAGACCCATACCAGTTCACGTCTTTATCAAAGTGACCTGATGCTGCACAGCTTGTTATTCGTGCCCATCAACCTAACAATGCCCTTTTTTTTTTTTTCATATTTATATAAAGAAGGATGATTTATCTGCTTATATGTTTAATAACAAACGCCCTTGGCACTACTTTTCATGCAAAAACAGTTCCTAACTCTACACTAGAGAGTATAACCCGCTCCATGATGCCTCAAAAACTCTGTGGTTGACTTGTCAAGTTGCTCTCTAGGTGTAGAAATCGAAGAGGTAGACGAACTAGCCAGTCGATTCTGCGTGAGCATCTGTAAGGATTGGTCAGACATATGACCAATCCACTCCGAAGTTCGAGCCCCAACGCTGATTCTCTTGGCTGACATCGGATCTCCGCGCGTCGAGACAATGACAAGGTGGGCGTCTTCAACCGTGCTTACATCTTCAAAGACAACTCGCTGCGCTTGGGCTACTTGTCTAGATACAAGAGCATCGTCTCTCCGCATTCGCTGCTGCTGGGTTGCGTCGTCGGCTGACATGCTTGCTCAGTTCTGCGAAGTATTCTGTTGGAAGTTTGGTGATCTATGTTTCTGAGGAGATCAAACCCGACGGTCCTTACATACGGTACATTGGTCACCTTTAAAGCTCAGAAAGTCAGAGGACAGAGGAGTCGTTCACTTTATTGAAGGATAAACTATTATCAGACGTCATCACTTAAAGCAATGTCCAGATCATGACGTATGCTCACAATCTCAGCTTTGGTAACCTCTACGCCCGTGCGGTAGTTTCCTCATCTATCTCCGTGCAGCAGCCAAAAGTGACCGCAATATCATTCCACATGGCTAACTAGCTCCGAGCTCGCGTTCCCCAATGTCTGCTCCCTGACCATTGACAGGAAAGATTCCGGTAAGAGATCGATTTGGTGCACCCCGGTTATGGCCGCAAGCACCTCGCTCAACAAACGTGGCGTACGCTCTGGAGAGAAATAATTGGCTTCCTGTGGTCTTTCGGTCCTAGGTTCACAGGTGCATTCTCGATCCCTGCAGCTTACCCAGTGTTTCCATTCTCGCTTGGAGTCTTCCCGCTCCCAAGCCGCATATGCTTTGCTCCAATGGCTATACTATTTGATGTTAAAGATGCAGCCACTATAGGTGAACCAGTCTTCAACCATCGGGTGGAAGCGAGTCATCCTTGAGACCAGCGGTCCCTGTGTGTTGCATATAGTTGTTCCTCCCTCCATCACAATATGCTTAGGTTCGAGGAGGCTCTGGGGACTGAAGATGTGTTCAAGACAAGTTATATGGTAGAATTGATTCGGCTCTTATGTCTGGTTAAGATCTGCTTCCCGATAAGTGTTTTCAGTGCGACTTACGTAGGTGGTGAGATAAATCGCCAGCCCGTCTCCCTGTCAAGTCCTTGAGGTTGAAACGATAGTCGGACTCGATATTAATAATGCCAGTCAGCTTATGTCGAAGACACAGCAGGGCCCGGCAATGACTCCGCCTGCTCGGTGTGCTCTCCAGGACCAGAATGGAGGATCCTGACCGAAGCTCTTGCTCAATATCGCTCTTATCCGTAGCGACTGGGTCGGAAGGCTTAGCATTCAACTCTTTCGCCATAGCCTTGTACCATTCCGGAGACCTCGAACTCCCAACTTTGTTTAGCGTCTGCCTTTTCCTTTTGTTTAATGCTTTCACCAGGGTTTCAACGATTTCTGCTACCTTCTTCGGGCTCATTCTTTGGTCCCTCTTCGGCCTGTTCCTTGTACGCACTCCCTCACTCCATGAAGTAGGCGACTGGTCGGCGCTCTCATCAGCAAGGCATCGCTTGCGGCGCTGGTTAGATGCTTCATCCGCCATAGCAAGTGTCGAAGGTCGTGCGAATGACAGAAGAGAGCCGTTGAGGTGAGGAGGATGAGGGTTGCCCTTCCTAGTAATAACAGAAGCGCTCCACTTTTCATGGCATAGGGATTACCTAGAGGAATGGACCATCGGCTGGTCCCGATTATCCCCCTCAGAGGTCCACTGGATGGTTACCCCTTACCAGGTGTCCACTGAATCTTCTCCTGGACTTATCCTTGCAATCCAAGAACGTTTTAGCGAGAAATGAGTGGGTTAAAGTAGAGACAGTCAGGAAATGGAGAAGGGGAGAAGTAGCGATAACTAAAGAAGGGAGGGGTGGGGAGGTAGGAGGGCAGCGAGGTGAAAGGCTCTTGTGGGCGGAAAATGACATGGAGATAGACAGGAAGGTAATGGAACAATGGTGACTCATGCAACATAACCTGAGTTTGCGTTTTGGGGTACCGCAGCGTCTTTGAAGGTGCAAATGCCTTGCGCCCGTCTGTCCAACTTGAAAGGCAAGGGGTCGCGGTATTCCAAGCTTCTAGATGATCGGCGTAGTACGTACTAGTACGTACCAGTACGTACTCTGCAGTGTGCCATCAAAACCACCTGTGATGGAAGAGGTACGAACAGAGGATAAGCGAATTTGCCGCCCTGCGACGATGATGAATCACGTTGAAAACATTCACCTTAAAGGACGATATCCGAAGGCTAAGATAGAGTGTTTTCACCCAACGTGCAAGTCCCAAAGGCTTGTTCTCGAAACCTTATTTAATGAGCGAGGCGGTTGATGTTGATGTGAAGTCGAACGATTATAGTCCATGGAACCTCAAAGACTTGCAAGGATGAGTCAGTGGATGTGGAAAGGGTTAGCCAGGTCCACCTGAGAGTACTCGTACTTTGGGTCAATAATTGTTAACTGTGCAATGATCGTCTACACCCTTGTAACTCCCTTGTAAATATATGGACAAATAGGGAGCGCTGATTACCCGAGTAATGTTGTGCTGCTTTATCGTATGTACGTGACGCGTTATAGTAATTCAATTAACAACAATGGAAGTTGAGCCGCCATCAACTCCAAAGCGACAGCAAGAGCTGTCTCGAGATGAACGTCTACAGATTTATACTTTATTTAATGATGCAAAATGGTCGACATATGAAATTTGCAAGTTATTAGATTGTACGCCTCGACAGGTACAATATGCTCTTGAAACTCGGCCAACACCACAACGAAAAGGAAAATGCGGTCGTAAAGTTGGTATTAATACACCCCGTCGAAAGCAACTTGTTAATTTTGTTACTGCCTCTCGAGTAAATCGCCGTCTACTTTGGAAAGATATTCCTGCTGCAATCGGATGGGATTGTAAGATTTATGCTATCTCGACAGCATTAAAAGCTGAAGGATTTAACAGACGAATCGCACGACGAAAACCACATCTTTTGCAACGACATGCAGATACACGACTTGCTTGGGCAATAGAACATGAAAATTGGACATTGGAACAATGGGGATCTATCTTATGGACAGATGAAACTTGGGTAAATCCAGGATTACATAACAAGCATACAAATAAGGTTACTCGACAGGTGGGAGAGGAACTTTTGCCTGATTGTGTCGACCCAAAGATACAGCGAAAAATCGGTTGGATGTTCTTTGGGGGGATTACAGGAAGATATGGAAAAGGGCCCTGCCTATTTTGGGAAAAGCGATGGGGAACTATAACTTCTGCAACATACTGTGAACATACTGTTCCAATTCTTGATGCATATATACGTGAACATCTAGAGTTAGTTCTAATGCAAGATGGAGCAGGCGTGTAATGGTGGGTGCACCAGATATGAGAATCTAGCCACCCAAGGAAGGGATGAATTTACTAAGACAACACACTGTCTTAGGAAACAGAGCCAAAGGGTTGTAGCTTAGACTATTCCACAACGCAGCAATCAGGTGTATGATGTGGTGAAGTGGTTTAGACAAGTTGCAACAAATGTTGAGTCTGAGAACTCAGGGGTAAGTCAGAGGTTAGCACCTCACTGACTTTTCAAAAAACAGAGAATAACAAGATCAATGCTTGGAAGCTTGGAAAAGACGTAGAAGTATGTGCTAGTCGATTTACTGTATTGCCTGCTTGCCCTTTCTTAAGGAAAGGGCAATCCTATTTATGCCAAAGGAGTGTAGTTCTCTCATTTTCCATGACTTTCCATGACTAACCAGGCTTGGTAAATGTATTAGAAATCAAGTGCGACCCACAACTAGCTTGCTAATCATGTAGTGAACGTAAGAGAATCCCATAGAACCATCTCTTGGGTTCCTAGCCTATAGGAAGTGAAAAGGAGGTCCAAGGTCAGAGTACCTATAGACAAATTATGTCATAACTTAACCAATCTTGTGGGTAACTAAGGAGCGATGACGTGTAATGAATCATAGAGGGTTGTAGAAGCTTCTAGAGCTATCGTTCATGTTCCTAGGCCTCTAGTTGGTAGAGATATGCCATGTGGTAGTATTGGCCCACCCCCTTAAGGAGGAGATTTTCTTAATAACTTGTTCAATGAGTGTCCAAATGATATGCCGTGATGTATGTAGCATAAACAGATGTAGTAGAAGAGTTTGCAGCAATCGTTGAGTAGTATTGCTTCTGTTGTTGGTGTGATAAGCCAAGATATGTATGGTGACTTGTAGGTTTGAGGAGGAGATTTCTAAGTTTGCTCTTCAGTTTGATAGCAAACTGAGTGCAACGAATGTCAGTATGACATGATCCCCCTTTTAAGGACGTTTGTGGGCTGTCTGCTTGCCCTTTAGCCAGGTGGCTTTCTTAGAAAGAAATTCTAGAATGAGCTTAGATGCATTTTTTAGATTTCTCTTAGGCTCCCAAGTGTTGTCACTTGTAGGATAGCCTTTCCACTTAACGAGGAAGTAGTCCTGACCTCTAAGTGTCTTTTTGTCAAGGATAGACTCTACTTCATATTCTGGTTGATCCAAGATCAGAACAGGAGGTGGAGGAGACTGAAGTGGTCTTAAGGAACTTTCTTGTGCCTTAGACAAGAGAGATGCATGGAAGACATTATGGATAGTCCAAGTAGGTGGTAATGCAAGCTCGAAAGCATTCTTGCCAATAGTCCTTGTGATCTTAAAAGGTCCAAGTCTTTTAGTATCAAGTTTGTCTGAAGGTCTAGTAGTTGTGATATGTCTTCTAGACAAAAAGACTTGATCACCAACTTTGAATTGTGGTGCAACCACCCCCCTGTTAAAGGCCTGAGCCTGCTCGTCTTGTGCACGCTGTATTTGAACCTTGAGATAGTCCTGGAGGCCCTTAAGGTAGATGATTCTTTCAGTAGCAGAAGGGTTTTTGAAATTTTCAGGACAATTCAGTTCTGCCACTTCAAACCTAGGGTGATAACCATAGTTTGCATAGAAAGGTGTCTCTTTTGTGGTGTTAGAGACTGTGTTGTTGTAAGCAAATTCTGCAAGATGGAGAAGATCTGCCCAGTTGTCTTGAGCATAGTTTGTATAAATTCTTAGATATTGTTCAAGTACAGAGTTGACTCTCTCTGTCTGGCCATCTGTTTGAGGGTGATAAGCTGTAGAGAAGCGTTGTTCCATGTTTAAGAGTTTAGAGAACTCCTTAAAAAAGTTTGAAGTGAAAACTGCTCCCCTATCTGAGATCCAGTGTCCAGGAATTCCATGATATTTAAAGACCACCTTGAGGAATAGCCACGCAAGTTCAGAAGCTGTGATAGTCTCATTGCAAGGCTCAAAGTGTGCCATTTTTGTGAGCCTTTCTACCACCACAAGGATAGAGTCATAAGGGGTAGCACCCCCTTTTGGGATAGAAGGAGGCAACTTGACTATAAAGTCAATGGATATGGAGTCCCATGGGCGTTCTGGTATAGGTAGAGGCTGCAAGAGGCCATAGGGCTTTTGCCGTGTAGGCTTGTTCAAGTTGCAAGTAGTGCAAGAAGATATATAGTCTTGAAGAGTAGTCCTTAGACTAGGCCAGTAGAACTTTCTTGTTAGAAGTTCATAAGTTTTTGCAAAGCCAAAGTGCCCTGCAGCTGGAGCATCATGGAACTGCTGTAGGAGGTGTAGCTGTAATCGTTTATCCCTTGGGACATAGATATAGTTCTTGAATAAGAGAAGTCCATGCTGATTTTTTGAGAAATTCTGTAGTCCAACTTTCTCAAGAGAGGAACCTTTCTTCTGGAGGTATTCCAAAGTTCTTTTCGCAAAGGGATCATGGTTGTAAGCATCTTTGAATGCTTTAAGAAGTGTTGCTGAGGGTGTATAGTCTTTAAAGGTCTCTGGTTCCTGAGAAGAGGTAATGGGGGCAACTTGGTCTTGAGGGGATAAGTTTACCCCTAAGTCCTCTGTAGTACTAAGGTTGCTTAAAGATGCTGCTATAAGCTTTGCTGAGTCTAGCAGAGCCTTTGTATTGCTAGTTTTAGCAGAATCTTGGTAGTCATGTCTTCTTGAGAGGAGATCTGCTCTTTGATTCTTGGCCCCTGAGACATGTTTTATAACAAAGTCAAAACCTCCTAGTTGTTCAGACCACCTTGCTTGTCGTCGATTGAGCTGTTTAGTGGTTGTAAAGGTCAAGAGATTTGAATGGTCACTGTAAATAGTGATAGGATAGTTTGCCCCTTCAAGGTAGCATCTCCAATGCTTTAGAGAACATACTATGGCAAGCAGTTCCTTGTCTGTAATGGGATAGTTTTGTTCAGCTGCTGATAGCTTTCTTGAGTAAAATGCCACAGGCTGTAGCTCTTCTTGTTTGTCTTTTGGAGCTTGGTATAAGATTCCAGAAATGGCAAAATCTGAGGCATCTGTCTCAAGAGTGGCAGGTTTCAAGGGGTTAAAGTGTAGTAACATTTTCCCTTCTTTAAATTCTCCTTTAAGAGCATCGAAAGCATCTTGCTGTGTCTTATCCCAGTGATACAAAGTGTCCTTGTGAAGTAATTGAGTAAGGGGTAAAGCCAAGGATGTATATCTTGGTATAAACCTCCTGTAATAGTTGGCAAACCCAAGGAAAGACTGAACCTCTTTAATGCTGGAAGGAATAGGCCACGTTTGTACTGCTTTTGTCTTTTCAGGGTCCATCTGAATTCCTTCTGTTGAAATTCTATGTCCTAAGAAATCAACTTGAGACATATGGAAAAGACATTTCTCAAGTTTGCAAAAGAGTTGTGCTTGAGATAGCTTCTCTAAGACTTGCCTAACATGTAGAACATGCTCTTGAGTGTCTAAAGAGTATATAAGAATGTCGTCTAAGTAGACAACAACAAAGATATCCAAGTAAGGTCTTAGAATATCATTCATGAGAGCTTGGAAAGAAGCAGGTGCATTGGCAAGCCCAAAAGGCATTACCTGGTATTCAAAATGACCATAGCGTGTTCTGAATGCTGTCTTCCACTCATCACCTTCCTTGATGCGTATCAGGTTATAAGCTCCCCTGAGATCTAACTTGGTAAAGATCCTTGCTGAAGAGAGCCTATCTATGAGCTCAGGGATAAGGGGTAAAGCATATCTGTTTTTAACAGTGACTGCATTAAGGCCCCTATAATCAACACAGAGACGCAAGGAGCCATCTTTCTTCTTGACAAAGAGAATGGGAGCTCCTGCTGGTGAGGAAGAAGGTCTGATAAAGCCAGAACTAAGGTTCTCATCTAGGTATTCTCTGAGAGTTTTCAGCTCTAATTCAGATAGAGAGTAGATAGGGCCGTAGGGAGGCATTGAGCCTTCTGCGAGTGGTATCTCATGGTCATAAGGCTGGTGCTTTGGCAGAATTGATGCCTTTGCCTTGTCAAAAAGATGTTGGTAGTCTTGGTATGCTAAAGGCAAAATGACCTCCTGAGATGATTTCTCCAAATCTGAAGTAGCTGCTATCTCCAGGACAGGTTGGAAAGGTTTAACCCATATCAGAGATGATATATCGTCCATAGTTTGGTCAAAATCCTTGATCTGGGACAAGTTTGAGTCTTGGACCTGAATAGGGGTAACTGAGGCTTGAAGGGTTTTTTCAGTATTGAGCTCAGGATTTGAGCTAAACCCAAGCGATAAATGCTTCCAATTGATAGTTGGATCATGCCTTTGAAGCCATGGAAGACCTAGGATGACTGGGTACTTCATTGGTATAACATCTAAAGAGATGGTGTCTGAAAATGTTGATTTTCCTAGGGGAATCTCAAGTTTGAGTACTGGGGTGTTGCAGGTAATGGAACCTGAACTGATAGGAGTTCCATCAATGACTCGGAGCAACTCTGGAGTGCGTTTGGGAATTGTAGGTAACTGGTGTGTCAAGATGAGGTCTTGAGATATAAAGTTGCCTGTTGCCCCTGAGTCTATCATAGCCCTTGTAGACAACACCTGTTGTTTGAAATGGAGTTGAATAGGGATTAACAGGTGTGTGAGACTCTGAGAAAGCACCATCGACACATCTTTGTTGTCTAGGGGAGAAGTTATAGTCTCAGTTGAAGTTGTGCCTGCTAGGGATTTTTCAAGTTTTTCAGGAATAGCAGTTGTGACTGTGTCTGAGGCTGCTATATGTTTTGAATCAGCACTCCCCCGTGCTGAATAGCACTCCTGAATTCTGTGTCCCCCTTTGCCACAGTATAAACAAAGGTTGTTGTCCATTCTGTGTTTTCTTTCTTGAGGGGTAAGTTTACCCCTTTTCAGTTTTTGAGGGTATCCTGTAGGCTGAGGTGCTGGATTTGCTGTAGATCTCTTTATAGAGGCGTCTAAGTCCATAGGTTCAGGTGCTGAGTCCTTAGCAGTTGGTGTAGAGGTGTAATTGTTGAAATTTCTTGTTGGATGCCAGTCTTGGTTCTTCTCCTTTCTTCTTTCAAAAAGCCTATCATCAAGTCTGACAGCTTTCTCTATAAGCGTTTGAAGTGTTGTAGGGCGTTCTTCTTTGCTGAGTTCATCCTTAATAGAGCTCTTGAGCCCTTGGTAGTAAGTGAAGACTAAGGCTTCTTCATTCCAAGTCAAGTGAGAAGTGATTCTCCTAAATTCTGTTGTATACTGAGCAGCAGAGGTCTTTTGACATAGCTTCTGTAGCTCTCTTTCTGCTGTAGCAGTTTCGTTGATGTCTCCAAAGGTCCTGGTAAGTTCCTCTTGAAACTGGTCATAAGAGGTAATCAAAGGTGTAGTGGTATTTTGGTTGTTGCCACTAAGTCTTCTAAGATATGGCTCAAAGAAGTTGAATGCAGATCCACGGAGGTAGCTGGCAGCAAAATAGATCTTCTGAATGTCTGAGGTGAACTGATGAGGCCTGAGGGTGAAGTAGATGTCCAGTTGCATAAGGAATCCCTTCAACTTCCTCCTGTCTCCATGGTATAAATCTGGTGTTTGCACTTTAGGAAGTGCACCTGGGGTACTCGAAATAGCCAGAGGAGCTGTGGGAAGCTCTGTATGATGTGTCTGAGTTGAAGATTGTGTTGCTGAAGTGTTGGCTTGAAAGGTGTTTTCCAAATTCTCAAGTTTGTTTGCTATAGTTTGTATAAAGGCAAACAGTTGTTGCATCTGCTGTTCAGCAGTAGTTGTAGGAGCTTGGTCGTCCTCCATTGTAGTATCGAAGTGCTGCTATAGAAATAGTTGAAGCTTGAAGCAGGCAAGGTGTAATGGTGGGTGCACCAGATATGAGAATCTAGCCACCCAAGGAAGGGATGAATTTACTAAGACAACACACTGTCTTAGGAAACAGAGCCAAAGGGTTGTAGCTTAGACTATTCCACAACGCAGCAATCAGGTGTATGATGTGGTGAAGTGGTTTAGACAAGTTGCAACAAATGTTGAGTCTGAGAACTCAGGGGTAAGTCAGAGGTTAGCACCTCACTGACTTTTCAAAAAACAGAGAATAACAAGATCAATGCTTGGAAGCTTGGAAAAGACGTAGAAGTATGTGCTAGTCGATTTACTGTATTGCCTGCTTGCCCTTTCTTAAGGAAAGGGCAATCCTATTTATGCCAAAGGAGTGTAGTTCTCTCATTTTCCATGACTTTCCATGACTAACCAGGCTTGGTAAATGTATTAGAAATCAAGTGCGACCCACAACTAGCTTGCTAATCATGTAGTGAACGTAAGAGAATCCCATAGAACCATCTCTTGGGTTCCTAGCCTATAGGAAGTGAAAAGGAGGTCCAAGGTCAGAGTACCTATAGACAAATTATGTCATAACTTAACCAATCTTGTGGGTAACTAAGGAGCGATGACGTGTAATGAATCATAGAGGGTTGTAGAAGCTTCTAGAGCTATCGTTCATGTTCCTAGGCCTCTAGTTGGTAGAGATATGCCATGTGGTAGTATTGGCCCACCCCCTTAAGGAGGAGATTTTCTTAATAACTTGTTCAATGAGTGTCCAAATGATATGCCGTGATGTATGTAGCATAAACAGATGTAGTAGAAGAGTTTGCAGCAATCGTTGAGTAGTATTGCTTCTGTTGTTGGTGTGATAAGCCAAGATATGTATGGTGACTTGTAGGTTTGAGGAGGAGATTTCTAAGTTTGCTCTTGAGTTTGATAGCAAACTGAGTGCAACGAATGTCAGTATGACAAGGCGGTCATATTGCAGCTGCAACAATGGCTGTACTTGCTGCTCTTGGGATTTCTACAATCCGTTGGCCTTCTTTTAGTCCTGATCTTAATCCAATTGAGACGTTGTGGAACAGGATGAAGGACTGGTTGCAGGAGAAATATTCTGAGATTCACCGGTCAAGCCCAAGACTACGAGAGCGTGTAATTGAAGCTTGGGAAGCAATTCCTAATGAAGAGGTTATTGCATTAATTCACTCTATGCCTGCACGTTGTCAAGCAGTTATTGCTGCTAATGGGTGGCATACAAAATATTAGATTATTATTTTTATTTGTATTTAGTTATAACGTACATGTATAGCGAAAGCGCCAAACAAGCGAAAGCGCCAAAATTATCTACCCTCACGACAAACATTGCGATAAATCTACCACAACATTAGAAATCAATTGAAACTACTCGGAGTCCTCTTCCTCAGAGGTGTCTATTACAATCTGACACGTGCGCGCATTGTGCCCAGTCTCACCACACTTGCCACAGCGACGGGCACGGGTTTCTTCCCTTGGCTTCCGACCACGGCTTGCCCTTATTTCCTGCTCTACCTGCTGCACAACATCCCTCTCATCCTGTAGCTCTTGCGCCCCTTGTTGACTAAGTGATCCTCCTTGCTGTAGTCGTGTTTTCCTAGCTCTCCGGCGCTTGCTTAGTACTTCATTTGCCTGTCGTAGGTTTTGGTTCTCTCCCTTTAGCAGTGCTAATTGATGCATTATTTGCGATGCACCCTTTGTAAACTGGTCAACAGCTGCATAGATTGAGGTTGGAGAGCTATTTTGATGGCGTGAAATCCGAGTTTTAATAAATGTAGACTGTGACATAGCTTCAATTGGGTTGTTTGGTGTCTGAGAAACCCAAGGTTGAGCAGTACCTGGGCGGGAGCTTGGAGGCGTTGGTGTCCTTAACTTAAGATCAAGTGTAGATATCACTCTCTCAGGGTCAAATGGAAGAAGCCCTGCCCCTCGGAACCCGCCTCAAATGTTACTTTCCGTCATTGTAGTGTTAAATGCAGCGTGGAAGGCAGGAAAGAAGTCATCCTTTGTAATATGAGAAATATGAGCCTGCATCATATCTTCAATTTGCCGACCATAGGCCTGCTTTAACGGGCCGAAACAGCCAACATCAAGTGGCTGGAGTAGATGAGAAGAGTGAGCAGGCATACAAAGCGTAATAATGTTGTGTTCCTTGCAGTACTCCTCAAACTCATCTGAGTGGTGGCTCTCATGACCATCAAGGACTAACAAGCGATAACCACCAACACTCCGGGCCTTTGTATGCTTCTCAAAGTGCTGAATCCAATCCATGCCTCTCTCGTTTGTAGTCCAGCCATTTTCAGTAACAGAAATCACCCAATCGCTTGAAAATCCACTATTCTCATACCAAGATGTAAGGTGGTTTTTGCCTGCAACAATGATAAATGGTGGTACTGCCCAACCTTGAGAACTAACGCCTTGGATTACTGTAACCCATTCCTGATTACCAGGCTGTACCTTCTTTGCTTTTGCCCGCCCGTCTGAGCTTGTTACAACCATAGCAGTTGAGATAACGCCCATCATAAACCCAGTCTCATCAAAGTTGTAGATATCTGCTTCATCGATACCATATTTCGCAATTGTGTTACGCACAAGCTCAAACCAGCCATTAATAACTTCTGGATCTTCGCACTTAGCCCTCTGGTAGTCGTATTTGCGCTGAAAGCGTGTCTGGAGCTCTACACGCCGCTTAACAAAGTTTGAAGCCCAACGCGACCCAACGCGTGACGCGTCGCGTGTTGCAAGTAGTCAACTTGCCATATCTTCAACAACAGACAGCCGAGGAGGAAACCCTTTGGCAGCTAGGTCGAGTATATACTGAACAAGGACGGACTCCTCTAGGTTAGTTAATTTCCGTGAGTTGGCTTGGATATCGCGTCGTGAAGGTACACCTTCTAGACGACGACCTAGCTTGCGGTGGTCCACAGAATAGATCCTAGCAGCAACTCGAAGGCGTAACTTTGGGTCGCTTTGCATAGCCTGGATAGCTAGCACTAATTGGCTTTCATCGTTTTTATGGGGCATGTTTTGTTGTTGAGGAATTTAACATTTAGTTGGGGGGTTTGGTCACCGCATCATTTTGGCGCTTTCGCTTGTTTGGCGCTTTCGCTATACATGTACGTTATATTATATTATTTCCTACAACTTTTTATTTCTCGTATCTCTCGCAACTTTTTAAAACAGCGTTGTGGCAGATTGTGTGGTGGAACTACGTACATGGGTCCCCTGTTAACAATTATTGACCCAAAGTACGAGTAACTCGTCTGGTCTTTGTGGTAGCGTTCACCTTGTCTGGCACGCGACTGGGGTTGACCCAAATGTGCTACGAATTTATTAGGGGCAGCACGTAGGTAGTAGCACTTCTCCCGCTATGGCACGCCTCCCGTGCTAGCACGGTTGTGCCATCACGCGAGGCGTGCCATAACACATGTGCCTACCCAGGAACGGCTTTACCCCACATGGGCTGTGGCAGACGCTGTGCTATCGCCCGGGCCGTTGTAGCACATCCGTTGTAGCCCCGTCGCTGTGCTGAACACACCCTATTTTCACGCTAGTATGTAATGACGTACATGAATCTGCAGACTAAGTTTTATTCTAGAAATCTGGGGCCGCAACGCCACTATGGATACTATGTTGGCAAACACGCGGATGAACAAAGCTCTCTTTTATTTGAAGGGTTGAGCCATTTAAGGATTAATTTACTCTAAATTCAGCCTTCTCACCCCTGAATGGTACACCCTTTAAAACTCTGCCAAAGAGGTAGTTCTGTCTATCCAAAGCCATCTATACCTCGCCATCAAAGCCCAGTTATTTTGGCTGAAAGTCTAGTTCCTGCAGTTGTACCCCATCGTCCAAGTGTGTACGAACAAGGGCTCGAAGATGATCTCTGAGCTTGCATGTACCGGATACTACGTCTTGTAAGCATTGTCGATTAGTAATATAAGGTGTCTTACCCATGACAAGCATCTTGCCTCTCTCCTCCTGTGTTTCTTGCACTCTTTTAATATACTTCCCAGTCAACTCAGCTTGGAGGATCTCTTCGACGTTTGCGGTGCCTGGATACATGGTCGCACGTTTACCGAAAGGAACCTTGTCCCCATTACCCGACTCGAGATAGATTGAGATACAAAGGATCTGTCTCAAGTCAGCAAAGTATTTGGGGTATGAACGACCATACGCACATAACCGTCGTCCAGGGTGTCATCAGCTAATGCACTGTTCAGTAAGGACTCCGCTGCTAGGCCAATATCTGAATTTGTCAGTTCTTGTAATACAGTTCCCTATATTAAGGCTAACCAAAGGTTTGGAGCTGCCACACCAAGTGGACTCGGCGCGTGCGAGCTTTACAGTTATTATAACCGTGAATGAGCTTGCGGAGATAGGGCAGCTGTGCGGCGATACCAAAGCCAGTCGCGACCATAAGGACCGTCTCATACTCTCCTACTGGTACACTAATTCCATGAGGTCCGCTAAACAGGGCCAGGCGAGGTACGGAGCCGCGCTCATCAAGAGTTCCATGACTGAAGAGTTCACGAGTCAAGCCTCTCCTCGGTTGGATGAAAAGCTCTAGTGTATCTTGTTTACCATCGGCCCAGTTGGTTACTACGAAAGGATGACTTTGCAGGAAAGACCAGAAGCTGACAGAGGGAATCCATAAGTTGATGTACTGGCCAGCCTTTACTTCTATGGGCCGAGACATTGTCATCCGGATCATCACCGTTTGGTCGATGTGAGTGATGAAGGCCCGAGGGAAATGGCGACCCCAAGCTTTGTTTCGAAACATCACGACGCCGCATTGAAAGGCGAGCAGTGCAACGAATACCCCTGCGAAGATGTAGACATAGCTCCATTTGAAGTTCGACTGGGATATGAGATGTCGTACAATGGAATACACTACGAGTGAGGCCACAGCTTGATGCATACGGAGGAAGATCTCGTAGGAGGGCTTGCGGAAGAAGGGAATCGAGAGGAGTATGAGGAGACACAACGCCGACCCACCCTGTAGTTTGTCAGACATGATCATCCCTCATATTGAAGATTTAGACATACGATTAATCCATAGAGATTCTCCGGCACGCTCAGAGAGAAGCTGACACGGCTAGCAACCACGATGAGGATATGGAGGAGCATGAGAGAGAACGACATTAAGCCTGCCGAGCGATGAACCAATCGCCATGACTTCAAGGAGACGCCAAACAGATCTGAGAGAAAGCTAATATGGGCTCCGAGGAATAGTGGCATCATGTTAATCAGGGCTAGGTTAGCAGCACGGAAGCCAACTTTCGTGGTCGTCAATTTCCAGAACTCGAGGCAGGAAACGTTGGCTGCAATGTATCCGGTGTGCAGGACGACTCCTGCTGGAGTCCATGGCCCAAGATGTGAATGGCGCTGGAGGATCTGCGGATACGTCAGGTATTTAGACTGCCATAGGACGATGTGTTCTATAAATTGCACGAAGTGTGGGCGAAGGGTGAGGAGAAAGAGAATGGTGAAGATGCCGCCTGCAGCAATAACATAGATGTAAGTGGCCTCCATGATATATTTAATGAGTGAATGTGAAGGTCATCAAGTGCAAGCGAAGGTTGGGTTGGGTTGGAGAGACGCAGTTGAAGCGCAGACAGAAGAACAAAGGATCTGAGGATAGTTGTCCAGAGAATCTTGTGGAAGAAGGTGGAAGGAGTTTAGTCACTTTCACCGTGAGTCTCTTTCTTTTTCACCGTGAGTCTCTTTCACCGATGGAACAAGAGGGGATAACCAGATGGAACAAGAGAGGATAATTGGGTGGAACAAAAGAGGATAATTGGGTGGCAGAAGAAGACCACCAGGATGTCAGGCATGGTGCATGTGGGGCGGTGGCGGTGGGGCCAGAAAGTAGCTGGCCACCGCCAGACATGGGCCCCGCATCGACATGGGGCAGCCGCCAGAAGCTGGCCACCCCCAGACATGGGCCTACGTGGATCATTTGATGAAGGACGCTGAAAAGAGAAAACGAAAAATGAGCAGCGTGCAATACGTAACAAACTAGAACATGATCAAAATTTAAATTGATAGTACGGGAAGGAACGGCATAGTATTCAATGCCCAAATAGAAGAGCCAAACCACGACATCACAGGAAAGAATCAAATGTAACTATTTCTGGGACGTAAATTGTTGAAGCTTCATCTGCTTTCAGTCCGAATTGATGCAAGTTCAAGTCCAAGCTTGTCCTGTTAGAAACTACGCACTGCACGAAAAGTATCTCCGTGCACAAATTTCAGCTAAAGAAACCAACCCCATAAGAACATCTTTCTGGTCACCATGTCGCAGAAGTGCATGCTGGTAATGTCAGCAGGTAACTCTTGGCTGAGAAGGGTATCGTACCTTTCTTAATTCGCGTGCGGACGCAGCCGACGTTGTCTCGGAAAGGAATGTGACGGCGTCGGGGTCAGAAGGCCAACGATCCAAATTTTCTACGCCGACTGCTCCATTGTCCTGCGTGTACTTCTGCATTAATTCCATCGTGATGATTCCGAGCGCTCTGACATCCTGAGGCTCCCGATTTCTCTGAGTTTTCTCGGTTTTCTCACAGCATTGTTGGTTTGCTATGAGTTCGCATTAGCAGAGAACCGCCTCCGATTATCCACAACTAACCAATTTTTACATCGCCCCCGGTGCTAAGGAGGATGTTCCGGCAATTGATAGAGCCGTGTTCGAGCCCCTCGCTTTCGAGATAGATTAAGCCGTCGAGGACCTTCCGTGCTCCTTGTCAGCCTGTGACCGACGCGGCTGATGGATGTGACTCACCTGCCTGAGGATAGCTGCTAGTTCCGATTCCGTAGGATATTTAGCACTCTCTACGATCTGGTAGAGGGAGATGGGCATGTACTCGAGGACAATGTAGAACGATGTCTCGGTAGTGAAGGCTTCAAGAGCCTTGACAATGTTGGGATGTCGTACACGACCATGCATATAGAGCGCCTTCTCGGCAGCTGCAACCGTAAATGTCCTCACGGCTACGAGCCCCGCCTTCCCTTGTGCCACAGTAACTGGGCCGTTAAGGTCGAGATCGAAATGTTTCTTGTAGATTTCCCATGGTGATGCTTTTCTTGCCGTAAATGGGCTGGGTTTAGATTCACTTATGCTTGGCGGCTTCGATATCTTGACACTGCTCGTATGATCTGTATCGTCCTTCGGAGAGCGAGATCTTTTCAGTTTTTTACTGGCGCTCTCGGGAGTGTCGCCCACTGGGGAACTTGAGAGTGCAGGTAGCGTAGCGGAAGCTTCGGGATGCTGAGTAGGCAGCAGCTGAGCTGAGCCCGCTAACATGTCGATTTTTGTGCCACGTTTACCTGAACTCATGTTGAGGCAACGTGAGCGGTAGGCAGGGTAGGTCTAGAGATCGAGGATTTGAGAGGGATAGAGGACGGGCGACGAACAGAAGACGGACGAGAGATAGAAGAGTGACGACGAACAAAAGATGGACGAGGGTAGAATGCCACAGACGGACGGGGATCATTCTAACCCATTCGGGGGAAGGTGAAAGGAGCTCACTGCGTAGGGCAGCACAATATGGATGGTCTGAAGAACGCGCAACTGACCGAAACCTCCACCCTGCTTTTCATTCCTCCCTCTTACCTCCTCCTGCTCAAAACTTTACCTTAAGCCATGTTACATTGCTAAGAAAAGACATAGAAGATGCTACCATCGAGATATGCATGCCGGGAGGAGAGACTGGCGACAGAAGGCCGGCTCAAGTACAGAGGCACAGCTCGCGTCGGGCTCGAGGTCCTACACTTCACATGGAACGAGCCAAGGGAACCAAACCAAAAAAGCCTCGACAAGCTGAAAAAGTGCTTTGAAAAAGGGCAGTGTGACCGAGTGTCGCGGAACCATATCCCAGTTGTCATTGATCAGTCCCAGCTGGACGATGTCCTCCATGCTTCACAGGTCTCGGCTGAGATGCTGCTGACTAATGGTACTGACCCTCATCCCGAACTTCAATTCCCATCAGGATTCCAACTCCGCTGCCTCCATGGGCGACACCGAGTTCTGGCTGCGCGAGAGGTCCTACCTCCGCAGGAGAGATGGTGGACGGTGGATATTTACCTCGCAGGTATGCACTTGTCGTATGAGCGATGTGACCGTTACTGACAGGCCATTACAGATATCGACGACGAGCTCAGGAAGGCCTTGATCGAGGAGCACTCGAACGAGCAGCCGCCGTCAGATGGCGAGATCTATTGCAAGATCCGAAAATATCAGCAAAAGCGGGATCGGTACTCGGAAATGCGATGGTGGGCTCGTCTGTCGGGCCATGGGACGAGGTGTCTCGAGCAGGTCTCCCGTCATCCTGATTTTAAGGCCGCCTTCGACGATCTATTGGATATTCCCGGCCTGTGGGGCGGGATGCGAATCAGTACGTTGAATAGGATGATTAGCATGAGATGTGACGATGTGAGTCTGCTGTGATTGGCATATCTAGCTTGCACATCACTGAAACTATTCGAAACAGGAGGTCCTGTCCTATCTCACGCACATTAAGGATGTTTGGTCCCGGCTCCTCCATCACAACAAAGAAGCGATGCTTATAGTAGACCAAGCCACAGTAAAGGCCGTGGAGCTCATGGCCCCCAAATCGTCAAAGCGCGACGCCCAGGCGCTACATGGCCAATTGCTGAGCGGACAGATATTTTCTGGCTTTAGCCTAGAGGCCCGCGAGACCATCTGGAGTGGTTTGCGTACCATCAGCGGCCTGATACCATCCCTCTACACCTTCTTCGAGGATCTCAAGTATTTGGAAGCATGCGCAGGCAGCATGAGACACTTGGTTATGCCGTCTCCAAAACACACGATGCAAAGCGCCTTGAACAGTATTTTTTTCGGAACGAACCAACTCGTCGTCCAGGATGCTCACTCCTCATATTCCACACAGTTGGGGAAGAGGTCGAAGAATTGGCACTTTACGTATCCGCAGTTATGGTTGTACACTATGCGTGACTATCCTGATTTGCCTGCCCCTCGGGAGGTGAAGACAAAGAAGAAGAAGCTTCTAGCGAAAGCCAGGACTCCAAATGCCAATGAAGCTAAACTATCTGACTTTGCAGTTCTTGCTAACAAGCTACGGTTTAAAAGCGATGAGATAACGGCATTAATGCTACGGTCCTCGGACAGAGAGATTGCACGTGATGCATTACTAAGAGCGCGAAATCAGGATCGCTACGATTACGGTGATGGAGACATTGAATCTCATATCGAAAAGATCTTGGAATTATTTGCAGCCGCCAGACCTTGGAATACCGAGCAGTCGTGTCCCGCTCTCGTCAGCGACGGTCCAGACAGGGCCGGCCCCCGATGTGGGTTTCCAGACGAGGAGGCTCATGCGAGAGATAGAAGGTTTCTCTATATAAGCAATCTCCAGTCAGACCAAGAAGAGCAAGGCGAGAGCATCACTTCGTTTTTTGTCCGCAGGTCAGTATACTTTGCATTCTTTGGTAGGCTGCCGAAGATAAGCACACACCGCCGCTCTAGCCCTGCACCACCGCCCAATGCTGGTGCGGAACGGGCAGCTTCTCCATTTCTCGAAACGCAAGTGTCAGAGGTAGATCTCGAGACAGATGAGGAGCGGCTCAGACAGAACACACTAGAAGAGGGGAGGCTTCGACAAGAACGGTCTGAACAGGACAGGCTGGAACAGCTGAATGGTGATGGAAATGATGCACAAGAGGCGGATGACTCGTTCCAAGTGTCAGAGAGGGATCGAAGGCGGGACACGCACATTGCCCTTGAGAGAATTATAGCAGAGGGACTCGCCAGCATCCCTGAAGGTACTGAGGATCCACCAGAACACTCTGGAGAGCAGAACCTGGACATGCAGCTACAGCTAGTACCTCCTCCCCCTTCCAAGATCCGCATTGAGTTCAAGATTCTTGAGGGAGAGGTATGGATGACCGAGCGGAGTCTTCTGGTGGATCCTTCCGAACCGTCTGAGGTGGAGCGGGTGGCGAAAAAGTACATGAGAAAGGGAATCAGGCCGTTTGATACCTCGTTCAACTTCCTACTCCCACAAACATGCTTCCAAGCAGTGACTACTGATGGGACGAACACTGTATTGTTGATCAAGGAGGATGGAATTAATAACCAGCTTGTTGTGTTTGATCCAACATCTGATGCAGGGTCTTCTGCAGGCAGTAGGCTGAAGAGGAGTCGACATTAAAATGAAAATGGTAACTTACCCTTCAATATGACTTTTCCTTTCGGCCGAAGATAAAGCCTTACACATTTCGAGAGGGTGTACTATAGGAACAATGAAATAGATTAAATTTCCCCACTATCGTATCTTTCTATACTGTGACAGAAATGACATCACTTGGCTGGCTGGTATCACGCGGTGCGATTCTTTGTGGCGTGCATTCAATCTGAAATGTGGATGAAGAAAAACATTTATTCAAAGATATGCACATCTATAGAAGATTAAAGCAAAACATTTGTCATCTTAAGGCTCCCAAACACCCAAACCCATTGTAAAATACGGTAGCAAGAAGTACTATAACAGGAACTGGCGGAAAGCGAGCTCGTTGTTCACCTCTCCCATGGATCTCTCGACGTAGGCTCAAGTTCTCGTCTATGGAATCCTTGACATAAAGTCACATCTTCAGTTACGAGGAAGTGAGACAGCATACAGAGAGGGTTTAGGACCGCTGCAGTACTCGAACAGCGAGTTATAAATACGTGCTTGACACTATTAGTAGCAGATAATGCAGCAGGCTGCAAGACTCACATCAGACAGTTCATAAGGAGACGCCCAGGACGTGGCCGTCATAAAGTGAACTGCTTCAGCTGACCAAGGCTGCACTGGAGCTGCACTGCGCTCATGCATCATACATAGCATAAGCGTCTTCAAACAGTCCATGTTCTCTGAAGTTTGGCCATCGCTACTCGGAAAATCCATAGGATCTAGATGGATTTAATTAGTCTGGTAATTCACCTCGGGTTGGCTTGTTGCTCACCAATCTTCACCTCCCCTATCGGAGAAATCAAAACATTTCGTGCCGATATACGGGGGTGGGGGAGTTTCCTTGACCAGATAAACTGTATGCCCGCCAGAACCTATCGAATTAGTATTAACCTAGGATGAAGGACTAGGGCTCAACTCGCTTGGCTGATAATATATGCTATCTCAGGTTCCATGGGCCGAATGCCGCGTTGTAGAAGGGTCTCAAGAGAAAATCCAACATATTCGGTAATAGCAAAGATTTGATGATTAAAGAAATACTCTTCACAAATACCAACAAAATTCTGATGCCTGATAGGGAGGAGACAGAAGGAGGGTGGTTCTGGAGGGGAGGAGACTGATCTGACGGAGTCGGCAGGGGAACTACAAACCGTGCTTTTTGCATGTGTATCTACTGGAGATGTCCTTCCAGATTCAACCTTTTGAAACACACGAATTACTCGCACTGAGGATCTATCATCGCAGAGAACTAGAGAGCCCCCCGTGTGAAGTTCGATAAACTTTTCGTAAAAGTCCCATGGGCTGCAGTCGAATGATGGAATAACCCTCTCTCCTGCAGACCATAATTCTCTTCCAGTCCTCAGCGATGGATGAGACCGTTCCGGAAACAAAACTTGATGCTCCCCAGCAGGAGATGGCATGGTTTCTGAAGTATCAGAACGCTGCGTCTCTTGTCCTTCTCTCATACTGCGTAGCGAAGAGAAATGGGAGGGACAAAGAAATGCGAATTGCTGACGAGGATTAGAAGATAGAGACAGGTTTGTAAGACTATGTATCTCGTGGAGGCGTTTGGGTGGTGGGGTGCTACCAGAACAACGGTGACTCATACTGCAACGTATCCTAGGTTCGCACTTTGCGAAACCCTTCACAAAGCCACAATCGGCAGTGCAACTTCAAGATGACGTAGTGGGACCAGTACGTACCGGTACGTACCGGTACGTACTCACTGTGCCATCATCACTATACGTTGTCCCTGGCGTCCTCACAGTGGGTCCCGCGCGATCGACAGGGGCTAACTAAACACTTCTACTCGTGCCGTTCCTATTGAACCTCAACCCAATAATCTTCCACCCATTTATCCTCCATCGAATAATCTTCCACCCATTTATCCTCCATCGAATAATCGTCCACCCATTGAACCTCCACCCAATAATTTTCCACCCAATAACCTTCCACCTATTGATCCTCCACCCCATCCGTTACGATTTTTGGCCATTAGCCACCGCGAACATGTCTATTCCGTCGTTAGCAGTCTCTTCTTCACATTTGAACAGGCAGGACAGCAGTCTTAAAATTTAATGAGATGGCCTGTCCTGATTCAGGCGAGGACTCAGAGCCTGACTTATGAACGACACCAGATATGAATGGAAGTCGCTTATACAACCTCTGCACTATCTAGAGCCAACCATAGCAACATATTTGATTTACTTGCATGAACCTGACTCTGGTATGGGTTCATTGGACCACTTCGTGAGGAGAGATCATCGATGGGGTGAGGGCCTCGTCCCGTCTTCTTAACTCGTATTTGCGCACCACTGCTCTCTACTTCCCACTTCCTCTGGATCTTCGGCATTTCGTGGCGGCGTCATGTGGCAACATATTTATAGGGATTGGAAAAGAATTCATCTTGCCATCATTTAGTGAAGTGTCATCGAAGTCTGAAGAGAACCTACGATTTCTTTCCTGGATGGTGGAAAACATGGGTTGCCAGGAGATACGTAAGTATAATAGCGCCCCTTCTGGTAGATGATCAAGGCAACATCTGCGCCGTATAGCTCCGCGTACTCATATGCCTTGTTTGTCAAAGTGCTTCTCCTTCTAGATGAATTCTGGCTTTGGCGTTTTCGTACGTTGCTCATGCTGTAATAGAGTCTATTAGGCACAGAGGGGGCGTAATGTCTCTTGTAATTTTGAGAGTGGCATGCCACGGCTACTTGAAGATGTCAAAGATCTAATCCTGGCATCCCAAAAATGGGGGCCACCACCCGATGGTCTCGCCCCATGGTCTCATCCGATGGTCTCAATGAACCCACGCCAGGTATCCACTTACTTATCCTTGCAATCGACTCCTTCCTTGAAGTTATTGCAGCTGTTCGGCGGTTGGGTACGAGACCATTGTTGTGACTATTGCGAAATTATCTGTGGAGTCTCTCACACTTCTCATAGAGACACTTGTAGAAAACGGGTGAATATGGGGAGTTGGTTGAGTTGAGAGAGAGGGTGGACGGTAAATAGAAGTGCAAGGCGGTAGAAAGAAACAACCGTGCTTAGTCCTAAGCACGAGAATCCATAGCACAGACCAGACAGCGGGTGGGGTAAAACTGTCAGAGCCCTGCTGATCGGCATTCGATTTTCTACGGTAGACGATGGAGTAGTTTATATTTGAATGACAGCTTGCGAGTATGAGGTCCAAAAACCCCAACCGATGGGGAAAGTTGGGGTTTTCGGGTGCAGTCACAACACTAACAGGGCCAAGGCGGTAAACACGAACGCGACCTACCACAGAGCTGTGGTGTACAAATGACAAGAAATTGAAAACGGAGTACAATGAAACGTACTATTCAGGGCTGTGGTAGACTCTATCGCAACATGAGCAACGTTCTATTTTCATATACGTCACTCGCGCACTTGTACGTGATATGCATTCCTCGGGGTATGCCTATTATATCCCACCACGAAGCAATTTCGACTTGATGTCAATATAGACCATCAAACTATCGTAATTGCACATCCTTGAGACCGGCAGCCCACGGTTGCGCGGAGATCTGAGTTACCCAATACCTAAAGTAGAATTATGCTGCCGTCATAAATATAGAAACCAGGCTCTTCCCCGTCGAGAGCCTTTATCGCAGGTCCCCGGTCCATCTCCTCGGCCAATTCACGCGCAGTATGCCCATCATTGTCCACCGCATCTACCACTGCCCCTCTGTCGACCAAGAGTTTTGTCGCTGCCCCATGCCCTAGACAAGCAGAACGGTGTAACGGTGTACGCCCGAGTTGGTCCACTGTGTCAAGTTTGGCGCCCTTGTCAATCAAGAGGTCGATAATCTCCGGATGTCCGTCATCAGCCGCTAAATGCAACGCCGAGCTTCCGTCGAGGTCGCGAGCAGATATCATGGCTCCTTGCTCTAAGAGTACTCTCTCTCACCGTCTCGACGGACGTGCTCTGCACTGCCAAGTGCAGGAATGTCTGCTCTTTCTTGTTCAAAGGTAATATATCCGCTCCTTGAGAGAGAAGCTCCTCTGCTGCCTCCGCGTGCCCACCCACCGATGCCCAATGCAATGGCGTCCGCTGATAGCTGTCCTGTTCTGATATTGAGGCACCATTCTTCAGTAGCAGATGTATGGTGTCTCGATGGCCGTGCTCCGCAGCTCGCAATAGTGGAGTCGAATCGGAAGTATCTCGTGGAGAGTGCTGGATCCCATTCTCTAATTGCAATCTGACCTTTTCTGTATCTCCGTTTGCTGCCGCCGTTGCAAGGACAGTCTCATCATCGATCAAATCAAGAGACATTCTGCACGTAGGGCAGCCGCCCGTCTAGAAAACGGACTTGGCCAAGCATGCCTCGTGTGCCCAGGAAGGACATTCACAGCGAAGCGTCGCTGCCTCCTCCCCAGTTTGCCAGCGTCGCATGCAGATGTAGCAATCTCCAGCGAGCATACCATCGTCGACGTTCTTGCGATAGACAGCGCTGTTGGATAATTTGCTAATGCTATCGCGATAAGCCTCGCGTAATGCGCTGACATCCAATATATTCGCTTCCATTGTATCTTCGATGTCGGAGTGAACTGAGTTTGAGACGACTCATTATCTCCTTCATCGACAAGGATGTTGGCTGGCACCTGGTTCGCTTATCGAGTTGCATCGCTAACTGCCAACCTTTCCTCGGCCATTTACTTCGCTGGAGGCTGGTCCTTCTTGGATTTATGATATGGGGACAAACCCAAACCGGAAGGATCTAATGTTGGGTGGAGACGGGCGTACAGGTTAATGACGGAACTATTTTCGCCCTGTACGTGCGTGCTCGTCACCAGCATAAATCAGAGTTGCCTTAATACGCTGCTGGAATCTTCATTCAAGGGGTGTGGGCTCAATTGACTGCAACTCGATCGTTCTTCATGTCGAGGCCCCGCTGGAGTGCCAGAGATCCTAGCAATTGTGCCCAGTGCTGTTTGGCAATCGACCAAAGTAGAACGTCTCGGATTGGCTAATAATATGAACGGCGTGTCATTGTCGACGCATTCACGGAGTACAAAGAAATTTCAGCTGCACTAGGGAACACCAACAAAATGGATCCAAGCAAGTGGTACAGTACAGTCCACTATTCATTAGGATAAGCTATGGAGCTCGATTAATTGACAGATCAGGCGTAGGAAAGCATGTTTGCCATCTCTCCTGAACCTCTGAAATCATTCTCAAACTCCTTGCCAACCTCGAGGACGGTCTCTAGGTGCAAATAGCATAGGTGTGTTCCATCGCTGCTTGCTATGGCATGTGCTGAACGCACTGCGTTCTTAATCTGTGCGACAGTGTTAGCAAAGGAACCCATTCGACGGTACTAGGGACACTTGCCTGTCTACCGTTGAGGCTGTGCTTGGCCAGGACGTTCAACTGCTTGTCACTGTACACTGCATCCCCCGTCTCTGTTTTTGCCTTTTCAAGAAAGCTCCCCCAGATCGCTTTTCTCGTATCAACGCCTAAGGGGCTGTACTTAATACCAACGTGTATTCTGCTCTGTACTGCTTCATCAAAGTCTCTGACCCGGTTCGTGGTAAGTAACATGATGCCCTTATAATACTCGAGCTTCCGTAAAAAGACTGAGACAAGAGAGTTGTGATTAGAGTCGTGGGAGCGCCTGCACAGAAAGTCATCAGCTTCATCGAGGAGAAGTAAAGCCTTCCACTTTTCGGCAACTTCAAACATCTCACACAATTGCGCCTCGAGAAGTTTCGCATCCTTGCTTAAGTTTCCCGCAGAGACCTCCCTAGTTAGCACAAATGGGGGCCAGGTTGAATATGGAGGTTCTTACTGTGTACAGAGGCCTTTCGAGGTGTTCCGACAGTCCTTCTGCAGTCATTGTCTTCCCAACACCTGGCGGTCCACTATCGAGCGTGTCAGCCTTGGATATATCGATCATCATTTCGGTGGACATACTAGAGAAGCATAATCAAGCCACGGCCTTTTCCCTCCACAAAATCATCAAACGTATATTTAGTTTTTCCACTGGACTGGGCCGTGGTTAGAGCTTCGATAAGCTTCTTTGACTTGTCTGGTATAGCCAGTTGGTTGAAGAGCGACTCGTTCCACGAAATTCCCGAAATATCTGCAATCGCAAATTCCACTAGTACCTGATCAGCAATGTTGCCACAGCAGGTGCGCAAGTCTTACACCATAATTTGTCGTTCAAACTGAAGCCCAGCACAGTCGGGCTACAAGTTAGAAGATCTTCTTCCGTCAGCGCATCAAGGTTTACACTGCTCTCCATAGCCGATTCATCTAGCTTGTTACTAGAAGTTGTATCTCCTAACAGCCACAAATCGATACTGTTAGTACTCTTGAAGATGCTTGGCCTGGTGTAATTGGGATTGATCTCCTGAAACATTGGGGCATCAACCATAATCCTGCTGTTAATAAATATCTCAATGGGTTTGTTTTTCTTCATTTGAAAGGCCTTGCCTCTATAATGCCGATGTTGCGTGCCGATTAGGGAGAAACAAAACTTGCGACCGCATTTCACAAGCGTTTCTCTCATGCTCTCCTCTGCTTCGTGGTGTTGGAGAGGGAATGCCTCGAGAGAGTTGATAGTTCTCGATCCGCAGAACCCAAGAATGGCAGTCTCGATTGGAGCTTTCCCAAGCACCTTCCCGTCAAATTCCAAGTATTTTCCTTTGATGTGGAAATAGTCAACTCCAGTTGTGCTTGTTTTCGCTTCGCCAGACTTGAATCTGATGCATCTTGGTTTCTTGGTCCCGCGACAAGTGGTATACACCAATCCGTTTGGTTTGAAAAGAAACGGGAGTAAATCGTAGGTTATCTCTCCTGTTTTTAGCAATGAGGCAAGTCGTACTTTCGTCTCCTTGTAGGATAAATGGATATGATCGATAAGGAGGGCAATATGCTCCCGGATGATGCTGTCCTGGGGATCAACGTGATTCCATTTACGGGACGCCTCGAGATCTGGGAGATAATGGAATAGGATATTTCGCTCGACCTTTGAAAAAGTGAGAAAGTCGATTGTGATAGTTGGATAGGGCATGCTTACGGAGAGGCTTTCCTCGTTGAGACTAATCTCAGGAGCCTGTGCAAGTATAACCCTCAAGGTATCTCGGAGCAATTTCGACTTAATGTCAATATAGACCACTGGTATTTCGGTTTTCTTGACTGGAAACTTCCGTTAGCGGGTACTATTTGTGGGAAGGAGATACTAACTAATACGCCTGCGCTCTATGAAAACGTATCGATCCAGTCCATCAACTTTTTCTTCCGGCTCGTGTTGCTCCTCAATGACGTACTTGTACGCCTTTTCATCCCAACTGCACCAGTATCTTGTGAGCCAGGGTAAGGCCTCATCAGCAGGAAGACTTACACCTCATTGACTGTCTTGTATGTCTGAAACGTTTCTGGAGAGTCTTCGGCTTTAACCTCGTCTGCGGCAGCGGGTACTGCAGGGGCGCTCTGCGTGGAATTGAGAGACTTGAGAAATTCTAAGAACTGTTGGGCGAAAGGCAACAATTCAGACTGACGACAATGAGGGTCTGGAGACATGGGTTGCATTTTCATAGCGGCGAGAATCTCACTAGCATCCTTATCGCTCATCGTCGGGGTACTGGGTGGGGTGGGTGGGGTGGCTGGCCGTGGACTGCCCAGCGAAAGGCCGATTTGAATCATCTCTTGAACCATGATCAATGTAACGGGTTGGCAGGTGGCTTGAGATGCGTGATGGAAGATACAGACAGAAGTAAGAAGCTTGAAGATGAGTGATGATTTGAAGACTGCAGAGGTTTATGATTGAACTTCTGGGGAATCGCGTGCCCTTATATATTCTCAACTTGTTGCCCATCGTATCAATGGAAGACCAGCCCCCCTGAAACCAACAACGGCCTGGGAGTTGGGGGAAGCCGGTCCTTCTCGCTCAGGATCACCAGCAGCCCATCGCCATGCATTGGCCGATTGGATACTCAAGAAGGTCCAAGGGTGCATCATGCAAACAACGCGGGGTGAAGCACATATCTGCAGGACAGTGTTGGAGAGAATGCTGGCGAGACTGATTCGCCATGCAGAAGTGGGGGAAGTAACCCTTTGATGTAAGAGTGATATCGATTGTGCAGATCTCCAAAAATGGAATGTCTCATCCATGAAGCAATCGACGCACGGCGCACTGGCCCCTAAAACGACGCGAGACATTGGGTTGGTGATCGCTTAGACCGCCGAGATTCTTCTCAGCCTCGAAAACTCGATGTTCACTATAAAACAGCCGTCGAGCTGGTTGAGCTTCCATCCAATAGGATCGACTATTAAAATTGGCTGGATGCAGTTCTCCACTTTTCAGCTTAGTAACTGCAGCTAACTGGTGTTAAAAGAAATCGTTCGTCGCCAACCTTCGAAACCAAACGCTCATCACTAACCTTCGAAACCAAACGCTCATCACCACCCTTCGGAAACAGGTGCTGATCCTCAAATCGTTGAAATTGAAAGTGCTTCAAGAAACACGAAATCGACATTCTCGGCTTCATCAAATCGTCAATTTCTGGCCGGAGCTCTAGCCATGTCTCAAATGGTACATCAGAAACTGGATGATATTAGCCAAGCCATCTGCAATCTCCGCGATGTTGGGGATAGTGTTTTTGACGAGCTACAGACGAAAGTGTCTAAACTCCTGGTTCAGGTTGAGGTTCAAAGGAGCCTAAACGATATAGCGCGAAGTATCCGAGATGGAAGCGCACTACCCGTTCGGAGGATCAATTACAACATCAAGAAGCTATCGGAGGACGACGAGGCATGCCAAGTCCGCTGGTCGGCCTTGCGGAAACTCAAGTGCCCAGAGATTATATTTAGCACGATGGCTTTTGCAGGATTGATCTCTCTGCATGATCAACAATTTGAGTACCTTGTGGAAAATGTGCCGAACTATATGGAGACCCAGGAGCTACCACGTGATTGGATTGCACGTGATCAGATTAGAAAGGTTGTGGCAAGCACCCCAAGGCGAGAGAATACCCAGCCATTTCTACAAGGTTAGTTCGCTTCAAACTATAATAAAGGAGAACTGAACAGATGCACTAGATTACCATGGTCTTGAGATACAGTTAAATCAAGCTGACGCTTCTAATTCCAAGAAAGAGAAAGCGGCGCCGAGAAAGCGCAAACGACTTGAAGGTTCGTTTTGGTGATGTTGGGCAGGGACAAAAGCTTAAGTCATCCAACAGGCGATCAGACTCTATCAGCCAGCGAGGGAACTGAGACAGAACAAATGCAGAGAAGAGGGTCTGAGACTCGTCAATTGCCGATAGTCCAGCAAAGCAGACGTAAGCAAGAATAAATCATTATGTGCAAGCGAAGGCTGAAAGTATCTACTCTAGAAATTCAATACATGTTCTCGAAAGCACCAACTAGCCAGATAGCCCTCTTGGGTAGCCTACTCTCCAACGCAGTCCAGGCCAGCAAACAATGGGAGATAGAAAGGAAGCAAAAAGAACCGACAACAGAATGCTTGACCACGCTAATTCCTGAGGGAAAGAATGAAGATATCTCTATCACTTTATGGGTCGGCCGTAGAGAGGGACTTCAGGTGCTCGAGCTACTCAAGCTCCAGTGGACTTGGTCAGCTTAACCCATCCATGTATCACTTCAACCTCAAGCCCTTTGGGAACAACATGTTCCGTGTCTGCTGCAGAATCGTCGTATTTCCAGTATGGCTCCGTGCCTTTCGCTGCCTTGGGATCAGAGACCCTGATCAATGCCCCCCTGCCGAATATTGTTCTTTCGTAGTCCACTCCGTCGAATATATGACCGCGTATATATACTTGTTCCTCCAATATATCCCCAAACTAAGAAAAATCAAAGTTAGAATCAAACATGATTAAAAGGGTGTAAAAACAAACCGTTTCGGACATGGTCAATCGCCGTCTCGGTCTTGGCTTGCACGAACAACCGTACCAGCAGTTGTTCAAACTGCGAGGCTTAATGTATTGTCCGATCAAGTAAATAAGTGTTGCATTCGAATCCCAAGTAAGATCGTAAGCTCACTGTATCAGTGACTGCTCCTATCGGAACAACTGTGCACTGAAGAAGGTCGCCCGCCAGTACATATGAAGTTCTGCTGGAGAGAGGTGGTCGGGTTGGATCCTCAATATTGAGGTGCGCTTTGGGTTCGATAGGACGTGAAATGAGGGGGGTAATGTCGCGCCGCTTGTGAGCAAGGTATGACGAAATATATCATGCGGCTGATGCAGAACTGCTGTCACTCGGTGTAGGTGGACAAGGTCTACTGGCAAATATGGTTGGCCCAGGTAAACCAAGCCATTATTGTCGCTCAGGGTGAATGGTGTTTGATTCTTAGCTGCACTTCGAGAGGTTATTCATGTGCGGCCGAAGATGATTTCACGCAAGTGGTGGGGCTCTCCGCCATGTGACTTGCTCCGCAATCCGAAAGTGACCGAAAATATCCTGGCACGCTTAGGCTGCAACACCTTCAGGCTCAACATTTTGAGCAGCAGATCGAAAATTCTCTAGAATCTGCGCAATGTAAGCCCTATCGAGTTGAAACCCCAATTTACAATCCCCCGGCTTTATAAGTTGACGATGTATATACCTCACGTGCATGTCCTACCCTGTCCCAGTTAGGCTCCAATGCCTTCACGGTGCAAAATGTGGTCCAATTGGCTGTAGGTCCCCGTACTCTGGTATACCCTCCAACATGGTTAAATCATTCATCACGTGATTTTATCCAGTTATGGCGCGTTTGAAGACGATGACATGCTGCTCTTTCTTCCACCCTGCCCATCCCTACTTCTTCCTGCCTTTCGTGAGTCTACGGTACCTCCAATGATTCAATGCCGTGCTAGTGTTATCAAAGCTGCGAGGATGTTTTCAACCCTCGTTGGTCACTCCGGTCGCGAGTATGTATGCCAAAAATTGCTCCAGCGACATCCTACAAAACCGGCGCTTGATATCCACCTTGCACTGTAAGTTCAAGAATCATTGATCGTGTAATTCTTGTCAAAATCATCACTAATTGAATGAAAAATAACTCTAGCTGCGATGGCAAACCCTTCGTTCTAAAGCCTGTTTCCCAGTCAATCTTTGATCTCTTGGAGGAGTTTAAAGACGATTTTGGGAATAATCCTCGCCTCCGAATCCACGTAGACGAAAATAAAAAGGAAAACGTACTTGTTTACGAGTACTTTAAAAGCGATTTGCTTTCGTTGGTAGAGAATTATCCAGCCCTTCCGATAGAGGCAAGAAAGACAATTCTGAAAGAGGTTGCGCTGGGGCTGAATGATATTCATACAAAGCATTGGATACACTTAGGTACAATGCCATCAAAGTTCGCTGCTGTTGTCAATAACACTCCGCTGACCTATTTTTCTCTAGACGTAAAGCCAAATAATGTCTTTCTCAATTGGTATGTGGACGAGAAGGATCAATTCCAGCTTGGAAAGGTGGCATTGGGGGATATGGACTGTGCTTTGAAACTGGAAGGCCAAAAGCTCCTAAACCAAAGGATGGGGAACGTCATGTGGCGTAGCCCAGAAGGGCAACTGGGGAAGGGTGTTGGGAAACCTTCGGACGTGTTCTCTTATGCACTTCTAGTGAGTCAATTTTTGGTTTGGCCGGAACCAATCTTGCTAATCGTGGCTCCTAGTGTCTCTACGTTATCACGGGCGCGCAATGCTTTCACCCAGACTTCGAGAAACTTGATACTGAACCCGAGCCAGTGATTTTGTTCATGTTGCTTTCCGCCTTCGGCCCGCTACCAGATGCGCTCGTTGAGCATGTCAACGACGAGGAAGCGGGAGCGCTTTTAAAAGACCTGTGGCAGGCCATAACAGAAGACGAATCAAACGAAGCTTTTGAGCAATGGTCTGAGGAGAGGCTTCCTAACCTTGACAACGAGGCAAAGAGGTTGATATTGAGAATGACAAATCTCGATCCAGCGAAGAGAGCATTAATGTCGGATATTGTAATGGATCCTTATTGGAACTGAGTTGAAGAGCTCCCACGGCATTGATAGGATTGCAAACGAGCGAGGTGACGATCCAGATTGGTGCAAATGTATAGAATTGGAAGATGTGGAAAGGTATCGGATAGTACTTGGGTTGTAATTACTGACGTCTAACAAGTCTTTCATCTCAACACTTTTGCGTAATAGATCTCCAACATTCCCTCACCACACACAGTCCGTCTCTACATCACAAACGAGTGTCCAAGTGCCAATTCCACCACTTCTCCCGCGTCCTTCCCACATAAAAAGAGTGCTTCAAAATACATGCCAGCCCGACACTTTAGACTCAAGGATAGACGTGCTTAGTCGAAACGTGGTTGCCGTCCTTGTCCTCAAAGACAGTGGTGAAGTGACTCTTGCTATCGCTCGAGCTTGGATGCTCCTTTTCACTAAGCTTCGCATCAGCATTCAATCAGGGCCATATGGGAAAAATGTCATTCACGCCAATATGGCGACCGTGGCGCCGGCAGGAATATCGGCCTTCTCTATAGCTTTGCTGAAATCATCCTGAACGCTACTGGCTAGGTAGCTCCGATCCCAAGTCTCAGTCTTAGTGGCATACTTAACCATGACGTTCTTGCCACTGTTGGCGACGGTTTTGATCGTCTGGCTGGAAAGGATTTTGTTGGCGGGCATCTTGCTTGAGGACAATGAGTTATGCAAAGAAGCAATGAATCGTCTTGAGTGCTTCTCTTCTTAAATGAGCTCTTTGATGGTTGCGGGTTATTTAACTGTAAACATTGCCTGAGCTGGGGTAGCGCTTCATTTATAGCCACAAGATTGAAGGAAGCCACAACGGCGAATGGGATTGGTGGTTTGAAGCGATAAAGAAATAACTGCTGCAAGAATTGGCAATACGCGGGTTGTTGGTGAGAAAAGGCGTGAACTGCAGGAAACGGTACATCATAGCCAATGCATCACTGAAAGGCAGGGGCTTGTAATGTGGTCGGCGGCTGGGAAACCACGATGATTCGCGAATGAACCAACAGAGATCCTTCGCTTTTTCCACTTCAGGCGTATGTGATGGTCAAGCCTGGGGGTGTAAGGCGGTGCATGCCATACCCCTCCATGATGTTGGCTGGATCTCACTTCAGGCAGCAGTATTGGCTAACAGTGAGTCACGCGTAATGTCTCAAGGCTGAAACATCGGCTAGCATTGCTTCTAACCAATTATTATTTGGCATGGCGCTAAATCATCATCCAAATGCCTAGTTGTCGCCCCCATCTCTCTTACCTTGACAAGTTGGCATTTCACCAACCGCTCATTCAAGGGGCTAGTCTTCGATGTGAGTGGTTCGGACAAGTGTTGCTCTGATGATGAAAGTACCCGCTGAGGATTTTTCTTCCTGCAACTCCAGCGCATTCTCCTCCTGCTACTATCTATGCCGACCAGCTCCGGTTGTTTCAAGCGCAGCGGTAAAATAGGATATCCTCTTACCCCTCCCCTCGCCCTTCCAGTCAATATGGCCTCGCGTCAAGCAAAACGAAACACCAGAATAGAGAGGCGGCAACGATCGCTGCCAAAAGACGAAGGTAACCCATCCCGCACGTTTCTGTGCTCCTTTTGACTGGCCATTCTTAGGGAAACGGCCTCAAGGTATCAACAAAGAACGGCCGCATATAGATCCTCGTCAAAGCACACGCCTAGAAGGCAGTCGTTTAGAAGGAACAGTATCTAAAGTTCTCTCCAGAACCAGCAACACTCTCAGCGAAGAGGCAAGTCACTCCACTCTTGCTATTCACTAAATCTAACTCGAGTCAAGTTCAAACGAACTCCACCAGTCTCTCAAAGCACAGCAAGTCATCATCGAAAGCGGAAGCGGCCACGAAACCCCAGCCCGAAGCGTACACCTGAAGACGAGCGAAGTCGAAAACGTCAGCGAAGCTCGCCTGAAGGCCGCAGAATTGAAGAACATACCTGCGATATCAAGAACGGTGACGCCGATCCAGTTATTCGTTGGTTGCGAGGGAAGCCTTGGCCCAAGGAGTATTTTGAGCAAGAAAATATAATGAATCCATTACTCAAGAGGAAAACGTCATCATCTTCACTCAGCAAGAAATCAGAGACAAGCGATGGATCTCTGAGGGAAGGCAAGAATCCCGCTGTTAAAAGTCGGCTGTATGAGAAGAGCCTTGCAGCGGCGGGTATCTACATGGGCGGCGGACCCGGGATCACTGATGCTTGTCGAGCTCTCTGCAAGGTTCTGCTTGAGGCAGAACAACCTCTCCCTCCTGATTCTATATTTCGAGACGATCGATTCGAAAAGACCTGCGAGAGGCTTCGTAATGAAAACGAGGCAAAGGTCATACGGGATATGTCGCCGCTGCTTGTTCCTTCTGTGGAAGTCCTATGTTCTTATGGTGAAGAACATTTGGAATCTATGGTAGATCACGTCAACCAGAAGTGGTATGGTTGTATACCTATTGTAGCAGGACCAGTACCTCAGCCTGACTACTGTGCTGGATGCAAAGAAGCGATCTTTACCAAGGGTCAACGTCGGAAACTGGAACCTTTCATCAAAGGGTGGAAAAGGACACCTTTTCTGGCTACTGCCTGGATGTACTTTCCGTTTTTTACGATGGAGGTAAAATGTGGGAACGAAGGGCTTAACATTGCTGATCGGCAAAATGGTCATAGCTCAGGAGTCGCTGTGAAACAAGTGGTCGATCTGTACCGTGAGGTATCACGACAGGACGAACTTAATCGAAAAATCCTCGCATTTTCCATTTCGCATGACCAAGAGGCTGTAAGGGTCTACGGTCATTACCCCGTCATCGATGAAGACCAGACCTCCATCTATCGCCATACCATCAAAAAGTTTGACATCACCAGCGAGGAAGGTCGAGATAAGTGGACGACTTATACATTCACAAGGAATCTCTACGATATCTATGCTCCAATACACTTCGAGAGACTCCGTTCAGCCGCCGAACAACTGCCCTGCCCTCTATCCGATCAGCATCAGTCTCAACAATCAGATCTCGGACTCATATCTCAGCATGAGGAAGAATGTCAGTTCGATCTAGTGCTGTCGCAAGACCCACAGTGTAACCCCTCATCTCAAACTTTCCAGCCATCGTTCAAAAAGCCAAGAAGCGAGCAGGGGTTGCAAAGCCAATGTCTCTCTCCCCAATCAAGTTATGCTGCATCTCTACAAGAGGAAGCTGAGAGCCAGTCAAGCAGTGCTCCGTCGAGAGACATCACTCCAGACACTTCACTACCTCAAGACATCGAAAGTGGATTAAAAAAGCCCCCAAAAAGGGGTAGGATTGTGGAGTTACATCAGTGAATGCAATCACAGGGTTGACTTTGATACTAGACAACCAGTCTAATCAAGCTAGCGTTTGCTCTTTGTGAGAAGATGGGGAGTCCACAACAGGGTAGTAGATTGACGGTAACATGGTCATTCTTTAAAAAATCTGGGGCAGTTGAGTATCTGGCACTTTTTACGAGAACGGACAAGAATTGGAACGTAACCCTGCCCTGCTGGAGTGCTGGAGAGGCTTACGAAAGATGGGAGAATTCCTCAGGAAGGTTTACACCGTGATGGGAAAGTATTTACGTAGCACAAGGGAATCAATGGAAGAAGAACGCCCGTACAGTTAATAAATATAAATAATACTATTCGTCATCAGATTCAGAGTCTCTGTCCTTCAACTTGTAGCAATAGCGTACTTGAAGCGATCCGATGCTCCTGTCCGGGAAAGCACGGATGAAAGCCCTATGTATCTCTTTCCATGGCAGGCCCTTCTACTTGAGGCGCATCAGCAATTTATCTTCTTGCGCTGTATATTGGATACGCCCATCACCTTGCTTCAAACTCTTTGATTCGTTCAGAGTGTATTGTATCTTCCTTCTCCCAGGAATTCTCACCCGATGGACGGCCCTTCCATTTAACAAAATATTCAATTTTTCCTCTCCGTTCTCGCTTCTTGAGTAATTCCACACCGAAGTTCCCTTGATAGCTCGCCTCAAAATTGTCAACAAGATCCAAACTGATGTCGTCCTGTTCCTGCCACGTATTTTTATCATCACCAAAGCCTTCCCACTTCACGAGGTACCAAACCACATTACGTACTGTTGACTTGGCAAGCAACGCCTCAACCTCGCAGATCTCATCTGTATCGCTCTCCACTCCTTGGCTGCTACAACGCGGCTGCACTGCTGTATGCACTTTGTTCCCAGTTGATAGTATGCTTCTGTGAGCACCCTTGGTGGGGTCGGCAGTTGCTGCTAGAAATGGTGTGGAAGGAAGAGCATCTTGAAGCTGTGGATCAAGCAACTCCATTGAAAAACCAGATGGGTATGTTTCCCCGCTTTCGTTAGCTGAGTTCGTTATCTTGCGTTTCTTGTACTTAGACGCCTGCGAGCGGTTCTTCAGCTTTGTGGAGTAGTGCACTTGCAACGTCCCTTTAGTCCTTTCCGGGAAGTACTCTGCTATTTCGTCCCATGGCAATTTGTCTTTCTCTTTCAGCTGTATCAACAGTTCGTCGTCATCCTCTGAATATGTCGAATGCCTGCCAGGTCTGCTCACAACTCGCTCTCGCAAATGCGGCCGCTCCCTGTCTCTATCGCCACTAGAGGCGCTGCTGATGACATCTTGTGCCTGCTCTATGTGGAGAGGAAATGGTAACTCCTCCTGGGAAAATTTAAGGCAATACACTATTCCCGACTGGAATGTTTGTAGTGTAAGGGAACCACGGATTGGTATCTCGTGACTCTCTAGCGGGGAATCAGACGACGTCGCTCCTGTCTTTGGAGTTGAGACGTCAGAGGAACTGGCCATAGCAAAAGAAGCCTCTTTCGCATTGCCAGGGCTCATGTGTGCAGAGCTCTCCATGCTTTTTGCCCGCCTTGGCCGTTTTAGTCTCCGCTCCTGTATCTCTGAGCTAGCGGTGTCGCTATCATTAACGTGATCACCATTATTAATAGATTGACTCATTCGAGGTAAATCGAAAGAGGCCGCTGTTCCTCCCTGGCTTAAGACATCCCAGGAATCGGTCGGAAAAGTAACGTCTTTCAGATTGCTGCTCTTTGCCCTCCTCCGCCGTTTTAAACGCTGTGGGTGCTCTATATCAGAACCGGAGCTATCATTTGCGTGGTCTTTGCCATCAGTACCATCTGTGCTTCCATCTCGATCATCGCTGCGCTTCAACACAGGGCTTAGTTCAATCGTGTCCATATCGTCGCTCTCTGCGGAAATGTAATCATTGATCTTGTCTTCGTTCGTTGGGATTCCTTCGATCACAGAGATAGCACTGGTTTCTTGAACACTACCCAAACCGGGTAGACCCTCCGTTTCAAGCTTGCTCATGTTTTGAGAGGCAAGCAACAGCACGTCATTCACCTTTGCCGTAGTTGTCTGTATCGTCGCATCACTTAGTGCAGCTTGGGAACCGGAGAGATGTACTAGGATCTCCCTCTCAGCATCGTCCAGCACTCCAATGTCGCCCATATCACTGTCCAGGAGGATAGGCTCATCTGAAAGACATGAGCAACGCAATTTGCAATTACTGGAGGCTTCCGGGTACTCACCCTGGCTTGTACCCCATTTCAGTTTATCCAAACCTGTCACATTTCCACGGACGCTGCTAAGGCTGCCATTTATATCTGGTAATAGGGGTTCTTCGATAGAAGGAAACTCGGCCTCTTCATCGCTGACGTCTGCATCTCCACTGTATCGAATAGCCTGCGCGATTTCTTCATTTGGTCAGCTGTTGCCGTAATGAAGAAATACGGACACATACCTCCTGTCCCTGGTAGATACTGGCCTTGATGTTGATTAAGAGGCAGTTCTGCGTGGTCCGAACTGGATGACATGTGCATCTGGGCTGCGCCATGCGTAATTGCCCTCTTGACCCCTTCAAAATGGGCACTGGCTGTAGACGGTTGAAAGTGACTCGAACCAACACCTGGTTGTGGATGCGAAGGTGGCCAAAATGTCGAAGGCGGTGCAGCCACAGGACGTGGTGGTTGATAAAATTGCTGGCTGTCCCACTGAATAGAAGTCATCTTGAACTTTGATATTGGAGGAGATCTATGAACTCGCAATCTGCTGAGCGACACCCGTCCTATATATACTCGCGAGCTACAGCAAGCGCATGAAATCCGGCCTACTAGAACACCTGTGGCAGTCGCCCAACCGCTTTGCTCGCTTTTGGCATTACGTATGAGGTTGCTAGATGGCGTAATCATCCCATGTGTGCCAATCTTCCGGATCGATAGCTGTGAAGGCCGCGTCCTGAAGCAAAACAGTGGGAACTCTGGCGAAAATGGCTCCAGGCTCGGTGATCTGTCCGTAGAGGCTGAGCTTTGCTGCCCCAAAGCGGCACTGTTCTGGCCACAAAGCAGATCGGCGACTCCGCAGATCGGCGACTCCGAGACTAGGCCTGTATCAGAGCGCTCCGCTATGTCCGTTTGCCTATGCGCAGGCAGGCGAAGTAGCGACTGACGAAAATAGACAGTTCCTTGCATTCTGAGCCTTCGTCGACGAGTATGCTGAAGCCTCGAGTGGCCCAAAATCGGAGAAACGAATTCGACGGCGACGTTTTTCGATCTTAGCGCGTAACATGCATTAGCTCCTTCTCCCGACTCCTGCATCCGACCCCAATCAGCCCAAATTAAACCCCCGCTTCATGGATGCAACGCAGTCAAGGTGTCACAGCAACCTTGCCTAACCCGTCATCATTGTTGCCGCCGTCGTGCGGTGTTTTTGCCATTGGACAAGCCACATTCCCACATGCATGAGCAAGAATCATTTCTTGTCATGTGTTCCATCCGCCCCAGTCCAACCGCGATGATGCCGACACTTCAGTGAGGTTCACCAGAATCCATAATGTCGCGGCCCGATATTGGTTAACCAGAAACCACTCATTGTTGGTCGTCGAGAAATGCCTGTCAGGAGGATCCTAGATGTCGCAACGTTTAGCAGTATAGCCTCCGACCAAATTTGAGCGACGACGTCTGATGTACGTGTTAAAATCCGAGTAGGGACAGAGGGCGGAAATTGCTCTGGACAGACCGCCAGCGCGTTGCCGTCGCCCTATCGCCGAGGACCAGCCAAGTTCAGCCTAGCTGGCTGCCTTGCATCTCGTAAATGGCCGAGACGACAGAATGATAGGCGCATGACGACTTTGAGGAGGTCGAAGGTGGGTTAGAGCCGGAGCATTCGACGGATCTGGTTACATGCTGCGAAATTGGTAGGCAGAGAAGGGGGCAGTGCAGCCGAGAAGGTGTGGACGGTGTGGGCCAGAGCCGAAAGTGTGTGATGGAAAGGAAGGAGGGAGAGTGCGGATAGAGGAGCGAGGGGCAGCGACTACTTATACTTCTGAGGTTGAGGAAAAGCGGCGTGGTGTTGATCGGCAGGCAGTAATGCCTAAACCGAGCACGCCAAACCAGAACGGGACACCGCCAAACCCGAAATAGAGGCGCTAAACCTATGTGAGCCAGGACGCTGAAAACCGCGCCCCGCTTGCCGTCGCATAGTATACTCTTTACTTTTTAGAACCTACTTCTCATTTTAAAGTAAGTTGCCCTTTTATACAACTTTATTTATACTAATATTTATAGATCTCTCCATTAGACTTTTGGAAAGCAAATAAGAGTAGATTCCCTATCTTATCTACTATTGCTAGAAGGTATTTACAAATACCTACTACTAGTGCTCCTATAGAGAGCTCTTTTAGTATAGGAGGACTAATTATTTCTAAGATTAGAAATAAGTTATCTAAGGATGTTTTTAAAGTAATAACTTACTTAAAGAGTTAGGGGTTTATAGAGGATGAGGAAGAAGAGTTAGTAGAAGACTTTTTAGTTAAATTAGTAGCCTAGTAGTACCTATAGAATATTTATTTCATTTCTTATGAGATTTTTCATCACATGACTTCTAATCACATGAGTTTAATGAGTTTTATTGCTAACCCTAGGTCTATACAAGTAATTTAGAGTATCTAGAAAGCGTCTTAGAATTGCTTGTCATACTGACATTCGTTGCACTCAGTTTGCTATCAAACTCAAGAGCAAACTTAGAAATCTCCTCCTCAAACCTACAAGTCACCATACATATCTTGGCTTATCACACCAACAACAGAAACAATACTACTCAACGATTGCTGCAAACTCTTCTACTACATCTGTTTATGCTACATACATCACGGCATATCATTTGGACACTCATTGAACAAGTTATTAAGAAAATCTCCTCCTTAAGGGGGTGGGCCAATACTACCACATGGCATATCTCTACCAACTAGAGGCCTAGGAACATGAACGATAGCTCTAGAAGCTTCTACAACCCTCTATGATTCATTACACGTCATCGCTCCTTAGTTACCCACAAGATTGGTTAAGTTATGACATAATTTGTCTATAGGTACTCTGACCTTGGACCTCCTTTTCACTTCCTATAGGCTAGGAACCCAAGAGATGGTTCTATGGGATTCTCTTACGTTCACTACATGATTAGCAAGCTAGTTGTGGGTCGCACTTGATTTCTAATACATTTACCAAGCCTGGTTAGTCATGGAAAGTCATGGAAAATAAGAGAACTACACTCCTTAGGATTGCCCTTTCCTTAAGAAAGGGCAAGCAGGCAATACAGTAAATCGACTAGCACATACTTCTACGTCTTTTCCAAGCTTCCAAGCATTGATCTTGTTATTCTCTGTTTTTGAAAAGTCAGTGAGGTGCTAACCTCTGACTTACCCCTGAGTTCTCAGACTCAACATTTGTTGCAACTTGTCTAAACCACTTCACCACATCATACACCTGATTGCTGCGTTGTGGAATAGTCTAAGCTACAACCCTTTGGCTCTGTTTCCTAAGACAGTGTGTTGTCTTAGTAAATTCATCCCTTCCTTGGGTGGCTAGATTCTCATATCTGGTGCACCCACCATTACATTGCTCTAGGCTTATAACTGCTAAGTGAATTGTTTTTGTGTAATTAACTGTCTAATCTAATCTGAATTTTCGGGTGGTAAAGTCATGGTGAGATCATGTGACCAGAGTACCATAGTACAACAGATAACTTTAGGGCTATATCACATAGGCTACAAACCTCTCAATTTGAGAAGTCCCCAACTAATTGTGAGGGGAAGCGAGTTGCGTCCACTGGCTTATGAGAGGAAGCAAGTGCGTCCTCTCAACTTGCATATGTTCACCGCTACTCCTTACCAAAACCTCGAACATTCCCCCACATAGTAAATTATATAGTAATCAAATGTAATTCATTCAATGGAAGGGACACCTCTATAAAATGCCTGTGAATGGCTGGCAGCAAACCCCTCTGAATCTATAGGTGTTTCCAGTCAGATTTTTAAGGTCCCAAAGTCGACTATACAGTCAAGAATCACCCGAGCAGTCCTGAGGAAGCTGCCCCATGGAGGTCAGAATAGGGTGTTTTCTACAGCTCAAACAGAAGCCCTAAAGGCCTGGATTCTAGAGCAGTATCACCTAGGATTAGGGGCTAATAGGCACATGGTTTACAGGGCAGTATGCCACCTACGGAGCCCACTGCCTCCACCGTCACAGAGCTGGCTCACTAAATATATACGGAATGAGCTTATAGAGTTTCACTTTGTTACTACAAAGCCTATTGCACAACAGCGTACGAAAGCTCAACAGGAGCCTACTGTTATTAAGTGGTTTCAAGAGTACACAGCATTAGTACTACAGTGTGGTATAAAACCAGAGTCAATCTGGAATATGGACGAAACTGGTTTTAGGATCCGAATTCCAGGAGGTGAGAGAGTTATGGTCCCCCGAGCTGTAAAGCAGCTCTACACTCCGAGCCCTGAGAATCGTATATCTATTACGATTATAGAGGCAGTATCTGCAGCTGGACAGAAGATTGCACTGGTACTTGTTGTACCGGGTAAAATTCATATGGAGGCGTGGTACCCTGAAAACCTCCATGGGAATGAGCTGATATTGCTCTCTGAGACTGGCTATTCTAATAGCCAGCTTGCTCTACGGTGGCTACAGCACTTCGTGCAGCTTACAGCTCCTCATGATCCGGGAAATCCCAAGGTTCTACTCCTTGATTCCCATGTGAGCCATACGAGCCATGATTTCATCATTCTGGCTGCTAAATATCACATCATCTTATGGGCGTTTCCCAGTCACCTCACACACGTTTTACAGCCATTAGACGTGGGAATATTCCAACCATATAAGCACTGGCATAAGCAGGCTGTGCTCCGTGCCATACGAGAGATGGATATCGCCTACAACCTACACCTATTTATGAGAGATCTCCCACAGATGCGGGAGCAAACCTTCAAGGAATCTACTATACAATCAGCGTTCCGGAAAGCTGGAATCTGGCCTATAAGCTGTAATACAGCACTTGATAAGCTACGTACGTACTCGCATCCTACACAGCCTACGCAGCCTACAGAGCCTACTACACCTACCTGTCATACTGACATTCGTTGCACTCAGTTTGCTATCAAACTCAAGAGCAAACTTGGAAATCTCCTCCTCAAACCTACAAGTCACTATACATATTTTGGCTTATCACACCAACAACAAGAGATACTACTCAACGATTGCTACAACCATCTATGATTCATTACACGTCATCGCTCCTTAGTTACTGGGCCGATATTACCACATAGCATATCTCTACAACCCTCTATGATTCATTACATGACATCACTCATACTACCACATGACATATCTCTACCAACTAGAGGCCTAGGAGCATGAACGATAGCTCTAAAAGCTCCTACGAACCTCTATGATTCATTACATGTCATCGCTCTTTAGTTACCCACAAGATTGGTTAAGTTATGACATAATTTGTCTATGACATAATTTGTCTATAGGGGTACTCTGACCTTGGACCTCCTTTTACTTCCTATAGGCTACGAACCTAAGAGATGGTTCTATGGGATTCTCTTACGTCGACTACAGTTACCAAGCCTGGTAAGTCATGGAAAGTCTTGGAAAATGAGAGAACTACACTCCTTTAGCATAAATAGGATTGCCCTTTCCTTAAGAAAGGGCAAGCAGACAATACTCGGTGTTCCACCCACTCGCTTCGCTCGTAGGTGGCGACAGCAAGTTGTGCGTGCGACAGCAAGATGTGCGTACACCGCTATTTTGATATATAGAAAAAATAATAGTATTCTTCATAACGTAGTATCTACAATGCCTCAAAATAACGATCCTACTATGATTGCTCGCCTTAATGAGGCCCAACAGTTCTTCTTAAAACAACCAAGTACATATACAATTGCTTGGGTTGCAAATAAATTCAATGTCAACCGTGAGACACTCCGACGTCGTATTACGAGTACTACGTCTCCTCAATTACCCCACGGAGGTAGCAATCGAGTCTTATCTCAATCGCAAGAGACCGCGGTCTGTCAATTCATATACGACCAACTTGAGCGCGGGGTCCCTGCCAACCGATCTATGATACTACGGGCAGTTGCAGACTTACGACCTAATCGTACGATACCATCACAACGGTGGCTACAACGCTTTCTAAAAGCACACCCCGAATTTCATACAATTCACACGAAGACGTTAAATACACATCGGAAGCAAGCACAAAAGAAAGAGGTGTTTGAGGAATTCTTTCTCACATATAACGCCCTTATTACAAAACATAACATTAAGCCATATAATTTATGGAATGTTGATGAGACAGGCTATATGATTGGGTGTTATAAGTCTACGGCTGTTATTGTACCAATCGGTGTAAAGCAGTGGACTGTTGATAATCCTGAGAATCGGCTCTCTGTTACTGTAATTGAGGCAGTAAATGCAAGTGGTGCTGCACTTGCAGAAGCTATCATTATCCCTGGCAAACTTCATATGGATTCATGGTACAATGATGACCTTGAGCCAAATGCTCTCATTATTGTAAATGAGAGCGGGTATTCAAACGACGACATTGCAATCCAATACCTTATGCATTTTATCCAACTATCTGCAGAGCATATGGCACCAGATGATACTCGCCTCTTATTACTTGACGGCCATGACTCTCATAAAACAGAGCGCTTTCTTACATTAGCAGAAGAGCATAACATTGTTATTTGCTGCCTTCCTGCTCATACAACACATCTATTACAACCTCTTGATGTAGCGGTTTTTAAGCAGTGCAAACACTTTCATCAAAAGGCACTTGATCAAGCAGTACGTAGCTACGACTATGAGTATAAGCTACGTACGTTCCTTTCAGACCTCCCGCAAATCCGACGGCAATCTCTAACTGTCCGTACAATTCAATCTGGTTGGAGAAATACAGGACTATATCCATATAATCCTCCACTTGTAATTGACAAGATACAAGAGACTCGGAATCAAACACCTGATTATGAGCCATTTGCTTCATATAATATTATCTCAACACCGAAAACAACTATGCAAAGTGTGCAAGCGGTTGAACATTGGCAGAAGAGAGCAGAGGAAGCTTTCTCATCGCCTTCAAGAGAAGGGTTTCAATCATTTGCACGTGGAACTACAGTTGTTCTACACCGGGCAGAGCTCTATAAGACCGAGCTAGATATTATGACTCTACGTGCAGTAGAGCAGAAGGCAGCAAAGGCAAGGGCACGGAAATCACTACAGAAAGGAGGGCAGTTATATGCATCAGATGCACGGAAAATGCGGGAAGAGAAGAAAGCAAAGTTGCAAGCAAAAGCAGACGCAAGAGCAGCAAGGGAATCGGACCAAGTAGTAAAGCAGCTACAAGCGCAAGCACGTAAAATCGAAATTGAAGAGCGTAAGGTTGAGAGGAAGCGGGTAGCAGAGCGGAAGAAGGAAGGGTTGAAATCAAAAGTGATCATTTTACGGTATAGTAAGGATCAAAGTGATAGTAGCAATAGTGGCAGTAGCGATAGTGATAGTAGTTCTATTGATTTTATGTTTTAATTATATAGTTATATAGTTGATATATAAGGCGTCTTTTTCTTCGTTTTATGTGTCGCACATCTTGCTGTCGCACGCACAACTTGCTGTCGCCACCTACGAGCGAAGCGAGTGGGTGGAACACCGAGTACAGTAAATCGACTATCACATACTTCCACGTCTTTTCCAAGCTTCCAAGCATTCATCTTGTTACTCCTTGTTTCTGAAAAGTCAGTGAGGTGTTGACCTCTGACTTACCCCTGAGTTCCCAGACTCAACATTTGTTGCAACTTGTCTGAACCACTTCACTACATCACACACCTGATTGCTGCGTTGTGGAATAGTCTAAGCTACGACCCTTTGGCTCTGTTTTCTAAGACAGTGTGTTGTCTTAGTAAATTCATCCCTTCCTTGGGTGGCTAGATTCTCACATCTGGTGCACCCACCATTACACTACCCTACCAACCCGGCCTATAACGCCTATTCCCTCCACTTTCCAGGGCGTAGAACAGGGCCTACAGCGGTGGAAAGAGCGGGTTCCGGAGGCCTTTAGTAGCCCCTTGAGGCAGAGCTACGGCAACTGGCTTACTGGGGCCGCCCAGGTTCTGGCTGCCGGCCAGCTCCAGGGACTCGACCTACAGGCTGTTCGGCAGCAGGTCAAGAACTCGAAGAAGAAGCGGGGGGGCCGGGGTCGACTCCAGTGTGGAGGTGAGCTCCGGGCTTCTGAAGCCCACGAGCTTCAGGACCAGAAAGCTGAGCTTCAGGCCCAGAAGCTCGCTGTCGCCGAAGCCCGGAAGCTGAGCCAGGCCACAAACCGAACCCAGAAGCAGCTCCGCCGGGCAGGAATTGAAGCCCGGAAACAGGAGCGCCTCCGGAAGAAGAGCGTAGCCCAGCTTACTGAATTAGGCCTTCCAATTCCTCTAGAGTTGGAAGACCCAATTACCGACCCAGAAGCTGAAACTGAGGGCGAGTATGAGAGTGTAACTGAGGGTGGAAGTGGGAGTGGACGTGGGAGTGGGAGTGGGCGTGGGAGTGGTCGGGGGAGTGAGAGTGAGGAAGTGATAATTTCGTAGAATTGAATTTGAAGTATTTACATACAAATTACTATGGTTGGATACTTACGGTCGCAATTTGACAGGACGCACTTGCTTCCTCTCATAAGCGAGTGGACGCAACTCGCTTCCCCCCACGATTATGTCTTTCCGCAAACCATAGTAGCTTCATCAACGCCCTTCAAGGCAAGGTGACGCAGAGCAAGTCTCGCTATATTTTTCACAGCACAACGACAGATATTTGTTCGTCAGATTCATTCCCACATAGACAAGGCAGAGCTAGAAGACCCAGCCTCTACAACGTATCGAGACAGTTTCCAATTAGGAGATTTAATTCTTCGCAAGAAATGACAATGTTACCTAGGTCCCAGAACATGTGAATGAACCCAAGACTTGTAGTCTCCTAGAAGCCATTGCTTCAATTTGGAAAATAACCTTAATAGCCTAAAAACATCCAAATAGCTATTTATCTTCGCAGACAATAGTTGATACGGACCGAAGACAATCCGAAAGTCTGTCAGCGACGACTAGAGGCAAGAACGAAGCAAAAGGACACTCACCACCTTGCCGGAGTCCTCCTTCCATGATATATGCAACTGCCATTCATGGCCCACGACCGTCCATCCGGGGTAAGGAAATCGTTCCAACATCTCCGTGTCCCTTCCCATGGTCGCCAGTATTCTCAGTTTCTCCAATGCTGCCGCTGACCAAACTGCAAGCTGGCAAACAGCTTCGTTGTAATCTCCGCCTTGCCTCTTTACTTCAAGAGGACATGCAAGAAGTGTCTCTCGCGTATATGCATCGCTCATATGCGAAAGTCCCACACCTGGGTTCAGCTTCCGCCATTGGTTGATTATCGAATCGCCGTGCCTCGGTAGTGAGATGACAAGAGCAAGATCTGCTTTCTTCGACAAGGATGTCGGTGATGATGGAAGAGTTGGCAAATATTGAGGTTCAATGGATTGGCTTTGCCTATAAGCAGGTCAGTGATCATTTAGTAAAGTCGAATGAGACAATTACACGCTGTTCAGCTCAAGATCCTTCGACAAGGTGTGCATGCCAGCTAACCTAAGAACAGACCTCACAACTTCTACCCACGCATTCTCGTCTTTGAAGAGGTTGCTGCATGCATTAGCCTCATAGTATACCTCTTGAATATCGTCCCACAGCGAGTCAAGCTCTTTAGTTGTTTGTTCGTGATGGTCATGAAACATTGCTTCGTGCAAGATAATAGCTTCATCTGGAGCAATTTCACGCAATCGGGCCTATAATACTGGGTAAGTATTGATGTTGGGAATTGAGCATATGCACAGACAGACCTCAAGTTGCCTCGGAATGAAGGCCTTATCATACCCGTCCAGCAAAAATACCTTCAGCTTGTTCACTGCGTCGCCAGGGCTCGTCGCAGCAGCCGGGCCAGGCTGGCAGATATCGATTGGTGGCGCCGCAGAGCGCAGGAGCGCCAAGGTTGATCGTATTGGGCTTGTGGATCGCGAACTCCGCCGCGAAGGCGGTTTTGCGTCGAGTATCGGCCTGTTTGATATAAGTGACCGAGTGGATCCGGCGACGGAAGCTCCGTCGTCCATCTCGGAGTATCCTGGTCTAGATTGCTCTACGCCGAAATATTCTTCCTCGTGGTGGTGTCTACTCTCAAATTCTGCCACGGTATTTCCCGCCTGAATATGCCCCGTACCAAGATATGCTGCCGCAAGATCTCCCTCCTCTCGATGTTCTGCCGTGAGATGCTTGTTCTGCTTATGCGTCGTCCTCTTCTGCGCCTGCTCGAGGTAATCACTCCTCTTGCGCTTGTGTTGTCGTGCTCTTGTCGAGATCTCTTCAGACTCTGGTGATGACGCAGAATTTGCTAATGATGGGGTAGATCGCGGAAGATAGGCAGGAGCCGAAGCGTTGCGCAGCTTCTCATTCGCTGTGGTTGTGGTGAGGGTTGTCGCTGAATGCTCGTCTGGTCGAGGTGGTAGTTTACAGATCCAGTTCGTGATGGCAGTTGAGTCTTGGTCGGTCCAATTGCTGCTCATCCTGGTTGTGGGCTTGGCTGCTCCTGACGCTCGCGGAGATTAGAGCGGCGGATTGATGGCTACTCTTCAAATTTATCTTCTAAATATTAGTTTTGTTCTACTTCTGTGCTGCGTGTCCCCCATCGTTTTGGGTTGGGAACAGTCGATGCTAATATAATCGTAAATGTAACTATATCGCGTTGTATTGTTGTCGTGTCGCGTGGCGCCCATTATTCTGCCGAAGGCGGTAAGGTAAGCTTGGCTTTGATAGCATTAGTTGTGATTCCCTAAGCGCGAACCAAACTTGTACAATTCTATGGGACGACGGCCTTTGCTTAATCGGGGGGGGAAGCGGTTTGCGCCACCTCGAAGCGAGAGGAAGCGGTTTGCGCCACCTCAACTTGCATACGTTCACCGCTACTCCTTACCAAAACCTTCGGCATTCCCCCCCATAGTAATTTATATAGTAATTAAATGTAATTCATTTAATGGAAGGGACTTCTCTATTAGATGCCTGTGAATGGCTTGCAGCAAATCCCTCTGAATCTGTAGCTGTTGCAAGTCGGATTTTTAAGATCCCAAGGTCGACTATACGGTCAAAAATCAGCCGCACAAGAACCACTAGAACCACCAGAACTACCCAAAATGGGGGTCAGAATAGGGTGCTTTCTACAGCTCAAACAGAAGCCCTAAAGGCCTGGATTCTAGAGCAGTATCACCTAGGATTAGGGGCTAATAGGCACATGGTTTACGGGGCAGTATGCCACCTACGGAGCCCACTGCCTCCACTGTCACAGAGCTGGCTCACTAAATATATACGGAATGAGCTTATAGAGTTTCACTTTGTTACTACAAAGCCTATTGCACAGCAGCATATGAAAGCTCAACAGGAGCCTACTGTTATTAAGTGGTTTCAAGAGTACACAGCATTAGTACTACAGCATGGTATAAAACCAGAGTCAATCTGGAATATGGACGAAACTAGTTTTAGGATCGGAATTCCAGGAGGTGAGACAGTTATGGTCCCCCGAGCTGTAAAGCAGCTCTACACTCCAAGCCCTGAGAATCGTAAATCTATTACGATTATAGAGGCAGTATCTGCAGTTGGACAGAAGATTGCACCTGTACTTGTTGTACCGGGTAAAATTCATATGGAGGCGTGGTACCCTCAAAACCTTGATGGGAATGAGCTGATACTACTCTCGGAGACTGGCTATTCTAATAGCCAGCTTGCTATACGGTGGCTACAGCACTTTGTAGAGCTTACAGCTCCACACGACCCGGGAAATCCTAAGGTTCTACTACTTGATTCTCATGTGAGCCATACGAGCCCTGATTTTATCATTATGGCTACTAAATATCACATCATCGTATGGGCGTTTCCCAGCCACCTTACACATGTTTTACAGCCATTAGACGTGGGAATATTCCAGCCTTATAAGCACTGGCATAGGCAATCCGTGCTCCGTGCCATATGAGAGGTGGATATTACCTACAACCTACCGCTATTTATGAGGGATCTCCCACATATGCGGGAGCAGACTTTTACGGAGGCCACCATACAATCAGCGTTCCGGAAAGCTGGAATCTGGCCCATAAGCTGTAATACAGCCCTTGAGAAGCTGCGTATGTACTCGCAGCCTACGCCTACGCCTATAGAGCCTACAACACCTACCCTACCACGCCCTATTACCCCTATACCCACTACGTTCCAGGGCGTAGAACAGGGCCTACAGCAGTGGAAGGAGCGGGTTCCTGAGGCCTTTAGTAGCCCCTCAAGGCAGAGCTACAGCAACTGGCTTACTGGGGCAGCCCGGGTTCTGGCTGCTGGCCAGCTCCAGGAGCTTGACCTACGGGCTATTCGCCAGCAGGTTAAGAGCTCGAAGACGAAGTGGGCTCGGGGCCGACTCCAGTGTGGAGGTGAGCTCCGGGCTTCTGAAGCCCACGAGCTTCAGAAGCAGAAAGCCGAGCTTCAGGCCCAGAAGCTCGCTGCGGCCGAAGCCTAGAAGCTAAGCCAGGCTGCAAACCGAGCCCAGAAGCTCGCTACGGCCGAAGCCCAGAAGCTGAGCCAGGCTGCAAAGCGAGCCCAGAAGCAGCTCCGCCGGGCAGGAATTGAAGCCCGGAAACAGGAGCGCCTCCGGAAGAAAAGCGTGGCTCAGCTCACCCAATCGGGCTTCCCAATTCCTCCAGAATTGCAGGACCCAATTACTGACCCAGAAGCTGATTCTGGGAGCGAATATGAGAGTGAGAGTGAGGGTGGGCGTGGGAGTGGGCGTTGGAGTGGGAGTGAGAGTGGGAATGAAGAAGTGATAATTTCGTAGAATTGAATTTTTAAGTACCTTTATATACAAATTACTATGGCTAGGTACTTGCGGTCGCAATTTTGAAGTGGCGCAAACTGCTTCCTCTCGCTTCGAGGTGGCGCAAACCGCTTCCCCCCCCGATTATACCCTATCATCACCCCATCCCCACCACCATTTGTTGAACTAGCAAAAGTGAATCAATCCACTTCTGCTGTAGTTCTTGTAGTCGGTTATATTACAACACACCCCCTTAGCTTTCTGGACTTTGTGTGGACATTGTATGGGAAGGTATATGATAGAGCGCCCCTATAGTCATTGTTGTACACTGTTGTTGAGAGGCTTTTGTAGTCTGATGTCGAGTGCCAATGCTACTTTTGTCGCTTATTGTCGCTTAAAGTATGAGGTTTATATGGTGGTTTTTTGTCGTGGCCGACCGACCTATTGGTCTAGCGAAAGCAGCATAACCATGGGGGGAAGCGAGTGCGTCCACTCGCTTATGAGAGGAAGCAAGTGCGTCCTCTCAAATTGCGACCATAAGTACCCAACCATAGTAATTTATATATAAAGGTACTTAAAAATTCAATTCTACGAAATTATCACTTCTTCATTCTCACGCTCACTCTCACTCCCACTCCCACTCCCACCCTCAGTTACGCTCTCATACTGGCTCTCAGATTCCGCTTCTGGGTCAGTAATAGGGTCTTCCAACTCCGGAGGAATTGGGAGGCCCGATTTAGTGAGCTGAGCTATGCTCTTCTTCCGGAGGCGCTCCCGTTTCCGGGCTTCGATTCCTGCCCGGCAGAGCTGCTTCTGGGCTTGGGTTTGGGCCTGGCTCAGTTTCCGAGCTTCTGCAGCAGTGAGCTTCTGGGCCTGAAGCTCAGCTTTCTGGGCCTGAAGCTCGTGGGCTTCAGAAGCCCGGAGCTCACCTCCACACTGGAGTTGGTCCTGGCACCCCCGCTTCTTCTTCGAGTTCTTGACCTGCTGCCGAACAGCCCGTAGGTTGAGCTCCTGGAGCTGGCCAGCAGCCAGAACCCGGGCTGCCCCAGTAAGCCAGTTGCTGTAGCTCTGCCTTGAGGGGCTACTAAAGGCCTCAGGAACCCGCTCCTTCCACTGCTGTAGGCCCTGTTCTACACCCTGGAAAGTGGAGGGAATACGGGTAATAGGCCGTGGCAGGGTAGGTGTTGTAGGCTCAGTAGGCTGTGTAGGCTGCGAGTACGTACGCAGCTTCTCAAGGGCTGTATTACAGCTTATGGGCCAGATTCCAGCTTTCCGGAATACTGATTGTATGGTAGATTCCTTAAAAGTCTGCTCCCACATTTGTGGGAGATCTCTCATAAATCGGGGTAGGTTATAGGTGATGTCCACTTCCCGTATAGATGCGAGGCTGTGCTTATAAGGCTGGAATATTCCCACGTCTAATGGCTGTAAAACGTGTGTAAGGTGGCTGGGAAACGCCCATAAGATGATGTGATATTCGGCTGCCATAATGACGAACTCAGGGCTCGTGTGGCTCACAGTAAGCTCTATGATTAGCTCATTCCGTATATATTTAGTGAGCCAGCTCTGTGACGGTGGAGGCAGTGGGCTCCGTAGGTGGCATACTGCCTCATAAACCATATGCCTATTAGCCCCTAACCCTAGGTAATATTGCTCTAGAATCCAGGCCTTTAGGGCCTCCATTTGGTCTATAGAAAGCACCCTATTGTGACCTCCATGGGCCAGCTTCCGTGGGACTGCTCGGGTGATTCTTGACTGTATAGTCGACTTTGGGACCTTAAAATTCCGACTGGCAGCACCTACAGATTCAGAGGGGTTTGCTGCCAGCCATTCACAGGTATTTGATAGAGGTGTCCCTTCCATTAAATGAATTACATTTTATTACTATATAAATTACTATATGTAGGAATGTTCGAGGTTTTGGTAAAGAGTAGCGGTGAACATATGCAAGTTGAGAGGACGCACTTGCTTCCTCTTGTAAGCGAGTGGACGCACTCGCTTCCCCCCACAGTTATAATGATATGCTATATCCTGGGCTCATAACTGTTGAGTAAATTCGATGTATTTGATTCTGACTAACTACTGTACTCGTGCGGCCCAAAAGTTTCCACAGGGTCTGAGCACAACAGCCAATTAGATTGTAGGAATCTACCAAGCACCATGTACTTGTACCCGGGTACACGCATAGAAAATGTACATGCGTAGAATATGAGAGTAAATGAAGCAATGAAATAATGCTCAGCTATGGCTGAAATTTTAATACCACTACATGCTGCAATTATTACCTTGCGTGTATACATGAACGCATCATATGGAGAGATTGAAAAGAAGCTTGGAATCTCAGCTGACTCTATTGCATATATATGGCACCAAACTGTTAAAAAGGCAGGGAATACTGAAATTCACAACCTTCTCCAAACACCTTGAATCAAAGCCATAAAGCGGAAGACCACATACAATTCAAAAGGATTCTGAAGAGTCACTACGCATACGATCTTTGCTACTTGCAAATCCATTTGACACTTTTCAACAAGTTATTAATAAGGAAAATCTACCCTACGCATGATCAATTGTCGAACGAGTTGCAAAGAATCACTCAAGTGTTGAAATTCCACAACCTATTGTACGGAAAAATATCTGCCTCAAGCCCTACTTGGATAATATCATTCCTTCGGTACGATGGAAATTCTGCAAATGGGCACTATCCGAACTTGAAGCTGGATCAATTTTTATTTTCTCAGACGAATCATATATCAATTTTGGAGGGAATCCACATAAGAAATGACGGATAACAGTTCAACAGGGTCAAACAGCAGAGAGCATGGCAATTCAACAGAAGAAATCTTTATTTCAAGTTATGTTTTGGGGAGCAATGAGTTCAGAAACCTCTATCTTACGCCCTTCTCGTTCATGGATTCCTGAAAGTATAGAAGAGAAGCAGATACATGTGCAGAAACTATGAGAGATAAATGCATATTGGAAATCAAAAGCAGAGAATGAACTTGTTAGAGCAACAACAGTTGGAACTCTTGAGTACGGATATATGGAAACTCTAAATGCAGATATTCGGAATGGCAAAAGCAAATGGAAAAAGGCACGAGTTGCTTCACAAGAGTTTGGAGATATAGAGACATGGAGTAGAGGACGGCAATCAGAAGGGCAAAAAGTTTCAAAGGGTGGGATTGATTGGTTTCTATATCGAGAGATGGTTCTTATTCCTCTTCTCTTCCCCTACTTTCGAAAAGTAAAGGCTTTACATCTTACAAAACGAGTATCGTTTGTGGATGATTATGTAAGTGTAATGCAGACTTCTAAACGATAGAAGACACAGAGGTTTCTTGCGTAAGGTTGACTTGACAGAGAGGCAGGGGATTAGACACAAAGGATTTCCAAGTAACATGTTACAGTATTGTAAAGAATACTATATTGAGTTGAGCACGAAGCTCCTATCTAAGGAAATACTATCTACTTATATAGTGGCGTCGTGCCTCATGGGTAATCTGGATAGTTGGCGGATAGCTAGATATTCAGGATAGTTCGTGGATAGCTCAACTATCCAATATCCACTAGTTTCTGCAACTATCCATTAGCCCCGCATGGCAGCCTACCCTGCTTGCCCCCTGTGACTCACACGTCACGTTACTAGGCCCTGGCCTGTAACCATGATGTCACGTTACTGTAGCCGTAACAGTAGGTTCATAACCTTTCCATTTGATCAAAAACTCTTCTTTGTGTCCTACTAACCTTCTGTCTAGGATCGCTTTGACTTCATATTCAATGATCTCATTTTCTGGTTGGAGTTCTGTATCAGTCGCCATCGGGGTGTTTCCTCTTGCTGGTTCCAATAGTGAGACATGAAATACCGGGTGTAGTCTAGACTTCTTGGGTAGCTGCAGTCTGTAATTAACTGAGCTGACTTTGTTCAATATTTTGAATGGTCCCAATTTCTTGAAGTCCAACTTCGTACTTGGTCATTTCGTTTTGATGTGTTTCCAGAGTAGATATACTTTATCCCCCTCCTTGAAGGCAGGTTCCATACTGCGCTTCTTGTTTGCATACACGGCAGATCGTTCATTTAAGAATTGGATGTCTGTCACGAGTTGTTCATGGAATGATTTGAGTTGTTCCATGGCGATCATAGCTTGTTCTGCTCTTGATTCATCCGATCATGATTGTCTATATGCCTCTGGCTGATAGACGTAATTGGCAAAGAACGGTGAGACTTTTGTTGCTTCGGTCATCGCGCTGTTATATGCGAACTGTGCGATGGGTAATATCTGAACCCAATTGTCTTGTTGGTGGTTGACATAACTCCGTAGGTATTGTTCAAGGGTTTGATTCAGTCTTTCTGTTTGACCGTCTGTTTGGGGATGGAAAGCTGTTGATAGCTTATGATATGTTCCCAAAAGCACCATTAAAGATTTCCAAAATTTCGAAGTAAAAAGCTCGTCTCTGTTTGAGATGATTTCTTCCGGTAATCCGTGATCGGCTAATATGACTCAAAGGAAGGTGTATGCGAGTGCTTCAGCATTGCTAGCTTCTAAATATGGCACAAATATTCCATATTTCGTGGACTTTCCATAATAACCAGGATAGCGTCAAATACTACTCCTGTTAACGGGTCCTGAGAGGGTGGTAGCTTGACAATGAAGTCCAAAGCTATAGATTTCCACGCTCCTGTTGGTACTGGAGTCGATTTCAGCTGTCCATATGGCAAGTGCCTATTGGATTTTGATTTGCTGCAAATGTCGCACTCTCTTACTACTGTTTCCACCTGCTTCCTCATACCTGGGAAGTAGTAGTGTCGGGTGATTCGTTCGAAGGTGCGTGTTACTCCCTGATGGCCGTGTGCTGGTAGTGAGTGTTGTTCTTGCACTAGCGGGCGTCTCATTTCAGTTTTTATTAAGACTCGCTTTGCACATTCGTCTGTTGCATAAGCTTTCTTGAGTCTTTCTTCCAACTCCAAGTTCTCCATAGTGGCAATCGTGCTAGTAACTCATTGTATTGCATTCCTGCATCTGTCTTCTTCAATATGGCTCTAGGTCTTTCCTCTTTAGGGCCTATGTAGTCGGTCCTTCTGCTAAGAGCGTCGGCTCTTGCGTTCTCAGAGCCCTTGCGATATGTAATCGTGAAGTTGTAGGCTGCGAGTGTCTCTGCCCATTGGACTTGCCTGCGGTTTAAAACCTTGGTTGTGGTGAAGTATATGAGATTCTTATGATCCGTCCATACCTGTACTGGGTAGGTCGATCCTTCAAGATATACTTGCCATTGCTCAAAAGCAACGACAATAGCATCAGCTCCTTGTCGTGGATGTCATAGTTGAGCTCTGCGGGTGACAGTTTTTTAGAGTAATATGCAACTGGCTTAAGCTTCTCGTCTTTGTCTGGCTGACTTAAGACAGGCTCCAATCGCGAAGTCAGAGGAGTCCGTTTCGAGGACAATTCTCTTTGCAGGGTCAAATGTGACTAGGATAGGTGCTTCTGTGAACTTCGTCTTAAGTTCCTGAAAAGCATCCTCTGCCTTGCTTGTCCATTTAAATGTAAGGTCTTTCCTTGTAAGCCCATTTGTATGATCATGTGTCATTTCATCATTGGGCGCCATGCCTTGTTGCCTCCACTAGACTAGTCGGGTAAGGAGATTATCCGAAGGCTGAATATCAGAGTGAGACAAATATCTTGCTCTGTTCATGATCTTCTGGAAGTTAAACATTTAGTCAGTTGCTTGCCTCTGGAAACTAGGGGATGCCCCAGGTACCCGCCTGGTTTACGGGAACTTTTCCCCAATCTGACAGGTTCAACCCTGTTTGTCCACCACGGTTACCCTAATAATGCCAATCGCAACTGTGGGCCCGTCCCGTCATGTCTTCTATTGTGTCGCCTCCCAACCCTTTTTGTCACCAATTCCCTGGTTACCATAATAATGAAGGGGCGAAGATATCCAGCCAGGTTCAAGGATCATTACGCCATGCTTCAATCAAGAGCCTCTTGCTGCCTCGAAGGAAGACATTCCATTCTTGGAGAACTGCACAATCATGTCTCATAAACTCTGCATCCAAAATCCACGGCCGGATGCTATCGCTGTCTCACATCAATGGGCTGCTTCCCCCACTACTGCATGGCGAATCGGTCTCGCCAGCATCTTCCCCAACACTGTCCTGCAGATATGTGCTTCACCCCGCGTTGTTTGCATGATGCACTAACAAGCTCTTGATCATTCAATCGGCCCATGCATGGTGCTTCAACGGTGGGCTGCTGGTGATCCTTGCATTAGCATGATGGCAGAAGAATTGAGGAATATATAAGGGTCGCGATTTTGCAGAAACACGTTCACAATTGCAGAAACACGTTCACAAACCTCTTCAGTCTCCAGCTTGTCAATTATCTTCAAGCTTCTTACCGCTCTATCTTGTCTATCACCTACTCCATATTATCTCCCATCACGCACACCAAGCCACCTAAGTCATCTGTGTTGATCATGGATCCAGAGATGCCCCCTCAATTGCAAACTCCTTCGCCGAATACCCCGAAGGAATCATCAGAGTCTGTTGCCACGTCGACAATGAAGATGGGTGGCGGAGTTGCACATCCAGCATGTTTAGATTAGGGTGCTCCAGCGTTAGGTCAGGAACGAAAAGTTTCGTTGAGTGTAAATTCCCCCTTCATTGCAATATCAAACCCTAGACCATCATTTCCCTATGGTGGTGGGACGTGGCCATGTGTTAGTGTGAGCGCTCTGCAAGGCAGAATCAGGTCTTATGCGCCCCTTGTGACGAGGGCCGAGAACGTTTGTCGACCGTTGCAACGGAGTAACTTGGAACTGAAGCCGAGCGGTCATTCTCGTTCCTTCCTCAGCACGAGCCTTCCAATAGAGACGAAAATCAACGCATCGCTGACAATAGTTTCCCAGGAAGCCCAAAGCTATCTTGAACAAGTCAAAGCCCAATTCGTCGATCAGCCGGATATCTATAATACGTTCATCTACATCTTGAAGTGTTATAAGAGTCAAGTGTGAGTTTTCTAGCTAATACCGACATCATTAGCACACTTTTATACTAACATAATGGCTACCTAGAATCGACTTTCCTGGCCTCATCAGCCGTATATCCAAATTATTTGCTGGGCATCCCAACGTTATACAAGAATTTAATCTATACTTGCCTCCTAGGGACCGAATTGTATGCGACTGTAGCAATGACCCTATTGCCATCTGCGCCACTGGTCATACTGCCACAAGAAACGAATTACTCCCATCAAGCACATCAATCCACCTAAAATGCCAGCTACCCCGCCGAACACGCCGACGGAATTATCGGAGCCTGTTGCCCCATCGCCAATACATGAGACTGGCGGGTCAACAGGCATGCTATCAGAGCAATTGGGCATAAGGACGAAGATGAATCCGTCGCATCCACCTGGTGGTGTTGCACATCCAGCATATGTAGCTCCGGGTGCAAGTCAGAAACAACGGGAAGTAAGTCCCTTCCTTGCGATATCAAACCCAGCCGCCACCATGTTCCTGTGAGAGAGATGGATAAGTTTGTTGACCGTTTCAACGGATTAACTTGCAACTGAAGCCAAACTTTCTCTTTCCTTCCTCGGCACGAAACTGCCAGTCCTCCCAGTCGACTCTGAATGTAGCTCATTTGTAAAGTCTGTGTTGGAAAATGATCAATGTTGGCTTCGAGCTTGAGGAGAATTTTCACAACCCAGTCTTCAAATGCTGGCTCTATCCCATCTGTGAGGATTGGAGGGTCTGGAATCCGAGCTGACAGTCGACTGTGAGAGTGGTGTCCTGGTTCATTCTTCAGAGCTTGTTGGGTTTGCTTTTCAAGATATTTCTGAATTGTTTGTTGCTCTGTGATTTGTTGCTCGTTGCTCTAGATCAGTTCCTGTAACTGGAGAATGGCATCATCCTTTTCAGCCAGTATCGAATTTGAGTCCTCTGCTAGGGCCAAATAGTCCCGAAGAATGTTCTTGTGCAAAGTCCATGCCATTTTCTGGCAGTAGACAGGAAAATTAATATATCACTAACAATAATTATCCAGGAAGCTCGTAGCTATATTGAGCAAGTTAAAGCCCAATTTGTCGATCAGCCGGATATCTTAATACATTCCTTTATAACATGAAGGATTACAGGGTTCAAGTGTGAGTCTTCTGGTCGATCATGCCGACTTCATTATATTCGCATTTTCATACTAAAATAATGTCTAAACCAGAATTGACATTTCTAGTGTCATCAAGAGTACATCGGAATTGTTTGCTGGACATCCGAGCCTCGTACGAGGTCTTAGTACATTCCTGCCTGAGGGATACCAAATTGAATGCGACCCTAGCAATGATCCTGTCGAAAATAACGCATTAACGCCAACACAAACTGAACAATGGGCTGTTATAAATGATGTTGCGCCTCAGCAGCCAGATGCTGCTGAGTCATTCGACTTATCAACGATGATGGGTCCATGGAGCACGAGCCTGCCGCCCCCTCAAATGCTCGCCATATTAATACAACCGCCAGAACTCACTCGGCAGAAAATAGAACTGTTTCCCCCCATCGTGGCACAGCTGTTACAGCCCGAGGACATGCTAAACGTCTGGGCTATCGCGACGCTGCTTAGAAATGGCACAGATGTTACACATCAGCTCGGGGGAGAACTCATTCAATCTCCCATTGGCGGAACCTTTCATTTCTCTGGGCTGACAAACCATGAAGAAGGAGTGTATTGCGTCAGGATATGCATATATCAAATGGATTTCGACTCTTGTCCCAAAGGTGTTGCTCAGGTCGGGTGTGTGGATAGCAATGATATCATTATAGCACCTCGACCTGACTTCATGGCAATCTCTCTATCCATTGGGGATGTTACAGCTGCTCAAGACTCTCCATGGGTCGCACAACCACTATTGTGTCAAACAGTGGATGCCAGCACATGCATAGACGATCACACCGGTTACTTTCCGAATTTGAAAATTCATACAAGTTCATCTATTACAAATATAAAGAAGATCGAGTATTCGAAGTATATGGTAATAAAACCAGTTTCCGATTTCATGCTGCAGACTGCAAATTTGGAACATGGACTCTCCAACTTCGGATATGGGTTGTTTCGGGATGAGGGCGTAGTATGGCTTGATGATGGGGAGATTGAACGGACTGAAGGCCTAGATGAGTCAGTCTTGCTTGGTGATGATGGGGAACTGTATAGCAAAAGGACAGATGGTGTGTTTAACGGCTTATTTGTCGGGTTGGAGAGAAGGGTGACGACAGTAGTGACTGGCGACAATAGCGTCATGTGCATTGCGCATAATGTTTTGATTAACTGAGAAAGAGTTTGGAAGATGAGATACACGGCAGCAGTTGTTTATTTGCTGTTGAACGGAAGCCAGACCTGGATGGCGAACCAGAACATCGAAGAATCTCCTGTCTCAACATATGTTGCTCTGCAACACTCCATCTGTGAAGTCGACGAGCGAAATCAACGACCTCCACCAATAATTCTGCAACAGTCGCAACAATGATCTCGTACACAACCTAGGGAGCAGCTGCAGTATCTCCTCCTTCGTCACCAAAGATAGGTCGGTGGCGGGTGGTGAGAGGAGGGTCCATCGGGTGGTGCAGGTGGCATATATCTGGTGGATCAGTGGATACGCGGACCCTCATCTGGAGGTGGATACCAAGCTCGAGACGCCAAAAATTACCGTCTCTAGAGGAATTAGATCTCTTTGACATTTTCAAATAGTCGTAGCTTGCCATGAAATGCCAGCGACAGTCTACGACTCTCTATTTCTAGTTATAACTCTCAAAGCGCAACATGAGCAACGTACAGAAACGTCAAAGCCAGAATTCATCTAGAAGGAGAAGCACTTTGACCAACAAGCATATGAGTACGCAGTATTATACGGTGCAGATGTTTCCTTGATCATCTATCAGAAGGGGCGTTATTATACTTACGTATCTCCTGGCAACCCATGTTTTCCACCATCCAAGAAAGAAATCGTAGGTTCTCTTCTGACTTCGATGACATTTTACTAAATGGTGGCAAGATGGATTCTTTCCCAATCCCTATAAATATGTTGCCACATGACGCCGACACGAAATGTCAACGGAAACGCAATCCAGAAGATCCAGAGCAAGTGGGAAGTAGAGAGTAGGGGTGCGCAGGTACGAATATTGCCACGGCGTTAAGAAGACGGGATGAGGCCCTCACCCCATGATGTTGCTATGGTTGGCTCTAGATAGTGCAGAGGTTGTATAAGCGACTTCATTTCATATCTGGTGTCGTTCATAAGTCAGGCTCTGAGTCCTCGCCTGAATCAGGACAGGTCATCTTATTAAATTTTAAGACTGCTGTCTTGCATTTGTCGAAATCTGCCTGTTCAAATGTGAAGAAGAGACTGCCAACGACGGAATGACATGTTCGCGGTGGCTAATGGCCAAAAATCGTAACCGATGGGGTGGAGAATCAATGGGTGGAGGTTCAATGGGTGGAGGTTCAATGGGTGGAGGTTCAATGGGTGGAGGTTCAATGGGTGGAGGTTCAATGGGTGGAGGTTCAATGGGTGGAGGTTCAATGGGTGGAGGTTCAATGGGTGGAGGGAGGTTCAATGGGTGGAAGATTATTGAGTGAGCGACGAGGACAGAATACTGTACTTCATCTAAAAGTTGTGGGCCCTGGTCCCTGATGGCCGCGCGGGCCACCCATTTATCCATCACAGATGGTTTGGATGGCACACTCCAAGAGTACGTACTACGCCGATCATCTAGAAGCTTTGAATATCGCGACCCCTTGCGCTATCAAGTTGGATAGACCAGCGGAGTCGAGCTGGTGTTCTCATACAGCTGATCTACACTGCAGTGAATCTATTTTGCGTCAGCTTCAGAGCTTCTACGATTTCGGACGCTGGCCTCCGAGCCGGGTCACTCGCGGTGGTCAACATGGTTCCCCTCTTCGCCGGAGCGCATCTCGCCTTCTTTGCAGACCGGCTTGGGATATCTCTCAGGGCCGTCCGTGTTGTTCATCGCTCCACAGGTTTTATGGCTTTCTCGTTAGGCCTCCTTCATGTTCTCGTGATTGCGGCGTCCAACGTCCCCATCCCTTTAAACGAACCCCGGAATTTGTTTGCGGTTATAGTATGTATCCCTTCTCTCATCCCTAGACCGTTAACTAAAAACTGCATAGGGAGGATCGCTGCTTTGCCTTCTCGTACTGCTCGTGTGCCCTCTTTTTCGTAAACTCTCCTACGAACTCTTCCTCCGGACACACCAGGCGCTCGCAGTGGCTTCTGCCTATGCAGTGTGGCGGCATTTGCCCTCCGAAAAGCTCTTCCCTCGCCTTTATATATATGTCTCCGCAGGTTTATTACTGTCTATGTTCCTTCTACAAAGTAGCAACGTCATATTTCGCAACGGCATCTTCTGACACCACCTCTCACGGGCCACCATCACCCATGATTCGGGTGCGATCAAGATCCGCCTTCACCTTCAGAAGCCGCTAAAGGTCGATGATGGACAGTATGTTAACCTGTGGATACCTTCTGTCAGCTTCTGGTCTTTCCTGCAGAGCCACCCGTTCATGGTGATCTCTTGGGAGCCCAAGGAGCAGCATACCCTCGATCTCCTCATTGAGCCTCAAAGGGCCACACTATTAACCCAATCATCATGTTTAATGGCCCCCATGGGCCACGTGTTGCCATGGACGAGTACGAGAGTATTCTGATGGTAGCTACCGGCTTTGGTATCGCCGCCCACTTACCCCACCTGAAAAGACTGATCTATGGCTATAATGCTCGCATAGTCCGAGCTCGCCGGATCCATCTCGTCTGGCAGATCCGGGATAAAGGTAAGGTTCCAATCCGGGCTTCGCACAAAAGCTGACGAAGCCAGCCGACGGCCTCGCAGCTCAGTCAATGCTGAACAGCGTATTGGACGAGGACAAGTACGTCCCTAGGTCGCTTGATATCCTCGAATTGTCTCGCTAATGAATACCTGGGCTAGATTCTCGAGGTCTCAGTCTACCTCGAATACAGCGATTCTCCGAAGTTTCCATTTGGTAACCGTGCTACTGCGTATCCGGGATCCGCGCCGTTGCTCGAGATATTTCTAGCAGAGGTCTCGGGGAAGTACATAAAGAGACCACGGATAGAATGCGCCGATAATAGTAAGGCGTTGGGAAAATGGGAGCCGGAAGCCCCCAGACCGGACAGAGATCTAGAGTCTGCGGACTCGGAGGAGGCGGCGAGACACGAGAAGATGCTCGTTACAGGTAAGCCTCATCCGTCTGTATCCCTATGGCGCTAATCGAATGAAAGTATCTGGTTCGGACAAAATCCGGGATGAATTGCGGATGATCGTACGTAAGTATCTCCAGGTCGGAGTCAGCTTGATAGAACTTGAATACCAGCCGGAGTAATAAGTCAGGGCACTACGCATTTAGGCAGAAATAAAAACCTCGAGAGAATGGAAATTCTATACTTGTAGCAGGAGTGACGCTGAATGCATGTTGCAAAAAAACAAATTGCCTGTATGAAACTCTACCGAGTCTATTATGGCTCATGAACTGGCCTAGAACCCCATCGATAGTAGGAAATGGTGCCTGGGAGCACATCACGCCTCGGAGATGGTAATTGCAAGGAGAACGCTCAGCGGAGAGGTGCCCAAGGAGACATGGTCTCCTTGGGGAGGTCTCCTGCGCGTGCCTGCGCCTAAGTGCACATAGCCCGGGGGAGAGTTCTCTGAGGAGACAATGGCACCTCGGAGAGCCTACCGCGGAGCACATTGCTCCGGGGGAGACCACGGGCCTGCAACTCACATATAACTTGTTGTACCCTGCTAAACTTAGTCACCACATAGTTTTGTACACTATGGCAGGTGGAGTATACAGTCAAACCCTTGTTAAGACGATGGCATCCGTAGCAAGCATTTCCATCGTCTTATCGTATAACGTACTTCATAAGTAAGCTGCGCATACAAGTAAGCTGCGCACAGCCCACCAAAATCATGGCTTTAGGAACTAATAATTCAACAACAAATTAAGATTACTATTATTAAACCAATCTAATTCGAATTAACCCTATCTGGGCACGTACGGGCCGTGTGTTCAAGTGATCTGCAAATACTACACATCCGTGGTGCGCGGATTTGTCGCTTTTGAGCCCCACCTGTAGACTGACCCGTACGCTCTATATTTGCAGCTACGGATCGATCCAAGCCCTCCTGGACTGTCAAAACACCTCCCGTAGCAATATACGACCTCCGTACAGCTCTCTTCTTCTTCTGGCGTTCGTTCGCGGCCCGTAGCTTCTTGTTTTCATCCGCAAGGAGGACTGCAGAATGCATAGCCATTTGACAGCCCTTAACTAACTGCCGAACTGCACGATCTGTAGGACTTGAAGACCCGGCCGTACGGCGTTGTACAAAGTCTCCAATTGCCTTAGCTTGAGATTCTAGCTCTTGTATATTGTGTGGCGTCTCTGGGACCCAAGGCGCTTGTTCGGTCGTAGGAGGAGGAGGAGGGGTAGGCGTCCGTAATTGAGTATTAAGCTTTGAGAGAACACGTTCTGGGTCGTACGGGACCAATCCAGCAGCTACGAACCCGCTACGGATTGTACGTGAGGTTAAAGCTTCCGTACGGGCCGTAAAATAAGCTTGAAGGAAATCAGACTTATCAATATGATTAACTCCAGCCCGCATAAGATCTTCAATTTGTCGCCCGTATGACCGTTTTAGGACCGCAAAACAGCTCACATCAAGAGGTTGAAGTAAATGTGAGGAATGCGGAGGCATACAAAGAGTAATGATATTACGGTCCTTGCAAAACAAGTCAAATTCAGCCGTAATATGACTTCCATGTCCGTCAAGAATAAGAAGTCGATATACTCCTTCCGTACGATCCTTTGTATGTTTTTCGAAGACGTCTGTAAGCCAAATAAGGCCTAATTGGTCCGTAGTCCAGCCGTTATCACTAACCGCAATTTCCCAATTAGACGGTAAAGCGTTTATATACCAGGTAGAGATATGGAGTTTGCCTTTAAGTATAATCATTGGAGGAAGCGACCAACCGTCCGCATTAATACACTCAATAGCCGTAGTCCATTCGCGGTTCCCAGGTTGGACTGTTACGGGCCGTGACGTACGATCAGAGGCCGTAATGACTTTTGCGGTCGAAATCACACCCATTTGAAAGCCCGTCTCATCAAAGTTATAGATATCCACGTCCCGGATTCCATATTTTGCAACTGTATTTCGTACAAGTCGGAACCAGTCTCGAATAATAGTCGGGTCTTCACATAAGGCACGCTTGTAATCATATTTGCGATTATAACAAGCCCGTAAAGAGTCATGGCGTCGTACGAAGTTATATGGCCATTGGACGCCAACTTGTTGCGGAGGAGACGCGTCCGTACCGGTCCGTTTTTGAAGTAATAAGTTAGCCATATCTCGAATTGAAGCCGTACGAACTGGTAAGCCTCGCTCATCCATAGATAAGATCCAATTAACAAGCGTTAATTCTTCCGTATCCGTAAGTTTGAGGTTTGTAGACCGTATTTCATTATGCGGACGCGTGCCCTTCAAGCGCGTCCGTAATGTCGATTCAGGTACGTCGTACGCGTCTGCAGCACCACGAATGCTTGTAAAATAGCCTGATTTATATGAATTAATCGCAAGAGCTATTCGGCCCTCTTTGGAGGCCAATTGGGCACTATTTGGTTGAGGCATGACTGGTTGAATAGGGTAGATTTCGTGATTTTGGTGGGGTGTGCGCAGCTTACTTGTATGCGCAGCTTACTTATGAAGTACGTTATATCGTTATATAGAGTAATATTATGTAAGCCACCTATCTAACGTAACCTGCTGCTGTGACTGTGCTCGAATAGCCTCAATGGCTGTTTGCAGCTGCTCTAGTGCCCGTATATGCCCCGTAGTAAGAGCATCCTGGCCTTCAGAATACTCAATCAGTATCTGGAGGGCATCCTGGGCCTCCTTTGCCGTAGGCGCAGGCTGCTCAGGCTGCTCCTCCTCTTCGTCATCATTTTGAGAGTTCTGATGCCCAAGTTGCCCCTCTATTATCTCCTCAAGTAGTTCTTCATCGGTAGTCTGTCCTTCCACCGCTCTAGCCTCTTCCACAGGGTTTAGAAAGTTTGAAATAGCCATTGAGTCTGTAATTGATGCTGTAGTTATTGCTTGGTTGTAGAGTTCTTGTATTCCAGTAGGCATCGTTATTGTTGGAAGGCTAATTGGATTTGAAACAAGTGTAGATTTCCGGAAGCAGTTGTATATCGTAGTGTTTGAAACTTCTGTATTCCAAGCACGAATAATCCAGCGAAGAGCGAGTCGAAGATTCATAAGTTTCTGTGGATCTTGATTTGAATCGATAGTGTCGATTATAAACCGAAGCCAATGTTGTCGATAATAAGAGGTTATCGGCTAAAAGAGGATCGTCTTGGCGAGGTTTGACTGTAGTAGCTCAGAAGAACATCCATACAGCTCACTTGCTTTATTCAGCTAAACCTCATCCCGCGCACCTCTATTGCCCACTTCCCTTCTCTCCCTTCTGTTTCCGGGGTGCTCCTATTTCTCCCGTCTACCCTCACTTCCTTCTCTCTGCCTTGCCTATTGCTTCTCCTACGCGAGTTCTCCTACGAGTTTAAGACTATGCTTCGCATGGGTATCTTCCTGCGGAGTAAGGTGCGCTGGAACGATGATAGATTGCAAGTATAAGTTGGGAGAAGACGGATTCTGCAAACACTCAGTGGACATCTGATGGGGGATCATTCAAGACCATCCGGGGACCATCTGGTGAGGCCATACGGATTTGACCACATGTCTAGTATGCGATGGCAGGATTGACCAGCTACAAACCACAAAGACCTAAACTGAGTTACTCATGGAGCGCCTAAGCATGCAGAAAGGTAATGGGCCTCATTGAAGCCGGGCGAGATGGGCGAGGCGGTTGACGTTAATGTGCAAGTCGAGAGATTAAAACCAGAGGCTGTTCATGGGTACTCAAGACGAATACACAAATAATTAGCACATACGACCATAGACTCAAGAGAACTGGGCATCCCGTCCGCTCTGCCATACATAAACTTGAGATCGGTGGATTAGTAGTTGGGTGGGTGACCACCAGCGAATACCCACTGTTGTATGTTTTTTGTCTTTTTATACAATAGATTTTGCCATGTCCACGCTTTGGTTCGCGTATCACGTGAACTATCATGCTGTCACCTGTCACCTGTCACTTACCTCTTGTCTCTTTTTGATGCTATCTCGCAGACCTGCCACATTCGCCAGTGTTCGGCAGATACTACCCAGGTAGTATCTGGGTCCTCGCCAGGTAAGGTAAGTATCTGAGCGGCTTTGCTCAGGTAAGGTAGGTATTTACAGATACTTTAGCAGGTAGTTGAGCCTCAATTCCGTATACAAAAATGACGCTTTTGATATTTGAAATAGATAATGATATGTAACTAGAATATGTAACTAGAAAAGTGAAACTCGTGACAAATATAATAATAAAATAGACAGCCCCTATTCCTATTCTTCTGCCTCATCATCTGCATCATCACCGTCGCTGTCGGCATCTGGTAAATAACCCCAATTCCGTAAGCAAAGCAGATATCTAATTGTCGATGGCGACAATCTATTCCTTTTCTTAGTAATGATATCGCTACCATTGCTAAATACCCGTTCTGATGGTGCTGATGTCGCAGGAATTGCAAGATGGTCTCGAGCAACTTGAGCAATTATTGGATATTGATATTGCTTTGCAGACCAATATTTGAGAATATCAGTATGCTCACCAGGCCGTGTCAAGCATCCATCGTTTCCATTCTGGTTCTTCAAATGATATACCCTCTGATGCAAATAAATCTTCATCAGAATCTGGTTCTTGCACTCTAGTATTTGCATTTCCTAATGCATCTGCAAGAGCTGTTTCACGTTCAATACGCTCTGTATCAAGATGATATTGCCGTGTCTTATATGTTCTACAAACATCTTCAAACTGTGCTCTTGCCCGTGTGATTCGTACATGATCTGTACTATCTGGATATATCTTTTTAAACACTGTATGGTTCATCCGTGGATCGCAAATTGTAGCTACAGCTGAGTGCTTACATTGCTGATTTGTTGCAAGAGTATAATACGCGTGAAGCTTTTGATAAGCTACTGTGCATGCAATACCAATTGCTGAGTGCTCGCCAACTTCTTGTTGCATCTTCTTAACTTTATTTATCATTTTAAGATAAAGTGGAATAGCAAAGTTAAGTGACGGATATGTATCACTTTGTAGCCGTCTTGATGGTTTGAGAAATATTAAGAACAGTCGTTCAAGATCTTTAATAACAGCCCAATCTCCTGTAGTTAATGCAATATCTTTCATACTAATATCAAGCTGTTGTGTTATGCATACTGCTGTGATTGGTATTTGGAGTTTTAATGCTGTATCAAGCATACGATGTGTTGAATTCCATCGTACTGGCATATCAAGTGATAGTTGCTGTGGTTTTAAACCTATAGCTTTGACTTGTCGTTGTAAAGCATCCTTCCATGCTCGTCGATTACGAAAGACATAGATATGTCTTCGTAGCTTTGCAAGAGCATTCATGACTTCCACATGACTATCTCTACTAAATGGAATCCGAGCTGCACCTTGCTCACACCGGTATGTCTCTGTCTCTACATCTGGTTCTGCTTTTAAACTCGTAAGAGCGGCTTGAACTGCGAGATTTATGATATGTGCAATACACCGGACATCGCCTTCTTTGACAGTAAATGTCCAAGGTTGTTGAGTTGATGTTTGGGCGTTGCTAGCCAATTTCTCATATTCTGAGAGCATCACAGTATTTGATGATGCGTTGTCTCGGGTGCATGTAAAGATAGCGCCTGTAATAGCTATACTATCTGTTACAGCTGCTAATTGCTGAGCTAAGTATTCACCGCTATGAATAGGCTCTTGAAGATGTATCACATCAAGCAATTTTGATTTCTGCTGCCATTTATCATTAATCCAATGAGCGGTAACAGCAGCATACTCTGTATAGTTCCATGCAGACCATGCATCTGTCGTTATGGATATCCGGCCTCCATGTATAATATGAGAATGGAGTTCAAGCTGTAGTATGCCTCGGTGATATGAGAATTGGCGTTGTAGTTCTCGGTGCAATGTTCTTGACGAAAGTGATAACACAGATGGACTTAAGAACCGTACTAATTGACGATATGAATAGCTTTCGATAATGCGTAAAGACAGGTTATTAGATACTATAAACGATAGCACTAACTCTCTATATTTGGCTGGATTGTTTGTTGGTCTTGATTCATGGGTCGCTGGTCTCCGAGGCTCAAAAAATGATGATGTGCTGCTAGATTGACTTGAAGGCGCTGTATTCTTGTGTTTAAGAGCATCATAGATTCCTTTATGCTTAAGACTATAGTGTTTCCAAAGATTGCCAGTTGAAGCAGCAGCTTGAGCATGGGTTTGAGCTGCGGGCGAGTATCCGCAATTAGGCTGCATACAGCATACTTTGATAGTTGGCGGGTTGCTCTCAAGTAGTATTCTTGAATATAGTTCCTTCGTGAACAGCAGCGACTGCGTTGGCGGTAGCATTTGGCTAGGCGGGTGTAGACGGACAGGAATTGGATTTGATTGCTGAAAAGGGGTAAAAAGCCCTGGTAGGGCTGGCTCATCGTGAGGATTATAGCCATCAAGGTCCGTCGGCACGTCTGACGACGGAGAGTCACTCATTTTCACGGCAATTATCACCATATCAAGCATGAAGACGAGTATTTCAACGTTAGCATTTGTGCGGCTTGGCTACACTTGGCAATACTTGGCATGTATCTGGGTAAGTATCTGAAAATACCGGGATACTCAGGTATTTTGAGAATGAGCCCAGGTAGGTAATTACCCAGGTAATTACCTGAACACCACAGGTAATCAGGTATCTGTGCCGCACACTGACATTCGCCACACCTACATCAAATTCACTTCCTTGAAACTACCCCCATCCTCTTCCTTCTTGCCCGCTTTCACATCTTGGACCTCCCCGTACGCGCGCCCACGCACCCCATTCTTCCCCTCCATATACGCCAACCCTCGCAGCGTCCCGAGCCATGGTCTAGAATAAATAGGCCCGACGAAGTGAGACGCATGCCATTCCCCTTCCCGTTTCCGCACCCTCACACTTCACCAGCACCACCACACTCCGCGACGGAAGTGCGTGAGTGAGTGACGATAGAGAGAGACAGGACTGTACACCAAGAACCCGCTCCCAAAACGACTTTCAAACGCAAAGAAGCAGGAATGTCTGACCTTCTTGAGCGTATGAGAGACCAGTATGGCTTCCGCCCGACTCAGGACTCCAACTCCCAGCGGCCTCAGCAGGGCTACTACACGGACAACCAAAGCATGATTTCCTACCCTTCCCAAACGCAGCAGCATAGACTGACGTCCTTAATCCCTCCCGGGCCCGGAAAGCCACACTTAACATGTCCGCCCTCGCCGCCGCACTCCCAGACCACAACTACAGCCAGAGCCAGAGCCAAGCCCAGAGCCAGGCCTACGCGCAGCTCTCGGCCCAGCAGCAGCAACGATACCAGATTCCCCCTGCCGCCACCCTCGCAAACCAGCTCCAGCAACAGCAGCAGCAGTTTGCGCCGACCCCCCTGAGGACTCAACAGCCGCCCAACCAACAGTATGCCCCACAGTTCGCGCAGCAGTTACAAGGGATGTACGTACCAGCTCCGGGGGCGCATATGCAGACGCTCCCCAGCGGCACGGGGATGCCCCAACAGGGCTATGCGGGGGTCTTCGCGCCGCAGCAGCAGCAGGTGTCGCCGTTTTTCTACCACCAGCAGGCGCCACTGTTTGCGGGGCAGACGGCGATGTTTCGGGGGCAGTTCGCGCCGCAACATGGGGGAGGCTCGGTGCAATCGAGCCGGCGGCCGAGTGAGCAGTTGAGTGTTGGTGAGTCGGATGTTGGGAGGGGTAGTAGCGCTGGTGAGATTTCCCTCCTCCCCCTCTTCCCCGTTCTTCTGCCATTTTCGGCCTGCAGAGCAAGAGACTAACACCCCCCAGGCTCCACCTCCAGCATCCGCGGCCCCCCACGAAAACCCGCGCAATCGGGCCATGCGCTGTGGGTCGGCAATCTCCCCCCACGCTGTATCGGTGCTCAACCTAAAAGAGAATTTCGCGCAGGGTGCGCGCGAGAAAATTTTGAGCGTGTTTTTGATTGCGAAGAGCAGCTGCGCGTTTGTGCATTATAGGACTGAGGAGGCGTGTGCGAGTGCTGTGCGGAGGTTTCCGAGATTGGGGGGGGTGAGGGTGGTGTGTAGCTTGAGGAGGAGTGTGGTGGGTGTGGTTGGGGAGACCCCGACGGGACCAGCAGCTTTGAGTGGTGGGAAGATAGAAGGGGGGAAAGTGGAGGGGGAGGAGAAGGTGGATGGGGAAGAGAGCGGGAAGAGTGTGACGACCCCAGAAGAGGAAACGCCAGCTAAGGATAAGTATTTCATTTGGAAATGAGCGTGAGGAAAGGGGTGTGGACGACGCAGTCGCATAATGAAGCTGCCCTGGATAAAGCATATAAAGTTCGTTTCTCTCTCCTCCGTTCTTCAGTTTTTGCTCTTTTCCATCCCCTTGCCAGTCCCTTGTTCCCCATTGCCACACCAGCCCCTTCATCCCACACCCAACCAACTCCGCCCAAATCCAGACCCCAAGCTAATCCCCCACAGACAGCAGAAACGGTCTACCTCATCTTCTCCGCCAACAAATCCGGCGAATACTACGGCTACGCCGTCATGGCCTCCCCCATAAACCAAGATTTCGCAGCTACAATCGCCTTTGCGCCTGCTCCCATCACCAGCACCAACACGGCGTCCGCCATAACCTTAGATTTAGTGCCTGTGCCAGCGACAACGACGGCGCCGAGAGGCCGCATTATTGATGACTCAGCGCGCGGGACGATCTTCTGGGAGGCAGATCCGGTGACTGGAGCTGCGGATGAGGATTCGGGGGGGGCCACCGGTAGCGGGGGTAATAGCAGTGGAAAAAGCAGTGGGGATACTTGTGGTAACAGCAGCGAGAATTTGGGCGTGGGTAGCAATAGCGATGAGGACTTCCCCTTTCCCCCACTGGCTGGTGCAGCAGGAGCCGTATGAGGTAGACCCTTCAGCGTGGAGTGGGAGTCGACGAGGCGCGTCCCGTTTTTTAGGACGAGAGGGTTGAAGAATGCGTGGAATGCGGGGAAGGAGGTGAAGATTGCGAGGGATGGGACGGAGGTCGAGACGAGGGTTGGAAGGAGGTTAATCGGGCTGTTTGGGGGACGGTAGGGGGCTTGTGGATGAGACAGTGTTGGGAGGTGATGAATGCATGGGAGGGGGGTTAAAAGGAGGTGCTGGTGATGGTGAGTTAAAAAGGGGGAAGGGGAGGGGGAAGGGGGGGGGGGGGTTGAAAAGGACGTGAGCAAAGAGAGACTCGTGCGTGCTATACGCACAGCCTGCCTATCTCTGCACCGCCTTGGGCATGCTCATTGTAAAGGGCGCGAGGACGAGGTCGGGGACCAGTACCGGGTCGGCTGGGAGAAAAGAAGGGGGCTATGCTTCCCGTGGACTGGGTTCGACAGCATTGCTGGTGCGACAGGCCCTGACGGCGGCGCAATCCAATTGAGTGAGTCGGGACGTAGGGGTTTGAATATCATAGGGGGGAGGTGAAACAGGGGGGGTGGAGTAACGAATCTGCGTTAGCAAGATCTGGTGTCTGGCTGGAGCCAACCTTGGCAATGGTCAATGGCGATAGCCAAGGTATATTATACATAGACGCAAAGTCTGCATGCGAGGCAGGCTATCTTATCTCCTAAAGCTGCTGGAGTGCCATGGCTGAGTAGGGTTTACATAGCATATATCTCACAATAAGCAAGTAATTATCACATACGACCATAGACTCGAGAGAACTGGGCATCCCGTCCGCTCTGCCATACATAAACTTGAGATCGGTGGATTAGTAGTTGGGTGGGTGACCACCAGCGAATACCCACTGTTGTATGTTTTTTGTCTTTTTATACTATAGATTTTACCTTCTTCTCCTTGGTGGCGTGGCAGGTTTGCCGTGTCCACACTTCGGTTTTGTCGGGAAGCATGATTTTATAACCGACCTGAACCTTGAAAGAGTAAGGGTCTATCGGAGAAGATTCAGTGGACATCTGGTAAGGGGTAACCATCCAGTGGACCTCTGTGAGGGATAATCGGGACCAGCCGATGGACCATCCCTCTAGGTGGTCCCTATGCCATGAAAAGTGGGGCGCTTCTGTTATTACCTAGTAAGGGCAACTCTCGTCCTCCTCATCTCAACGGCTCTCAGCTGTCGTTCGCACGACCTTCGACACTTGCTATGGCGGATGAAGCATCTAACCAGCGCCGCAAGCGATGCCTTGCCGATGAGAGCGCCGACCAGTCGCCTACTTCATAGTACAAGGAACAGGCCGGAGAGGGACCAAAGAATGAGCCCGAAGAAGGCAGCAGAAATCGTTGAAACCCTGGTGGAAGCATTAAACAAAAGGAAAAGGCAGAGGCTAAACAAAGTTGGGAGTTCGAGGTCTCCGGAGTGGTACAAGGCTATGGTGAAAGAGTTAAATGCTAAGCCTTCCGACCCAGTCGCTACGGATAAGAGCGATATTGAGCAAAAGCTTCGGTCAGGATCCTCCATTCTGGTACTGGAGAGCACACCGAGCAGGCGGAGTCATTGCCGGGCTCTGCTATGTCTTCGACAGAAGCTGACTGGCATCATAAATATCGAGTCCGATTATCGTTTCAACCTCAAGGATTTGACAGGGACACGGGCCGGCGATTTAACCCACCATCTTCGTAAGTCGCACTGAAGTCACTTCTCAGGAAGCAGAACTTAACCAGACATAAGAGCCGAATCGATTTTACCATATAAATTGTCTTGAACACATCCTCAGTCCCCAGAGCCTCCTCGAACCTAAGCATATTGTGATGGAGGGAGGAACAACTATATGCAACACGCAGGGACCGCTGGTCTCAAAGACGACACGCTTCCACCCGATGGTTGAAGACTGGTTCACCTATAGTGGCTGCATCTTTGACATCAAAGAGTATAGCATTGGAGCAAAGCATATGCGGCTTGGGAGCGGGAAGACTCCAAGCGAGAATGGAAACACTGGGTAAGCTGCAGGGATCGAGAATGCACCTGTGAACCTAGGACCGAAAGACCACAGGAAGCCAATTATTTCTCTCCCGAGCGTACGCCACGTTTGTTGAGTGGGGTGCTTGCAGCCGTAGCCGGGGTGCAACAAATCGACCTCTTACCAGAAACTTTTCTGTCTACAGTCAGGGAGCAGACATTGAGGAGCACGAGCTCGGAGCCAGTTTGCTATGTGGAGATAGATGCGGAAACTACCACAACGGCGTAGAGGTTACCAAAGCTGACATTGCTTCATGTGATGACGTCTGATAATAGGTTATCCTTCAATGACGAGAACGACTCCTCTAACTTTCGGAGCCTTAAAGGTGACCAATGTACCGTATGTAAGGACCGTCAGGCTTAATCAATCTCCTCAGAAACATAGACCACCAAACTTCCAACTAAGCAAACATGTCAGATGATACTGCTCTAGACCTCGCTGTTTTCTATCGCCATGACGATGTCCTCAAACTCCTCGGTGACTTGCCGATATCAGCACCACCACCCACAGATGACGAATCATACAACTCTGATGAAGAGGATGAACATTAGAGAGATTTAGCCAGCGTACTTGACCTAAATTCATGCCCTATAATAGTTAGCTGATAAATACAAGGCTTGACATCCTACTCATTGCCTATTAGGGATTAGTGGATAGATTAGTAATAAAATGAAGCTCTGAAACTGGGCAGTCTGTAATCGTGATCTTTGTATATAAACTATATTAAATGACTACAAGACGGCAACAGCTCTCTTGGGTACCGCCTATGGCTGGTCCCTCCTATCCAAAGCGCACTCGAAACCTCTCAAAGCGAGCGAAGGAGGCCAACCAGGGACTTCGAAAGGCAGATCCTGCCCCAACCCCCATACCAGACTCCTTCCCAGAGCCCTCACCGACCCCAGCGACCCCAGCGACCCCAGCGACCATTACTCTTATTTCGGATCCTCCCAGCCCTCTGAAACCCACAGCCACAAAGGGCTTGCCTAAGCCCTCGAATCCTACAACTCGAACTTGACTGTCGGATGAGGAACAACTGCTGCTCATCCGACTCTGTAACCAGAACGCATTAGCCTGGCGTTCTGGTGACGGTGTTTCATTTTGGAAAGCTATTACAGCAGCCTTCGAAAAGGAGACCGGCAAAACACACAGCAATGTCCACCGAATTGTCAAACTCCGGATCGATCGCCGGCGACAAGCCCTTAAAGAGGAGAAAACTGGGACTACGGAGGGCCCAGAGTCTGAAGCTTCTGTCCAAGAGGACGCCTGGATTGCGGTCTTAGATGAAGAGAATAGAGTCGCCCAAGACCGCAAAGACCGGGCGGCAGGACAACAAGCAGAGAGTTCTGCTTCACAGGCAGATCGTGAGAGCCTGCTTCTAGTATACTCACAGAAGCGGGCTCCAAAGCCAATTGAGCCTCGCTCTCAGGCTTTTGCTTTAGCAGCTTATGAGACGTCTCAATTGGATAGCGATGGCGAAGGCTTTACCGTCGCTGAGGTTAATTCGCAGGGCGGTGGAACTAGCGAGCCAGATGCAGGCTCTTTGCCTCTGACGTCCACAACCATCTCCCGGGGCCGGTCACGGGGGCGGGGCTCCCGCTCTGTCTCTCGGAAACGTCCTCGAACGGACAGGTATTCTGGTGCAATTGAAGGCTCGAATGAGCCTTCAATTGAAGCCTCGTTGGCTAAGATGGCGGAAGCACTAGCGGACCAGGCCAAGGAAGGCAGTTTCGGGTGGCCAACGACTGGGGCCACTACAGAGGACATTGAGGCTCGGCTTACACAATTCGAGCACTCAATTCAGGACCTAAAGGAAGAGCAGTTAGCGAAGCTAGCAGGCATTGAGAAAGGGCAATCAGCAATGCTCACGATGCTTCAGAACATCGCTCAAAAAGGGGGGGTTCTTACCTGTAATGATAGTAGTTAGTTATCATAGTTTAAATATGCCTCTACTGATGGTGGAGGCACTAAGAATCTACCTGATATCGAATTGCCATGCATGCATGTATGACAATTCGAAAGTAATACAGCAACAGCGAAGTGCGCTGCCACTGGTTGTAAGCCAGCCTTTAGTCCCTTACTAAAGGCTGTATAAGTCCAGAGCTGTTGAGTCTGTCCGAAGGCATTCTCAACTGCAATCCGGGCCTTTGATAGGCCCTTGTTGAAGCTCTGCTGAGCTGCTGGCAAGTAATGCCGACCGCGGGGATGTGTGTATGGAGACATGATTCCATACACACAATTATAGGCAGGGTCGCCATAGAGGTATTGTACCTCCCGCCCTGCCATGATAGTTCGGAGGGCAGTCTGGCAGCCAGACTGCTTCCACATTGTCCAGTCGTTAGTAGGGCCGAAGAAGGGTCCAATTAACGAAGACACTAGTCCATCAGGCGTTACAATAGCCTGGAAGTTCTGGCCATGCTGACGCTTGTGGCCAGAATAAGCCCGCCTTTGGGCTTCGTTGGATTCACTAGGGTGGCAGAATCCCCTAAAGGTTCCATCAACGAAGCCCCAGATCCGGGGGCAGTGGCTGATAGCTTCAACAGCTTCAGCATAAACCTGCATCCGGTCATACGTGAGCTGAGGATGCCATTGCAAGAGTCCTTTAAACTCCTGCACCAAATGCCCAACGACATCATTAAAGATGGTTGATAGCCATGCTGGAGACCGCCCAAAGAGCTCTGAGCACCTTGACCACCTGCCAGGGTATGCAAGGCGGGCAAGGACAACACAGAGAGCAGTCTCTGGGTCAGTATTAAGTCGCCGCCTCCATGGTATAGCATGGATGCGAAGGAGTGTTGCAAGGCGACAGATCTCCTCTATAGAGAACCTGTATATGTCAGTAATAGATTCATTCAAACGGATAGACTTACCTAAATGTATGAAGTACAGCCCTTGGGCGGTCCTGTCCCCATATAAAGAGGCTCCATTGAAAACGGTGATACTCATAAGGGGCTCGAAAAGCCTGTTGCCTGAGCCTTCGGCGCCTTTGTTGAAGCCTACGATTTCTTAGACCAATCATAGCAGTAGCTACTGCTACTGCTATAAGCCTATTTTGCTTCATATATGCCATAAGGGGTGTCACAGGCGAGAGAGGCACAGTTATCATGAGAATCATTACGATTTTCTATTTCCTATTCCGACATACGGCAGACTATGGGCAGGCTAATACAAATTAGGCACTAGTTTTTACAGGGGCCCTTGGACATGCATAGGTCAAGTCATTCTTGCTAAATCTCTCTATTGGGAGGAGATCAAAACACTGTCACACAAGGGCTCTACTATCAGGGCCGAGGATGATGGACTCGAGTCTGGACAAGGCAGAAATTCACAGTGAGGTTCGAAGCGAAAGACAAGCGCTTTGAGCTAGGGCGAATGAATTTTGCCCGATCAGTGAGCCCATTGAGATTTGACGCCCTCCACAATTATGCGCGCGACAGCGGCAATTTTCAATGGACTGGCAAATTTAGATACATCATACATAGTACAGATATTGCCGCCTTAACCGCTCATGTGACAACGCCCGACCCATCAAACAAACTGACGACTTGGAACATTTAAAGGTGGCCAAATCATCGTGTGTAAAGTTCTTCGAAGATCTTGAAGTAATGAAAACGCTTTATCGGAATTAACCACTAACTGCGATGATAGTCGTTCAAGATACAGAAAGGAGGTCCAAGGTCAGAGTACCCCTATAGACAAATTATGTCATAACTTAACCAATCTTGTGGGTAACTAAGGAGCGATGATGTGTAATGAATCATAGAGGGTTGTAGAAGCTTTTGGAGCCATTGTTCATGTTCCTAGGCCTCTAGTTGATAGAGATATGTCATGTGTAGTATTAGCCCAGTAACTAAGGAGTGATGTCATGTAATGAATCATAGAGGGTTGTAGAGATATGCTATGTGGTCATATCGGCCCAGTAACTAAGGAGCAATGACGTGTAATGAATCATAGAGGGTTGTAGCAATTGTTGAGTAGTATTGCTTTTGTTGTTGGTGTGATAAGCCAAAATATGTATAGTGACTTGTAGGTTTGAGGAGGAGATTTCTAAGTTTGCTCTTGAGTTTGATAGCAAACTGAGTGCAACGAATGTCAGTATGACAGTTCTCTAAAGCATTGGAGATGCTACCTTGAAGGGGCAAACTATCCTATCACTATTTACAGTGACCATTCAAATCTCTTGACCTTTACAACCACTAAACAGCTCAATAGACGACAAGCAAGGTGGTCTGAACAACTAGGAGGTTTTGACTTTGTTATAAAACATGTCTCAGGGGCTAAGAATCAAAGAGCAGATCTCCTCTCAAAAAGACATGACTACCAAGATTCTGCTAAAACTAGCAATACAAAGGCTCTGCTAGACTCTACAAAGCTTATAGCAGCATCTTTAAGCAACCCTCGTACTACAGAGGACTTAGGGGTAAACTTATCCCCTCAAGACCAAGTTGCCCCCATTACCTCTTCTCAGGAACCAGAGACCTTTAAAGACTATACACCCTCAGCAACACTTCTTAAAGCATTTAAAGATGCTTACAACCATGATCCCTTTGCTAAAAATACTTTGGAATACCTCCAGAAGAAAGGTTCCTCTCTTGAGAAAGTTGGACTACAAAATTTCTCAAAAAATCAGCAAGGACTTCTCTTATTCAAGAGCTATATCTATGTCCCAAGGGAAAAATGATTACAGCTACACCTCCTACGGCAGTTCCATGATGCTCCAGCTGCAGGGCACTTTGGCTTTGCAAAAACTTATGAACTTCTAACAAGAAAGTTCTACTGGCCTAGTCTAAGGACTACTCTTCAAGACTATATATCTTCTTGCACTACTTGCAACTTAAACAAACCTACACGGCAAAAGCCTTACGGCCTCTTGCAGCCTCTACCTATACCAGAATGCCCATGGGACTCCATATCCATTGACTTTATAGTCAAGTTGACTCCTTCTATCCCAAAAGGGGGTGCTACCCCTTATGACTCTATCCTTGTGGTAGTAGAAAGGCTCACAAAAATGGCACACTTTGAGCCTTGCAATGAGACTATCACAGCTTCTGAACTTGCGTGGCTATTCCTCAAGGTGGTCTTTAAATATCATGGAATTCCTGGACACTGGATCTCAGATAGGGGAGCAGTTTTCACTTCAAACTTTTTTAAGGAGTTCTCTAAACTCTTAAACATGGAACAACGCTTTTCTACAGCTTATCACCCTCAAACAGATGGCCAGACAGAGAGAGAAATATAATGTTTGAGACCTCGTTCATGGAGAATCCTCCGATAATGGTGGCGCTTTTATCATAGCCTCTAATGGTCTCGTCACTTGCAACGTTAATGGCGGAGCCAGTATCTATTGTGCCCTTGACGATGATGACGCGACTGCCATAGGCTGCGGCATTGGACTTGAAGTCGGCCAAGTTGGTGACGGTTATAGCTGTGGCAGTCCCACCTCCAGTTGTGCCGCCTTTGACGGTAGCATAACCGTTGACTCCAGTATCGTCAGGGCATGTTACCGCAAGGGCTACTCCCAAGAGGGAGTAACAGAATAGCAAGTTGGCTTTCATAGTTACTGTTTCGACTGAGAACCAGATAAAGATTAGAAGGAGAAGGACTTGTGAGCCGTTAAGACATGCAGCATCCTCTTCTTCTTATAAATTTTGGGCGTGCGGAGACGGAAATGAAAAAATTGCACCCTCCCTTTTTGGCAATGAGATATCACATAGTTATAGCATTTTTACCCGGTTTAGAACATCATGCCGCGTTTTGTGTTTTTGGATAATAGAACAAGTAAAGTAGAACCATCTCATTTATTAACAATTAATCAAAAGTATGGCTGAATTCCAAGTATTCCCACCTCTACGCATCAGAATACGGCGCATCCTGCACCCACCAACCGCAATCCGTCTGCACAAGCAGAGGAGGAGAAGATAGGCACATCAGTTTGTGCCTATTTAAGGTAAATATCTTTAAACAAGAAATATGGGAAAATCCATGCCACCACTACCTGGATTTGCCGTATTTAATTACCAAGTACCGTCGTCTCCGTCAAGCCATGGACCCTTTGGGTGCTAGACCAACCCTGCATGTTAGAATTCGGAGGTGGTCCAGCTCCAATACTCCATTGTTCCAGAATCCGGTGCCAATACTCCTGAATTCGAAATCCGGCTAAACTCAATCCAGAACATTAGAGTTCCGTCACTGTGAATTTAAGGTTCCTAAATATAGTAGGGATGTATGGTGCTACCCTGCGGATAGGTCCGGCCCTTAATATATAGTGTATATTGTACTCTGACAGGTGTTGTTCGTACCGGAGCTGGACTGGTACGAGAGCCACTAGTAAAAAGAGGGCAAACAGGGTGCGATTAAATCACAACTCCATAGAACACAGACTTTGGACGTCAAGATATACATATCTAACTCATCCTTGTTTACATACTTCGTGAGTTACTACCTTGGACACATCATCCCCGCCTTTAAAGCTTGGATAGTAATTCAACTGGCCCATAGACAACCTGTAGGCGCGAATTGTCGGTGTCTTAGGCGGCTGGAACTTATCACTTCTACCAGAACGGAACAGGAAGCCTCACAGTAAAGACAGTATATAGAATAAATAGATCAATTGAATTACCACACTATCTAACGGGGCAACGCATTGTATCTGTAGGCCTCGGAGTCACCCTTAATACCCTAACGATCTAAGGGCCAGAGTTCAGGCAGTGACTGAACTGGTGGCTAAATACTCAGCTGAACCCAAAAGCCAATCGGGGAGCCGTTAGGCGTCATTGATATTCCGCGTGAGATGCAGAGGATAAGACCTGTGATAAGACCATGGTTGCCTTGTGTCTAACAAGGATCTGGCCGGGCTTCTGGACCACTGAAAACCCGGTATAATTTGGGGATTATGTTCCTCCGGGGCAACAATCACCGAATCCAAGAGCGCAGCCCCCTTTCCTCTCAACACTATGTAGTTCAGAAGATTGTTAATTGATGACTGGCATCAAAATCAAGAACTACAGCGAACCCCATCTGAGCACACAAACAAGCAGGCCAACTCTCAACAAACAAATCTTCCAAATCTATCTACCAACAAGATGCACTTCTCATTCACAACTCTTGTGCTCGCATTCCTTACCTTGACAGTCATCGCAATTCCTACACCTATCGAAATGGCTGCCCGTGACGCCGATGGGCTGGTCAAACGTGACTGCTGGCTCGGCAACGGTTCGAATGTGTGTTCGCACTGTATCTCTCTGCAGAGCGCGAGTTGCCCATTTTTTGGCGGATCTACTTGCGCTGCTGGTGCCAGTAAGTTATCTCTGGATTTTATAATACGAGGATAAAGGTTAACGATGGGTGTACAGAGTCGGCTTGTGAATATGGTGGGTGTGCTGTTAAATGCTGCTGTATGGTTGAGAAATGCTATTGAGGCTATTGTGGCTGTAGTGAAAGGTTCTTCTAGGAGCAAGACAAAGAGATCGGGGGCTGTAACAAGAGAGGTGCAGAAGCAAGATTGCCTAGAGACATCCTGTCCTGTCATTACATTAAACAAAAGGTCTTTTTATATACGCAATTCAACGTTCACGCTCACACGGACTCTGTTTATCGAGGTGATTGAACGTCAAGGTATAGTTTACAAGTCATACTTATGGGAATTATGCCAAGATCGTTTAATGATATTCCGTAGAGGTTATAATATCGATCTAGTAAATGCCCATCTCGCTCATGTAGCTCCTTCCAAAATATACATAATTCGGATGCTGCAGACCCAGCCTATTTGGTCTTCTGTTCTGGACAATCAACGCTGTAAGTCCAACCCGCTAACAAAGCTCAGAACGCCGTAGCTGCAAAACCTCGATCATGATACATGTCCACGTCGTCATTCGTTTCGTTTCTGCGTATTACCATCGCCGTCAACATCCAAAAATTCCTCTCAATCAGATCCCCCAACTAGCAATCAACCCCACAATAACCACCACCCCCATCCCCCACCTCCCAACTGCTATTCCAGCAGCCACACCAGCCCCTGGATCACCAACAGCAAACCCCGTCTGGCTGGGCGTTGTCGTAGCCACCCCCAGCCCATTCGCCGTGCCGGCCCCAGCAGCCGTACACGTTGCCGCTGTTCCCGGACATGCCTCCCTACTCAGAGATGAACAGATTTTTGTCGCACTCTCAATCCCCACACTCACGCCCGTCCCTCCCGCAACCGTTATCCCACCCCCTGGTCCCGCAACTGTGACACCAAATCCTCCTCCCCCACCCCCAAGCCGCTGCGTGCACTGCTGATAGTACCCTGCGCATGACTCATATGCTGCCTCACACTGCGCCTTATCACCAAAGTTTGTTCCCGAGGCGAAGATGATCGGAAAGGGATATAATGTGTTTGGGACGTAGCCCGTTGCTGGGGCCGCAGTTTGCGTTTGTGTCGGGGCGGAGGTTATAGGGCCTGTATGCAATGTGATCGGAGAGGGCGCGATGGGGATTATGCCGGTGCAGTAGGAGCCGAGGGGGCAGCAGGCGATGTTGCCGGCGTTGTCGAGGGCGCACACGGATGAGGCGGCGCAGCAGTTCGAGGCGGAGTTGGGAGCGGAGAGGCTGGCACAGGGTATGTATTCTGCGGGGCAGCTTTGGCGCTTTATGAGGGAGTCAGAGGTGGTGGTGGAGAGGTATGCGGCAGAGAAGGAGGAGGCGCGGAAGTGAGAGGCGCTCGTTGAAAGAGGGGCGAGGAGGAGTGCCGAGAGTGCGGGTATTAGCGTTCGCAGACGCATGGCGGCGCCGCCTATGAAGTTGATGTGTGTTTATTTCGATGTTTTTGTCAAATTGTATTTGATTTACGTTCATAGGGTTTCGGTCGGCTTGACTTGTAGCTGTGCGGGTACAACGCTGGTCCCTGATTAGTACGTTCGCCTTTGTTTACACAAATGGCGGGTAGATATGGTGTTTGGTGACTTGGTACTTCGCGATAGTAACGCAAAACAATCAGAGCAGAATAACTTTAATTGTATTTTGAGGTGTGGATTTCTTGCGGGCAAAGTTTTGTAGTAGGAGTTCTTGAGTCTGGCAATCATGGGTTTCGTCCCAGCTCCGGCCCAACGTTATGTTGGCTACCATGGCAACCAATCTGATCTCGCCAAGACATGCCTAATGCTAAACTAGTCATTACAGAACTTTAGGAAACCATACATGTCAGCTGTAGGATCTAAGGAAAAAGTCAAGGCTGCCACAGTTACACCAACCCTAGCTACACCAACTCTAGCTACGCTAATGCCTTCTTTGGTTTTCCCACCTAAGGATGAAGACATGCCTAATGCTAAACTAGTCATTACAGAACTTTAGGAAACCATACGTGTCAAGTTGCCTAACACCTACTCCGGCAACCTCAAGGAACTTTGAAGTGTGTAAGGACACAGGGCACCCAGCTCACAGTAATAGCATATGAGAGTGCGAGTCGGAGGCTAAACGGATGCTATCCTATAGGTCTACTATGAAGGATACAAAAAAGATGATGGGGAACCCCGTCAGTCGATTTTCTCAAGTATCCAAAACCCATCCGACTCGGTTCCGACTCAGTTAGGCCACCCAAATGATCACACGTGACCCCGCGGCTACCCGGAGTCTACTCCCTAGAATGAGAGACGAGAAGGCATCCTTACACTACCCCCCTCCTTGTCATACTGACATTCGTTGCACTCAGTTTGCTATCAAACTCAAGAGCAAACTTGGAAATCTCCTCCTCAAACCTACAAGTCACCATACATATCTTGGCTTATCACACCAACAACAGAAGCAATACTACTCAACGATTGCTGCAAACTCTTCTACTACATCTGTTTATGCTACATACATCACGGCATATCATTTGGACACTCATTGAACAAGTTATTAAGAAAATCTCCTCCTTAAGGGGGTGGGCCAATACTACCACATGGCATATCTCTACCAACTAGAGGCCTAGGAACATGAACGATAGCTCTAGAAGCTTCTACAACCCTCTATGATTCATTACACGTCATCGCTCCTTAGTTACCCACAAGATTGGTTAAGTTATGACATAATTTGTCTATAGGTACTCTGACCTTGGACCTCCTTTTCACTTCCTATAGGCTAGGAACCCAAGAGATGGTTCTATGGAATTCTCTTACATTCACTACATGATTAGCAAGCTAGTTGTGGGTTGCACTTGATTTCTAATACATTTACCAAGCCTGGTTAGTCATGGAAAGTCATGGAAAATGAGAGAACTACACTCCTTTGGCATAAATAGGATTGCCCTTTCCTTAAGAAAGGGCAAGCAGGCAATACAGTAAATCGACTATCACATACTTCCACGTCTTTTACAAGCTTCCAAGCATTCATCTTGTTATTCTCTGTTTTTGAAAAGTCAGTGAGGTGCTAACCTCTGACTTACCCCTGAGTTCTCAGACTCAACATTTGTTGCAACTTGTCTAAACCACTTCACCACATCATACACCTGATTGCTGCGTTGTGGAATAGTCTAAGCTACAACCCTTTGGCTCTGTTTCCTAAGACAGTGTGTTGTCTTAGTAAATTCATCCCTTCCTTGGGTGGCTAGATTCTCATATCTGGTGCACCCACCATTACATCTTAGTAAAATCATCCCTTCCTTGGGTGGCTAGATTCTCACATCAGGTGCACCCACCATTACATTGTGGTTGTTAAGTTGGTCAGGTCTGCTGAGTTGGTCAGGTCTGCTAAGTTGGTCGGTGTTACGATGGTCATAGAGGTCATGATGCCAGTCCAGGAAAAGTAATCTAGATTGAATCTAAAGAGAGAAGAAGAAGAAGAAGGAAGGAAGATGAGGCTATTCCTCATAACATACAGTTGTCTGCTTCCTTGGTGGCTAAGGCTACACCCGTAATCCCCATAACAACCGTAATAACCGTAATAACCGTAACAACCATAACAACTGTAACAAGCTGTGACAAGCTGTGAGCTGTAATCATAACAGTCGGGACAGCTAGGTCACTCGGGTTTGCTGCTAAGCCGGTTGGTTTGATGGGGTCTGCCAAGCCGCTAGTTAGCCGAGTCTATTAGCTGAGTCCTGAAGCTCAGGAGCTTAGGAGCTTAGGGGGCAGAGCTTAGGAAGTAGGCTTCACTTGGTTTATTAACCACCACATCTACCCAACTCACCTAGAAGACCCGACACCTATTTGAGCGCACGTCCTCTACAACCTCACGTAATATGCGATGGCTAGGAGTGTAGCCATTTGCTGTAAGCTCCTTAATCCACTTTAAGAGGGTCTGCTCTTGATTTTTTGAGAAGTTGCTGTTGTTGCCATGCCTCTTTCTGTAAGGGCCGTCGCCTAATGACACGGTCTAAGACAGTATCTGGCCTAAGATGTAAGGCCTTTGCAGTAGCATATGAGGATTTGTATATACTAGATTGAACTCTAATAACTGCTTGAGCTAATAGATTTTCACGTTCTTGAGCTTTTAAGCTGGTTTTGCGCACCATATTAATGATAGGTTAATATGCCACGACCTACGTTAATAGCTTAATGTAGTTGACAAGCGAGTTACCTACACAAGCTCACTGCTGATTATTCCTTAGCTTTGTACTTTTGACTTTTTAACTCAAATAACTTTTTTTTTAAACATGACAACTTCGTACGAAGAACGAAGAATGATTCTTGCACGTTAGGTGCTTTAATCAAACCCAAAATTAAGTGTAACTTGTGTTGCGCGAATCTACCATCTTCCTTGTACAACATTAAGAGATCAACACACTAGAAAACCTACATGATATACAACTTTAGTTAAGTCTAGAAAATTGACAATATTAGAAGAAGTTGTTATCAAAATATTCTTAAGTTAGATTCATAAGCATTTCCTCCTCGATGTAGTGCTGTTAAAGATATGGCAAATCGATTGCTTACTAAATGCAATGGCAGACGCGTTAGAAAGAAGTAGACTTCTAACTTCGTATGATGACAACCACAACTCTATACTCATTTTAATCGAAAGATCGACTATTAGCAAGTTCAATGCGAAGATCCTAACGCATATAATGCGTGGTTTCAACTCGTACAAAACAAGATTCACAAATATGGGATTCACAAGGAGGACTAGACTGGCCACGGTCCGGTCCGGTCCGGTCTTTTAATGTTGAGTGAGGACTGTTTTACGGTCCAGTCTTTTTTTTTAGGACTGGACCGTGAGACAAAAAGACCGGACTGATAACATTCTAGTCTTTTTTTTAGAGTGTAGACTGTTTGCTAAAGTTGAGGTCCCTTTAAAAGACCGGACTGATAATAGTCCAGTCTTTTTTTAGAGTGTGGACTGTTTGCGAAAATTGAGGACTGTTTAAAAGACTAGACCGTTCGGTCTTTCCTAAGAACAGTCCGGTCCAGTCCAGTCTTTTACATTATAAGTGGGGGCCACCACATGTCATCACATGATATGTTATTAGGAATAGCTTTAAGTGCAATCGAATATTAATAACGTTACTATTAAGTGTTACTGTACATGCATTTTGAGGTATAAGTTGAAAATAGTATAACTATAATAGTTCCATTTACACACTGTTAAATAATTACACGTGATTATATTTACACGTGATATTATATTTACAAGTGATATCATATTATTCAATCAAAATCGATCATAGAGTAGTCAATTAGTTATGACTTATATTTGATATGAGTTTAATTAAGCATTAATAGCAGCTACTAACGTTACTATTAATTATTACTATAGTTTGATAAATATTATATGGTTACGTTAATTTAATAGTTATTAATTAATATAGTTAACATTTGCATAACGTTATTATTTTATATTTTTATATTTAAGTTATAGTATAATGAACTTCAGTTTCATCATAAATTATGTAATTAAGCGTTACTGTATACCGTTACTGTCACGACTGAAATACTAAAGACAGGTTGTGAAATCATCAATTGACTATTTATACAAGAACACACTAATTTATCTAATGCTGCGAGAATTGGCGAACCAGGACACAAGCTGCATATCCTTGTTCTGGATGGTGATATGCTTGGCGTGGATGGCGCACATGTTGGCCCCTTCGCACTATTAGTATAGTTTTTGTAGGTGTTCATAGAGACAGCTTACCTTCGAAGTATGACACAAGGTGGGCCTCAGCGGCCTCTTGGAGGGCACAGATGGCAGTAGACTGGAAGCGGAGGTCTGACATGAAGCTTTGCGCGACTTCACGAACAAGACGCTGGAATGGGAGTTTGGGGAGGATGAGGGCGGCCGACTTCTGGTAGTGTCGGATCTCGGCGACGATCCGTTCTTTCATATAAGTTAGTAGTGTGAACAATATTCTATTAGAAAAGAATAGCATACTGTTGACAGAAGCCTTGCTCAAAGGAGGGACAGGGCGAGGGGCTTGTTGTGGGAAGTTGGAGCCAGGGTGATCCCGCTCCCAGTTCCTTTTCTGGGCATTGTAGCTCCAGATCTTTTCTTGGCGGGCTCGGCGCGCAGTCTTGTGAATATCGACTGTTTGTTGAGTTAGTAACCTTGTATTGCTTGTAGGGTAGGGTGGAATACTTACCGTGGCGCTCAGGCTTTTGCTTGGTGCGAGCCATGGTACAGATGTGAGCGAGAGCGATATCTAAAACATGTTAATTTGCCATATTGTAGCAATTTGGCGTTACTGCTGGGCGTTACTGTAGTTGTAACGCCCAAAGAACAAAAGGGGTGAACTTACAAAGGTTGGTGACAGAAGGAAAAATTGCTAGAACTTGTATATTAGTAAAATAAACACAATACCGTTACTCTACAGCGTTACTGTAGGGTTAAATCAAATGTAAAGAAGATTGAACTTACCAATGTTGCTAGACGCGTTATCTCAGAATTGTTGTAGAAGTTAGGATCGAATTCGAAGTAAGGGCGCTTAAGTGTTGTTGCAAACAAAAAAAACTCCGTTTCTTGTTCCAAATCCGGACGTGTCAATAACAAAGAATAGTACGAGTAAGTTAGCAAAGAAACCACCCTTACATTTGATTACCTCTGATTATTAACTTCCTTTTAGATTTCCAAATTTATTGACTATACCGACCCCGACCAGTAAGTAGTTGCGCCCCTACTTTCAAAAGACGTCCGCCTTGTTAGCACATTGAAGTACTCTCACAACAGTATAATCAAAGCCAGTGCTAACAGTAACGCCCTATAGTAATGCTCATCAGCTCCAAATCGTCTCTAACGCAACTTTACCATGTCGTCTCCAGCCACTGCGAAGTCATATGAGGAGAGACGCGCGGAAGTCATTGCAGCTACTGCCCACACCATTGAGCTCGCTCAGAATGCGGACCGACAGGTATAACAATCCTACCATCCTGATATCAATTGTTCTAGAGCTGATAGCAAAGCTAGGCTATGAGCCGTGCACGCCGTACCCGCCAGGGTAAAGATGACTGGGAGGGCCTTACGGCCAATGAACAAGCTGCCGTGTTAGCTACAACGCAGCAGGATATCATGGACAGGCGCACTGCTCGTGGTATTGACGCCAATTCCCGCCTCACAGCCGCTATTAATGATGAGAGTGCGGCTATTGCGGCCATTAATGCAGAGGAGCTGGAGGAGAAGTTGAAGGCCCTACCAAAGGGCGAAGGCAAAGCTGTAAGTAATAGCTAAAACATGACGATACTATCTAACATAATGGTTAGACTGGCAAGACATCGACTAGCGACAGCGGTGAAGAAAATACCTTAAAGGATATCTGGGCCAGCAACATGGTCCCAGTCATTGAGCGCTGGGAGCGCAATATTGCCCTTGCTGGCAACATCCTTATGCCCGAACTCTCAAGGAAGGAGATCGAAGAGTTTGCTGGGGGGTTAGCAACCCTGATAATATCAAAGAGTTCGTGAAGCAGTGGGAGAATAACAGCAATGCTGATGTTGAAGATGGGCTGGTAGATTTTGATGATGATGGTGAAGAAGTGGAGGTGGTTATATCAGAGGATGAGGAGGACGATGATGAGGACGAGGATAGCCTCAACGGCTTCATTGTCGGGGTTCGTGTAGAGGAGGAGGAGGAGGTGGAGGAGGAGGAGGAGGAAGAAGAGGAGGAGGAGGAGAAGGAGGAGGAGGAGGAGGAGTAAATTCACGTCGTATACTGTACTATAGTATACTAAACCAATGGAGTTTTTGTGGTTACTGAATTCCATTTTGAGATCTTCTGCCGTTACTATCTGCCGTTACTATCTAATAAAACTATTTGTCAGTACTCCGAATAGTGACTACTGTACTCATAGTAACGGCCAGCAGTAACGGAAGAGAGCCCAAAAGCAAAAAGTCAGCATGCTTCTACTCCTCGGCTGAGCCAAGGAACACAGTCCGACCAATTAATAGTCAAACGCCTATTTTGCAATTCCAATTCATATTACACTAGCTAGGATATACAGACTCTGCATCCAATAAAAATAAGGGCTACTACTCATCATCTCGGTTACACGTAGGCTACAGTAACGGCCAGCAGTAACGGAAGAGAGCCCAAAAGCAAAAAGCCAGCATGCTTCTACTCCTCGGCTGAGCCAAGGAATACAGCCCGGCCAATTAACAATCAAATGTCGGTTATACAGTTTAACTTTATATTATGCTACATAGGAAATATAATCGATCTGTATCTACTTAGGGTTATACACACTGCTCATTATCTTGTTATATGCTGTAGCAACAGCTAATAGTACTAGATATAGCTTCGGACTTTGAAATAAGATAGGGCTAATGTAGCAAATTGTTAAGCCAATGAAACCAAATTGCTGATTTTGTAATTTAAAACTCGTAAGCGTTACTCTCTAGCGTTATGGTAAACCTAATTAGAGCTAGACAAAATTGTTTAACTCCATAATACTATGTTCAACTAACACAAAATAGGAATAGCAAAGAGTAACGGCAATGAGTAACGGCAATGCGTAATGGCAATGCGTAACGGCAAAGAGTAACGGCAAAGAGTAACGACAAAGAGTTCAAATATTACCCTATTGCAATGTGGCATTCTTGTATTCTGTACTACCATTTGTTCTGTTGCAAAAGACTATGAAGAAATGGCCGTCCTTCCAAAAGGCCTCACTTAACATTCATCATTCGTCTGATTGACCTACACTCCTACTACAGTACATTTTCTCTATCCTCTTAACAACATGTCGAGCCCAAGCCCATTTACAATGATGAATCAGTCACAATTTGAGCATCCGCTTACCTCTGACACTGAGGATATCAACTCGCCTTTCGAGCCAGCACTTATCTTCTCCCAAGATGATGTACTGAGTGGAATTGAAGCTCCTCTTGATGAACTTCTTGAAAAACTACCCAAGTCTCCTAATAATCGATATGTTATATGGAAGGAGGATACCGCTAACGAATGGCATCAATGGTGGACTGCGAAGATTTCAAACAACATCAATCGAGAGATATTCCGACATATGGTTTGGACAAGGTCGAAGAGGTCCTTAATATGGACTCAATTCTACCAAGGAGCTGAGGTCCGAACTGGCAATCCTAAGGTACTATGTCAGTTGTGTTGGAGGGCTTTTGCACACCCTAAGCTTCGACAAGGTGGGAGTAGCACATCTACTTTAACCCGACACACCAAATCTGGCGCTTGTAGTAGAAAGGATGGATCGCAAACTCATTTACACTTAGTAAGTTATCTATCCAGTGGTCTAGAGTAACGTTCTAGAGTAACGCTAATGACCTTCTTTAGCTGCCGCGTGCGCATTTGGAAAGGAATACCATACAGCCTTTCACACATACAGCATGGCGAGAGCAGTTGATTATAGCCATAATTTCATCAAGCCTCCCTTTTCGAATAGTGGAGAACAAGGAGGTGCGAAAGGTTCTAAACATGTTGAAACCCGACCTGGAAATTCCACACCGGACAGTTATACGCAAAGAATTAACAATGCAATTTAACAACGTCATGGAGAAGCTACTATTGGATTTACCGCCTATGGCAAAGGTTTCAATTGCCCTTGATGGATGGCAAAGTCCGTTCAAATTAGCGTTCTTAGCAATTACTGTGTATTATATCACTGATGATTGGCAATGGAGAGAGGTGAGCAGATTATAACTTATATAATAATATATTAACTTACTAACATACATCTTATAGTGTCTTATTGGTTTCGAGCCAATGACTGGAGTCCATTCAGGACAAAATATGGCAGCTGTTGTACACAATGTACTGGAACAATTCAATATTACGGGACGACTTTTTTGCGTGACAACTGATAATGCATCAAACAATGAAACAATGCGCAAGGAACTTGAGAGCTACATGAGAAGTACTACACAAGAAGTAGAGTGGAGTAGTGATGCAACAAAAATACCATGCATGGCGCATGTTATACAGCTAGTTGTAAAAGCTATGCTAAAGGCCTTCAATGTCGACATGGCTGAAGAAGTTATAGATGTTACTGGTGTTTCAATTACTGATGATACGACAGTCACATCAGCTATTAGAAAGGTTAGTCCATGATAGTAACGCTTGATAGTAACGCTAACTGACGTCAAATACACAGATACGCACTCTTAGCAATCTTGTGAGCAGGTCTGCAAAGAAAACTGAATTATTGCTCCAGAAGCAATCTGATATAGAAGCAAAGAGACTACTGCGGCTAAAACGGGATATTGATATATGCTGGAATTCTACATATGACATGATAGTCCGAGCGATAAGACTACGCATCCCAATTAAAAGTTGGCTTGAGGAACAGATTATTAAGGAGCCTCATCTTGATCAATTCGCATTATCACCAACCGACTGGAAAAAACTAAAATACTTAGTCGCTCTTCTGCGGCCCTTTGCAGAATTTACTCATCTTATTGGAAACACGAAAGACACTACAATCAACCATACATGGAATGTATACAATACATTATTTGACCATCTTGATGATATTAATCAAAAGCTATATAACAAGGATACAGCATCTAATCCTTGGGTAGACGAGTTTACTGCTGCTATTACTGCAGGTGTTGCAAAGTTAAGGCACTATTATACTGAAACTGGTGGTCCTGTTGAACAGACGTATGCTCTTGCTGCAATTCTTGATCCATCTCAGAAACTGGACATTTTTAACGCTCCTGAATGGGACCGTTCCCACTCAAAGAAGTACCGCCAAATATTCTTAGATTACTGGAAGGCTTACTATCAAAAAGATTCGAGGGACCAGCATGAGGCAGTACCGCCTTGCCCCTATACACCAACAAGTCTTAATGCGGTATTTCGGATGAACCGGCAGCTACATAAAGGGTGGCAGAGCCCATCAAGTACCAGCTATAATGAAGCTGAGCGTTATTTAAATGCGCCAGTGGTTAGTGCTGATGCAGATACTCCAGTGCTCCTAGTGTGGAAGACCTTAGAGCTCTCTTACCCTTCAGTTGCGAAGATGGCAAGGGATATCCTTGCAGTACCAGGTAAGCTCCTACAGTAACGGTTAAGAGTAACGCAAATATCTTACAAATCGCTTTAAACAGCTACTGGTACTGGAGTTGAGCGCATATTTAATATTGCCCGCGATATCCATGAATACCACAGGGCACAAATGAGTACGGCTACAGTTCGAGAGTCGATGATTGTTAAACACTATCATAGGTATAAGTGGGAACTTGATAATCATTGGGATAATATAGACCATGTATTTGGCGCTCCTGACCCAGACTCTATAATTGAGGACTCTGATCGACAAGTTGCTATGACGATGGTAATATCATCTGATGAGGAGGATGCTGAACAAGACCTACCAGACCCATCAACGCCACATAGAGCTACACAAGGTCGCAATGGAAGATTGGAAACTCAGAGGAAGCGAAATTTTGGGGTTCTAAATAAGGACCTTCAGAATGATGAAGCCTCCATTGATACTCCTCGACATTCGCAACGACTTAGAAGGTAGAGGAGGGTACTATTCAGATGTGGGTTAGAGTAACGGCTCACAGTAACGGAATATATCACTAATTAGCCTTATATAGCATTTGGAACCAGCTTGAACAATATATTATGTTAACTACTGCGATAGATACCAACCTTTGCGCTAGGTGGTAGGAAGGCTGGCCTCCCAAAGTCGACACAAACCTGTGTGCGATGGCGGTGGTGGTGATGGTAGGGAAGCCACTGTAAGCTGATGCATTCTGAGACATACGGCACTTATAACTCTAATGTAATTACCATAATTTATTATCTATATGATAAATTTATCCTAATTTCTATCAATATACCGTTACTATATACCATTACTCTTGGTCACAGGACTAACATCGTGATCTACAAGCTAAATATACTAAACTTCAGTTCGGGCTTTTTAAAAAAAAGCTCGGATGGTAAAAAAGCCTAGACCGAACCACGGTCTGGTCTTAACCCTAGAGACTGGACCGAAGTTCAGTCCGGGCTTTGAAAAAAAGGAGGACCGAACCACGGTCCGGTCTTAACCCTAGAGACTGGACCGAAGTTCAGTCTGGGCTTTGAAAAAAAGGAGGACCGAACCACAGTCCGGTCTTAACCCTAGAGACTAGACTGAAATTCAGTCCGGGCTTTTTAAAAAAAGGAGGACCGAACCACGGTCCGGTCTTAAATTTAAGGACTGGAACACTCATATAAGCGGTCCGGTCCAGTCCAGTCCGGTCTTTACGGTCCGGGCCGGCCAGTCTAAGGAGGACATATACAACTTTGACGAGACAGGATTTTTAATAGGCTAAATATCATCTAAGATGGTTGTAACGAATGCTAAATGAAAGAGCAGACCTCGTATGACATAGCAAGGCAATAGGGAATGGATTACAGTGATTCAAGGCCTTAGATCGTACGGATACCATTTATTATTGTTGTAGGGAAAAATCACCTTTTGTCTTGGTATGAAAACGCTTCTCTGCCGTCAAATTAGGTTATTGCTGTTACGTCAAAGCAAGGGCTTGATTAGATTAAGCATTTCAATCAACATATACAGAGTCGTACGAAGGGTAGATATTAACTTTTGATTCTTAATAGGCACGAAAGTCATCACTTGATCAAATTTGAGATGTAATCGCTGGTTCTCAAACCACCGCCTGGAGGCGGTTGGCGAAAGCGAACTGGGACGCGAAAGCGATTATGGGACACTTCGGGAGCGGACTTGCGACGCGACATGACCGACCATGAACACGACTGACAACGAGCACAACTACAACCACAACTATGCCGGTAGTTGAAATAAATAAAAATGAAGCTCTTTTAAATGCCATTGAATTTTTAAATGAAAACCCAACAGAGAAGAGTGCTACAGTAGCACGGATGTACAGAGTAAACCCAAGTACACTCCGGACTATACGACAACGACAACGACACGCATCACCACAACGCACCGCTGTGCCACGCGAAGGCCAGAACAGAGTACTGTCTGATGTACAAGTTACAGCTATACAAAGATACATCCAACGCTCATATGAAAATGGGTATGGTGCAACTAAGCCTATGGTGTTCAGTGCATCTGCCAACTACGTGCAGCAGAAACTCCAACACGTGCACCACCGTCACAACGGTGGTTCCAGACATGGATTAAGACACAACAACACAACTTCCATACAATAAAAACCCAGCCAATTGAAGCAGCACGGGTTACATCTCATGAAGTATCAGCTATTAAAGAATGGTTCTATGAATTTAAAGATGTGTGTAATCAACTAGATATTACTGCAGGTGATATCTACAACTTTGATGAAGTTGGATTCGGTGTAGGAATGAGCACTGGTGAACATGTGTTGGTACCATCTACAGTAAAGGAGGTAAGTTGTTTCTACTTATCTTACTTTATATTATTCTAATATTTATAGCTTTATATACAAGCTCCAGAGAACAGACAAAGTCTTACAGTTATAGAGACAATTTTAGCTGCTGGCATTGCACTTCCACCATTCCTTATTATACAAGGAAAATTACACATGGAAAGTTGGTACCATGACAATCTACAAGGTGATGAGAAAGTTGCAGTATCCGATTCCGGATATACAAACTCTGAGCTTGCAATGGAATATCTACAGCATTTTATTCAACATACACTGTCTATAAGAACGAAATTGTTAATAATGGACTCTCATATCTCACATGAAGTTCCAGAGTTTATAATACTTGCACATCAACACAATATACACTTACATGTGTTTCCGTCTCATCTTACGCATATTCTACAACCGCTAGATGTTACTGTGTTTGCACAATATAAACATTGGCACCGACGTGCAATTCAACAAGCAATCCGGAATTTTGATACAGATTATAATGTTATATCTTTCTTTAGAGACTTGTCTACTATCCGTAAGCAGACATTTACAAAGGGTAACTGTATGAAGTCTTTTAGAGATGCAGGTATTTGGCCACCTAACTATGAAAAGATTCAAGAGAAGGTTGCTATATATGCAAAACCAGAAGTTTTAGAAACACCACAACGCGCATTTCAAAGCAAGTTATGATCTTTCAACATGGAGTCAAACATTTGATAAGATCCTTAGTTCATCGTCACGGAAAGTGGGCGTCTTCTTATACTGAAATCCAAACTCAGTTAGAGGCTGAGCTGTTCCGGTCAGAGCTTGTACAAATTACTAGAAGTCGGAAATCTATTCAAAAAGGTGGTGCTATTACAGTTAAACATGCACGGCAAAGGATTTATGAGAAGAAGCTAAAGGGGCAACTTTTATAAGAAGTACGGGAGGAAAGAGAGAGAAGATGCATGGTGAACGTTGAGCGTAAGATGCAGCTCCGTGCTGGCATTGATGCACGGAAGGCAGAACGTACACGGAAAAAGGACCTACATGAATTTCAAAGAAGTAACCCAGACACGGAGCCACCAATTGGCTTACGTACGGAAATCATTGACCCAGACGTTACACAGAAGAAACGTAAGGAGAAGGAGGAGAAGGACTGACTGTTAGCCATCGCGGAGAGTGGGTACATGAACTTTGCAGGCTTGGACTACAACATGATTCACGATGCAAGTGACGGTGGCAGTGATGATCAATCACTACCTGACAATATTGATCCAAATCTTTTTTAATTATTTAATTCTATAACTTATATATATTTACAGCATTGTTACGTTGTCGGTCGTGTTCATGGTCGGTCGTGTCGCGTCGCGAGTCCGCTCCCGAAGTGTCCCATAATCGCTTTCGCGTCCCAGTTCGCTTTCGCCAACCGCCTCCAGGCGGTGGTTTGAGAACCAACAATTATTGTAAGGGCTAGAATAAATTATTCTTTGTATGCCAGCACATTCGTCTTTAACCTTTAGCCGCTTGACGTTGGTTGATTTTGACCATTAAAGCGTTCATACGGAACTGAGATTAAGAAGTTGATGCATGTGCATATTACACACATCTCAAAAGAAGATTTCTTCCCTGCCTTCCACACGCCTCTATTTATAATTCAAAATGCCATTAAGCATCTTCATACTCAAGAACTCTAACGGTTTAAAGAGGATGCTCGATCATACTCCTAAACATGAAGCTCGTTTCAACAAAATCCCCCAGAATGATGACTGTGAGACCCTCCTCTCACAGTCGAGCGCCGATGATTACACGAAGAAATAGCCGGCATCTGGATTGGCAGCCGTAGACTTTTCGACGCCGATAGCTTCTGCGGAGGGCATGTCTCTCATTACTGTATGTTATAATGGAGGTCCTGTCTACCTATAACTCCAGCTAATCAACCCTTAGCACCTATAGTAAAAGAAGGGATCGGTCTTCACTACAACCCAACGCTTCAATGGCTCCTTCATGAAGCTCAATGCCTTCCGCCAACCAGATGGGCCAGAGGTAGATGCAGCCTGGAACTCCCTAGGAACCGATTGTGCGTCCCTCCCAATCCGCCTCCCTTTTCTCTGACACCCCTCTCCTCAGCTCCACTAACCTCCCTCAGACCGCGCCTTTGTCGTCTCCCCCTCTGACGGCCCCCGCTCCGGCCTCACCCCCAAAACCCACGTCCACATCTCTCCCCGCTACGGCGTCGGCTACCCCTGCACTGCCTGAATCTACTACGCCGGGCCCTCTACTACAACTACGACTACTACCACGCCCTTGGTGCCGGCGCCTTCTCTAACGATGACCACATCGTCCGCTTTCATGTTACGCACTTCCTCGACATTCTGCACCAGCAGCTCATGTGTGCGGTTGATGTGGGCGTGCTGGGGCAAGTATGGACATTCCGTGAGGATCCGAGTGCTTCTGTTGATTTCAATACCGAGCATAAGTGCCGGGATTATGAGGCTGTTAGGAAGTGGGCGGAGGAGAGGCAGTTACCCGAGGAAGTGCCCCCGCATTTTTTGATGCCGCCGGGGCGGATGATGTGGTTTATGAGGAGATTCCTTGATTAGGTGTTAGAGGGCATTGGGGGGCCATATACCCAGTGTAATGCATAGTCCATGGCTTTTAACATAGCTTTTAATATTGAAACCTCTCCAACAGTTTCACAGTAGAACAGCAACTCTCACCCATCCGATCACATACATAATATCCAAGATCTAAATCATCAACATCATCTTATTTCATTACTTCCCCAATTAAGCTCTATCCGAGACCATAACAGTCCCCTCGCTACCCCACAATCATTGCTACAACCTCCTATGCTTTTCCCCATCCAAATAAAATGACTGTGTCCAGACGCAAAACGCGCCACGCTTCCACCCATGCGACCCAAAGAAATATCATAAAGACGAACGTATTACCACAAACGAGACAGACATAAAGAGTGATTATCACCCCCCCCCCCCCCCCCTCAAGCTTTCAACCCCCTCTCCATACACTCCCGACACGCCACCCCCACATCCTCTCTCAAAAAGATCTCCCCATCCCCAAACCCCCCTCCACACTCCCCACACCGAAAGCAACCCTCATGGAACTCCCTCCCCAGCGCACCCACCACGCGTCCCACAACCGGCTTCTTGCACAGCCCGCATTTCGGCGCGCGCCGCTCCGTCCGTACAGCCACGCATTCTGTGCACCACGCGTACCCCTCCAGCTCTACGTGCGCACTACCAGGTGGGAATGGGTCGCCGCACTCTGCGCAGAAGAAGTGCTCGCTGTGGAAGTGCGCGCCAATGGCGAAGACATGCGAGCCTACGATCGGGGTCTTGCAGTGGCGGCACCTTGGGGCAAACAACTCGTGCCAGTCGAGATGGCAGTAAAACCTTAACCTCTCATCGCCATCATCCTGTACCCTTGCACCACCCTCATCATCGCCTTCCACAACCTCTCCACCTCGCCGCCTTGTAACCCGATCTAGCCTCGCGGCACGCTCCGCCTCAGGCTCGGGCTTGATTTCGAAATCAGCGAGCTGGGTGCGGCAGCAGTGGCAGGAGAAGCAGCCCGGGTGCCAGCGTTCCGCATGGCCAGCGAGTGCTATCACGCGCCCAGCTATGGGATGCCGGCAGTAGTGACAGGTTGCGGTTGCGCGGGCGCCGGCGGGAGCTGGGGCGGGAGACCAGTGGCTTGTGGAGATGCGGTTAGGACGCGCAAAGGGATCTTTGTTGCGGGCGAGGACTTTAGGGTCAGGAAGAGCGCGGGGAGTCGGGCGGGAAGAGGTAGAGGGTTCCACGATAGAGGGGACTGGTGGCGTGGAGACGGAAATCGTTGGCGCTGAATTGACTGAGATGGCTGGTGGGCGAGAGACGGAAATTGCCGGCGGCTCTGAGATAGAGATTGGTGGTGGGCCGGAAACGGAAATTGATGGTGGTGGCCCCGATACGGAAATTGCTGGCGGCGCCGAGACGGAGATGGCAGGTGGGCTAGAAACAGAAATCGATGGCAGTTGGGAGACGGATATCGAAGGCGCGGAACTAACCGAGATAGCCGGCGCCTTCTCGACCGAAATCGTGGGCGGCGCAGGCACTAAAACCGAAGGCGCCTCGCGAACCATAACATCGGGACTACTCGGCGTACTCACCAAAGGCTCTCTCGCACCTGTAACTCCTCCCCTAACTCCACCCCTCTGCTCCCCCATCCTCCCCCCCTTTACCTCGACGAATGCCTCAACCCCCCCACGACCCCCCCCAACGGCCCCGACAACTTCCTTATCGCCCCCATAAGCCCTCCCGGCCGGTTCTCTCGGGCCCCCGATTTTGCGGACGGGTCTCGTGGCCTCGAATTTCGATTCGACCCTTGGTCGTCGATAGTCAGCAGCTGGCGTCACATCAGCCTCAGTCTTAATCTTCGCCGCCGCCGAAGGCGGCGTCCACGTCTGGTCAAAGCTTACGATGGGCCGCCCGGGCGCGTCGGAGACGGCGCTGGGCGTGGGGAGCAGCGGGCTGCGGTCACGCAGGGACTTGGTCGTCGCTGTGCGGATGTCGTGGCTGCGGATCTCGCGGCCGTCACTGGTGGGAGAAGATGCGGAGGGCGCAGCGGCGGTTTGGAGGGCGTCGGCTGGGGTGTTTGCGGATGGGGTGGCGGGGGCGGGGTTGGCGGTGTACCCTGCACTTCGGCTCTGCGAGGGGGGGTTCTTGTAGATCTCGAACCGCTCTCTAGGCTTGAGCTCGAGAGGTGGCGTGCTTGCCGCGCGCGGCGCCGCGGGATCAGCCTCGAACTGCACTCTATTCAGCGGATTCCTTGGCTTAACCCTCAGCGGCGCCGGCGCATCCGCCGACCCCTTTATCGCAGCCGCCTTAGCCGCCTCGTCATTACTCGCGCCTGGCTCCTCCCAGATTTGGTCCGTAGTGAAGGAGGACCGGAATTCGCCGTTGATATTGCGCTTCCCGCTGGTCCGGCGGCGCGATGGGGCGTGTCCAATGGTGTGTGCGAGTGACCCGTAGGATTTGGCGCCCTTGCGCGGTCCGGGGTCACGACCACGCGGCTCGTCGAAGGAAACGCGTTGGCCGGGTCGCTGGGCCGGGTGGGCGTCCGAATCGGAGGAGCCGCTGGAGACGCGATCGTGGTGCGTGGAGCTGACATTCGAGCCGTTGGAGAAAGATCTCGTAGGCAATCCTAGAACCGGAACCGCATCAGGTCCAGTGTAGGGTCCGATGCTCTGGGCGCGTGCATGCTGGTAGCTGTTCTTGCGCATGTGGTCGCGGTACCGGTAGGGCGCGTCCGGTTCAGGGGCAGGCTGGGGATTCTGGTGTTTCCATACTAGGTCCGAGGCTTCCTGTTGAGCGGCGGCTTGCAGTTTGATTTCGGCCTCGAGCTCCTCATTGGTATCCATATCCTCAAGCGCGTCCCGGAGAGACGTCATCTCCTCGCGCTCCATCCAGCGTTGGCCGCGCACCATATATGTCGCGCTGGGAACAACGACGTTGGCGCTAAGTGGTGGTCCGGATGGGGCGGGGGGCTGGACGAGGGCGCGGCCGGTGCGTGAGGATATGGACATGGAAGAGCGCGCGCGGCGGTGGGAGATGATGCTTTCGGCGCGTGCTGGGGCTTCGTTGACTGGGCTGGGGGCGGCCGGGGCTAGGCAGTATGTCTTGAAGGCGCTTTGGTCAAGGCTCATGCGGCTGTTGGATGGAGCAGGGGCAGGGCGGGCACCTCCGGGGCGGGCAATGCGGTTGTCTCGAAGCTCGGCGAGGTAGTTTGCTTTTTGGTGCTGTCAGAATGGTTCCAGAACGTGGATGGGCGCGGGAGGGGCAAAAGGGGTGCGGGGGGTTTCAAACCGAATTGATCGTTCGACATGTAGGACGCAGATGGCGGAGTCACCTTCCTTAAGGTACGATCTTTCGACCTGCCTCGGGTGAACATATTGGGGTGTCTAGGCCTTTTCTCTTGGCGGGATGAAGTTATATTGTTCTGGACACTCCGAATGGACCAGCTTAGCCCAAGTCGTGTGGATAGCAATGCAAGAGCTGAGTATAGATGTATGGCTATGCGCGAATATAGGTATGTGACGACAGAACGATGGTGGTGGTGGAAGAAGGAACGGGCGAAATCATATGAGATTGTGTTGATATTATATAAAGTGAGCTAGAGTTTAGTGTTATGTTTGGAGTGTGCGTGTGGATTCTAGAAATTGCGAGTCCGACGTGGTTGGCTAGGCAATGCGATAAGATAAGATAAGGCGGTGCGTGATCATAAACAAGGACGACAATTTTAATATGGAGATGAAGAATGCGCACGTGAAAGTCGATGGGCTTATTTATTGTTTATTGTAATAAAGGGTTTTGATATAACGTTAGGCAGTCCGAGTTTCTGAATAATCCGTTGATAACTTGTTGGAGTGGAAGGAAATATATTCTACATAACTTATATTCTACTAATGCTGGTCATGTGTCACAGCATAATTTCGCCGACGTGGCACGCCGTGGGACAACAGTTCTCTTACTATATAGTGATGGTTACCAATATGTTTGGTAATAGATGGGCCTTTCAAACTTCATTCTCGTAGCCATACCTCTATATGTATCCTTTGCGCTACGGTTCACGACGACAATCACAATTACGACCCGTCCCGTCCCCGCAGCTGCGACCCAACTTCAGACGACGGACATTCAAACCATCCAATCGAAGAATGCAGATTATCTACGTCCCTTGAATTTATGTACCTTAAGTCTGAATCCCCACCTGCCCAGACTGCTCAAGAATAAACGGCCGGGCTGGCGGTTCTTCATCGAACTGCCTCCTAACGAAACCACCCCCCTCCCCTATTTTCAAACTAAACCACCCCTATCTTCCTCCTACCCGCCCTCCCCAACCCCTCACCACAAGTTACCTACAGATGCTGCAAATACCACTGATTCGCCAGCTAGCACGTATACGGACTAACACAAACGTCCCCCCGTCCAGCCATTCCCCCGCACCCGGATGCCCGGCCAGCACTCCCTGCCGTCCTATGAGTCCATGAAGAACCGGTGGACTGGCGATGCGAGCTACCAGCGCGCATGCGGGCGTGGCAGGCGTTCTTCTTTATGTTAAGCTTCGATCGTTGGGTTTTACTGGTGGAAAGAGGGTGGGTGCAGGGTCGTTGTTTTGCCTATGGAGGGTGGGGTAAGTAGGTTAATATGTTTGTGGTTGTGCAGGTTGGGCCGTTATTGTTGTCTGTGGTGGTAGATAATTACCTTGGGATTTTTTAATTGCAGAATGGCATTTTGGCAAAGATGATAAATTGTCCAAACTAGAAATAGAGGTGGGATCCTCGTTGTCAGGGTTAGCACAAATAATCATAATAATCATGATTATAATTGATTTTCTAACCCTGCTCGTTGTTCCCCGCAACTTGGTCAGGATAAAGGAGCCTAAATTAGAGTCTGACGTGCGCTAGAGCAGGTTCGGGGCGGAGAGGAAAAGTTGATCCGATATCTAGAGTTCTTTTTTATATGCACTAGAGGGAGGGAGAAGATGAAGAGTAGTAGTCATATATTCCAGGTGCTTGTTTATGTTTGCTATGGCTAGATTATTATGTTATGCTTATGGTGTCGATGCACCGTAGATATGTGGCTCATTATATATGCCCACCTCCATATCTCCAATATTACCATCTCCCCCCTCCCCCCTACACCTTCGTCCAAACCCACAACCCCCTCGACGCCTCCGCCACACTCCTCACACTCCTCGCCACACTCCTCGTCCTCTGCAGCCCCTCCCGAGCCGCCCCCTCCTTCTCCACCCTCTCCTTCTCTATATCCCTCACCTTCCACGCCCTCACAAACCACAAGCTCATCGCCGCCCCAACATACATCATGCCCGTAAACACCTGCGCATCCCTATAAACCGGCTTGTGATCCCTCCTCAACTCCAGCGCAATGACTTCCGCAAACGTACTCGGTAGCACGAGGGATACCCATACGAGACTCAGCGCTGATGGGAGGATAGATAGGCCTACTACTTCTGCGGTAACAGGCGCGACGGTAGTCCATAGCGTTCCTGCTACGCCGCCGCCGAGGAGCGCGAAGACGAGGAGGAGGGCGTAGCTCTCGGCTGGGATCCATAGTGCGAAGCAGAGAACGCCGCAGCCGAGGGTGCAGAAGAGACACATATTGATCCGTCCCAAGGAATCACTAAAATACCCGATAAGCGGTCGTCCGATGCCTTGCCCCAGGTTGAGAATCGCGCCGACGATGGAAGCTTGGGTGGCGGTGAGGCCGATGCTGACGGCGTAGTTGGGGAGGGAGAAGAGGAGGTTGACGTAGCCGACCATGCTGATGGAGGCCCAGGCGAGGGTCAACAAGAACTGCGGACGCCGGAGGAGACGGAGGTCAAAAGCGTTGTATATCGCTCCCACCGCCACATTGCGATCGCGAATGAGGAGGGTGGCAGTGCAAACCACGGCGCATGAGCAAATCGCCAGTATCCTAAACGCCCACCCCAACCCAAGAGACTCAATCATCGCCTGCGTAGCCAACGAGTAAATCAGCCCCCCCATCCCACTCCCCGCCGTACCAATCGAATTCGCAAAGCTCCTCCTCCTATCAAACCACTGCGGAATCAACCCCACCGTCGCATTAAAAATCAACCCCATCCCGAGCCCAAAACACACGCCTTGGGAGAGGAAAAGGTGCCAGATGGAGGTTGCGAAGGAGGCGCCGAGGAGGGCGGATGTTTGGAGAACGATGCCGGAGAGGAGGGGGATGTAGATCCCGAAGCGCCGGATTAGGTAGGTGGCGAGGGGGGAGACGGCTTGGGACATGGCGATGGAGAGGCCGCCGACGAAGGCGTATTCGAGGGGGGAGGCGCCGGGGAAGAAGCCGTGTTGGAGGTAGTAGGAGAGGAAGACGCCGTAGGACTGGTGGGGGGGGTTAGCTGGTGTGCTCACTCTTCACTGTGTTGGGAAAGGGTGGTGGGGGTTAGGGGGAGAGGGGACATACTGAATTGATACCCCAAGTATGCGCATTGATCATAAAAACGCAAGCTACGACGACCCAGCCATACCCCCCATCAGGCGCAACATCTGGCTCTGGAAGCGCGGCGAGGGGCGCGAGTCCGACGAGGGTTTTCCCGGTGTCAGTTGTGGAGGCGAGGTAGGTGGTCAGTTGGTCGTCGTCTGCGGCTTTGGCGTCGTGGTGGGGTTGGGAGGTGGAGGGGGCGGCGGCGGTGGTCATTGTCGGAAGGGAAGGCTGGTGGTGGTGCAGGTGGGTGCTGCCAGTATCATTTCCCCGGTATCGTTCGATGAGGGAGAGGAGAAGGGCGCGGCTTGGTGATTCGGATAAGAGGTGTCGTATATATAGTCCTCAGTCCCCAGTCCTCAGTATATATTCCCTCAGCGTAATCGACCAGCAGCAACAGCGTCAAAGAAGGATATATATATACAACAAACTCCGCAAAAATATCTCAAAGAAAGTAGCCAAGCCGTCTGGATCGAGTCATCCCTCCCCTCCCTCCAAGAGTTTAAAAAAGGCTAAGAAAGCGGAGAAAAACCAACGCCAACGCCATCATGGGAGAGCTAGCTACTGCTCCACGGAATAGCGCCATGCGATTTCGGCGTCCAACTCGCTGGATCTACTCACACCAAGAAACGTGCCGATAGCCGCTGCGGCCTGTAATGGCAGGCATCCAAGCGAGAAATGGATGGTATGGGTGATGGGAGGGTTACGGTATACAGCATCACCTCCGGCGTGGCTTACGTTTGGTTACGGTATACAGTATAAAGAAGCGACTGGTCGCACAGCAGAGGAGCCTCATGTTGTCCTCTTGGTCGTCATGTCGGTTGTCGATTGTGCTGTATGGGAGGAGGCTTCATATTTTGGCTCAGGTTAACAAGCACATCACGGCGCGTCACATCACCATCACCATCACCATCACCATCACCATCACCATCACCATCACCATCACCATCACCATCACCATCACCATCACCATCACCATCACAATTGAAGCAACAGCAACAGCATGAGCGACGCCGCTCTTCTCTCGGTTCACATCTGGATTGACCTATATACGTCTACATAAACATCGTTTATCTTCCCAGCCTTGCATACCCACCCATCAGCATGCCGCGCCCATCTGTGGTTGTGGTAGAAAGAAAATCGAAAATCGAAAATCGAAAATTTATAAAGAAAACGCTCGCCGACGCCGGACATTGATGAAATATACACCTTGCTTTGCCTCGCTCGCTCGCTGCGCTCATGGCTCATCTCTCTCTCTCCAAACCGTCGCCTTTCCCCTAGATAATCGTACAACCGCGCGACTCCAAATTAATTGTTTATCTCTCCTACCCCGCCCCCTCCCCCTCGACGCCCGTTCCCTTCCCCTCTCCCGCTCTCCCAGTATCACTTTTAACTCTTAACTCAACCACACCCCCCATCCGCTCATCTCAACGGAATCTGCGCATAATGCGACTCCATGTGTCCCAGGGTCTTATACCACATGCGCCCAATAACCGGATCGATATCGCACGGCGACGCCTTCACCTTCCACAGCTTACTGTGAATCGTCTTATACCCCTTCTTGACATCCTCAGGCTCCGGGCAACTCGTGTCCCACTTCGGGTCCATCTTCTTCCATGGCATCGGGCCGTCCTGTTTGAAGACGTCGTTGATGAGGTTCTGCTCCATCATGCTCACTGAGAAGCTGTCGGGGCTGTCGACGAACGCCATGAGGTGCTTGTAGAGCATTTGATCCGGGGCGATCAGGAAGAAGCCCGCGTTCATGTAGTTCTCACTCATAGGATGTTCGCGGCTTCCCGATCCTCCATCCACGACTCCCGCAATTGTATACTGCTTGGGCAGCTTGCCCACATCATTCTCATGCGTCTTCTCCACGCTCACCTCATGGTCCTGCGCCGCCGCGTCCTCGAAAATCCCATTCAGCGACTCGACGAGATACACATCCGCATCGAGGTATAGGATACGGTCATACTCGGTATACGACCACAGCAGCAGTTTATCCAGCATCTCCACCCACGTCGGCAGAGGGACCTTGATCCAATCCGCCATGATATGCGGGACGGCGACAATCGTTGCGCCCTCCGCCGCGAGGATATCGCGCTTATTCTGTGCGACATTCGGTGGGCACATAACGATGAACGGCACATTCTTGTCCGCGTATCTAGTGTGATTCGACGTGCGCAGCTGGTAATTCAGCACGCGCGTCGAGAGAAAGTACTCATCGCTCTCGATATCGGTCTGATCGACATTCTCGAGGTAGTTCGGCGACAGCAGGGTCGCGAATGCGTATTTTGGCCCCGCTGGCGCGGCGGGGGCGGCCGGGGGGGTGATGATGCTTGACGAGGGCACTAGGGCGGGGACGGTGCCGGTGAGGGTGTTGTAGTAGAGCAGGCCGATGACGAGGAAGGTGAAGGACGCGGCGACGAGTCGGACGAAGCGCTTGTTGTGTATCCATTGCGAGATGTATTGTTTGGTGTTTTGGGCGGCAGAGGGGAGCTGGAGGTTGGTGGCTTCGGAGAGCCAGGATTTCGACATCGTGGGTGGGGGGTGAGTGCGAGACTGCTGTGGTCGAGGTGGTCGTGGGGAGGGGGGGGGGGTGTTAAGGGTCCTGGAATCCGGGGCGCTCGGGGTTGAATGACAGGTGCGAGTAGGGTTCGATTATCGTTCGTGTCAGGGCGTCATAGAATAGGATGGATACATATGCGTTGTAGGGTATGAAGTGAGTGAATTCTCTCCTTCAGGGCGACGACATGACGATGCGATGGGAGAAAAGAAAGAAGGGTCGACGACGATGCGAAAAAGTAGCCAAGTCGTGAGCTGAGAGGAGAAGTTGGTGCCTGAGGGATCATTGACTGTCTTGGTGGTGCCTGGGACACGTGTCTTTCGTCGTGTCACCGCCCTGTCACCGCCCTGTCACCGCCCTGTCACCCCTGTCACATTTTTGGCATTAACTTAGCGTCCAGGAAGGAATCAGGTGGGATCAATTAGGATTAGTGTCAAAGTAAGTACTCCTGTCGACTTCCCATCTCTAAACCGGCTTATTTTACTCTCAAACACTCCAACTTATGACTTACAATATTTACTATTTACATATATATCACATATATATCACATCTATATCACTGAAGATGTACTGCCACTACCCGCCTTTCTTCTTTCTTTCTCTCCTGTAACTAACTTACTTACCGTGAGACAGCCGCCCGCACTCTTACCCGCTGTGTCTGCGACGACGCCATGTATCCCCTCCTCGAGAAACGGCGCAGCATCACCCTCGTGCTGAGCCTGTTTATCTCCTTCTTCCTCTGTGCTTCGTACTGGTTGTGGTCCGGCGGCGAGCATGTGCGGCTGGTCCCGTCGTTTCAGGACGGCGAGGTGAAGGATTTAGGGAAAGAAGTGGTGACGAAGCCGCTGCCGGCGTCGCCGGTGGAAACGGTGAAATCGGGAAGCACGGAGCTGAGACCGGATGAGATTGTGCTGGCCGAGTACGATGAGACGCCTATACGAGAGGTGTGCGCGAAGTCATCGTGGGCGGATAGTCGGAATGTCGTCGTCAACTGCGAAGCGCGCGTCGGCGGAGTCGGTATGCTTCCCCAATCACCCCAGATAAGCTCCTAGCTAACCCAATCCCCCCAGGCAACGTACGCCAGGAATTCCTCGTCTGCGTGCGCCAGGCCATCGAGATCGGCGCCTCGCTGATCCGGCCAGACATCATGCTTCGCTCTGAGGGGCTGATAGAATACCAGAACGGCCCGGTTCACAACATGTCATACCTCTTCAACCTCGAGCTGTTCGACGCGCGGCTCCGCTCCGCATGCCCCCACATGCCTATCTACAATGACCTAGCAGAGGTTGAGCGAGTCGGAGAGATCGCCCGCGTAGGTCGGCCCTGGGACTTACCTAAGGAACAGGGCGTACAGCTATCATTTACTGCGTGGGCGAAGTTGAATCGCCAGGCCCAGGATAAAATCACTGTTATCACCATGCCGCGGATAACAGGGCAGACGTACGTCCCCCCTCCCCCCACCTTACCAGAGCACAAACTAACCCCCCCCTTCAGACCCGTATGTGCTGACCCCCCTCCTTCGTCGCCAACTTCGGCCGCCTCGTCGAATTCCGCACCGACACCCAACACCTCGCCTTCTCCATCCTCACCTCCCTCCTCACGCGCTTCTCCCTCCCCCCCCTCCCCCACCGCGGCGTCTCAAACACCTCCTTCATCGGCCTGCACTTCCGCACCGAGATCGACGCCGTCAACGTCGGGTATACCAGTTTCGAAGAGCAGACCGCCGCCTACCTCGCCTTCATCGCCGCTAGTCCTATCCGCACCATCTACGCGGCGTCGGGTAACACCACGTCGCTTGAACTCTTCGCCATCGAAGCGGCGAAACTATCCCCCCCCGCTACAGTGGTGGCGAAGGGGGGTTTGCTAGTCGGAGCGGATAAAGCCGCGTTAGAGGCGTTGACGTGGGATCAGCAAGCCCTCGTCGACTATCTTGTGTTAGAGAAGGCGGCGCGGTTCGCGGGCGTGAGCGACTCTTCATTTTCCTGGGGAATCGCGTATGCGCGCCAGGTTGTGAGCGTGGAGGCGGGGACGTGTAAGAGTGCCGCGGGGTTGGAGAAGGGGGTGCAGTTCCGGGATGAGCTGTCGACGGTTTTTGGGAGGCCGAGGGATTGGCATATGGATAAGCTGTGGCCGTGAGGATGGGGTGCGGGGGTTGTGGAGGTGTATTTATATGCTTTTTGATGATTTTTGGGGAAATTGGGGTTGCGTGTGCAGCGGATTTTTGGATTTTGTATATGTTTTTTTTTAAATGGATAGAATTGGAATGCGGGAATGGGGGAAGGGGGGGGGGGTTGGACAATGTATGGCTACGAGGCAACTTGGATTCGTACTTTTAGAGCGAGCGGTGGTTTGGAAGGGAAGGAGCGAAGGGGATTTATTATCTGGGGTGGGAAGCAGAAGGAGCGAGTTTGGCGTACAATCCCAGGTGGGACGGGGCGGCAGGTCGCAGTTTGAAATGAGAGCTCGAAGGCCTTGTGACATTGAATATCATGATATCATGAGAGTTTCAAAGGATTTGTGACATGCCGTTCCTTCCTACATGAAGCCTTCGCACCTACTTAAACCTGCAAGTAGCTTGAATCAGGGACTATTACCCCTGGACATTTTTTTTTTCGGTCTATAAGAGAAACACCACTATCGATTAACAGAAAGGGTATATAGCGAGCGTGCACTTTTCCACCTGGCCCCTCCACATCCAAGGTGCAATCCCCGAACATAATGTTACCGCCACGGCACAACCTCCTCGCTCACGAGGCTAAATGGACTCCGCGCCATCTCTGGCCCTCTCTCGCGCGGGGGTATGGCGAATAACTCATCCTTCCCACCCTCTGCATCCTCCTCACCATCATTACCCTCCCCAACATCTCCACCCGCCGACTTAGCATCCGCAGGCGTCCACCTCGCCCCAGCCCCTACCCCCTCGCCGCCCGTACCACCAGCTGCCAACGCATCCAGAGAGCTCATCAACTGCCCATCCCCCGTCTCAGCTTGCTGCGCGACGATAGACACGGGCGGGAGCTGCGAGACTATCGCTGGTGCTCCCCTTGTCTGCGTTTGTGTAGGTAAGGTCGTTTGTACGGATTGTTCTGGGGCAGAGGAGGGCGCGGGGGCGTGGAAGAGTGCGAATGCGGGGGCGGCGATGGCGACGTCGGAGGGAGCGGGGGAGAGGGGGTTGAGGGGTCCTGGGGCTTTGGGGTGTTAGTTGGGTGGTCGAGGGAGCAATGGGAGGAAGGCACCAGAAAGAGGAAGGAAGACTCACCATAAACACCCAATTCCCCAGGACTAGTCCCAACCTTCAACCCCCCCATCCTCCCTCCACTCCCCAACGGACCCCCCGGCGTCTTCCCGCTCGCACTGCCATCCTTCCCCACCCCCTTCCCAACCCCAAAATTCTCCTCAATCCACACCCTCTCCCTAACAGCCATCTCCCAGCCCACGCCCTCCCCCCTCCCCCCTTCACGTTCAATCTCCACCTCCAGCGCCGCCAACCTCCTCTTCGCCCACCGCGTATGCAATACCCCCTTCCGCCCCGCCGTGCGCGCCGATAGACCGAGTTCGGGTGGGAAGATCGCTGGGAGAGGGTTCGTGTGGAGTGGCTCGGCCGTATCACCTTGACGGGATATATTAACAAGTCGTGGAACCGGGGTCTGTGGTGGGAGGAGGAAGTATAATCGGTGCGTATGAAGTTTCCCCGCCACCTCCACCTCCCCCTCCCCGGCCGCCGAATCGCCAACCCCGCCCCCGGCCTCACTCTCATCTACAGTTGCGCTGCCGCTGCCATAAACGACACCCCGCGCTTTGCCTTCCCAGCTTACCTCCCATACCTCCTCCTCCTCCCCTCCCTCCTCTTTTAGCGCAGTACTCCACTCAACCATCAGCACTTTACTCCCCTCCGCCCCCCTCCCCGCCTCGAACTCAAACCGCGCCCGCGCATTCGCCGACGACAGCGCTGGCGCGTGGGGCAGCTCCGGCGCGGCTGCGCCGTCGGGGGAGGGGGGGAAGGGGGCGCGTGGGGATGGGGATGTCATTTTATTTGTAGGTTTGGCAATGTACGTCAGAGTAGTAGGCGCTGGTATTTGTGCGGTAGTGGCTGAGGCGGCGGTGGTGGTGCTGGTGGAAGGAATGGAAGGAGGGCGCAGCGGAAGGGCGGGGATGGGGGCGCTGATGGATGGAGGGGTCGAGCGGACGGACGGGCGGTGGGCAAGGGCACAGGCTGGCTGGAGGGAGGGAAGGATTATCCGAGGGCTACGAAGAGGTGCAGCTCAGCGCTGGCTGCGCTTGGTTGGCTTTTTGGAATTTGAGTTATGATCGACGGCGGGCGATGGAGGTTTGGTGTGTGTGCTATATTTAGATTTGATATTTTTGTTGATGAAGGGGGGTGCTGGGGTTTGTGCGGGGTTGGACGAGAAGTTTATACAGTAGAGTCCCGCTAAGCCGATGGAATCTAGCCACCAATTTAATATCGCCTTAATGAATATATCGCACAACTGAATGCTTATATAATCCAACTATCTAGATTGCTTTGAACTCTGCCATTAACATCCAATGCCTCCAAATCTGCATCTTATCGCTCAATAGCTCTTAATTGTGCTGTTGAGATATCATCTCGACTTTCTGTAAACTCAATTAGAATTTGAACAGCCTGTCGAGCAGCCTGTATTGAAGGTACAGGCCGCTCTAAGGCTTCTTCTTCTTCTTCATTTTGAGCATCATCACATTGACTTAAATGACTTGATATAATATCTTGTAATACCTCCTCCTCTGTTAGTGTCTCACCATCATTATTCTGGGCTTGTGTTTCCTCATCTGGATTTAAGAAATTGTGTAATGCCATCGCATCTTGTATATTTCCAGCTCTTGTAACGTTATCATATAATTCAGATAGATTTGGAGGATTAATTGGTGTTGAAAGAGCAAGTGGTGTAGTTAAAAGTGTGCTTTTTCGAAAGCAATTATATATTGTTGCGCTTTGTAAGTAGACATTCCAGCTTCGCAAAGTCCATCGAATAGCTGTAATGCTGACTTCTAAACGATAGAAGACATAGAGGTTTCTTGCGTAAGGTTGACTTAATAGAGGAGGTAGGGGATTAAACACAAAGGCTTTCTAAGTAACACGTTACAGTATTGTAAAGAATGCTATATTGAGTTGAGCATGAAGCTCCTATCTAAGAAATAACTATCTACTTATATAGTGGTGTTGTGCCAAAGGGAACTATAAGGAACTGTAGGAACTGTAGGAACTGTAGGAACTGTATGAGTTCTAACAGTTCTCACAGTTCCATCCTGCAGGGTGTCGTGGGGTCCTATGGCGTGGCCCACTCAGCTAATAGCTCTGCTAATAGCCGTAACAATAGCAAGATGAAGGTTCATTAATTAAACTAGATCAATGTTAGAATCAAAGCATTGTAACATAAATGAGAGCCATTGTTGACAATAATAAGCTTTAAAGGACTGTATAATTCCTTGATTAAGAGGTTGAAATCGACTTGTTAAATTAGGAGGAAGCTAGTAGAGTCGAATATTTAGAGGTGGAGGGTTGAGTTCGAGACTACAATAATGGCTAGAGAAGTTATCTATAGAGAGAAGGACAGTTCGAGATGTTCTAATATGTTGATAGAAGGCTTGTAACCACTCCTTCATCAAAGTTGTGTTTATGTAGGCTTTCTTGTTCCACTCTCCGCCCATTGTTAAGACATTGATATTCTGAAGTGCACAAGGTTGCTTTACTTTACTAATTATCCAAACAAAAAAGTGGTTAGTACTAGTTGCATTAACACAAGAGTTATTCAATCTTTATTTTTCTTGATTCCTAGCAGTGATTGTGTGAAAAGACCTCTAGATGGAACCATTCGCCAAAACAATGCTGTTTCATCCATATTGTATATATCCTCCTCTTGATATTCTCTAGCTAGAGTTTGTAAAGCCTTTATATCCTCTTCTATAGACTTGCTAACAGATCCTGCTGTCATACTGACATTCGTTGCACTCAGTTTGCTATCAAACTCAAGAGCAAACTTAGAAATCTCCTCCTCAAACCTACAAGTCACCATACATATCTTGGCTTATCACACCAACAACAAGAGCAATACTACTAAACGATTGCTGCAAACTCTTCTAGTACATCTGTTTATGCTACATACATCACGGCATATCAGTTGGACACTCATTGAACAAGTTATTAAGAAAATCTCCCTCCTTAAGGGGGTGGGCCAATACTACCACAGGGCATATCTCTACCAACGAGAGGCCTAGGAACATGAACAATAGCTCTAGAAGCTTCTACAGCCTCTATGATTTATTACACATCATCGCTCCTTAGTCACCCACAAGATTGGTTAAGTTATGACATAATTTGTCTATAGGGGTACTCTGACCTTAGACCTCCTTTCACTTCCTATAGGCTAGGAACCCAAGAGATGGTTCTATGGGATTCTCTTATGTTCACTACATGATTAGCAAGCTAGTTGTGGGTTGCACTTGATTTCTAATACATTTACCAAGCCTGGTTAGTCATGGAAAGTCTTGGAAAATGAGAGAACTACACTCCTTTGGCATAAATAGGATTGCCCTTTCCTTAAGAAAGGGCAAGCAGACAATACAGTAAATCGACTAGCACATACTTCTATGTCTTTTCCAAGCTTCCAAGCATTGATCTTGTTATTCTTTGTTTCTGAAAAGTCAGTGAGGTGCTAACCTCTGACTTACCCCTGAGTTCTCAGACTCAACATTTGTTACAACTTGTCTAAACCACTTCACTACATCATACACCTGATTGCTGCATTGTGGAATAGTCTAAGCTACAACCCTTTGGCTCTGTTTCCTAAGACAGTGTGTTGTCTTAGTAAAATCATCCCTTCCTTGGGTGGCTAGATTCTCACATCTGGTGCAGCCACCATTACAAACTAGGAAGTGAAAGGAGGTCTAAGGTCAGAGTACCCCTATAGACAAATTATGTCATAACTTAACCAATCTTGTGGGTGACTAAGGAGCGATGATGTGTAATAAATCATAGAGGCTGTAGAAGCTTCTAGAGCTATTGTTCATGTTTCTAGGCCTCTCGTTGGTAGAGATATGCCCTGTGGTAGTATTGGCCCACCCCCTTAAGGAGGGAGATTTTCTTAATAACTTGTTCAATGAGTGTCCAACTGATATGCCGTGATGTATGTAGCATAAACAGATGTACTAGAAGAGTTTGCAGCAATCGTTTAGTAGTATTGCTCTTGTTGTTGGTATGATAAGCCAAGATATGTATGGTGACTTGTAGGTTTGAGGAGGAGATTTCTAAGTTTGCTCTTGAGTTTGATAGCAAACTGAGTGCAACGAATGTCAGTATGACATATACCTACCCTAGAAACACATCAAAATGAAATGACTAAGTACGAAGTTGGATTTCAAGAAGTTAGGACCATTCAAAATATTAAACAAGGTCAGCTTAGTTAATCACAGACTAAAGCTACCTGAGAACTGTAGGCTACACCTGGTTTTTTATGTCTCATTATTAGAACTAGCAAGAGGAAACACCCTGATTGCGACCAACACAGAACTACAACTAGAGACTAAGATCATTAAATACGAAGTCAAAGCGATCCTAGACAGAAGGTTAGTAGAACACAAAGAAGAGTTTTTGATAAAATGGAAAGGTTATAAACCTACAGACAATTCATAGGAAACAGTAGGAAACCTTAGCTGTCTAGAGTTACTAAAGGTGTTTCACTGTCGACATCCTAGGAGTTAAAGAATCTAGAAGGCAAAGATGTGAAAAGGTCCTGTTTTGAAGCATTGACCCTAGAGATAGCCTTAGAGGCAGTTAGGAGCAGGGAGCAAGCCTTAAGGGAGCGAGCCTTAACCTCATGCTGCTTACATTCCTCAAGCTCCTCTAACTCGTCTAAGGATTTTAGACCACGACGTAGCATCTTAACACTGCAAGTTTTAAGAGCTTTCTGCTGTTTGCAAAGACGTATACAATGAGCATATGCTTCTTAAGCACAGAGGTGAGCCTGCCATTCCTAAGATGCTGCTGCTTCCTCTTCGAGCTTGAGACGCTCTTCTTCTTTACGAAGCTTCTCCTAATCAGTAGGAGAAGGGGTGAGCATTACATTTGGAATTCTAACGAGTACATTCACTATAACAATGATGACTAGTAACGATGATATAAGGTCGTTCGCTATGAAGACAGTTGGAATATAGCCACATTAGTTTGCTGTTCTTTTCGATGCAGTCTGTGAGAAGATAACGTTCTTTGATTTTTGTGTGTCTCTTAGAAGACATGATAGTAGCGCAACCTACTTGGCAATTAAGTAGGCATCACCCTACTTAAGTAGTTAGTGATTTCCTTAATTAGCAAGACCTAAGGGACTAGGCCTTTAGGAGGGAGACCTAGTGTTACAGCTACAGTAACATGACTCATAAGTCACAAGGCTAGCAGGGCTAGGCTGTAGCGTGACCTAGCTAGTAGATAGTTGGGAAACTAGTGGATAGTTAGGTAGTTGGGAAAAACACAACTACCCTAACTATCTAACTATCTGAACTATCCATAAGGCACAATGCCACTATATAAGTAGATAGTATTTTCTTAGATAGAGCTTCGTGCTCAACTTAATATAGTATTCTTTACAATACTATAACATGTTACTTAGAAAGCCTTTGTGTTTAATCCCCTGCTTCCTCTGTTAAGTCAACCTAACGCAAGAAACCTCTATGTATCCTATTAGATAGGCGACTACCCCATAAGAATTGCGATAAATCCACCACAACAATATAAATTAATTAAAACTACTCGGAGTCCTCTTCCTCAGACCTGTCTATTACAATCTGACAAGTGCGCGCATTGTGTCCAGTCTCACCACACTTGCCACAGCGACGTGCATGGGTTTTTTCCCTTGGCTTCCGACCACTACTTGCCCTTATTTCTTGCTCTACTTGCTGCACAATGTCCCTCTCGTCCTGTAGCTCCTGTGCTACCTGTTGACTAAGTGATCCTCCTTGCTGTAGTCGTGTTTTTTTAGCTCTTCGGCGCTTGCTTAGCACTTCATTTGCCTGTCGCAGGTTTTGGTTCTCTGCTTTTAACAATGCTAATTGATGCATTATTTGCGATGCACCCTTTGTAAACTGGTCAACAGCTGCATAGATTGAGGTTGGAGAGCTATTTTGATGATGCGCAATTCAGTTTTTAATGAAAGTAGACTGTGATACAGCTTCAGTTGGGTTATTTGGTGTCTGAGAAACCCATGGTTGAGCGGTGTTTGGGCGAGAGGTTGGAGGTGTTGCGTCTTAAACCTAAGGTCAAGTGTAGATATTACACTCTCAGGGCTAAATGGAAGAAGCCCAGCACCTCGGAACCCTCCCTGAATATTGCTTTCTGTCATTGCAATGTTAAATGCAGCGTGGAAGGCAGGAAAGAAGTCATCCTTAGTAATGTGAATAATATGAGCCCGCATCATATCTTCAATTTGCCGACCGTAAGCTCTCTTTAATGGGCCAAAACAGCCAACATCAAGTGGTTGGAGTATATGGGAAGAGTGAGCAGGCATACAAAGCGTAATAATGTTGTGTTCTTTGTAGTACTCCTCAAACTTGTCTGAGTGGTGGCTCTCATGACCATCAAGGACTAACAAGCGATAACCACCAACACTCCGGGGCTTTGTGTGCTTCTCAAAATGCTGAATCCAATCCATACCTCTCTCGTTTGTAGTCCAGCCATTTGCAGTAACAGCGATTACCCAATCTGCTGGAAATCCGCTATTCTCATACCAAGATGCAAGGTGGTTTTTACCTGCCACAATGACAAATGGCGGCACTGCCCAACCTTGAGAACTAACGCCTTGGATTACTGTAACCCATTCCCGATTGCCAGGCTGCACCTTTTTTGCCTTTGCCCGCCCATCTGAGCTCGTTACTACCGTTGCGCTTGAGATGACGCCCATCATAAACCCAGTCTCATCAAAGTTGTAGATATCTGCATTGTTGATGCCATACTTTAGAATTGTGTTCCATACAAGCTCAAACCAGCCACGAATGACTTCTGGATCTTCGCACTTAGCCCTCTGGTAGTCGTATTTTCGCTGGAAGCGTGTCCGGAGCTCTACATGGCGCTTAACAAAGTTTGAAGCCCAACGTGACCCGATGCGTGGCGCGTCGCGTGTTGCAAGTAGTCGATTTGCCATATCTTCAACAATAGACAACTGAGGAGGGAACCCTTTAGCAGCTAAGTCAAGTATATACTAAACAAGAACTGATTCCTCTAGGTTACTTAATTTCCGTAAGTTGGCTTGGATATCGAGTCGTGAAGGTACGCCTTGTAAACGGTGACATAGCTTGCGGTGGTCTACGGAATAGATCCTAGCTGCAACTCGAAGGCGCAAATTTGGGTCGCTTTGCATAGCTTGGATAGCTAGCACTAATTTGCTTTCATCATTTTTATGGCGCATGTTTTGTTGTGGAGGAATTTAACATTTAGTTGGGGGGGTTGGTCACCGCATGATTTTGGCACTTTCGCTTGTTTGGCACTTTCGTTATACATGCACGTTATAGAAAAAATCTAATAACACCTTCATCATTTGCCAATATTTTGCTGTTAAAGCTATATCTTTCATACTTAAATCAAGCTGTTGAGATGCACAGAGAGCTATTATTAGACCTTGTAATCTTAACGCTAAATGAAGCATATAATATGTTGAGCTCCATCGTACTGGCATATCGAGGCTAAGCTGCTTAAACTCAATATTTGTAGCTTCACATTGCTTTTTTAAGGCATCCTTCTATTGTCGTCAGTTGCGAAACACATATATATGACGCCGAAGTTTGCTAAGAACAGCTACTGACTCATTTTCTAGTAGTGATGGACTCGGGCAGCTCTATACTCAAGGCAGTATGCGTTTGGCTCATCTGCTAGTACTGCCTTTAACGATGTTAAAGCAGCTTGAACAGCAAGGTTTATAATGTGCGTAATACATCTGACATCGCCTTCTTTTGTTGTATATGCCCATGGTTGCTGTAATGTAGTTTCGCTCTGCATGCTAAGTTCTCATATTTTAAGAGCATGGTAGTGTTTGCAGAAGCGTTATCACTCGGATAGTAAAAAACTACAGGAGTAATACCATAGTCATCTGTAACAGCTATTAACTGCCCTGTAAGATATTCACCAGAATGGATTGGCTCTTGTAGCTCAATAACATCTAAGACTGTACATCATAACTGCCACTTATCAGAGATCCAATGTGCTGTTACTGCAGCATATTCAGAATAGTTGTGTGCAGACCAAGTATAAGTTGTTAAAGATATCCATCCACCTTGTGTAGTATGCTGCTATAATTTAAGTTGTAACCTTGCTTTATGAATGCATAATATCCGTTGCAAGTCTCTTGCAATTGTCATCTGTCTAATTACAAGTGTTGTTGGATTTAAATGGCTAACAAGCTGCCGGAAGGATAGACTCTTAGATGTACTCAATGGTAGGTTATTAGACACAATAAATGAGAGTAGAAGCTCTCTAAATTTTGACGAATTTGGTGCATGGCTAGGTACTTTGCGAGGCTAGAAGAATGTAGCTGTAGTTGAAGAAGAAGGCTGTGTATCTCCATCTTAAACATGCTTTTTCTTATATTGTGCATATATTGCTAGATGTTGTGTCTTTAAATGCTTCTAAAGATTACTCATTGTCTGCATCTTTGTAGTTTGTAATGGTGTATATGTGCAATGTGGCTGCAAGCACTTAAATGATATTCTTAAAGGCGCATTATCAAGAATAGTAGAGAGTATAAACCCTTTGCAAAGAGGATTGAGTCAGAATCTGGTAACAGTTGGTCTTGAGGCCGTATAGGCATGCGTACAAGTGTAGGGGCAAGAGTGGATCTTAAGAGGTATTCTCATATTCGCCTAGGTCGTCTAGGGGCGGCGGTGATAGTGAAGACTCGCTCATCTTGACGATGGTAAGTATCACAGCAATATTCAAGTCGTTGAAAGCTTCACTTTGCCTATGCTATAATTCTGTCTATGTCCTTACCCTGCTCTCTTGGCTGTCTTGGCAACTACTCGAGTACTACTCGAGTACTACTTGAGTACTACTCTAGTAGTTCAGATTTCTTTGAGTCAAGTAGTACTCGGGCAACACTGTCTAGTATAAGTAGCATTATAATGTACATATATAGTGAAAGCCATAAAGCAAAGCCTTAGATGTGCTAATGCAACAACTACATAAAACACTACATTTCTCCACCATAAACGATGCCCTAGAAAAATAATGAAAGAGACGTTATTTCAGCCCTCTAAGCTATGAAATCAACATAAAGCTAAGTGCAAGAGCTGTAGGGGAGCTCTATAAAGTTAACTATAAGAAGCTCTGTTGCTAGAACCGTGGTATACCTACACAATGTGATATTCCAGCCAATTTACAAAAATTGACAACCTAATGGAATCAGTTCTTGTTTAACACATACTTGACCTAGCTGCTAAAGGATTTCCTTAGCGGATGTCTGTTGTTGAAGATATGGCAAATCGACTACTTGTAATGTATGACGCGCTACTATAATGCTACTTTGGAACTTTCGCTTGTTTGGCACTTTCGTTATACATGCACGTTATCTTTATACACCTAATAGAGAAGCTACAAGCCTACTTTAAATTATGCTGTTATATAGTATATGAGAATGATGCAAAAGCTTAAGTCTTTAAAGCTAGATATATAGAGAATAGCTACAATATGCGACCTACGTTATAACTTTAACATATTTGATATTATTTAGCCAAAAGCATTCAAAACACATGAAAAAGGCAGGCAAAAGCACAATGGCAAGACTGTTATTATAAATATTCAGGCAAGGCATTAGACATCCAAACAACAAAGGTTAAGAAGACAGAGTCTGATTCTAAGGATGAGCTATATGTCTTACAACAGCAGCCAGATTTAGATCCAGAATGGAAGCGTTAGATGAACGAGCCAACTCTTAGGCCTAAAATTGATATACTCAAGTTTTGAGCAAGTAAGCAATACTAATATCCAATACTTGCCGCAATTGGCAAAGATCATTTAGCAATTCCTGCTACATCAGCGGAATCTAAGCGAGTGTTTAGTGTTGGTGGCGATATTATTAAAAGAAACGGAACAGATTAGCACCATCTACACTACGATATCTTTATATGTCTTAGGAATTGGGGCGTGGTATCAGCAGGTGAGGATTCAGAGGAAGATGAGGATGCATAGTTACTGTATTTCCATAGTCTATATAGCCATCAATCATGTTTTCATTTTTATACTCGAGCCCAAAAAACAGTACTCTACTCGAAGATCTCTGAGTAGTACTCTGAGTAGTACTCGGGCAACACTGATACTAGAAGCATTTAACTTTTGTAGAGTTATAAAGTTGTTAATTACTAAAAAGGACGTAAAATAGTAGCTATAGAAAATGAAGAAGTTGCGATTTTAGTTAATTTACCATGTAAAATGTCGTGAACGCATATCGCTTCCACATTTCTTGCGAACGCACATCGCTTACCACCACGATTATAACATCCGCCGCATTTCGACCGAATACTCCTCCATGGTGACCAAAGCCCTCGACGACTCCGACGCAGAAGACCACGATGTATTATGTGAATGGACCATAGACCCATGCCTTTCCCATTTCCGCGAGACTACACTAAAACGTGACGAAAGAAATCACTTTTGAGGACTTCTACTACCCACCGACGCTCATTTGAAGCTCTTGGTTTCGGGATCCTCGCTCTATCCTAAGGCTACACGGGATCGTGGGACTATGAATGCTTTTCAGCTGATGATACCGTCTGGAGACCTTCCAGATTTTTCTGAAGTCAGTCGTGAGAACGCGTCGGATATTCGAATTGTTTCAGATGCGGAATGGGACGATTATATGTCTGATACCTCAGAAAGCTATTATGGCCGACGGTACAACTAAGTTCTTCAAGCCCGCACTTGATAAGAAGCAACTCCTAAGAAAAGTCGCATGCATCTACGTATCCACCAAACCGGATTACAAAACAATCTCAAAATACCCAATCTCCACAGTATCGTAGTATCCACCGACACCAAAATGACGATCGGTCTCCTATTCGACCCCATCCCCTCAACTGGGGACTCCTTATACAGCTAAAAACAGCGCCTTGGCTTCGGAACACCATGCAAGATGGAAGCAGCAAGTCACGGATACAGTTACGCAGTTACACGCTCATGGTCTTGCGTGGGGCGATGTTCATCCGGGGAGTATTGTTATTGATACTAGTTTCAACCCGTGGGTTGTGGATTTCGGCGGGGGGTCGATTGTGGAGTTCGTTTCGCGCAAGAAGGCGGGGACGAAGGAGGGGGATTGGCAGGGGGTTGGGAAGATCTTTGATGAATGGATGTTTGAAAGTGATGACTGAGCACAAGTCGCATCAGTGGCTTGGACCAGAGGCTTTTGAAATGCCAGCCTATTCAGGGTATGGATGTGGTAAACGGATATCACAAAAACCAAAAGCAGCATCTGGGAAACTCGAACCTCCCATTGATTGTTCTCACTATGCTTCCAGATGGAATTAGTCCTTCCCACTATCCCATCCATAATACTTCCATGTCCCCAGTAGTATGTCCCTTCGTCCGTCATTAATTCATATCGCTCAAACCCCTAAACAAACCGTAAAAACAAAATCCAATCCCCAATTCAAATCCATCCCATCCCAACCCATTCATCCCATAGCCATCAAAAACATATAACACCGTTACCATTACGCATATCCCATCATTTATCCCGCCCCTTCATCCCCCTTCCCACTTCCCCATCCCCCCTCCCCCAAACCCCTGACCCTGCCCATTCGCCCGTCCCCGAAACCCCTGACCCTGCCCATTCGCCCGTCCCCCCTGCCCTCCATACCCACCCCCCTCCCCCGCACCCCCCTCCTCCAGCGCAGGCAGATCAATAAACGACGCCTCGGTATAATGCGCGAACTGCTGCTGCTGCTGGGGGTTCTGCTGTCTCGGGGAGAACGTCGCGTGCTGTTGTTGTTGCTGTTGGCCAGCCGCGGCGGCGGCGCGGTAAGGGTCCATTTCTGCGTTGGCGCTGGTGTGGTAGGTGCGGGCGGGTTGTTGGGGTTGGTAGTGTGTGAAGTGGGAGGGGGAGGGGGTGGGGATATGGCGTGCTTGCGGTTGCGATTGAGGGTGGTGGGGTTGGTAGAAGGGGGTTTGGAGGGGGAGGTGCGGGTGAGGAGGTGGGGGTCGTGGCGGGGGTCGAGTCGTTGTTGTTGCTGTTGATGCTGTTGCTGCTGATGCTGCTGATGCTGCTGTGCCTGCTGCTGTTGCTGTATACTAGTGAACCGGTCATAGTGCGCCTGCAGTCCCTGCGCCGGAGCTCGGGCTGGCGCCATGATCTGCTCAGATGCCATGGGGAGAGACGACGAGAACATCGTGGTGCTGGGTACACAGACGGGCTGCTGCGAGCTGGTGACGGGGATTGCTCTTGCTACCGGTGCCGACGCCGGGGTAGGCGTGGGAGTAGACTTGAGAATAGCAGTGTCCTGTGCCACATTCGTCTTTGAAGCTGCTGTCGTAAGGTCTTTCGACTTTCGCTGACGCTTTGCGGCCGGTCCCGCAGAGGCGCTCTTAGGCGTCACCTGTTGTGAATTTGCCCTTGAGGGCTCACTTTGCTGCGGCGCCACCGGTGGGGTAATGGTAGACGGTGGTAGTATGGGAGCAGCAGTAACGGTAACAGCATCTTCCGCGGTAAAGCCATTGCTCGACTTCCGAGGTCCATGTTTTCGTTTCTCAGCAGGCTTTGTGGTGGGTGTAGGGACAGCAGTCTCGCTAGTCTTGGACTTGCGGTAGGCATCCACGACAGCTAGCTCCTCGGCGCTTAATCCTTGGGGCACAGCAGCGATGTTGTTGGTTGGGGTCGCGGTTTGGCTAACCGCGGCGCGATTGCTTCTAGACAGTGTCGGGCTGACGCTGATGGTTGGCAGTATAGGCGTTTCCTTCGGCTTAGTCTTCGAGCCTGGAGGACGACCTGCCTTGCGCTTCGGCTGTGACGTTGGCGTCTGCGAGTTTGCAGACTGCATGGTCATCACAGGACTGCTCGTAGACGGGGCAGAGGATTGATTGAGGGAAAAAACTTCAACAGCTGGAACCTCGTTCCCTTCTGCATCCTTCTCCTTCGGACGATTACGAGAGCCTCGTGGCCGCCCCGGTCTCCTCTTCCCAATATTCGCGGTTGCTGGCGGATCTAACAGCTCGGGTTCGTTCAATTCCTCTGGTTCGAGCTCAATTATCCCAGTGCCGCTTGAATTGACAGGGACAAACGCGCCAGATGCATTTGTCCCAGTCTGTCCAGACCCTTTATCATGCAGTATTGACTCCGACTCCCCAATATCAACCCACTCCTCATCCGCACCATCCGCATCCGCATCCTCATCCTCATCCAGCACAGACACCGCCCCCCCTTCCCCTTCCCTCCCCCCATCCTTCGGCCCCTTCTTAATCCCCTTATCCTTCCTAACCTTCGACGCCTTACTCCCCTTCGGTCTCCCCCTAGGCCTCTTCCCCCTCGCCCCTCCCCCCCCCACACTCGACCTCCACACCTTCCTCTCCGGCTCCGGAAAGATCTCCGACAGCCACCCCACAAACAGCGCACCACTCCCATTCGCATCATCGCTCGCCGGGAACGCCTCATCCTCCGGCACCGGCGCCCCGGGTATCCCCCCGAAAAATGCAAGCGCCTTGCACATCTGATCCACCACCGCCAACGGACTAATACTCCTCAACAGCGTCAACAACCGCGCCTGCTCATACTTCGTCTCCTCCGCCGACATCGGCTGCGTCCTATGCACCGGCTGCTGGGCCACCAGGGGCTCACTTGGCACCACATACGGCTGCTGCACCACCACCGCCGGCTCCCCCCCGTCCACCCGTCTCCTCTTCACCCTATACGAGTCCTGCAACATACTCCTCGCCGCCTTGGCCGTATTCTCGCTCGCCCTCTGTGCCGCCTCCCCCCGCGGCACCATGCGCCCCCCACCACTCGAGCTAGACATATCCATATGCATGACGGCGAAATTCCCATTCCGCTGATCCGTCTTCCCCTTCAACTTGCGCGGAACGGGGTTGCGCACGCGCCCGTCGCGGTGGGCGCCGAGTTTGCCTGAGCGCTCGGTCGAGGGGGCGGTGAGGTCGAGGACGCCAAAGCCGGGGGCGCGGCGCGCTGGGGAGGGGGCGGGGAGGGTGGTTGTTGAGGTGCTGGAGGTGGTGGGGGCGAGGGGGGAGGCGCTGGGGTTCGAGTGGGGTCGTAGGAGCTGCGCGGGCGCGTCGCTGGAGGGGCCGTCTGCTGCCATTGTGGAGGATTGGGGTGGTAGGGAGGCCGCTGCGATGTTGTCGGGGGCGTTTGCGACTACGCCAGCTGCGGTGGTGGAAGCGGGCTTTGGATGCGCGTCAACGAAAGTGGTGAGGCGGAATTGGCCGAAGGAGGAGGTGGTCGATGAGAGAATGCCGCTGGGCTGGGGCGCGGACATTGTCGCCATTTCAATGTTGTGGGCGTGGGCGCGGGAGAGCGAGGCGCCATGCCATGTGGCCGTGTGGAGGAGTTGAGTTGAGATGAGGTCCCTTATCTGGGCGCGCGGGTAGGGTCATCGGTCATCACGAACAACACACTCGGATGGTCGTCGCTTAGGTCTGGGCTTCAGCCTCGAGCTGCTGTGATTCGTGCGCCACTTCTCAATCAATATTGAGCTCCATTCACAGAATTGACAGGAGTCCAAATTAAGGCATGTATGTGCGTTAGGCGCTGGGGAAACTGTAGATGGTTGGTTATGTACATAAATCCGTCACTCAAGTCACTCAATCACTCACTTTCATCCGCATCAAGTCCATCCAGTATAGCAACGATAAAGTCAACAGTTGACAAACAAAAGGTATTTCATTACATCCAGCAAAAACTGTTTGCTACAAGGAGTGATCTGCTACAATGATCCATCCAAAAAAAAACCATGTTTCCCAGTGGAGTATACGTCTCCAACATGGCAACACCATATATGATATCTATGCCTCAATACCGAGACCGGCGCCCCTGCTCCTTATATATACTCGCAACAACGCCATTGATAAATGCTCCCCTACATCTCGTGTGCGCCAAAATAAGCACCACCTGCTCCTACAGGGTGATGTAAGGCATGCCGCGAGGCCTGTGACAAACCAGGTGCCCATTCCTCGTCCACGCCCCCATCCTCCTTGATCAGCTCCAAGAGAACCTGAGTGTTCCTCTTAATCTTCAAGGAACACTCGACTATCCCGCGCTCCAGGATGAGCGCCTCGGCCGTGTGAAGCCATATGTTCGTCAACGGTTGTTGGTCTAGGAGCAACGGCCTTAACTGCTCACGCGACAGCGGGCTCATAGGTGGCCCGGCGGAAAGGCTTTTGTGGAACATCGTGTGGCTAGGGGTACGGTGTGCGCGTGCATCCATACAAGCGGGCTGAACGCAGTCCCACTCGTTGCAACTGCCCGGGTCGTGCATCGACAACGCTTCCATGGCCGCGATATCTGGGTGAGACGTGGCAGACTTCTTTCGGCCGAGACCTAGTATGGCTAGTCGTGACTTGGGAGGGGCCTCCATGGGTTCCCTGGTGACGGAGCTGTACCAACTGTCGACAGCTGCTCGTCTCGAGTTGTACCCCTTCATCTCCCAAAATCTTTCTGCCTGCCGCAGACCTCCTATTAATATTATCGTCGCGTAAATCTCGTCGGCTGGCTTGTCTTTTAAATAACCCTTGATCGAACGCTCCAGTCTACCGGCGTACGATGGAGGTCGCAGGCGCCGAGAGAAGGATGAGAGGACTAGCGGGAAGACTTGGTGTAGTTGAAGTAGTGTTTGGTCGTCGTACATAATCATAACCTGGCGCTCTATCGGGTTCAGGGTAAAAGGCTGGTGTCGTAGCGGTATTCCATTCGATTCCAGGTGTTTCAAATGAAGTTCTCGGTACTTTTCGAAGAAATGAAACATAGTAAATAGCAATGGCATCAAACGTAACCGCAAACGTCTATGTTGCGGTTCGAATTCGCGCCGTTTTGCTTCCGTGTCGCGAAGGAAGATTTCCTGAGTCGTGTGCTCAGCAATAAGATCAGCAAGTTTTGATGCGACGTGGAGGCGATGCCAAAGTCCACAGAGATAATAGAGGGTGAAGAGTTTCGAATCGGGGACTGGGTATAATCGTAGGGCGTAGTGAGGGACGCTGTGGGTAAGATGATGCCGCGATATAGGCGACTCATTCATTAAAATAAAGGAATTGAAGGATCTCGAGACAAGCCTGAGATTGAGAACCGTCGGCATAGGAAGGGTATACATAATCTGGAGTTGAAGTTCGTTCGGTAGCGAAAGGAATCGGTCGCCGAGAGTAAGCCTACACGTGAACGTTAGCAAGGCAGCGATATACCGGAATCAAAAGCAAACGCACTCTTGTTTTACGGGCCCTTCTTCGAAGATAAACTCGTGCCCAACTTGATGCGACGTTCCCTTATGCAAGACCTTGAACCTGAAGTTCGTAATAGATGATGTGAAGCTCGGTTTCCTCGGGGCCTCTGGCACCAGCAGCCTCCTCTTTCCATCGCCGGATCGATCGGTATCGCCGCTTCTCCTCCTGCGCGCTCCCGGTGGGCGCGGGTTCCTTATGGGTAGGCTGAATGTTGAGGTCTGCGACGTGCCAGCGGCGCCGTCTGCAGCCTGGGGGTTGTTCGCATTGTCGACAGCATCGTGTAGCAAATTTAACTTCTCAAAGTACCGCGGACTGGCGAACTCGGTGATGTGACTTGGATCCATGCTCTGCTTCGGGCTCCTATGGCATCCAGATGGGGGTGCGGCAGTCGTGCTGAAGCATCAGGATCGCGGGAGGCCCGTCGTCTCTAGAGAAGCGTGTGAAACCACTCAGGACGTCAGCCAGCAGTGTTTGTTGATGGTAAATCGCCGCCAGGTCATAGTTTTTCGAACCCAAGTCGCCAATGGGTTGTGATGGCCGTCGATGGTCGATAGTTGTGAGAAGAGGAAGTTCGTGGGGGAGAGGGAGTGAGTGGGATTGGGATGGGGGTGGGGGGGTGTTGTATGTAGTGCGGTGTGTGATCCAGCGAGCGACTGCAACCCAAAGGTACATTTAGCAAGTACACATCGTACAGTCAATTTGCAGGGTTCGTTGGGTCTTCGTAAGTACCTTTTTATTTTCTAGGGCTGTACGCCAGCGATTATGGGACTGTTGTACTGAGTACTGGTAGGGGGTAAATGCCTACATTTAGGGTGTGTAGGGGGGTATGGGGGTGGTAGGGGGTGGTAGGGGGTGGTAGGGGGTGGTAGGGGGTGGTAGGGGGGGTAGGGGGTTGAAGCTGAAGCATTAATGGCAACGTCTGTGATAGGGGAGACGGTGATAGGGAGCTACAGGGCTACAGGCCGGAGCAACAGATCAATAGGGAATGGAGGATATTGGAGGATATGGAGAATATGGAGAATATGGATACAGTAGTACCAAAAGTTAGTCAAGTAAGCACATTCGCGCCCCAGAGGAAGAAACACCGCATCCGCCGCCCATTTGAACTTCTCCACAATAAGGCCGGTCATCCAAGAGTACCGCCAGTACGGAGTAAAGTCGATAACCGCCGCGCCATCACGCGAGTTATAATATGGGGATTTCAAGGTACCACCGTCTGTACACTCTTATCTCTGTCCGCGTCTCTCTCATATCTCGCCGAGAAAGGCAAATACGAGGCAAACCGATCATCTCAACCCTTCATAATACTCCCCCACTAATGGGGAAGGACGGCTGGCCTCTCGCGGGCTTGGTGACTTGGTGAATCTCCTCCGACCTCATCACCAGCTAACTGCGCTGCGATGGATAAAAGGGCCGGATATTCCGTATGGGCGAGAGATGTCCCGTCTGTGTCCGATCCATTGAATGTACATGCACAGCAGCACATCCACACACACTCAATACAGTAGTACCTCGCCTCCAAACGAAGGAGGTACTTCCTTCGACGACGGCCCCCTTCCCTTCCCAACTATCCCATCCATGCCATTTGCCATGCGATTGACGCGATAGCGGCCAAGAATAGTCAAGACCTGGCCCAGCGCCCATCTATCGGATAGATTCAACGGCACCCAAGAAGCCATGCCCGATAACGACGACAAACTTGCCTCGTGTCGCCGTCTGCGAGGATCCATCCTTCGGTGTATCGCGGATTGCATTTGCCTCGTTGTCCAGATCCTTCTTGTCAGCTCGATGCGGCCTGAGGGACGGAGCACTGTGCGCTGCCAGGCGGCTGCTCTCCTGTGCCTCGCATGGACGAGAGGAAAGGCCAGTGATGCATTAGGCTATATCTTTTGCACTCTCAGGATCATCCACGACTAGAATCCGCATTGGCACTCGGTGAAATAGAAGGGCCTTGTTATTCTCATGACTCGAGTACAGAACCCCGAGGTCTCCGCATCGTAGTAGAGTAGAGTGGTATCACAGCGGCAGTTTGTTCACACGTATTTACACTGGAGAAGGGCCTTCAAAGCTTCACAAATGTGTCATTGTTCCCGCTCTCGCCGAGAACAGCGAGAAGTCCGAGAAGGGACGCGTTGGCATCGTATAGACTAGACCCCTGTCAACTCGGTGGCAATGTATTGATTGGGCTCGGCAGCTCCATTCCCAGATGCACACACATCTCAATCTCGGCCGATCTCATGAACAGATAGATCAATTCTCAAGATATCAGTCCCTCCATACAATGCATCCTACATGCGAGCACGTGTTGTGCGTGATGAATTGATGGTGATGGATCGGCAAGGCCTTGTTCTCGCCCTGTGCGCACATCTTGCCTCTCACCAAAACGGCCCTTCTCCGGAAAATTGGTGCGCTTGATCCCTGCGAGTGCGGCCTCCTCTGTGCAGGACAGGACTTCACGACTGAGACAGTACAGCGCACTGTAATGGAGTATATCAACAGTCCACCAATACTCCATCGACACTCCGGCGACGTCAGCGACGTCAGCGACGCCAGCGACGCCAGCGACGCCTCTTGCAACACTCCAAGGTGTAGGACGGCATGATACACGTTTGATTCAAGCTTCACCTAGACCTAGGACGGTAATGGAGGCGAATACAGGCATACCCACGCATTCCCAGGCACACCCAGGCCAGACTGATCTTTGACGATGTCCCCAATATGTCCACAGTATGGAGTACGTGCTGCACAGTACCCTACACATACCCAAACATATCGCACCGAGACATTTCTCTCCACACACAGCACACAAACACAGGGAACTAAGGCGCGGATAGGGACCAGGATCGAAGATACAAACCCCACTCAACCCACTTCACTCTCTTGGGCTCTCCACCACTCCACTCCGGCTCGGGGAGACGCTCGGCCATGCTGAATAATCGCGAATTGGAAAAAGTGGCAAAATCGCTGGCCTATCATCTTCCGTGCTTGTCTCCTTTGAAATCACCAAGCCGAGGAATGGCCTGGCCGTGCTGGTCACATTGCACTGGCTAGCTTTGTAAGTAATATGCCGTCTATACAAAGGATGCTATAGACCCATACCTTGCTTTACCATGCCGCGCCACACACTGCCATGCAAGGCTCTCGGCGCTGGTGACTGCTCACCTCCTCATGAATCCCATACCAGGGACCAGCCCGAATGCCACCGGGAGGCTTGGAACGCTGCAAGGTCGTATATGCAGTTTGTGCCTGGGCTCGGTCTACCTTCGAGAGTATTCCGTTGAGAAGCTACATGATCCATACATGCAAACAGGCAATAGTATGCTCTGCACATTTTACATTGTTTTATACTTTGAAGGAGGCCTGCGCACATCCATCTGTCACTCTCAAATTCGTGGGTACAGGTCGGGTAAGATAAGATAAGATTAGATCTAGGCGCGCACCAGATCCAGGCTTCAATACGCACACCCACGTAACCTGACACGTACTCGGCCTAGAGAAGGCCATGAGCCGCAACCCTTAATCACCTCAACCTCGCTATTTATAAAGCTGGGCTTTATTTAACGGCGTATACTCCCATCGGTGATACTCATACATCTTCTACCCTCACCATGGCGGCCTACGCCCCCTCAAACGACATCCCATCATACGCGGATCACCGTGCCTTGGGGTCTTTCGATCCCAACGTCCCGCCAAAGCCACCGCCAAAGCCACGCAGCGAAGACGTGAGCCGGCAAAGTACGCCCTTACTGTCACAATTCTACCATCAGCCGTCCCCTCCGATGCCCGAACGGCCACTTTACGCCGAACAAGTCGGCCCTCAAGGTATTCCACAGGCTATCCCAGACCCAGGGCCTAACTGGCTGCCAAAGATCCTAGAAGACAAATCGTATGCATTCATACACTCTATCTGCATAAAGATCTCACCACTTACTATCTCAGTATACAAGATCTCGAAGAGATTCTCTGTAACCCCAAGCTCCTCTCCGCGACATGTCACTCCCGCGATACCGCCCACCCCTCCACCCCCGCCTCGGACGAATCACTACAAGCTGCCCTGCGCGAGAACATAGCCCTAGCATCTCATCTAAACGACGTCGAGGCCCGTCTGTCGCATCTACAGGCCTCAACACAGGCACAGCTTCTCTCTGCACACGCACTAGAACGTCAATGGCGGCAGAAGCAATCAGATATGGACCGAGCGCTCTCCCCCTTCTCGCCATCATCCCTGTACCAGCGCCTGGGCGCCGGCGTGCAGGGCCAGGAGATGGTGTGCCAGGCGCTGGAAGAAAGCTTCCTGGAAGGCGACGGCGCGGTCGCTACAGAGCGCGAGATTACAGAGTGGGTACGCCGCTACCGCGACGCGAGGCGCCTCTACTACTCGCGCAGGGAGAGGAAGGAGAGGTGGGATGAGGGGAGGGTTGGGGGTTGGCGATAAGGCGGCCAGTCAGTCCAATCGCTCAGGACGAAAGGAAGAAATAGAGGCAGACAGTCGGCCCGTTTGGGATGCTCAAGTGAGCATATCTGCGACAGACTACTACGCTACGGACGCGGGGTGAGCGCGGCTTCATATTACCTGCGTCTGCTCCCAGCTCTAATTTGATGGCCGTCCTTAACACTCTATTTTGAGGCGCGGAGCCCGATCGAGTCACCCGTTTCGTAGGCTTGTGAAGTATGTCTGTAGCCGATGTCGTCACTTCGTAGGGGGGCTGGCGGTGACGATGGCACGCTCGTGATGCATGATGCAAGGCAGGCGGTCTAGAAGAATACAGGCTATATTGGGCAAACGCAACCCAAAGCTGGGGCGTATGGCAATGTTACACACCTTATTGGATAAATAGGTTACGACGGAAGCAAGCCGACAGAAACTCAACGGCGAGCGACAGGCGGAGACAAATAAATCACACCCCCAAGAGGGGCGATCATCCCATTTAGACTTCTCGTCCGTGAGATCTGCCGACGTTAATGGCTGTGTTCCAAGGCAACCCGTAGTATCGCCGGTATCAATGACTGCCTCGTTGGCTCTCTCGAACTGTATTACAGTAAAATCTTCATAACGCGATAATCGGGTGTGGAAGCAAGTTGCGCGCTCTCGCTTAAAAGTGGAAGCAAGTTGCGCGCTCTCAAATTGCGACCGTAAGTACCACGCCATAGTAATTTGTATGTAGAAGTACTTAAAAATTCAAATCTACGAAATTATCACTTTTCATTCTCACGCTCACTCTCACTTTCATGCCCGCTCCCACTCCCACCCTCACTCGCACTCTCATATTCGGACCCAGAATCAGCTTCTGGGTCAGTAATTGGGTCTTCTAACTCCGGAGGAATTGGGAGGCCCGATTTGGTAAGCTGAGCCACGGTCTTCTTCCGGAGGCGCTCCTGTTTCCGGGCTTCAATTCCTGCCTGGTGGAGCTGCTTCTGGGCTTGCTTTGTGGCCTGGCTTTGCTTCCGGGCTTCGGCAGCAGCGAGCTTCTGGGCCTGAAGCTCGGCTTTCTGGGCTAGAAGCTTGTGGGCTTCAGAAGCCCGGAGCTCACCTCCAACCTGGAGCCGGCCGCGGCCCCCCCGCTTCCTCTTTGAGTTCTGGACCTGATGCCGAATAGCCTGTAGGTCGAGTTCCTGGAGCTGGCCGGTAGCCAGAACCCGGGCGGCCCCAGTGGACCAGTTACTGTAGCTCTGGCGTGAGGGGCTACTAAAGGCCTCCGGAAGCCGGTCTTTCCATCGCTGTAGGCCCCGTTCTACACCCTGGAACGTAGTGGGTATAGGCGTTATAGGCCGTGGTAAGGTAGGCGTAGTAGGCCCTATAGGCCCTGTAGGCGTAGGCTGCGAGTACGTACGCAGCTTCTCTAGGGCAATATCACAGCTTATAGGCCAGATGCCAGCTTTCTGGAACGCTGACTGTATAGTGGACTCCTTGAAGGTAAGCTCCCGCATGCGTGGGAGATCTCCTATAAATAGGGCTAAGTTGTAGGAAGGGTCTATTTCCCGTATAGCACAGAGCACAGCCTGCCTATGCCAGTGCTTATAAGGCTGGAATATTCCCACGTCTAATGGCTGTAGAATGTGTGTAAGGTGGCTGGGAAACGGGAATATGATGATGTGATAATCTGCAGCTAGAATAACGAACTCAGGGCTCGTATGGCTCACATGAGAATCGAGTAGTAGAAGCTTAGGATTTCCCGGGCTATGTGGAGCAGTATGCTCTATAAAGTGCCGTAACCACCGTAGAGCAAGCTGGCTATTAGAATAGCCAGTTTCTGAGAGTAGTATTAGCTCGTCGCCACTAAGGTTCTCTGGGTACCACGCCTCCATATGTATTTTACCTGGTACAACAAGTACAGGTGGAATCTTCTGTCCACCTGCAGATACTGCCTCTATAATCGTAATAGATATACGATTCTCAGGGCTCGTAGTATAGAGCTGCTTTACAGCTCGGGGGACTAAGACCCTCTCACCCCCTGGAATTCCGACCCTAAATCCAGTTTCATCCATATTCCAGATTGACTCTGGCTTTATACCACGCTGTACTACTAATTCCGTGTACTCTTTAAACCACTTAATAACAGTAGGCTCCTGTTGAGCTTTCGTACGCTGTTGTGCAATAGGCTTTGTAGTAATAAAGTGGAAATCAGCTTTAAGCTCATTCTTCATATATTTAGCAAGCCAGCTCTGTGACGGTGGAGGTAGTGGGCTCCGGAGGTGGCATACAGCCCCGTAGACCATATGCCTATTAGCTCCAAGCCCTAGGTGGTATTGCTCTGTAATCCAGGTCTTTAGGGCCTCGGTCTGGCCTGTAGAAAGCACCCTATTATGACCTCCATGGGGCGGCTTCCGGGCTGCTTGAGCTGCTCGGGTGATTTTCGACCGTATAGTCGACTGTGGGACCTTAAAAATCCGACTTGCAGTACTGACAGCTTCAGAGGGGTTTGCTGCTAGCCATTCACAGGCATTTGATAGAGGTGTCCCTTCCATTAAATGAATTACATTTGATTACTATATAAATTACTATATGGGGGAATGTTCGAGGTTTTAGTAAAGAGTAGCGGTGAACATATGCAGGTGTTGAGAGCGCGCAACTTGCTTCCACTTTTAAGCGAGAGCGCGCAACTTGCTTCCACACCCGATTACACGATTACGCGATATTCACGACAACACGATATTTTTCCTGGGAATCTTTGATTTCTCATACAAATCACGATATACAGAATATCAAGTCCTATTACGTCAATATCGTGTTATAGTATTCCTGTGTCCTTTTGTCGAAATGCCTCTAAAAAAAGCAGCAGGCGATCACAAATGAGCAGCGACATGCACTCCGAAGCTGGCACCGAAGCCAATATCCTCGACCGTCTCAGAAAGCCTGTATCGAATGGTTCTTCAGCCAATATTACCACTGTTTTACCCAGTCAACAGTCTCTACATCTCTTGGCCCTCAATACGACAAAGTCGACAGTATCCAGCAGACTCCTACACACCAGGCCAAAGCTTGTCGACAGAAAGCGCCAGCCTGGCCACTTCTTGAAGCAGTCCTTTACGACTGACAGAGGCTTGTAGAGGAACGTGGGGCTATTACAACAACAGAGATTCTACAGAAGAAGGCGAAGGAGATCTGGGAA